>NC_140592.1:114271290-115627124 GCF_964204655.1 Triturus cristatus
AATAAAAAATAAAAAATAGTTAAACTTTGCAACTTTGCATATCCTAATTATAAGAGAGAATTATCAGCCATTCTCCCATCTCAGCTGCAAGTAAGTGAATAAACAACCTTCCTACAGGATGGGTGTTAAAAGACAAATGTGTTCATTATTTTGAAAGGATGTTAAACCTTTTGTATATTTAATTTAACCTGGGAATTGTACTAATCTTTGACCTCTTCCTTTGAAAGGGGAACATTTTATCAGCTAGTTTCTTTATGATTTGAATGCTTCTGGGTGTATGATATTATCATTATGCTTGGAATGTTTTGATGCGTTGTTTTGTACAGTGACAGTATGTACAAAGTGTAGTGATGTCCCTTCTGGGCCCACTTTGGTTTTCCCTTAGTTTAGCGCATTTGATGTTTTAGGCTGTCTTTGCATTGCACAACCACACATAACACATTTGTTTTCGTGCCATTATGTTAGGAATACGCTGTACAGGTTGTTTGTTATTCAGTGATTGTTCTCGGCAGTCAGTGTGCACATTTTGTGCAAGATTGCTAGGAATACATAACATCATAGGGTACTGTTTTATTTTGCCCGGTCAGCAACAGCTCCTAACACTTTAGAAAAAACACGGTAGCACAACTTCAGCTTTCCAACACAGTAGTTTTATCATATAAACTGTGTCTTGCCCCCTTGTGTTAAACCTTTTGTATATTTAATTTAACCAGGGAATTGTAATAATCTTTGATATCTTCCTTTGAAAGGGTAACATTTTATCAGCTAGTTTCATTATGCTTTCAATGCTTCTGGGTGTATGATATTGTCATTATGCTTGGACTGTTTTGATGCGTTGTTTTGTACAGTAACAGTATGTACAAAGTGTAGTGATGTCCCTTCTGGGCCCACTCCGGTTTTCCCTTAGTTTTGTGCATTCGATGTTTTAGGCTGTCTTTGCTTTGTTCTATCACACATAAAACATGTTTTCGTGCCATTCTGTTAAGAATAAGCTGTACATGTTGTTTGTTATTCGGTGATTCTTCTCGGCAGTCAGTCCGAACATTTTGTGCAAGGTTGCTAGGAATACATAACATCATAGGGTACTGTTTTGTTTTGCCCGGTCAGCAACAGCTTCGAACACTTTAGACATAACACGGTAGCACAGTTGCACCTTTCCAACACAGTAGTTTTATCATATAAACTGCGTCTTGACCACTTGTGGGCAGAGAGTAGAATTCTGGCAGAGGGACCTGTCCTAGAAGGAATGTCCTCACAGCCTGACATGCAGCTGAGCGTTCTATGATACGGATCACTTAACCATGTACACCAGGTATGGGGTTCATTGCTAATCCCAGAGATCATGAATAGAACCCTTTGCTTACACAGTAAGGATAGGCATAGACAGATAGATAATTTGCCATGGTGTGCTTGATTATTGTATTCTTCCTGCTAGTAATGCTGATTATGGTGCTTAGTTGTATTTAGCTGCTTATCACAGCACTTTTGCTTCATAAGAGACTACAATAGTTTCAATAAATGTATTGTACTCTTTTAGGGAAAAGGCGATCTCCTTGTTTCAAAGGGGCTTGCTCGTAGACAAGGGAGGGAACGCCCTCTTTTGAATGACCGATCGCTAGAATAGTGGCTCCATTAAATATGACATTCCTTCTAAGAGCAGAGGGCCCGTAGTGCCCTTTGCATTTAAGATTCAACTTTCATCACGTGATATTCTTATAAAAGGGTGAATGTGTACATTCCTCCAAGAGAATATAAGTGATCATCTATTCAAAAGAATTAATCTGTTGATTCTTACAGAGGGATGCATGTGTGCATCTTTCCAAAAAGATGAAAGTGAACATTCCTTCAAAGTATTGATCTGAGCATACTTAAAGAAGGATGAATGTGTACATGCCTCCAAAATAATGAAAGTGAACATTCCTTTAAAGTATTGATCTGTACATCTTTAAAGTAGAATGAATGTGTGTATAACTCTAAAAGGATGGAAGAGAACATCCTTCAAAGTATTGATGTCTGCATGCTTAGAGAAGGATGAATGTGTGCATCCCTCCAAAAGAATGAAAGTGAACATCCCTATAAAGTATTGATCAGTACATCTTTGAAGAAGGATGAATGTTTGCATCCCTCCACATGGGTGAATGTAAACATCTCCTCAAAGTATTGATCTGTGTATACTTAGTGAAGGATGAATGTGTGCATCACTCCACACAGATGAAAGTAAACATTCCTTCAAACTATTAGAGAAGGATGAAAGTGTGCATCAATACACACAGATGAAAGTAAACCTCCCTTCAAAGTATTCATTTGTGCATACTTAGAGAAGGATGAATGTGTGCATCTCTCCAAAGGAATGAAATTGACCATCCCTTCAAAGTGTTCGTCTGTGCACACTGAGGGATGGATGACCGGTACTTCCCTCCATGGGTTTGCCAGTGAGATTGTATATTAGGATATGATAGTCGAAGCATAAGCAACATTAATTGTCTGTGTCTGCCTTTCCTGAAACAGAATGATGGGCCATTAACCCTTCTGACAAAATATACCTGCTTGTAATCAGCTTTGCTTGCCCACTTCTACTCACCAGAAATCTTCTGTGCACATGTCCAGGAGCGGCTGGGGCAATCACAGGGTACCAGATTGGTCTGAAGGATAATGGTAGCATTATTAAAAGATGCTCTGCGCTGAAAACAATGTAGCACCAGTTGTAGTTTACAAGCTTGTTTCCAGTTGCTATAAAAGAGTTTTTATACCTAACAGACCTAATTATGCGGCATCATTTGGCTCTATTTTAAAGCCAGCCGATCTCAGCCGGTTTTACCACCACCCTCCTGATCTCAGCTTGCCCCCGTCACAAGCAGACCCAGATTACGTCACCCAGAGGCCGCGGCTTCCTTGTGAGTACATTCCTTGACGGAATGCTTTGCAAGAATTAACCGCGCTCCCTCACCCCTATCTGCCTCCGTCGGATGTGCTCGGAATCTAATCTCGCGTCCGCAGCCGCCGGATCTCTGCGCCGAGGAAGGTGGCATTCGGGCCTGACAGGAAGAGCATATGATCAGAGAAGCCCTCCGCGCGCACCTCGGCTGCTTTATCCCCGGCCGTGTCTTTAGCATCCCCGACAAAGCCCGCGGCCTTTCATCTCAGAGGCTCCAGTTAAATGCGCATTCAGCGGGGCTTAGTTTGCTAAGCCTGCTGGCGGGGCCAGGCACTGAAAGGATTTTGTTTGTGTAAGGGAGGCTGACCTTCCCTGCATCTTCCATGTCCCGTCGCCTGCCTCTGACTCCTGCTTTGATCTCGCTGTCTGTTACTCAGACTTTGGCATTAGTACAGGGATTTTTAGAGACCCCCGCTGATCAATTCCGGACAGTAGCTTAGCGAGGATGTCATGTGGGCCCTGGTGCAAGCAGGAAAAAAAAACGACCCATTTTTCTGATGTTCAGGCAATAAAATATAGCAATTGTCAGGGTTCAGTAGGCCCTTAAGGTCTCTGGTCCTTGGTGCCACCGCACCTGCTGCACAAATTGTTGCACCAAATTCAGTTCTGCTCTGTAGTATTATGAGGTGTTTGAGTAATCGAAGACCAAAACAGTACAAATGGTCAGCATTGCACAGGGCGGGGTGACCTGAGAAGGAATTCTGCAAACAGGGCATCCGATTAAGTAAACTGCCTAACTATCAAAACTTGCACCATGTGTTGATTAGCAATGCATTACGGGCCATATTTATCATAAGGTTGCGTCACTTTTGCACCAGGTATTGGGGTGAAAGCATGACGCAACCCATTGGTGCGATTTATCAAGCCATGCAAGGCCACCTTGCGTGGCTTGAAATCGCTGCATTGCGTTACTCAGCTCTAGGGAGGTATTTCTCGGGTGGTACGTGGGTGTTCCCACGCAACACCCGTGGATTTTGGTGCATTCCCAGATTTACCATTACTGGTAGACCTGGGTAGGCACTAAAATGCTACACATCCCCAGGGTGAAGCATAACGAGGAGAAATGTCTTTACTTCTACTCGTTTTTTCCTCTCTCTATGCTCTGAAGATTGATTTTGTGCCATATGGCGTTACTTCCGGCATAAAAACAATCCTGCTGCCAATGCAGGTACCCTTGCACATGATGCAAGAGTGCTTCATTGGTACTAGGCAGCACATTGTGCACCAGCGCCAGTGGCGGATCCTCCGATAAGGCGGAGGAGCATCGCCCCACTGCTCAAAAGGAAAAATAAAATGACAATATTGTATTGTTAATATCATTTTATTTTTCCTATTTCACTCAGTGGCTCTTGAGCGGGACTGGCCAGAGCGTGGGAAGAGTAGTTTGTTGTCCCTAAGTGTGCCCCTAGGGCCGGCCAAACAGTTCATGTGCACTTTGCATATTCCCTGCCAGGCTGCAATATACAGCCTGGTGTGGAACCTGCACAGGCTCCCTGTCCCCGACTGAGTTCTGAACCATGGCGCTCAGACAAATCACAACACTGCATTATAGCATTGTGATTGGCTTAGGGGAGCCTGTGTGTGGTTGGTTCCTGCTACCGGCCGGGACTGCAGGAACAAGGAAGATGACGAGGAGGGAGGAGAGGCGGTGGCCAGCCGTTAAAGTAAATTTTTTCTTATTTTGTTCATTCCCCCGTTCCCGCGGTCCCGCCCCAGCACCCCTGTCAGGTAGCAACCGCTACTGACCAGAGCTGGGAAAAGACAGGAATGTGCAAAATAATGTTAAATACAGTGCATTCCTGTCACGCAGTGCAGCGCAGCATGGTGGTATGGTAGGCTGTGCAGCATGACTTGAAAAAATATATGCCCCAACATAGTACAAGGTTATAGTATTTTGCTCTATTTTGTTTAGTATTATTTTGTAAGAGAGAAAAATATTTGTGCTGTAAAAAGAAATAAAAAAGGGCCCTCTTACAATAGACCCTGATCACTTGTGAAAAGGTAACCCTATTGTGTGCTTCACATCTGCAGTTTCCATCTGCAAAGGACTTGCAAGGTTCAAGGTATTACCCCCACCTGAATGTGTCAAATCCATGACAGTCTTATTTCTTTTTCACAGTCTTTTTGCTTTACAAGAGAAGCAGATTAAACACATTTTTTGGAACTAGGAGATTAAGCACAGGACAGGAATCATAGGCCAAGAATCAAACCCACTTCCTCAGTATTAAGGGGAGCAGCTCTAGCTGATAGGCACATCTGTGGAATTTATGTCTGATAAATTGGCCAGTAATTGGGAAACTATGCAGTGACACATGCAGTACTTTTGTATCCTGCATGTTACTCGTATTGAGTCATTGTCTCAGGACTGAAAAAAATCAGACTGCACAGTAACAGTCATTACAGGTGCTATCACAGTTCTACTCGTTATTGAGCCATTAATAAGATGTTTGCACAGGGAGACATGAAGTTCCTGATTTATACCAAACTAATTTAGGTCCGGAAGTCTCAGGCAAATTACCAATTATTGAGCTCCAATAGTGTCAGCTGGAGTTTTTCGCCAGTGGTGTCCCGAGGCACCAATCCTGCATACACACAACTGGCCTTTAGCTCTTTACTCATTGGAGAGTAAGTCAGAGCATTCCACATTTAACTCGCGGAGCTGCTGTTGGACACAAACTACAAACTTAGCAACACATCAAATAACACTCAATAAATCATTGTCCAGTCAGTGCCTTTTATTTTAAAATACAAAACATACAACTAAATGCTACACACACAAATTCAAATATTTACAAAATGTCCAGTGCAAAAAGCAAGTAGACCCAATCCTATAGAGGCCTCACAAACTATATAGCGTGACAAACATATACTCAAGTAAAAGACTACAGTGGTCGACTCCATCCTTAAATCTAAACTAGACCCTATAACTCCGAGGGGCCTTTAAAACCCCTTTAAAAACCAAATGATGCTTGCTGATCTTTCCAATCTGCTATGCAGGTATTATTTTCTCAACATTCAGTTTCCCCTGTCTCACTGTGGAGCATCTATGAACCTCTTTCATTGGGACCTTGCTGTTCTAACTGCCCATGTAGTCTGTCTGGCTCCTTCTCACCCACTGGACACTTACAGGCTAATGTGGGTTTGCAAAACAGAAACTCCCACCCTCTTCACACACATCCTCATATATGATGTGGGGATTCCGCGTTACTCTGAAGGCCTCCATGTGAGGGGGACACATTTATCAGTCTTCACTTCTAGTGCGCTGACAGGGGTCTCAGCTCAGAGCCATGGTGGTGATACTCAACCTTCTCTCAGACTGACAGTTAAATGTTTTGCAGTTATCGTAGGTCACTGAGGCCCAGATTTATCAAAGGATTGTCTTGCCCTTGCATCATGCAGGCTCCCTAACTCTGTCACTCTGTCACAAGAGAAATCTTTCACTGAATATGACAACACCAGGTTTCCCTGGGGACACCCCACAAAGGGAGTAATTCCTCTACAACAGCTGCACACATCGTAGTTTTCTTTTGTATTGGCATTCCCAGCACTGCAGGAAGACCCTCTATGAGTGGCCTCTTGAATTTGTAATGTTTCAGTCCATGATGCACGGCTAACCAAATTAACCTGTGATGAACCCTCAGGTAGTTTGGCACATAGCAGTTAGAATTAACTCAGAGGCAATGTAGCGGCTCTGCGTCAGTCCTGCTCCAGGTTGCACTGGGCAGCAGAGGAGATGCGTTGGTTCTGCTGGATCCACAGAGTCTGTCAAAGCACCTTAAGCCCAATTCCAAGGGTCCAGGTTGATGATGGCACCACTTGTCAGGGTAGGCTGACAGATGGCAGCGACCAGGTGCAGGTGCATGATTGTCGGAATCCTCTTTGTGTCCTTGAGGCTTCTGGTCAGGAGACCAGACAACTAACCCTTAGGCTCACTTTGGGGTTATTGGTTCAAGAGAAGCAGGTCCAGTTCTACCCACTCAGGCAAGAAGGTAGCAGGGCAGCACAAAAAGGCAACTGTCCAGCAAAGTAGGTGACCAGCAGGGTAGCAGTCCAGCAGAGTGGCAGTCCTTTCAGCAGCACACCAGTCCTTCTTCATGGCAGAGTATCCACAGGTCTAGAAATGGACTGTAGTGGTGGTGTCTGAAGTCCACTATTTATACCCAGTTGGCCCTTTGATGTGGGGAAGAAGCTTCCAGATGTTTCCCTTTGAAGTCCCAAGGCATCCTGCCTACCCTGGCCTGGCTCCAGGCTAACTACAGGGGGAATGCAGCCCTTTGTGTGGAGGCAGGCCACAGCCCAATCAACTGTAAGTGGGGCTGTGCCCTGCTCCTCCCTCACATCTTGCCAGTAATGGCCCATCCAGACACACTGTTAGAAATGGGGGTCTCTAGTTGGCAGAGGTAGGTACTTTTGTCCAAATAGGGTCCATTCCTTCTAGTCAGGGTACGGGGGATACACACTCTAGATAACCCCAGCTCACTCCCTGGGTAGCTTGGCACGAGCAGACAGGCTTATCCCAAAGGCAATGTGTAAAGTATTTGTACCAACAATCACCGTAACACAGTGAAAACACCACAAAAGGACACCACAACAGTTTAGAAAAATAGAGTATCTTTATCTAAACTAAACAAGACCAAAACGACACAAATCCAACATACACAGTTAAAACTATGACTTTCAAAAGGTTTCAAGAACTTGTATCATAGAAAACTATGGATGCATTACTTTTCACCAAAGTACCTGTAGTTGTGTCAAAGTTCACCAAGCCAAACAGCCGCAGCGACGGAAAGCAAAGAGATGCAACACTCCTGAGGCTCTGAGGAGGGGATGCAACAGTCCCGCTGCACCCAGAGGAAGGGTTGCGTTGATTCCGGTCTTTATTGGGAGTGATGTGTCGATTCTTCGTGCAGATGATGCGTCAGAAGAACTTGCCGCACAGTTACGATGCGTGGAAATCTGGGCTGCGTCAGCAATCGATGTAGTGGCGTTGCGTGGCGCTGCTTCGGTCCTCTTCAGCCGCGATCCCTCTATGCATCGATTCTTGCATCAACGACAGGCGCTGCGACGGTTTTTGCAGCGGCGCAGCGACGCATGGAAATTCTTCTTGCGCCGTGAAGATGCATCCGAAAAACAGCCGCAAAAAGAATGATGCGTCGATTTCTGTAGTCCTTTGACTTTCTTCTCTCTTCCAGCTACCAAACAGCAGCAACACTGGCAGAGGCACCTCAAGGAAGGTCAGAATTCACAACAGCAGAGTTAAGGGAAGCTGGGGGTCTTTGTGTCCCTAAGCCTTCAAAACAGGAGGACAGCTCACTTCAGGCCCTTGGAGATCTCCTTCAAGCAGGAGATACAGTACGCACCAATGTCCTTCTCCTTTCCTTGGCAGAAACAGCAACTGCAGGCCAACCCAAGACACACAGCAAGGGCAGTACTTCTCTTCAGTCTCTCCAGCTCTTCTCCTTGGCAAAGGTTCCTTTTAACTTACAGGAATGATCTAAAGTTCAGGGGTTTTAGGTCTAAAACTGATACCCCAAAATGTCTTTGTTCTCTTTGTGCAAGGGGCCCTGATCCCAGTTCAAACCAGTTCTGGGGGGCACTCTGCAAGTGCACAACAACATCCTTTGTCAGTGTGAGCATTGGCTCCAGACACACCACAGGGGGGGGGGGGGAGCCAGCATTGTGGAAGGCAGGCACAGCCCTGTTCTGGTACAGGTGCTACTCCTCCCACCACTCCAAATGCATATCAGGCCTATTCAGCCTAGTGCTGACTCATCCAGACTCCTGGAGCCATGGCACCTCCCAGCCTCTGTCACTCCAAAGACAGACAGTCAATCCACAAACAGGCAGCGGCACACCTGAAGTTTGAACAAGAAAATAGCCACTTTCTAAAAGTAGTATTTTCAAACACACAATTTAAAAATCATCTTTACTAAAAGATGTCTTATTAAATTATGAGTTTAGGGGAACTAAACTCAATTTCCCTATCTTATTCCTATGGGAAGATATGCTTGTAAAATGTTACAAAGCCTTCCCCATTCTGTCCTATTGGCAAGATAGCCTTTCAATAGTGAAAAACGAAATTGGCAGCAGTTCACTATCAGGACATGTTACACACACCAGTACATGTCCTACCTTTCACATACACTGCACCAAGCCCAGGGGAGTACCTTGGGCCTATCATAGGGGTATCCTATGTATAAGAAAAAGGATGGGTAAGAACTGGCAAGTGGGTGCACTTGCCAAGTCGACATGGTAGTTAACAACTGCGCACAGACACTGAAGCAGCAGGTCTGAGTTACCGTTTCAGAACTACTCATGTGGGTGGTACAATCAGTGATGCAGGCCCACTAGTAGTATTTGATTTGCCAGCCCGGCACACTCAGTGCACTTTACTAGGGACTGACCTGTAAATCAAATATGCCAATCAGGGAGAACCAATCATAATAACAATTTACACAGAGAGCATATGCACTTTAGCACTGATCAGTAGTGGTAAAGTGCCCAGAGTCCTAAAACCAACAACAACAGGTCAGGAAAAAATAGGAGGAAGAAGCAAAATGATTAGGGATAACCCTGCAAAAAAGGGCCAAGTCCAACACACGCCTAAACTCCCTATTGTGTGTAGGTGTCTAGGAGGAATACACTAAGCTCAATTGTCAGCGACATCCAGTAATGTGACCAAAGTACCGGCACTAAATGGCCAAGCCTGGAAAATATATACTTTACTAACAGTGGCATTTTAAAAATTGTAATATGAAATCTTACTTTACCATAGGTTAGGACTTTTCATTACAATTCCAAAGACACCACCCATGAATGGGTTACCTGCTCCAGTTTGGAAATTACAGCTTATTACATGTAATAAGGTAATTCCGCTGCCATCCTATGGGAGAGGTAGGCATGGCAGTAGTGCAAAAATAATGTGAGGGTTTTTCACTACCAGGGCATCTAAAACTTAAATTTACATGTCCTACCTTTTAAATACACTGGGACTTGCCCTTTGAACTGTCCAGGGCCGACCCTAAGGGTGACGTTTATATATAAAATTGGAAGGTTTGGGCCTGACAAAGGTTTTTTGTTGCCAGGTGGACATTGTAGTTTAAAACTGCACATACAGGTTGCAATGGTAGGCCTGAAAAATGTTTAGAGGGCTACTTAAATGGGTAGCACAATTAGTGCTGCAGGCCCACTTGTAACATTTAATGTACAGGCCCTAGACACATATAGTTCAACTTTACTAGTGACTTATAAGTAAATTAAATATGCCATTTGGAGATAAAAAATGTTACCATGTTTTAAGAAGTGCGCGCATGCACTTTAGCACTGGTTAGAAGTGTTAAAGTGTACGGAGTCCTAAGGCCAACAAAAATAAGATCAGCAAAAATGGAGGAGGCAGGAAAAGGTTTGGGGAAAGACAACCCTAAGGCTGACAGGTCTAACATGTACCAACAATGAAAAACTACTAAAGTAATATTTCACTGTAGAAAGGTTTTCCCTCCTGTAGGCTAACACTGGGTTACCCTATTGCACTTATTAAGTTTGGGAAAAGATACAGAAAAGCTTCCTTCAATCAATTGAATTATGATTTTAAACACTCTTTAATAGGGAAGTCAAATTCTAAGTTGCTATTCTGAAAATGCCACTTTTAGAATGCTGGTATTTTGCTGCCTAAACCAAATGTGCCTTTCTGCTAGTGTCCCGGGTCACAGAATTGTGAATGGCAGTTCTCTAGTGTTTTGTGTGTTCTTTCTGGATACAGAGGGAAAATGACCTTTAATGTGGGGCAGGGTATTCCTCGCCTGGGCAGGATATACTGTGGGTTTGTACTCAGCCTGCATGAGCTTTAAAGGGTAACCTCAGGGCTATGCCCACTCCCTTCGTGACTACTAGAAGCTGCCTGCTCTGCCCTGGCAAATACACCACACACCTAGGCCTTTCAGACCTTTTTTGCCGTAGACAGTGTTGAGTTCAGTTCAGGAAAGGGGTAAGGTTAGACAAAGGGAGCATCTCCAAAGCACAGGCTGGCACTGGGGATAAAAGTGGCATCTTCAGAGCCTCTTATCAGAACACTCCTGGACCTGTGGAAGGTTCTAAAGAAAGAGTGCTGTGCTGTCTGAAGAGGGAAGGCGTGGGCCTGCTTTCCTTGAAACCTCGCTCCCCAGAAGTGACTGCAAGGGTCAGTTGGCTGACCTCCTGTTTGAGCTAAAGGAACACAAAAAGCTTCCAAAGGCCTCCCTGCATCTGCCTGCTGACCAGCATCAAATGGACCTACCTGAACCTGCTTGAGTCCTCCTGGCTCCTCCAGAGTGCGTCCTTATCCCAAGAGGTTCCCTCCAGATCCTGGACCCTTGGTTGGCATTAGAGTGTGCTCCTCCAGAACTCCTGGTGAAAATACAGACGTTTTGTTCTCCTGGCAACCTCAAAGTAGACTCTGCACTAAAAAACAACTGACTGTGACAGCCTCTAACATGAATCTCCAGCAATGACTGCTCTTCTCATCAGTCACAACAGTTTGCATTAGGGAACACCTGTTTCGACCACCAATGCAAAGCTCCAGTGGGGACCTGCTCTTTGTGCTACAACAGCGACTGTCCTTAATGCCCGATCTGCTCCTTGCGCAGAGGTCTCCTCATGGTCCCCTCCAATGCACATCTCCACCTGCAGCTCGTCTTATTGAATTAGACTCGAGAAGAAAAACTCTTCAGCACGATGAACCTGGTCCCTGGATCTAACCTGCACTCTGTCGCTATCTGCCTGAACTTGTGACTTTACCCCAGTCCAGATAACCTTAAGAGGCATGTTTTGGTGCTATGTTCACCTTAAACATAAAAAAATCATAACTCCGGCTCTACTGATGGGAGTTTTGTTATTTTGGTGTCTTTTCTATGTTTTTAAATTAGTTTGGGCTTTAATGTGTTGTGTTTTCACTTTTTTACTGTTTAAGTGCTGCATACCTATGTTACATATTGCCTCTAAGTTATGCCTGACTTCTTTTGTGCCAAGTTTCAGAGGGTTAAGCACAGGTTTATTTAATGACTTTTGTGGTTCACCCTGTCAAGGATTATGTTTATTACTTGCGTAGGACTCTCACTCCTTTCAACAAATAACCCAATTTTTTACACTGCTTATGGTGATATTCTGCCCTCAGGACATCAACACAGGAATACAACTCTAGGGCAGTAATACCAGGATACCAACACAAGAGCGCCAACAAAGACATGAGGACAGATATATACTGAGACTCATAAACTAATCTATTAGCTTCCTATGCCTTTTGATTAACTTTGTCGCAATGACCCATCAAGCATACTATGTTACCAAACCCTTTCTGTATAAGAAAATAAGGCCTTATCTACATAAAGGGAGCTCTGGATTTCCAGTATTTTTTGGCATCTAATTTTAAGTGCATCAACCACATCAGGCTGGGGCACCCCATACACTGGGCCCAACATAGTGGAATACCCTGCCTATCAACCTGTGTTGAATTACTAATCATTTTATGTTCAGTAAAACCCTAAAAACTTGCCTTTTCTGTCTGCTTACTCCACTTCGTGCTCTCCATTTCTATCTCCTATTCTCTCCTGGTGCCACAAATCCCTAAAGTGTTAAGTTAACAGTCAGGTACGAGGACGCTAAGGGATTGATATACTAACACATTTTCTAGTGACAAAGACAATGACTTTATTACTGACACAACCTATATCTCAGGAACCTAACTATTGGGCCAAGGGGGGTGGTGAATCAATGTTTGATCTCTAAAAGGATGTGAGATATTCACCACATTCCTTTCTACATTTCCCTAAAAAGTCAGCTGAATTTACACTTGGAATTTATGTACAAAAGCTTAATATTATTTTTGAAGTTTAGGGAAGACTTTGATGCATTCTTCTTTGAAGCATATGGGTAAGGAGCTATGGCCCTGATGTATGAAGCATTTATCATTTCTTAATGGGTCCAATTATTATGTCAGCCCATTAGGAAATGGCCTTTTCTGATGTACAAAGTGCCAAAACCGGTTGCAATTTGTGATTTTTACACAATAGAAATTGCAACTTGTGACCGTGAATCAGGAATCGCAAATAGGGATTACCTATTTGCAGTTCCCAAAGCACATTCACAAAGCATTTCCTAAATGCGAATTGGACATTTAGGAAATGCAATTTCCTATTAGAAAATCGCAATTTAGGAAATGCAAACCCGTTCCTATTTTGCCCATAGGTGTGAATGCAATGGCATTTCCTATTTGCGATTCCCTAATACCAATTCCTAATCTGTATGAATCACTATGAGGGAATTGCAAATTTTGTACATATCCTTTTGCGTTTCTTAATTAGCGATTCCTACGGAGTCGCTATTTAAGAAATGCAAATGGGAACCTTAGTATATCTGGCCCATAGTCTTCTAAATCTGACACTGGAGGACAATATAAGGACTTATGAAAGATCTCCAAACTGCAAGAACCAGTATTTGTTTGCTTCCAATACTTATTCATTATGCTTTGGGAGAAACTGAGAGTCTATTCAGTCACATGAACCCTACTCAAATATCTAAAACAAACGCAAAGGTGCACCACCAAAGTGCAGAACAATGGGAAAAATTTGATCCGTGTCTACAAGTGTATTCCTTAAAGTTCTTCTTTTATTTGGTACAGGATTAAAAAACAATCAAGATGATCTAAACAGCCGACGCGTTTTGTCCCTACAAATGGACTTCTTCAGGGCTGTTGAATTAACAAATATATACACATGAATAGATCACAACTCTCAGCACTCTACCTAACTTCATGGTAAATTCCATCTTTTCCCTTTGGGAAAACACCATGTTAAGATGGCGGCTGTTCTGGCTTAGACGCCTGAGCAGCCTTGTATATCCGTTTTCTTTCATGATACATTTTGTAAAACACTCAAAGACCAAAGTTTACTCCGTGGGTTCAGTAGTTAACCATTAACAAGGATTTAGGCTTGACCATATTCTCAATGAGTGATGTATTCCACACCGTGCTATTATGGCAACCTTCATTCGGCAGTGCGAACATTGCGTAATAAGAGGTATATTACAAATATACACCAATATTATGGTGGGTGTAATTTTGGAGCAATCATGAGGGTCTGGAATCCTATAAAGGTGCCTTTTTAGACTCGTATTCATCTGGCGAAACCACTACAAGATGGCGGCCTATGACGCATTACTTTGCGCACTACATTTGAAATCGGCACATGAACGTCACCGCTCACAGCTGGTCCAATTTTCATGTTTAAATGCGGGTTATTTAAACCAGGTTCTTGCTGTCATACTATTCCCTTCTGAATCTACTGGAGAGTAGACGCTTCGATCGCGAACACCAGCTTGTTGAGGTAAGAGACCAGACACGGCTAGGCTCTTTACACTTACCCCCGGGTATTGGTTATTTTTATCCAGCCTCTACTCCTTGCCCCACATAGTTCTCTTGCCATATCCAACGTTAAGTGTCTTTTGGCCCCCTTCGAACTTTTTGACAAATATCCTGGTCCCATACTTGATAGGTGGACCTGCCCATTGTGGTAATTAATTCTACTCTCACCTTGGACCTACAACCCGCTCGTGATTGAGGATCCAGACGGGCATAAGCTTGATACTCTTATCTCTTTATGAATGTTTTCATAGCCCATTAGCTTACAAAGAAACAGAATATAGGTCCTTGTTAACCCCTTCAGTGCCCGCCCCTTTCCCCGCCCTGTGCCGGCCGTTGTATTAGCGGGCGGGGTTTATGACGAGCTGGTCTCGTCATGGGCACAGCGCAACCGTGGCCCATGACGAGACCAGCTCGTCATAGGCATTGAAGAGGTTAATGGATATGGTTCACTTTTTCTCTTCTAGTCTCTGGCAGTTTATTACATCGTATCTCTTTCATGACTCCTCTTTTTTCCCCCTTGGTCCAGGTTGGTTACGGCACATTGCCAATTATATTGGGCCCACCTCATTTTGTTTGGACCAAGGTTCACTTTGCTTTGGCTTGACTACACATCTGTTTTTCTGACTCACACGTAAGGATCTTTCTGCACGCCAGACAAAGTGAGTATTCGGGTCTTGTTTTTGCTCTCTCCCCACCTCATTGATTCTACTATAACTTAAGGGGTCACTGATTCCTACCTTTTTTCATTTTTAGATAGCCAAGCGGACAAATAATTTGATATCCTAAGTGGCACTAATGTATTGATTAGTCTGACCACATACCTTTTTCACTCATGCCATGTGAAGGGTTCCCTGCTTGCTCGACTAAGTGAGTACGGATGCCTTATTCGTTTGATTGCCGCTACATGTGCCCTTCCACTTTAACAGTTAGGGAGTAACGGAATTTGCTTCCCCCCTTTTCTAGATAGACAAGCGGATGGGATCATACTATATCCCTTGATATTCTTACCTTTTGGACCCTTTGCAGTCTTTTATAACGTACAGACTTACTATGGTGGGTACATTTAATAGATCATTATATAGCATTTTGTCGAATGTCTTTGGGTTAGTCACAAATTTTCCACCGACTTATGTTTTCCCCTTGGGGCCCTATCCTTTGTTCTCTTAGGCATGAAGCATTAATAATACAGGGTTTCCCTTCCCCTTTTTCTTGTTTCCGTTTTCTTTTTTCCCCTTTTTATCTACACACTTTCTCCTCTCTTGTCTACACTCAATAGGCATAACCTCGCCTGTACTTTGAAAATTCTGTACATGAATGTATCTATTATTTCTTACTTGTTGTCTCTCTATTATTTAATTTATGTAATTTCGTTTTTGGTGGTATGATTATAGCAGCACCATCATGAATGTTACTGGTGCTTAGCATTCTGGTAGAATATGATCTGTGTAAGGATGTAAATCAATGTACATAGGAGTCTTGTTTTAAATGTTATTTATTGTGTTGTGTTCCTGTCAATGTCCTTTGTAATATATTTATGTGTATATATTTGTTAATTCAACAGACCTGAGGAAGTCCATTTGTAGGGACGAAACACGTCGGCAGTTTAAATCATCTTGATCGTGTTTTAATACTGCTCCAAATAAAAGAAGAACTTTGAGGAATACACTTGTGGACACAGATCTAATTGTTTTCTATTGTTCTGTACTTTGGTGGTGCACCTTTGCTTTTATTTTAAATTGTGATATCCCTATATTGGGATTGCATTGTGACAGTGGAAGCTTTACAGTGTGCACACAGATTTCTGGGTATTTCCAGAGTATATATATATATATATATATATATATATATATATATATATATATATATATATATATATATATATATATATATATATATATGATATAGGGATAGCAGGTCAGGTGCTGTAGTTCGTAGGGTTTCACTGTCTAGCTATATCTCTACCTACTCAAATATCTGTTTGTAAGGGTCAGTGGCATAGGGTCAAAGGACTGCTTGACTTGCTGGTCATTATGGGGCTCATATGTTGGATAGTCACGCAGGGCAGCACAGCAATCCACCTTGCAGACAACGCAGCAAGTCACCTTGGTGCGCTGCACTGCGTGACACGGAAATGGCAGGAATGCTCTGTATTTAAGGCATTGCAGCACATTCCTGTCCTTTACCTTGTGCTGGTGCCCTTTTTGCAGCCTAGCTACCATGGTGCCAGGCTGTCTGCATTATATGTAGTATTGTTTTTGTGCAGGAAGGGGCACCTTCCGGCACAAAAACAAACCAAGGAGGCATATCCCTCTTTCTGTGTGCTACACAATGCAGCGCTCATAGAAAGAGAAAGAAACGAGGAGAAATAGAGCTGTTTCTCCTTGTTATGCCTCCCCTAAAAAGGTGTAAGATGTTGGCGCATCCCCAGGTTTATAAGTTCTTGTAAATCTGGGGATGCATCAAAATGCATGGGAGTTTCGTGGAAACCCCCACACAATGCCCAGGGCAGAGAAATTCAGCACAGAGATTTGCACTGTGTTGTGTTACTCCAGATTTTAGGTGCCACTAAGAGCCTCACAAAGAGGCTTTGCTTGACTTCAAAAATCTGTCTTAAGGTTTGAGTCACTCTTGCACCACCATTGCATAGCGCAAAAGCGACGCAAAAGGCCTCATAAATAGGACCAGCGGTAAGGTAGGTCCTATTTATGAGATTGAGTAAAGGGTCAGCGGGATAATGTTAAAGGATTTCTTGGCGTTTTAGCCATGAAAGGTGGGCCCTTTCTACATTGTTTTATTTTCATTTCAACCAATGGGCTACTTCAAAGGCCTACGGCACCTTATTTCTTAACTACCTGTTTTATAAAATGATCCAATATATAGGATCGGTTCAGAATAAAAATTACTATAGGCACCTCTGTGTTTTCAATTAATCCATGCTAATTGAACATATTTTATGCAACGCAGCACACAGCGCCATCTGCACTATTTGTACTAACTGTTTTTTGTCTTGTATTATTTGAATGCCAATACAATGCAAGTTCATTATACATAAGTAGTGGGTCCCTTGAGCATTCCTTCCAGATTCTTTTTCTAATGTAGTAGTCTGCAATTTGGTTTACTGTTTCGTAATCTGGTGATAAACTTCCTTTAATAAAACCTGTAGAGCTGCTGTTGCTTAGTTTCATTTAATTTAAAAGTGTACCAAAAAAAAATCTGTTTTTGAAAAAAATAATGTTAAGAATCCTAGAAAAATGGAACAGAAATACAAAATGATTATGTTTTAAACTAAGCAAATGAAAAACACCACAGCAGCAATGTTACTGTTACATAATTTGCAAGACAGTGGACTACGCCTGCATGATTAAACAAGAACTGGCAAAACCAATAGGTTGTTTCTTGAGGCTTTGTCAATGATTTTTGCTAATGCTGCATAGCAATGAGATTCATCTGGGAAAAAAGCCCTATTGCGATGATTTAAACATGCATATGTGTCACTACACATGCACACTTGTTAATTATGACACTATGTTGGCTCCATTGTGATGCCATCTGCATGCGCATACTTTTATTTTTTTTATTTGCCATTCAAAGATCGTGGATGCCCACTTTAGGGCGGTAAATGTAAAAAAATAAAAGGTGCTTGCTTGAAAGCGCATGTAGGCAAAATAGCAGGCTAGTAGCACATTTTTGCATTCAAGGCCTTTGTTAAAAAAGAAAGAAGATTGCGGAGGAGTCATGGACGTCGATTCACCAAAATGCCAGGGGTAGTGGAAGTGACATCACATAGACTTTTTATCCTAATGACATCACAGGAAACGATGTCAGAGGACCCTTGTCCCATTGTTGTTTTTCACTCAGCTATCTGTTTCTCTGTTGTCAGTCTTTTTTATTATATCTCTCATTTGCCTCACTCAGCTGTTGCTGTCTCTTTCTCACCCCTCCTATCTCCTCCTCTGTCTCAACTTTTTTCTCACTTATCTACTTATAACCCAGGCACCCTCTGCTTGTTCCACCTGTGCTCAGGGCCGCTCACCTGCCCTCCCGCCCACCGGTTCTTCAAAGGAGCTCGCGGAACCCGCTGGCGCGGGTCCCGCTTCGCCGTGACATTTGTTTGCCTGCTACTGATACATTGTAGCAAGCGGTGCTACCTTTGACACTTTTCCAGCCTCCGCTGTGGGAATCTGCTTGTGCTTCGTGGGAAGAAGAAAGGGAGGAAAACTACCTCTCCCAGGCACCCTCTGCTTGTTCCACCTGTGCTCAGGGCCGCCCACCTGCATTCCCGCCCACTGATCCTATATTTTTTAGTTACAGCTTCCGCCGCGCGGAACGCGCGCGGGAACGAGCCCGGGCGAAGCCCGGGACAAGGGCGGGACCATCTGTGGCCATCCGAGGTCGATTAAGGTCGGGTTGGGCCACCCCCTTGACATCTAGCTACGTGCCATCAGATAAGTAGACTGCATTAGCACCATTCATCTTTTGCTGTCGTGGGACTGTGCTGGGTGTATTGGTACCTGATCTGGACTGAGTTTGCTCCTGTTATGTCTACCCGTTCTGGCAAAGCCTGAGGGGGGGTGGAGGGGGGGGGTGAGGGAGATGGGGGGAGCATGATTGGCACCATGAACCGTTTTATTACCCGCGTGGCCAATGTGATTGACAAGGAAATTGGTATGGCCGAGCGCCGACTATCTCGAGGGCCCTCTGGTTTTCGACGTTCATCGCTGGGCCCGATAGCTTTGGTGCCTACCCCAGAGCGTAGCCAGGAGCCCCCTTTCCCTGTTCTTCTCCCCCTGGACCATCCCCGGGTGGCGGCCCTGAGAGCCAGCATAGATGATCTCGAAACACTGACAGCCTCGGCACTCCAAGTTGAAAACAATATGGCCATAGATTCTATGGCTAATGAGGCAGACATCTCGCTGTTACCCTAAGCCAATCTCCCTAATAACTCTAATATACCCCCTGCTCCGGCCTTAGTGGTACAGGCGGAATTACACCCTGCCCCTACTAAAAGGAAAAGGCTACCCACCTCACGAAAAGGTATCCCGGCTAAAGTCTATAAGAGGCCTAGGCAGGCTGGTGCTAGGTTGGGTGGCCTTTACAAGAAAGTAGGGCGAGATCCTTGCTCGCCGCAGGGAGACAAAGAGGAGGGCATATTGGGAGGGCAATCGCTCACTGGCCGTGAAGCATCGTTTGATGGTCTCCCAGCACCTCCATCTCCGGATTCCTCACTCTCTGCAAATTTAGAGAAAATGATGAAATCCTTACTTCTCCGGGTGCTAGATAAAATTGGGGGGCTCACTCAGCGGATGGACAAATTGGAGCAGGTAACCCTGGATAATTTCTTCTCCCTTAAATCATTTATTAAGTTACAGTTAGGAAACAGGGAGGATGGTACAGGGGGGGGGGGGGGGGTGTTAGCAGGGAGCCATATATAGCACACCAAAGTTCAGCTTTTCCAACAGGCACCTTACCAGTTGTACCGGAGGCGCCTGATTGTGCCTCACAAGCTACTGTTATAGTCGAAGGGTCGGGGTGGAAGCCTGGTCCGTCAGCAACTAAATCTGCAGACAAAGCAAAGTCCACTAAAGTTGCCATTACCACCTTAAGTAAAAAGACGACAGGTCCCATAGCTTTTGGCACCCCTGGCAAAGCAAATCCTATTACCCCAGCTACCAAGCCTGTGGCTCCAAGCCCACCTGAGATCCTAACATCTAACTTAGTCAAGCCTGTAAAGGCCTATACACAGCAGACAGGCGAGGGATTAGGGGAGGGAAGGGCGACTAATGTTAACCTTCCCCCGGCCTGCCAGCCTTATGTAGCTGTCTTGACTGGGGTGCCTGTGCCTAGCTCGGGCAAGCGGGAGACTTTTGAGGACCTGTACAATAAGACCCTTTTTTGGCTTAAAGAAAATAGGCCTTTGCTTAAACCCCTGCTGGGACGAATTATCCACGTAAGAAGAGTTGGCTGGATTGGTTCTAATCAAAAAACCATTAACGGGGATTGTATTATAGTAAACTTTGATGACCCAAGGGTGGCTAGCTATGTATGCAGCGGGCCCTTGAGGGAGCATAGCCCAATTGCTAGTGGGGGTCAAATTGGCATCCATGACCTTAGCTACTTTTATCCCCCAATCTTGCCTGGGCAGATAGTTAGATTCCCTAGGTGGGAGGATAGAGGTGACAGACAGATTTGTGGTCCCCTCTCCCAACCTAGCTTCTATGGCAACATTCCATACCAGCCACGTGGCTGGCTTTTGCAAAATTATTGACATACTATTCGCCTAACACGGGAGACGCAAGTTGAGGCAACTGGGGAGCTACCAAGCAATAGCCTAATGGTAGGGGCGGGACAAGTGAGACCTCCCACCAGCTCCCCTTTTTATCCAAACATTTCCAGGGAGCAATCGCAATTTTTCTTGCCATGTCCCAAGACACTCGACTCGTCTCTCACAATCAGGGATACTCCGAAGGGGGGCATTATATCTAAGGAGACCATGACGTTGCCAACTATCGAGGCAACTGTAACTACTGCTAGTGCCCCCCTTGTAAGAGATTTGGAATTAGGGTGGGAAGGGGGTGGCAATGTCCCTTTGAAGGTAGTTAGTTGGAACATAGCAGGACTTGGACGAAATATAGTTATTCCAGATTGGAACACTATGATAGAATCGTTTGGGATTTGTCTGTTCCAGGAGACTTGGTCTCTGGAACCACAACACAAGATGGGCTACACCACCTACTTTGTCCCTGCTGTACGGCCAAGGGGAGGGAAGGGCCGTCCCTCGGGAGGGCTGACAATTTGGGTGAATATCTCCCTGCGATATTCTATCAAATCTATAACTACGAAGTCACCTGATCTCCAAAGGTTAACAGTGAGAGGTCCTTGTGGAGGGAAAACATTTGAAATCTTTAACATTTATTTTAGAGGTGTACAGGGGGGTTCATCTACGCTACCCTCAACTGGCATTGATGAGGAACTTAGAAATATAAAAGCCGATGCCTTTATCATGCTAGCCGGGGACCTTAATTGTACGTATGAACCCCTTGCTTTGGAAGATGTGCTGGGAAATAGAGAAGACGACGCTAGGAGATGGAATCAAAATGCCATCGACCTTAATGCACTCTGTATGGAGTATGACCTCAGAGCCACTAATGGTAGATCCAACTCAGACAAAATGGGGGCCCACACGTTCAACAGAGTAGGACATACCTCACGGATTGACTACATTCTGTTGAACTTTGGTTTGTGGGCTCATTTGTTGGATATGGCGGTTTTGCCGTCTACTGACAGCGACCACAATCCGTTGTCCCTATCCTTGTCCTCCATATGGATGGATCATTCCCCACCCCGAATCACACATGTGTGGAGATCTATGCATGAGGTATGCCCTTCTAATTGTGGTAGGCGCCTAAAATGGAATGATTTTGCTGGCAAAGAGTGTAAGATCCGTGAGGTAAACTCTATAATGACTAACATTCCCCCACGCTTAGACTCTCCCTCTATTAGCGCTCAGGAGGTCTCATTATTGTTTGACCAAACTACACACGCATTAGGTGAACTATTTTTAGTTCACAATGCGGGAAAAAGATTTAACAAAAGAGGCGTCACAAAGGGTAATGCTGGGTGGTTTACACCTGCCTGCCGAGATGCCAAAAGGGAATTAATCAAGGCGGTAAAATCCAAGAACAGAGCCTTGATTAGCGCTGCAAGGGGCAATCAAAGGAGAGTTATAAATGAGGCTAAGTTAGCATGGGAGAACCAGTTCTGGTATGACCTAAAGGTTGCCAGCTTAAGGAAGGACCCTAAAGGTTTCTGGGACCTACTAAGAGCTAGGGACAAGCCCGTGGACTCATTAATAACATGCAATATACCAGAGGACGCATGGTTTGATCACTTCTCGCAGCTTTATACTGTGCCCCCAGGTGTGGGGACAAACATGATAGAATTCCAGCCAATAGTATCTTGTGAATTTAATGAGGAGCACTTGTTCACAACCAAGGAAGTGGTATGGGCGATTACATGTCTTGTCCCCAACAAAGCAGCAGGGCCGGATGGCCAACCAGGGGACTTGCTACGTATTAACCCAGTGGAGTGGGGGAAACTTATCGCTGCCCAACTGAATGCTACCTTCAGTGGGGCAACTTTCCCGGGCTCATGGAAAGGTGCCGAAGTTGTACCCATCTTTAAAAAAGGGAGTCGGACCGATCCAGCTAACTACCGCCCCATAAGCCTCTTAGACTCCTCACAGAAAGTGGCGGGAAAAGTGGTCCTAGGCAGAATATTACAATGGGTTGAGGAAAAAGGCATTCTCTCTGACTATCAGGCCGGTTTTAGATCGGGTATGGGGACGATAGAGCAATCTTTCCGGCTTCTGATGCTCTATTGGAAAGTAGTTGTGTTGGCCAAGGGCAGTCTGTATCTTGCTTTTATAGATTTGCGGACTGCCTTTGACCTAGTCCCGCGCAGCCAACTCTGGAGTGTGCTTAATGATCAGGGCATCCCACCATACCTTCTAAGTCTTTTGGTAAAGTTGCATGCTGACAACTTCGCGCAGATCAGGTGGGGTAACCAGGGTCAAAAAACAAAACGAATACCTGTGAATAGAGGAGTACGCCAGGGGTGCGTACTAGCCCCCACTCTGTTCTCTTTGTACCTAAATGGAGTGGTGGAACACTTATTGAAAGTTCCATCAGATGCACCTTCCCTGGCCGGTAGAAGAATACCCACTCTCCTATTTGCAGATGACACCCTCCTGATCTCTAAAACCCCGGTAGGCCTGCAGAGCCTGTTAACTAGCTTCAAATCCTTTTGTGATGTAAGGGGGCTAGTTATTAATACAGGTAAAACCAAGTATCTAGTCCTCAATCCACCGACTCTAGATTCTGTTTCCCTAGAGAGGGTTACTGAGTTTGATTATCTTGGCATTCGCCTTTGTGACTCGATGAGTTGGAAATGTCACCTCCAAAAGATGTTGTTGACTCACAAAAGGGTAGTGGGTGCCCTTCTTAAGGAACAACGTGCCTCATCCCTTAAACCCATTGCACCCATTCTTGATATTTATAGGGCACTGGGTGTTAATGCAGCTCTATATGGGGCTGAACTCTGGGGGGTATATAAGTCGGATCAGTTATCACGCTCAGAAATCAAGTTCCTTAAAGACTTAATGGGGCTTCCCTATAGCACCCCAACCCTCCCATTGTTATTAGATATGGGTACGAGCTCAATCAGTGACCAGGCTAGGCTCCGCCCTCTCCACTTATGGGCGAGAATCTGGAGAGTCCCAGAAATGTCTAGCTTTGCGGATGGCCTAACCGATGTGCTAGATTCACTGGGATGGCCCAAGATTCAATGGCTGAGGGAAGTCAAGCGTCTTCTCTTTAACATGGGCCTTGGCGACGCTTGGGACAACAGATCAGCCCCCCCCAAAGTCTGTGTTAAAGAAAATATATTGGAACTGGGTAGCTGATGGTAGATCTAGCAATTCTAATTTGTGCAGGACTACCCTGGACTTTCTTTTAGTAAAAGACATGCCCCTATGTGAACCATATTTGGATACCGTCACAAAGCGCTGGGATAGGGCATTGTACTTTCAATTTAGGATAGGCCTACTTCCCGTCGGGGAACTAACCTCTAGGTGGAAGGCCCCGGCCCAAACAATCTCTTTGTGTCCATTTTGTGAGAATAGGAAAGAGACAATCCCGCACCTGCTTTTTGAATGCCCGGCCTATGCACCACCCCGTAGTAGATGGCTAAAACCACTTTGTAGAGATCTCGGAACAAGGCACTTTATGGAGGCATTACGTATATTAAAAAATGATCCACGGCCCTTCTTTGCTTGTGGTATAGCCAAGTTTCTAGGTTGGGCTTGGCGCATTAGATCAACTAGGCTTTTGTACCTTGTTTAATCTGTTTTTTTTAAATGATTTTACTTAATTTATTGGGACCATTTGCAGCATGAATTGTATGATTATGCATTGGCTCTTTTTACTGTTTTATTGTTCCATGCTAAATGTACTGCTTTTTAAGATATTTTTTATATCGAAATAAAGCCTATGATGATGATACTTATAACTTCTCTCACTCTTTCCTTTTTACCTCTTCTGTTTCTGTTTCATCTCACTGCCTGCCTTCTCTGTCTCTTTCTCAATATCACCAATTTCCCTGTCTTTCACTAAACAATATAACGGTCTTTCTCTAAACCATATAACTGCTCCATTTCTCATTCTGCTCTGTCACTTTATCTCCCTCTCTCAATTGCCTGCTTCTTTCAGCTGTCAACGTATCTCCTGTCCACCTCCCAATCTCTCACATCCGTCTTTCTAACCTAACTCTTCATTGCACTTCTTTCTCACACCAGTCTAGGACTGAGCTGTCTCTCTTATCATTGTCTCTATCACCTCTCTCAACTGTCCCCTCTCAGCCTTTATCTTCTTTCCTTCTCTCTGAATAGACTCTTTCATGCTAGTCACCTGTCTACCCGCTGTCTCTCAGCTATCTCCTTTGTATTTGACTGTTAAATGTACGTTTCTAAGCTGTATCTTTCTAACAAGTCTCACCTACATCCCTCCGCCTCTCTTTCGTCTATCACTATCAAGAAAGTGGTCTTTTTGGGAGAAGTGTGGGCTGGGCTTCCCTGGTAGTAGTGTAGTAAAGAAACTTTTTCAGGTGTTCTTAGATAGGCAATTTAAGTGTTTATTTATGGAATTACCTTCAAGTAACCCAGAAACGGTTCATGACAAACTGACAAATTATCAGTCAAACGATAAGGTGCTCCTATAAAGTGACACTCTAGTGAAAGGAAACAAAAAAATTGCACGTTCAAATATATATATACATGTGACTGATTGGGATGATATGGTGTTATACATGTCACCCATATTTTGAGTGTCAAAAAAACCTCAATCAAAATTTTAAATCAGTCCACATATGTTATTGTTGATGTTTCAACCCTTTTGCACAATTGCTTAGAGTAGGGTCATCATCAGGACAACATTAAGAGCAGGAGACACATAAAAGTAAAAGTACCATGTTTCAGTTCCAGTGTTGTGCTATACATAGTGATGACATTATTAACTGGTTCACAGGGAACTAGATTAACATACCAGGGGATTGGGGCTTAGGGACCCACAATTGTAGATGTGTCAGTCTTAGTGGCATAGGAAGAATACAGCAAATTCGGAGTGAGTAACTGCAGTGAAACAAACTGGGTTTAGACTATGTATCTATTTCGTAGTTTACTGTACATTGTAATGTAATTGTTATTGGGGTTGGATGGACATCAAATTCACATACCAGTGAAAGAACGTTCTGGGACCCACAACCATAGATATTTTAGTCCTAGTTGCGTGAGGAAACCTCAGCAGACTGTGAGCGAGTGGCTGCAATGAGACAAACTAGGTTCAAATCATCTATCTGTTTTTGATTTGTTATGCATTATAGTATCATTGCTAGACTGAACTAAATAATCCTACCAGAGGATAGCTGTACCATGTTCTTAGTTTTCTGGGAAAGCCTCAGCAAACTATGAGCAAGAAACTGCAAAGATTTTGCCATCAGCCTTCTGTTTTCTGAACCTGTTTTTGTTAGCTTTTGGGACTCTGCCACTTTACCACCGCTAACCAGTACTAAAGTGCATATGCTCTCTCCTTCAAACATGGTAGAATTGTCTTACACCCAATTGGCCCATTGAATTTGATTGTAAGCCCCTAGTAAAGTGGTATCATTTATACCCAGGGCCTGTAAATTTAATTCTTCTAGTGGGCCTGCAGCACTCATTGTGCCACCCACTTAAGTAGCACTTTACCATTCAAACCTGGCAACACAAACCTTTTGCCAGGCCCAAACCTTCCTTTTAAATATGTATCAGTCACCCATAGGGTAGGCCATGTACAGCCCAGAAGGCACCGTGTAGTGTAGTTAAAAAGTTGCATATGTACTTTTAAGTTTTACATGACTTGCCAGCGGAAAACTCTTAAATTTGTTTTCACTATTGCAAGGCCTTCCTCTTGAATAGGATAGCATTGGAGATAACTTATCACATTTAACATACTGTAACTTCCAATTGGAAGCAGGTAAACAGGTCAAGTTCGGTATCTAAAATCTGTAATTAAAAGCCCTCTTTAATAGTAAAGCCAGATTTTTAGTCACGATTCTGAAAATGCCACTTTTAGAAACGTACTTTGTTCACCTTAATTGGGAGGGGTACACCCAGACGTGGGCCTCTTGCTCACTTCACCACTGGATTCAAGCTAGCCTGGCTGATGAGGGGTGATATCCCGAAACTAGTCCCTGGGTGCTTGTATCTGGTCCAGAGAGGACCTGGCTTGGCAGTTTGGGCTGGACTGTTCCCATAAGGAACAGGGTCAAGAATAATTTGCATATGGCTGGGTCCATGCTGGGGTGGCATGGTGAGCAAAATAACAATGGATTATACCCAGATCTTTGTGACTGGGGTGAATGTTTGCATTACTCAGAATTCTGTCCATCATTTGTTCCTTTTGTATTTGTTACCCTAAGTGGGAAGGGTATGCCCCGACGTGGATCCCATGTTCACTGCGCCACTGGATTCAAGCTAACCTGGCTTATAAGGGGTGATATCCTGAAACCAGTCCCTGGATGCTTCTTTGCTTGCAAGGTAGGACCTGGCTTGGTAGTTCGGGCTGGACTGTTCCCCTAATGAACAGGATCATGACTGATTTGCATATGGCTGGTTCCAAACTAGGGTGGCGTGGTGAGCAAAAGAACGATGGGTTAAACCCAGATCTTTGTGACTGGGGGTGAATGTTTAGATTGTTCAGCATTCCGTCCATCATTTGTTCCTTTTTCACTTTTAGAAACTTGGTATTCTCTTGATCTAATCATTTGGTGCCCATAGTCCGATCTTAGGCCACATTACTAGGTGTAGCTGGAAGCTGGTCTTTGTGTATTACTCCCAGACAGTTAGACAAAGGGAAGCTAGGTGTTGGCAGGATGGGCTACTCTGAGATAACAAGGTGGAGGAGCTGTCACCTACCATAATTGCACACCACAAAGGCTCTGCCTGACAACTCAGTGGGATGGAAACCTCTAGAAGCTTCCCCAACTTCAAAGTGGGCACCAGGTATAAATATTGGACCCTTAGACCCAACTCTTCAATACACTTATGGACCCGTGGACTCTGCCAGGAAGGACTGCTGTGCTGCTGAAAAGGCGTCCACTCTGCTGAACTACTGCTCAGAAGGACCGGGCTGTGTTGACCTGCTGCCCTACTGCCGTCTTGCATGGGTGAGAAGGACAGGACCTGCATCTCTAAACCCAGGACCCAGGGTGACTCATAGGGCTAGTAGGCTGACCTCCTGATCAGAAGCCTTAGAGACTGAACAAACATCAAACAACCTTGAATTCAGCATCTGAACTTTGTCATCGGTGAGTCCTGTCCTCCCAACTGGTGGAAACCCACCCATGACCCCTTGGAAGTGGGTCTGACGGTGCTCTGACAACCCATCTCTGGGTTCAGCAGAACCAATTCATCTCCTTCTCAGCGTGGCACATCTCTGGCAGAACCATATCATCACATTTTCTGCTCGATGCATCGCAATCAGAAACGACGTATCTCCTCTGCTGGGTAGACTTCGCCAACGCAAGGACTTTGCATCATCATCGCAGCCAATTGGAACCACCGCTGTGCAATACTTCTCTTTATAAGGACATTGCCTAGCCCAACGCTGGCCATCAGCACTGCCACTGCCTGACACATCTCCACACAAGGACATCACATCGCACTTTGCAGCTCCCTGAAATCACCACTGTGCAACATATCTCCTCTGCTGGACCTCCAATCGCCTCTGCTGCACAACTAATTCTCACCACGGCACTCCGCATCTCTGGGCAACCAGGATTAAAGTACTGTGTTCAGTGGGCCTAAATAGCTTTATGTAGCCAGCCTGAATTGGGACTTTGTCTTGGTCTGGTGCAACTAGATGACCATGGTTGGTGCTTTGTGATTTTTGGTGCTATATTCACTGAACTTTTTAAAACTTCATATCTCAAGTTCTACCAATTACATTTTTGTCATTTTGGTCATGATTTATTTTTTTAAATGTACTCAATTTTACCACATTGGTGTGGAATTTTTCTTCTGGCATGTTTTCACTTTATTAGTGTTTGAAGTGTTGCACAAAAACTTTACACATTGCCTCTAAATTAAACCTGACTGCTCTGTGCCAAGCTACCAAAGGTTTGAGCACAGGTTAATTTGGGGTTACTTGTGACTTCACCCTGACTGGATTGTGGATTGTGGTTGCTGCTTGAGCAGGATTTTACCCCCCCCCCCCCATCAACCAGTAACCCAATTCCTTACACAATATGTTAAGTATTTATGCAGCACACAAACAACAATAAAGTAGAAATACAACACAACTAAAATTCCAAAACAATTTAGAAAAATAGAGTATATTCTAATAAATAAAATTTCACATAACAATCAAAATCTAATCAGTAGAACAGGAAATATGCAATTTTAAGGTTTTTGGTTAAAATAAAGCCCATAAGCAGAGAGCGCTACTCATAGTTTTCTGGTCACGCCGGTCTGGAGGGAAAGTGACGAGTTCAGGTAGTTGCAATGAAATGCTGGTCGGATACAGGAACCAGATTAGATGAGATTATATTAGTACTGCTTAAGCGTTACATTTCCAAGTCAGGTGTGAAGTGTTCCGTCCGTATTGGGGGGGTCTCAAGGAGGAGGATGTTGGTGCAAGGAGCAGGTCAAGCCTTGCAGACGATTGTTGCTGTAGCACAAAGAGACTGTCATTGTTTTTAGCTTTATTTTGGTTTATTGTTGTGGATTGTTGCTGTTGGTGCAAAGTGCAGTTTTTGCATTTTCGGTCATCGTGGATGGTTGCTATTGGCGTGAAGATCAGACCCTGCTGGAACTTCATGTAAGCTGTTGTCGGGAGCAGTCGATTCTCAGCACGAAAAGATTACTTAACGATGACAAGAAACACAAAACTTCGATATCTTCACCTTTTATTCAGTTTGAGTTCTCACTCATACCTGCGAGTTTCTAAGATCTGGTGTGCACCTCTTGAGGATCAGGACTCACTTCAGCAGAGGCCAGCAGCAGGGCTCAGGTAGGTCCAGTTGGTGACTCTCATCTGGGCAGTTGCAGGGAGGTCTCTGGAAGCTTGATGTGCCTCTGTAACTCACAGAGGAAGTCAGCCAACTGACTCTTGCAGTGACACTGGGTAGCCTGGGTTCTTGGCAAGCAGGTCTAATCCTTCAAGCATTAGGGCAATCTTTCTTCCTTAGACAGCTGGGAAATCCTTCTTCTGAATCTTCCACAGGTCAAAAAGTGTTCCGGTGAGAGATTTTGTACATCACACTTTTATACCAGGTGCCAGCCTTTGGGGGAGTTTACTGATCTCCCTCCAAAACAGGTTCTGGTTAGTTCTTCCCCTTCGCCTGGGCCTGGCTCTAAACTATCTAGGGCGAGAAAAGGCCAGGACAGGTCTGGTGTCAGGTTCCTTTGTGTGTGCTGCAGGGAGGACCCTTTAAAATGTTATCTGGGCAGGGTACAACTCCTCCCAGCCACCCTGTCAGGAAGACCTTCTCACCTCACAAACTAGGCTTCCTTTGCCTCACTGTCTAGATGCAATAAACTACCCAGAAGAGCAGAGCCATTCACAGTCATGTGACCCACTGGCACTGGCAGAAATACACAGCTGGTTTACGCAGAAAAATGCCAACTTTGTAAAAGTTGCATTTTCAGAGTTGCAACTTTAGATCTGACTTTACCAGGAATTACAATTCAAATTAGTGGAAGCATTTATCTACGTGCTCTCAAACGTAAGTTAGCACTAAAGCGTAATAAAGTAGCCCAGTGTTAGTCCATGCGAGAAGTAGCCTCGCTACAGTGAAAAATAACTTTAGGAGTTTTTTCAGTCAGAACATGTTAAATTTAAGTACACATGCCCTACTTTTTAAATTCCTTGCACCCTGCCCTATGAGTCTTAGGGCCTACCTTAGGGGTGACTAAGGAAAGTGTAGGCCTGTAATATGGTTTATTTTTCCAGGTTGAAATGACAGATTAAAACTGTGCTGAAGGTTGCAGTGGTAGGACTGAGTCATGTTTTACGGTGTTACTATAGCAGGTGACACAATGGGTGCTGCTGCTCACTAGGAACATTTACTTTACAGGTCATTGGTACAGGTAGTACCTTCAACTAAGGATGTACAAAAAAATGAAATATGCCAATTAGGCGTGGGCCAATTTTACCAGGTTTTAAGGGGAGAGCACAAGCCCTTTAGCAATGGCTAGCAGTGGTAAAGAGTCCTAAGGCCAACAAAAAGGAGTTCATCAAATTAAGGGAGTGAAGGTAAAGTGTTTGGGGGAATATCCCACCAAGAATGTCAGGTTTAAGACATAAAAAGAGGCAAGTTTATAGCCCCCTGTTTTGACAAAGAGAGGGAGGCAACCCAACACGCATGCTCTTTTACCCAGGCATTTCCATAGACAGAGGTCTATGTCCTTTGATAAGTGCCGGCTTGCAACAGCCAACGGCTAGCCATACTGGGTACAGATGACATAGGTATTTGGCACAGATAGTGTCTAAAAGTCATGTCCTATAACCATCACACACTGTGAGCAGCTGTGCTGACTACAGCATTTGGCTATGAGGAAAACTGCATGTGGAACGACCTCGGGCTTTGCTCAGTTACTGGTAGACATGGTCATGAGCCATGCACATATGCGCACATATGTGCACATATGTGCAAAAGTGATGATTAACAGGTGTACCCAAACACAACGCCTTTTACCAACAGCCTGCAAGTCACAACCACAATGGGAGCTCACCAGTTACAGGCAAAAAACGTACTGGCACAGTACAGGTTGAATATCACTCCACATCTGTACCAGAGGCAAATGTTCAAAGTCATAAATGAGGTACAGGAGTTGCCACCATAAGGTTATTGGGCATATCTCTTGAAAAAATAAAACACCGTGTGCTCGGAGTCTGCTGGGCAAAGCCACAAGGCATATCAGGTAGTTAGTGATGCTAGGGACACTGTACATAGCCTGAATCTGTACCCAGGGGATAGTGAGGGAAGATGGAGTGATAATGGACACCAGGAGGGGTGATACACCACATCCTGTGTCCAATGTCCACTAAGCACAGCTACAAGCCATTCCTGACAGGTAGTGGGCAAGGTATAGGCTGTTAGCCATACCATGCACCTAACACCAGTAGGGCACAGAGGCAGGAAAAGCCCAATGTCATACATGTGCTAGGTTCAAGGCAGGTCAATGGCAATGCCTAGCATGCAGCTCATGCAAGGCATGACAAAGATGACATGCAGTGGGATTACTAAATGCAAAGGTGTTGTTTACACTTATACGTGTGCACACATGTAAAAAAGGTTGCATAAAGCATATTCCGTTTTTTTTTCACCTTACTGATTTGCATTAATTTGTTCCTCAGGTAAAAAAGATAACCATTCAAAAAATAAAAATCCTAACCAGCCGCTTAAAGTTATTCAGCCTATGAAGAAAATATATTTCTTAATTTACTGCTGAAATAATGTACAAAAAAAATACGACGAAGAAAAAAATAGTTGTCTCTAATGTAATTTTGTGCCTAATATGTAGGGCACTCTAACTGATTTTGGTCTGTTTAGGATAATAAGTTAACCCCAAAATTGTTTAGACATATATTTCCAGATGTTTCGGTTAGCTGTGCCTCATGTACGACCTCAGCTTCCAATGCAAAACCCTTGCTTCCATTGAACCCATCCTTTCCAAGCATGTCTTAGCCACCTTTTGGATAGCACCTTGCAATTTCCATGAGACCTGCCGAGATCGACGGCTATCTGCCCATGTTTCCTGTCTATGGGACATAATCCCCTGAAAGATGGCGTCCAGTGCAGCCCAATCACCACCCGCCTCCCGGGATGCCATTAGACTCCCCTCTAGCTGAGGCATGACAGAATAATCTCATTTGAGACCAGCCTCCTTCCTAGTCTTATCTCCTAATTGTCTGAGTGGATTTTTCTTAGAGGCTCTACTGATGCCTTTATCACCGGAACTGCTGTCACCCTCTTCACTTGCCTGGCTGGATGCCCTGTGACATTCACTTTTTAACCCCCCCCCTGTTTAACGTCTGGGGATTCTGTATCTTCCGCTGGCCTGTCTGACTGCTCTAACAGAGAGAATAAATACTCCAACAGCTCTACTTCTCCAGTTATAGATGTCTCTGGGAAAATTGTCTTCCCCTTCGGTCTCCTCTACAGCCCTTTGAGACTCTGAGTTTCAATGGTTTACCGTCTCCATCTAGCATCTCGAGGCCACCCTTCCCCCCATTCTTTTGTATGATACTCACTGCTGCTGATCCATGCGGGGGGAGGGAGGAGTACCGACAGCACTAGTTTGAGGAGACCAGCTACTCACATCGTCCGAAAGTACCGACTGATACTTCCATCTTGTGTATCATAGGCTAATTCTGTGGAGATTGTCCAGTCAAGACTATTGTTTGACTCTCCAGCTACACAGCTGGGTTCTCGCTCCTAGGAAGCATAAGATGAGATGCGCCCTCTGAGGATTTATCCCCCAGTCTCTCTTTCACAGTATCCCCCAACATTAGCGATGGCTTTTAAAAAAAAATACTTGCCACGGGTCCAGCCTGACCCACTAAGCCACCCTTATGCTCTCCCGGCTCTTTCCTATGAGCCCCTGTTGTGAGGTTTCAGGCATTGGGCTAACCCCATCCTGCACTGCCTACAAATACAATATTGCCACAGGCTCTCACAGCTCAGGTGTTTGTAAGATTATGTAAAATATTAAAAGTAGGAAAAGGGAAATTGTTGCTGCCTAAAAGTAAAAGCATTAACCTGGCAGACAAAAAAACAAGTTAAAATTAAAAATGGTAGGGGATGGCCATCTTTGAAAGATATTGTCCATAGTGAACCATTGATTTAAAGTTCCAAACAAGTCACTGCGTTTGGATGCAATGTCCTGGCTATCTTTGAATGGTATTGTCACACTTGGTGGCCATCTTGGAAAGTCATGTACCATGTACATCATTGTATAACTGAAGGCTGCTTTTAGATCAAGAAGTTCAAGATGTGACTGAGGTTTTCACGATTGCTGGTGCTGCACCCAGAGCAGAGTCAAAGGTGGCGGAGGAAGGAGCCGCGTCGCTCCTCGCTGCTACCATTAAACACTTCACCCCGCTGACGTACTGCTGAGCACTGCAGAGTTCCACAAAGCCCCGCCGTGACCCTGCAGCCCCGTGGCCCTTGAACTATTGCAGCTTGTGGACTGTTGTCGGGACCTCGGTTCTGCCAGTGTGGTCTGTGCTCAGGGAGCTTAGCGGTGGTATAGAGGCAGCGTGAACAAGCCAGAAGCCGGGAGCCGAGGTGCTGGGCCGAGGAGCTGGGCCGAAGCCCGAGCACCAGGTGAGAAAAGGCTCCGCTCTGCATCTGTCTATCCACCAGTCCGACAGTCCACCAATCCGCCTGTAAACTTCAGCAGCTCCTGACATTGATGTCCTTCTCTGCCCCAGCTGTTCTGGCCTCTGGTGCACAATTGATGTGCCAGGTTGAAGGGGAAACATTATTGAATTCACGACAATATTGACTGTTCACCATGGATTAGGAAACCTCCCTGTGTGCGGCTCCGTGCAACGTGTGACAGGAGACGCAAGACACGGAGCGGAAGCGGAAGCTTGGAGCACGGAGTTTGGTGCTTGGTACGTCGAGAAGGAGCTGAGAGGATTAGCTCCGTACGGACTAAAGGGGCCCCCTCCAGAGAGTCGCAACATGCCGGGAGTTTGAAAACAGAAATACCGACTACGCCGCTTGACATTGCGTGACATTACCGGTTAAACTGCTGTTTGACTCTAGGTGGTGTAGTTCCCTCCTCCAAGTTTTTGGCGGCTCGGTGGGGGGAGCTCGGGACCCGGGTTGGCAGTGGCGGTGGCACGTGAAAGACGTGAAAAACGCCCGTCCCTGGGCAATCAGTGATTTGTGGACAGGCTTGGACAGGCTTGGAGTCCAGGTCATTACATCATAATAACACAAATAACCAGAGGTGCTTCCCTGTAATAAGAAGAATCACGGCCAGTCAGTCAGCACACAGTGGAGGTAAGTGCTCTTAATTTGTCAAAATTTGTGTCTATTTAATGGTCAGACCTGGGATTAAGTTTAGGAAGAGTATAAGAAGGTGAGAGGACCCATCGCGAGAATTCAGGGGGAAACGACAGAGTAGCGGGGGAGTCAGTTCGGACCAGACCAGGCCGCAGTTTTGACCCACGACCGGTGAGAATCTACGGCCGGTAATTGCCCTCTGGCCCGACGCCGAGCAGGGGCTCCGGTACTGGGCTGCACTGCTGTGAGTGGGAGCAGGGGAGGTGAATAGAAAGCGCTTGTGGACCCGGCTGGTGAGGAAGCCGAGGTCTGCGCTGGTTGCCGGACTGTTGTTCACAAATAGAATTCCGACAGGCAATCTTGGAAAACTACAGAGAAAAGAACATCCTGAGCCGCTTCGTGGGTGAAACGAACTGATCAGATTGCCGCTAGAGAGCCAGAAGAACTACAGGTCCCAGGCCACCCCTTTTGATTTTTTCGCTAGTGGGTGAGCTCCGAATAACTTTGAACAACTTTGAACAACTAAGGGAGCTAAAGGCCTGGAAACCAGTGGGGGCTGTATGGAAACTAACCTAGCCTCATAATCGATCAAGAGGCCGCATAGTGAAAGGCGCGAGGAACTCTGGCGTATCGCCCCCCCCCCCCCAATTTAAAGTACTGAATTTTGTTCCCTCGCAAAAAAGGAAATGCTAGTGAACACTTGACTGTCACACCTTGTAATTTGTTGTAATTTAATGTGACATGAGAATCCGGAAAGAGACAAACAGAATGGTGGGGGGGTGTAAGAGGGACCCTAGATGCATTTTTAGTAAGGCTGGAGTCTCTTTTAAATCATGAAATTCAATTAACAGAAAAAAGGCTCTCTCTGGATAAGCTGATTGAACAAAAAAGATCGTCTATGGGCCCCATTGCCACATGCCTATCCCCTGTCCCAGGGCTAGTCCCAGGAAAAAGTATTAGGGGGAATGGGGTCACCACCGAGGCTATAATACATTCGCCCCTCCCAACAGTAGGGGAGGCCTCATTACCAGTTAATACTGAGAGAGTCGACAATAATCAAGATCATTTAATTACCTCCTTACATGAGGGGGGGGAGACATTGGATTCTATCTCCTTGACACCTGACCTCTTAGGGCGAAGGGTAGAGGAGGATGTAACGGCAAGCCAGCAGATAGTGAAAAAAGTCACCCCAGAGCTCAGAGAGGAGTGGTTATTCGTTCAAAAAAAGCACAACAGGCAAAGGGTCTCTTTACGAACACTAATAGTTCAAGAGAGACCAAAGCCGCAGTTAAGGGTATGAGGAAAGGGGGACCGCATTCCACGAAAAAGGGAGGACAGGGAGGAGGAGTAAGAGGGAAGGGGGTGATGGACGAAGGGGCACCGACGATTCACATGAGGTGTCCGAACTGTAGTGAGGCAGAAATCACAGAGGGACGTAACAAAGATTTAATCACGAAGTTGGAATCCCTACTGACAGCTCACCTGGGGCCCCTGCAAGAGAGGCTCAATATTATAGAAGGGCACATTGCGCAACTAATTATAAAAGCTGGGATAGAGGATATATCAGAAAATGGGCCACGCCAGATGGGGAGGGGAGATGCTGTGATATTTGAGTCAGGAGTACTCAATGATGGTGACAGGGGGGTGGCCAAAAATCTAATGGTTCCGGCCAGACACAGACAGGAGGTGCAAAGTGGGAAAAAACGACCGGGATGTACTAGCAGTATGGCCCAAGACCAGTCAAATATAAGGGAAGATACTGGCCAGCAAAGGGGGGAGAGGCCAGTAGCTGTACAAATTGGTGATACCGCATCACAAAGGCAGAGGGGTAGAATTGTTAGGCTCACTGATTTAGTACCATCAGCAGTGGATCTGGCAATCAACACCCAGGAATTGCCAGTATTAGATCTACCCCCAGCCGCAAGTCACTACACAGTGGTTCTGACAGGGATCAATGCATATACAGCAGGCAGGGAAGAAACCACAGGCGCATTGATTAACAAAGCAGCTCACTGGTTGACCATCAATGCAGGTTTTAGCATTAGCAATCATAGACATATTCTAATGGCCAGAAGAGTATCATGGATTGGGAAAAGTAGGAAGGGGTCCCTGGGAGATTGTGCAATTTTAAATTTTAGATACCCGGAGCAGGTAAGAAACCTGCTCTATTACCAAAAGAAAGGTATCCAACAGGAAGAAAGCGACTCCAGGGTGAGATTGCGCCCACTGGGCTTTTTTTATAGAGATTTATTGCCAGCACAGAATAGGGAAGACCCGAGGCAACTGAGGGAAGGGAGATTGGGGGGGATTTAGTCCCGCTTTTTAATCGATATGCCCCCTTCAAAGTGTTTCCGCCCTAAGTGATCTAGATTGACTCCCCAAGGAGCCACCCATAGTCCAAGGAGGTCCTCTGGAGGATGTGCATCATGTTAATGACACTGGAGGACCAGGCGGGGGACCAACTTACACGCTATCACAGACCCCATCACAGTTAGCCCACAGCGGGATTAACAATAAATCCAGTCCCCTAGAGGGTCAGTACCTCATAAGGAGCATGTTGACCTAAGTGTTAACTCCTCAGCGTTAGGAGGACCGGGAATTTCTAATTTAATCTGCTGGAACATAGCGGGTCTGTCGAGTAAACTAATAAATAAGGACTGGCTAGAATACATAAGGAGATTTAACATCATCTGCCTGCAGGAAACATGGGAGGTAGATTCCTCAAACCTTGCAATGGAAGGGTACAAAATGTACTTCGTGCATGCATGGAGATCCCCGGCAGGACGAGCAAAAGGAGGTCTCATTACTTATGTGGACTTGAGGATAAGGGGAAAATGGGAGGACCTCGCCTGGGACTCCCCTTGCTCCCAGGGTATACAACTCATAACCAGGGGACGGAAACTGATTTTTATTAACTTCTATAATGCCATTAATGGTGGACAGACACTGGCCAGTTTGGCAGAATTGGACCATAGGCTGATAGGATTAGAATGAAATGGGGCAAGTAGCGCACAGTTGGTGGTGATGCGTGACTTCAACTGCCACCTGTGCAAACTTTTACTCAACTGCAAGGGGGAATGGGCCTTATGTCCAAGGGAAGCAGGATTACATATGGAACATACTAGGGAGGGATTGGAGCTAAGTAAGGTGCTGGGCACCCACGCCCTAACACACACACTGGATCTGATAAGAGTAGTTGGGGACCCGGGCATTGCCCAAACGTTTAAAGGAAACGGAAGAGGCTCTATCATTGATTTTCTTTTTGTACCTACCACCTTAATTCGCTGGATATTGAGTTTTAATGTTGAACCAAGCATCTTTAGCGATCACAATCCGCTAGTCCTGATTTTACAGGATTCTGATCAAGTTAGGCATCCCCCCTGTAAACTGATTAGAGGCTCCATCAAAGCCACGGACCAGGGAAGGAGATTAAGATGGGCAAATATTAATCCTGATAAACTTCACAAGGTATTATTAACAGAGGAACATCAAAAGATATGTAAGTGCCTAGACCTGGCTTTCGTGGGGGCGGGCTTAATCGCTGCCTTTGAGGGGGTTGCACATTGTATAGCTGGACAGCTTAGAAGTAGAAGTAGAAAAAAAGCAGATGACACCCCCTGGTGGTTCGACCAGCAATGTTCCAGCGCCTTGAGAGACCTAAAAGCAGTATTAAAGATCGTCCCCAAAGATACTACCAGGGTGTCCAGGTGCAGGGGGAGATATAAACAGGCTCTCAAACAATGAAAAACCTCACTGCAAAACGAGGCATGGGAAAATCTGAGGGAAGCAGCCGAAGCGAGGAACATGACTGCCTTCTGGAAAACTGTCAATGATCCATTCTTCCAAGATAAGAACACATCTAAAATTGCATGTCATATTTTACCAGAGGCTTGGGTGGAGCATTTCAAAGGACTTTACAATCATGAATGCTTAAGTATAGCACCTCCACTCGAGGGGGTAGGAAATCGAACAGTTTTGAAAACCCCTTTCTCTTTAAGTGACAAAAAAGCAGGAATTGAGGGCTTGACCCGTAATAAGGCCCCAGGCCCGGATGGGATCCCCACGGACCTTTTGCTTTCTCAAGTAGACTTTTGGGCGCCTATCCTAGTAAGATTAATCAACACAGCAGTGGAGGAAGGTATGCCCCCTTCTTGGTTCACTGCGATTATTGTCCCAATCTTTAAAAAGGGTAATAAAGACAATCCACAATGTTATAGGCCAATTTCCCTCATTGACGTCTCAGTGAAAGTCATGGGGAGAGCAATTCTTAATCGCCTCATGGATTTGGCGGACGAGCATGACATCATCTCGGACATCCAATATGGTTTCAGGCCGGGTCGTTCAACATCTGACCAAGGCCTGAATCTTTATCTCCTTGTTGCCAAGTACTGTTGCTAGTAAAGAGACAATGTTTCTGGCCTTCATGGACTTGACAGCAGCTTTTGACCGGGTTAATCGTACAAAACTGTGGGAGTCCTTGGGGGCCATGGGCGTGGACCCAGGATTGGTTAGTATTTTATGTACGTTACACCAGCACACCTCAGTCCAAGTGCGATATAACGATGAGGGTGACATGTCGGACTCCTTTCCCTGCTCCAGGGGGGTCGACAGGGCTGCATATTGGCACCCTTTTATTCACACTATATATTAATGGCCTAGAGAAGTCACTGGGGGGATTGGGGGCGGATAGTCCGAGGATAGGCAATAGAGAAATACCGGTCTTATTGTATGCGGATGACGCGGTGCTCCTGTCACGCACCGCGCGGGGCCTCCAGCAACTAATTGACGGTTTCGTCATTTTTATGGAGAAACTGGAGTTGTCCGCTAACCTCTCCAAATCTTACATCATGGAGATGGGAAAAAGACCAGACAGGAAAGTCACCTTTAGGATTGGCTCCCACCCCATAGAAAAAGTGCAGGCATTTTCGTATTTGGGAACTGTGTTTGATACCAGCATCAGATTCAACAAATTGATAGACGAGAAATGTACATCACTCACTAGCTCGTCAGGGGCAATTATGAAATTCGCACATAGGTTGGGACGATGGGCCCCTGAACAAATCGTGTATTTGTATAGGGCTATCTGCAAGGCAAAAATGCTATACGGCAGCGAGGTATGGGGATTCGCAGATCCATCAAGGATACAAGTTGAAGAAGACAAATGTATGCGAAGGTTACTTACAGTCCCACAGAGCACTCCATCCTACTCAATTCATGAAGAGCTAGGTCTCTCTAACATCAGAGATGAGATACAATTAAAACCCCTATTGTGTTGGTTAAAAATATGGATTAACCCAGAAGCCACCTTGGGTAAGCAGATTTTAAGCGATTGTATCAATAGGGAGCATGGGCATAATATTAATTGGCTGAAATATGTAAAGGAAACCCTTTCTGGTTTGGGTTTTGCCAACTATTATAATAAACCGAAACTGTTGGCAGTAAGGAATAAGACGATCATTAAATCGGCATTTTTAAACCAGAGAGCATCTGCCAGAGAAGACACTGAGAAGGTTAAACCCACTGTGAGAGCCTACTTACTTACAAAATCTAGCCCAGGCTTGGAACCATACCTGGGGTACCTTTATAACGCCCATGACAGATTCCTGATGACTAGATTTATGATGAACCTACTCCACCAAACATTGGGGAGCCCATCGGGGTTTTTTACGTCCATCGAATTGCGGGGTCCATGCGGCTGCGACTATAAGTCTCCGCAGGACACGCTTCATTTTGTTTTATTGTGCCCTTTTTATGCTCACCCCAGGAGGCTGTTTTTAAAGAGTATTTTAAAGTCCTTGAGGTTCAAACATGCAAGAGTGGCGTTGTTATTTTTAAAACTGGCCAAGGAGGCTTTTACACTTTATTGCACTGTGAATTTTTTAAGGATGGCCGCGAGATTAAGAAACATGATAGATTTTGGTTGCTGAATTGGGTTATGAAACTCCCCCCTCTTAGGTTGAACTTATTGTTGCCTCGGTCTAGAAACCCATATCCTGGCTTTTTACTGTGATGTGGAGCCTCATTCAAAATAATTGTTAGTCAGACCTAGTAGTATTCTAATCTTACAATGTCTCGCACTGATATCTGTACATAATTTTATTAATTATTTAAATAAATGTAGAGTGTTTTATCGATTGTGTTTTTAAATAACTGTTCTGCACTTTTATGTTATTGTTGGATACCGAATAAAGTAAATTTGATTGATTGATTGACTGATGTCCGCTTGGACCTTGCGATTTTGCACAATATTTTTCACTTTATGACCAAACAAAGATGGTCGATATTTTGCTTTTAAATGTGAGGTAATCTTGGAAACATTTCAACACTATTCCAAAAGAAATTCATTTTAGAGACTGTGACTGTTCAGTATGAAATGCACTGCAGTTGAAAATATGTGGAAAGTAAACAGCTCGGTAACACTGTCGGTGAGCTGCTGGGAGCTCTGAAAATATCAAAATAAAAACAAGGAACAATTAACAAATTAGCCCCTGAGGTCTTTCTTCTCCCCATTCTGACCCCCTTATCAGTTATGATCTTTGAAACAGCTTTAGTTGACTCTCCAGACTATTGTTTTTAAACAAACCTCATACAAACATAATATCATATATAGAGGGGCTTTTGTCAGTAGGCTTCCGTCATTGGTCTGTTAATCTGTCATTCACACCTTCTTCTGCCCATACGAGCACACAGCTTGGTTCAATATATCAGCCCACTTCCCTCATTGGATTCCTTCACTTTGAGAGACTTAACAAAGCCTGTGCACATTGCTCACATCCACCTAAAAACAGTCCTTTTCACCTCAGTGACAAAGAGTTTCAAAGGGTTTTTTTATGATTATATTTTTATAATAATTTTAAACACCAGCAATTTATTTTACCTACAATTTGAATTGCAATTTATTGTTATAAATTCTCTAATTGATCATAGCATTATAGCTGCCTGGGGATTGAATTCGTCTTTAGGTGCTAAACTGTTCTTGGGTCCTTTACAAATATAAATAAACACTAGTAAAACAGCTGCATCAGTAGTTTTTTTAAAGACTTTTTTAAGTCATATTGCAGCTACACTTATTTTTTTGTTTTTTAATTTATTTTATGTATTTACTTTAATGGCACATGCTTGCAATAAATAAAATGAAATAGCCAAATTTACCTGCTTGCAAAGGTCATACCTATTTGCTTTGCCAATGCTTGTTAATGTTTGGGGCACATTGCAATTATTCTTTCATAAGGAGAAACTTGCTCCCTTTTTGCCTACATTTTGGGGATTCTACAGTTACCAGGGTTTGTGAAGTACCATGGAGGTTACCAAGAAAATACAAAAATATAGCACAATTTTAGATTTTTGGAAAATGGGAAAAAATGCTGTGCAACAAAGCATATGTATTAACATAAAAATGACATCAGCCAACAATGAGCTGTACGTAGGTCACTATCTTTCCAGCTTTCAAAATCAAAAACAAGCCTGTTTTTTAAAAAAAAAAATCATTTTTTTTCATTTTTTTCTAAGTGGTAGTCGATTTTACCAATTTTTTGTGGTTTTTACTTTTTTGCAGTTTTGGGAGGAAACAGGTGTAAAACAAGTGGGTGAACCCAGAAAGCTATGCATTTTCGAAAAGTAGAGACAATTTTGAGACAGAAAGGTGCCATTGTCGTAGATTGCACATGGTTTTGCCAAAAAAACAAATCATAAAAATAAAAAATCATGTAAACATATAGGAAACACAGAAATAGATAACAATATTTTCAGCTGTAATTTTTTGCTCCGATGGCTGATTTGCAAAAGTAGTATACTGTTAGCAAAGGTATAGTGTTGCTTCGTTGCCCATAAGCTTGTTAGAGGCAGAGCCAACAACTAAGCTGCAGCTTATAATGGTTTTTCATTGTGTACCAAAACATGCAGCAATTCATATGGTAAAATCTAATTAATGAAAAATTGGTAAGAAGACAACCTATGCATTTTTTAAATATGGCAAAGACAATTAATTTAGGAATTGTGGTTATTTGTACAACTCTTAATCTATACTATCATCTGATGCACAGGGCATTTAGCAAAAAGTGTTCTTTATAGCATACTGGCTTACATTTAGAAGTAAAAAATAAGCAGAAATTCAATTGATAATAAGACATGTTCTGCTATTCTGTATTTCCACACTTTTCCCAATAAAAAACACCTGTTTTTGTAGCATGGCCTTCTGGTCACTACAGTAAAGTTCCAAAACACAATGTGAAGACATCACATTTTTTGCCTTGCAAATTGACCCATTCTGGCTATGTTCGTAGCTGTGGTATTTGGGTTCAGACAGCTCTTGGAAAACCTATCAAACCAAGACATTTCTGAAAACTAGACACCCAGTGATGTCTAAGGTGATGTGACTTTCATGGGTCCAATTACCTTTTCGTATTCAGAATCCCCTAAAAACATCAAACTTTGGCTAAAATCATGCCTTTTCCTCACTTTCTCCGAGGCTACGTTCTGGAAGCTGTAGATATACACAAACTTCCTACTACCCAGCATTCTCACACTTCTACCGATATAAATGGTGCACCACTAGTGTGGTGAGGCCCATTGCACGTGACAGCAAAGGCCCAAAAATGCAACATGGAGACATCAAAATGTTTGCATTGCAAATGGGCTAATCTTGCAATGTTGGTAGCTGTGGTATGTGGGCTCAGCTGCCCCCCAGGGAGACCTACTAAAACCAGACATTTCTGAAAACCAGGCACATTGAGGGGTCCAGGTTGGTATAACTCATGTAAATCCCACTACGTTTTCTTTCACAAAATGCCCTGAAAACCCCAACCTTTAGATACAACCCAACAGTTTCCTCACATTTCTGTGAGGGAAAGTTTCAGCAAGTCCTATTACCCAGCGTTCCCACAGTTCTCCTCATAAAAACGGTACCTCACCTGATCATTTCTCATGGACATCCTTCCTCCAACCGCACCAAGTATTCTCATTTTTCACCATTTATTTTTTCCTCTCTTCCAGTTCAGTTTCCCTCACTTCTTTCGCTCTTTATTATCTTTCTCCTCCTTCATGTTACTGCCACCTCCTTGTGTGCATTGTTTAATCCAAAGCCAGCTCTTGGTACTATATATATCCAGCAGTGCCACTGATGAACACCTGGCATAAAACCCTGTCCTTGCAGGCTCACACCGCTGGCATCCCTGACCTTGTGCGCTCTCATTACAGAAAGAGCCCCTCTCCCTCCCAGACAGGTTATTCAATAACTCGTGCACCGGCCTTGAACTCCACGCTCCCTGCGTGTCTCCTGATATTAGCACCTGCAGAATCAGAGCGGAAATGTCAGCAGCAGACTGGTGCGGTTCCCCCTCGGAATCGAGTCCGTGTGGAACAGCTTTGGAGGAGGCGGCCGGCGCGGGACTCGTTGCCAGGAAGCCGTGGGGACGCCTTCCTTCTGTGCTGTGCAACGGGTGCAGTGAACACCGCAGTTCAGTGCTGTGTTGTGCTTCGAGGCTTCAAGCTTCCATGACACAGGCCCGGCTCCAGCACTCTCTCTAGGAGGGAATGAGAAAACACGGGAAATCATGAACATACGAGACGAAAAAGCATAAACAAAAGCACCTCAGAGTTGCATGTATGTCGGATTTACACACTTAGAAAATCGGCCCAATTTGGGACATATCTAAAGAGGAGGAACTTGTGAATTTTTGCAACCTTGGTTGCAATCCATACTGTGTTTTTTTTCTCTATAGTATGTATTTTTAAAACACCCCTGCAGTCACTTTGGTGCCTCAGAATGTTTTCCATGCTACCACAACACAGGGGGATATACCCTGGCTGGGCACAGCCATTCACCTATATAGGCGCACAAGTGTTTAATGCACAAACAGCCGTAAATTAATAAAGCTCTCATTTATGAGAATGATGTAATACCTATGAATTGTACAGTTTTCAATTTTTTGGGAAAGTCTGTACTCTGGGTAACATGTTATGAGGTTCTCGGCATGTTCACAAACCTCATGGTTTATTATCATATCACTGTAGCCCTTCAATTATGCAATTATATGGCCATTATACGCAGTTATACAATATTTATCATCTACAAATGCAGGCACGCAAATGTTATACTATAGCTATCGTGGTCCTTTATATACGGTTTTGACCAGCTCAGGCACACACACACACACACACACTTCATGTTTGTGTTCTTGCAGGAGATTTAAAGGCAATCCAATGTCTTAAACCAAATTTCCAAATTGTTTAGCAATATGATGTGTAATTTTCCAATTAAGTGGTTCTTCAACACAAAGGCAAAGTCTGACCAAAAGTCTAATTTAGACCAAAAATCTAACTTTACTACTTTTCAGTATTCTCAAAGGTAAGTTGCTAGTAGTAATTTTACTACTAGTAGTATTACTAGTAGTAAAGTTACTAGCAGTAACTTATCTTGGAAAATACCAATAAAGTAGTAAACTTAGACTTAAGTCTATAACTTAAGTCTAAGTTTGCTACTTTTTGGTATTCACACAGCTAAGTTACTCCTAGTAACTTTACAGCGAATAAACTCACTACTATTAAACTTACTACTAGTAAAGTTAATACTAGCAAAATTATTACTAGTAAAGTTACTAGTAGTAACTTACCTTTGTGAATACTGAAAAGTAGAAAAGTTAGACTTTTGGTCTAAGCTAGAATTTTTATCTAACTTTACCTTTGCGAATCGGGCCCTGAGTGTTCAATACTGCTCAAAATAGAAGCCTCATTCTTGGGATGGAAGGAGGGGTGCAGTGCTAAGATCTAAAGTGGATCAAGAATGGTGAATCCAGTGCAATGGCACCCAAGTTGTGAGGTCAGAGTAAAGTCTAGTTGAGGCGGGACACAGCGGAGGAGGTGTTGGGCATGGGTAAAGATTGCTGGCTACCTGCCAGGTCCTGAGACTGTCAGATCATCTTGAGGGAAAAATCCAACCTCTGTGATGACGAGTGGTGGCCTCTGCAACAACATGGAGGTGGAATTGCACCCCACATAGAGGAGCACATTGTGTAAGTGGAGCGATGGATATCCAGTAACATTGGCGGTGCCTAGCCCCAAGCAAGTGAGTCCCGGACCCGTCCTCATGTGGTGAGTAGGGCTTTACTGGCTTCCAGATCTTAGGTGGGAAGAAAAGCTTGGAAACAGGGAATTCTTTCACCTCCGAACCACAGGCGCCCGACTTCTCCCCACCCTGGTGAAACTATCATAAAAACAGTAGGCAGGACTGTGAACACTGCATGGATACTTTAGGTCTCAGCACTATAGAGGGTCATACTAACCTACCGCAATAAGCAAACTTTTTTTTAGTATCATGTTGATGTTATGGTTTTGTCCCTTTACTGACTCATAGTATGTAGTTTTGCACTTGTATCCCACTGTAACTTCTGCTTGCCTGGCGTAGACTGCTTATGTTCGCTGCCTGGTGCCAGCCAAGAGCTTCTACCCACCATTGATAAAGATTTTTCTGCTGGCACCCATACCTGAGAGCAACAGTGAAATGGCACTGATGCAAAAATTCTCCATGGAGATGGCCCAGTGCGTATCGCTACTCGCCAACGGTTGTACAATAAGTGGGTCACAGCAGCCAGTCATTCCAAACACAAGTTAACATGATGGGGTGCTAAATGTAGGCCCCTTAACACTGTAGCCTTTCCAATGGCTCAGCGCTGGGGATACGTTCATTGCTGCGTGGCCATGGATTAATGGAGACCGATAGAGCAGACATACATACTTAAGGCCATTGCAAATTTGCAGTGGTGAGTGGAGAACAAAAAAGAGGCAGTGGGTCACAACTACACTGTGAGGTGTGCAAGACAGGTGGAAAGGTGACTGAAATGTAAGTGGCTGTATAAAGACTGGAAACAAGTTTTGGACCAGCAATCAAAGTTATGTGCTGCAGACATAGACACAATGCTATAAGATGGCTCACAAGGTTATCTGTCCTGTGTCCATTCCCCCTCCAGAGCACCAATCCATGTAGGAGAGATTCCACTGTAAAAGAGAGACACTTCACTTTTTATGGATACCTTTTCTGAGTGGATTCTTGCAACAGGATATGTTTACGTCTAACATAGAATCAACTTTGTCTGACTCGCCAGCCTCAAGTAAAACATATATATATACCAGTGAGAGGATCAAGGATGGCAGCAGTGAGAGACCAGGATCCCGTAGCGGGGCGGTTTGTCGACTGCCAGCGCGGGGTTTGCATTTCCCCAGCTAGAAATGCCTTGCCTAAGATACTGATGGCCTCTGGTGCCTGGGCACCGTGGACGCCTATGCGGAAGCGGTGAGGACTGTGTGGCATATTCAATGTTTGTTTATTTGTCTCCCTCGACCCCGAGAGGGTGCCTGGTGGAATCTATTTTCAGTTCTGCCCATCACCATTGACATTGAGACTTTCTCATTGAAGAGACTTTATTTTTCTGGCTATGGCTATTGTTTCTGTCTCTGGCCCCTGACAAAATGGAGTAATAAAATTAACTTTGATACAGTTCATTTGCCCACGTTTTACTGTTGTTTAATTGCTCACCCAAGTTGCATTGTGGGTAGGGTAGTCCTGCGGGGATTCAAGTATGTCCCAGGTGGCTTCCACCTACAACGGAAATTCACAATATGTGTTTATTCAGGCCCCGGGGTGCCGGTTCAATTACTTTGTCCCTTTGCTCCTTGAAGATTAACTGAGCATGACGGTAATTCCATTGGGCTTATGAGGACGCTGTTCCTGCTGTTTTCATAACGGGTGGAGTTTCGATGGAGCCGTTTTCCCAGCGTATCTCATATTTGGGGTCAGAGGCTGTTCTGTATCAACAGCAAGAGGACTATAAGCAGCACGTTTGTAATTTAACACAATATGTGTCTATTTTTTATTATATTCAGGCGACACACTTTGAGTGATGGGCAGCTCATATTTATGCTTTGTAGATCCCATTTAGGCGGGTGACATTCTATATGTTTAAATTGTTTATGCACGCACGGTTTGATGCTCACGTACTTCAAAAGACGCATTACGAAGGCGGGTTCAGCATTAGGCTGTAATTATTAGTTACACTGGGCACTTTCAAATGTTGTATTTAGAGTACAATTAGATAATGTACCAACCACGTCGTCTTGTTTTGGGGATGAATTACATTTGAACACTGCAATGAATTTACATCTGTGCATTTTAAAAACGTTTTAGTATTGCTTCTATGTCCATGTATGCCTCTAATTGGAAGGGCTATTTATAACTCCCATAATTTTGGCGCCCATCAGATTGACAAAGGCTTCTGTGAAGCCGAAACGCGTCTCTTCGGTCTTGGGATCGAGGGTGACTTAAGAAAATAAAGGGTGTCGTATCCCAAACAGCCTCGTGCACGTGCCTTCTTTGATGGGATCAGGATTATTTACTCATATATATATATATATAGCTATATATATATATATATATATATATATATATATATATATATATATATATATATATATATATATATATATATATATATATATAATCATAACAAACGTTCAAGGGTTTTGGACATGCCTCTTTTGTCCATTGGTCTGTTCAAGTTTCGTTCATGTCTTGATTCTGCCCACAACAACTTATGGCATGTGGCAATGGGTCAACGACCTTAATGCACTGGTACTCTTGTACTGTGATGGACGGTCATTTTCCAGACACAGGTGAACATCAGCCAGGAAAAGAGTGCTCCTCAGTTCCTGCGGTGGTGTCACTGGGAAGCTGGAAAACCCCTTCATTTTCAAATGTTTTGTATTTTTTCCATATTGCATATGTTTGCAAAAATAAATGAAGCAATGAATAATAAACTTTGTACACATTTAAAGGTCAGACCTATTTGCTTCAGCAATGTTTGTTTGCAGCAATAGCAGACGCCTTGGCATGAGCAATGGCTCTCCCACCCTCCAGCGGTAATAGCCTTTCAGCCACTTCGCCCAGGTAAACAACTCCCTTGGACTGTATCAAGGAAAGTGCCCAGAGGGCGCAATGGGCGCGTGCGCCCACTTTGTGCACCCCAGGGGCACTTTGGCATTACAGAGTGTGCTCTAGGCACTTGTGCAGCCCCTTCTATAATACTGATAGGGCTGGCACACATGTAGCACCAACGCTATCACAAGAGGACATTCCCTCATTTGTATGGAGTTGTGGCCCCATGAAAATGAGGGAAGCACTCTAATTCTGCCCCCGCAGCACATTACAGATGTGGCTGCAAAGGCAAACATGCCCTTGGGAGGCGCACTAAAAGTGCTTTACAAAAAGATGGCGCACTGTCAGTGCAACTCCTAAGGGAAGCCCTTTTTGGAGGTGAAAGCGAGTCCCATGGAACCCCCCAGACAACCTTCGGCAGGTGAGTGTAATCACTCACTGCAACAGCCTGCAAGGAAATCTCTAATCCCTCAAAAGTGCAGGCGGGTGTCCACCTGTACTGTGAAACATGGAGAAGCTTTAAAACAGCTCTCCTGTATTTCACTTGAATGCGCTGCCACCAGGCAGCACAAGTTCATGGCTGCCCTAAGCGTATTTATTCACAATAGGATACATCTTTCATGTTTGCGGTTGGCGCAGCTGTTTAAAGGTGTGCTGTGGCGTAAACAGGGCAAATGCACCCTTTAAGTAATACAGGCCAGTCCATCCAGTGATACTTTATGCTAAACTGAAAGCCATATTGGGGTGGGGGCTGAAAGGCTGGTGATAGCTTCATATATACATTTACATGACTGAATCAATCACAGAAAATCTTTGACATCAATAAAACCTGTTTTTAATTCGCTTTGCAGAAAATCCTAGATTGCTTAATAGTATATTGCAAGGAAATAGGTGTTAACAAGTTTTCTATCAACACTGATCTGAGGCCATCTCCAGAAGAAATCTAATTTAAACCACTAACAACTGTGAGCCAGAACTGAAACACTTTCATTAGCATGCAAATTCTCAAAATGCTTTCCTCAACTTCTTAAATATAACCAGGGACACTGGAATTATGTGATTATGCAGCTGCAGTTGGATTTGCTGTGTTTGCCCCATAATGCATCATCTGCTGCATAATCTGTAGATTTGAACAAAAGAATAATCGTTTCTAGCTCAAACAGAACAAAAGTTACTAAAATCAAGGTGACACACATTCTCCACATAGTGGAAAGCCCTTCGCAAAGGTTGACTGGTCATTTTTTTACTTCTTTTTGCTGTATTTATGAGTTAAATTGTTAGTAACAGGATGAAAAGGGGCGGCTCCTCCACTAGGGTGGAGGGGCATCGCCCCACTGCTTCTCGCATCGTGAGAAGCAGAAAAATAAAATGGTAAAACTACCATTTTATGTTTCTGCTTCTCGCACTGCGATAAAGCAGAAGTGTTTGGTTGCGGATGAGCAGGTGGGCGGGGCTGCTCTAGGAGCAGGGCTGGGCATGGGAGGAGTGGTGTGCTCACTACTAAGTGAGCATAACTGGTTTGGTTGTCCCTCTGGGGCTGCCCAAACCAGTTATGCGCATTCTGCCTTTTCTCCATGTAGGCTGTGGGCCATTAAAGCCTGGCTGGTCGGCGTACCAACCAATCACAATTCTGCTTGAGGGACGTTGTGATTGGCTTAGGGGAGGGAGGGAGCCTGGCTGCCTGCTTCTGCTTCTGCTTCCTGTTCCTGGAGATCAGGTGAGCAGAGAAGAGTCGGGACCCAGTCAGGTAAGTTTGATTATCTTTATTTTTAATTAAATTAACCGCCACCCCTCCTCCCTGCGCGACCCCCCTACCCGCTCAGCCCTGCACTGCCCTCCCCGCCTCCCCACTCGCTAGCCATGCCGGCCGCAACTGAGGGTGAACTTTTTGCCCAGCCAGATTTATCATGTGTAAAAATGACAAAATAATGAATTAATCCCATCGCAAAATGTGCCGCATTATGCAGCATAATTTGCCTTTCCTTGCGGCATCATTTGGTCCTCCCCTGCTGCCTAATTCCAGTGACCCTGAAAATAACGACTTTATATTTCAAGACTAGACGAAAGTGTGACCTGTCCATAGTCAAAGTAAATAAAAAGGAAGTGGAAGATTTGGGGGTGCACATTATGGACGCAAAATGGGAAGAGCATAGTAACTCTTAATAATAGATTCAAACAGATAATGGGTTAGTGATATGCACCCAAACTAAATCCATACATTGAATAGTGTCTGTACTGAGAGTTGCCCAAATGCACTAATAATGGGGTGAAGCTTGATGGGATTGCAGTGTAAATTCATATTTTGGGATGTAGCAATCTTTTTAATTTGGCCAGATTCCTACAATATAAGTTGCACAAGTCAGACAAAATATCCATGCTGGGTTGGGTAATGATCTGGGAAAAAGCTTGCCAACAGCTCAGATTACTTGCATTTGGATTAATACTAGCCAACCATCCTTATATGCATTCTATGTCATTCTTATGGCATAGAAGGCCCATTCTTCCTTTAAGTAAGCCCTGGTTGTCTGACATAAAACAAGAATTACCAAATCCAAAAGATCTTGCTATTGTAAGCATGCCCACAATGTAAAAAATGATTAGTGTTTAGGCCTGGGCGGTGAACTTCGCTCTGTTCGCAGAGTTTGTGGAGCTTTCCACACTCCGCGCTCCAAGGAGCACGCAGAGTTTTTTCCTCTCTCGTGCTCGCCAACGTCAAGTTGGTGAGTGAGGCAAATCCACCTCCCGGGCAAAACACAGACAGTCAGATTTCTCCACACCAGCGTTGCGAATGGTCCCAACCGCTTGTATTGAGAAACCTTCTGTTTGTATTGCGAAAGCTGCCGCTCGGGTAGAAAATCTACTCGAGCCGCAAGAAAAGAAGCAGCGCCCTCTTGCGCTGTACATGGTGCAGTTCAGGCTGATTTTGCAGCATTGGGAAAACACCAGGCGCTGAAAATAAACGCAAACAACATGACCAAATTCACTCTGCTTCTTGTGAAACACCGCGTAGCGCAGCAGAGTTTTTTGGGCACTTTGCAGAGTTCAGCATAGTGGAACTCCGCCAAGGCCTATTAGTGTTATGTCATTGAAAAAATTACACCAAATTCCCTGCTTGTATTAACATCAATGATTCAGTCTATAATGAGTATCAAAGACCAGTCTGTAATAAACATCAAAGATGAGTTCACATAAAAATGAAAGACAGTCAGTAATACGCATCAAATGCCACTCTCTATTAACCTCAAAGGCCAGTAGGTTATGGGCATAAATGGCTAGTCAGTATTATACATCAAAGTCCCATAAGAGGGCAAGAGGCGAGGGGGACTGGGGAATGAGAGGGGATGGGAATAAGGGATGTCCCTGGACACATACCAGAGGCCTGGACAAGAGGGAAGATCTGCTTGCACAGAGAGGGATTGAGCGTCCGTACATGATTTCATTGGAAGGGAGGGCACATCGGGGGTGAGGTAGGGGACAGGGGCACACTGACATGGGGGCGGGGAGGGGTGGGAACGAGTTGGGGTTAGGAGGGACGGTACTCCATTGGGACACGGGGACTCGTTGTGTAATGAGCAGTAATTGTTGATTTGGAAAATAATAAAAATGTTTCAACAAAAAAAAAAAAGTCCCATAAGAGGGGCCTCAAATACTCAGAACAAATGAAGTAATGAGCATCAGATACCAGTTAGTAAATACCATCAAACACCAGTGTTAATGACATCTAAGGTAGTCTACATGAACATTAAAAGCCAGTCTGCAGGAACATCAAATGCCACTCAGTTACAAAACTTTAGGCAGGGCAGTTGCCTGGTATGCTTAGTCTTATCAGTGCCCCAGAAGGTTGCAGGGTGCATCAAAGAATGTCCCCTGATGGAAGCTAAACCTACCAATAAAGGATCGATACTTTGACATTGCTAGCAACCGTAGCAGTCATGGAAGCTGGGCACTTTTCTAAAAAAGGAGCGCTGACAGCATCACAACCTGAGGAAGAGGGGGCGGGCGGAGCTCTTCAGCAGCAGCTTGGCAGCAGAAGTACTGCCAAGCCTTCTGAAAATAAGTGAGCACATGGCAGCTGGAACAAAGATGCTGGGCATGCCAAAGATGCTTGCTGAGGTTGCCAAAGGCTTTCCTCTAATAGGAAGATAAACACAACATTAGAGGAACAGATCATTGAGCATATTGTGCAACCACAGCAGTCAGGAATGCAAGGAGATCTGCAAAATGTTCCGGTGGCATCAAAAGCAGGAGAGGCACAGAGCTGTGGTGGGCATGAGGGGTACTGAAGCATCGAAGAAGCACATACTTTGAAGTATGCTTCCAACCTCAAAAATAAAAATCATGGTGAACAAAATCATAGTTAAAAAATGTAGACATCTTTCAAATGTGTGGTAATATGAGAAGAGACGTGAATTGCTTAACTTAAGGCAACTTGTAACTGCTTGAACTGTGCCCTGTTATCAATAAAAAGAGTTAAAAAATAAATGTACACATCTGTTGTGACTGGAATGTCCCCTACATGGTAAACACAAGGAGATGATGGACGAAGTACTGAAACTTTTCAGACACTCGCCTCCAGTCACAGATCTGGGTTGAATCCTTCATCATTCTTTAGCTCAGTTTGCCACCCCAGTTCAGACACAGATATATGCAAATCAGTCTTGACCCTGTGCCTCATGGGAACAGTCCAACCTGAACTGCCAAGCCATGTCTTCACTGGACTGGAAACAAGCATCATGGGACCGGTTTCTGGGTAACACCTTTCATCAGCCAGGCTAGCTTGAATCCAGTGGCAAAGTGAGCAAGGGACCCACGTCTGGGCATACCCTGCCAACTTAGGGCAAAAAAAGCAAACACAAGTAGATGATGGACGGAGTTCTGAAACTTTTCAGACACTCACCCCCAGTCACAGATATGGGTTGAATCCATCATCATTCTTTAGCTCACTTTACCACCTCAGTTCAGACACAGCTATATACAAATCAGTCTTGACCCTGTGCCTCATGGGAACAGTCCAGCCCGAACTGCCAAGCCATGTCTTCACTGGACTGGAAACAAGCAACCTGGGACTAGGTGCTGGGTAACACCCTTCATCAGCCAGGCTAGCTTGAATTCATTAGCAAAGTGAGCAAGTGACCCACGTCTGGACATACCCTGCCAACTTAGGGAGAACAAAGCAAACACAAGGAGATGATGGACGGAGTACTGACACCTTTCAGACACTCACCCCCAGTCACAGTTCTGGTTTGAATCCATCATCATTCTTTAGCTCACTTTGCCACCCTAGTTCAGACACAGCTATATGCAAATCAGTCCTGAACCTGTGCCTCATGGGAACAGTCCAGCCCGAACTGCCAAGGCATGTCTTCACTGGACCGGAAACAAGCATCCTGGAACCGGTTTCTGGGAAACAGTTGTATAATCGTGCCCGGAGGGTCTGACTATGAGTATCTGGTAACCTGTTTTTTAATTGTGCCATATACTAACTTTGATTTATTGTGTGTTATGGGGAGGTGTGCACCAAATGCGCCCTCAGTTAACTGACAGAGGACTACTGTCCATGTCATGAGTTTAGCATGTAGAGGGGCGATAACAGCATACTGTGTTTTGTGAATCAGTAACTGTTACCAGACCATTTTAGGTCTTGCCTAGGCAGCGCGTATCCGCTGCCCTAGGAGGGCCTTTAGCCATCGGTCTGCTCCTTTTGAAGCACACTCGTGCTTGTGGCGGCATCCACCTTGCGGGAGAGAGCAGCGGCGCTCGTGCTGTTTGGCTGCTGCTCGCTCCCGCAAGGCGGATGCCGCCACAAGCACGAGTGTGCTTCAAAACAGTCATTAAGCAGAGCGCGGGCCACATTTTATTTTTTATTTTTTAAGGACTTGTCCCCTGGTACACACAGACAATTCATACACAGAGGCCCGACATGCCGGCACGATGGCTCAGCGAATTGAACGCTTCTCACTGAAATTTGCCGATCATGAGATGAAATCTTAGTAGGGCCGCTCAGCCCGTTATTGTTACAAGGCTGTAATACTGAGGACTATTAAAGTTGCTAATATTAGCACCAGTTACAGTGCTTAGAAACGGCAGTACAGAATAATTCCACAATCCATGCAGGCACACCAATCCACTCATATGCAATCCCACTTGCAGTTCCCTAATTCTTGCATGCGTTTTACGGCCCTCTGCTTCTGGGTAAGGCCCCTGGAGACTGACAGCCTCGTTTGGCCTCAATGGCGACGATCCTACCAGCCTTTGAGGAATGCACTCTCACTTTCCATGGTCTCTAACCTGTGAGACATCTTTTCAAGCCCTAAGGCTCCTCTCCATCCGCATTCTACCAGCACCCTCCTACCCAATAGTCATCCACCACCACCACCACATCCTCCACCACCACCACCATATCCACCATGTCCACCACCAACACCACCACCACCACGTCCACCACCATGTCCACCACCACAATGTCCACCACCACCACGTTCACCACCAACATGTCCACCACCACCACAACCATGTCCACCACCACCACATCCACCACCACCACATCCACCACCACCATGTCCACCACCACCACCACCCCCACCACATCCACCACATCCACCACCACCACCATGTCCACCACCACCACATCCACCACCAACACCACCACAACGTCCTCCACCACCACCATGTCTACCACCACCACCATGCCCACCACCACCACGTCCACACCACCACGTCCACCACCACCATGTCCACCACAATGTCCACCACCACAACCACGTACACCACCATGTCCACCACCAACACATCCAGCACCACAACGTCCACCACCACATCCACCACCACATCCTCCACCACATCCACCACCACCACCACCATCATGTCCACCACAATCACCACATCCACCACCATGTCCACCACCACCACCACATCCACCACCAAGTCCACCACCAGCATCACCACCATGTCCACCATCACCACCACATCCACCACAACCATGTCCACCACCACCATGTCCACCACCACGTCCACCACCACCATGTCCACCACCACCATGTCCACCACCACATCCAACACCACGTCCACCACCACATCCACCACCACGTCTGCCCACACCACGTCCACCATCACCGTGTCGACCACCACATCCACCACAACGTCCACCATTACCACGTCCACCACCACCATATCCACCACCACCCCATCCACCACCACATCCACCACCACCACATCCACCACCATGTCTACCACCATGTCCACCACCACCACGTCCACCACCACCACGTCCACCACATCCACCACCACCATGTCCACAACCATGATTTCCACCACCACAACCACCACCACATCCACCAGCACCATGTCTACCACCACCACCATGCCCACCACCACCACATCCACCACCACATCTGCCCACACCATGTCCACCACCACCACATCCACCACTACATCCACCGCATCATCCACCACCACCACATCCACCACCACCATGTCCACCACCACCATATCCACCACCACCATGTCCACCACCTCATCCACCAACACGTCCACCACCACCACATCCACCACCACCACGTCCACCACCACATCCACTTCCACCACCACCATCACATCCACCACCATCACCATGTCCACCACCACCACGTCCAGCACCACCACATCCACTGCCACCATTACCTCCATATCCACCACAACTACTTCCACCACCAACACATCCACCACCACCACGTCCACCACCATCACGTCCACCACCACCACCACATCCACCAACACGTCCACCACGTCCACCACCACATCCACCACCAACACATCCACCACCACCACATCCACCACCCCCATGTCCACCACCGCCACATCCACATCCACCATCACCATGTCCACCACCACCACATCCATCACCGCCACCATCACCACCATGTCCACCACCAACACATCCACCACCACCACGTCCACCACCATCATGTCCACCACCACCATGTCCACCAACACGTCCACCACCACATCCGCCACCAACACATCCACCACCACCACATCCACCACCACCACGTCCACCACCACCACATCCACCACCATGTCCACCACCACGTCCACCACCACATCCACGCCCACCACCACCACCATGTCCACCATCACATCCACCACCACCACATCCACCACATCCACCACACCACCACATCCACCACCACCATGTCCACCACATCCACCTCCACCACAACGTCCACCACCACCACATCCACCACCACCAGAACGTCCACCACGTTTACCATGTCCACCACCACCACCATGTCCACCACCACCACCACGTCCACCTCCACTACCTGTGATAGGTAAAGTGTCACTGAAGGGCAGGGGTAATAGCAGTGTCAATCCCGGCTTTACATGGGACATTTAAGGATGCATTGGGTGTGAGAAGACGGGAATAGGGGCTAGAAGTATTACACCAGACCCAAGATACATTTTGAAGAAGCGCAATGCCACAGGGGCTCCTGTAAAAGCACTCGCAGCATCTCTACCTCACAGTGGCATACCTGCATGAGCCACTCACTCAAAACATGCATTGGCATAGCCAATATGTCTCGCCTGTGGAACCTTATAAGTGTTTAACCATGCAACACTTGATGTTGTTGCAACAAGGATATTGTGCTGGATAACTAAACACTTATAAGGTCCCAGCCTTGTAAAGTTCCGATTCTGTATGTTAAGCCAAATCCTACTGCTAACATCCCAAGTATATTTTATGTATGTGTGTATATGTAGCCTGTGTGGTGCACGCCTTGCATGTGTGTGAGTGAACTCGAGTAATGGAGTCCTGAAGGTTCAATTTTGTACTCTGTGGTTTGTTCCTGTGCACAAGATGGCGGTGATGGTCGTTTGTCAGACAATGGAGGCATAGTATTGATATTCCTGTAGCTACAGGGATGGTATGTTAATGATCTTTATAAAGCGCATGATAAATCACCCCAAAAAGGGTCTCTCTGCGCTGTGGCAGATGAACAAGAAGGGAATAGAGAAAAGCCAGGTTTTGAGGAGTTTTTAAAGCAAGCAATATCAGCGCAGGACAGAATGTATAAGGGTAGCCTATTCCAGTGGTGGGGAGCAAGATAAGAAAAGGATCTCCTGCCTTATTAGGCTGTGCATATGAGGTGAGGGCAGTGCAGAGACTACCCAATGGACCTGAGTTTTTGAGTGGGCCGGTAGTGCTGCAATTTCTTTTGTAAATAGAGGGAGCCCTTACCAGACAAAGACTTGTGAACTAGGCAAAGAAGTTTAAACTGGGAGCGTTTTCTTATTGGCAGGCAATGCAGGGATTTCAGAGCAGGCTCCAGTGGGGTGCAAGGAGGAAGTTTATAGTCCCACCTGAGTTTAGACAAAGGGGTCTCATTTGCTGCTACCATAAGAGCGTTGCCATCATTCAGACACCTTACAATCAGAGCTTGAAAGAGGGTTTTCCTGGTTTGGAGGGGCAGCCAATGGAAAGCCAACCTAAACAGGCGCATGATCCCAAAACAGGCACCACAAGTGGACCTAACCTGCACTCTCAATAAAAAGATTCTTATCTATCAGGATGCCTAAGTTTTCACTAACTTTTTAGGGAGGAGGGGCAAGTCTAGTTCTGGTGGTCTTCGGTCCTCTGACCAGTGCACGAGGGCCTGACCAAAGAGCAGAATCTCCATCTTATCACCATTCAGTTGCAGGCAGTTTGACGAGATCCAAAGAGCTATATTCCTCCTGCAATCCCTGAATTTGGTTTTGGTAGAGTCAGGATTGGGACCCATACAGATGATCAATTGAGTGTCTTCTGCGTAATAGAAGACTTCAAAACTGCAGGATCTTGCCACTTTAGCCAAGGGGCCAGGTAGGTGTTAAAATGTGTGGGGCTCAAGGAGAGGACCTGTGGCCCCCCCTTGTCTAAGGCCATGGTTTGGGAGTTGAAAGAATCAAGATGCACAGTTTGAGTCCAGGTGGTAAGGAAGTTTTTAAGCCATTCAAGTGCTTTCCCCCCGACACCAATCTCGAAGAGTCTCTCGATCAGGATAGAGTGTGAGTTGGTGTTGAATGTGGCGGATAAGTCACATAGTACCAGCATAGCTGGAAGACCTTCATCAAGATAAAGTCAGATGGTATCTAATACTTCCACCTGCACAGTTTCTGTGCTGTAGGAGACACATAAGTCTGACTGAGAGGAATCCAAAAGGGAATGACATTCCAGAAAAGACATAAGCTGTTTGGTTACCAGAGTCTCCATTATTTTACTGAGAAATAGAAGTAGTGATATTGGCCTGTAGCTGGATGGCTCACGAGGGTTCGCATTAGGTTTCTTTAAGCTAGGCATAGATGACCTGAGCTGTTTTCCATCTTGAAGGAAGAGTTTCAGTACTAAGAGAGTGGTTAAACAGGCTAGTAATGGGCGAAAGAAATGCCGGAGCAAGGGTTACCCTGGTGTGTGAGGGTATAGAAATCAGAAGGTGAGCCTGATTTAATTTTTTTGAATCAGCACTAGGACTTGTTCTGAACTAATGGGATCACAATTCTCCAAAAGTGACAAGTTGTTAAATGCTAAGGGAGCGTGTGAGGGCAGTTATACCTGTGTGAGGTAGTTAGATAGTTTACAGTAGATTTTTTAGACTTTTTCCTCGAAGTGATCTGCAAGGGCATCGCACAGAGACTGGAATGCTGGATTTGGAGAGGCACAGGCAGTAGGTTTGGTGAACTCTTTTAGAACGTTATATAATTCCTTGGTGAGTTTCAAGCCTTATTAATTCTATTCACTATAGGGGTCTTCCAACCTTCCCTTACTTTTTTATGGTAAGTGCCTGATACCAATTTATAGGCCATTTGTTCTGTTGTAGGATCCTCCTAATACCGGGAGAAAAAACTTTATTCAGCTTTGGGTGGCTAAGGTCTTAAGATGTTGTCTTAAGCCTGAGTGAAGGAGATCTGGAAGTTTACCAGGGCGAGATTAACATCTGAGTGCACTGTGGAGGGTTTGGGGGGAAAGAACGGCATGAAAGAGAGAACCGAGAGATTCCTCCATGGCCTAATCATTCTTTGGACTGTTATCTTGTGGCCGATCGATTCCTCTATGTGAAGCTGGAATTTTATGGAGAAATGAGCTGTCCAGACCAGTGGGATGGAGGGGTCTACCTGTAGATTTGTTGAGTTGGTGAAAATGAAGTCCAAAGTATGACCCCGCTATGTGAGTGGGGCCAGAAACGTTTAGATATGGTTTTAGCAACTCAAAGTCTGAAAGCATAAGTGTATCATCTAGATCAGAGTCCAACTCTGCATGATAGTTGAAGTCGCCTATCAGCCAAAATATTTACAGATGCTAGGATTTATGGTTCTAGCCATTCAATCAGCTTATTATGGAAGTCTTTTTCAGGTTCTGGAGGGCAGTAAACTAAATCGCCCTTCGAAATAGCACCCAAAAACTTGTTTGAAAAAACCGAGCTCAACCCGGTCAGTGAGGAGTGAATGCAATAAAGTGATTTTTGCTGGATTGTGGAAAGTGATGGCGACTCCACCTCCAGTTTTAGACTCTCTATCTAGTCTGACCAGTCTCTATTCAGGAGGAAATGCTATAGGGATACTGGGGAGTACTGAAGGATGAGGTATGTTTTCAGAAATTAAACAAATGTCGGGTTGGTCTTTGGCAAGAGATCCCATAATTCCACTGTATGTTTGGGGATGGGTCAAGAGTTACAATAGAGGCCACAAAGCAAAGATTTGCTTGTGGTGAGGTTCAATGGAGCACCTCATGCTGCGCCATGAGAGGGAGAGACATCTGTGCGCTCTAGCTGCCTAGGATTGATGTCAATCAGGAAGTTGCAGTTCTCATGGTAAGTAGAAAGAGAGCATACAAAGTTGCAAGATCTGCAGACATGGGGGCCCTCCCATTCCAGAGGGAGTAAGGAAGTGCAGAGCAGACTAGGGATGCTAGAAAGAGCACCCTTGTACCTTTTTAAGAAAAGGAGCAGGGTTCCTGGTGGCTGGCAGCGTTTGGGTGAGGACGGTCTTGCATTTGGCATGCCTTTGGTTCGCCTGCGGCACACCCATCGTCCTTCTGCACCAGGAAACCTCTTTTATAGCCCTTGAGGTCTGAAAGACTAGACTGCCAACCACGCTAAAAATGGTGGGGAAAGTAGTCTTGAAATAGAAGGCTGGTTCCCTCCACTCAAACGGCGTAAGCCGGGTCAGACCGGGAAACCGTTGGGCATAGTGCAAAGAATGCCAGTATCAGTGCGGGCAGAGAACCTGTGGTGGAGCAGGTGCGGTAGTGCCAAGTAAAGTGACTGAGTGCAAATAGAGTACAGAGTAAAGTTATTACATTTTTAAAATAGCTAAAAACATTCAAGTATTTCTATACAAAACAGAGCGGAGTAACCTGTTTACCGCTGGGGGGGGGTGAAGGGCAGCAATTCAGTGTCCATTAAGGGTGAGAAGAGTCCTTTAGGTGAGGCCAATCTTTTGTTTGTTTCATGACCACTGTCAGTGTGGCTGTTGAGCTAAGAGCAAAAATCTCACACTTCTTTGTGCCTTTGTTATAAGAACTCCAGACTGGAGACTACCCTGCATAGAGGAGAAACATTGAACAAAGGGTGTGTCTGGTGAACAGCATGGTAGGACAGAAGTAAGAAAAACAACCTCAAATTGGTCCTGAAAGTGCAGACAGAGACTGTATAAAAATGGGAACCACTTGTCCATCCAGTTTCAGGTTCTCTTGAACAAAGGCAGGAAATGTTCCACAGAATACTCAGAGGACTGTGGTGAAACTAGAGATGCTGTCAGTCTAACAGCCAACGTCCATGTCTGGCCTTGCAGGAAGAAGTTGAATCTTTTAACAGTAGTGCCTTGAAGCCAACCTGTTGTTGAGAGTGGGAAGGAGCTAAGCAATACTGCATATGTGTGACTGAACTGAAGCAACAGTGCAGCCGGACCCCTGGTGCCATGTGGGTCCACAGGCTGAAGAGAGCAACCTGCATTCCCCAAGGGATGTAGGCTGCAGACTTTCTAAGTGGACGATTCCCATAGGAATCATGGACAGTGGCCCTAGGCATTGCCCCTAAGAAGCTGGTGCCCAAGGCAGACTATTTACTACCAAGACATTTTGTGTTGAGGCAAAGCATGCTGCAACCAAGACATTTGGTGACAAAGGGGAGTATACCACCCTCTAGAAATGTGTGCCGAGAAGGACCATGTCGCGACCATTAAGCTGTATCCAAGTAGTGCTATGCTTCTGAATTCATGAACCCTGCGGATGCTGCATACATACTGACGTGACCTCTGACCTTGGCAGCCCGCCACCTGCATCTCACCAGTGTACCAGAAGAGCGTCCTTTGCTCACCAGAGTCAACACCTGCCTACAAAGAGTCAGCTTCCACTTTTGTTCTGCTGTGGTCTTCCGTGGTTTGTGGGCCGAGCCTCCAGCCAGCTCGTCTCTCCAAGAAGAGGGAGTCAATTGAGATGCATGCTACAGGCCTCTGCTGGAATCAGACTCAGAGCCCTGCAGTGTGGTGAGTCTGTAAGGTCTGAGACTTGCTAAAGGCACTCAGTGCTAAAAATTCAATTCAAGTCTAATCTGCACATGACATGGAACGACTGCAGGGCCTTTTTGTTGGCATTTCTTTGTGTGATGTATACTACAAAAACGAGACTGAACATTGTCTATCCTGATTCCTTGCCTTGAGAAAGCCATTGGCGTGCCAGCCACTTTGGGCGAAACATATGTCGGCTATGTTTCCTTTTGCATCAGGCTCTAAATCCTGATGCTCTCAATAAAAAACAACCAAAGATTCAGAGAACTTTTGGGGCATTTATTCCTCAAAAAGGCACACACAAAAAAACAGAAATCTCTCGTACTACCTACACATGAGCCTTCATACTTGAGGCCTGAGGGATACTCATCGAGAGAGGAGACATACCGAGATTTCCTAAGGGGGTATAACATTGGGAAGAGAGGTGGATGAGGTGCGGAAGTATACAAAGTGCTATAGCCCAAGTGCAAGTATGTAAATTATGCTTGTGTTATGTACTATGGAGTACTATGGTTTAAGTATGAACGTTGGATGTAGTATGGCGTGTGTTGGAGCTTGTGTGACAACAGGTTTGGCCAGACAGCCAATAATGTATGTAGCAAGACCTAAAAATTGGTCAAAGTATAAAAACGGGGTGAACTGAAGGACCATCCACCTATGGCGCGATCTACGATTAAGCTGTACTTATACTTACGCTGGTGGAAAACGTGATAAAGTATTTTTTTTAAAGAAGAAAATGTTGTAACTCCTCAAGAGTGAACTTTTAAACGAGTTGCCAGCCACCTTCCGCCCCCAACTCACCTCTCACAGCAAAAGAAAATGTTAACCTGTGGAGAACACCTCGAGTCATGCCACAAGTTTACCTTTGCGCCCACCATTAAAGCTCCTGTGCTCCCACGCATAAAAGGCGCAAACCCTGCTCTCTCCCCCGTGCAGCACCTGTGACAAGGTGAGAAGCTGTGTCTGGCTGTGCAGTTTATCAGCTCTCCGGGCCCCGCGCGCGGGAACAGTCGGTGTGTTTGCTCTCTGAACTGTCCCGATTCTGACACACGCACGTGCCTCCCGTGGATGGCAGGCCGGGGCAGCCCGTCTGGAAGCTTCCATCACGCGCAGCTATTATGAGGTGACAGTAATGAAACAGAGGCAGGTCCTAAATCACAACCCTCGTTATGTCCTTTTCGTTACCACAAAAGCTGCGCTCAGCAACGTTGAAGCCATTACCCTGCAACCGCCTCCAATGCGAGTGCGTAAAGTAAACACCGTGTATCACTAAGGGCGGACACAGGTTAGCGGCTACTGCTTTCCAGTGCTTTCCACGAATTTAGCCTACTCTGTGCGCTGAGTTTCAAACCTTCGCAGTCCGATGTCTGAGTAGCTCGTCAGTTTTTTTTCTTTGCTTTCTGGGATTTGTAGTCCTGCAAATCCTATTAAACAACTAGGACTGCAAGTTCCAAAAATGCAAAGAAAAACTCAAGACGGGATGAGTAACTCACGCATGCAAAACATTCCAGCTCCGCTGTAGCTGCGTGGACTTCCACACAAGTCGCACACACAATATAACTATACATTTTCTATTGGGTGGTGGGGAGGGGGGGGGGGGGTGCAGGAGGTGTACCGATATACCTTTGTGTGTTAAATGACATAATGATTTTTTGGGTCCAGGGACCATTGCACAACAAAAATACTCTACTACTGTACTTGTATTTTATCCTTGAGAAGTTAAAAGCAGCGGGAGTGTACAGCCCTCTCCATAAATGAGTTTTTACTGCCTTCCCAGTTGTCTCTCTTTATGGAAATGGTCCTGATTTTTAGACCACTTTTTTCTGCATTCTTGGATTAGTACTTCGGAACTTTAGTGTAGAAAAAAAGATGTTCTCGAAAAACTTCAATTGTTGGATAAGCTGGTTGCGCGTGCTGTAGAACAATTTGGAGGCCTTAAGCGAATAAAGAAATGACTGAAATTCTCTGTTTTCTGAGCACCATAGATACTATTTACTAGTATTATTATATGCAAATGTACTTTGTTATTGTAATGTTGGAAAGATCTGGATGGAAGGCCGAGTTAGTGCTACAGGGATTCATTCAAAACTCTGTTTTGCAAGGTACACCTGAGGGAGCAAAACCATACCCCAACATCTGGACACCCCAAAATTTACCTCATTCAATTTTCCCACATTTCCCAACATGTTCCTATGTTAAGGCATCTCCCCAAACGTCAATTAGCAGGGTAAAGCAGTTCATTAAATAATGGGGCCAACGCAACAATTGATTTCTAGATCAATGAAAAGTTATAGGATTGTATTACAAAAGTTACAAATGAGTGGTACAGAGTCAATGCCATGAAGGCTCAAAAATGCAAAGTTATACAGAGTATCTAAAAATCAGAAAAAAATATAAGTCTCAAAAGGCAGCAAAGTCATAAGAAATTTGTGCAGCATCCCTAGTAGAGTAGGAACGTCTTCTTAATCTGGCTCACTTCCAGATTTAAGGAGTTCTTATACACAATTTTTGCATAGTAAATTAGAAAAACTGGAGAATCATCATGGTGTGAGCAAAAGTATAATTTCTTTTGGAAACCAGAACACAAGATTAATGTATGTCAGTTCAACAGGGCAATGCAACTACTGCAGTGGAAATAAACCATTATGTCATCAGCTTAACTGCATGCTCTGCGAAGACTGTGGGTAGAGGATGTGTGCTATGGGGAAGCAGAAAAATGAGACAGGTAAGGCATTCATCGTGTTCAAAATGAAGATGTATACTGACATGTACTTTAACAAAAACACATCAATAACTTCACTTCTATACACCATATGAAATTTGTTTCAATTTAATTATATTAGTTCAGTCTATACATGTAGGCTCTTGTATGAAATTGCATATTATACATTAATATTAGTACACAAAAATATACACTTGAAACAATTCAACACAGCCAAATCTGTTGAGCATCCAATGCCTTAGAACTGTCTTACCGGAAATTACACATTCAACCTGTGGAATAAACATCAATCTATTCACTCCGGTGAATGAAACCTGTTGCACCTAGAGCATCACAGATATTGAGGTAGTCACAATACCAGCCTGCGAATACTTTTGTAAATAGAGCATGGGACCTGTGTGTTACTCACATGATCTGCAGCTCCAGGGGCCACCTCATTCCAAGTTATAGATTACTCTGTTTCTATCCCTGAATATTTCTTGTATAAATCACTGCCACTAGGTCTTTCAAGTTGAGTAGTTCAGTGGAACCAAGCTAAGACTACACAAAGACAGACTGCATTCAATTGTCAAATGAAAGCCCAGGAATTGAAACAGTGACCTTATCTGTGGCAGAAACACTGGCACCTTGAGCTATCTTAATGGGATTTTAACCTGTTAACATTACGTTAAGCACAAACATCTGCAAGGGGGTGCATAACCCACCTAGCGTTCCTTCTGATATTGAAACATGGTTCCTGCAATTAACAATAGGTCTCTGCAGAAGGGGTTCAATCCACTGATCTATCTTAATGGGATTTTAATCTGTTACCAGTGGTCATTCCTTCTGGCATTGGAATGTGGGTCCTGCACATTATCCACAGATCTCTTCCGCAGGTGTTCAATCCTCTGAGCTATCTTAATTCGACTGTAAAATGCAACGTCCAGGAGACAGAGTTCTCTGTGGTGCATATTCAGGTGCATGAGCTACTACCATCTCCATTAAAACTATAATTATACAGTACAAATAGGCTTCCTGGCTTGGATTTGTTCTAAGGGCCTCTTTTTTTTACACAGTTCTGTACAGATGCTTATTTAAGAAATTGGTCTCTACAGATAAAATTTGCAGTATAAATTGTCTATGCCTTTTAAAATAAAGTAGGTTGAAACAAACAATGCCTACATTACTTAATAGTACTTATGTGCTCTTAGTTCTACTCTTTCACCTCATAGTCACTGTTGAGAATTGGGTTACTGGTTGAGGAGGTTGAAACCCTACTCAAGCCGCAACCACAATTTTTGTTAGAGGGAAAGACATGCAAACCCCAAATCAATCTGTGCTTAACCCTACAGTATTTATGCAGTACACAAACAGTAATAAAGTAGAAACACAATGCAAGAAAAATACCACAGCAATTTAGAATAATAGAGTAAAATTTAATAAATTATGTGAAACTATAATGACAAAAATCCAATCAGTAGAACCAACCGATGCAATTTTTAGGATTTCAGTTAATTAAATCACCTAAAATCACAAAGAGCCACTCATGGTAGTCTGGCCATGAGATATTGGGTGAAAGTCATAATTTTAGGTCGATTGCAGTGGAGATGGAGCCAGATACAGGGACCAGGTCGGTCCTGCTGAAAGAATTACATTTAATACTCCAGCACAAAGAGTTCCGGTCGCGGTGAAGGGGGCTGCGAGGAGCAGGGAGAGCATCATGGATGGTCTTCAACATAGCACGAAGAGCAGGCCTAGCGCTGCAGATGGTCATCACTGTAGTGCGAAGATTCTGTTGGGCGTTGCTGGAGCTTCAGGTTGGAGGTCACCATGGGCTGCCGATGCTGAGACGGGTTGACTGGAGCTTCGCGTTGGCAGGTGGCATGGGTGGCAACATTTTCGTGCTAACAGGACTATAAGCAGTCATGAAGACCCCAGAACTTCAGGATTTCTCTTTTTCTTCAAGGAAGACTTCAAATGATGCCACACCAAGGGTCCTGGAACTGAGGGATACCTCTTGGTGGTCAGGAACACACAGAAAAACAGAGGCTAGCAGGGCTCAGGCTGGTCCAATTGCAGGTCCAGGCAGCAGGTCAACTGGGCAGATGCAGAGAGCCTCTGGAACTTTTTATGTTCCTGTAGCTCAGAACAGGAGGTCAGTCAGCTGACCCTTGGAGTCACACCAGCCTGGGATGAAGGCTGCAGGTTCAGGCTTCCTTCTCAACAAGCACGGCAGCAGGCAGCAACGGCTGGGCAGCAGAGTAGCAGGGCAGCAGTTTAGCAGTCCCTCTGACAGCAGAGCTGCATAACAGTCCTTCTGCAGTATCCACAGGTCCAGGTGTGTACTGAAGAGTGGGTCTGAGGGTCCTATTCCTATACCTGGTGCCAGCTTTAAAGTAGGAGGGGTTTCTAGAGCATTCCTTTTGATGTCCTTCAAGTTTCTTGCCTCCCCTGCTCTGCCTCCAAACTGATTGCATAAAAAATGCAGTGGTGACAAGTCCTTTGTATGAAGACAGGGCATAGCCTAGTCAGTTGCAAGTGTGGATGTGTCCAGCTCCGCCCCCCATCCTTCCAGTTGATGGCCATTCCAGGCACACTTAGTTCCGCTATTGTGTGGTTGTCTGGGACTGAGGAATAAACAACCAATGGCCTGTTCAGACCAAGTCAATGTTACATCGCAAATTTGGTTTTGATTGCACTTCCCTACGGAAAATTACCAACTCATGATTTTAATGTGTTTCACGCTGAGGATATATCCTGCAACTTGACCGAAGGAAATACGTACCTGCGCAAAAAACATATTATGATTTAGGTGTAAATAAGACAAACATTTTATTCACTCCTAAATCATCTATTTGCCCTCTTTATAGCTAGGTAGGAACTCTGTGCACAGGCAGTTAATTTATGTGAGCAGTAGTTGTGGCACGTTGACTCAAAACAGTTGCCCATATAACCAATTTGCATGTGTCTGAGGCATACTTAGCAGGTTTTCAAGCCCTGTAGTGATAAAAATTTCTATAGCCCAAATTATCTATCCACTGCACTGTCCCTGTTTGTGCTGTGGAGGATCAATAAGTTGGTGTGCCCAGCTCTGACTTGGGCTGTACACTTGACGGCACAAAAAATGAACAGTGCTCACCACAGGCAAGAACTCTGACAGTTTGCTCCTGAACTAAGGAGAGTACATCAGTTAAAGACCGAACCTGCAGTTTGAAACAGTCACTCTGTCTTTTATTGGAGGTGGACCAGCTTTTGTTGGAAAGGGGGTAATGCATTCCACTGCAGGTGGGTGCAGTGAGTTACTACATTCACCTGCAAGAGTATGGCTGGACACCCTTCTCAAACCCATGCCCTCTTACCTATGGCTGCCTGTGAGAGGTACACTGATTGTGCACCACCTCTATTTTGCACATGGCTAGGGAGACTCTGACTCACGTCAGTAATACAGCACACGTTAAGCCAAAATGCTCCATCATTTGCATGTGTTCACATCCCCATGCAAATGAGGACACATCACATTGCAGTCAGCCCAGTGCTAAATGTGCACTGGTTCGACCCATATTATAGAAAAAGCTGTATAAGGATTTGCAGCCTCTTGCACCAAGCGGGGCTTATTTACAAGCTCATTGCGCCGCTGGTGCATCACTTTTTTTGATGCACAGGCGGCGCAGTGTGCCTGCCCATATTTACAAGGCCACGTAAAGCCACCCTGTGGCCCCTTTTCACACATTACTCAGCGTGAAAGGGGCATTCCATGAGTGTTACTGTGGGTGTTCCCACACAACATCCATGGAACCTGATGCATTTCCAGATTTACAAGGTTTGTAAACCTGGAAATCCGTCTAGGACTGATGCCTTTATTTCTCCTAATTTTTACTTTTTTCTTTGTGTGCTGCATTCAAACACCTCTCATGATTTTTTTTGTGCAGGAAAGTGTCCCTTCCTGCAGAAAAACCATCACCCCTAAAATGCAGACACACTTGCACTCTAGTGTAAGAGTGCCTGTGCTGGTGCATGGCAGCCCATTGTGCGCCAGTATTGGGGAAAAGGACAGGAATGCACTATATTTTGTAGATACGGCGCTTTTCTGCCCTTTTCATTAGACACAACAGTGAAGCAGGAAGGCTTGCTGCACTAACGTGCATCAAACTATTGTAAATGAGGCCTAGGGGTGCAAGAAATTGGCACAAATGCTTGTTACACCTCTGGGGCACTTTTCGCAGTATGGTTCCCAAAGTCAGGAGTGAAACTAATGTGAGGAGTGTATGCTAAAGCATGAATTTCCCTGCACTGACCTATGAGTTACAGCTCGCCAGAAGAAGCAACTCTGTTGGTTACATGTCTTAATATTCAGAAAAAATTATCTTCAAGGCATTTCATAGCCAGCAGTCAGACAGCGGTATGATTTCACAACCTGTTGTGTTCAGAGAATTATCTTGCTTACTAGCCCTCATTCTCATAATTTTGTTGCCAAAGGACCATGCCCAGCAAGATAACACAGGCATGCTGGGCATCCTCTTGGCTGCCCTCATGGTAAAATCCATCTAGAAGGGGTTTTCTTTGCTCGCTCTAAGGGCTTTATTTAATGTTCAGAGGATGAATTACTCAGTAGCGGCCCATCCCCTGCCAAAGTGGTGAGGCAGGCCGGAGGAGGGAGCTGGGGACAAAATATTAATAATAATATTTTTAAAAAGTACCTGATTGCCGCTGCCGTCCACTGCATTGCGCTCTTCCATTTCTGGGCACAGGCTCCCAGAATGCACTGCGGCCAATACTGACGCTGCAAGAAAGCAGCGTAAGGATTGGCCTGAACGCAAGGACTTTGCGTTCCCAGGCAGACTGGGAGCCTGTGCCTGATTTCTCCAACCCGAGCAACACAGCTGGAGCTTGAGAAAGCTTCACAGCACACGAGGGTTTGGCCGGATTGAGATGGCTGGCTAAACATTCATGTGCAGAGAAGCTAGTGCACTACCGCTCCCCCACCATAGTGCCACCCTCTGGACCCACTCCCAAGACTCCTCAGAGTCCTGCGGGCAGGTCCAGGGAGGTTAAAATAAAACAATAATAAAACAGGCTTAAAACCTTTTTTAATGTCTTGGTGGCGGCAGGGGGGCGGCGCTCCTCTGCCCTTATGGAGGGGCCACAGCTGGAAATATTCTTTCACAAACCTGGCAGAAATTCCATCCACCTCATTACAAGGCAGGTGGGATATTCACTGCGTTTGTTAGTGGGTATCCCATCTAGAAAATTCTTTTTTTTTTTTTACTTTGAAAATGCTTTATTTGAGAAAATTAGGAAAGAACAACGAGATACTGATCATACAAATAACATTGTCCATTTTGAATTAAAGAACAGTAGATCAATGCTCGCTAACAAAAGAAGCATAAAAAGCATTTTATAAAAAGTTTATATAGACAGAAAAGGGAAAAAAGAGAGAAAGAAAAGGAGAGAGAAAGGGAGGGAAAGCAAAAAGGATAGGTAGAAGGCATTATAAAGAGAATAGGGAGAGAATCAGGCAAAAGAATAGGTAAAGTAGAAAGAGCAAAAAGTCTGGAATAGGGAATATTTAAATGCAGGAGAAAATAGATGTAAATAGAAAAATATAAGAAGAAGGACAGAGAAAGAGTCGCTCATGGAGGTTTAAAGTTCTCAGAGGATAAATGAGAGGTACGTCTCAGAGCCATGTGGTCGAGATATGTTCTGAGGGGTAACCAAAATAAGTCTCTGTTAAGGGTAGGGGTGGAAGCAGCAGCAAAGCGCACATCAAGCCTATGATAATGACAGAGAGAATTCCACCAGCATTGTATAGAGAGTTTGTTAAGATCTTTCCAGTTAAAAGATATGTGTTGGAAAGCCAGAGCAAGCATAAGATCTAATAGGCCAGAGGAGTGTCGAGGAATATCTAAGGTATCAGAAAGACTACCTAAAAAGAGAAGAGGGATAGAGTAGGGAGTAGATATCGAAAATAGGCGAGAGACATAGGACCACACCTGACCCCAGAGTGTAACAACAGGAGGACAAAGAAAGAGAAGGTGAAGAAGATCAGCATTAGGGGAGCCACAGGTCCAACAATTAGAGTCCTTATCAAGAGACAAGCGAGAAATAGAACTTGGAGAAAGATACAATCTGTGATATAGAAAAAGCATAGACTGGGTCAGGGAGGCAGAACGAGAAATTTTTAAAGATCTGGACCAAATTTTATCCCAAAGAGCTATAGACCAGTCACAGCCCAGATCTTACTCCCAAGCACACTCCAATTTAGATTTTGGACGGTTCGGATTAGGGGAGGAGAAAAACTTATAAATAAGAGAAGCTTTGGGAAGAGTAGACAAAATTTGAAGTAGAGGAGAATGGGATATGGGAGATGACGACGAAGGAAGGGAATAAAAAACATCAAGGATAAGGGCCATGAGGACAGTGAATTTGTACAAAAAGGATTGAGGGCAGTGAAACAAGAGTCGGAATCGAGTAAATGAGCATGGGAGAAGGCCATCAAAGAGTTGCTTAACCCACACCAGACCTTTTGATCTCCAAGCAGTCCAGCAAATAGGGCGATTGTTTAGGAGAATAAGCGAGTTGTACCAAATAGGGGAGGCTAAAAAGGATTCACGAGTAATTGGATCAGGACGGACCAAAGCGTGTAGAAGAGAGGAAGTGTATTTGAATAAGGGGAGAGGAGTAAATAAGTTCTTAGTAGAGAAATGTATGACCTCAGGAAGAGAAAACGGAGAAAGCAATGAACGCTCAATAGAAAGCCAAAGAGGGGCAAGAGGGGAAGGTTCCAGAATAAGCCAATTAGAGGCCTGACGGAGAGAAAAAGATAGAGACGAAAGTCCGGAAAATTGACTCCGCCATTAGATTTTGGTTTGCGAAGAGCAACTAAAGCAACCATTGATTTTTTATGATTCCATAGAAACTTAGAAAGACAGGAGTCAATGCGTTTAAAATAAATATCAGGAATATTTGTGGGGAGCATGGAAAAAATGTATATAAGAATGGGGGATATCATAATTTTAATCGAATCAAGCCGACGCCACCACGAAAGAAAAAGAGGATTCCAAGAAGATAACAATTTATCAATACGGGATAAGACAATAGACATATTCAACTGAATGGATGAAGAAATGGAGTTAGAGAACCATATTCCGAGATATTTGATTTTGGAGGAATTCCATGCCAAACCAGTAGAAGAGAACTGATGAGGGAGGCAACATTTGGTAAGAGGAAGAATCTCCGTTTTATCAGAATTGATCTTGTAACCAGAGACTTGCGAAAAGGAATTAAATTCAAGTAATAGGGCGGGAATGGATTTTTCAGGATCAGAAATAAATAAGAGAATATCATCTGCAGAGAGTTTCAAATGGGTCTTGCCATAAGGAAAACCAGAAATAGATATATTATTCCTAATAGACGTAAGAAATGGGTCAAGGGCAAGAACAAAAAGTAGTGGAGACAAAGGACATCCTTGGCGAACCCCACGTTGGAGGGGGAAATAAGGGGATAGATGACCATTGACTAAAACAGACGCTTTAGGGGCTGAATAAAGTAAAGAAATGAGAGAAATGAAATTAGGGCCAAAGCCGTCCCACCGCAAGGCGGCGAACAGAAAGGACCAGTCCACTCTGTGAAACGTTTTCTCAGCATCGACAGAGATAGCAGCTAAAGGGATGGTGAGAGATGGTACTTTATTTAGGACATTGAGGAAAAGGCGAGAGTTATCCGAAGTAAGTCTGCCCTTAACAAAACCACACTGTTCCTTGCCAATGAGATGGGGCAGAAGAGGATCTAACCGTAAAGCGAGTAGTTTAGCAAATAATTTATAGTCCACATTAACTAAAGATATTGGTCGGTAATTCTTACAAAATTGAGGGTCACGACCATCCTTGGGTATAAGGCAGATCGTAGCCTCGTGGAAAGTACCAGCTGCAGTGCCGGAGATAAAGAAGGATTGGAAGAGTGTGAGAAGTTTAGGAAGCAGAAGGTCAGAAAAATGCAAATAAAATTCCACAGAGAGGCCATCAGGACCCGGGGATTTAACTTTAGTAAGAGTCTTTAAAGCGCTTTCAAGTTCGGTAATGGAGAGATCATGCTCAAGACCAAGAAAGTTGAGATGAGAGGTGGAGGGGGTAGGGAGTCTATCGAAATAGGTCTGAATAAGAGAGACAGAGGGAGGCGATTCAGGAGTATAAAGAGACTGGTAGAAAAGCTGGAATTGGGTAAGTATATCCTGTTACTTGTGTAAGAGAAGATTATCGGTAGAGTAAATAGAATCTATAGAGTTATGTTCCTTACGAGATTTGAGGTAGTTAGCTAAAAGTTTACCCGATTTATTGCGACCTCCATAGTAACGAGCGCTGCTCCGTAGTAAGGTTGAAGAGGCATTATCGGTAGTAGTTTTGTTGAAATCAAGTTTGGCACGTATGAGGTCTGGCAAAACAGATTTGTTAGAGGAAGTATAGAATTTGTGCTCTAGGGATTTATTATGGGCCAACAAGTCTTTCTGTTTATTAAGGAAGTGCTTCTTTTTTTTGGAAACAAAGTCTATTACAAAACCACATGCGGTTGCCTTGAAAGAAATCCAGATAACATGAGGGGCTAAAGAGGGGTCAGAGTTGAGCAAAAAGAATTCTGTAGCAAAGGAGAGAAAGGAAGAAGAAAAAAGAGGATCCATGAGAAGAGAGTTATTAAGACGCCAGCGAGAAGATTTGGGATGTGGAGGAAGAAGGTCAAGGATTGTGACAATAGGAGCATGGTCTGAGATAACTATTGGTTCAATAGAAGAAGATAGGAGATTTTGAGAGAGAGATTGAGAGAGGAAGATGTAATCAATCCGAGAAAAAGAGGAATGGGGGGTGAAAAGAAGGAGTAATCTAGAGTGTCAGGATGGGAAAGTCTCCATGAGTCGATGAGATGTGATTTAGAAATAGTATCTAGAAATTGTGTATGTGATTTGTGAGGTGTAAAGCGGGCAGAAGATTTGCGGTCAAGAAACGGATCAACAATTTGATTACAATCACCTCCTAAAATAAACATGGTATCACTGTATTGAACACATTTCGAAGTAATTAAAGGCCAAAAATTGCAATCAGGGTGGGTAGGGCCATAGACATTGAATACAGTCAAAGATACAGAGTTGATTAATAACTTAACTAGAACCCATCGGCCTTCAGTATCAGTATCTTGGGAAAGAACTTTACATTTTAGTTTCTTGTGACATAAAATAGCAACACCATTCTTTTTATTAGATGTAGGAGAGAATAAGACCGTTCCCACCCAGCCTCTCTTCAGCTTAAGAGATTCAGCCTCAGAAAGATGGGTTTCTTGTAAAAGGACTAAATCAGGATTGTAAGAAGCTAGGTGGGAAAGGATTCTCTGTCGCTTAATAGGATTAACAAAACCTTTCACATTCCATGAAATGACTTTGAAAGTAAAAACAGTAAAATTGTAAGCAACAAAGAAAAGCCATGAAAACAAGAAATAAGAAAAGAATGCCAATTGATACATGAGAAAAAAGAACGAGAAAAAAGAGAATCGAGAGATACATTAAAAGAAAGAGAAAGGAAAGAGGGGAAAGGGCAAGAGAAAAGAAGTACAAGAGGAGACAGTACATATCCAAATAGGATGACTGAAAGACACATACCTGAGGGGGGGAAAAGAAGATGACAATGGGGTATGGAAGGATTCAACAAGAGTGACCTCCTAAGCCAGAAGAACAGACTGCACCAGGACGGAAGATGAATAAGACGAACCGTATGGGATGAAGAGGAACACACCGATCAATCTAGGTGAGGAAAAAAGAAACAGATGATACAAAAATTATGTTAAACAAAACAACACAAAGGCAAAAGACACGTGAAAAAGGGGAGTCCAATCCAGCAACCAATTAGGAAGAACCACATCAAGGAAACAAAGCAGATGCCAATATAAGAACATATCAGTAAAACCTGCAAGAAAATGGAAAGATTAAATAATCAACCATTAGCAGGGTTGGAGGTGTCCATGCCAGCATTAGTCTGGATATGAATAAAATTCTTGAGTTCAGCTGGGTCTTGAAAAGTCCAGGTGTTATTTTGGTGAGTCACTTTGAAGGTACAAGGGTGAAATAGACCATATCTAGCCCCAAGAGAGCGTAAAGGAGCTCGAAGAGACAAAAACTCTTTCCTTCTGGCAGCAGTGGCATTAGAGACATCTTGAGAGAGAAATACTCATCCAGGAGACTTGACGCTTGGTTCGAGCTGCAGAAAGGACCAGAAGGAGATCAGTAAATTTTAGGAAGAGGATGATAACACCTCGTGGTTTAGTTGAGGAGGAGGAACGAGGGCCAAGCCTATGAGCTCTTTGGATACTTAGAGAAGTAGTAGCAGGAATGTCCAGAAGTTTCAGAAGAAAAGAGGAAAAGAACGCAACCGGATCATCTCCTTCCAAGGACTCCTGCAGGCCATAAATACGCAAGTTGTTACTCCTATTTCTATTTTCCAAGTCCTTAGTATGCTGTTGGAGGGTGAGAAGAGACTTCTCCAGAGAGGAAATACGCTGAGAGTTAGTTTGATTTTCTGTAACCTGCTGTTCTACGGAGGATACACGAGTTTCCATAGTTGACCATTTTGCCTCAAAAAGCTGCATCTTCGTATTGGTCTCTTCTACAAACGGACGCAACGCGCGTATCTCCTCCAGCAACATTTCCATAGATATAGGGGATGGTGGCTTCTCAGGTGGAGGAGGAGGGGAGTCCTGTTTCAAGCGCTTAGACGAGGAAGTAGAGGGAGAAGATTTGTTTAAGGCATACTGTGATGGAGAAGAACGGCTGGAAGACGCTGCCGCCATTTGATCTGTGGGAGAAGAGCAATCTGCCGTTGAGGAAGAGGCGGCTGTAGGAGAGCTCTTCGAAGGTACAAAGACAAACTTTGGGTTACGTAGTTTGCCCATAGAGACTTGAACGTGCAGATGATGGGATGAGTGATAACTAAAGCACCGATGTACTTCGTATGCAACTGGTTATTAAAATCTTCCTCCAATAGTGACAGAGAAACCACCAGTCAGCGCGGAGCTCTTATGCGCTAAATCTTAGTTGTATATTGCGGAAAAATCCCAGCCCTAGTGCTCAAAAAAGGTTGTAAATGATAATTCACTGGCTGTCAGGTAAAGATATAACTCTTTAACATAACCACAGAGGAAGCATAATCACCTTAGACGCAGTAGGGATGGCGTGAACTTCACTCTGCTGGACAAACCAAAAAATATAAAGTCCTTGAGGATGAAAAAATAAAATAAAAACTGAATAGTTCCTCAAAAAAAGCACATTAGGAGCAACATTTTGTGTGGGATATATGAAAGTAGGGGTTTTTCATGAGGTAGCAGTAATGAGGAGAAGGGAAGCATTCCACTAGTATAGCCAACATGAAGTAACTGCTCTTTCAGAGCATAGACCAGAAGACAGAGCCGTGCTGGTGTCAAAATGAAAGAAAGCTGAAGGATTGTTAAGGCAGGAGCATTGGAGGCAAGAGGAAGAAGCCATCAAACAATATCATTGTCCCACGCTCTGAGGAAATATGCCTGCGCCCATTTCAGCCTCGCGCGCGCGTCGCGCCGATCGTAAAATGGCGGTCGCGCTGAGGCACTTACATGAAGCAGCAAAAGCGGGGCAAAACTGCACGCAGGAGAAGTCTGGCGGTCACATCCTCAACACGGTATCATCCGCTTGCTGGGACTGAAAGAAGCCTGTCGAAACGGCCGCAGATAGACGAGATGGAAGGAAAAATCCGCCGCGGCGCAGCAGAGCTCCGAGCTCAGGCGGCCATCTTACTCGGCGTCCAAGCCACGCCCCCCCATCTAGAAAATTCTAACTCAGCCCATTAGGTCTTTTTGCAATGTTCCAATCATATTATGAAACACAAACAACTAAAGTTGTTTTTTAGTGGGCAGAACCACAGAGCGGGAGCAGGCGAGGACGCTGGATGCCGGAAAAGCTTGCTCCGTTGTTTTCAAAAGCTTTTTGCCGAGTTTTTGCCGGATTATACTGGAACAATATCAGACTTTCGCCGGACTGTCGAGGCACCCGAGGTCCTTGAGGCTGGGGGCCAGCCTACTTTGCCTGCTCTGTCCGACTTGTGAGTTCCAGGCTTACTGAGCGGTTTCATTATTTGGAGCAGTCGCTGCTTCCCGTGTTTCCATTGTTCCATGAGCATTTTTTCTGGAATTCATTGAGGCAACAGATTGGGATACAGCCTGAGTAAGCGTTTTTTGTAGAACGTTGTTAGCTGGTGTTTTACTTTTTAAGTTTTCTAAGAAATGCACGGGTGTCTTCGGGCAGATAAGGTGTTCGCAGTAGCTTCTACCAAGTGTGCTCTGGGGAGGAATCCCGTGGTATTTTGACATTTCCCTAATTGAAGGAACTCTGGTGGAGTCTTCGAGCCCGTGTGCTCCATCCCTGGCTTTGCTGTGCTGTTCTGATTAGCGGGAGCGGGACTGCGAGGCCCAGAGGTGCTTGCGCCAGGACATCGCGCGCACCTGGTGCCTCTTCCCGCCCCCTCCTCCCTGAAGGCCTTTTAACGCCTCGTGGCCCCCGCTTCGTGGGAGCCGCTCGCAGTAGCTTCTACCAAGTGTGCTCTGGGGAGGAATTCCGTGTTACTTTGACATTTCCCTAATTGAAGGAACTCTGGTGGAGTCTTCGAGCCCGTGTGCTCCATTCCTGGCTTTGTTGTGCTGTTCTGATTAGCGGGAGCGGGACTGCGAGGCCCAGAGGTGCTTGCGCCAGGACATCGCGCGCACCTGGTGCCTCTACCCGCCCCCTTCTTCCTCCTACTTAGCCCAGCTCCTTTGCGCGTAAGCGGGACGCGCGCGGACTGCAGCGCGGGCGAAGCCCGGGACAAGGGCGGGACAGTCTTAGACAGTCCTAGACTAGCCGGGACTGGACTGGGCCCGCCACTCTGCCCGCACAATTGTCAAAGCTAGTTGGCTGAAGTAAGACTATACCGCCTATTTTATCAAAGTAGTTTTCATGTGATTGTAGTTAGCGCGCACTTATTCTGTTGTTATTTGTTTGTGTCGTATAGCAGTGTTTACTACCAACAGAAAATATGCCTAAGAAAATTGTCTCTGGAGCTTTAGATACGTTTAACACCATAGATAACTATCTGGTTCAGGTGGTAAATAAAATAAACAGTGACAGAAGGCAATCGCTAGGTTTGAGTCAATCCCCTGACCTTCACTTAGCAAGCCCCTCCACTAGTGCGCAAATGACTGATACATTATCGCAAGACCCCAGCACGAACATCCCTGACACCTATCCCCTTGACGTCGGAAACCATGATCAAAGCATAGAACTGTTGGTTGACCTAGAGACAAACGCAGAGTCTGACCCCGAGTCTCAGGCGGAACTCATAGCAGAGGAATCCTCACCCTCTGTGCCTGTGACTAGGGCGGTGAGAACCTGCAGAAAAAGTCAGCCTAAACGCGGGGGACCACGGTCAGGGAGGAAAAGGGCCGCTTCCCCACCAAAGTCTAAGGAAAAAAAACAAGAGCATGAGGGAGATAACCTTAGACAAATTATAGATGATGATCTATTTAACAGGATAGCGGATATGATAGATCTAAAGATAAAGACTATCATTAAGCCACTGATTGGAAAAATTGATAAGCTTACCGCAGAGGTGAAAAGGTCGGGAGGGCTGCAACGTAAGCTAGTAGAAGAAATAGAGAATGTAGTAACCATTGTCACTAAACCAGTAGACACTGTGTTGGGAAATAATGGGGGTGATATAGTAGCAGATGAAGGCTTATCAGAGACCATTCCGCCTGGTCAGGCACCACCAGCTGTACCTAGTCAGGAAGCAGCAAGAGAGGCCCCTATACCCCCATCTACTGCACCAACACCGCCATCCCTAGGGGATAACCCCACACAATTTATAGTGGAAGCTTCACCATTGGTACTGGTACTAGCAAATGTACCCATCTTACCCCCTGGCCAGACAGAATCTATTTCATCTCTGACAAGCAAGGCGTTACACTGGCTGTCAAGCAACATGCAGACGGCACATTATGGGAAAGAGCAGTTGGCAGGGGAAATTGTAATGGCGAGGAGGATGACATGGATTGGGAACAGGGAAAAAAAGTTCAAGGGGGACTGTGTAGTGTTAAATTTCTCAAACGCAGACGTGCTCCCAAATGTCCTGTCAAATATATTTCCCCCCCAACGAAGAAGTGGAACTATAATCCCTCTCACCCTAAAATTTTTCTATAGTGAGCAGCAAAACGCGATCCATCCAAATATTCCAAGACCAGGGTGGGTCACAAGAAGTAACAGATGGGGTGGGGGTTTTGGACCCATACATAATGACCATGGTATTGGCCCAGCAAATAGATTCGCTGCAGGGCCAGGTGATCATCAGAATGTGTTACTTTCTAAGACCCCTAGATCAAACTGGAATATAATGAATAGGTAGGGGGCAGGTGTCCCGGTAAATGACCGAAATGACCCCGGGATGCGTGGAAATGGGTTTGGAGCTTGGCCGGTTGATGAGCAGTTTTGGATGCGTCCCAATACCCCATTACCAAGGTGGAATGTAGCAACAAATGGATGGGGATTGGAGGCCCCACCCTATGATTGGGGGTTTGGTACAGTGAATAGGTATGGGGTTTTGGCAAACTTAAATGATTGCGATTGACGTATGGGGGGCCCAAATACGTTAAAAAATGGATCAAGGATCCCATGCATAATAAGCCACACCAAAGATAGGGGCAGAGGTCTTATAGATGGTATAAACTTGTTTGAGACAATTAATCTGGAAGGCCGCAAAGCGCAAGTTGCTCCAGAAAGAGAAACTGCTCCTGACCAAATTGTGGGTGTGATCGTTGGTGGCTCCCTTAAGGAGAACGAGAATGTTATTGTTAATGATAATGATATTTCGCATGATCAGTTAAATGCAGTAGAGAGAGTGGGCAACTTATCGGCTAATGGAAGCCCCCACCTACGAGCAGAAGATGGGGTCCCCTTGACCAATTTTGTGGCGAAGAGAACTGTAGAAACATGCAAGATACTATGTTGGACGTAGCGGGACTTAATTCCAAACGTAATGATAAGAAGTGGTCAAGCTTTGTTGTAAGACATAACATTATTGCCCTCAAGGAAACCTGGGACACAACTGCTAACTTTTGGTGGGATGGGTTCACTAGCTTCGCCAAGGCAGCTATTCCTAGCTGCAGCGGCAGAGCTAAGGGAGGCCTGTTATTGTTATTCTCTCTAGAATTGAAGGGCTCCCTAAAACAGATTAGTACTGACTCGCGCAACATAGATTAACCCCACTAGGATGTCTTGATACATCAATTTTTATAACTCAGGGAATAGGGACTACAGCGGTAGCAATATCGCCACTTTAGACGCTATATTAAGGTCAGGCAGCCAGATTACTCAGCTTGACACAGAGTATATCCTACTAGGCGATTTTAACATTCATCCCTGCACGTTAGCATGTAGTTTAAGTAACAAGGAATGGGGTGATGGTCCCGAGGGACCTCACTTTGAACATACCACAGAGGGAGAGGAGCTAGAGGACTTCCTGGCAAATTTCAACTTGTACGAACCAGAGGGGGGCCCAAGAATAGCTACCTTCACGGGCACCAATCCCGGAACCATAATTGATTATATTTTCACCACACAAGGTATTCTAAACCAGGTGCTTTCCTACTGCACTGTGTTATCTCACCACAGTGATCATAACCCTGTCTAACTTGAAGTGGCTTGGGGAGATTACATGGGGCCAAATCCGGGGAAAGTGAGGTCGGACCATACTTTGCGTACCTCTGATCAGGGTAGAAGAGTTAAGTGAGCTAAGGTGGTCCCAGAAAACTTCTATGCTGAGGTTTTCCCGAAAATTAAGGAACAGGTTGAGGTTTGCCAGAACCCTCGTGCCCCGGGTTGTGAAACTATAGGGGCCTTTGAGTCGATCTGCGGGCAGGTGTCGCATGATCTCCTGGCTAAACCAAAGAAAGGAGAACCGAATAAGAAGCGCTGGTTCGACACCGCATGTTCAAAAGCACACAGGTCTCTGATGGTAGCTTTGAAAAAAATACCTAGGGTAAGGGGCGAGATTGTTAGATTGAGGAAAACCTATAAGCCAGCTATAAAAATCAGACAAGAAAGCATCAAACGGGAAGCCTGGGAAAATCTCCTATCCGTGGCTGTCCTGAAGGACAGTCGGAAATTCTGGGAAATAATTAAACAACCATTCTTTTCCGACCGAAATAACGTGGCCATGGACTGTGTCATCCCAGATGACAAGTGGTTGAATCATTTTAAAAATGTGTATGGGGATAATGATCAGGCAACCCAGGATGTGTCGCTGGCCACTTTAGACGCCACTCCTATTCATTTCTATAGTACAGAAGTGGAGAAAGCTATCTTGGCCACAACCAAGCATAAGGCCCCGGGCCCCGACGGGGTGCCAGCCGATTTTTTCATACATGCCCCAAAGTTGTGGGCAGAGGTATTGGCCAATGTCTTTACCGCCGTTAATAGCAACCCTACACCACCTTCCTGGGACATTTCCACCATCGTCCCCATCTTTAAAAAGGGCCAGCGGGACGACCCCAGGTGTTATAGGCCCATATCCCTCTTGGACTCGTCGGTGAAGATCTTAGGCAGAGTCCTTTTGTCCAGGCTGAGGGATAATGTTGAGAGTTGTGGAGGGTTGTCAGAGATCCAGTATGGGTTTAGAGAGAGGAAAGGCTCAATCGAACAATGCTCCAACCTACACCTGCTCATATCAAAGTATACGGTGGCCAAGGAGGGGTCCTTGTTTCTAGCATTCATGGACCTCTCCTCGGCCTTCGATTTGGTGAACAGGGCTAAGTTATGGATGACCTTGCTGAAAATGGGGATCGACGAGGCATTGGTTAGATTTATGGCTTCCCTACACCAGGAGCTTTTTTCGGCCGTACGAGTCACAAATGAGGGTAGGTGCACGTCCCTTTTCAAATCCCTGAGGGGGGTAAGGCAGGGCTGCATATTGGCCCCTCTGCTTTTCACAATTTATATTAACGGTCTGGGTGCACATTTGGAGGAGAAGGAAGTCGACGTTCCGCGTGCGGGAGCAGTTAAGATCCCAGCGCTCCTGTACGCGGACGACGCCGTGCTAATTGCGCGCACGGGTGTCGGCCTTCAACGTCTCTTAAATGCCTTTGGCACATTCATGGAACAGCTTGATTTAAAAATAAATGCTAGTAAATCGCATACCATGGTGGTAGGCCGAGAAAGTAGTAAGAGGAGAACAAAAACCTTTACGTGTAGAGGGGATATGGTTTCTAGAGTTTACACCTTTCCCTACTTGGGGGTACTTTTTGACCAGAGAGGAACTTGGGGTCCTCAAGTGAGGGCGAAGAGGTTGGCGGTTATTAGATCATCGTCTGCCCTCATGGGCTTTGCGGGCAGGTTAGGTGCCAGGCCCATGGAAGCGTTGTTAAAAATTTACAAGAGTAAACCTGTCGCCATTGCGTTATATGGTTCACCAATTTGGGGCTATGTAAACGTGGAACCAATCCAGAGAGCGGAGAACAGATTCATACGGACACTCCTCTCTGTGCCGCAGTCAACACCAACTTACTCAATACACTTGGAGGTGGGCCTAGATTTGCTTACTGATGGGTTGAATATGGCTCCCCTGATCTTTTGGTTAAAGACGTGGCTTAATGAAGACCTCCCACTGAACCATAAGATCATGTCCGACGTCTTGTCCCTAGACCATTGTAAAAAGATCCCCTGGCTGGCCTATCTGTTGAAGGTATTCTCAGATTTTGGACGACCAGAGCTCTTTACTTCCCCCCAAGATATCAAGGTCCAAGACATCGATCTTGTCAAAAAGCATTTTATGGGGAGGGCAAGAGCACTTCGTGAAGAAAGGGAATTAGTGAAACCATCAGTAAGGGGCCATTACTTACTCGTTAATTCATTTTCTTTAGCACTGTATCTTGGTTTCGTTACAATTCCATTCCATAGGTTTCTTTTAACCAAGTTCAGGTTTAATTTGTTACATTTTTATTTAGGCACTTTTCAAACATGGGAAAAACCGGAAATAGCCTCACCCTGCAGTTGCGATCATTTCTCACCCCAAGACACCATGCATTTTGTTATGTTTTGTGGGTTTTATTTAGAGCCAAGGAAAAAATATCTGGTATCAGCTTTGAAGGAGGCGGGCTTCACACAAGTGAGACCGGCTCTGCTCTTCTTGCAATCATTGCCCAACATACATATTACCTTTTGTATAGCCAATTTCTTGGTAGCTGCAGTTAGGATGAAAAAACACACCCATTAGATCCATCGTTATTCCTTTTTAACTTTTGCATGCCTAGATTTGTTTTAATGTAAATTATTTTATTGTCATATTTTAACACGCATGAAATGTTCCTAACTCTTTGTATGAAATGTTTTTAATCTCTTTGTATGACTTTAATTGAGTCGAATAAAGATATTTTGACTGACTGACTGACTGAGTTACTAAACTTCAGGGTTCTTTTGCTGTTCAATTGGCAAAGGGTATATATAGCAAGTATGGAAGCAATGTTTATGAACGTGGCAGCGAACATTCAAAAAAAGAAAAACATTACATGGCTTGTTATGGGATGATATACCTTGTTTGGGCGGCAAGCATTTATGGATCTAAGGAACAGTCCACAGTCCTTGATCCATCTTGATATATAGCTCCTAAATCATCTAAGTATCTAGGCGCTAAGCACAATCTCAGATAACTGCCCAGATCCTTTTGAGTACTCGAGCTTTCAACCTCATTTTAAAAGTTACCAAGCCTGTTGATTTTTAATATCTATGGAAAAAGTATTCCAAAAAGAGCACTGCTACTATATGTACTTCTTCTAGGGTCAGGTACCACCAAGAGCTTTGAGTCCCTCAATCTAAGATATGCTACGACGAGTTATGCTTTAGCTTGAATAAATAATTTGTATTATATTTAAATAACTGCGAACTGTTCATTTTCTCTGTTTATTTGGTTAAACTGCAATTGTTGATTATGCCCGTGGAAACCTTCGTGGGAGCAGCTTTTCATCGGTTTGCCAGCATTGAACAGCTGTTTGTTTCTTCGTGGCGCTGTGTTGCCTCTTTCTGCCCGCCTGACTCAGCCTGACTGGCTGGAAGCTTTCACTCTGACTCACCAGAACCCGTCCACATTCAGTCTATCGTGCTGGTGACTTCAGCCTGTGACACATCTGTGCCATTCCAGTCACACAGCATGGACCGCAAGGCTTGGAGGCAGATGAGAGCCTGCAAGTGAGGACAGCTAGGATCATTCCAAAAACAATTTCAGCTTCCGTTTTGTGAAAAAGCAGAGCATTTTGAAGGTTTGTTCGATACGTGCGTTTCACTCTATGAAGAGACAGTCACAGAATAGAAGAGGATGGAAATGGGAGGGGTCAAAGAGTTAACATTGTGCCCCGAGGTGCAATGATGAAGCTATGATGGTGTTACTGTCACTGATGTCAGGGCCTTTGCAGAAACTCACACCTGACACAACAGCTTTCAAGCTGCAACACTGCTACCTGTGCTCACTTAGTTACAGATTATTGTGTTATGGAAACATAGGAGTAACAAGCATTGGCAATGCATAGGTCTGGCATTAAAGACACGTTGTATTATGATATTGTCATGCATGGGAATGTATATGTATTTGCGTGGGAGTAAAAAAACTGTACAATAATAATGGTGTAGGTTAGGTCAGGTGATAGTTGGACTGTCAAGCCAGACCTAAATATCCATGTAGGTTAATGACTGCCATGCTCCCATCTGCCCTGCTGCACGAGAAAAACATCATAAATTATCTAGTTACCTAAGACACTTTAATAAAATTACAATGTGAGGTGTGTGCCTCTGAAAGTTCAAGCTTAGACAGTGAGATGAATAAAGAAAATGATCACAGCTTTGTGGAGGGTAATGATTTTTTGTAGAAGCATGCTACCTCTAGCCAATCAAAACATACTCCTGGCTCCCAACACGTGGGCGCAGCCTCTAGGGATTCTCACAGAATTGTCTGACAAGAGCTGTGCAGTCAAGCCAGGCCATAAAAATGAGTATAATTCCCTCATGATTAAAATCGACCGTGAACAGAAAACATCTTCAAAAGAAAATGACCAAACCAGAGAAAATCCAGATGTCAAATTGATGGAACATCTATGTAATCTGCGACCACATCATACTTCTACCATTACTGTACATTTGCTAGTAACCTGGTGTAGCATTGCTTTGTTCTATACTGCTGCAAGTTTGATGGTATTCTGGTAAGGTTTTGCTTTCCCTCAACCTGCTTTCCTCTGCTGCTCTGGGAAGAATTAATCTCTTGATTAAATGATGATTTTTTCATCCAACACGCTGGTGTCGCATCCTGGGACTGATGCATATTTATGCATCAACATCATGTGTCGTTATTCTCCGGTGCTGTGGGACAGAGCACACACCAGGATTGCACCCCAAAAAGACCACATCTAAGACTAAACTATGAACTTTGAATAATAGGTGTGCGGGCCGCCAATTAACTGAAGAATTAATCTCCGCCAAGTCTATTCTAATTAAAGACATGGAAGTGCACTAGTGTGCGTGGGTGGTATTGTTAAGATGGTGGTTATACTGTGTTCAGTTCTCCTATATCATACTTTTGGGATCGGTGTATGGGGCTACTCCTTAAGTAATGGGGCTACACACTGAGGAAAATAGCTTCCTCAAACGCTTACTCTGTTTGCCTACCTCAGCCTCTTCTGAGATTATCCATAGAGAGGTAGGGCTACAGTACCTCTCAGATATAGTCACACTCCGCCCCCTGTTGCTTTGATGTTCCATCTGGTCCAAAGATGATACCAGTTTCACCAAGTTAATTATTTCAGATTGTTTGTCTCTGGATAATACACTGGCTATTCCCTGGCTAAATTATATTAACTTTTTGTACAATAAATTATTTAAGATTCCTGTTCGGGCTAACCCCTTATCGGTAACATCACTTACCAAACTGTCTATCCGAGAAACATTTCTGATTTGCAAAAGAGAAGCCCGGATGAACTGTGTGAGAAGGAAATCAACGGTCATGCTTACTTATCAGTTACGTTAATGGAGGACTGCCAAGATGACTTAATTTATACTGCTAATCTAATGCACCATTTTGTATTAGTTAGATTTAGACTGGGAATTGCTCATCATTTAGTCGTCTTCTCTAATATGTAAACTTGTCCCTCAGATATGAACCCTTGCCCATGTGACGGCCAGTACAAGCAAAGCACTATGCACTTTATACTGTTTTGTAAATTTTATTCAATTATACTTTATTACCTAAAACCACTTTTGCTAGCACAAGGTATCAGATCGCATATCACTGCTTTACAATATTTGCTTAAGCTAAATGACATTAAGGTCTGTCTTAATGTAGCACTTTTGATTATAAATAAAATTAATATCCGCAAAATTATTGTCGCACAGACATAGTGATGACCTAGCGGTATCTAGATGGACACCTTATCTTTTTGTGCGCCTTTTACATGATTAATCGAAGTATCATGTTTTATACTGGGTGTTGTCTTATCTTATCTTTCTCCATTTTTTTATTAACTATGTGCAATGTGATTCGTTTTTATCTTCTCCTGAACACTTTTATGTTTTTTTTACACATACCGAATAAAGTTCTTGAACTGAATTACTTTTGGGGTCAGTAGGAGGGAGGTGAAGCTGGGAGGGGGCTGCTCATTTCATCATCATTACCTTCACCCTGGATGTTGGGTGCAGCAGGTGCGTTAGTACTCTAGAATTACTGAAAACAAGCCAAGGGACTCCTGTATAAGGAAATATCTGGCCGGCAGGTGGAAGGCGCTAAACTAAAATCCATATCCCCTCTCTCAAAAATATAAAAATAAGATTCAGGTAACTGAGGACAGCAAATTGGGGTTTGCAAAACCATTCCCGTCACACTATGGTAAGTGATAGCAAGATGGGCTCTTTAGCTCTGCTTCAGGAGTGACATGATTGTGATGTGTTGTGTATTGTTCATTACACCACAAGAACCATTACAGAAGCAGTGGTAATTGCTGGTAGTGAACTCACTTTGTTTTTATGCGTTTTTGTACTTCTATGATTGACAGGTCAACATATAGCTTTAAAAGAATTGTTTTTTAGGTCTTGCTTAGGCAGCACTTCCACTGTCTCTTCGAGACATGCTGTATTCAAGTTTGAACAAAAGGGGGTGGTGATGGACGGAGCATCAGAACCAATCAAACACTCACACCCAGTCAACAGATCTGGGTTGGATCCATCACCGTTCTTTAGCCCACTCTGCCACCCCAGTTCAGACATGGCCATATGCAAATCAGTCTGACCCTGTGCCTCATGGGAACAGTCCAGCCCGAACTGCCAAGCCATGCCTTCCCTGGACCGGAAACAAGCTACCTAGGACCGGTTTCTGGCATTTCAGCCGTCTTCAGCCAGGTTTGCTTGAATCCAGTGGCAAAGTGAGCAAAGGACTCACGTCTGAGCATACCCTGCCAACTTATGGCGAACAAAGCGGTACAAAAGGCGGTGGTGATGGACGGAGCATCAGAACCAATCAAACACTCACACCCAGTCAACAGATCTGGGTTTGATCCATCACCGTTCTTTAGCCCACTCTGCCACCCCAGTTCAGACATGGCCATATGCAAATCAGTCTGACCCTGTGCCTCATGGGAACAGTCCAGCCCGAACTGCCAAGCCATGCCTTCCCTGGACCGGAAACAAGCTACCTAGGACCGGTTTCTGGCATTTCAGCCGTCTTCAGCCAGGTTTGCTTGAATCCAGTGGCAAAGTGAGCAAGGGACTCACGTCTGAGCATACCCTGCCAACTTATGGCGAACAAAGCGATACAAAAGGGGGTGGTGATGGACGGAGCATCAGAACCAATCAAACACTCACACCCAGTCAACAGATCTGGGTTTGATCCATCACCGTTCTTTAGCCCACTCTGCCACCCCAGTTCAGACATGGCCATATGCAAATCAGTCTGACCCTGTGCCTCATGGGAACAGTCCAGCCCGAACTGCCAAGCCATGCCTTCCCTGGACCAGAAACAAGCTACCTAGGACCGGTTTCTGGCATTTCAGCCGTCTTCAGCCAGGTTTGCTTGAATCCAGTGGCAAAGTGAGCAAGGGACTCACATCTGAGCATACCCTGCCAACTTATGGCGAACAAAGCGGTACAAAAGGGGGTGGTGATGGACGGAGCATCAGAACCAATCAAACACTCACACCCAGTCAACAGATCTGGGTTTGATCCATCACCGTTCTTTAGCCCACTCTGCCACCCCAGTTCAGACATGGCCATATGCAAATCAGTCTGACCCTGTGCCTCATGGGAACAGTCCAGCCCGAACTGCCAAGCCATGCCTTCCCTGGACCAGAAACAAGCTACCTAGGACCGGTTTCTGGCATTTCAGCCGTCTTCAGCCAGGTTTGCTTGAATCCAGTGGCAAAGTGAGCAAGGGACTCACGTCTGAGCATACCCTGCCAACTTATGGCGAACAAAGCAACGTGAGTCCCGTGCTCTCCATGCCACTGGAATCAAGCTATCCTGGCTGAAGAGGGGTAAAACCCCGAAACCGGTCCTAGGATGCTTGTTTTCAGTCCAGTGAGGACCTGGCTTGGCAGTTCGGGCTGGACTGTTCCCATGAGGCACAGGGTCAAGACTGATTTGCATATGGCTGGGTTCAAACTGGAATGGCATGGTGAGCAAAAAAACGATGGATTTAGGCCCAGATCTCTGTACTGGGGTGAATGTATGACATTGTTCTGCATTCTGTCCATCAATTGTTGTTTTTGCATTTGTCACCCCGAGTGGGACGGGTATGCTCAGACGTGAGTCCCGTGCTCTCCATGCCACTGGAATCAAGCTATCCTGGCTGAAGAGGGGTGAAACCCCGAAACCGGTCCTAGGATGCTTGTTTTCAGTCCAGTGAGGACCTGGCTTGGCAGTTCGGGCTGGACTGTTCCCATGAGGCACAGGGTCAAGACTGATTTGCATATGGCTGGGTTCAAACTGGAATGGCATGGTGAGCAAAAAAACGATGGATTTAGGCCCAGATCTCTGTACTGGGGTGAATGTATGACATTGTTCTGCATTCTGTCCATCAATTGTTGTTTTTGCAGTATTCAAGTTTGAAGCACCACCCATTTTTAAACCTGTCTCATCAATTGGCTCTTGTTACTGTACTTTCTTAGTGGTTACTTTTGATTTGTGAATAGTAGTCCCTCCTTAGGACTGCATTTTCTCCTTTTGTAACCTCCCATGATGACTGGCCCTCATATACATGTTGTTACTCTGTATGTTTTATTTACAGTCTGTGAGGACTATTTTCTTAAATGATTTTCTCCAATTTCATGCACAACATGCTTTCCTGTAACGGCGCCCGCCTTTTTTACTGTCTTCTGACTGTCTGCTCCTCATCACCATCCCACCTCCGGGCTCTGTGCTTTAGGTTTCAGGACAGCGCCCATTTTTATATTTTAATTATCAATGGCAGCCATGTGGGATATTTTCAAAATGGGTGGCTCGCCCAACTTTCACCTTTTAATCTATAAAGCATTTGTTTTTTGTCAGCACACACGCTTTAACAATAGCAGCCACGCGCCTTTCTTTTCGTCGGAGTAGCAACCATTGGCAGCCGCATGCCTTTATTTACAAAAATGTGTGCCTGGCCCCACCCCAGTGCTTCATTTTTTAAATTAGTAAATTTTCCTTTCAGGCTTCAACAGGGGAGCAGTGTGTCCAGTGTGGCATTTTAAAGAAGCCAGGCCAGCATGTCATTGATAGGAAAAGAAACAAATCTCTCGGTGCTCTTCACGCGCCTTGCCCCGTTCTCAATAGCAAGAGCCTCCTAAAATTAGAGAATATGAAACCAGAAGCTCCAGAAGGGCCTTCATTAAACACATGGGACGTGTGAGCAGAAATCATGCCTTTGTCTGCCCATAGCTATGACATGAAACACTCTCCTTCTCAGCTCCTTTTATTGTACAGAATCCCTTCATGAAGATGACCTTGGAAGGCCGTCTCTGTATCTTAAGTACAAATGCCAGGGCTTTAAGTGGGCCGGGTCTCACCGGGTCTGAGCACCGGCAGTTTTTTTAAGGGGGCCTCGAAACGGGTCTCTATCGGGCTCTGTTTTGTGCCCTGGCACAGGCGGTCCGTTTTTTTTTTCCCGGACTGCAGTGACCGCAGGCACATCGATGTGCGTGTGGTGAGCATTGTAGAGGAAGGGAAATCCTTTAACGAGAGTCATTTTCTCTCTGGATTTCCCTTCTCTTTTTGAATCTCAGCAGCAGCAACATTGTCGTGGTGTCACCAAAGCTTTTAGTGGAAGTGTTTATATTATATACAAGCCATAGTTGCTGCTTATCTATCTTATGCAACTAGCAACCATTGACAAAGCCAATAGTCCTGACTTGTAGGTATGATGTGACTTGTTGTATCATATAACTGGACGCAGGAACAGCAAAATTCAAGTCGAGAGGCACACTGTGCTAAACAAAGATTTTTAGCTTACGCGTGTTTAAGCCACGCCCTCAATTACATTGACCACGCCCCTTTGAGAGACCCCCCAGTTTTTTCATCCCACTTAAAGCCCTGGCAGATGCTGATTACAATCTTGAGAGCATTGAGCTGGATATATTGTATCTTAAACGTCTCATAACTTTGTAGCCAAAAGAGATAGTAAACATTTGATTTCACATTTGGGAGTTTCGCCAAATTCCATGCATCTCTCAAATATCAACTGTGCAGCTAACGCCAGCTGCTGCATTCTGATTTGCGGACACTCTGCAATCCAGGACAGTGACAGCTGCAGAAACTAGCTTGTCAGTGACACAAACGTGTGTATTGCTAAGGGGAAGATGGTCTGGCTCAATAACCATATTCCTTTGTTCACATGACACATAACACCGGTATACATGACAGTAAACTTGTAGATTGTATTCTGTTTAATCATATTTGACACCCCCAGAGAACCGGTCTTGTGACCTATGTCATGTCATCCCAGGTTAACTTAGGCTGAAAGGCTACACATGTGTTAAGTAGCATAAAGGAACTGGTCCTAGCCAGCACACCTCAGAACTCATCAGAAATTATAAAAGAGTATTTGCAACGCAATAACGTCTCGCATTACTGAAAGTCTGAGCTATTGGCATTACAAATAATAATGCTTGTTAGATTCTTATTTTTTTAAATATCCCAGCAGTAGCACAAGTACGGGTGCATTAACTTATGTGACTAATAGAGGTCCCTTTACATCTCCGCACCCTTTTCATGCTTCGTGGATTTTATTTCATTGTTTATGCTACTGCTGAGATATTTTTTAACAAAAATAAACCTAACAAACATTGTCATTTGCAACGCCAATAGCTCAAACTTTAAGTAATGGAGACCTATTGCATTACAATGCTTGTTATTAGTATGAGTCTGAAAATCAACATAAAAGAAATCTAAAAATCATCATCAGCATCAAATGTGTTATGATGCTACTGGTTCACAATCTCAGTAAGATCTGCCTCCCTCCCCCATGTTATTTGGAAAGAAAGAAAGGCAGCCAGGCAGGGAGGGAGGGAGGGAGGGAGAAAGGAAGGAAGGAAGGAAGCTAGATTAGAATGCCATGCTCACGTTGTGTTCCCCAGGGAACGGGGACCACAGAGAAATCTTGCACCAGGAGAAAATACAGAATTGGGTGGCTCATTTCATCTTACATGTGTTTTCTTTCCACACTGTAATTTGAGGTTGTAATACTCACAAATTATTGGTTTTATGTAAGAAATTGGGTTGTTGATTGACTGGAGTGTGAAACCAGGTCAGCAAAAACCACAATCCATATTAGGGTGAGGCACAAGAAAACCCTAAATTAACCTGTGCTCAACCTTCTGGTAGCCTGGCATACAACAGTCAGATTTAATTTTGAAGCAATGTGTAAAATATTTGTTCAACACTTCAAACAGTAATAAAGTGAAAACACAACACAAAAAGGATCCCACATCAAGCTAGAAAAATTGAACTTTCCTTAACAAATAAAATAAAAACAAAACTACAAACATTAAAGCAGTGGACCCGAAGACGCTCGATTCTAAAGAATTTAATAAAATATTGCACCAAAAAGCACAAGGCACCAACTGTGGATATCTGGTTGTGACGGACAAGAACAAAGTCACAAGTTCGGGCAAACCATCATGGAGCCCGAGCTGGCTACAGCGGCCCAGTTCGGCCTGCCCAACAAAATGACCTTAAATCCTGGTTTGTGGAGCTTTGTGTGGATCCATGTCGAAGATGCCTCACACAGCTGAAGCGTATTGAAGAGCTGGTGTCTGAGGTCCATTATTTATGTCTAGGTATGTCTTTGAAGTGAGGAGAAGCTTCTATAGGCATGCATTTGAAGTGCACAGGTGCCCTGCCTTCCTGGCCCTGCCTCCAGAATAGCTACAGGGAGTATACAGCCCCTTATGTTTAGGCAGGTGTCACTCCCAGAATACCCACTAACCTGGGGTTTGCCAGAATCCACAGGAAAGAAGTGGAGTCCTCCTCGCTCCCAGAAGATAGTGCCACAATGAGAAAAAGAACGCTACTCCAATGTAGACCACTCTCCCCTGAGAGACAGGGGAGGGAGGGGAAAGATCCAGGGAAAGACCACAACGCTTCCACATAGCCACAGAAGCATAAGCATTTCGTAACTGTATGGGAGAGAACCAGACAACCTATTAGTACATTCTAATACCCCTATTATGGCTACTAATATTGAAGTCAAGTGCAATTCATGTATGAGAGACGATCCACTTACCCAATTCACACGTCTCTCATCCTTCCTTGTAGTGTTGAAGGTAGGAGTTATCATCACTCCAGGTTGAACTGCTATATTCAGTGATAATAATAATTCTCACGGGTTGGGAAATAGTTGGAAGGCTCCGGAAGTCCAAAATTATAATAACAAAAGGAACGTAATAATAATTGATTAAGTAATTGTCTGATGACAGTTTATATCTCGTCACATAAGCTCCTGCTTACGAGTGACTCCAGTATGTAGAAAAGAAAGGGGTCATGCACCAACTCACAAATTATAAAGAACATTTTAACAGCTGTGAGCATACAGAGGGAATCCAGAGTTCTCTCGTGGCGAAGAGCAGGCAGCGGGGAAGCCTCCTAAAGCCAATCCAGAGTCGACTAGTAAACAATCATCCCAGGCCGTTTGGGCAGCAGGATATATGCGAAGAAAACACAGCTCCACCAGGAACAAGCGGGGGGAGAAGCACAGCCTGTGGCTGTAGGAGGAATAGGGAAACAGCAATTGCCAGCTTCCGATGATGTCTTCACCTAGAACAAGGTTTCCGCGGGAACAGCGGATCCGAAGGGGCGTGGTCATGATCCTGGAACAGTAAGCCAAGCAAGGGCTTGTTCGTGAGACATGACTTTTAACCTTGGCTTAAGGGAGTGAGATTAAATGTTGTTTTCTAAAGAAAAACATACAACATTGTATTTTATTGAACAATTATGCAATAAGGGATCTGGTCAATATAATCACTCAAGATTTGCACCAAAACATTCAAATTCTGTTCCAAACTATTGACAGGACGCTTGAGGCTTGGCAGCAGGACACAGCCCGTTTAAGTGTAAGTGGGGCTGGATCCAGATCCTCCCTCCCATCCCGCCAGTGAACGCCCATCCAGTCACACCTAAGCTCCCAATTATGTGTGGATGTCCAGAGGGAATACACAAAGCTCAACTGTCAACTCCACCCAGTCATGTGACACAGATACTGACTGCAGACAAAAAGTGTAATTTAAAATGAAAGTCAACATAAGTAAGGATTTATCATTACTATTTCAGGGACACCAAATATGAACTGGGTACTAGGCGTGGGCGGAGAGCTCTGCTCCGCCCGTGTAGTGTGCGGAGATTTGCCTACTCCACGTTCCACAGAGAACGCCGAGTAGGCAAATTTCCGCACACTACGCAGCAGAGCAGAGTTGACCAGCCCCCGCCTACATCCCCCTATTGAGAATTAATTAAAAATACATTTAAAAGGTAAAAAAAACAAGACTTATCTTGACTGCGGAGTCCCCGGGCTGCCGTCCTCCTCTTCCTCGCGTCTCAGGATGATGTGCGCATGCCCGCCATGTGCATTTCTCGCAGGGAATGCGCATGCGCCGGCGCGCGCGCATGCGCAGATCACCCTGAGACGCGAGGAAGAGGAGGACGGCAGCCCGGGGATGCCACAGTCAAGGTAAGTCTTTTTTCTTTTACCTTTAAATGTATTTTTAATCAATTCTTAATAGGGGGGTGGAGGCGGGCTGCAGAGCAGAATTCCACGAAGTTTGTCCCCAACTCCGTGGACCTCCGTGGAGTCCCGTTCCGCTAGCTCCGCCCAGGGTTGATGGGTACCTGTTTCCATTTGGAATTTACACGTCTAAAATTTACTAGACTAACTCCAATGTTATCCTATGGGGGAGGTAGGTCTTGCAGTAGTAAAAAGCAAATTTAAAAGGTTTTCACTACCAGGACATGTAAAACTTAAAAGTACATGTCCACATTTTTAAATACACTGTACCCTGCCCTCTGGGCTGGTTAGTGCCTACCCTAGGCATGACTTATGTGTATTAAACATGAAGGTTTTGACCTGGCAAAGGGTTTACTTTGCCAGGTTGAAATTGTAGTTTAAAACTGCACACACACACACAAAAACTGCAATGGCAGGTCTGGGCATGTTTAAAGTGCTACTTGAATAGGTGACACAATCAATGCTGTGGACCTACTGGTAGTATTTAAATTACAGGCGGCCCTGGGCACAGCTAGTGCCAATTTGCCAGGAACCTATAAGTAAATTAAATGTGTCCGTTGGGTATAAGCCAATCTAAAATGTTTTAAAGAGAGAGCACAAACACAGTAGCACTGGTTAGCAGTGCTAAAATGCACAGTGTCCTAAGGCCAGAAACAATAAAGTCAGCACAAACAGGAGAGGTGAAAGCAAAACATAAGAGGGAAACCTTTGCTAAGGATACGAGAACTAACGTTTTACAAGATGAAAGCATCCTAAAACTAACTGGATTCCGCCTCACTCTCCGTTTTGAAAAAGTCCTCAAAAATATTGGTTATTGTACAAAATATTGTGTTTTGTCTCTTAGTACTCCTACCAATCTGCATTCCTCTACATTTCCACTGCCCCTTAGACCCCTCTCATGCACTCTGCTCGTTGTATAAATATTACATGGTAGCCTGATTGTAGGAAAATCCAAAGCCCACCCCCCAACCTTACTGACCAAGCTACCCCCAGAGATGGCCTGACTTCACCACAGCTCTCGCTACGTTCTCCTTGCAGCAGCAAAATCCGATTTTGTTGGCTCATTGCTGACCAGCATCAAATGACATTGAATCCTCTTCTGCTATAGTCTAGAGCCTTGCCCCGCTGAGGAAATCTGACTTCCAGAAAAGAGTCAGAGTCCAAAGCTAGCTTCATAAGGGCCCAACGCTGGGCAGCATCTAATCAACATCAACAACATGCTGGATGCATACTACTTACTTTTAAAGCTGGGAGTTTTTCTTGCATCAACAACAGCTTCACTGAGACCTTGTCCCTCATCAACCCGTCATTGATCGTCGATGAACCTGTCTTTGGATCCAGCCTGCAGTCTTGCCCTTGCTGAGGACTCTATCTTCTTGAAAATGTTCTAAGTGTGATGATAACTTTCTGACTGGAGCAACTCCAACACTTGTATCCTAGCCTAGAGACCCGCGGGTATTAGTGCCCTTTAGAAATCCTATTTTCATTTCATTATCCAACCTGCCTCCATCACAGCCTAAACCTTACCTTTGTCCCAGTCACGAGTAACCAGATGACTGGGATTGAGGTTTAATGCTTTTTGGCACTGTTTTCATTTAAAACTTTAAAAGTTCATATCTGTTTACCCTTATAGTAATTTTTGTCATTTAGGTGTTATTTTGTTTACATAAATTACTTCTCTCTGTTTTTTATAAATTGGAGTCAGGGTTTTATTGTATTGTTTTATTGACTTTTGAACTGTTTTGGTACTTCTAAATATTTTACACATTTTCTTCAGTTAAGCCTGTCTGCTCTATTCCTTAGCTACTGGTGTGAGCTCAGGTTTAAATTACTGAAACATTTACTGGATCAATCAAGAATATAAACATTATTACTTGTGGTGGACAACCATTCACCTCAACTAATAATCCACTTTCACACGACGTGAAAGCAAATTAAGTACATTTTGCACATCCCCAGTCAGAACCCTTCTACCTTATATAGAAAGTCAAAGGACTAGTGAACACACCCTTTCCGTACATCACTGTATCTTGTGTTCCAGAGGCCTATAAAAGGTGTTTTAAACTCTATGTTATCTGGCATAAGGAGTAGCCACATAGCTTGCCTTTGATCCACTTCTGCTACAGTGGAATCTTCCTTTAGATAGTTTCTGGATCTGAACTCTGAAGTTTGTGTAGCCCTTATCACAACACTCTATGATGTATCCCTTCTGCATAAGTCAACAGCTGGGGAGGCATTGCTTGAAATCTTTGTTCAGTTAATAGAGTGGGGAGAGGGTATTACTGGTTTTGGCAACCAGAGAGCAGATCTTTCATATTAGCTGCAGCATACTTCCCTTTGCTGCGACATCCTAGCCTTCTCCAATGACGAGACTGCCTCGGCCAATAGCTTCTCACCTACTCACTGAGATCCCAGGAGGATCTCATTGTTGCCCTACCTCCCCTGGTACACAGAGCAGAAGAAACCCTCCTGGTCATTTCTAGTTACTACATACATGCTGTGCTCTCGGATCAATCTTCCAGTTCTTTCTGGGCCATGATGCTGGTTGAATACAGTAGTGTAGAGTCAGGTATTCTAAATAGTGAGTAGCTGCACTTCCGTGTTTCCATTTAAAGCACTGCACGAAGTGGGGAAGTTACAATGACCTTCACTCAACTTTGGAGGTGAGGTTTGTGTTTTGCCACAGCTCTCTTCACACTGTTGTTTGAAGACAAGCATGTAACATATTAAATGTGACCCACTCTGCCTGGAGTGTAGCCTTTAGGTCAGATACCAGGGTCAGGAGTGTTTTTTTTAGTGTGGGAACATAAATGGCAGATAATGACTTTTGCTGTACTACTGTGGGAGCAAAACCATACCCCAAAATTTAGACACCACAAAATTTGCTCATTCGGTTCTCAACCGGTTAAAAAACAGTGATAAACCGTAATTTTGTGAGGCAATGTGTGCCCTCACTGAGGCACCTCTGAAAATATCAATTATCAGAACAAAAACATTCCACTGAATTATTTGCATCCCAAATTATTGACAAGTTAAATGGTTTTATTACAAAAATTCAAATAAGGGGTACAGAGTCAACGAGATGAATGCTCTCAGATGCAGAGTTATACAGAGTATGTAAAAATCTGGAAATATCCTAAATCTCAATGGGTAGACAAATTATAGAAAAACCAGACAGCATCCCTAGCAGCATAGGAAAATTTCAGGCATGTCCCCAAAATCAAGGCATTCTTATACATAATTCTTGCACAGGAAATTAGATAAACTGCAAAATCATCATGGTGCAAGCAAAAGTCTAATTTCTTTAGCAAAGCTTACGCACCATTACCTTAATTGATAAGCAACATCCCATTTCTAAAAAACATATTCAATACCCTTTCTGCTAATGTTATCAAGAGATGCTCAAACAAATATGTCACATTATACTATAAACACTTTCAGTGAATGAATAGACTTGTGATTACAATGGAAGAGACTTTGACAAATGTTACAACAAGTCAGAAAGACCAGGGACAAGTTCATTGAAAGCAATGTAATCATAACAGTGGAATTAAACTACCTCATGTCAGCTTGACTGTGCTTCGTGGAGTCTGTGGAGATAAGATGTGTTGTGAGAGGCAGGGGTTGGGGGAAACAGGAGGGAGTGAAAGTGATGGCACCCATCTTGTCTAAAATGGATATTTAGAGAGACGTAGTCTAACTAAAATACTTTATTAACTTCTCTTCCATACATCATATAAAATGTAAACTGCAACTACATTAATTCCCAAATATATATATATATACACGGGGAATTAAAGTAGTTGTGCTGCAGATCAGCGCATATAAATTCTCCCTACTTCCACGGACAGAGTAAATCCACAGTCGCACGCACATACACTCATCATACGCTAGGGCCCATCACACTAACATTCATTCTATTACTCTATCCACACTGAATATATGAGAGAAACCCTAAACCAATCTGCATCTAAACGAGGTCAATGCGACCATAAAGATATTGTCCTGAGTCATGATTTTAAACATAGGAAATACATCTGTAACTCAATAAATGACAAAGAAATAACCACCCGACACTGGAATTCAAACATGCAGCCATTAACTGTTTCCTCTAGGACTGCTCCAAAGAGTCTTACAATCAACTAAATGCTCATACATTCACGCACTTTCACACCTGAAAAATATAGCACACCCACACAGAATCCTACCTTTCCCAAGAACAGCAACAATCTGTCCCACTACAGAATTATAACACACGTTAACCAAGCAGCGCTTACCTCTGCCCAGTCCTTCAGACAAGCTCAGAGAATACCTATTACTTCTCCAGCGATAAGCTTTAACGGCAAACCTTACGGATCCCTGGGACTTAAGACCAGAGTTTCACAGATAACCTTCGCTACCATACGCACTCCTTTTATACCGAAGATATGTCTCTAGTAGTAACACACGACGATGTCAGTGATTCCGAACCCAGACAATGTGACGCGCAACTTCAATTGTCACACGTTTTTCCCTGCATACGTACAGGGCCAACAATCCCGTTTTTCCCAAGAGCAGCACTCACTTCCCTCTGCCCTACTACGGAACCGTCACCAGCTCCCAAGTTCCAGAAGCCGTACACACTACATAAAACTCAACACGACGACTTCAACATATAGTATTAGTACATATACCGACATCAATCAATAAATCAATGAATCAAAAGCCTATGTACAAGCAATCTATCAGATCAAGACAATAATACAAAACCATCATACTGCTACCAGGAAACTGCTGCAGATCAGCGCATATAAATTCTCCCTACTTCCACGGACAGAGTAAATCCACAGTCGCACGCACATACACTCATCATACGCTAGGGCCCATCACACTAACATTCATTCTATTACTCTCTCCACACTGAATATATGAGAGAAACCCTAAACCAATCTGCATCTAAACGAGGTCAATGCGACCATAAAGATATTGTCCTGAGTCATGATTTTAAACATAGGAAATACATCTGTAACTCAATAAATGACAAAGAAATAACCACCCGACACTGGAATTCAAACAAATGGTTGTTTATCTAAATTAGTTCAAATGAAAGTCAATCAATAGCAAGATCATTATTCTCATAGTTACCTATTCTAGCTAAATGGGTCAGGACAGGTCTCTCAGTAAAGTCTCCCGAGTTGCCGTCCTCAGCTTCAGCATCGATCCTCACGAGCATAGGTTCAGGAAGAAGTGGCCTCAAGAATCCCGAATGCAATGACAGACCCTCTCTAGTCTAGTATATTTATAACAAAACTAGCGAAAAGTTACAAACAAATTCTGAATGTCCGTTGAGCCGCTGAGCAGAGCGAGCAGGAAAGGATGTCACTTGGTAACATTTAGAAAACCTCCGCTCAGGAAAAATCACAAAAATAAAAACACGGAAGAAGGAAACTCGAGTTTACAAGCGATACATTTATGAATGCTCTTCCTTGGTACCATAGCAGAGCCACCGCAGGTTTATCTTTGTTCATTGTGGCTTTATTCTTCTCCAAGGACAATTGGAAACATGCCCAGAGCTGCTGTCCTCACGGAAACTTTTAATTCAGACAGAGGCTGTGGTCAGGTGACTTTCAACCATGTTCAGCAAGGCCTCTCGTCAAAATTCAATCACTCGAGCGCAGGCTGTAAATAGCAGCCATCTTGGTTTAGGCCAAAACGGACCATCTTAATTAAAAGAAACACAAAACAACGTTACCACATCATAATGATTATACAGTGTTAATCCCCACTAATACCCTTATGTGTATGTAATTACCTAGCCATCTGCAACACAAAGAAGCATTAGAGCACGTTATTTAAAAAGCGTTTGCGCTTTAAACAAATAACAAAATAGCACATTAACCACACATATTTAATTAATTAGCTCACCAATTTAGTTCACATGTTAGTAAAGCAACATATATGCATTCCCGCGTGTAATTCTCTCTCATTAGTAATGTTGATTAGTCAAGACTTCTAACAAAACTAATAATCAGTAATTATAAATCAGTAATTTTAATCATAACATATAAACAAAACTGGAGCTTAAAACTCAATACATTTTCAACAGAAAACTCTGCTCCAGCAGTTGCACCATATTTATTTATATATATATATATATGTGTGTGTATATATATATTATCTACTGGCGGTCGCCAGTAGATAGTTATAGTTAGAACCTAGTTTCCATAGGAAATCTCAAAATTCTATTTTAAATAACTTTGGCGCCGGTTGACGAACCCTCGCGAAATTTTCAAAACTAATGGGGCGCTCCGTTCAGCTCCTACCCTGAAAGTCTCGGGGTGATTCGTCAAGCGGGGGCCGAGAAAAAGTGGGGGTCCCAAAACGCGTTTTCCCCATGCATTTTTCCATAGGACCTGTAGTCGCAGCTACAGCCCGAACGGCTGAACAGAATTATGTGAAATTTGGCAGAGAGGTAGCCAAGAGGTCAAGGAAGTGCCTTTTGCAGGTCTGGTGTAAATCTGTTCAGTATTTCCTGAGAAAATAGAATTTAAAAGTATATCAATATCTATATGCGCGCACCGTGCGCGCACGGTGCGCGCAACCTGCCGTGCGCGAGCGCAATTCTGATTGGTTGTTAGATGTCGGTAAACATTCGGATCGGTCGAAACCAGGAAGTGTCGGCCGCCATTTTGTCTCTCGCAGTCTGAGGGGGAGAAAAAAAAAGGTGGAGAACGTGAAAAGGGGGCAGAGTGGACAGTTCCTGACCCCCTAGCCTTGGTCAGGGGGTCACAGAAGGACCCCCAAGGGAGAAAAAAACAATTATTATTTTTTTTTTTAAATCGCGAACCGTGGGTGCTCGGTGCGCGCGCACGGTGAAAAACCTGAAAAAAAATAAATAAATACATAACTTAGCATTTAAAAACCGTACAAATTCACTGAAAAAAACGTAGGTTTCACACACGTTATAGTTACGAATTAGCATTTAAAAAATCTTGCAAATTCACTTAAAAAACCATAGGTTTCACACATGTTATAGTTAGCTGGACATTTCACTCATAAAAAAACAATGAAATTCCCCCGTTATAGTTAGTGCAGGCAACTATAACTCACACGACCGCAATCCTCTGCTGATGACGTCAGATATTACATCACTGATGACATATGTGTCTTTATGAAAAATAAATATTTGTAATATATGTATAGCTAAAGATTAATGGAAGAAGACATGGGTAAATAAGTGTCTAAATACAGTGATGTAATATCTGACGTCATCAGCAGAGGATTTTGGTCGCGTGAGTTATAGTTGCCTGCACTAACTATAACGGGGGAATTTCATTGGTTTTTTACGAGTGAAATGTCCAGCTATGGTTTTTTAAGTGAATATATATATATATATATATGCCACAAAGAAGTTGCCTTCAACAGAAGAGCCCACAATCATGTAAGGATCTGCAACGATTTATTTGGAAGCTCAGCGTATGCAGGCAGAATGACATCCACATTCAATACTTCCAGCCGACGTGCTTCGTGCCCCTGCCATTTGTCATAGGCTAAACATCATGCGGAAAGTCATTGCCTATTTTAAGCACCTGGTAATGTTCAATACCCGCCCTCCTTGTATCAGTAGTGCAGTGTTTCTCCAGTGAGCGCTAGTCAATCCGCTATTCAAATCATATTCCCCAAGTTAGTTTGCTTCGACACTGCTCCTCATCACTGTCGTTTGTGCTTCCAAAGCCAGCACCTGTCCTGAACAGGCCTGGGCCAAAATTCCGTTCCGTTCGCGGAAATTGCGATAATTTGGCATTTTCGCGTTCCGCAGAAAGCACGAAAATGTCAAAATTTTTCACATTCCGCAGTTTAGCGATAATTTGTTTCTTGCTCACGCTGTAAAATAATACATTCTCGCGTGCGCTCGATCGCCTTACCTGAATCCCCACGTTCGCTGACAAGTTTTCCCAATCCGGTCGCGTTCTCCACGAGATGTTGGATTGTTGGTAGCCATTTGCGCTGTCTCGTGACAGTTCGCGCCCGCAGTAACGTCATGCGTCGCGCGATCACGTCTTTCTTCTCGCGATCATGCACCGCGAGACAAGTGAAAACAAGATGGACGCGCCCGCGAGCAACCGCATGGGTAAGTTGGCGAGCCGCGACCACGCAGAAAATACCGCGAACGTGCGGGAAAAAAACTTCTGCATCTTCGCGATATTTCCACGTGTTTGCGGAGATTTTTAACATTTTCGCGATAATTTGCGAAAGTGAATTTCGCAAATTCCGCCCACCCCTAGTCCTGAACCAAGCACATTGTATGGTGTCCTCCCAGGACTAAATCCTAAATCGCTGTCCCGCCCTAGTGTATCCAGGCTACTGTACCCCATCCACTTCCACTACCCAGAGGTGTCTACTCACTGCTGGACACCCAGGCTGCTGCACCCCATCCACTCCCACTGCCCAGAGCTGTATGACAGCCGCTGCGCACCCAGACAGCTGCATCCCATCCACTCCCCCTTCCCGGAGGTGACAGCCCGTCGCTGCGCAAACAAGCCTCTCTGCTCACCTTACACCACCGGCGTGTGCTGGAGAGAGTCCACCACATGCCAAAGAAACCTCCTCACCCGTTGAGTAAACGCGGCGAAGCAGAGCTCACAATTTAGTTTGAGTGTTGATTGCAGAATGGCCACGCATCATCGCAGGCCTACAAGACAAAAAGCAAGATAAGATTGTGCGTCATGTGTCCGTCAAAGGAGAGAGAAAGAGAGAGAGAGAGAAAGAAAGAGTGAGAGGAAGACAGAGAGAAAAAGAAAGGAGTTAGAAGAAGACAGAGAGAAAGAGAGAAACAGTGGGAGTGACAGGAAGAAAGAGAGAAAAAGAAAGAAAGAGTGAGAGGAAGACAGAGAGAAAGAGTGAGAGAGACAGAGAGAGAAAAAGAGTGAGAGAGAGAAAGAGAGAGAGAGGAAGAGAGAGAAAGAGTGAGATAAAGGAAGAGAGAGAAAGAGTGAGAGTGAGGAAGAGAGAGAGAGAGAAATAGTGAGAGTGAGAGAGAGGAAGACAGAGAAAGAGTGAGATACAAGGAAGAGAGAAAGAGAAAAACAGTGTAAGAGAGAGGAAGAGACAGAGAGAAACAGTGTGAGAGAGAGGAAGAGAGAGAGAGGAAGTGTGAGAGAGAGGAAGAGAGAGAAAGAAAGAATGAGAAAGAGAGGACCAGACAGAGAAAGAGAGAAAGAGTGTGAGTGACAGAAAGGAAGAGATGGAGAGGGAGAGTGAGTGTTGACACTGTGGAGAAAATCCTCACAGCTCACCTTTCTGCCACCGGTGTGTCACCAACCATGTGCCGGGATATAGGGCAGTCCTCAAGCTTAGTCATCTGAAACATAGCATGGAATCAGTAATAGATGAGTACATACAAGTGCACAGTTTGTGAATCACAGCCTGCAAGACAAAAAGAAAGATAATATGGTGTGTCATGTGTCCAGCAAAGGAAAGAGTGAGAGAAAGAGAAAAAGGGTGAGAGAGAGGAAGAGAGAGAGAAAGAAAGAAAGAGTGAGAGAGAGAGAGAGGAAGACAGAGAAAGAGAAAAAGAGTGAGAGAGAGAAAGAGTGAGATACAAGGAAGAGAGAAAGAGAGAAACAGTGTGAGAGAGAGGAAGAGAGAGAGAGAAGAGTGAGAGAGAAAGAAAGAATGAGAGAGAGAGGAAGAGACAGAGAAAGAGAGATAGAGAGTGAGAGAGAGAAAGGAAGAGATAGAGAGAGAAAGAGTGTGAGCGAGAGAAAGGAGGAGATGGAGAGGGAGAGTGAGTGTTGACACTGTGTAGAAAATCCTCACAGCTCACCTTTCTGCCACCGGTGCGTCTCCAACCACGTGCCGGGATATAGGGCAGCCCTCAAGCTTAGTCATCTGAAACATAGTATGGAATCAGTAACGGATGAGTACATACAACTGCGCATGCCTAAATCGCTGTCCCACCTTTGTGTATCCAGGCTAATGTACCCCATCCACTTCCACTTCCTAGAGGTGTCTACTCGCTGCTGAACACCGAGACTGCTGCACCCCATCCACTCCCACTGCCCAGAGGTGTATGACAGCCGCTGCGCACCCAGGCTGCTGCACCCCTTGCACTCCCACTTCCCGGAGGTGACTGCGTGCTGCTGCGCACCCAGGCTGCTGCACCCCATCGACTCCCACTGCCCGGAGGTGACTGCCTGCCGCTGCACAAACAAGCCTCTCTGCTCACCTTACACCACCGGCATGTGTCGAAGAGGGTCCACCACGTACCTAAGAAACCTCCTCACCCGTTGTGTACACGTGGCGAAGCAGAGCTCACAATTCAGGTTGAGTGTTGATTGCAGGATGGCCACGCATCATCGCAGACCTGCAGGACAAAAAGCAAGATAAGATTGTGCTTCATGCGTCCATCAAAAGAGAGAGAAAGTGAGATAGAGAGAGAAACAAAGTGTGAGAGGAAGAGAGAGAGAAAACAAAAGAAAGAGTGAGAGGAATACAGAGAGAAAGAGAGAAACAGTGAGAGTGAGAGGAAGACAGAGAGAAAGAGTGAGAGAGACAGAGAGAGAAAAAGAGTGAGAGAGAGAAAGAGAGAGAGAGGAAGAGAGAGAAAGAGTGAGATAAAGGAAGAGAGAGAAAGAGTGAGAGTGAGGAAGAGAGAGAGAGAGAAATAGTGAGAGTGAGAGAGAGGAAGACAGAGAAAGAGTGAGATACAAGGAAGAGAGAAAGAGAAAAACAGTGTAAGAGAGAGGAAGAGACAGAGAGAAACAGTGTGAGAGAGAGGAAGAGAGAGAGAGGAAGTGTGAGAGAGAGGAAGAGAGAGAAAGAAAGAATGAGAAAGAGAGGACCAGACAGAGAAAGAGAGAAAGAGTGTGAGTGACAGAAAGGAAGAGATGGAGAGGGAGAGTGAGTGTTGACACTGTGGAGAAAATCCTCACAGCTCACCTTTCTGCCACCGGTGTGTCACCAACCATGTGCCGGGATATAGGGCAGTCCTCAAGCTTAGTCATCTGAAACATAGCATGGAATCAGTAATAGATGAGTACATACAAGTGCACAGTTTGTGAATCACAGCCTGCAAGACAAAAAGAAAGATAATATGGTGTGTCATGTGTCCAGCAAAGGAAAGAGTGAGAGAAAGAGAAAAAGGGTGAGAGAGAGGAAGAGAGAGAGAAAGAAAGAAAGAGTGAGAGAGAGAGAGAGGAAGACAGAGAAAGAGAAAAAGAGTGAGAGAGAGAAAGAGTGAGATACAAGGAAGAGAGAAAGAGAGAAACAGTGTGAGAGAGAGGAAGAGAGAGAGAGAAGAGTGAGAGAGAAAGAAAGAATGAGAGAGAGAGGAAGAGACAGAGAAAGAGAGATAGAGAGTGAGAGAGAGAAAGGAAGAGATAGAGAGAGAAAGAGTGTGAGCGAGAGAAAGGAGGAGATGGAGAGGGAGAGTGAGTGTTGACACTGTGTAGAAAATCCTCACAGCTCACCTTTCTGCCACCGGTGCGTCTCCAACCACGTGCCGGGATATAGGGCAGCCCTCAAGCTTAGTCATCTGAAACATAGTATGGAATCAGTAACGGATGAGTACATACAACTGCGCATGCCTAAATCGCTGTCCCACCTTTGTGTATCCAGGCTAATGTACCCCATCCACTTCCACTTCCTAGAGGTGTCTACTCGCTGCTGAACACCGAGACTGCTGCACCCCATCCACTCCCACTGCCCAGAGGTGTATGACAGCCGCTGCGCACCCAGGCTGCTGCACCCCTTGCACTCCCACTTCCCGGAGGTGACTGCGTGCTGCTGCGCACCCAGGCTGCTGCACCCCATCGACTCCCACTGCCCGGAGGTGACTGCCTGCCGCTGCACAAACAAGCCTCTCTGCTCACCTTACACCACCGGCATGTGTCGAAGAGGGTCCACCACGTACCTAAGAAACCTCCTCACCCGTTGTGTACACGTGGCGAAGCAGAGCTCACAATTCAGGTTGAGTGTTGATTGCAGGATGGCCACGCATCATCGCAGACCTGCAGGACAAAAAGCAAGATAAGATTGTGCTTCATGCGTCCATCAAAAGAGAGAGAAAGTGAGATAGAGAGAGAAACAAAGTGTGAGAGGAAGAGAGAGAGAAAACAAAAGAAAGAGTGAGAGGAATACAGAGAGAAAGAGAGAAACAGTGAGAGTGAGAGGAAGAGAAAGAGAAAAAGAAAGAAAGAGTGAGAGGACAACAAAGACAAAGAGTGAGGGAGACAAAGAGAGAGAGAAACAGTGAGAAAGAGGAAGGGAGAGAGAGAAAGAGTGTGAGAAACTGGAAGAGAGAGAGAAAGAGAGAAACAGTGTGAGAAGAAGAGAGAGGGAAAGAGTGTGAAGGAGAGAAAGGAAGAGATGAAGAAGGACAGTGAGTGCCCATACTGTTGACAAAACCCTCACAGCTCACCTTTATGCCACCGCTGTGTCTCCAACCATGTGCTGGGACCTAGTAGAGCCCTTAAGCCCCCATAACTGAAACATAGTACAGAATTAGTAATGGGAGAGTATATACGACTGAGTAAGCCTAAATCGCTGTGCCGCCTTTGTGTATCCACTCCCGCCGCCCAGACGTATTTGCCCACCGCTGCGCACCCGGCCTCACTGCTCACCTTTTCACGGACAGGGCACCCTCCACATCATGCAGTCCCGCTTCACACACAGGCCAATAGGTCTCACATTTGGTGCTAGGTCTTGATTTTGCCATGGCAGAGGACATACTAGTGCACCTACCATCATCGCAGGTTGCACACCCGCTCAGTCCTTGCAGTGCCACTAACTCAGTGACCAGTGAGGCCAAGCACGCGGCGGTAGGCCTCCCTGTTCGGTGGCTCAGGCCTACATGAGGTGTCCGGACCACCGGGACGGGCCATCACAGTGCATGCGGTAGCAGCAACTCTTAAATGTTGGAGAGCACCTGTGCCCGGTCCTTTTTATTGGCAGGGTCACATGTCCTGTGATGCCTGTGCTGGATGGGTGTGGTTTGGGTGTATACCAGCCATGAGGGAGTAGCTGTGGCATACTGACAACTAGACCTGTGACCGGCAGATCACTACAATGAAAATCTGGGCCATGTAGCGTTTTTGTCCTTCCCTGTAAGCATAAGCAGAGTGGGCTGGTCTGGAATATGCCAGTCCTGAGTGAGGCTGTGAAGAATGACTCCGGAGCTATGGGCTTGGCTCCATCGTGAGCTGTATGAGGAATCAACAGATGCGCCGGTGTTCTTGTTGTACTGCTGCCGTCACCCGGGTCGCAAGCATCAATGTGTCACTCTGTGAGCCAAGTCCCACAACATGGCCAACATGGAAGGTACGGGAAATCAAATCACTGACCCTACATTCATCCATAGTTCCACACAAGAAAGATGGTGGACATGACACATCTGTGTGGATGTGAATGTTTATTGCACATTCAGTGGAGTATTGTAGCTGTAGCAATACTGGACCATGCAAAGTCCAAAATTCTTTTTTTGGGACATGGAGGGCAGCCAATTAGAGACAAGTTTGTTGTTGGAGTTAGGCTGCGCCAACATAAGTACTTATACAATCACTCTGCCAATCCCCACGCACTTATAAATTCACTATACACTCTCCTTGCAGCACTCTAATCATCCAGTCTCTACGTACGTACTTGTACAATGACCGAGACAAAGTTGCATAACCAAAGTTTTCTCCCACTGTCTAAGGTAAGTTGGTTGCATACGCTGTCCAGAGCACAATGTAATGTGGTAGGGCCCAGGGGCAGCATGTTGCATACATAATGAACACACGGACACAGATAGCTAGTGGAACTGGGTACGGGCACGTGCGCTCAGCTCCTTTTTATTACCAAGGTCACATGTCCAGTGACGTCTGTGCTGGATGCGTGTGGGGTGAGTGCAAGCCAGCCCTCTGGGAATGGTTGGTGCTGGCAACAAGTAGAACAGTAATCATTGAATCAGACACAGAGATTCAATCATAAAGGGTCAATGATTTGTGCTGCACTAAGGTAGGGGCACCAGATGTGAAATAATACACAAAAGATTTTATTGTAAAGGGTCCATGACATGTGGTACACTGAGGTAGGGGCACCAGATGTGAAATTATACACAAAATATTGTATCATAAAGGGTCCATGAGTTGTGCTGCACTGAGATAGGGGCATTAGAAGCATTCAGCGTGTGCACAGCCAGCGATGATGCGTGGTCCGGGAGGGCCGCACTGGGAGCAATGTCTCTTGCCTACTGGACTGCGTCATCTGCAATTGCGACTCGATGTGAATTGTGAGCCCTGCTATCCGCAATGTAGATGGAAGGCAGTAGTCAGCACAGACATCGAGGAATGCTTTTTGCAACTTCCTCTTGACAAAATCCGAGGACAAAGAGTACAATTAATAAATCATGTCTCAATGTAAATTGTGAGCTCTGCTGACCGCAGTGTAGGTAACAAAAGATAAAATATGTATGTAATACATTGTCGAAATGTGTAGGTTTCGAGGACATTATAGTTAGTTCCTACTGGACTCTGAAATTCATGAATAAAGACTGAATTCGAACCGTGAGCTCTGCTGGCCGCAGTGTAGACTGCCATTCAGTGTAGGGGTGGGCGGAATTTGCGTAATCGCGTTACGCAAATCTCCGCGAAACGGTAAAAAATCTCCGCGAACACGCAGAAATTCCGCGAACACGCGGAATTGCTTGTTCGCGATACTTTTTTCCTGTTCGCGATCGCTGATTGCGTGCTCGGGGTGAAATATCTCGCGAACACGCATATTGAGAACGCGAACAAGCAAAAAATTTTGCGAAGTCGCGGAACGCAGATTTTTGGGCAATTTCGCGTTCTCCGCGGAACGCGAAATTACCCAAATTCCGCAAATTCCGCGAACGGAACGGAACGGAATTTACCGCCCAGGCCTAATTCAGTGTTCCTTTGGACTTGCAAGATGAATTTCGTTATTGTCCTAAACCTATAATTGATAACATTCTTGAAGCAAGGATACTAAAAGGATATTATTTAGGTTTCAAAGACGTTGTAGTTAGTTGCCTACTGGACTCTGTAATTAATGAATAAACACTCAATTCTAATTGTGAGCCGTGCTGACCGCAGTGTAGGCCAGAGGCAGCGGTCAGCAAGGGCCCACAGCCACGTGGCGTTCAGTAGAGCTGCACAGTTATTGGCAATTCAGCGTGTGTGCAGCCAGCGATGATAAGTGGTGCACTAAGTTAGTGGCACCTGAAGCAACCAGTGTGTGCGCACCCTGCGATGATGCGTCGTCCGAGCAGGCTGCACTTGGGGGAATGTCTTTTGCCTACTGAATTCTGCCTTAATAAGTCCACGTGGTGATGAATTGTGGTGCAGTGAGTTAGTGGCACCTGAAGCACTCAGTGTGTGCGTACCATGCGATGATGGGTGGTCCGGGTGGGAAGCACTGGTAGCAATGTCTTTTGTCTAATGAATTCTGCCTCAGTAAGGCCACGTGGCGGTGACTTGTGGTGCACTGAGTTAGTGGCACCTGAAGCACTCAGCATGTGCCTACTCTGTGAGGATGCGTGGTCTGGGTGGGCCGCACTGGTAGAAATGTCTTTTGTCTAATGAATTCTGCCTCAGTAAGCCCACGTGGAGGTGACTTGTGGTGCACTGAGTTAGTGGCACCTGAAGCACTCAGCGTGTGTGCCCCCTGCGATGATGCGTGGTCCGTGTGGGCCGCACTGGTAGCAATGTCTTTTGTCTAATGCATTCTGCTTTAGTAAGGCTACGTGGCGATGACTTGTGATGCAGTGAGTTAGTGGCACCTAAAGCACTCAGCGTGTGTGCACCCTGCGATGATGAGTGGTCCGGGCAGGTCGCACTGGTAGCAATGTCTTTTGTCTAATGAAGTCTGCCTTAATAAGGCCACGTGGCGTTGAGTTATGGTGCACTGAGTTAATGGTACCTCTGCCGCTCAGCGTATACATAGCCTGCGCTGATGCGTGGTCCGGGCGGGCCGCACTGGGAGGAATGTGTCTTGCCTACTGGACTGCGTCATCTGCAATCGCCACTCCATCTGAATTGTGAGCCCTGCTGTCCGCAGTTTGGTTTGAAGGCAGTAGTCTGTACAGACATAAGTCTGCTGTGCTGTGCTGCTGTGTTCGCAGGGGGCGTGTATCGAGGAGGCCGGCGGATATGGCGGTCGGTACGTGGCAGGGTGAGGGTCGCTGCTCTGGCAGACGCGTTGGCTTTCACACAAGTGAATCACGCCCAGAGTCCCGGCCTATTTATTCACACTTCTACACTTGAGGGGAGTATGTGGGACCAGCCCACTGCGCTTCAGCTTACAGGGGACGACGATACAGGTACATGACCGAGATCTTCCCCACTGCCTGAGGTAACATGGTTGCGTCCACTGTCCACAACACTACAAGCACCAGCAGTATATGTACACATGGAGAGGTTTGTGCTCTGCATAGTGAGGTCTGTCCAGCACATCACCGCTACACTTGGTATTGTGGGCATTATTATCGGTGGGTGCCTTGCGTCCTTCACACATGTCTGGTTGCCACATCTCGCAACATTCAGCTACTGTGTGGCTGAGGGGCCATGGTGTTTTTGGAAGGTTCACTGTCCTCTTGTGTGCTGCCTCGGTGGTAGTAGGGGGGGTCCGGGGGGAGGTCCTGATGGTGGTGGCAGTTATTTTTGTGGCCTTCTTGGGTGTCGGAGGTGCATGATCAGTAGCTCTATGAAATGGTTTGGTCTTCAGATGTGATTCTGGGCTGGGCTCCCTTTCACACTGTAGGTAGTCGTCCTACTTTACACCAGTAAAAGGCAGATGGTACTTTCCTACTGCTAGCGCAGCTTATTGCCTGGTTTTGGATCGCACCGCAGATTTGGCTGCTCTTTGACAATATAGGGAAGTGGTGTTTTCGTGTTATTTTTGTACAGGAATCCCTACTCTGCATATTATTTGCGTTAGTTGTTTCTCTCATTTGTGGCAAAAAAAATTGCGGAAGCTATTGCTGGAAAACTGGCAATATTGCCTGTTTTCACCAGGTTGAAATTTGAATGATAATTTAAAATCACTGCAAAAACATAGGTTTAATGAACATTATAATTAGAAATTAGCATTTAAAAAACCTTTGAAATTCACTAAAAAAACATAGGTTTCAGGGACGTTATAGTTACAAATTATCACTTTAAAAACCTTTGAAATTCACTGAAAAAACCATAGCTTTCAGGGACGTTATAGGTACAAATTAGCATTTAAAAAACCTTTGAAGTTCACTGAAAAAACAATAGGTTTCAGGAACGTTATAGTTAGTTGAACATTTCACTCATACAAAACCATAGAAATTCGGCCGTTATAGTTAGTAGAGCTAACTATAACTCGGGCCCCGCAATGCACTGCTGATGACGTCACATATTACATCACTCATGACATGGTCAGTGACATCAATGATGACATCACTGATGACATCTCAAATGACATCACTTGATGACATCATCCACGTGATAATTTGATGCACCTCTTCACACCCTGATATAACCTTTGATACACCCACTCTAAAATACTGACTACCATTTTCTAAACCATAGACAAATCAATAGCAGTTACTATATACCCACTGGCTACTTCCTAGTTATACACACATTCATTCATTCACCCATACAGTAACTCATACATGCAGTCACTCATCAATATAGCACTATTATATGTACTCATACACCTATACAAACACTCATACACCATCACTCACCCATAGAGTTATTGACACACTGCCGTTTACTCACCTATACAGTTATACATTCAGTATCTAACCTATTCATACAAATAGTAACATGTACTGACTCTCTTATACAAGCACTGACACAAGCACACACTCATTTATACAGCCACTCTCACAATTACTCACTATCACATAGAGTCATTTATATACTCCAACACTCACATATACTGCCTTTCACATATGTAGTTACTCATATACCAGTAAGATATACATTCACTCTCCAACACAGTGATACACACACACACTCACCGAAACAGCTATTTTCACATGCACTATTGAACCCATACACCTAGTAGATTAGCCACTCACACATGTTGGCAGAAAATTACACACCGCTCACCCACCTACACACACAAAAACTGAGCCGGCCATACTAATACTTATGCTACCAATAAGTAAACCATATAGACAGTCATGTACCTAATCATCAACCCATGCAGCAGCTTATACAACAACTGAGAGACTGATACAGACATTCACACAGTTTAGTCACTAACCCATGCATTCAGTAAGAGCCAATTAATCACTAACTTATACAGTCAATTACACACCTATTAAATCCTCCATCCAGACACTTAAACACCAACTCATTTTTCAATACACCTTGGCATTAACATATATAAAATATATTTAAAGTTTACAAAAACACACATTCACATGATGATGTCATCAGTGATGTCATCAGTGATGTCACTGACCATGTCATGATTGATGTAATATGTGACGTCATCAGCAGTGCATTGCGGGGGCGCGAGTTATAGTTAGCTCTACTAACTATAACAGCAAAATTTCTCTGGATTTGTATGAGTGAAATGTGCAACTAGCTATAACGTCCCTGAAACCTATGGTTTTTCATTGAATATATATATATATATATATATATATATACATAAAGATATATATATATATATATATATTCACTGAAAAAACCATAGGTTTCACAGACGTTATAGTTAGCTGGACATTTCACTCATAAAAAACCAATGAAATTCCCCCGTTATAGTTAGTTAAGCTAACTATAACTCGCGCACCCGCAATCCACTGCTGATGACGTCACATATAACATCACTCATGACATGGTCACTGACATCACTCATGACATCACTGATGACATCTCAAATGACATCACTGATGACATCACTGATGACATCATCCAGTGAATGTGTGTTTTTCTGAAAATTAAATATGTTTTATATATGTATATCTCAAGGTCGATGGAAGAATAAATGGGTATATAAGTGTCTAAATGGATGATTTGTTTTTTAAAAATTGATTGTGTAACTGACTGATTAAGTGTATCATAGTGAATACATGGCTTAGTGAGTAATGTTTAAATATGTAAATATCTGTATCAGTCTCTCACTTTGTGTATAAGTGGCTGCATGGGTTGGTGAGTAGCTACATGGGTGTCTATATAGGTTATTAGTTGGTTTTTTGAGTATCAGTCTGAGTGTCTGCATGGTTCGGTGGGGGGTATTACGTAGTGCATAGGTGCATGAATGAGTGACTCACTGTTTGCATGTGTTGAACACAGCATGTGTGCAGGACTGTATGGGTGGATGAGTGTGTGTATGGGTGTGTTAGCGAGTGAATGACTGTCACAATAGTGTCTTTATGAGTAACTACATATGTTTTAAATTAGTATATGTGACTATTGGTGTATATAAGTGAGTATATGTGAGAGTGAGAGATTGAAAGAGTTCCTGTATGAATAAGTATGTGTTTCTATAAGTGATTGTTTAAAAGACTAAGTATGTGTAAGTTTCCGTAGAAGTAAGTGTGGTGGTGTGTGTATAGCTGTATATGCAAGTAAATGGATGTTTGATTCTTTATTAGCATGAGTGACTATGTGTGTGAGTAACTCTATGGATGAGTGGCATTGTGTAACAGGATGTACAGGTGTATGAGCACATATGAGTGAGTACATGTATGAGTGACTGTATAGGACTGTTGGTGAATGAGTGGATGTGTATGTGGATCTTAAAATTACTGAATAGGTTGTTGTAACTGATATTGGTAGGTCCATTGTTTTGAAAATTTTAGTCTCTATTTTTGAATGTGTGTATCAAAGGTTATATTAGGGTGAGAGGAGGTCTGCCACTCTATCACAAGGATGATGTCATCAGTGATGTCATCAGTGATGTCATTTGAGATGTCATCAGTGATGTCATGAGTGATGTCAGTGACCAAGTCATGAGTGATGTTATATGTGACGTCATTAGCAGTGGATTGCGGGTGCGCGAGTTATAGTTAGCTTAACTAACTATAACGGGGGAATTTCATTGGTTTTTTATGAGTGAAATGTCCAGCTAACTATAACGTCTGTGAAACCTATGGTTTTTTCAGTGAATTTGCAAGGTTTTTAAAATGAAAATTCCTAACTATAACGTGTGTGAAACCCATGGTTTTTTCAGTGAATTTGTATGGTTTTTTAAATGCTAATTCTTATATTTAACGTGTGTGAAATTATTATTTTTTTTTCTTTTTGCAAGGTTTTTTACTTCTTTTTTTTTTACTTTATATTCTCTTTAAACACTATGGTAAAAAATTTTAAATTCTGCAATATAAAATTTTTCACCTTTTTTTAACCAAACAGGTAAGATATAGTAGTATAACATAGTGAATCTTTTTTTTTTTTTTTTACGTGCGCGTACGGTAAGCTTACCGTAAGCGCACGTGTTGCTTTACGAACGTAATAGTTCTACTCTGTTTGCGTATAGTTACGCAATTTACGTAGACGTCCGTACTGCGTACGCGACGCGTAAGCGCATACGTTACACGCGCACGTTACGCGGAAGTGTTGGAGCGTGCCTGTTATGCGCATGCGCGCATGCACGTGTCTTTTATACGCGCATGCGTACTTTTACCGTAAGCACTCCATAAGCGCTCCGTAAGCGTAACGTACGCGCACGGTTGGTCATGTGATCAAGAAACAGCACTTTTGATTGGTTTAAAGTACTTTCAGTTCTAGAACTCTCCTACACCACACCCATTCCCCTCATTTCTGCTTATGATCCCTTAGGAGAAGGAGCTGAGTTGTATTTGTGATACGATGGCAGAACAGCAGTCCTCTTCTGAGAGTGAGCCAGGTAGCAGCATCATCAGAGAGAGAAGGAGGAAACAAAAGACTTCTTTTGTATGGGAATATTTCACCTATCCAGAGGGGCAGAAAAAAGTAAATGCTCCTTTAGTCACCTGCTCACTTTGTGAGCGTGTCTTATCTAGAGGGAATCCTAGGAAGAAGTATTCCTTTGGAAATCACTCTATGGTTAGACACATTAAGGATAAACATCCCACGACTTATGCTAGACATACTGGAGAAACATCTCCAGTAAGTCACCCAAGCACACCTGCAGATGCTCAGCCGAGTACTTCTTGGGCAGCTCAGCCGAGCACTTCCTCTGCGGTGGGAGCATCACCCTTTTCTGGTCCTCTGGATATAAACCCTCGTTTTGGGAGGGTTACAATGAGGTGCACAAGATGTCATGGCCTAATTGTTCATGCGGAGACCAGTGTTTCCCTCATAAACAATAGGATAGACCAGCACATCTGTGGTCCTTGCTAGTATTCCCATTCTTTCTTTCCTCTTTCCCTTTATGAACACAACGGTTCTTTTAAGAGCCAACCTTACTTCTTAACTTTTTTTTAAATTTTTTAATTGACTTTTTTTATTTTATTTCTTTTACCGTGCGCGTACGGTACGCACATTTTTTTTTTTTTTTTTTTAAAAACCCAAAAATTTAATCACCCTACAAGGTCCATGAGGGACTACTACAGAAATGAAAAAAACATAGACAAGAGTAGTGAAAAAAGTGAGCATTAAAGTAAATGTGTGATAATTCCTGAAATTTTACACTTACCTGACAAAGAAAATAACTAAAAGAAAAATAAGTGATTTATTTTACTTTGTGATTAGAAGTTTATTTTTATATTTTTCCTTTCTCAATCTGTAAAAAAAGAAAAATGTATTAATATTTAACAATACTTTTTAGAATACAGTGCACATATTTTCATTTTTCATTAAACATATTTTTGCCCTTTTTTTGCTGTTTTCAGAATATATTGCATTTTACTGTAAATCGTAAAAGCAATTGCATTCATCACTTAACAGCGGGCAAAAAAAAATAACAATCACAAAGATTGTTTAAAAAAAGCCCATAATCTCTTCTCATTAAAACATACCGTAATATAATCCTCACGTAAAAACAATCACTAATTTGAGTAAATATTGTCCGAAAATTCTGTTGCATAAGCATATTCACCAAAATAATTTTTGTCAAAGAAGTCCACAATTCAAATTATTACCTTTCCGTACGGCCAAATGGTAATTTTTATAAGAATATTTGATGACATTTCCGATGGTAATCCAATTAAATGTAAATAATGTTTTGTACAGATGTTGCAATTTCTGTCTAAAATTTTGGTTGCAGAAAAATTAAATAGGAATTTGCTAAATCAAAAGGCAAACGTTGCTTGAAAACCAACTGAGAATCATTATACAGTGTCCAGCCTTTTTCACATTTAAGAAAAACTGTGTAATGACCAGAAATTACAATAGGCCCATCATGGAAAATTATTGCAACTGTGACAAAAGTTTTTCCAGAAATTGATAATTGCTGTCCTGTAAATTTCTTTATTAAAGTGTCCAATTTTGTTCCATCAGCTCTACAACGTTGCATCATTAAAATTATATACTGTCCATATTTCTTTAAAAATAACGTTGAAAACATGTCTGATTTACATTTAGAACATTCCATGTGTGATTGGCATCTTTAACTAATTTACTAAAAGTCACTGATTTAGTCTCTGGCAATGTTAAATAGATAAACCTTTCTGAATCAACATTAGAGCTGCATGTGTAGAAACAGTTTTCACAACTATGTTCCCATTTATAAGACAGACCAAACATATTTTCTATTTCTACCCCTTCATCTTCAAGTACGAAAAGAATGTACATGAAGAATTCCTGTGCATCTTGCTGGATATTTTGTGAAAACTGTGTTTGCCCTGAACAAACATCTAATAGATTTCTAATTTCATTTGTACTTTCTATTTTTGCTTTATCAACACTCAGCTTCTCATAAAGAAGACTTAGCACCGAACAGAATCTTTTTTCATGATTTTCTGTTATCTGCTCAAGTAAACTTTCAAGATAAAAAACAACATTTAGCACTACATTAGCATAGCAGTTGACACCAGAGCTATTTTCAAAATGGAAACCAACAACCTGTTCAACATTGTCCTTTTTCTTTTTGCTTGCAATCACATGACTCTCTTTTTGTTTTCTCTTCTCTACATCCTCATTACAGATATTCTCAAATCTCCATTTCCATTTCCATAAACAACACGTTTCTCCAACACAGGATACTGACCTAAATGAGGAGCATAGGTTCTTCTTAATCTATTATACTCCTTTACACAATTTGCATCTGCACTAATTTTTGAGTCATCAAATTCTATCATGAATAAACCAGATAATGTTTTCACTCGTGACAAAGCAACATATGCCATACCTTCTTTGAACACAGTAGATCCAATGTTTACAAATGCACTATCAACAGTTAATCCTTGACACTTGTGAATAGTTACAGCATATGCTAGAGAAAATGGAAACTGCTTCCTACGTACATATAAGTCTTTCACAAGCAAAAAACGGACTGAAGAACCACAAATGTTTATTACCTCTTCAATCTGATCAAATTTTATTTTTAAATACTCAATGCCTTCTTTTTTCTGGTAGTTAACAAAACCCACAACTTTACCCATAGCTCCATTTACTAATCCTTTTTCTACATCCAAATTTCTCCTTAAAAATACTCGCCAGTTCATACAAAGATATACATTTTTTTCTAATCCAGCTGTTTTCGAAATGTTCTTCTCTAGAGAATCCAGTTTATTTTTCAGTTCGCCTGTTAATGTAATTGTAATTCTTTCATGTTGGATTTTGTCCACTGCTTCCATTTTCTTAATCTCTTCCTTTTCCAATTTCAAAAGTTCCTCATTGAATATTGAACATTCACGTAGTGTTGGCATAAGCAGATTACAGTATTTTTTTCTGCAATGTTCTTGTATATTTTCTCTGCAACTATTTCTTCACTTGGAAATAAATTATGTAGCAATCGACTCTGTAAAGCTTTTCTGGCATGTTCTGTGAGTAGTCCAATTCTGATATCTTTTAGAATACTTCCATATTCTTCATCGTTTGCTTGTCTCATATTGGTAGTGAGTTCTTTGTACTCAAAGAATGACCAAATATTCGCATTACCAATGCTTCCTAATGACTTCTTCGTGTCCTCATGTGTCACAGTATTAAACACTGGTTGTCCTTTAACTGGAGTGAGCTGCAGTAGAAAAAAACTATAACATGTTTTCCTCCAAATAGCACGTCATAGTCTCTTTTTAGAATTTGCTCCATTCTTAAATGCACAAAGGCAAGCATTAAGTTTGATACCATGCTTACCTCATCAATAATGAGAACTTGCATCTTCTTCAACACTCTTGAAACTTTGAAACATGCTTCGCCAGTTAGCTTGTGATATTCTATTTTGTTCTCATGCTCCACTGGTAACATTAACAAGCGATGGAGAGTAATTCCTTTAATATTATATGGTGCTAATCCAGTTGGAGCAGTAACAACACAAGACAAAGTTGAATCAGTTTTTTGCTGTAGGTAGCTTCTGATGACTTTAATTAAGAAACTTTTCCCAGTTCCAGCTTGTCCACTCACATATAACCTAATTGGTTCAAATGCTGTGCATGTGCACTCTTTATTTTCATGTAGTAGTCCGTGATCAATTTTTTTTCTGACTTCTTCATAAATTTGTCGTTGTTCTTCATTCAGTTGTTTTTCCAAATCTGGTAATTCTATTAAATCTTCCTTTGCTTGATTCATAGCCGTTTCCACTTCAGTCATGGCTATTGCAGCTTCATTTTCTACGATTGGTTGTCCTAGGGGATCTTGACTGAGCGTTCCAGAACTTTGGCTGTCTTGACAACTATCTCTAGCTACTTCAGCTGCAATTGTAGCTTCCTGTTCAATTTCTTCGTTTAACATTTGGACATAATTCCTGAAAATACTGCATTCAATGGTATCTTTACATGCATTAAATGAATCCTCATAGCTTTGAAATTCTCCAAGTAGTTCGTCCTCTGAACGCCATGGTTTAAACAACTGTAAAAGTGCCAAGTAGTAAAATTCCTTTTTGTCAGTAGTGTCACAACTCAGCTTCCTGTGATTAATCAAACTTCCTTTTTTTTGCTTCACTAAACATCCTTCCTCACCAATGACTTTATATTTTCCATTGTTGATGTCTTCTGTGGCTTTCCGTGAAAAAATGTAGTTCTGCAGCACTTCATAGAGACACATGTTCTCAAGATGATGACTTCTTTTTGGGTAATATGTGTCCAACATATTTGTTTTCAAAATATCTGTACTTTCTGGGTCATTTTCGGCCAAATATTCAATTTCTCCAACAGATTTCAGTACCAGATTTCGCATTCCTGCAAGGCCTAAACTGACCCAAATTATTCTTCTGGATTTCGAGTAAAGACTTGCAGATGATAACCTATCTGAACATTCGTAGGATCCAATTTCTCGATGCGTTAACATCTTCAAACTGAAACTGTACAGCTTCTTACTGACACTCTTCTCGTGAGAAATCTCTTCCCACATTTCCTTCAATTCCGTTTTCTCAGATTTAGTAATGTACGATGTGACATACCGAGCAACAGCAATAGAATTGTCTGCCACATACTGAATATCCATGTTTGCATTCCACATGGATAAAATGACTGGGTTGTAGTCATTTATATATTTTGACTCTTCTTTTCTTCTCAGGTTGTACGTATTTTTGGGAGATTTTCTTGTAATAGTATGTCGCACAGCTGACATAAAACTGTTGACTCTTCCTTTTGAAAGAACAGGTCTAGGAAATCCAAATCGACATTTTGTGTAGAATTTATCTTTGGTCTTGTACTTCCGTCGACAGTATTTTCCACACCGATGACTTTGGAAACGTAAAACTTGCTGTTTTAACTTTTTCTCCTCTGTGCTTTTAGGTATAGCACATGTTGCATATTGTTCAATGAAAGATAACACTGCTTCGTCAGCATCTGTTCCAAATTTTGGAGCATCCTTGATCCACAACAGCATATGAATGTGAGGAGCACCTCTTGCTTGGTACTCTTTTCTCCAAAAGAAATCCAAAACTTCTCCAAGTGGTGGATTTTTTTTGTTGCAGATAAAGGACATCATAGCCTCAAATCTATGATTGAAATATCTGCAAACATTAACCGGATCCAATGAGCACAGTTCTCCTGCTGTCTTGTATTCAATGTTTTTAATGTTTGAATTTGCCTCTCGTAGAAAATCCAGTAAATCATCCCAAGCGTATTCGGCGCAGCTTAGGGTTAGGAACCATGTTGGAGTTCCTAAATTCCGTAACATACATTTCAATTCTCCATGGCGTCTGTACCAATATTCATTCGTCCCACGCTGACAAGCCATCAGATTGATCAATTGTGATTCCAAATGATCATCTCGCTGCTGCACTTTGTTCATAAAATCCTTAGCAGACACATTATGTAGATGTGTTCCACTTTTTAAAATGTGGTTTACTGCATAAGATAGTGCAGACAAGTCACTTTCAAATAACAGATGGAACAAATCTGGAATACTTTGACGAAATCTGGGATCTTCTGCATATAATCTTGTAGTCCGATACTCAGAAGCAGGAATCTGAACTGGACGTTCATCATATCGTCCACCTTCTCCTGTAGAAAAAAGCTGGGGAAAACATCGAGCTTCCAAACTCTCCTCCCATACACTCACAGGAGTTCCTTGTGCTTTTTTCATTTGAAATAGATCAATGGTGTTTGCCATTACTTCTTTTGAATGAAGAGGATGTATGCTGAAATGTTCATAAATTTCTTCTTCTTTTGACTTGTCAACTTTTTCAATTTGCCCAGTTGGTGTGTCTGTGTCTCCTACTAATTCTTCTTCATCTTCATCCATATAAATGGCTTCATACCATTTATTATTCCTTTTCAAATATAAATTTGCTCTTTGTACTTTCCGAACATCTACCAATTCCTGCCAAATTTTCTTATTCTTTGTAGGTACACCATTAACCAGAATAACTAATGCTTCAGTTTCCAAATTTTCTGTGTCAATAGTTTCCATATTTTTTTTCAAATCCAACGGCAAATAGACAACTCTTCCTTTTAAACCTCTCTGTAAATCTGAAGGAGGTAATTTGCCTGTTTTTGGCTCCATACGTACTATGGTCTGGAACGGATGAACACATTGAATGAGTATAGACTCATACGTATTTAAATCAGAAAGTTCAGCAGGAACTTCAACCAATTCTAAATTATTATGTACAGCTCTAGCTGGCATTTTATTTTCTTCCAACTTGTTGTAACAGTATTTACAAATACGATGATCTTCACCCAAATCAAAACAATTTTCAAGAAATATATATGTTGCAAAATCCTTCCACTTATAATTATCTTCTTCTTCACTTTTTTTGTAGAGATCAACATTCCTTGTTTGGATTTTGTAATGGCTTCTCCGGCAACAAATACAAGTAATATTTGGTCTTTCATTAGAGATGATAGCAAATTGTGTAATTTGATCTTCAAATTTCTTACTTACGGAGGGTTCTACATTCTCTTTCACATTTTCCTCAATAACTGTGTCATTCCCTGCACTTTCTTGTTCTGGCCCAAAGTAACAAAACTGAATCTCATCATCTGATACAGATCCACGAAACAGAGCCTTATTCAACTCATTTAACTTTAGTGCTGGACTTTTAGCAAAATACAATCTTCTTACAAATTTCCTAATTTCAGTATGATGAACTGCCAGCATCCTAAAATGGTGAAAAACACTTTGACAAACTTTCCTAGATAAACAAGCCAGAGAGTGACCTTGCAAACCAGTATTCTCTCTCACTCTGCATGGATCTAGTCCTTGAAGCACCTTAATCTTCTGTTTTACACTCTTTTTACTATATTCTCTTAAAAACTCAAGTAATTTATCAATAGATTCCTGTCGCAAAGTACAAATACTACTACATTTCCAAGTATACACTGGAGCTTTAGGACGTCTCCCCATAGCCTCATCTGCAATCACTTCTTCCTCATTTCTTGGAACCATTTTCTCCTTTTCCATTATACAACCATCCTTAACTTCATATGCTCGACCACTGATGTCAACTGCATGCAGCAAACTATTACTTTGAAGATAACTCTCTTCATTAAAAAATGGTTCAGTACTTGAACTATACATCCATTCTCCTAAAAACACTTTACAAAAGTTATTTCTTTTTACTACTCTTTTCTTTTTGCTTTGTGACTTCATTACATTAACTATTTTTTCTAATGTACGCATCCTGTTCAAAATTAAAATGAATAGTTTCCTTTTTAAATTTAAAGCCTTTTCTACAATGGCTTCAATATCTTTTTTTCTCTTTAAAAATTTTGCTCTTTTCTTATATTTTTTCACATCTTTTAGCAAATTGGACATCACTCTTCTCTGAAACATTTTCCTACGGATCTCTTTAAATGCTGATTTTCTTTTCAAGTTAATTATTTTAGCTTCTGCTTGTACATTAGCATTTTGTAAATTTTCACTATTCTCCTGTTGTTTTCTACTTGAAACAGTTTTTCCAATGGGGGCATTTTTAAAAGTTTTCCTTTTTTTGAATATATTTTTTAAAAATTCCTTTCTCTGCTTACCAGAAGACTTTTTCTTTTTCCCAACATGAGCATCTTCAACTAACTTGGGTCCTCCAGTTGTCTTCAAATAAACCTTTTTTTCTGTTGTTTTCTTTGTCTTGATTTTATAGGCATCTTTTATTTTCTTCACTGCTCTGCAGCAATACCTGAAAGAAACTAAAAAAAAATACCTTTTTTTTAATTTAAATATATTACTATTTTTGTTATGATCATTTCTTTTCAAATAACACTATCTATCCCTTTCCTACAAGTGAAAAACACAAGAAAACCAACATGAATGTAATCTTTAAGATCAATTCCTGTTTGCACACAGACTCTTGGTGAAATTCTAGACAGAACACGATATTTCTTTTGCAATTCAAAAGCACGCTTTTTTTTTTTTGCAATTATTAATCACTCTAACAGTCTGACACATTTTCTTTATAGTTTACAGAGGCAAAAAACCGCACATGTGCAATCTGCTTTTTCCGAGCATATACATGTGTAACCTGGCATACTGACGGCACTCCTGCAAAGATAATGAACCTTGGTGATGTTGAATGCATTAGCATTTGTCAGGGGGTCCAAAAATGCCATAAAAGACTCATGCTGTGACTTTACGCAGAAAATGAAATTTGCTTGCCAATTTCAAAGCACAGTTACTACTGATTTTTTCCTGCAAGCGTTAATTACTCTAACAGTCGCATACATTTTCATTACAGTTTTCAGACACAGAAAACAGCACATGTCCAAACAGCTTTTTCTGACCATGAACATGTGTGACCTTGGTGACTGACTACACTCCAGCAAAAGAAATCAGCCTTTGTGATGTTGAATGTATTAGCGTGACTCACTGCTTCCATGAAACACCAGTCTCTTGTGAATACTCAGCCTGATTCTACAGGATAAACTGCTGGGTGTGTGCTAAGAGTCTGCTTATGCAGACTGTGTATTTTCAGTAGCAAGAGACATACGCATGGTTACTTCCCAAAAGAACCAGAGAGACTCCAAATACCTCTGTGACAGCAATTCCACTATGCTCACAGCCTCATGCTTTGATTTTACGCGTAAAATGAAATTTGCTTGCCATTTTCAAAGCACACTTACTACAGTTTTCTGTGTTTTTAGGCAGAAAACGAAATTTGCTTGCCAATTTCAAAGCACACTTAGTACTGTTTTTTTCCTCCAAGCGTTAATTACTCTAACAGTCGCATACATTTTCATTACAGTTTTCTGAAACAGAAAAGAGCACATGTGCAAACAGCTTTTTGAGACCATGTACATGTGTGACCTTGGTGACTGACTACACTCCAGCAAAAGAAATCAGCCTTTGTGATGTTGAATGTATTAGCGTGACTCACTGCTTCCATGAAACACCAGTCTCTTGTGAATACTCAGCCTGATTTTACAGGATAAACTGCTGGGTGTGTGCTAACAGTCTGCTTATGCAGACTGTGTATTCTCAGTAGCCAGAGACATACGCATGGTTACTTCCCAAAAGAACCAGAGAAACTCCAAATACCTCTGTGACAGCAATTCCACTATGCTCACAGCCTCATGCTGTGATTTTACGCGTAAAATGAAATTTGCTTGCCATTTTCAAAGCACACTTACTACAGTTTTCTGTGTTTTTAGGCAGAAAACGAAATTTGCTTGCCAATTTCAAAGCACACTTAGTACTGTTTTTTTCCTCCAAGCGTTAATTACTCTAACAGTCTGATACATTTTCATTACAGTTTTCTGAAACAGAAAAGAGCACATGTGCAAAAAGCTTTTTGAGACCATGTACATGTGTGACCTTGGTGACTGACTACACTCCAGCAAAATAAATCAGCCTTAGTGATGTTGAATGTATTAGCGTGACTCACTGCTTCCATGAAACACCAGTCTCTTGTGAATACTCAGCCAGATTCTACAGGATAAACTGCTGGGTGTGTGCTAACAGTCTGCTTATGCAGACTGTGTATTTTCAGTAGCAAGAGACATACGCATGGTTACTTCCCAAAAGAACCAGAGAGACTCCAAATACCTCTGTGACAGCAATTCCACTATGCTCACAGCCTCATGCTGTGATTTTATGCGTAAAATGACATTTGCTTGCCATTTTCAAAGCACACTTACTACAGTTTTCTGTGTTTTTAGGCAGAAAACGAAATTTGCATGCCAATTTCAAAGCACACTTAGTACTGTTTTTTTCCTCCAAGCGTTAATTACTCTAACAGTCGCATACATTTTCATTACAGTTTTCAGAAACAGAAAACAGCACATGTGCAAACAGCTTTTTGAGACCATGTACATGTGTGACCTTGGTGACTGACTACACTCCAGCAAAAGAAATCAGCCTTAGTGATGTTGAATGTATTAGCGTGACTCACTGCTACCTGAAACACCACTCACTTGTGAATACTAAGCATGATTCTACATGATAAACTGCTGGGTGTGTGCTAACAGTCTGCTTATGCAGACTGTGTATTTTCAGTTGCAAGAGACATACGCATGGTTACTTCCCAAAAGAACCAGAGAGACACAAAATACCTCTCGGACAGAAATTCCTCTTTGCTCACAGACTCATGCAAAAATCACCACATACATCCCCTCTCAAACTCATAACTCACCTTTTAAATTATTTAGTTGAGAAAGAAATGTGGCACTCAAACTGCAGACTATCAGACTTAGAATATCAGAGCTGTACACCTCTCTCCTCTGAGCAGAACCAATTAATGGCAATGTTTCCCTCTCTTTTTTCACACATATACATGTTAATTACAAATCTCAGTGCTTCCCACTTTTTTTCAAATGAAATCACACATTTCTATTGGTTGAAAACTTCAACCCTTTTCCAAAAGTACCCTTCCCCCAACTTGACTTCTGCCTGCTACCATAGCAACAGCTCATGGAACACTGCTGTGAGGAGTCAGGTCAGAAGTTCACCACACAATGTTTCATTTCGAAAGAGCAAGAGTGCTTCACCTTTACAACCTAACAGCAAATCCAAACTATTCTTCTGTGGGAACACAATTTTCTGAACCAATACAAAACATGCTTCTATAAATTTACACATACAGCCTAGTTTTTAGTGTAGAATGGTGTGAAACAGCCAATGAGTTCTTTTTATTTAAAAAAAATCTGTATGCCTCCATTTCCAAACTGTCTTTCATTTCATTTTGCCATTCTACTGAAAGACACCTTCAGAGTGCATCCAGATCTCCTTGAAAGATGTTCACAGTGTGGATTGTAGGTCACAGCTATGTCTTCTGGAGTGAAAAATTTGCAGAAAAAAGAGGTATGGTGAGAGACCTTGGTTTGCCAAATGTAGACATTAAATGGATTGGTCAGAGAGGGTTAAAGTGGCATCAATTAATGCCTTTGGTGAAAACCTTTCTACATCTCCCACACTCTAACCTTATTATTGTGCACTGTGGTGGAAATGACCTAGGCACTTTAACTGGTGTAGGTCTGGAAATGCTTATTAAGGACACCTTTGTGCAATTGATGTCTCTTTTTCCTCATTCTGCCTTTGTATATTCTAACATATGCCAAAGGCAAAAGTGGAACTGGTCCTACCAATTTTGTCCGCAGATTGACAAAGCAAGGAAGCACGTCAACAAATCTGTTTCTGCTTTCCTCAGAGACTATGGTATGGGTTCTATATACCACAACAACTTGCGTTACAACATGCAAGACATTTATAGAGGAGACGGTGTACATTTCAATGATGAAGGGAACAGAGTCTTCCTCTTAAACTTTAGACTCTGCATCGGTACTTACTTGTAGGTACCAAAAAACACTTAATTAACACAACGGCTCTTTTTAGAGCCCCCTAATATCTTATCACTAAAATTTGTATTTTTCTTCTTTTTTTGTTATTTTCTACCATACGCGTACGGTAAGCTTACCGTACGCGCACCCCGCGATTTTTTTTAAGAACATTTAAATGTATTTTTCATACTTTTATGGCCTTCTTGGACCCCCTGACAAACGCTAGGGGGTCTGCAACTCTCTTCGTTGCCCCCTTTCAACGTTCTCCTCCTTTTTTTATCAGTGTGAGACACACAAAATGGAGGCCGACACTTCCTGATTTCGACCGATTCGAATGTTTACAGTCATGTAACCACCAATCAGAATTGAGCTCGCGCATGGCACCGTGCGCGTACGGTAAGCGCTCGGAGCGCGCCTATAGATATATATATTGTTTCAAATGCTATTTTCTCAGCAAATACTGAACACATTTACACCAGACCTACAAAAGGCACATCCATGACCTGAGGACTACCTCTTTGCCAAATTTCAAGTAATTCTGTTCAGCCATTCGGGCTGCAGCTTGGACTAAAGGTCCTATGGAAAAATGCATGGGGAAAACGCGTTTTGGGACCCCCCCTTTTTCTCAGCCCCCACTTGACGAATCACCCCGAGACTTTCAGGGAAGGAGCGGAGCGGAGCGCCCCACCTATTTTGAAATTTTCACGAGGATTCGTCAACCGGCGCCAAAGTTATTCCAAATAGAATGTTGCCGATTTCCTATGGAAACACGGTCCTAACTATAACTACCTACTGGCGACCGCCAGTAGGTAATATATATATATATATATATATATATATAATATATGATCATGCATAAAATAGCATACTAAATGTCATTATTAGTGCACAGAAATATTAACTCAATTTTAAACTACAATGAGGTAATACATATGTATAAGTAATGGCTATGAAACACAGGTTGGGGTCAGACTTTACTGTGGCTTCTCTTCTTTTGAATACTGAGTGAATACAATAATGTCAAACCCCTTGTTAATTAATAAGTAATCATTTATCTGTAGTAGTACAAAGAATTTGACTCTGGTGGGAGCTCATCTATGTTACACATCTTCCATGAACTTGCCATTCAGCAAGATAGATGTTTTGCTGCCATAATGCATAGGTATGAGTCTTTGATAGTGACAAGTTTGGTTGGAGCTTCAGTGGCTTAAATTGTCTAGAGTCCATCACATTTACAAATATCGAGGTGTCGTATTTGTACTTGGCATTTTTGATTTAGAGATCTTTCCTTGTGTGGTTAGTCAGTAAATGAAATGATGAATATTTCTTCATCTTCCTCACAGTAGTCATTTGCCATAATGGGTATTTTCTCCACTCTGAGTTCAAGTGATACAGTGAGTGTTAATCTTGATGTAGGTGGTGGTCTCTTGGAGCTTCTCTCTCTGAGGTTGCTTCAGAAGAACCTAGAAAAAATTGTTTTGCTGGCCACATTTGTACCAAGTCTTAAATTGGGTAGAACATTTGGCTACTGCATGTTGTTTGCCACTGTTATTTACAGGGGTAGAGATAACCCCTTCAGTGCCCATGACGAGGTAGTCTCGTCATGGAGCGCGGTTGCGCTGTGCCCATGACGAGACTATCTCGTCATGAACCCCGCCCGCTAATTCAACGCCCGGCACAGGGCGGGGAAAGGGCGGGGCACAGAAGGGGTTAATTGTAAATTCAGGGGCAAGATCTACCTATGCTACTTTGCCTACCTCTTGTGGCTTCAACTGTTTCCATGATGAAGATGGGCATTTCATCCAGTTCCTATTTGCCAGACATTTTAGCTAGACCTTTTTTTTTTTTTCAGAGTTTTATATAGTGCGAACTTGACCCGAATCCAATCAGGTATCAGAGCGCTTTACATAGCACCAATTACGTTACATGAGGACACACATTCATTTTTTGTTAGGCACGGGAGATTAAGTGATTTGCCCAGACTCACAGAATGTTCAGCGTCGTTACCGAGACTCGAACCCAGGTCCCCAGGTCCGAGGTTGAGCGCCCTAGCTGTTAGGCCAACTCCTCTCCCCCTCCTCTCTCTCTTACTCATTTCACTTGACTCAGACCCAAGAGAATGTCTGCAAGGAGTTTTGCATCTAGTGTCATCTAGTGTCATGCCAGCCTGTCTCAGAATTAACATGTCTAGTCCCTGCAACCCTGCATTATTTTTTCCCTCACTTGTTTAATTGGGTCATATTCTGTGCACTTAATGATGAGATCACAAAGGCAGGTACAGGAGCCATTGATTAATTCTCCCTCTTGCTGTATGGTCTGCCACAGCTTAAATCTTTCAAAATCACTGTTCAGTTGATGGTTAAAGAGTGCCTCAAGGTGAGTAATCACCCTGTGATAGTTTTCTTTCCCACCTGTGTTAAGCATACTCTAGGATGACCTAAATATCTCTACTTATATAGTGCAAGTAGGCCTCTCTTCCTTCTGTTGTCTGAATCTGTGGTTGCTTTGCTATAGTTGTTTATCTTCACTATCCAGACACCGTGGTGCTGCCATAGCAGGCTTGACATGCTCTTTGAAAGGTGAAATACGGGCGCCACTTGTCACACCCACTTTGTGAAATGTGGGTGGTTTCTTTACAGCATTGCCCCTCTGTTGTGCAGCTTGATGTGGCATATTCGCCTGCAGTGTGCTTTTTGTTGTTGGCCTGCATTCCGGTAGACACTCTCATAATGCTCACTATCACCAATCGCAGTATCCAAGCATCTCTGATGTTATTCTTCACTGGGTAGGAGCAGATTGTAGTATGTGTCTTAATGAAGGTCCCTTTTGACTAGGGAGGTCGGAGTCAGTTGGCAACAAGTGTTCACTCTTTTGGTATGATGACTAAGGTTGATGCAGCTGCAGTGCAGCTCACCAGGTTCTGATAAAGGGTCAAAGTTTACTTGACACAGTGGTTCCTGTGTGGTCACACATAGGGTTCAAGCTCAAAGGGCCATCAATGTGATGCCCACTGACAGTAGGTCTTCCAGGCACTGTGACGTCCACTTTCCTTAGTTGCTCTAAAAGTACAGTGTGGTTTGCTGTGATTGCAAACTTACAGCTCTAATGATACTAAAATTAATGGTGGCAATGTGCACTTCAGTTGTACTCCTGTGAAGGTGTGGGGGATTTGGGTAGGGCTGTGAAAGCCTCATCACCAATAGGGTTGAGAGTTCCACAAGCAGCCCATCCTGCCATCACCTATCAAACCTTTGTCTCACTGTCTGGAAGCAATACACAAAGACCAACTTTCAGCTACACCTTGTCATGAGACCCAGGATACAGGCAGCAGACACCAAATAATTAGAACAAGAAATGCCAACTTTTGTAAATTTTAAATTGTGACTTAAAATCTGGTGTTACCATTAAAGAGGGCATTGAATTACAATTCTTTAGACACCAAAACTCAACATTCCTACCAGCTCTCAATTGAGAGTTCACACTTATTAAATGTAATAAGTTAACCCAATGGTATCCTAGGAGAGAGACAGGCCTGGCAGTAATTGAAGACGAATGTAAAAGTTTTTCACTAGCTGCGCATGTAAAACTTAAAATGACATGTCCAACTTTTTAAATACACTGCACCTTGCCCTAGGGGCTGTTTAGGGTCTAACCTAAGAATGACTTATATGGATTAAAAAGGAAGGTTAAGGCCTGGCAAAAGATTTATTTTGCCAGGTCGAAGTAGCAGTTTAAACTGTACACAGAAGCTGCAATGGCAGACCTGAGACATGTTTAAAAGGCTACTTAAGTGTGTAGCACATTAAGTGCTGCAGGCCCACTAGTGGCATTCAATTTATGGCCCATTGTTACATTTTGTACCACTTTACCAGGGACAAATAAGTAAATCAAATATACCAATTGGGGATAAGCCAATGCTACCATGTTTTGAGGAGTGAGCACATGCACTTTAGCACTGTTTAGCAGTGGTTTAGTGTGCTGAGTCCAGCTAACAAAAATGGGTTCAGAAAACAGGAGAGTGGGGGGGGGAAACATTTTCAGATGACCCTGCAGAAAGGGCCTTGTCCTACAATATTTGTCTGGTGCAAATAGATGCCAGGTGGCACTATACGCCATTTAACCATCCATTAACTTTTTTCCATTTACACTGTTCAACATTTGTAACCATGGACAGACCCATTCAATCTTCCTGTTCTGCATGGCCCGTACTGGCCCATGCTGAGTCCCGCAAATTACCATTATTCTTTCCTGTCTGCCAGCTTGCTTTTTGAACATTTCTCCCTGTTTTTTCCAGATGGGAATGCTTTATCCACAGGACATCTGCTGCCTTTGCTTTGTGTGCCCCCCCCCTGCTGTGGTTACCTCCACTTTTTCCTTGTCTGCGCCACTGCCTTGCAATTGACATTTCTGGTGGGGCACGAATGGCATCAAAGGAATGGACAGAGCAGACCTGGTCAGCCCAGACATCAGGAGACAAGAGAGTGAGAGCTTTGTCTGAAATTCTGATTCTTATTCATGTCTGCTCCATGAGCAACATCTATAAATCGTTGTTCACGGAGGACAATTTACATATATTTTATTGATACCACAGTTTATGATAATCCATTAGTGTTCATTGATGTGCTGTAATATTCAGTGTAGGCAGTGAAACCACAGAATACATTCCCTGACAGCACAGATCTCTCATCTCACAGCTTTTCCAGGCGTATTGTAAATTATAACTCCAGCCAATAGCCTGGACCACAAGCTCCACATCACTGAATGCAGCGTTCCCAGAACATCCGTAAATTATTTCTCCACCCGTTTAAAAGTAGAGGAGTTGATGTCTTCAGCTTTTGTGGAATCTTTCAAAGAGAATTCCAAAAGTGTGAACACAAACGCCCCACAGGAAACACTGTAACTCTTCTAGAGCATCCTATCATTGAAAAGCAATAAAACAGGCAAACCACAACCACATGGGACATAGTTAAAATGCACTAGAACTTACTGTGATCAGGCTGATGGACAAATAATACATCAACCCAAACATAATAGAACTATTGCTCTCCTCTAACCAGCAGTCGTTCCTCTATGAGGGTGTAGGAGCATCGCCCCCCCCTGTATTTGTTTCCCCCTGTCCTATGTTAAAGCATTAGTGTTTTCCCTATTGTCACTGACCAGGTTGGGTGACCACAGGCGGATGCCTGTAGTAATGAGTGTGCACCGCAATGGGTTATGCGGGCAGGGATCGGGCTTAATTATTGACATCACAGCAGACACAGGTTCACTGGTTATCACTTAGTGCGCATGTCAGCTTGGAAGGGTGTCTTTCTACGGCCAACCCGACATGTGCGCTTGAGGCCTCTTCTATCACCGCACTGTTAATGAGCTGGGGGATTTCAGACGCAGCCTAACAGTCTCCTAAGGACCACTAGTTTTGCCTGCTCCTGCCAACCCTGGAGTTGCTTTCATGCTGTTTTTAAACAGTATGAAAGCAGTGTCTCCATTGGCGTAAGAGAAATGGGGAGGGCAGTGCGAGGGTGAGCATGCTCAGTGCACAGCAGCAGAAGAGGCAACAAGTGAGGGCTGAAAGAGGGGGAGATGTAGGAAGGATGGGGGAAGCGCGACATCACATGCAATCAGGACAGTAAGAGGAGCAGCACACCAGAGCCCAGCAGATAACCACACAAAGGGGTTATTTACCAGCAAAAGGCATGCTTCTTGTTGTGTGTTTCAGTAGCAGGAGCGAACTGGTAATTCTCTGCACTATCAGTGATTATCAATCTTCCAAGGGCGTGTCATGCGCACTTCACCCCTTTGAGCCTGAGGCACTGTCAGGTGAGTTTAATTGTGGGTGTCCCCATTGTCCCACTGTCACGTTTGCCCCGGACTTGGAGACCATTTGCCTGAAGCAACTGGTGGACTGGTGGGAGAAGGGGCTTATTTCCATTTTTCTGACCGGAGGCTGCAGTCTCCAGGGGATAAGAGCGCAGGTCCAGCCTCAGTCATCACTTCACCCTCAGGCCGCAATCGCTGAACATCAAGCTACCTTTGTTTGATGTTCAACCAGTAAGCGCAGCTCTAACTTTGGCTAAACTTTAAGAAGTCCCACGCTCTATACACTGCCAGAGGCAAGAATCCGGTTTGAAAATACATTTTCATGTGAACCTAATTATTCCTCCTACAGTTCTGTAGGATAGCCCTTTATCCATTTGCATAGCCTGTCGTATAGGGGCCCGGGGCCTAGTAGGATTCATTTCCTGGTGATGTGTAGACTGTGGAAGCCCCATTTTAGTTGTTGCAATTGATTTCCCTTGGAAATCTGATATTTTCCATAAAATTAGGCATCAAATGAATGTGCCCATTTCTGGCTTGTTTCAGGTACAGTCCCTTAAAGACCTATTACCCTGAGAACATCAAAAATTCAAACTGCACTGGACAGCTTTAAGATACTGACCTCGAAGCAATACCAATAGCACCCAAAATTATGGTGAGCCCAGGGAGAAACTGAGAAAATGGGCTTATTGAGTGAAAGAGCTCAGTCTAGTTAATGTTTGCATTGATTAACTAGACACTAAAGCTGCACGTGAGAAACACAGAGGTCCCAGATGCATTAAGTGGAGTCAGAACACCAGTCCTTATAGACTTGCAGAGGACTGTGATTTTGACAACAATGAAAAATATTTAGGTATATTTCAGTTCATTATAATTATACAAGCATTTCCAACATTACACCATTATGAATGTGTCCTCATCAGTGTGTTCCCCAAAGGGAATTGAAGAAGCTTTGTTTTAAAAACAAAATACATACATCTGACTTAACATTCATCTTACATATCTGTGATAACGATTGTTATTAAGTTTTTGAGGCCAAAGCCCCTCATCAACTCTTCAGCTATTCTTTGAAAGCCTGAGGAAAGCTACTATTACAGACTCACAGAATCTAGCTGGGTCTTGACTAGCTACTACATGCAGCATTATCCAAGTCCCTGTCAGAGGAAGGGGAAATAACAGCAACAAATAACAGTATTGGTCAGTAAGTCCCATAGACTTCTAAGCTTTAAGAAGAAGCAGCATAAAGGTACATATTTCTGTTGTGGCCCCGCTTCATTATGGTGGGGCGGGAGGGACATGCGTACTTCACAAAGTTTACAGAATGTCAAAATAATTTAATTCCATGATCAACTGGGAAAGTGCCACCTCCAGCCCTTGCAGGATCATCTTTTATCTTTGCACTACAGGATTAGCTGGTGAATGCTGTCTCCAGGAGGCAATGCTAAGTTGTTTCCATTGAGTAATATTATTAGGCATCCCTCATGTACATCAACACAATTTAATTCAGCAATTTCAGCTAGCTACAGATATTGCTTGAGAGGGCTCATTTCATCAAAATGTGTTGACTTGACACCAGCATCCATGTGATCTGGAGTTGTGCATTGTTTGATAATGTAGCACAAGGGCACAGCACTCACTAACCCTGTGTTGGACTTGGCCTTCTCTGTGAGGTCATTCCTAAACCTTTTGCCTTCTATGTTTGCTGAATTTGTTTTTGTTGGACTTATGACTCTTCACCACTACTTAAGTGCTAGTACTCTCTCCTTTAGCCATGGTAAAAATGGCTTACACCTAACTGGTACTTTTTATTTACATGTAAGTCCCATTTACAGTGGTACAACATGTACCTAGAGACTGCAAATTATGTCTACTAGTTGGCATGCAACACTTATGGTGCCACCAACTTAAGTAGTCTTTCCTAAACATATCTCAGGTGTGCAATTGCAGCCTGTTGGAAGTTTCAAACTTCCAATTTTACTTGGCATAATAATCTCCTTGACATGTCTAAAACTCCCTTTATAATACATAAACAGCCCATAGGGTAGGGTTCATTTTAATTAAAATGTTGGACATGTAATTTTTAGTTTTGCATGGCCTGATAGTGAAAAACTCACAAATTTGTTTTTGACCACTGTGAGGCCTACCTTTCCATAGGATAACATTGAGTTACCTTTTAAGATTTAGGAAGTGTGCTGTTTTGATTGGGAAGAGGTAGGGAACTCATGTTTGGTGTCTGGGAAATGGAATTTAAAATCCTCTTTAATGGTACAGTCAGATATTAAGTTACAATTTTGAAAATGCCCCTTTTAAAAAGTTGCCATTTTCTTGTTCTAACCATTTGGTGCCTGCAGCAGGTTCTCGGATCACATGACTAGATGTAGTTGGCAGTTAGGTTTTATATATTCCTCCTAGACAGCCACAACAATGAGGGATAATGTGTGCCTATATGGGCCATCTTAGGCAGGATGGGAGGCAGAGCTGTGCACAGCCCGACTCGTACTGCAAAGACTGTGTCTTGCTCTCAAACAAAGAACTTCACACCAGCCTTTTGTGCTGGCAACCAGACTGGGACCTGGAAAGGGAGACTGGAAATTGCAGACACTTCTGTGAGTAGAAGCCTTCAGGCATTTTTCCTACTTCTCTTGAGGTATCGGGTATAAAAATAGGACCCTCTGACCCACTCTTCATTTCACTCCTGTACCTGTGGATACTACAGAAGGACACCATCTTGCCCTGCTGCTTGAGACTTGCCCTGCTTGCTGAGAAGAAAGAATGGACCTGCACCCTTTCACCCAGGCTGCAGTGACTCAAAGAATCAGCTAACTGACCTCCTGTTCTGAGCTACAGGGACACAATAATCTCCAGGGGGCTCTCTGCAACTGCCCAGCTGACCTGCTGCAACTAGGCCTGCAACTAGACCTGCAACTAGACCTGTCTGAGACCTGCTGGCCTCTGATGTAGTGAGTTCCTGATCCCAAAAAGATGCATAAAAGGCCCTGAAACCTTGGTATGGTATCTGTTGCACTACCCCATGAACAAAGGGAAAAATCCTGAAGTTTTGTGTTCTTTGCGACTGTGAAAACCTGTTTGCCCCAAGATCTTGCTGCCCATCGACTGACCAATGCAACGCTTTAGCAAACCCAACTGTTCGCACGACAGGAACCGCAAGTGAAGACCTGCAATGTGAGATCTGCACTTCGAGCTGCAGTATCAAGGATCAGCAGTGTCCACCAATGTGAATCTCTAGCAACGACTCTCCACGACGCCTGACAGACTCTTCAAGCTACAGCAATGACTGTTTGCAACGGCAAGCCTGCTCTTTGTGCTACAGCAAATTCCATCAACGATGCCATCCCTGCTCCTCGCAGCCTCCTCTAATGCGAGCTGAACTCTTCGCGCTGGACTCTAGAAGGTAACTTTTTCAGAGGGACTAACTTCGCCAGATTTGTCCTGGCCTCCATCACGGTCTGCCTGACCTTCTGACTTTCCCTCGGTCTCGCATGACCAGATAGCCCCGAGTGCTCTTAGGCCCAATACTTACTTTAAATCTTGAAAATTGCATATCTCTGGTTTTACTTATTGTATATTTGTCATGTTGTTGTCAAATATTTTATTACATTTTACTCTGTTTTTCTAAATTGGTGTGGGATTTTCCTTGAGTTGTGTTTTCACTTTATAACTGTTAGTGGACTGCAGAAATAATGTACACATTGCCTCTAAATTAAGCCTGACTGCTTGTGTGCTAAACTAGCAGAGGGTTAACTACAGGTTAATTTAGTGACTTTTTGTGGTGCACCGTGACAAAGACAAAGACAAAGACAAAGCTGCTGCTTGGGTAGAGTTTCACTCCCTCAACCAACAACCCAATTTCTCACTACATAGTCTTTTTTATTTTGCCATATGGTAGAGGATTATATAGTTTAGATTATTATCAGAGATTAAAAACAGTGCTGGAGGCAAACAAGGAGGCAGGAGCCTGATTTCGTATTCGTAAAGTTCCTTAATGCGACTGCCAGATGGGAAGCATCTGATGAGACATAGAGAGCACATCTAATATCTGCTCCCCAATCCTTCCTATGTATTCAACTGTGGATGTGTAGTTCTATAGCACAAATTTAGCAGGGAAGCAATGGAGCACTGCAGAGCAAAGAAGGAAGCATAAGAATTATATGAAGAAGAGGGGGCAGTTCAAGATAGTGGACAATATTATCGGTAGTGGCAATAGCCATATTGCTGATGCAGTTGACCTTCAACTCTCATGATTTTGGTTTATGGTGTGTTCCATGAAGATGTGGGTCTTTAGTTTCTTTCTCAAATGAGGGAGGGGGTTGCAAGCTTTTGTCTAATGAATAATTTTAGAGATATGAATCACTCCTGAGGTGAGTACAAAATACCCATGACAGTACTGGGGAAACTGCTCACTTGAAATGTTGGGAAGAGGAGACAGCTTTCCACTTTTATGCAAAGTTTGCAATAAAGGAGATATGAGGCCATACAAATGTAGTTTATTTTCATTAACAAGACACATTTCTGCTGTACAAGTGACTTTTTGGACATGTTCTATCTTTGTTCCAGAAGGGGCACTGCTGTGCAGTGTGCATCAGAAAGGAAATAGGGCATGAGCATCTGGTGAAGGGGAAAACAAGTCAATGACTACACGCAGGCCAAAGCAGTATTGGGAATGGCCTGCTACAGTATGTTGGGCCATCAAAATGTACAATTGGACGTGCTGATAACAACGTGTGTTTTTTCCAATAATTAATGAGCCTGATTATGAGTTGAGGCATTATTTATTGACCCTGATATATAACAATACAATTGGATACATTAGTTATTGGGTGCAATAAAAAAACACCTTTTGTAAATTTATGGTGAACAACATGTGGAGTTCGGTGTTTAAACCACCAAAATCTGTATGGTAAGGTAAATACCATATGTTTTCTCCTGTTAAATTTCCACAGTTTTGACCTGCCGAAATGTAACGAATGTTGGGTTACCTTCTGTTGTGCCATTTTTTGCTATTATATCTAATACAATGCCACTCTGTCCAGGTCTGAACAATCCCCTGATATCCCTTTACTCAGATATCCATTCACCTCACCGACCAATTACGAGCTGCTATCCCTGTCATGAGGCATCTACGGAGATTTCACTAAGCACCGGTATCCTGTATGATGCATATAATTATATCTCAGTATTGACTTCCAAAGAGCTCTTAAAATGCACCTCTATCATAACATGTCATGCACCACTATTGGGCTTCTGAGTCTTCCACAAAACTCTCACAGAGCGCTTCTATTTTGAAATGTTATGCATGACAATACCAATATCGAGGCATTTACAGAACTCTTGCAATGGACTTCTAGCCTGGTATCCACAATGCACAAACCTCCACATAGTAAAACAACCATGAAGTGTCTCAAAGTATCTCTGGCCATGCCTGCACAATAGAACTCTGACAATTTACCTTGATCCTGGCCTATCGTGCAACACTATCCAATGCTGAGGCCTCCACAACGCTCTTACAAAGCACCACTTTCTGAACTGAAGAATGCACTTGTGTCACAATAGTGAAACATCTGCTGAGCTTCCACTTTGCATCATTATCTTGATTTTGAGTGCCCACTGGTGCCCCGGAGCTGGTATATAGGTTCACCTCTCAAAATGCACTGCTGATCGTAGTTACACAATGCACCATTATCATAATACACAATTATCAACAACGGTCCCAAAATGGATGCCTACTCTATACTGTCAATCAATGCTATCCTAGTACTGAGATAGTTACAACATTCTTACAGTGCACATTTATCCTAGCCTGTCATACTTCACTATATTAATACTGAAAAACCTACAAAGGGTCTCAATATTCACTCCCAAATATAATGAACTGCTTAATACACTGGAGATCGGAATGGTAAGACATAGGCAGATCTCCCATGAAACTCTGTATGAAGAGTTTGCGAAATTCAACTAATGTCCTTTTGTGAATTTATGTGAATTGTCGCCACACATAAACAAAAGTACACCATAAGAAATTGGATTATTGGTTGTTCCAGAGGTGAGGCCTAGCAAGTAACAGGTCCATACTTTCCTATTACTGGAGACCAAGCAGCCCATTGTAGAACTTGACCCTCTCAGGGTAATGAAGTAAAGCATGCCAAGGCTACTCAGAGGAGATGCTGTGGGCTAGGAATTTAGGCAATACCAATACCTATTGGGCTTTTTTAAACATGCTTTTTAGTAATTTTAATTTATTTGTTTGTTTTCATATACTTGAGATATGCACCTAGGTTAAGGAGTATCTACCTCACCTGGGTACTGTACCTCTACCAATACTCAGGGCATGAGGTTGTTATTTGTCTGTAGAATGATTCGCCTGACGGTACCTTTTGATGTAGCTTTCTCTTCTCTTTTCTTATCTTATCCCCCTTTACCTAGGTGGAGAGTCACTGCGGGTTCCTGAATTTGGAACCAGGCATTCACATATTGCACTCCCCCCATTCATATAGGGGGGTCAACTCTAGGTCCTCATTTTGGGGACTACTCCTAGAGGTCTTTGGTCCTGAAGAAGTGCCGCTCGATTTTGGAGCCTCGATGGCACGAAACATGTTGACCACATACACATAAGAGCTACCCTGGTACCTTAAGACCTTCTGGTAGCCCCATTGCTTTTACTTAGTCCCGGTCTTATTTCTGGAATAAAAACTTACTTAGGACTGGTACCTATTTTAAATCACTGTGTCACTTTATACACACCACCACTCACTTTCTTTGAGCCCACACACACACCATTCACATATGGCACTCTCAGATCAAAAGAACTCCGCCAAAGATGCCACCAGGCCCGTCAGACATTGCAGCGCCGATCTGACGAGGAGCACCCTATGATGAAGCATCACACCCTAACAGGTGTGTGAGGGCATTACGATCTGAAATAGAAATCCCCCATCGACTCAAACAGTAGGCAGTTATTGGCTCAGAGTACATCTGCCTCACAGAGGAAATAATTCCTTTTTTTATTTAAATGTGGGCTAGGAATCACCATGCCCTGGGTTGCAATAATAACACTCAATGAATAAATGATTGTCCAGTCAGTGTTTCTTCTTTAGAAAAGGAAATTTATGACACACGCTACTAAATGCTATGCATTAATTTTCAAATATATACATAAGGCAGATAGAAATGCCGTGGTAATCACATTTGACCCCTAGAGAGTCATGATCCTCAAACTCACTGTACCCTCCCCATCTATTCCAGACAGCACATCACAAAATACACAAACACATAAACATGTCCATTGGCTTTGTTAAAGGTCATCACAACACATATATCACAACACATATACTGACAAGTCTACTTGCTTTGTCAGAGAAACATCACACTAAAATAAACCAATAGCCACATGTTAAAAATCATCATCATGTGACTATAATCCATAAACATATAATGTCAATAACGCATTTTACCATTGATCAAAAATCACTGTCAATATTATACTATTAATAAAGGATTTGAAATGAGCATATTATATGCCTGTGACTTTTTTAATACATTTTCATGCCATTTAAAACGCAGCCATAGAACCAGCTCCTTGAGAGCGCTACACTATCAACAGTAGAGCAAAAACTCATGCTTGGCAGTGCTTATTACAATGATGAAAATCCTGGGAGGTCATGATTTTTTTACCCCGCAAATATAGGGTCAGTTTACAAAACATATGGGAAGGGGGCACTGCTGCACTCCTGCCATCCCCACACATATTTGTGATGTTCTTGTTGATGTCCCTATCCTCCTGGGGCCAGCACAAGAAGGTAAAATGTATGTAAATTAGGAAGGCTGTCAAGGCGTTATGGGGCTCTCCTTCAAGGAGCAGTGAATATATTGATTAGGCAGCTTTGGCCACATTTCTTTTTTGTCATGCACCTCGGGCGGCTTCTTTTTTTTCCATTTTTATTTGTTTTTATTTAGGGTGTTTGGTCCCACTCGGGCACCCTGACTTACCATTATGTTGGGGCCATCTCTGTGAGGCCACCCCCACTGCCCCTGATGGGATCACACCTGGCACTGTGCTTCTCCCCTGCCCACTCCATGCAGGGAGGGTGTTCTGAGTGTGGTGGCTGCCCCGCTCCCCACAGACAAGAGGCCGGGGAGTGGGGAAGAGCCCCCATACTTGGGAGGGAAGTGTGACAATGCTCACCCTGCTCCTTTGACTATAGGGACCCAGAGATAGGGTCCCAGGCCTTTCTTCTCCTTCTAGAGGGCACAAGGACACTCCCCTAGCCTTGCCTACATGAGGGCTAGATGTAGAGCCCTGGGAGCCTTTTCTCTCTTTGGCGGGGGCTCAATGGTGCTCCCCGTTTTCTCCTCGTGGGGCCCGGAGCTGGGAACCAAGGTCCACCATGCAGGAACCAGTCTGGGGGTTGGGATTCACGGGCCTCAAGAGCTCTTGAGAGTAGGCCCAAGCATGCCCCCTTCCAAGCTCATTAAAAATTAATGAGCTTGTGCTGACTTCGGGCCCACACTAGGGGTAATCCTCTGAAGCAGTGGTGGCGCCTTATGAGCTCAGTTTCCTGAAAAGGTCACAGTTCACTAACATTTAAAAGGCAATAACTCAGGCCCCGTTTGGCTGATTTGAATGATCTTGGGCTCACTTTTGTCCTGGTGGTGAGCGCTAGCCTTCAAGATCAGCTTCAGCAGACCTCTTTCAGCCCCAAAATGGCACATTGTGTAGGGAGCTGGATTTACTAGTTCTCTGCACCAGTTTTCCTCCTTTCCTTTGTCATGGTGCGCCATATCTTCTCAAACTGGTCCTTTTGAGGTTTAAGGCAACCAACTTTCCTGGTCCTTGAGAGACCCACTGGTCCTGGGGTGAACTGGAAGCAGAGTCCTTAGTCTATTAATGCATCAGGGGGGTTTTCCTTCCAGTTGTCCATGACTGCTGCCTCTGTCAAAGTCCTAGTGTCCAAGTCCAATAAAAAGCAACCATCTCTCCCTTGTGCAAGAGTTTTTAGATGAGGGTGAAAGATTCTAGAATGCAGGCCCACCTGGCAAATCCTATGGTGCCACATCACTTCTCCACCCCTGCCCCACCCTTCCTTCACAACATGCTGGGACAGTTTAAGATGGCGCCGTCCAGATGGTATTGGTCACATTACCTCTAGTAGCCTTAGCACCAACCCTAACTGACATCTCTGTCATGGTGTTTCCCACCAAAACCTCAAAGAGTGTCTGTCTCCGGCGATGGCTCCATTTGCCTGGGCCTCTTGCTTTGTTAAGTGGGCCTGGGCTGTCCCAGCTCTGGTACAGTGTGCTAGCTAATTCACAGGTGCAGATTTTCTTTCCCACTCCTTCCTCCTCAAGACCTGAGTGAAGCACTGTACATTGTTCCTTCTGTGTGGGGAGATCTTTGTTTCTTTAGCTGGGGAGTGGAGTAATTAACTTGGTCCAGCAGGATGAAAAAAGGCCTGGACTCTGATCCTGAGCATAACCAGAGAAATATGAAAAATCTGGATGACCCATAAGGTGTACATAAATCTGCTTGGGACCTGCAAAATTGATCTTGGTGCACACCTTTCACCCCAGTGTGACATCTTGTTGGATTTTTTAGGCCAAAGGGAAATGAAACTGCACTCTAAGGCTGATTTCTCTTATGTATATTTTAAAGTGTCATTCCAAACAAAACAGTAAAACATACTCTCTTTACCTATGAGGGCCACTGATATTATAAAGCCTGCCCCAGGTCAATCGGTAACCCTGCAGAGTCCCCTCTGCGCCAGGCTACATGTGCGCAATTACCAGAGTGCGCGTGATGTGAGGCTCACATGTGCAGCCCGCACAAGTGTTCAATTGTAACCAGCCAAGTGCCCCTTGCTCTTGCTGCATCACAGCTGTCTTATGTTAAAGAAAGGGTGGACACTGGTGGTAAACATGTGCAGTTGGTGTACATATGATTACCGTGGGTGAGACACAAGTAGTGAGAATCACCCACAGTAAAAAAGTCCAAAATTGATTGATCAAAAAAATATATATATATCTTGACGTACTAAATGGGCGGAACCCATTATGCAACATATACAAAATACAAATGTAGAATCTAGCACCATAGTTTACAGTGAAATGTGTTCTTGTATCCATTTTTGACCCGAGGATACATTTTGTGCCAAAGAAATAGTGCAAAAGTATAAGTGCCACGAACAACAGCCACTCACATTCCAGTCGCTCACATAGTTACGGTGATCCTCCGGAAAGTTTTGCAGTGAACAGCGAATGCTGGGAAAAACCTGAAGGTTCACAAAGTTCCCATTTGGAGTGGACCCAATTATTTGTGGTTCTTTCTGAGATTAATAAAATGAGTACAACTGGTTTGGCGAAATAATATCTTTAGTTACCTATGTGGGTGCTCTGCCTAAAATAATCTGCATGGTTGAGACAACAGCAGTCAGATGTGGGGTCAAGACGGTGTTGTCCTCAAGAACAGATGAGGCAATGTGTCTATAAAGCTAAGATTCAAAACAGTGTTTCAAAATGTATTCAATAAATAAAGACTGATTGAAAGAAGCTCGAGCATATTAAATTACAAAAAACAGAAAGGCTTATTAAAATATTGAAGCGCAATGAAAAGGGCAACAATATAGGGGCATATCAACAAGGGCTTTATCTCTGCTTTTTTGGCTTTAAAAGCCAAGAAAGCAGAGATAAAACTAGCGCCCTATCAACAACAGGGTGCTAACACGCAAATTCGCATGTTAACACCCTTTTACTCTACGCTTCCCCTTGCATCTCTAATGAGATGCAAAGGGGGCGTTCCAGAGTAAAATAATAGGAGAAATGTCGCTAAGCGACATTTCTCCTATTATCAAGAATGTCGCTAACCCTGTTAGAGACAAAAAAAGCAGCGCTAACCGCGGTTAACGCTGCTTTTTTACGTCTGCTAATTTTCAGACTTAGCCATGATATCCTATGGAAGGAGGATATCATGGCTAAGTTTGCCTGTCCCTATCAACAAGGTAACGTGTGATTATCGCTGGGTTTCCAGCGATAATCTCACGTTAGCTTGTTAGCGTGTAGATTTTTATCGCTATTGAGATAAGCGTTGCTAATAGCACGCTATCTCAGCGATAAAAATCAACGCTAGCCGGCGATAATTATCCTCACGCTAAGAGCGCTGAGCGATAATTATCGCCGGTTTTTGTTGATATGCCCCAAAGTTAGTCTTAAAAGAAAAGCCATACATATTAGAAGTCAATTGCCGTAAAAGATAGATGCAGCATTGTGCAAAATCTTAAAAATAAGCCAAGTCCAAAACGTGCAGCAAATTGATAGAGAAACAGACAGCATCCCCAGCAGATACCCAAGAAGTCTGGCACTCCCCTCAAAATTAGATCTTTTAATAATAATAATATTCATGATAGGAAAACAATAGAAATCGCACAGTGAGCATGGGCTAAGCCAAAGTATCGATATAACAGCAGAACAACATCATTAATAGTTTAAAAAAAAACAACCATCCTAGCACTAGCCCACTAAATGAATAATCCTTATTTTCCCACTGACCTATTGCCAATAGAGTTGTCAGAACAAATCTTGTTACATAAACAAAACAAAAGCCTCAGACATGAATTGCTTGCAGTGAGCGATCAGGAAGAGCCTTGGAAAGTATCAAAAGGTTTCCTCCGAGTTCTGAATTCCTCGAGAACAGCACATCAACGCAAAGCAACAGCACGCATTTCGCTGTGTGCAGTGTCAATGAGAAATATAAACACACAAAGAATATTATAAATGCTCCAGGAAAACAATATGGAGCCGAGGCCTAGTTTGGCAGAGCCCAGAAAAATATAGGGGCATATTATCAAGAGAATTATCGCCGATTTAGCGGCCGTTTTCGACCGAAAAGTGCGATAATTCAATCGCAGTATCAACAAGGGCACGCTAACGCGTGTTTCCTTGAGTGAGCAGCCCTTTAAACTCCACTTTGCATGTCAGCAATGAATATCGCTAATGACATGCAAAGTAGGCGTTCCCTTACATTTCTCCCTTGAAATCCGCACTGACACGGCAGCGCAATATTATCAAGCCTCAAGCAAACCTGCGATGCGATAAAATAAACCGCGCTAACCGCAGTTATCGCGGGTTTGTAACGCCTGGTCAGGAACTGACTTAGCCATACTTTTAATGGCAGGTGGATTGTACGGCTGAGGCAACGGGGCATATCATCAAGGAAACGCGCTAAATATCTTATTTCCCGCTTAGCGCGATTCTGTTTCAAGCCGCTATCGCAGGATTTAATCGCTGTGGAGATATGCCTTGATAATAATGCGATATCTCGGCGATTAAATCCGGCGATACGCGGTGTTAAACAGAATCGCGTTACGCGGGAAATGCGATATTTAGCGCGTTTCCTTGATAATATGCCCCATAGTTCTCTACATCACAGCATTATCGTTTCAATTGCAAAGGTTTCATGTTAATACACATATTTAATTCTAATCAGAAAGCATGTTTAACACCTAGTTCAATGTAATTTTCTAGTGCACTTCAAAACTTTTTGTAAAATGTGAAAATGGTGGAATCTGCAATTTTATTAATTTGCATGCTGAGTGGATTACTGATTAAAACAATCTGCTTTGCTGGTAAACTTTAGAAAAAACGTGAATTTCTTTCATCAAGAAAGGGAAAGACTCATATTTATGCTGCCTGAGCGCCCCTGGACTGCTAAAGAGTCCCAGTCGCTGCTGGCTGCTCGATGTTCTGATTTGAATAGATTTCAGGCAGATTTAAAAACGGAGACAGACGTGTTCTGATTTGTTGAGGGCAGCCAACCAGAAGTGATGAAATAGCAAACTTTTAAGGAATTCTGAATGGCGGCACTCAACTAGTCAGAATGGATCTTTGTGGTTAGACCTTTTTAGGTCTCGCCTGAGACAGCGCTTTAGCGCTGCTCTGGCAAGACTTATAATAAGCGAGCTTTGGAAGTGCAAACAGTGGCTTTTCAGGCCTCCAAATACAGTGCATGTGCGCCGTCCGGGCGCGCGCACCATTTGGAGGCCTGAAAGCACTCGTTTGCTTTCACTTTCGCGGGCCACACAGCCGCTTTGAAGTGTGATCGCGATCGCGATCACTTACATTTCGCGGGCGCTTTGATGTTCTTAGTGAGCCGCGCGGCCACTGCGAACATCAAAGCGCCCGCGAAATGTACACGCCATTTGCCACCCCCTCCCTTATTCACTTTCATTATTTTTTGCACTCCCTCCTTGTCCTTGTCAGCTTTCCTGAAAGCTTGCCTTTGGATGCAAAACAGTGGGAAACTTGATAAAACATCTGTAATCTGTAGGCACAAGTCTACGTACGCATCAGGCCGGCCAGGAGTTTTCACGTGAATCGGGTCTCACATAACCGCTCCTCGTCTTTTAAAATACATATAAGAATGAAATTAATCATTTCCTATGGCAGAAAAAGGGAGCGGACAACAAACTAGCTAAAGTTTCCTACGGATTTATATTTTGTTATGTATATGGTAAAATTGACGGTGGTTTCTTGTTTCAAACCCTTTCAGTGTCATTGCAGCCATTAAATCCATAATGCGGAAAGTAGCGCAGTGAGTGAACGGTGGAAATGTTTTCCATTTTGTCTGAAACTTCTTTATTGTAATAATTGGCAAACTATTTTTGAAAAAAGTACCTAACAAACGGCACACCCGTAAATAACATAAGTTGACACCTGGGTACGCAGCTCGGACAGTCTCCTGAGCGCCTTGCATGGTTCTATGACTATGCCATGCTTGCCTCTCATGACAGAGCGGGTTTTCCCAACTGAGAACAAAACAGATTTGTTCCTTTGGTGGGGGAGGGGTTGTTTTTCTTGCCTCTAACTTGTCAGACTGTCAATTAAGCAGGAGCCTTAGAAATGCCTAATTATACCACTGGCACAGACGGTGTCCCATCCAAGAGAATGCTCCAGTTTTAAGTTGTTTAAAAAAATATTGTGTAAGATTTAAAGAGCGAAAGGGCGTCAGTGTGGTTTTTTTTTTAAATGTATTTGTATCTCGAACGGAAATGCTGATCGGAGATGTTACAGTCCGAATTTTTAAGTTTCACATTTGCTGCTTGACAAAACAGATTAAGGCGCAGAGGGGTGGAGCGTAGAGGGAATACAAAATAAATAGTGATCCGGGTGCACTTTGACCAAGTGATGTCTATGGGGGAAGGAATGCTTCGATGCCGTTAACTTAAAGAGAACAAGCATTTGCAATGCAATCGGTCTCGCATTTGCGAGAGTTTGAGCTATTAGCATTGTAAATGACAGTGCCTTTTATTTATGTTTTACAAAAACCAAACTTAAATAAAAAGCATTGTCATTTACAATGCCAATAGCTCAAACTCGTATAAATGCGAGACCTATTGCATTGCAAATGCTTGTTTATTGGATGAATGCCCATAACGTTCCCGACTGGTGGGCAGGCCGCTAATCTTGCAGTAGTTTCTAGGTCCCGTTGGATACCTCCAGCCATTCATGCTTTTTTCAGTGAGTGAGAAGCATAACGAGATGCTGGAAATTGTGCAGATGCTCCGGGATTCATCTCTGCTTACTGCGAAATGTTTTTAAAAATAATTCAGTTCCCAAAATTACACTTATGTTTACTAAGAAGAATTCTGATGTTTTGTTGTAACTCTTGTGAGGCTGGATTACATGAACTGCTCAGCTGGTGCTAACTTGCTCCTCAGGGGTTTTTAGCAGCAAATTAATTATTGCTTGTAGATGCGTGCTATTTTGCTGCATTTATTTTAGTGGTGATCAGGTCTGTTTTTGGCAGCACAAATCAACAGGCACAGTTTTTTAATGTAGACAATATTGGACACTGATTTTGATGCCGCAAAGAGGTACAATCTCCTACTAAAGGTAATGGAGCGAAACAGCATGCACTTACTTATGACACTTATACTTACTTACAACAACCCGGTTTAAATTTAACCCTCCGGTAAACTGTGGTGTATTGTCCTAGAGAAAGGGAAACCATCCCAATCAGGTAGAGCTTTTGAGCACATCAATGGTGGACTGACTGACTGAGGTGCCCATAATTGCTAATACCAGCAGTAGGGACTACCGCTTTGACCCAGAAACACTGCATTTAGATGGTGACTTCCCATTTCCGGAGACCCCTCTTGGCATCACCCCCTACTCCCCTGATTTTATTTACTGTCGACTGTTACTTTTAATATGCTCTCCTGGAATATTGCGGCAATTAAGGGCGCGTTGGATATTCTGTCCTGGGGGAATTTCATTGATCAATTTGACCTGTGCATCTTCCAAGAAACTTGGGCCATTGACCCGCCTCATAGATCAGGATACATGACGTATCATGTACAGGCTTGTTTAATAGGAAAGGGTCAGCCATCAGGCGGTCTTCTTATTTGGGTTAAAATAAACATCAATGTTAAAATACGTCCCCTTACCCCAATTTCACATTACATTACGGGTATATCTATTACTAGTACGGACGTCCACACTTACTATTTGTATAATAACGAGATGACAAGGGGAGGGGGGGAGACGGAGGTGATTGCATACCTTGCCCAGCATAGGGCCTCTTTTGACTCCCTTGATACTGCTGTTTTTGCATGCTATTTCAACACTACATATGAGCCTTGTGATATGGGTAATCAATCCCCCATAAGCGAAGATGATGAAGAGTGGGGATATCTGTACTTAACATTGCTCCAGTGAAACGCTGGCCTGCAGCTGCATATTAGCTCCTGCCCTTTACCTTAGCATGTGGTCTGAGGGCATGTAACAGCTGCTCACTCTCTGATCCTAATGCTGCGCATTCCTTTAATCGTCCAGGACGATCAAGCGAAATTGACTACCTCTTAATCCCTGTCCAGTTCTGGGGAAACCTGACTGATTTTAAGATGTTAATTGAGGGATGATAGCGATCAGGATGCCCTCTTCTGTTTATCAAACAGCCTGTTCCACCATCTGTCAGATGTCCCCATATCGCTTGCCTCTAATCTAATGCCATCCAATGATAGGCGTAGGATTAAATGAGGACATGTAGTTTAGTATCTGCGCCCAAGAGATTGTATGAACGGGGCCCTTAGGGAAAGCTCTGGTCTACTAATTTAACTATGATAAATGAGGGCTTATTTGAAACTCTAGGCAAGTGCTTTACACGAATTTACAAGTCTACTAGGGCCCATTCCAAACCTAAACATTCTTGGTATAACGAAGTGTGTAGCGACAATAAGAATGAACTCCGCCAGCCTATCACTAATTAGACTCAAAAGAAGTGAGTACAAATTGACTCAAGCAAAAGCACTTAGGGATTGGGAGTCAAAGATATGGGAAGACATCTATGAGGCAGCGGTATGAAGAGATACCAAAACTTTTTGGAAGCTGGTAGCTAATGGCAACGAGGGCCCATTGAGACTCCTGCCAGATGCAATTTGTCCTGAGATATGGCATGCCCACTTCACAGATTTGTACAGGCCACAAGGACTTTTGGCTGATGATGCTACACAGCAATATGACTTAACTCCCTCTTTGACAGGCCCTCTAGTGATAGAGATGAGGGATTTGCTGAAGGCAATTAAGGCTATCACCCCTGGAAAAGCAGCTGGATCTGATGGGTTGCCGGGCGACCTTTTCCTTGCTGATATCAAGACATGGGCCCTTTATTTTAACAAATTCTCGGTCCATATTTTGGAAGGGGCAAGCATTTCTTCCAGTTGGAAGGCTGCCCAAATCATGTCCATTTAACAAAAAGGCCAGCGGGAATCCCCCACTTAATTTTTAGGTCCATTAGCCTTGCAAATGTAGCCCAAAAGGTCTTGGCTAGACAAGTACTTGAAAAATTGGACTCTTGGATTGAGGATTTTCATGCTGTCTCGCCATTGCAGGTAGGATTAAGAAGAGGGATCAGCACAACTGACTAGATTTTTAGGTTTTTATGAATTTATAGGAAAGCAGGTTTCATACAGAAGGCACACCTATATCTGGTCTTCATTGATCTAAAGTCGGCATTTGACTTAGGTCGCAGAGCCAACTTGTGGGTTGTCCTGAGGAATAGTGGGGTTTCATCTGACATTCTGGATATATTGGACCATCTTCACCAGGATACTTATGCCCAAGTGAGATGGGTCCGGGTAGGGGAGCTGACTGAATGGATTGATATCCAGAATAGAGATAGGCAAGGCTGTGTCTTTGCCTCAAACGTCTTTTCCTTGTATCCTAATGATGTAATAACTTATGTGGAGGATGGCTTAAATTATGCTCCTTGCCTAGTTGGATGTAAAATCCCTCTTCTATTATTTGCAGACAACACCTTTCTGATCTCGAAGACCCCTCGAGGACTACTAGATAGCAAATTTGAAGACTTTGGTGCTGGGCGAGGTCTTGTAATAAACCATTTCAAGACAAAGTTTATTGCCCTTAGTCCTACCAAAACATTCAGGGGTTCGATAATGCTCGGGGGTCATCCTCTGGACTCGGTAAGCAAGTTTGATTATTTGGGGGGGGCAGGTTAACTAGATCTATGTCATGGGCACCAAAGGTTCAGAAGAGCAGCCCAAATTTAACCCAGCACTCTGCTATAATATTAAGGCGCTACAGGAAATCCCAGATCAGGTGTATTTCTTCTGCACTCAAGGTGAACAGACCCGAATACGAGGGCAGTGCCCTTTATGGGGCCGAAGTATGGGGCACTTTTGAATCTGACTAAACTTGGGGTAGTGGAGAGTATATTTCTGAGAGTACTAACCAACCTCCCCAATAATACTCTGTTAATACCATTAAGACAAGATATGGGTCTCAAGTCAATGATGCATAAGGCCCAACTAATGCTGTTACTTTACTGGAGAAGGTTGAAATACTCTGTAGACCCGGAGGATTATTGTGGAACCTTGGAGGACGTGGTATCACTGGATAGGTGCAGTAAAACCAAGTGCCTATCTTACGTCCAAAAGGTAGTAGTACAAATCGGTCTAGGGGACTACTGGTTCTCCACGGCTCCCACAACATATCTATCCATGACCACACTTAAGGATGCATTCTGGAATATGTTAATTCCAGCGAATTTCAGAGTGTGCCCGAGGTATCGCTTAGTTCCATCTTTTTAGATTTTAAACCTGACTTTCAATTTGAGCCCTTCTTGGATTTGATTAATTCATCAGCTGCAAAGTCCCTTTATCTTAAACTCCTCTATGGTACTTTACCACTAATGTCCTTACTAGCAAAATGGAACTGCCTATCTCCAATAAGTACTATAAGTTATTCTTTTCTACTCGGGTTCCACCCACCCAAGAACAACATGGATCTTCCCCTTGTGCAAGCAACTTGGATGTGGCTAACTTGAGGTTGCCACATGGCTCCTCCATACAGAATCCTCTCAGTTAGTTGTCGGTGTGGTATCCAAGTACCTCAGTTGGAGCTGGTCCATCAGGTGTAGGGCACTGGAGTGATTGACAAGTCTGGCTTACCTATTTATACCCCCTTTTTGTCTCAGTCTTCTAGTACTTGTGTATTAGAAATACGATGTTCACCTTTGGTCCCTTTTATTTGACGTATTCAAACAATATCTTTTTTAATATTATTTTTAATTAATTGTAAAGTATTTATCAATATGTTTTTATGGGGTGTTTGACAATGCAATTTACAACAACCTAAAGGTATATCACCATTAACTATTAAAACGTTTTAATGATATGACATAGCACAGTGCTTTTTATTAACTTTGTGTGTTTTTAGTTTTATATATGTACTGTATTTGTCTATGTACTTTTATGGTTGAAAACACTGAATAAAGTATTTGATGATGATGACTTATGAAATAGCACCTTAGTGCAAATTAGCAGCACTTGGGAAGTTTAAGTAATCATGACTCAAGTGCCTAAATAAAGCACTGTAAAGCCTGGAGATGAAAAAAATGATCTGTCATACAAAGGGTGTGTTAGAAATGGGATTTTTGGGGGCATGTGCCAAAGCCAGGCAGAAACCACCACTCTAGTCGGGATAAGGGAGTTACACACCTAAAATAAACCCTGCTCACCCCCCTTGGTAGCTTGGCACGAGCAGTCAGGCTTATCCTAGAGGCAGTGTGTAAAGCATTTGCATATAACCAACAGTAATACAGTATAAGCACTACAAAAGGACACCACACCAGTTTAGAAAAATATCCAATATTTGTATATACTTAAGACAGACCAAAAACGATAAAAATCGACAATACAGTACTTACAAATCTGTGGTTATCAAATTATGCTTGAAAAACAGTTCCTTGATGTCGATAGGTCCGTCCGGGGCTATCACGGCGTCATGAGCAAACAAATCCAAACAGTTCTGGCTGACCGCGGTGTCACAGGCCAACTACGGTGTCGGGAAGACCCGCAAACAGTACCTTTTAGAAATGCAGGGCGTCGGCGACCTCTCGTTGAGCTTCCGAAAGCACGGCGTCCGCAGGCGTCGGTGCAGGAGTTGTCGGGGCCCTTGAAGTCACAAATGTTGCAGATCAAACTCCTGTCTGTTGAAGTCAGGAGCGCTGGCTTCGGCAGGCGTCGGGTGCTGTGTGCCAAGTGCAGTGGTGCAGCGTGCGGTGCCCTCAGGTCGCGGTGCGAGCAGCGGCTTGGTGGCGGCATCAGATGGCGGCAGCGGTGAGACCAGGGTCGCGGTGTGAAGTGAAGGTGGTGCTCGTTACGGTGCGGGCAGTTCGCGGTACAAGCAGCCGTGTAGTCATTGCTGAAGCGCTGTCGTTGGCTGAAGAACTGGAGTCGATGGTGCCGGAGTCGGTAGGCCAAGGCAGCTGTGGGGATGAGAGCGGTGCGTCATGTAACTTTACGAGCGGTGCCCTCGAACTACGGTGCAAGCAGCGGCGTCTAATTCGGCATGAAGCGGCATCATCTGGACACCAAGGCGGCCACGTGAAACAAGGCGGTGCGGAGTGCGGGACTCACAGGTTGCAGTGCAAGCAGTGGCTCGGTGGCGGCGTCAGCAGGCATCGTCGGTGAGACCAGGGTCGAGGTGCGGCGTTGGGGCAGTGCCCTCTGTGGTGCCTTCAGGACACGGAGTCGGCAGCAGCGTCGTAGACATCGTCAGGTGGCTTTTCTTCTGTTGCAGCACAAAACACATAGTTCCTAGTGCTCAGGGCAGAAGAACTTGAAGTCTTTGCTGTTACTGAGACTTCGTGAACAGGGGGTAAGCTCTACCTCAAGCCCTTGGAGAAACTCACAAAGTAGATTGCAGAAAGTGCAGTCCAGTCCTTTCACTGCCCAAGAGAGAAGCAGCCAATGCAGGCAAACACTGCAAAGCACACAGCAAAGTGGTAGTTCCTCCTCACAGCTTCTCCAGCTCTTCTTCTTGGCAGTCTTCTTGGTCAAAGTATTTATATCCCAACATCCTTTAATCTCTTAGGCAGAGAGTGTCTCTGTCCAGCCAGAACCACTTCTGCCTTCTCTAGTGTGACTTCCTGGCAGGAGGTGGAGACGGCATGGTCAGAGGCAAACCAGGCCCTTTGAGGTGCAAGAAAATCTCCTCCCTCTTCCCCCAATTGCAGCCCAGGTCTATTCAGCCCTTACCTGACCCACCTTGACTTTCTGGAGCCACTCCTGCTCCCCAGCCTTCTGTCATCCAAAACTCAGATGGGCAATCCACATTCCAGCAGAGGCACACGGGATGACTGAGCAAGAAAATACCTACTTTCTAAAAGTGGTATTTTCAAACGCAGAATGTAAAAATCACCTTCACTAAAAGACGCATCTGTAGATTCTGAGTTCAGGCATACTAAACTTTACTTTCCTACATAGTTCCCCAGGCCAGTTATGTTTATAAAATTTTATAAACAAACTCCCCATTCTGTGCTATGGAGAACAGGTAGCCGTGCAATAGCGAAAAACGGAATTGGCTGTAATTCACTATCAGGACATGCCACACACACCAGGGCATGTCCTACATTTCACATACACTGCACCCGGCCGACAGGGGTACCTTGGGCCTACCTTAGGGGTGGCTGACATGTAAGAAAATGGAAGGTGAGGGACTGGCAAGTGTGTGCACTGCCCAAGTCGACATGGCAGTTACAAACTGCGTGCAGACTTCGCAGTGGCATATATGAGTTACCTTTTCAGGGCTACTCACATGGGTGGCACAATCAGTGCTGCAGGCCCACTAGTAGCATTTGATTCAAAGGACCTGGCACACTCAGTGTACTTTACTAGGGACTAACAAGTAAATCAAATATCCAATCATGGAAACACCAATCCATAACACAATTTACCACAGGAGCACTTGCACTTTACCACTGATCAACAGTGAGAAAAGTGCGCAGAAACAGTACGCCAGCAAAAACAGAGTCAAACCCGAGAGGTCAGAAAGCAAAAACTCAGGGGAAACACGCCAAAAGATGCCAAGTCTAAAAGGTGCTACAGCCTAAAGTGAAAAAACTTGATAGATCAGTTAGTAGAGCACATGCCATACCGATTTGTGTGTGTGTTTTATATGTAAGGGGCTCCGGTGTCAATAATTGGCATAAGTGTCTACATACCTTGCTGCAAGAATCTATGTGAAATCCACATGTCAAAGATTTAAATCCCAGTAAGGAAGCCCAGGCGTATTTTGCTCTTACTGCAGATACTTTGGTTTAACAAATTCTTTGTGAAGCCATCCTCTGTTAGTTTAGAATTGCACTTCAATACTTTAGGGCTAATACACTTTTCCTGAGCTGTGAGTAACCTGCAGGTATTTTTCTTTCAGTTGAAGCACAATAGTGTATGCAGTATCGGCTGGAAGCAGTGGAAATCGTTGAGGCAGCACGGGGGAATCAAAAATAAGAAACAAACAAAACTTACCTGCAGCCTGACGTCTGCCGCCTCACCGCCTCTTCAGCCTCAATGCTCACACAGGCTCCCAGACTCCCCTGCGCAAATCCAGACGCAAATCTCATGCTGGTATTAACCAGCATGAGAGAAGCGTAGCGATTGAGCGAAGCAGAGTGGTTCCACGCTCCAGCAGGGACTGGGAGCTTTGTTCCTGAGCCTGCCCATATATCCAAGTAATAGCCTGGAGATATCCAAGTGCACATGGTAGTTTGACCGGCTATGGACGGCTGGCCAAACAGACCTGGGCACTGGCAATGTGCTCTGAGCCCACCACTCTCCCTGCTCCTGATGGACTCGCCCTCAAGACTTGGCTGTGGGAATAAAACAAAATGATAATAAAGGAGTTTTGTAACTGCTTTATCATTTTATTTTACATAGGTCTGCTGGTTCTAGTAGTTGGGCGACCCTCCTCTGCCATAACGGAGAAGCCACCCCTGAGTGCATGGGGTTCACATTCCTGCTGCAGAGAACAGTGCTCACCCTCTGAACACAGGTTGACATTTTAGCCTCCATTCAGTTAGCTAGTTAAGGTTGTTTGTGTATCTCCTACTGAGATATGTATGCACTCTACAGATCACAGGTTTAAATCCCAGTAGGGAAGACTCATCCTTTTATCATTCTAAATTTGACAAAAGGAATACCTTTGAACTGAAAAGTAATTACAGAATGGGATTTTAAGTGAAACAGAGTATACAAACGTGCCAACTGTAAGCCGGCAAAGACACAGCAGAGAAGTTTGAACATGAAAGGATATAAAAAAAATGCTTTTGAAGCAGCCTGCCATGTCATTTTGTTGGCCTCACACACCACATGTGTGTGCCTACAAAATGACGCAGATGTTATTTTTTTCTTTCAAGTTACCGATCTGAGTTGGATCTGTAATTCAAAAGAAAAAACAGCACGTTGAAACATTCTTTTTTTTTGCATGGATGGGGGACCCAACATTGTGAGGTCCGGTGAAGGGGTGGGGCAAAAGCAACAAAGAGGGACGAATGGGAGTAACAACATGGGGGCACAAGTCGTGTAGGGTGGATTTTTAAAGTGGGTAAGGGAAGCAACACAGGGGCAGAAGCAACCCAAAGGTGCAGGAAGTGGCAGAAGCAAAATAGCATAAGAGGGGTGAAACCAACATTGGGTGTGGTGGGGGAAGCAGCATGTGGGTACAGGTGGGGGGCTCAAACAGGCAAAAAAGAGCTGGGTGGACAGAGCCTCAAACCCGGTAGTAATTAAAAGCTAACCTTTAAAGTGGTCCTTTTCGAGCCCTATAATCGTGTCCTCAACTTTACAGACAAAAACACTGATTGATTTCCGAACAATGTATGTAAAACACATCAAGGTAATCCAAGCCAGTGATTTAGCTCCTGCTTATATTTTACATCTTTTACTTAGGAGCCAATTATGAGTTTGGCGGACACACCGCTAGCCCGCTGCTGCCGCGGTCGTGAACACGCCACCAAGCTGATGGCATCCCAACCGCTGCATTACGAGATCACTGTGGGGCTGGTGGTGTGTTGTGGCATTGCCACGGCGGTGGCATGCTTCGGCTATAGGAGAGAGTCTGAAGCCAATGCCAGCCTGCTGCAAGTCGGGTCTCTGTTTCCATGCACCCTGTTGTGCATGGCAAACAGTGCGCACACCGATCATGCTAGCTTAGGGGGACCCAACATGGGCCCTGGCCACATTCCACATGGGCTTATTTGCCCTGGGGCCATGTTTGTGGCCCTTTACCTTCCTTTCAGCAGATCTTTTCATGGTGGTGTCCCCGCCATGAAAAGGTTGTCAGAAAGGCAGGTCATAATTCCTACTGCGGTGCCTATTCCAGCACTGCCAACATTGACTGCCACTGCCACCACTGCCATTGGAGCTCAGATCTTGGCGGTGGCAGTGGTTGGGAGGCAGTCTCACTGCCGTGCTCATAATCCGGCCGTCAGACCACCAAGTATGCGGGTGCTCCGACTGCCAGAATGCGGCAGTGGTTCATGGACCACCAGGGTCGTAAACAGCCCTCAGTCTCCCGATCCCTACAAGTGTTTGCTTTTTTGGATCTTGTGTTTCTCTAGTTTTTTGTGAAGCATCTGGCTCTTCTATAATGCTTACTTTGAATGGAGTCGCACTCACGAGTTTAATATAAACTGCGATTGACAGCTCTGGAGTTGAGACTGAAGGCACTGCGAGTTTCTCACATTGGCGGTCATATTGGTCCAAAAAGGTGTCCAGAATCTATGGTCATCCAGTCCTTGGCTTCTCTGCAGAGTGCACAGAGAAATGGTCAAGTATGCCAGTTGCAACTGTAATGCTATGAATATGTGCATGAAAAAGATATCAGTGGTCAAAATATTGACAAGGTGTTAATAAAAGAAAAAGGCATTGCTTAAAACTGAGTGGGTGCATTGAGTGTTTGGGGCGGTGAAGTAAACATGACCTGGGGAAGTACAGAGAGGGTAGAGTAAAAAATGATGCTGAAGAGGAAAGAGATGAGGTGTGAAAAATGCATATGAAGGATTTCAGAAAGAAGCAGAGAAAAAGGGATGAATGTCTAACACAAACTGCAGAGGAGTGTATTGTGAAGGGAAGAATGGGAGTGATTTAGATACTCTGAACACCACAAAAAACCCTTCCACAGATCTCATAAATGCTTAATTCACATTCACAGAATTGAAACATTTTCAATAGCATCTGCAAAAAAATCATTTTTGTTACCCATTTATCTTTTACAACTAACAACTATTGACAAAGAGAATAGTCCTGGATTGGTTTAGGTGTGTTTCAGTTGCTGTGTTACATATCTGGATGCAATAACAGAAACAACAGAAAAGCAGCACAATACCATTTGGGCAACACACTATGAAAGCACAAATTTTACATGTTTACGCTATGCCCTTAAGGACATATATCACGCCCATTCGTGAGACTCCTCACATCAGTTTTCTCATCCCATTGAAAGCCCTGCATGGGGAGAAAGTGCACAGGTGAGAAAGCAACGTGGGGAGCCAGGGAGAAGCGCTCAGATGAGGGAGAGGAACAGAGAGAGTGTCGGGGGTGAGAAGCACGCAATGAAGACAGTGGTAAAAAACATGCCCTCATTCAGAGTGCTTAAAAAAAGAAAAAAGTTGCACATGGAAAAGCAAGCAGTGGATGGATATAGTAATCCATTCATGCTCCAGGAGCTGGACAATCTGGAGAAGAAGGAAATCCCACGCAGCTCACGAATAAGAAGCAAGCAAATGAGAGTGACAATGAATCCAACCAATGATATGCCATAGAGCTGGACAAGCAACTGAAAGTTTGAGCCAGAAGCCTGCCTCTAGATAAGTTTGAGATCCTCTTGGAACCTCCAGCCCTAAACAAGCCTAGCTTTCTAGAGGTGCAACGTGATCCAATGTAATGGCTTCAGCTGCCAAATTGCATCATGAGGAAACAGGTTCAAATCCCGGTCGGGGATCAGCATCCTGTGAAACCTGATAAATACACCTCTATCAAAAAAAAAAAATCAAAAAGGTGTAAGTAGTCAGTATCATAAGTGCTCTTATGTCTTTGGGCACGGTGCATGCTACATACATTTTTGCAAAATAAAATGTGGATTCTGTTGGTCACTGTGAAACCAGGCACCATAGGCGTGGGTCTCACTTGCATTTTTTGCCATTGCCTCCTGTGTTTTGGCTTTGTGTGTTGGACTCCGTTTTGCTGGTCTAGATGCTTTGGGCACTTTGCCACTGCTGTTCAGTGCCAAAGTGCAAGTGGTCCCTTTGTAAATTGTAGTTATGGATTGATGTTTCCATGATTGGCTGCTTTGATTTGCTTGTCAGTCCCTAGTACAGTGCACTGTGTGTGACCAGGGCCTGTAAATCAAATGCTGCTAGTGGGCTGCATCACTGATTGTGTCACCCACATAAGCAGCCTGTAAATGTGACTCAGGTCTGCCACTGCAGTGTCTGTGGGCAGTCTAGTACTGCCATGTCGACTTGGCAAGTGTACCCACGTGCCAGGCCCTACCCTCTCCTTTTCTTATATGCTAGTCATCCCTAAGGTAGGCCCAAGGTACCCCTGTGGTCAGGGTGCAATGTATGTGATAGGTAGGACATGCCCTGAAGTGTGTGGAGGGAAACAACCTTTACAACACAGTCATTACATCGCACTACCTTTACATAGCAGTCATTACATCGCAACATCCTTAACATCGCATGTCATTACAACGCAGCCATTACAACTCATGTCACTACAGCTCATGTCATTACAACGCGTGTCACTACAACGCAGGCGTTACATCACAATCCATTACAATTCATTCCATTACAACGCATAGTACCTTTACACTATCCAACACTTTCCCTACTGTAGCACTCACTGGAGTTAGAATAGTAATGTTTACCCCTACACTATCCAACATTTACCCTACTGTTGCACTCACTGGAGTTAGATTAGTAATTTTTACCCCTACACTATCCAACACTTACCCTACTGTTGCACTCACTGGAGTTAGAATAGTAATTATTACCCCTACACTATCCAACACTTACCTTACATGCAATGTAGTGGTATGCATTGTAATTGTGTGCGTTGTAAAGGTATAATGCGATGTAATGGAATGCGTTGTAAAGGAATGCATTTTAAAGGATGTTGTGATATAAAAACTGCGTTGAAAAGGCATGCATTGTACATGTTTGTGTTGTAACGTCATACATTCGTGTGTGGCATGTCCTGATAGTGAATTACTGCCAATTTCGTTTTTCACTATTGCAAGGCTTCCTGTTCCCATAGGACAGAATGGGGAGTTTGCTTATAATATCTTATAAACATAACTACCCATGGTAACAGGGTGAGAAAATACATTTTAGTATGTCTGAACTCAGAATCTTAGAATGTATCTTTTAGTGAGGGCGATTTTTACATTTTGTGTTTGAAAATACCACTTTTAGAAAGTAGGTATTTTCTTGCTTAGCCATCCAGTGTGTCTCTGCTAGGATGTGGATTGACTATCTGGGTTTGGAGTGCCAGGGGCTGGGGTGGAGCAGTGGCTCTAGAGAGCCTGATGAGTTAGGGCTTGGCTGATTAGACCTGAGCTGCATTGAGATTAGGGGGATAAGATTTCCTTTCACCTAAATGGGCCTGGTCTGCCTTCCACAATACTGTCTCCACCTCCTGCCAGGAAACTGCACCAGAGAGAACAGAACCGGTTTTGACCAAGCAGAGGGCTTCTCTGCCACCAGAGAACAAAGGATTTTGTAGTAATAATAATAATAATAAATCTTTATTCGGTTATATAGAAACAATTATAACCATAAAAGTACATACAAAGAACATATCATCCACAGTAAACTGAATGTATAAAATTGTTTAAAGTAACAGTAATTATTTTAACCAAGATTTGTTCTATGACGATAGATACACTTTAAAAATGTCACAACAGTTTTTGTGATAAGTACAGTATTCAGGAATTGTAGGTGCAGCATAGCAGGGCGACATCGTCTGAAACCAAGAGTTCTTAGTAATGGAATTAGCCATATATTACGGTGCTCAGCGTAAAACTTGCAGAACAGGACAGTGTGCATTGTTGTTTGAACCGAAGTTTCATCACAGGGATACGCCCCTAAAACCTCTTTCCATGAATTACAGTTAGGAAATGCTACGAGCCTGTGAAAAACATTCAGTCTAAAACGTGTTAACAAAAAGCGCTCAAATTGGGAGTCAACATAGGTCAAGTATGGTTCAATTTACATTGTGGTCGCGACTATCATGGAGTGTTGAACAGATGTCTTACTTATCTCTTTGGTTAACCGTATTTCTTCCAAAAAGGACAGAGCTATTGTTTTTAATTCTTTCTTAGAGATCTCGGACATTAGTTCTGGGTTAACATAATATTTAGACAAACCCAAATCAATAAAAAACTTTTTTACATAAAGCACCCACGCAATTTTCCCTGCATGCTCCAGAGACATACAGTCTGCTGCAATCTCCTTAGTAAGGAAATTTTTTGATGATGTCCAGATACGGCGCCACAAGAGGAGGGGTTGAATTTTGGCCAGATCCTCAATGTGGGCCATACCAAGTTCAGCATGACAGGAAAAAGTGGATGCGCGTTTGGAAGTCATCAAGAGAAATCTCATGAAGGTATTCTCTGCAACTTGCAGCGCAGTCGTGTTTTTATGCCCCCACAGGCCTGCCCCGTAGAGTGTGGTTGAGTGGCACTTCGCTACATAGATACGAAGCAATTCTACGGGTGGTCTCTTTCCTAATTTCTGGGAAAATTTTATGAGGGCCGTTATTGCTCGCATAAGTTGGTGTTTACGAGCTTCAATAGCCGCTTTCCAATTAAGTTTTTCATCAATCATGACTCCAAGATACGGGTATTGGGTTGTAGAATCCAGCCTCTCTTTGTCTAGGAAAATAGACTTTCCTCTTTTCATATCCCTTCCTGCCACCATCACATAGGTTTTTTTTATATTTATTTTCAGATCCAGGGTGCCCATAAACGTCGAGTACCTATCTAGGGATTTCTGCAATTCTCGCGGAGTACGCGCTAAAATTACAGCGTCATCCGCATACAGAAGCGCTGGAATGAGGCGATCTTTTGTTTGAGGGAGGTCATGGGCCCCTCTCAGCATCTCTACTTCCAGACCGTTAGTGTAGAGTGAGAAGAGAAAGGGGGCCAAGACACAGCCCTGCCTCACGCCGCGTTCCACCCTAAAGGACTCGGATAATTCACCCATTGTTCCAAAACGAACCCTGGACGATGCATTGGAGTATAATGCACGAAGAAGATTTACCAGGGCTGGATCTATGCCCATCTCAATAAGAACAGACCAGAGCTTTGAATGGGAAACACAGTCGAATGCCGCAGTAAGGTCGACATAGACCATGTATAGTCTTCCTTCCTTTGCTGTAACATATTTTCCCATCAATAGGCTTAAATTCAATGCCTGTTCTATTGTACCAAAGCCCTCCCGGAAACCAAACTGAAAAACAGATAATATATTATGGTCTTCTGCCCACTCCTGAAGTCGCTGTAATACCACCCTACCCAAAACTTTCCCAAGAGAATCTAGTAATGATATTGGCCGATAGCAGGAGGCCTCCTCTCTATTTCCTTTCTTGAAAATCGGAATCATAATTGATTGAGTCCAAGTTTCAATTAACCCGTGATTCATTGCCGCATCGAACACCCCCTTCAGGATTGGCGCCCACAGGTCAAGTTTAAATTTAAAAAAATCGACTGGTACACCATCTGGTCCGGGGGCTTTTCCAGATTTACTTGCTTTAACGGCATTTATGACTTCGTATAATTCAAAGGTTAATGGGATCGGAAATAAAACTTCTTGGGGATTATCACTCGTCTTCTCTAGTGGGTCCACTACTTGTGTTTTACTGAAGACTTTAGAGAAGTGGTTTACCCATGTTACGCCATCAATCGCCACTTCAACTCTTGGCTGTTCACAACTATCCGTCAGGAAGGGAGTCTTTACCACCTTCCAAAACATCTCACCATTTTTTGCCTGAGAACTCTCATATAATTGATCCCATAAAGATTTTTTTAATTCCTGTTTCCTTTTTTTACGGGCTAGGCGGTAAGTCCTCCTTAAGTTACTGATTTCCTCTTGATCTCTTGCGGGTTTTGTCAAGGCTTTTTTTAAGAGTTTATGAGCTAGGGTGCATTCATGACTAAACCACCCTCTTTTCTCGCCCTTTTCCCCTTTATTAGTGCGGGTTAAAAGATCTTTTACTTTCTCCAATATTATTCTAAAATTGTGCAGTAATTCTAATTGATTAGTATCACTGTCTAAACATTTCCCAATGGCGGGATATGCCGCCTGGAGCACCTTCTTGGTTAGTACTTCTGGTTCTATCTTGCCCCAACCTATGGTGAAGCCATTTAATTTTGTAAGGTGGATGTTATTCTGAGCAAGAACAGTCATCATCGTGTATGGGTTAAATTTCCCCACGTCGATGATCAAGGTAAAGACCAGGGCTGCATGATCACTTAATATATTATTTATTAATCTAAAGCCCTGAGCTTTATTTTCCAATGTAGCTGAGACCAAGAAATAATCGATTGTTGTCTCCCAGCCCCTACCCACATAGGTAGGCTGTAACTGTCCTGAAGAAGTATTTATTTTATTTAGAATCACTAGGCCTAATTCTGACATCATTTCGTTAAGAGAATCTCCTAACTTTGTGTGACTAAAATGAGTCACATGATTATCAGTTTCTTCCCCCACCCCACAAATGTTACTGTTTTTCACGCTGCAGGGGTGGTGATTAAAGTCACCGCCCCAAACGATGCTTGGGACTTCTGACCCTTGTATTTTTTTTGTCAATGTGAGGAGTTTATTACGAAGTGCCCCGAACAGTTCTAGTCTCTCACATTCAGGGAGGTTATCATAGAAGTTTACTAAAAATACTACCCCCTTCCTTATAAATGTGAGTTTCAGGACCTGGTAGTTAGTGTGGAGTCTAAGAGGGGTTACTTTTAACCCAGGTATGGTGTTTTTTATAAATATCGTCAAGCCCCCCTTTGCCCTACCATGAGGTCCCGCAACTGCCGGTGAAAAATATGTTTTATAGCCCATCAAATGTTGTTCATTGGTGGACCATGTCTCTTGTAAACAGATTACATGGTGGTCTTCAACAAAGTCCATTAAGGACCCGTCCATTATTTTGGGGCGTAGACCTGCGATGTTCCATGACATAATTTGTAGTGTAATGTCAGATTCTCTTATAACAGAGCTTTTGTTTATATTAATTGCTTCCACTACAGGGGGGTTCTCTGAAGCTCTTAATTCTACGGGCCCCGACTGTCCATGAGAGTCACTACAAATATTCCTCGTTGGGGTAGTGACTAGGCCACCAATTTGTAGAAGATTTTGTACCATTTGAGGACCAGTATTTTCTGTTATTTCAGTTTCCACGTTTTCAGTTACAAGATCATTAACATTAATAGGAGATTGACAAAATTCTATGGGTTTCCATGGTTGGGTATCGCCATCATTGAGTCAGTCTACATCTTCCAAACTATACAAAACTGCATAAGGATTAGCAGTAGGTATATTGAACCTCTGATGTATGTAGGGATAATTATTCCAAGAAGATGAATTTAAATCCTGACAGAACTGATGGTTATTGTTCAGGAACCCATCACTTAACTGGGGATTGGAAAAGTGATTGCGAGGGGCTTGATAGGAGGAATAACGCTCTACTGCCCTCCGATTAGGAGGGGGATCTTTTCTAGCGTGGGGTTTAAGATGGGAAATCAATTCTCTTGGGTAGAAGTAGTTGACAAGGTGTGTGGAGATTGCTTCCTCCCCTCTAGCTTCGTACCAATCCCCTATGCATCTAACCGCTCTGTGATCTCTAAAATTTATGATAATCACGTCCCCCTTTTTTTCCTTTGGTCTTGTTCCTACCCAACATGTACGTCTCACCATAAGAATTTCTCCATTTATATGTGCAGGGAGGGGTCTATTATGGGTCAACCAATAAATGTTTTTGTTTTTTAACGCATAAAAGTCCTCCCTTACACCCTCTGGTAGTTCAGGAACCCCTGTCAGGATAATTGTGTATGGGGCTGATTCTGGGGGTAAGTCCACTCTTCTACTTGCCGGAATATATTGGGACTGAGGTAACCAATCACTATTCTCCTGATCTTTTATAACCCTTTTCCTCACATTATTTGTTGCCAGAGAGATATTAGCGTTTTTACTTTTTGTCTCTTCAATTACTTCTGGAAAGCCAATTTTAGAACTATTAACCACCTTTTTCTCCCCATCCAACTCTTTGCCGTTTATTGCATGGTGGGTTTTGCCAGACTCTGTAGTTTTATTTGAGAATGTTGCCACAGAGTTTTCCCCCCGAGCAATAGTCAATATCGGCAGGTTATCAGTAGATGGGGGTCGCATTGCCACGAAGGATGTAGAAGGGGGTTGATCATTAATACTGCTTTTGGTGTAAATATTAAGCAATTCAGAGGTAACTGAGTTATTTCTTTCCACTTGTTTCCTTAAATCTTCCAGGTGTACATTTATTAATCTAGACCTTTCCAAAAGTGGAAGTAAAAGGGATTTAAACAAAATCTCTATTTTTGTAAGTAGGTCGGTCATAATATCATGGCTAGAAGATACTCCCAAAGCATTAGTGGTTGAGTGAGAGTTTTTTTGCGGTACAGAACCTGGTAGATTCGGGTTTTGGGCTGAGGATTTAGCCTTCTTCTTTTTAGCCACAGATGACTTCATTGAGGTACATCGTTTCTTTCTTACTGGTTGTCTGTTGACCTCTGGTTCCACAATCGGCGGGGGGGTGATAGCTAGGTTCGGTGAATCTGATAGCCCTGACAATGTTAGGCTACTTATATTATCAGAAAAAGGAACCGCGCCTGAGGAATCAACATGTGGAACTTTTTGTGACCTTCCGTGCATAGAGTGGGATTTAAAGGTACCTGCGCCCTCATTTAGCACATCTGGGGAAAGAGCATTACCAATCATACCCAATGAGGAATGCTTGCCTGTTAGCAGATCTAAAGATAAACGCTTTTCAGTATCCGCTATTTCTTTCTCCAAAACGGTAGTTACGCGTTTGAAGAACTGGTCGATTGTTCCTGACACTGGACCTTTAGAGGTGTTAACTGTTAAGGTACGGGGATTGTCAGCGTCAAGAGGCATCTTATGAGGTATGGAGGAAAATAGGCGTACAAATACGGTCCAACTGTGCTCTAAAATCAAAAATATCCACAATATAGTAGAACTTTAGGCAATACACAAACAATACTCTCACCGAGCAGAGAAGGTTAGAGGGGTGGCCCGTCCCGTCCACGATCGTCCTCGGACGGCCTCAGACGGCCTACCCTTTGCCCAGGCTTCGCCCCAGTCTACGCCCCGCACGCGTCCCGCTCACGCGTTCAGGGGCTAAAGGCTAAATAGCGAGAGGAGGAGGGGCCAGGAAGAGGCACCAGGTGTGTGGGTTTACAGCAGTCCAAGGCACCCTGGTCCTTGCAGTCCCAGCGATTGTTCAGCGCAGCCTTCAGAGGTTAGTTAGCATCACAATGTTCCACCGGCTCCAGCCACGTAAAAGTGTGATTGTTAAAATATTATCCGCAGTCTACGCCTACTATCATAAATTTTAGAGATCACAGAGCGGTTAGATGCATAGGGGATTGGTACGAAGCTAGAGGGGAGGAAGCAATCTCCACACACCTTGTCAACTACTTCTACCCAAGAGAATTGATTTCCCATCTTAAACCCCACGCTAGAAAAGATCCCCCTCCTAATCGGAGGGCAGTAGAGCGTTATTCCTCCTATCAAGCCCCTCGCAATCACTTTTCCAATCCCCAGTTAAGTGATGGGTTCCTGAACAATAACCATCAGTTCTGTCAGGATTTAAATTCATCTTCTTGGAATAATTATCCCTACATACATCAGAGGTTCAATATACCTACTGCTAATCCTTATGCAGTTTTGTATAGTTTGGAAGATGTAGACTGACTCAATGATGGCGATACCCAACCATGGAAACCCATAGAATTTTGTCAATCTCCTATTAATGTTAATGATCTTGTAACTGAAAACGTGGAAACTGAAATAACAGAAAATACTGGTCCTCAAATGGTACAAAATCTTCTACAAATTGGTGGCCTAGTCACTACCCCAACGAGGAATATTTGTAGTGACTCTCATGGACAGTCGGGGCCCGTAGAATTAAGAGCTTCAGAGAACCCCCCTGTAGTGGAAGCAATTAATATAAACAAAAGCTCTGTTATAAGAGAATCTGACATTACACTACAAATTATGTCATGGAACATCGCAGGTCTACGCCCCAAAATAATGGACGGGTCCTTAATGGACTTTGTTGAAGACCACCATGTAATCTGTTTACAAGAGACATGGTCCACCAATGAACAACATTTGATGGGCTATAAAACATATTTTTCACCGGCAGTTGCGGGACCTCATGGTAGGGCAAAGGGGGGCTTGACGATATTTATAAAAAACACCATACCTGGGTTAAAAGTAACCCCTCTTAGACTCCACACTAACTACCAGGTCCTGAAACTCACATTTATAAGGAAGGGGGTAGTATTTTTAGTAAACTTCTATGATAACCTCCCTGAATGTGAGAGACTAGAACTGTTCGGGGCACTTCGTAATAAACTCCTCACATTGACAAAAAAAATACAAGGGTCAGAAGTCCCAAGCATCGTTTGGGGCGGTGACTTTAATCACCACCCCTGCAGCGTGAAAAACAGTAACATTTGTGGGGTGGGGGAAGAAACTGATAATCATGTGACTCATTTTAGTCACACAAAGTTAGGAGATTCTCTTAACGAAATGATGTCAGAATTAGGCCTAGTGATTCTAAATAAAATAAATACTTCTTCAGGACAGTTACAGCCTACCTATGTGGGAAGGCGCTGGGAGACAACAATCGATTATTTCTTGGTCTCAGCTACATTGGAAAATAAAGCTCAGGGCTTTAGATTAATAAATAATATATTAAGTGATCATGCAGCCCTGGTCTTTACCTTGATCATCGACGTGGGGAAATTTAACCCATACACGATGATGACTGTTCTTGCTCAGAATAACATCCACCTTACAAAATTAAATGGCTTCACCATAGGTTGGGGCAAGATAGAACCAGAAGTACTAACCAAGAAGGTGCTCCAGGCGGCATATCCCGCCATTGGGAAATGTTTAGACAGTGATACTAATCAATTAGAATTACTGCACAATTTTAGAATAATATTGGAGAAAGTAAAAGATCTTTTAACCCGCACTAATAAAGGGGAAAAGGGCGAGAAAAGAGGGTGGTTTAGTCATGAATGCACCCTAGCTCATAAACTCTTAAAAAAAGCCTTGAAAAAACCCGCAAGAGATCAAGAGGAAATCAGTAACTTAAGGAGGACTTACCGCCTAGCCCGTAAAAAAAGGAAACAGGAATTAAAAAAATCTTTATGGGATCAATTATATGAGAGTTCTCAGGCAAAAAATGGTGAGATGTTTTGGAAGGTGGTAAAGACTCCCTTCCTGACGGATAGTTGTGAACAGCCAAGAGTTGAAGTGGCGATTGATGGCGTAACATGGGTAAACCACTTCTCTAAAGTCTTCAGTAAAACACAAGTAGTGGACCCACTAGAGAAGACGAGTGATAATCCCCAAGAAGTTTTATTTCCGATCCCATTAACCTTTGAATTATACGAAGTCATAAATGCCGTTAAAGCAAGTAAATCTGGAAAAGCCCCCGGACCAGATGGTGTACCAGTCGATTTTTTTAAATTTAAACTTGACCTGTGGGCGCCAATCCTGAAGGGGGTGTTCGATGCGGCAATGAATCACGGGTTAATTGAAACTTGGACTCAATCAATTATGATTCCGATTTTCAAGAAAGGAAATAGAGAGGAGGCCTCCTGCTATCGGCCAATATCATTACTAGATTCTCTTGGGAAAGTTTTGGGTAGGGTGGTATTACAGCGACTTCAGGAGTGGGCAGAAGACCATAATATATTATCTGTTTTTCAGTTTGGTTTCCGGGAGGGCTTTGGTACAATAGAACAGGCATTGAATTTAAGCCTATTGATGGGAAAATATGTTACAGCAAAGGAAGGAAGACTATACATGGTCTATGTCGACCTTACTGCGGCATTCGACTGTGTTTCCCATTCAAAGCTCTGGTCTGTTCTTAGTATAAATATTGGGGCCCAGACCCCAGAACTTTAGATCACTTCTGTAAATCAAGAGGAACCTCTGCCAAGGAGAAGAGATGGAGAAGCTGAGGAGGAATACTGCCCCTGTGCTGTTTGCTATCTGGGGTTGGCCTGCAGTGTCTGTTTTCTGCCAAGGAAAGGAGAAAGGACTTTGCTGTTTGCTGTGTCCCCTACTTGAGGAAGATCTCCAAGCGCTTGAAACCGAGCTTGCCTCCTGTTGTGAAGTCTCAGCAACACAAAGACTTCATTTCTTCTGTCTTTCTACATCTGGAACTGCTGTTTCAGCTGCCACAGAAGTAAATTGCAACAACGACGCCAGCGAGCAATGCCGTAACCTGCACCAAAGCCATGGGCACCGCTCATGAAGAGCACAACGCACCGCCCCGACTTGCACTGTAGGCCCGACGCCTGCTGACGCTGTGCCGCATCGACTCTGAAGCCGTCACTGAGGCCGCTATCTGCACCAGAGCCGAGGACACAGCTCGTGACATCCACGACGCACCGTCTCGACTCGCACCACAGCCCCGACTTCACCGATGCCGGTGCTTCATCAACACGAAGGTGATACTCGACGTGGGTGACTCCTGAATCCATTGACACCGCACCATCGTGAGGCACGGATGCCTCGCCGCCACCGTAATATCACCTCCCCAACACAGTAAGGAACTGACGTCTCACCTCCCCTGCAGGACAGGAAAGAACCGAGGCTTAACCTCCCCTGGGGTGGTAAGGAACCAACGCCGCCCATCGCCAACGAAGCATCACCTCTCCGACGCCGTGCACTGTCTTTGCTTTCATCGTTTCAAAGGTACTGTTCTTTGGGGGTCTGCTTGACTCCACGCCTGACGCAGCGCACTTCGTGGTCGGTGCCGTAATTTGGGTTTTTCATCTGTCTCGACATCGTAATAACTCCAGGTTGAGTTATTTGTTGCTACAAACTTTATTTGAGTGAATAACCTATTTTTAAGAATATGTTGATAACTGTGTTGTTTGGTTTAGATAAAGATTACTTATTTTTCTAAACTGGTGTGGTGTCCATTTGTATTGTTTTCACTTTTTTACTATATGTGTTCACAAATGCTTTACACACTGCCTCTGAGATAAGCCTGTCTACTCGTGCCAAGCTACCAAGGGGGTGAGCAGGGGTTAATTTAGAAGGGTATCCCCCTTACCTTGACTAGAAGCAAGGGTCCCTTTTTGAACAAGGTGAAAACTATTGCCAACTACAGACCTCCATTTCTAACATTGGTGGTCAACGGTGAGGATCTGGACTTGCATTTGTGACTTACATAGAGTGATTGGTGTACACTACTAGTATAGTGCAGACCAATTTGCCACCACATACATTTGGTAGAACTTTTTCTTTCTTTGAACATTTTTGCAACTTGAGAACTGCCAATTTTCACCATGAGTAAACCAGCATCACTTGCATCTGTGGATATTGAATTTGAAGAGGAGCGGGTTGATACCTATGCTGTGCCACAACTTAAAGCTGTCTGCAGAAAATTTAAAATCTCTGTAAGAGGCCTCACCAGAAAGGAGAAATACCAAAAGGCGCTGAGGGCCTGGTTGGAATTAAGGAATGCCAGTGAGCATACCGAGGAGCCAATGGTGGAGGCAGAGAATTTAGAGATGGGTTATTGGGCCTAACTGGAGTGAAGTTGCCTTCCATGGGGGCCAGCAGTGTGTCTTCAAAGGGTCTGTCTCCAGAGGAGTTGGAGGACAGGGAGAGAAGCAGAGTGCATGAGTTGGAGATGACAAAGCTCAGGCTGGGAAAGGAGTGTGAAATGGAGAGTAAGAAATTGGAGTTGGAGAGTAAGAAATTGGCCATGGAAAGAAGAAGATGCTCTTAGAGCATGAAAGAGGGTTGAGGGAGCTGGATCTGAAAGCCAAAAGTCCAGAGATCAATCCCAATGGTGGCAGCACACCATCGGTGCCTGGAGAAGGGAAGGTATACATCCCAAGGAGGTTATTAAGGATTTCACAAAGCATGAGGACATTGGTCAGTGGTTCAAGGCCTATAAGGTAGTGATGAGGTCCCACAGAGTCCCTGAGGGAGATTGGGGAGTTGGGTTGTGAGGCCGCTTTGTCAGTGAAGGAAAGGAAACATTGCTAAACTTGCCCACTGAGGATCAGATTTCCTATGCCCCCATGAAGGAAGCCTTAATAGCAAGGTATGGGTTGACCCAAGAACTGTACATGCAGAAATTTAGAAACTGTAAGAAGCTTGAGTCAAGTGCTTGGGTGGAGTATGTGTCCTATTTTTGCAGAGTGCTGGATGGCTGGGTGAAGGGTAGCAAGGTGAATGATTTGCAGGGGCTCTATGATTTGGTTGCATGGGAGCACTTGTCAGAAAATTGATTTCCAGAGCTACACCAGCACTTGATTGACAGTAAGCTGACTGCCCCCAGGAATTGCGGTGGTGGCGGACCGCTGGGTCAATACTAGGGTCCAAAAAGGTTGTGTGGGAGACTCCGCTAAAGGTGGGCAGGGTCCCCAGCAGAAGACGAGGAGGGGACAAGGGTAAACAGAATGAGCTCCAAAAAGGGCCCAAAAATAATTCCCAAAGGAACCAAGGTAAGGGTTCCCAGCCTCCCACTGAAAAGAAGCCATGGGTCCGGACAGGTAAGCCTGTTCATGGGGGTCCCAAGGCATGTTATGGCTGTGGTCAGGTGGGCCACTTCCAGGGGGATCCTAGGTGTCCCAAGAAAGTTACCACTGCACCCACTGGTGCACCGCCCTGGGAAATGGCTAGTGTAGCCTTGGGGGAGGAGCGGGTGCCTAAGAGGGGTGGGGTCCCGCAGAAATGTCCCTGGTCTCTTTAGTACACAGTGAGATGGTCCCAAGAGCTCATCTGCCTGATAACACTAAGAAGTACAGGCATTGGGTGACCGTCAATGTCCATAGTGTGGAGGTTCTGAGAGACACCAGAGCCAGTGTGACAGCTGCCACTTGTCAGCTGGTGTCTGAAGAGCAGGTGGTCCCCAATACATTCTACCCAGTAGTTGGCGCTGACAACTCAGAGTGCCTCTGCAAAGTGGCACAGGTTCCCTTTGAGTGGGGGGTGGTCCTCAGGTACCTTAAGAGTAGCTGCGATACCAGCCATGCCTGTTGACTGTCTGCTAGGCAATGATTTGGAGAGCTCCCATTGCACAAAGGTGGAGCGGAGGTCTCATTTAGAGATGTTGGGTCTGCCTGAGTGGACGTGTGTGACCACTCGGTCTATGGCAGCCGGTAAGCGCATTCAAGAGGACCTGGAGCATGAAAGAGTGGCCCAGGTGCCTGCCAGAAACAGAAGCAGCAGGGGGCACGGGAATCTGGCCCCCAAAGGTCCCATGGTCCTGCAGGAGGCAAACCTTGAGGGGGATGCCCTTGAGCCTTAAGGGGAACAAGTGGCTGAACTGGGCGACCGGCCGAGCTGACCCATTGGCAGCAGGAAGTGGACCCCAATAGGGAGGAATTCTGGCAGGAGCAGCAGAAGTGCCCTTTTCTTGTTGGTTTGCAGCAACAGGCTGCAAACCAGGCAGCAGGTGATGATCATTCTGGATCACAATGGGTTTACTGGGATAATGGTCTTCTGTGTAATGAGCCTAAGGTTGCTGAGCCTGGGTCAACCCGTGTGTACTTCAGAGTCTTCCTACTGGGTCGGGCTCATGATGTGCCTTTGGCAGGACATTTGGGGCAAGACAAGACCTTTGAAAGGCTTGTCAGCCACTTTTACCGGCCCCAAATGCATAAGAGTTCTGATGCTCAATGTAGGTTTCGCTAGACTTACCAGGTAAGAGGTTAGGGGAGAGGAGTTGGCCTAACGGCTAGGGCGCTCGACCTCAGACCTGGGGAACTGGGTTTGAGTCTCGGTAATGACGCTGAACATCCCGTGATTCTGGGCAAATCACTTAATCTCCCCGTGCTTAACAAAAAATGAATGTGTGTCCTCATGTGACATAACTGGTGCTATGTAAAGCGCTCTAATACCCGATTGGATTCGGGTCAAGCTCGAGCTATATAAAACTCTGGAAAAAAAAAAGTAAGAGTGGGAGGAAGTGTAAGGCTCCTCTCCAACCTTTCCCTGTGGTCAGCACCCCTTTTGAGAGGGTGGGTATTGACATTGTGGGGTCTCTGTGTCCCAAGTCAGCCATAGGCAACAGATTTAGCTTGGTCTTAGTGGACCATGCCACCCGGTACACGGAGGCCATCCCTCTCTGAACTGTGACAGCCCCCATGGTGAGTCGTGCATTGATGGGGATATTCTCCTGTGTGGGGTTCCCCAGAGAGGTGGTGTCTGACTGGGATACCAACTTCATATGTAAGTACATAAAGTCCCTGTGGCAGGAGTGCGGTGCTACCTACAAGTTCACCACTCCTTACCACACCCAAGGTAATGGGCTGGTTGAGAGATGCAACCAGACCCATAAGGGCATGTTTATGGGTCTTGGTGAACCCATTAGGCATAAGTGGGATGTCCTCTTGCCATGCCTTTTGTTTGCTTACAGAGAGGTACCACAGAAGTCCTTAGGGTTGAGTCCCTTTGAACTCTTGTATGGGCATCCTCTAAGAGGACCTCTAAGTCTGGTCAAAGAAGGCTGGGAGAAAGCTCCCAGTAAACCTTACCAGGATGTATATAGGTACATGCTGGCCTTCCGGAACCAGACGAAGCACTTCAGAAAACTCGCTCAGGTGAATCTGGAAGCCAGCCAGGAGGAGATGAAACGTTGGTATGATCAGAATGCCACTCTGACAGAAAGTGTTGGTCATGGCCCCAGTGGAGCCTTGTGTGCCCCAGGAAAAGTGGACCGGACCATTTGAGGTGGTGGAGCACAAGAGTAAAGTCACCTACTTCGTGGACTTGCAGTCTCCAAGGAACCCTTTGCGGGTCCTGCATGTGGACCACCTTAAGGCCCACTTGGAGAGGTCCGAAGTGGGCATGCTCCTAGCAACCAATGCTGGAATGGAGGAGGATACTGAGCCTCTTCTTGACCTTCTGTCTGTGAAGGAACACGATGGGTCAGTGGACAGTGTAACACTCTGTCCCACCCTGACTCCTGAACAGTAGAGTGACTGCCGCCAAATGTTGGGGCAGTTTGCTCCTCTGTTCTCCCTGACCCCTGGTCTCACTCAGTGGTGTGTCCATGATGTGGACACTGGGGACAGTCCTCCTGTGAAACATAAAATTTACAGAATGACTGACAGGGTCAAGGCTTGCATCTAGGTTGAGGTCTCCAAGATGTTAGCGCTAGGGGTGATTGAGCACTCAAACAGCCCTTGGGCCAGCCCAGTGATCTTGCTCCCAAACGCTGCAGTACCCGGTGCCATGCCAGAACTCCGGTTCTGTGTGGACTACAGAGGGCTCAATTCGGTCACCAGGACTGATGCGCACCCCATCCCCAGGGCTGATGAGCTAGTAGATCAGTTGGGATCTGCCCGGTACCTCAGTAAGTTTGACTTAACGTCTGAGTACTGGCAGATTGCCATAACTCATGGGGCAAAGGAGAGGTCAGCATTCTCAACACCAGAGGGGCACTACCAATTCCTGGTGATGCCCTTTGGGTTGAAGAATGCCCCTGCCAGCTTTCAGAGGATGGTCAACCAGGTGTTGGCTGGACTGGAAGATTTCAGTGCCGCCTACCTGGATGACATCAAAGTGTTCAGTGCCACTTGGGAGGAACATCTGCACCACCTCTGAGAAGCGTTGAAGGCTCTGCAGAGGGCAGGCCTCATGATCAAGGTAAGTAAGTGCCAGATCGGGCAGGGATCTTGGTGTACTTGGGACACCAGGTAGGGAGCAGCCAGGTGGTGCCCCTACACCCCAAGATTGATACCATTCTGTCTTGGGAACCCCCTAAGATCCAGACGGAGGTGAGAGCCTTCTTAGGACTCTCCGGGTATTACAAGAGATTTGTCAAAGGGTATGATACCATTGCTGCCCCCTTGACAGAGCTGACTTCCAGGAAGCAGCCAAGGAAGGTGAACTGGACTGAAGCTTGCCAGAAGGCTTTTGATACCCTGAAATTTGCCATGTGCACAGCGCCCTTGCTTCAGGCACCCAACTTCTCAAGGGAATTCATTGTGCAGATAGATGCTTCAGAGCATGGTGTGGGGGTTGTGCTCCCACAGCTAAATGAAGAGGGCCTAGGCCAACCTGTAGCCTTCATTAGTAGGAGGTTACTTCCACGGAAACAGAGGTAGAGTGCGATTGAGCGTTAGGCATTTGCTGTGGTCTGGGCACCGAAGAATCTGAGGCCCTACTTGTTTGGGACTCACTTACGGGTTCAGACCGACTACAGGCCCCTCAGGTGGTTGATGCAAATGAAGGGTGAGAATCCAAAGCTGTTGAGTTGGTCCATTTCCTTACAGGGGATGGACTTCATGGTGGAACACCACCCTGGTACAGTAGACACCAATGCTGATGGTCTGTCCAGATTTTTCCACCTTAGTAGAGAGAACTCCCAAGAGGGTGGGTAGTTCTCCCCATATTTCAGCTGGAGGGGACACGTGTTAGACCTGGCACCATTGGCGTGGGTCTCCCCTGCATCCTGTGTTTTGCTGTGTGTGTTGGACCCTGTTTTGCTGGTCTAGATGCTTTGGGCACTTTGCCACTGCTGTTCAGTGCCAAAGTGCAAGTGCTCCCTTTGTAAATTGTAGTTATGGATTGATGTTTCCATTATTGGCTGATTTGATTTACTAGTCAGTCCCTAGTACAGTGCACTGTGTGTACCCAGGGTCTGGAAACCAAATGCTGCTAGTGTTGCGTCACCACTGATTGTGCCACCCACATAAGCAGCCTGTAATTGTGACTCAGGTCTGCCACTGCAGTATCTGTGGGCACTCTAGTACTGCCATGTCGACTTGGCAAGTGTACCAACTTCTCAGGCACTACCCTTCCCTTTTCTTACATGTTAGTCACCCTTGAGGTAGGCTCAAAAGACCCCTGTGGGCAGAGTGCAGTGTATGTGAAAGGTAGGGCATGCCCTGATGTGTGTGGCATGTCCTGATTGTAAAGTACTGCCAATTTCGTTTTTCACTATTGCAAGGCCACCTGTTCCCATAGGACAGAATGGGAAGTTTGTTTATTACATCTTATAAACATAACTACCCCTGGGACCAAGGTAGGAAAATACATTTCAGTATGCCTGAACTCAGAATGTTGAAATGCATCTTTTAGTGAGGGTGATTTTTACATTCTGTGTTTGAAAATACCACTTTTAGGAAGTAGGAATTTTCTTGCTTAGCCATCCAGTGTGCCTCTGCTAGGATGTGTATTGACTGTCTGGGTTTGGAGTGTCAGGGGCTGGGGTGGAGCAGTGGCTCCAGAGAGCTTGATGAGTCAGGGCTGCGCTGAATAGACCTGGGCTGCATTTAGAGTAGGGAGAGGAGATTTCCTTTCACCTGAATGGGCCTGGTCTGCCCTCCACAATGCTGTCTCCACCTCCTGTCAGGAAGCTGCACCAGAAAGGACAGAACAGGTTTTGACCAGGGAAAGGGCTTCTCTGCCACCAGAGAACAAATGATTTTGTGGTATAAATATTGGGGCCCAGACCCCAGAACTTTAGATCGCTTCTGGGAATCAAGAGGAACCTTAGCCAAGGAGAAGAGCCGGAGAAGCTGAGGACGAATACTGCCGCTGTGCTGTTTGTTGTCTGGGTTGGCCTGCAGTGGCTGCTTGCGGCCAAGGAAAGGGGAAAGGATTTTGCTGTTTGCTGTATCCCCTTCTTGAGGATGATCTCCAAGGACCTTGAAACTGCGCTTGCCTCCTGTTCTGAAGTCTAAGGGACACAAATACTTAATTTCCTCTGTCTTTCTGCATCTGGAACTGCTGTTTCAGCTGTCACAGAAGCAAATTGCAATACTGACGCCAGCGAGCAACACTGTAACCTTCACCGAAGCCATGGGCACCGCTCGTTATGAGCACGACGCACTGCCCCGACTTGCACCGTAGGCCCGACGCCTGTCGCATCATCTCTGAAGCCGTCACCGAGGCTGCTGCCTGCACCGGAGCTGAGGACAAAGCTCGTGATGTCCACGACGCACCATCCCGACTCGCACCACAGCCCCAACTTCACGACTTCACCGACGCCGGTGCTTCATCAACAAGGAGCCGATACTCGACATGGGTGACTCCCGAATCCATCGACACCGCACCGTCGTAAGGAACCGATGCCTCGCCGCCACCGTGACGTCACCTCCCCGACACAGTAATTAGCCGACGTCCCATCGCATCACCTCCTCTGGGGTAGTAAGGAAGCGATGCCGCCCAGTGCCAACGAAGCATCACCTCCTCGACGCTGTGCACCGTCTTTGCTTTCATCATTTCCAAGGTACTGTTCTTTGGGGCTCTGCTTGACTTTGCTGCTGATGCCGCGCACTTCGCGGTCGGCGCCGTACTTTGGGTATTTCATCGTAATAACTCCAGGTGAAGTTCTTTGATCCTACAAACTTTATTTGAATGAATAACCTATTTTAAGGATATCTTGATAACTGTAGTGCGGATTTTTGTTGTATTGGTCTTGTTTGGTTTAGATAAAGATTACTTATTTTTCTAAACTGGTGTGGTGTCCTTTTGTAGTGTTTTCACTGTATTACTATATGTGTTCACAAATGCTTTACACACTGCCTCTGAGATAAGCCTTTTTGCTCGTGTCAAGCTACCAAGGGGGTGAGCAGGGGTTATTTTAGAAGTGTATCCCCCTTATCCTGACTAGAGGCAAGGGTTCCTATTTTTACAAAGGTGCAAACGATTGCCAACTAGAGACCCCCATTTCTAACAGTCACCAACAGCTCTAATCTCATTCTCCAAAAAGTAAGGACAAAGTTATAACCTTTAATGCCAGAAAGAATATTGCAGCATATTGTCTTACCTCATGATAGTATGATGGGTTAGAATGTGGTATTGTAAGGGACAGAGTGTGTTGAGTACCAGCAGTTGAGGTGACCGTCAATTGCTGGCTGAGGTGCTTGAATAAAGACCTACCTGTTCACTCCAGATCTTCTGAGCCTCATCTTTGTGACACCACCATATATATCCAACTACTGACTGAATGGCGCAGAGTGAAACTAGGAAGTCTGGGATCAGGGGTCCCTTACTCCCTGCTTTACCAAATGTTATGATCCTTGACAAATACTTTATTTCACAAAGCTTTTTGTATGGTCATTATCACACACGAGAATACCTTCAAATACATGTTAAGGATGAGTGCTGTACAAAAAGGTCAAGTTGATTTAATAGTCTATAATGTTGCGCCTTCTATGATAAGAATCTAGGCCACATATTAGGTGCAAACGACAACTGACCTGCCTCTTAGTTCACTAATAGCATTTTCATGAGGGTGGGGCAGGATTGAATCTCAGATTTCGATTAAGGACTCTTATTTTTAATAAATACTTCTCAAAGTAGAGATTTAATCTGATGTACTAAGGTGCAACGCTTCTGTGTGTTAAAAGATGTACTCCTTAAAAAATGTTATAATGTTTTTGCATGCTTTACAGGGTAAATATTTTCGAGGCTGGCTCGTGTCTGGGCTCTTAGAGTTGAGGCACACCCATTGCTTGACACTGGCTCGGATCTCTCTGTTAATTTGTTGGCGAGACATAAAAAGGACTCTTCACAGCTTTGCACAGCCCTAAACTCAGCTAAACTATCATTGCGGCTTAACTGCTGGTAAATGTGGCCAAAGTATGTTTTTTCCTGCCCTGCTGAGGCCAGAAGTCAAAAAGTTGGGGATAGAGAAAAGTGATTATTAGAAATGTTCAAGTTTTTGCCTGTAAATGAATGTGACGTGCTTGTGATACATGATAAGTAGGCGTGGTCCCGACATCCCCTTCCTTTGGACTGGAGTACGGGTGCTCGCATAATAATTTCAGAGTGAAGTCTGCTTCTCAGATTCTGCCCAGGGCCCCCCACCACGACCAGCGGGGGAGGGGCTGGTAAACGATGCCCGCACATCTGCACGCCTCTCCCTTGTAATTGCTTCCTTGTAATTTACGAGAGTGATGCTGTTCGGAAGGAGTCCCGACCGCTGGTCGTTTTTATGAACGTAAATTAGAATACAGCTGTGACAGATATTGTATGTAATTAATGTTCCATTAACCTTAAGCATATTAACGCGGTTACATTATGAAGGTCAGATGCGATGAGAGGCAGCCCTGGCGTGAATTCCAATGAAGCCGGAGCCATGTGGCGCAGTCCTCTGGGAGCGTCCAATAGAAAACAGCAGCAGGGGCCGCGAAGAGGGAGGGTGGAGGGGGGTGAGCGGCTCCATATATTCATGTCTGGGGACAGAGAAGGTGGCGCAGGTCACAGGCAAATGGACAGACTGACCTCGGCGCATCTGTGGTGCATCAAAAACACATCGACACGGCAACACGGGTAATTTTAAAGAAATGTTTCATAATAAAACAAAAATAATAAACGTAACCTATAGACTTATCCAGTCAATCTTCTGACTACTTCTAATGATTGATTCTAGTAACCCATTCGATCCTTGGCCTCTCTATGGAGGGATAAGCTACTCCACGCATCACACTAGGGTGTTTTTCTTCCACACACAGAGACAAAGGTGAGCGAGGGGAGGGAAATGAATGGGCGCGGTGTCTTTCTCAGGAACGATGAATTGAGCAGTGACATTAAAACATTGTTTTTCCTATGGAGTCATTAGCAAGTGGAAGACCGAGGATATAGAAGGAACTGCACTCGTTCCACCCACGGCCTGGTTTTCCCTCTCAGGATCAACCCTGGAGATGAGGGAGGGGTTTACGGTCTAATAAGGGGTGTCAAATCCAGGACTCACTCTTACTAGCATAGTTACAGAACAAAGAATGGATAGGAGCCACCCCTTCCATTTACTGATGTTACTTTTCAGTGAAGTCTTACATTCCAAGTGGTCCTGCCACACGTGTGACTCCATCTCTCAAACCAGACTTTTAATTAACAGAACACGTTACATTGTTCAACTATCCCGCAGTCACAGCTCTTCCTCCAGGGTAGATCTGACCTGTAGGGCCATTTGCCAGTACCAGAAGAGCTCGTGTGACAGATCGTTGTGTGGTGCGTATTTGTGGTTGTTTGTCGGCCTATTATATAGTCTTGTGGGACAGTTTTTACTACTGATTTCCCTAATATTCCTGCAAGGATTGCCTGCAGCAGGCAAAAATGCATGCAGTCTTCCACACTTTGCAAAACACCAGTGCACCGAGGTTTACATATTGAAATCTGACCCAATTTTCAAATGCGGGCCACTTTTTTAGCTGTCAGTGCACACTCTTAGGGGCATGAGTACAAGGAGTTAACGCCACCAGAACATCTCTTTGTCCGACGTTCTGGTGGCGTTAACTCCTTCGCCTTATTTTCAAGGCAGCGTTGAGCCACTTTGTATGGCTAAACGCTGACTTATAAATAATGCCCCTATTCATGCAGCACTTAGGGTGAAAGGGGTGTGCAATGGGTGTTGCAGTGTTGGCGTTACCAATTTTGGAGTAAAACAGTGGTCCGCAAGATTATTGTAAACTGCCCCTTAGTTTGGTGCCCAGGACTATCTTCTGTCCAGTCTGACCCTGTCTGACTCAGAGGGGCAAATTTACAAACCCATATCACCACAGGAACATCACTTTTGATGACGTTCCCGTGGGGATAAACCATTCGCCTTATTTACAAGGCGGCGTTAAGCCACTTGATGTAGCTTAGCGCCGCCTTGTAAATAAGGTCCCCTTTCACGCTACACTGAGCGTGAAAGGAACGTGCAATGGGTTTTGCGGTGGACGTTTCACCACAACACCCATCGATTTTGACTCTGCCCTTATTTACAAGGGTGGTGTAAATAGGAGGCAGCGCCAAAATTAAGAATAGGGAGAACCTGGTCTTAACATGGCGAAAAGAGGAGAAATGCTTAATTTGTCCTAGATTTTGCTGTTTCTATGTGTGCTGCATTGTGCAACACACATAGAAACAGCAATTCGCCATGAATGATTGTTCATGTGCAGAAAGCTGTCCCTTCCTTCAGATAAACAATCATTTAAAAATTACGATTTGCAGCTTCTATGTATGCTGCACAAAACAGCACACATAGAAGTTACAATTCGGCTTTCTGGATTATTTATGTGAGGGAAGGAACACCTTCCTGCACTTAAACAATCATTACCCACAATGCAGACACCCTTGTACTATGGTGCAAAGGTGTCTGCGTTGGTGCTAGGGGAAATGCAGGGGTGCGTAGCATCCGTGTGAATACTGCACATCCCTGCATTTTCAGAATGGCGGAGCATGGCATAAGCAATGTTTGTTTAACGCCACGCTTCTCCATTCCCTTGTAAATATGCCTCTATGTTTCCAAGACACGTGAAACTTGGCAGCTAAATGAAAGAGGTTTTCATTCCATAGACTCATACAGTCCATGGCCTCATCAGGTTCACTTGCCAGCCCCATTCATATCTTGACTTAGTCCTTCCCTAAAATTTATGAATATCATACATCATGCCCATACAAATATTGCTCTCTTTGGACGGCCACACCTGTGAATGTGAAGGCAGGTGAGTCCGCATTCAGTTTCAGTACTCTCTACAAAAATATGATCTACTTGAATTAAAATGGAAGCCTACGTTCATGCACGTTCAATCACAGCTCTGTCTTCGGAGGTAAGAGAGCAGGGGCTCTTTCAAGGCACAGAAAGAGAAGGTGCTTCTAGTTAGCACCACATCATGTTGATGGAAACAGTCAAGGAATGCAACTTACAGAATGCAACAGGTTGCCAAATGCAGGCCTGGAAACATGTTGGCTTGCCAACCTTGCCTGAGAGCTGCCCGACCTCCCCCTGATTGTGGTGGTGAGTTTCCTGATGGAGACGACCCGGACACCAGCAATGGCCGGTGGGCATGGGGAAGGAGCTTGTGGCCCTAGTGAGGAGAGCAGTGGCCGAAGGCGCCAGGGTCTGCAGGGTCTACGGAATCCTGCAGGGACTCACATGGCCGGGTCGAGTGTGGCAGAGGCGAGCGCCGCGCCCTGCTGAAGAACCGGAGTGCTGCAGATACAGGTGCAGACGCGGCACGTTGGATTCCAAGACCAGAGGGCAGGGTTGTTGTGCACGTTGCCTGGTGGGCTCCCGGGTTGCCTGGGACTGAACTGGGACTGAGCAGCATCAAGAAGGTTTGTGGCAATGGGGGTACCAAGGGGTACACCCTCCGTGCCGCCTGACTCTAAGATGGCGGGGGCAGCACCCCAGTGAGTAGATCTCCTTTGAAGTAGCACAGGAGGTGCCAGTTGATAGGGAGGTTTTAAACAGGAGTCCCCGAGGTCCAAAAAGGATGCAGCGTGGGAATCAGATGTGAGGAGAATCCAGAGTTGCAACTTGTGCCTGACCCTCAGATGGCCGCCACTGGGGGCATTTGACTGGGGAAGCTACCACCCTCTCATGCTAGAGAAGCCTGAAGGTGCACAACAAGGTCTCCAGTGAGAAAGCACCACAAAACATAGACGTCGACTGGGTCACTCCAAGGGGCTCCCTATTATCAGTAAGGGTGGGCGCAGTGCTCCGCTCCGCCCACGGAGTGTGCGTAGTACTGCCCACTTCGCGCTTCGCAAAGTAGGCGTTGCAGGGGCAGACTACGCACACCCCGCGGTGGAGCAGAGTTGCGCACCACCCGCCTCCCTCCCGCCCTCATTTTAAAATTACTCAGAAACATTACATAAAGAAAATTACTTACCAGAGCTGCCGCGTCCCGGGCTCCATCTTGCTAGTTCCTGGATAGCTTCTTCCTCACGAATGCGCATTCGCGGACGCCCGCGCATGCACATTTCTAGGGAGAGATGCGAATCCGTGGGCGCCCGCACATGCGCATTCGTGAGGAAGAAGCTATCCAGGAACCAGCAAGATGGAGCCCCGGGACGCGGCAGCTCAGGTAAGTAATTTTCTTTATGTAATGTTTCTCTGAGTAATTTTAAAATGAGGGCGGGAGGGAGGCGGGCGGCGCGTAGTGGGGCTACGCAAAGTGTGCGGGTGGGTGTAGATTTGCCCCCACTCCGTAACACTTCACGTAGCCTCACTACGCCCACTACGCCCAGGGCTGATTATCAGCACTCTATACTGGGGCATAGTGAGACCTGCTTATTCAAAGAATAGGTCAGCCCGGACTTGCCTAAATCTAAAATGGCGCCCAGAACGAATATACAATGTCACGGTGGGGGGCTATAGAAGACCTAAATCTGATGAGGATCAGGTCTCTAGGCACAACTCCTCTTCAGCTGCTCCCCCTCCAGGAGGTTTGAAGGCAAGAACTATGGGTTGTCCTACAATCTGCCAACCTTGGAATCTGTCCCTTCCACCTCTCCTCTCACCACGTTTGTCCTGGGGGCCAGCTGGAGAACATAGCGGAAGGCGCTTCCCAGTAGCACCAGGACCGGTGCCTTTCGATGGAACTTTGACGATGCTCCCTGGGCGGATAACATAACTGTTTGTACTTACCTCGGAGCCCGAGCAGCCTTGGTCAATGCCCGGTGAAGGTGTCCTATGCAGCTATTGATGAATTTTGGCTCTGGTTCACCCCCTCGGCCGACACCTACCCAGCCGAACATCTGACATTGTTTTTCTCATTGCCCTGTTGTGTTTTCTTCCCACCCCCGCATCTCATGTTTTTGTTTTCTCCTATGTCTTTACTTGAAGACTGTAATGTGATGTAATTATGTAACCTGGAAAGCTCTGATCCTCATGTAAAGCGCTCTGATACCTCCGGGTCTAGCCAGCGCTATCTAAAACTTCGCAAATAAATAAATAAACCTTGAGACATGTAACAGCTGCTTTTGCCTAGGATGCCATAATGCTCCTACAAATAGCGACTGTTGACACTTTCCTAGGGGACATACTAATGGCATGACATCTAAAGTAGCAAAACAAGGTGCAGTAACCCTTTGAAAATGAGGGGACTTCATAGCTCCACCTCTCCTTCAATAGTGGGATTAGTATGAAGGTGCTGAAGTAAACAACACCCATTATAGAGGAAAGTCATTATCATTTTACCACACAGCGTAAGTGAAACTCATGAGAATGGAGCCTCTCTGCCAATCTGAACACAAAGTCTAGCATGGTATGCAGTGCATGTTCTTTGTGAGACCAGTTTCTTGCGATACCAGAGCACCCAGGGGTGACTGTGCTCCAGTTGTGACCATGGGAGTCATTTGCCTCTTGTGTCTTGGGCTACAGTGCTATTGGACCTCTGACTGAATGACTGGGTAGTCCAATTTAACACTTGCCTTTCTCATTGTAATCAAGTGGCAGTCCCTGTCTTGCTTGCGTATATGTAGGCTAGACACTCAAAGCGCAGTAAACACAGTAAAGGGGTTAACAAGGCCATTTCTTGAGTCAGTGCATTATTTCAGAAAGGAAAATTACTGAAAATGTATATTGAGGCAATAGACTACACAAAAATAGAGATCAGCATAACAAACCAGAAGTCTCTAGACCTTTCTGGCTGGAGATACGACCGAAAACACTATCTTAGCATTTATACATCATATGAAAATTTAAGAAGAGGGTTTGAGGCCAATGGGACGGTTACTAGATTCCTAAAGGATCTGCAGTCCATAAAGCTAAAATGGGTGATCCTTGCGAAGGGCTTGCGTACTAATCACAAAACAGTAGCACCAGATGTCAGACTGACATATTTCAAAGGGTAGGTGTTTTCAATGCTGCACTACAAAGGTTTATGTGCAAGAAGGTTTGAACCGTGTGAGTATTCCAGAATACGCTACAGATGGCCTTTGTCCTAGAATCTACTTGTAGGAAATTGGGTTACTGGTTGAGGGGGAGGTGAAACCTGTTCTCTTCCCTCTGATAGCCTGCCAAAAAAACAGACAAGCTTCACATAGAGGCAATGTGGAAGTAGTTATGCAGCTTCTGACCTCCTGTTTTTGACTATGCATTGAACTTCATTTTTGCTGGTGTTAGGACTCTGGACACTTTACCACTGCTGACCAGTTCTAAAGTGCATGTTTTCTGTGTCTAAAATGTCATGACATTTATTTTCTCCATGATTGGAATATTTGATTTACTACTAAGTCCCTAGTATAGTGCACTACATGTGCCTGATGCCTGTAAACCAAATGCTACTAGTGGGCCTGCAGTACTGATTGTGCCACCCACATGAGTATCCCTTTAGTAGCCTTGTGTATGTTGGATGTTTGTCGTTTTGGTCTTGTTTTACTCAGATAAATATTGGCTATTTTTCTAAACTGGTGTGGAGTACCTTTGTGGTATTTTCACTGTGTTACTGTGTGTGTGTGTGTGTGTGTGTGTGTGCGCACAAATGCTTTACACATTGCCTCTTTAGTTTAGCCTGACTGCTCTGAGCCAAGCTAACAGAGAGTGAGCACAGATAAACTTAATGTGTACTACACTTATCCTGAATAGCATTGTGGCTCTCTAATCAGACAGGGTGCATACCTCTGCCAACTAGAGACCCCATTTCTAAGAGATGCAGTGTGCAGCAGGGATTCTGAGGAAGCTGCAGTGCTGCGATGCAGAGTCCTGCATCGCTGTCGAGGATGCCATCGACGAGGGACTTGCGATGCGAAGGCCTGCGTCAAGGATGCATCACACAGTGCTGGTTCCGAGGAAGTTGCAGGGCTGTGATGCGAAGTCGTGCGTCATCATCAAGGATGCCCTCAAAGAGGGGCTTGCAATGCAAAGGTGTGTGGTGAGTATGCGTCACGCAGAGGTGGTACCAAGGAAGTGGAAGGCTTCGATGTGAGGTCCTGCATTGCGGATGCATCACGCAGTGGCAGTTCTGATGTAGCTGCAAGGAGATGCATCATGTTGCATCGGTTCTGGTCACAGGACCAAAGCTGGCCTTGCAGGGCACCTTCAGTCCCTCTTCAAAGGGTTCAAGACTGGGGTGACACCACTTAGGGGGTAGGACTCACAGGAGAAAAAGGCCAGGTGCTAGGTTCAAGGTGGTTCATGTCCTTAACTTTACAGGCAAAAACTCTGATTAATTTCTGAAAAATGAGTGTAAAAACATAAGGTAATCTGTGTCGTTCCTGGTTATATTTCCCATACTTTACTTAGTCTTGCATTCCATAACAGTGTTTGCTTTTTCCAGGATGTTGTGTTATGGTATTTATTTTTAACAGGCAGCATGTTACTCTTGAATAGTGCATACTTTGAATTGAGTCATATCCATGTGTTTATAATGGGGTAGGATCGAGATGTCTTTGAAGGCTCTGTGAGTTTCCGTCAGTGTCTGTTAGGGGTCAAAATGTGTTTAGAATACATGGTCATCCAGTCCTTGTCTTCTCTGTAAAGCACACAGAGCAATGATCATGTATGCCAGTTGCCTTGGTTATTCTATGCAAATGTAAGGGGTGGGTTGCATTCTATGGAAATGTTACCTTACAAGTTTAAGCCACACCCTTGTAGTTATGTCCTGTCTGAGCCCACTTTGGTTCTCCTTTAGTTTAGCGTATTAGATTTTCTAGGCTGCTTCTGTTGCTTTTGTTTGCATAGCCACACATAACACTTTTGTTTTTGGGACATTTGTTTAGAAATATGCTGCACATACTGTTTAGTTATTCAGTGACTCCTCTTGGGATTCCGTCTCAACATTTTGTACAAGGACGAATAGAATACTTAACGCCATGTTGCGCTGTTTTCTGCTCAGTCAGCAACAGCTCCTAACATTTTAGACATAACACGGTAGCCCAGCTGCAGCTTTTCTAACACAGTAGTTTTATCACTAAAACTCTGTTTTTCCCCTTGGTGGGCAGAGAGGAGAATTCTGGCAAAGAGACCTGTTCTGGAATGAACACACGCCAGATATGGGGTCTGTTGCTAATCCCTGAGTTCACTAATATATCCATTTGCTTACACAGTAAGAATAGGCCTAGACAGATAGATACATTGTCATGGTTGGGTTGTTTATTCTGTACAGTCTAATAGCAATGTTGATCACTTTGCTGAGTTGTATTTGTTTAATAATCGCAGCACATCTGCTTCATAATAGACTACGATAGTTTCAATATATGTATTGTAAACTTTCTTCGCATCTTTCTTTTGTTTACTAAGGGCATTCATGAGTGAGATATGAAAGGTGATGATCTATTTCCATGGTTACCCTGGGGACAAGAGGTTCATGTTCTAGGTTGGCCAAAGTCACCTGCTACTCTGGGAAGGTTGGGAGTTCAGGTGAGGCACTGTGAGTTAGCCCGGATTTGGGCTGCCAGGTACTGACGTGCTAGAGAGACAAAGTCCCTACATCCAGATGTTCTGTCATCCCAAGGCACAATTCTGCTTACAAGCAGAATCCCTGCAATGCCCTTAATTATATAGACCACACCCCTTTCAGCCTCCCCCACTTTTTTCATCCACTTAAAGCCATGCTTAATATATGAGTACCAGAATTGCGTAGCACCTTAAAAATTAGAGAAGGGCAATTCTAGTTCATATTTTCCTCTATTAGCCCTCAGTGAAAAGATAGTAAGCCTGCTACGACTGATCCCCAACATTTCAAATCCATGTTCAGTCTCGCTGCTTTGTTTTTGATCTCTCAGAGCCATGTCATGTCTTTTTGCAGATTCCTTCCTTATTATGTGTGACAAGTCAAGTCTAAAGAGAATCAGGTTGCTCACTCTATGCAACTCTGTTAAGTGGGACAGATATGGAAGCATCTGCCACTTTTTTCTCCAATAAAAATGCAGGACTAGTGGTGTACAAATGTTTTTCTTTTCTTTTTGGCCACCAAAGCTGTTGATTTTGAACGTTGTATGTGTTTGCAACTTTTCCCATTTTTTTCTTTTTTCCCCACATAGCTGGGTAATATTCGTGCTAATAGTGCTCAGTGCAATAAACTCAATGCCACAAAGTATATTTTACACTACTTGCCCATTTGCGTTGTAATTCCTTACTGGGAAAGGGCATTCTGCTTTTTTTCAGAGCAATGCAATGTACAATAACATTTCAGAGGAGAAGAACACTGTTTTCTTCAAAATATGTTTTCAGATTAACCCTCTTTAGCATTAGTGCAACATTAACTCCTAAAACCGTTCAAATCTTCAAACTGATTTCTTGAACCTTTTTGAAGCAACAAAAAAAAACTTCATATCTTGTGCCAATTTGTATAGTGTCCCATAAATTCACAAAAAAAGCTTTGCTTCTTAGCACATCCCGGAGCAGGAATGGATGGCCAACTAAACCTCCACTGTGGCAACTACTATCATATCGATACTGAGGGTTTTAGATTTTTCACCTCAACAAAGTAGTTTACAGCAGCTAAGCAATTTATTCTTGACGTCTTTGCCTGAATGAATGAATGAATGAATGAATGAGTGGCTTTTGTATAGCGCACAGCTATTCTGTAAGTGTCTCGTCTTTACTGGGTTTCTATCACAAGGTTCCTAAATCCATGGGGGAAAAGCGCTCAGTTTCAGTCATTTTGTATTGGAAGATTTGACTTCAGCCATCTCATAATTCTGCCAAGGCAGATCTGTCCTGGGGTCCACTAACGATTCTGTCTGCTGATTTGCACCATGATAACTGCACGATACCAAAACTGGGAAAACCGAGCATCACTCAAAGAAGGTTGTGAGAAATTGTGTATTTTTTGTGAAATTTCACAAAAATATTATGTGAAAATTCACATGGCGCAAAATGTGGTTTTCCTGTATCTCGCATGAAATATTCACACGAGACACCAGCAGGAGACTGTCTGGACCAGGAAATGTCTCTTGGTGAGACATTCTACTTGGACCAGTCTTCTGTGGGTAAAAATTAATTTTGTAATTCAAACTTCACATAAATTGAAATTTGCAAATTGTATGAGCGTAATTAGAATTTCCCCTGGACCTAATCCAAACATGACAAATTCCTCCTGCAGAAGATTTAAATTAACTAATGGCTTTAAGAGTGGGGGCGATGCACATTGGAGCATCTCTCGTCCTTTTCCGCCTTCTTTCCCCGTTGAAGTAAATACCACCCGAGGTCAGGAGTGCAAGGTGGGCTGGGGGGGGGGATAGCCGACCGCAGGGTGGTCTCCCCCCCGGGAAGTTTGGGAGGGGCAGGGGTGCGGGCTTCAAGCCAGCCATTTTGTTTTGGGCTATGTAATTTTATAGCCCAATTATAATGTCTTTGGGCTCCTGCTCCCGGCCACCATTTTAGGTTTGGTTACCTGATATGGCTGGGAGCTTTGGCGTAGTGTAGTTTTGGGCTCGGGCTGAGACAGCTTCCCGGGTACACACACAGCCGCACCCGAGTACTTCACGGGTCTTTACAAGACCATTTGCTTGTAAATGAGGCTCTATTGTTTTTTCACCCATTCTACAGCCCCTGCATCTGCACTCTGCCTACTGGTGGAAGAATTAGCCCCCCCCCTCAAATCTTTTCTGAGACCCCCCCACCCCCCCACCCCCCCCCCCCCCGAAATGTAGTTGTGCCCCTGCCAGAGGTAAACCCTAAATGATGTTATCCGCTGTTGAATTAGCAGTTAAGAGTCTCGCTGGGACGATCAAGATCACTAACCCGAACCGCAGCCATTAGACAAAAGTTACTGCCATGCGGGCCCACGGGCTCGCTTCCTGCCTGAGCTGATACCGACCCCCAGCGAGCGCCTACTGTGACCGGTTCCACCCTCGGCTCCAAGCCGAGGATACTGACACATTAAATAGAGAGAGGCATCTTATTCTTAAATCAACTCCAGCGGCGGAGGAGCAGCCGACCGGAAGAGCCGGCGCGAGACCGGAGTGCGCGCAGACACCCCTGTGACAGAACGGAAGATTAGCCGGCAGCCTGGAGAGAGGCCTCCCGCCCCCCTACTCCCCGCCCCACCACCCTTCCTGGAAGGGCGTCCCAGGGGACTGCACTTGACAGCCTGTCTCGAGCGAGGCGTTGGGCCTGGGCTGGACGTGAGTCGAGCTATTGATTTTTACAGCGATATGTGTTTTTCTGTTTTGATGAGACTTCTCTGCCACCTTGAAGTAAAAAAGAAGCAATAATCAGCGGCAGGTGTTCCCAAGAGAAGGGGCGATGTTCAACCTAATGAAACTCCCGGCTGCATGATGGATCCTGTTAAGTGGTGACCCACTTGTGGGACACCCCCGCGCCGCACGGCCACCAGCTGCTGCGTGTGCCCCTGTGCCTGCCTCTGCCCCAGCGCCGGCCTCGCTGCCGCCTTGAGCGCTCCCCTTGGTTTTGCCGATTTCTGTCGGAAATTTGTGCTTGTTTCTTTTGGTTGCCGTAAGAGCGTTTGTCTACTGTTTTGCCTCTGTTTTTGACCTGCATTGTTGCCTGTACCCAGTGCCCCGTTCTTCTTCGTGTTTTTTCATTTGTGCCTGTCTCCTTCCTGTGTGCCCGCCTACCTCGCCGCCCTCCGCTCTCCCTCCCCGCTCCCGCCTCCCGCCACCGCCATCAGCCCCGCCCCTTTTCTCTTCTGTTCCCTCCCCGCTCCCGCCTCCCAGCTGCTCCGCCCACCCGCGCACTTGGCCTTTAAATGGCGACCGTGCGACGCAGGTGAGTGTGACCCACTTGTGGGACACCCCCGCGCCGCACGGCCACCAGCTGCTGCGTGTGCCCCTGTGCCTGCCTCTGCCCCAGCGCCGGCCTCGCTGCCGCCTTGAGCGCTCCCCTTGGTTTTGCCGATTTCTGTCGGAAATTTGTGCTTGTTTCTTTTGGTTGCCGTAAGAGCGTTTGTCTACTGTTTTGCCTCTGTTTTTGACCTGCATTGTTGCCTGTACCCAGTGCCCCGTTTTTCTTCGTGTTTTTTCATTTGTGCCTGTCTCCTTCCTGTGTGCCCGCCTACCTCGCCGCCCTCCGCTCTCCCTCCCCGCTCCCGCCTCCCGCCACCGCCATCAGCCCCGCCCCTTTTCTCTTCTGTTCCCTCCCCGCTCCCGCCTCCCAGCTGCTCCGCCCACCCGCGCACTTGGCCTTTAAATGGCGACCGTGCGACTCAGGTGAGTGTGACCCACTTGTGGGACACCCCCGCGCCGCACGGCCACCAGCTGCTGCGTGTGCCCCTGTGCCTGCCTCTGCCCCAGCGCCGGCCTCGCTGCCGCCTTGAGCGCTCCCCTTGGTTTTGCCGATTTCTGTCGGAAATTTGTGCTTGTTTCTTTTGGTTGCCGTAAGAGCGTTTGTCTACTGTTTTGCCTCTGTTTTTGACCTGCATTGTTGCCTGTACCCAGTGCCCCGTTTTTCTTCGTGTTTTTTCATTTGTGCCTGTCTCCTTCCTGTGTGCCCGCCTACCTCGCCGCCCTCCGCTCTCCCTCCCCGCTCCCGCCTCCCGCCACCGCCATCAGCCCCGCCCCTTTTCTCTTCTGTTCCCTCCCCGCTCCCGCCTCCCAGCTGCTCCGCCCACCCGCGCACTTCGCCTTTAAATGGCGACCGTGCGAACGCGCAGCGGTCACGCGCAGCGGGCGCGCCGATTGTGCGCCGAAGGCGCGCCAAAGGTAAGCCCGTCTGCGCCCGTCCGCGACCGGATCGCGACCAGCGCCAGGACCCCTGGCCCCCGAAGACCCCGACCGACCCGCCAGACGTACTCCGCCGCCACCCTCTTCGCTCTCAACACCGGCCGACTACCGGAATGCCATCAAGCCACTCCAAGACATACCCACGGACCTTTCAGCTGCCACGCCTGCAAATTCACCTGCATCCGGACCAGCCCCGCACCAGCACCCGCCAAGTCGAACACCAGCAGCACCCACCTCAAGTGCATCCTGCTCAACACCCGCTCCGTCCACAGACACGCCATCGAACTCTGGAACCTTCTAGACACCACAGCCCCTGACGTTGCCTTCCTCACGGAGACCTGGATGAACGCCTCTTCAGCTCCCGACATCGCCATCGCTATCCCAGAGGGCTACAAGGTCATCCGGAGGGACCGAAACGCCAACCAGATGGGAGGAGGCATCGCCATCATCCACAGGAACACCATCCGTGTCACGACCAGCACCGACAACACCCTGACCAGCGCCGAACACCTGCATTTCCAGATCCACACCAACCCGAACACCACCCTCAGAGGCACCCTGATCTACCGACCCCCTGGACCACGCACGCAATTCAGCGAGGACATCGCCGACTTCGTCAGCCCGCATGCCCTCCCCTCCGCTGACTACATCCTCCTCGGAGACCTCAACTTCCATCTGGAGAACAACAACGACCACAACACCAGCACCCTGCTCGACAACCTCGCCAACCTGGGACTCAAGCAACTGGTGTCCACCCCCACCCACCTCGCCGGACACACACTCGACGCCGTCTTCTCATCCTGCACAGACATCGACTTCAGCCACGCCACAGAGCTTCAATGGACGGACCACAGCTGCGTCCACTTCACCTTCAAGAGAACGACGACCCACCAACACCAGCAACACACCGCCCGCAGAAGCTGGAACAAGATCACAGCAGACCAGCTCGCCACCTCCCTGAGCCAACACCCTCCGGCCAGCTCAGCGAACCCCAGCCAGGCCGCCGATAACATCACGAAGTGGATCAGCAACTGCGCGGACGAACTCGCCCCGCTGAGGACCCCGCCTAGCAGACCCGGCAGCAAGAAGGCCCCATGGTTCACCGACGAACTCAAGAGCTCCAAGAAGAACTGCCGAGCCCTCGAGAAAGTCTGGAAAAGGAATCCGACACCGGACAACAGGACCTCCTACAAACTTGCCACCCGGAAACACCACCAGCTGATCCGCGCCGCCAAGAGAACAGCATTCAAGGACCGGTTGGACAACAACGCACACAACAGCAAGGAACTCTTCAACATCGTGAAAGAGCTTTCCAACCCCAACGCAGGAAACAACGACATCACCCCATCGCAAGACCTCTGCAACTCCCTCGCCTCCTACTTCCACAACAAGATCACAGACATACACAGCAGCTTCAACAACCAGCCAACGCACACCACGACCGACCAGCCACCCCCCCCCACCACCACCCTCCACGCCTGGACCCCGATCAGCACCGAAGACACCATCCGCACGATGAACTCAATCCACTCCGGATCACCAACCGACCCCTGCCCTCACCACATCTTCAACAAGGCCGACGCTGTCATCGCACCCCACCTGCGAGACATCATCAACACTTCCTTCGACACCGCCATCTTCCCCGAGAGCTGGAAACACGCCGAACTCAGCGCTCTACTCAAGAAACCAACAGCGGACCCCACCGACCTCAAGAATTACCGCCCCATCTCGCTTCTCCCGTTTCCAGCCAAAGTCATCGAGAAGACCGTCAACAAGCAGATGGCCGCCTTCCTCGAGACGAACGGATCCCTCGACCCCTCACAGTCCGGCTTCCGAGCCAAACACAGCACCGAGACCGCCCTCATCGCCGCCACCGATGACATCCGAGCCCTGATGGACAATGGAGAAACAGCGGCCCTCATCCTCCTAGACCTCTCCGCGGCATTCGACACGGTCTGCCACCGCACCCTGGTACGGCGCCTCAGCAACATCGGAATCCAGGACAAGGCGCTGGAATGGATCATCTCCTTCCTCGACGGAAGAACACAGCGAGTCCGCCTACCACCGTACAAGTCAGAGGCCTCCGAAGTCATCTGCGGCGTCCCCCAAGGATCATCCCTGAGCCCCACCCTCTTCAACGTCTACATGAGCCCCCTCGCGGCCATCGTACGCAAACACCACCTCAGCATCATCTCCTACGCCGACGACACCCAGCTGATCCTCTCCCTGACCAACAACCCCGCCGCCGCCAGAGCCAACCTACACGAAGGGATGAAAGAGGTAGCCGAGTGGATGACGACCAGCCGCCTGAAACTGAACTCGGACAAGACGGAGGTCCTCATCCTGGGCTCCTCTCCCTCCGCCTGGGACGACTCCTGGTGGCCTCCCGCCCTGGGCACCGCACCCAAACCGACAGACCATGCACGAAACCTGGGCTTCATCTTGGACTCCTCCCTCTCCATGACCAGGCAAGTCAGCAGCGTCTCCTCGGCGTGCTTCAACATCCTACGCATGCTACGGAAGATCTTCTGGTGGATCCCCACTGAGACCAGGAAGACCGTCACCCAGGCCCTCGTCACCAGCCGACTGGACTACGGCAACGCCCTCTACGCCGGGACCACCGCCAAGCTCCAGAAGAGACTCCAGCGGATCCAAAACGCCTCAGCCAGACTCATCCTCGACATCCCACGATCCAGCCACATCTCCGGACATCTGAGAGACCTTCACTGGCTCCCCATCAACAAGAGAATCACCTTCCGCCTCCTCACCCACGCACACAAAGCCCTACACGACCAAGGCCCGAGCTACCTCAACAGCCGAGTCAACTTCTACGCTCCCAAACGCCACCTCCGATCAGCCAACCACGCCCTCGCCGCCGTCCCCCGCATCCGAAGAGCGACTACAGGAGGAAGGTCCTTCTCCTACCTGGCCGCCAAGACCTGGAACTGCCTCCCGTCCGACCTGCGCCTGACCCAAGACCACCTCTCCTTCAGGAAGAAGCTGAAGACCTGGCTGTTCGAGCAGTAGCGGCACCCCCCCCCCCCCCAGCGCCTTGAGACCCTATGGGTATGTAGCGCGCTTTACAAGTGTCACTGATTGATTGATTGATTGATTGATTGATTGATTGTTAGGGTCTTAAAAAGGTAGGGATGCGGAGGCGGGTGCTCTCGTGTCACAGGACGCAGCTGTAAAACTTTCTTCAACCTGAATAGCTCATCTTCGATCCCTGCCAGGTCGACTTAACCAGAAAGCCTTTAGACACAATAGGACCGGACAGAGTTCTTATCAAGGAAAAGTACCAGATGGAGTTGACATGCTGTCACACACTCAAGATGCTCTGTCCTCACCATGTCAATCAGACAAGACTTTGGGCCTTTGGACTAAGGCTCACCGCTATCTAATGCAAAATGATGTGCCAAGGGTCACACAGAGAGGAATGTGGCTTCACCGAGAATTCAACTCATGCCCCTTTCTACCAAATCAGTGCTTTAAATGGTCCAGTACTGTCAACTACTGGGTACCAGCACTTTCTTATTTTGAGAGGGAGAGTACCTGCATTTCTCAAGAAAAACCTAATATTTTTAATTGGAGAGTACCAGCACTTCTCAGAAACCAGCAGGTACTGTGGAGCAGAGTGCCTGCACTTCCATTTTTCCATTTCAATCAGTGCCAAGCTGATTTTCTGAATGACGAGGCTACACTCCATTTTGGTGACCTCATATTGTAGACATTTTATACTCTACCAGGGTATTTTTCAGTGATAAATGCTCAATTCGGATAAGGCTGGGGTTCATTGGGCATTCCTTTGTATAAGCAGATGCACAACCACATTGGAGCGTCTACCTCTAGCTGCTGTGCGGCTCCAGCAGGGTCCCATAGGAGAAGCTCGAGGTCCTGCTGATGGGAAAACAGCATTTTCTCTTGCCACCAAGGATGGCTAAGGAAGAATAACCGAGGAGAGGGACCGCCTCCCAGATTTTCCACCAAAGGTTTTAAGGCATTTGGAACAGCCCCTCGACTTTGAAATGTATTCATCAGAAAGTTTGCAGAAAGCTTGTATGTGGGCAGCATGGTGCTGACAGTGCTGTGATTTTCAGGAGCCTAGTGAGGCCACGTCCTAAGCAATTGGATTTTGATTGATTTTTGCACCATGCTGCAAGTATGCCCTATGGGCATTTCAAAGCAATGACGTTGTGGCACTTAAGGAAAGGGCCTGCATGTGCACAATGGCAGCTTGTCCAAATTAGGGGATGGGGCAAGAACCGTGCATACTGGTTGCCAGACAGGTTCATCTGTTAGACTTTAGGGTAGTGTGACTGTTAGACCTGGCACCTTGGCGTGAGTTTCCCTTCCACTTTTTGATGGTGTGCCTCGATTGTTTTGCTGGTGTTGTCCGCTCAGGGCACTGCGCCACGGCTAATCCGTGCCGCAGTGCAAGTGCTCCCTAAGTAAAGGGTACCTGTAATGGATGTCCATGATTGGGTTATTGGATTCACTGTCAGTCCCCAGTAAAGTGCACCCGGGGTGCCAGGGCTTGTGAATGCCAATGCTGCTGGTGGGCTTGCAGCGCTGGTTGCGCCACCCACGGAAGCGGCCTTGTAAAGTGTGTCTAGGGTCTGCCACCGCAGACCCTGTGCGCGGTCCGGGACCGTCGCGCTGACTGCGCAAGTGCCCCCACTTGCCAGTCCCTAAACCTTCCCTTACCTACATATTAGCCACCCCTCTGGTAGGCCCAAGGGCAGGGTGCATTGTAGGCATAAGGTAAGACATGCCCTGGTGTGAGTGGCATGTCTTAGTAGTGAATTACAGCCATTTTCGTTTTTCACTATTGAAGGCTACCTGCTCTCCATAGGCCAGAATGGGCTGCTGGGATCACGCCAACGCTGTGACCCCAGTGGACTCAGAGAGCATGGTAGAGTGTCAAGTTTAGTATGCCTGAACTCAGGATGATAAAATACTTCTTGTAGTCAAGTCTATTTTAATATCCTGGGTTTGTAAATACTACTTTTAGAAAGTTAGTATTTACTGACCTGACCATCTCAGTCCGCCTCTGCTGTGTGTATGTGTTCTGCCTGGCAACAGTAGGGAGCAGGGTTGGGGAATCCCCAGAGACAGGTTGGCTGCCAGGTGGTGGGTAGAGAGGTGACACCTGGATGGGTGGGAGGAGCACACCTTGACTCTTGAATAGACCTGTGCTCTGCCACCACAAAGCCGGCGCCGCCCCCTGTGGAGCGGCTGATGTCTCTGCCCTGCTGCTGAAAGGAAAGAGCAGAGTCACCATAACAAAGTGCTCCAGAACTGGACTGAGCCAGGCCTAGGCCCCCTGGCGCTAAAGAACAAAAGAATCATGGTATAAAAGTAGGAGCCTGACTCCTAAGAAATCAGAATCCTGTTTACCACAAAGAACCTCTGCCCGACTAGAAGGAGAAGAAGACGCCGGAGGAGCTGGCCTGCTGCTTGCCTTGCTGAGAGAGGAGAGGAAGAGACTTACTGAAAAGACTTTGCTACTTTGTGCTTGAACATTCTCCAAGGGCTTGATCTGAGCTTGCCCCCTGAACTGAACCCCAGGAACAGTGGGTTCTTTGTGCTTCTTGCTCGTCCTCCAAATCCGAGCCGTGTGTGCATCCCGCTGGAAAAGAGACTGCGCCCCTCATCGCCCCTCCTAGGGCCGTGACACCCAGAAGCTCGCCTGCCTCAAACCCGTGAGAGCCCCGCTCCGTCCAGAGCCGCTCTCTGTTCCCGGGCCAGGCCGCCTGCATCCCTGTCACCGCCTGCCATTGGAGTGCGCTGAACGCGCTATCACCCCTCCTGCCGGAAGCCGTCCGACGACTGTGATCTACGCCGGGTCATCCAGCTGCACTGACCGTGCCCTGCGACCCCGCTTCGCTATCCCCGGACATCTCAGGCCGCGCCGCCCCCGCTGTGGAGACCCTCCTGCACCGCCGTGCTAAAGGGTCGCTGGCCGCGCCTGCCTACGTGCCCACACCTGCTGATTGAGGACCCAAGAACACTTCCCAAGCTGAGAGTCGCACCGACCTGTGCCGACTCTCCTAATCACGAAAGGAGTCCAGTATCGGGCTCGGGGCCCGCAACGCCTTATTTCCCCGTTCGCAGGAACCGATCTCTGTGAGTACTGGAACTACGAGTAAGGAAACTACGAACCAAGAACATTTGCCTGCTGTATAACCTGGTGGCCTAGCGAAAACGTTATTGGTCTTGTGATAAGTCTGTTGAGATATATATACCTTATTTTTACATAAAGAATCGTATTTTTATATATATCCAAGTCTGGTGTCCGTTTCTGGGGGGATTGATGTATTTACTGTGTGTACGATTGTAAGTGCTTAACCAACAACGCCTGAGGAATCGCCTTGGCTGCTCACGCCACGCACCTAGAGGGTGAGCAAGGGTCATTCGCGAGGGGTTATCCTGCGCCCTGACGTAGAGGAGAGGGTTCCTGCTTGACACAAGGGCAACCTTGCGCCAACCAGAGATCCCCGACTCTAACATTGTTGGCAGCGGTTGGGATTTCGGATTTGCACTTGTAATTTGCATACAGTGAATTATTAATCACCAGATAGTGAGAGCAGACCAAATAACGCAGCCACAGGTTTGTAATTGTTGAACTTTGTTGAGACATCTGCCATTACTGCAACCATGCCTGGCTCACACTCCGCTGGGAGAGCACTCTCTGTGATTTCTGGAATCGATGAGGTGGATTGGGAGAGACTGGAAGGCTACTCGATGGAGCAATTGAAAGGCTACAGTGTAAAATTCCGAGTCCCCCATGCTGGATTCAAGAGGAGAACCCAGTACGCCAAGGCGCTGAGAGCCTGGAAGGAGTCACGAGACCCACGGAATGCGGGGGACATCGTTCCACCCGACAACCTTGAGGAGCCCAGCAGAGTCCGGTCGCCAGAGGAGCTGGCAGACAGGGCAGCAGACAGGGCACATGCAATGGAGATGGCAAAGTTGGCAGGACAGATGGAAATGGAAAAGCAGAAGTTGGCCCTGGAGGCACAACAACGCCAAATGGATCAAGATATCAGATTGAAGGAGTTGGAGCTGAAGGCGAAAAGTTTGGATACCGCTCCTTCTGGTGGCAGCACTCCACCAGCGCAGGTAGAGTCCAAGGTGTACATCCCCAAAGATGTAGTAAAGGAGTATTTTAGAAAGGATGACATAGGGCAGTGGTTTAGAGCCTACGAGGTGGCCATGTCCTCACACCGGGTCCCTGAGAAAGACTGGGGAGCGGGGTTGTGGGGAAGGTTCCTTGCGGAAGGGCGGGACACCCTGTTAGATTTGCCCTTGGAAGTCCAGACCTCATACCCCCATATGAAGGAAGCTTTAATGACCAGGTATGGGTTAACTCCGGAGCTATATAGACAGCGGTTCAGGGAGACGAAGAAGATCCCTGAGAGTACGTATGTGGAATATGTGACCTTTTTCTGCAGAGCGCTGGATGGTTGGGTGAAGGGTAGCAAAGTGAATGATTATCAAGGGCTGCTTGATTTAATTGCATGGGAGCACTTGTCCAGTCAATGTTTTCCTGAGCTACGCCAGCACCTGATAGATAGCAAGCTGTCCAACCCGAGGAAGCTTGCTGAGGAGGCGGACCGCTGGCTCAGCACCAGGGTCCACAAGGGTCAAGTGGGAGACTCCGCCAAAGGTGGGCAGGGTCCCCAGCAGAAGAGTGGGGGGGACAAGGGTAAACAGAAGGGGTTCCAAAAAGGCCCCCAAAGTAATTCCCAAGGGAACCAGCAGAAGGGTTCTCAGCCTCCCCCAACCCCGCAGCAGAACGGGGCCCCGACAGGTAGACCTGTTCCAAAGGGGCCCTTCAATTGTTATAGGTGTGGTGAACCGGGTCACATTGCCTCTGATCCTAAGTGTCGCCTGTTTGGTAAGACCGCACCCACTGGTGCTCCACCCCGGCAAGTAGCTAGTGTTAACTTTGGGGAGGAAGTAGCAGTCCAGGAGGGTGGGGGTCCCGGGCAGATGACCCTAGTCTCGCTAGGAGACAGTGAGATGGTCCCTGTAACCTACCTGCCCTCTAACACTAAGAAATATGGGCAGGTGGTGACCATCAATGGAAGGAAGGTGGAGGCTCTTAGAGATACAGGAGCCAGCGTGACCTCGGTGAGGCAACACCTGGTGTCTCAAGAGCAAATTGTACCCAATGCCTACTGTAGGGTTGTCAATGCTGACAACGTAGAGAGTCGTTGTCCAATGGCTCAAGTTCCCTTTGAGTGGGGGGAGGTCTCTGGTACTCTACAAGTCGCTGTGAGAACTGACATGCCTGTAGACTGTCTGCTAGGGAACGACCTGGAGAGTTCCCCTTGGGAAAAGGTGGAGAAGACCACGCATCTGAGGATGGTGGGTCTGCCCGACTGGGCGTGCGTGACCACCCGGTCCATGGCAGCCAGTAGGGGTGTTGAGAGGGTCCTGGAGCCTGAGGGAGAGGTCCAGGAACCGGCCTTAGGGAGAAGGCGCAGGAGGTGCGGGAAACCGGCCCCCGAAGTTCCCACGGCCCAGGAGGAAGTAGACCCTGAGGGGGATGCTCTGGAGCCTACCGGGGAACAGATTGCCGAACTGGGAGATCTGCCTGAGCTGACCCATTGGCAGCAAGAAGGAGGTCCCTCCAGGGAGGAATTCTGCAGGGAGCAGAAAGAATGCCCTTCTCTCGTGGGTATGCGGCAGCAGGCTTCAGACCAGGCCAATGGTGTTCAGGCCAAAACACACTACGTGTACTGGGAGAGTGACCTCCTGTATTCCGAGCCTAAGGCTGCTGAACCTGGGTCAGCCCGTGTGCTGGTGGTACCCCAGAAGTTCAGAACCTTCCTACTGGGGCTGGCTCATGATGTGCCGTTAGCAGGACATTTGGGGATGGACAAGACCTATGACAGGCTTGTCACCCACTTTTACTGGCCCCAAATGCATAAGAATTCAGATTCCTACTGCAGAACCTGTCAGACTTGCCAGGCAAGTGGTAAGAGCGGAGGGAAGCACAAGGCTCCTCTGCAACCTTTCCCTGTGGTCGGTACGCCATTCCAACGAGTGGGTATTGATATTGTGGGGCCTCTGGACCCCAAGACAGCCCTGGGCAACAGGTTCATCCTGGTCTTGGTGGACCATGCCACCCGGTACCCTGAAGCCATCCCTCTGAGGACAGTGACGGCCCCCGTGGTGGGACGAGCACTGATGGGAATTTTCTCCCGAGTGGGATTCCCTCTAGAGGTGGTGAGCGACAGGGGGACCAATTTCATATCCACATATATGAAATCCCTGTGGAAGGAGTGTGGGGTAACGTACAAGTTCACCACTCCTTACCATCCCCAAGGAAATGGGTTGGTTGAGAGATTCAACCGAACCCTCAAAGGCATGATCATGGGCCTGGACGGTCCGATGAGGCGTAAGTGGGACGTCCTCTTGCCATGCCTGCTCTTCGCTTACCGAGAGGTGCCGCAGAAGTCTCTAGGGTTCAGCCCCTTTGAGCTTCTGTATGGTCACCCGGTAAGAGGACCTCTGAGTTTGGTAAAGGAAGGCTGGGAGCAATCTCCCAGGAAACCTCCCCAGAATGTATATAGTTACATGCTGGCCTTCCGAAACCAGACTCGGCGTTTCAGGCAACTTGCTGAGGCAAATCTGGAAGCCAGCCAGGAGGAGATGAAGCGGTGGTACGACCGGAATGCCACTCTGGTAGAGCTTCAACCTGGACAAAAGGTGTGGGTCTTGGCCCCAGTGGAGCCGTGTGCACTTCAGGATAAGTGGACAGGTCCATTTGAGGTTGTGGAGCGCAAAAGTCCTATCACCTACTTGGTGGACATGCAGACTCCCAGGAACCCTTTGAGGGTCCTACATGTTAACCGCCTTAAGCCCCACTTAGAGAGGACCGAAGTGGGCATGCTGCTGGCCACTGATGATGGAATGGAAGAGGAGACCGAGCCTCTTCCTGACCTCTTAGTGGCCTCTGAGAAAGATGGGTCAGTGGATGGAGTTAACCTCTCACCCACCCTGACGCCCGAACAACAGGAAGACTGCCGCCACCTGCTGGGACAGTTTTCCGACCGATTCTCCCTGGTTCCTGGTGTCACAGATTGGTGCGTCCATGATGTGGACACAGGAGACAGCTTACCTGTGAAGCACAAGGCTTACAGGGAAACTGACAGGGTCAGAGCTTGCATCAAGGAGGAGGTCTCCAAAATGCTTGCGCTAGGGGTGGTTGAGTCCTCCAGCAGTCCTTGGTCCAGCCCCGTGGTCTTGGTCCCAAAGGCTGCTGCGCCGGGAGCCACACCTGAACTCCGGTTCTGTGTGGACTACAGAGGACTCAATTCAGTCACGAAGACTGACGCGCACCCCATCCCCAGAGCTGACGAGCTCATTGATCGGCTGGGAGCTGCCCGGTTCCTCAGTACGTTTGATTTAACGTCTGGGTACTGGCAGATCGCCTTGACCGATGGGGCCAAAGAGAGGTCCGCATTCTCTACACCAGATGGGCACTTCCAGTTCCGAGTCATGCCATTTGGGATGAAGAATGCCCCTGCCACCTTTCAGAGGTTGGTCAACCAGGTACTGGTTGGGCTGGATGCGTTCAGTGCCGCCTACCTGGATGACATCGCAGTGTTCAGTGCCACCTGGCCTGAACACCTGCGCCACCTCTGGGAAGTGTTGATGGCGCTGCGCCGAGCAGGCCTCACGATCAAGGCAAGCAAGTGCCAGATCGGGCAGGGTTCCGTGGTGTACTTGGGACACCAAGTGGGGAGTGGCAAGGTGGCACCCTTGCAACCCAAAATTGAAACCATCCTGGCTTGGGAACCCCCCAAGACGCAGACCGCAGTGAGGGCCTTCCTGGGGCTCACTGGGTACTACAGGAGGTTTGTCAAGGGCTATGGAACGATCGTTGCCCCCTTGACAGAGCTGACTTCGAAGAAGCAGCCCCGGAACGTGATTTGGACTGACACCTGTCAGAAAGCTTTCGACACCCTGAAGACTGCCATGTGCACGGCGCCCGTGCTCTTGGCCCCTGACTTCTCCAAGGAATTCCTAGTCCAGACAGACGCTTCAGAGCATGGTGTAGGGGCTGTTCTCTCACAGATGACTGAGGAGGGCTGGGACCAACCCGTAGCCTTCATCAGTAGGAGGTTACTTCCACGGGAAAGTAGGTGGAGTGCAATTGAGCGAGAAGCATTTGCTGTGGTCTGGGCGCTGAAGAAGCTAAGACCCTACTTGTTTGGGTCTCACTTCCGGGTTCAGACGGACCACAGGCCCCTCAGATGGTTGATGCAAATGAGGGGTGAAAACCCGAAGCTGTTGAGGTGGTCCATCTCCCTACAGGGTATGGACTTTACGGTGGAACACCGTCCTGGTACAGATCACGCCAACGCTGACGGTCTGTCCAGGTATTTCCGCCTTAGTGACGAGGAACCCCCTGGGCAAGGGTAGTTCCCCCCACATTTCAGCTGGAGGGGACACGTGTTAGACCTGGCACCTTGGCGTGAGTTTCCCTTCCACTTTTTGATGGTGTGCCTCGATTGTTTTGCTGGTGTTGTCCGCTCAGGGCACTGCGCCACGGCTAATCCGTGCCGCAGTGCAAGTGCTCCCTAAGTAAAGGGTACCTGTAATGGATGTCCATGATTGGGTTATTGGATTCACTGTCAGTCCCCAGTAAAGTGCACCCGGGGTGCCAGGGCTTGTGAATGCCAATGCTGCTGGTGGGCTTGCAGCGCTGGTTGCGCCACCCACGGAAGCGGCCTTGTAAAGTGTGTCTAGGGTCTGCCACCGCAGACCCTGTGCGCGGTCCGGGACCGTCGCGCTGACTGCGCAAGTGCCCCCACTTGCCAGTCCCTAAACCTTCCCTTACCTACATATTAGCCACCCCTCTGGTAGGCCCAAGGGCAGGGTGCATTGTAGGCATAAGGTAAGACATGCCCTGGTGTGAGTGGCATGTCTTAGTAGTGAATTACAGCCATTTTCGTTTTTCACTATTGAAGGCTACCTGCTCTCCATAGGCCAGAATGGGCTGCTGGGATCACGCCAACGCTGTGACCCCAGTGGACTCAGAGAGCATGGTAGAGTGTCAAGTTTAGTATGCCTGAACTCAGGATGATAAAATACTTCTTGTAGTCAAGTCTATTTTAATATCCTGGGTTTGTAAATACTACTTTTAGAAAGTTAGTATTTACTGACCTGACCATCTCAGTCCGCCTCTGCTGTGTGTATGTGTTCTGCCTGGCAACAGTAGGGAGCAGGGTTGGGGAATCCCCAGAGACAGGTTGGCTGCCAGGTGGTGGGTAGAGAGGTGACACCTGGATGGGTGGGAGGAGCACACCTTGACTCTTGAATAGACCTGTGCTCTGCCACCACAAAGCCGGCGCCGCCCCCTGTGGAGCGGCTGATGTCTCTGCCCTGCTGCTGAAAGGAAAGAGCAGAGTCACCATAACAAAGTGCTCCAGAACTGGACTGAGCCAGGCCTAGGCCCCCTGGCGCTAAAGAACAAAAGAATCATGGTATAAAAGTAGGAGCCTGACTCCTAAGAAATCAGAATCCTGTTTACCACAAAGAACCTCTGCCCGACTAGAAGGAGAAGAAGACGCCGGAGGAGCTGGCCTGCTGCTTGCCTTGCTGAGAGAGGAGAGGAAGAGACTTACTGAAAAGACTTTGCTACTTTGTGCTTGAACATTCTCCAAGGGCTTGATCTGAGCTTGCCCCCTGAACTGAACCCCAGGAACAGTGGGTTCTTTGTGCTTCTTGCTCGTCCTCCAAATCCGAGCCGTGTGTGCATCCCGCTGGAAAAGAGACTGCGCCCCTCATCGCCCCTCCTAGGGCCGTGACACCCAGAAGCTCGCCTGCCTCAAACCCGTGAGAGCCCCGCTCCGTCCAGAGCCGCTCTCTGTTCCCGGGCCAGGCCGCCTGCATCCCTGTCACCGCCTGCCATTGGAGTGCGCTGAACGCGCTATCACCCCTCCTGCCGGAAGCCGTCCGACGACTGTGATCTACGCCGGGTCATCCAGCTGCACTGACCGTGCCCTGCGACCCCGCTTCGCTATCCCCGGACATCTCAGGCCGCGCCGCCCCCGCTGTGGAGACCCTCCTGCACCGCCGTGCTAAAGGGTCGCTGGCCGCGCCTGCCTACGTGCCCACACCTGCTGATTGAGGACCCAAGAACACTTCCCAAGCTGAGAGTCGCACCGACCTGTGCCGACTCTCCTAATCACGAAAGGAGTCCAGTATCGGGCTCGGGGCCCGCAACGCCTTATTTCCCCGTTCGCAGGAACCGATCTCTGTGAGTACTGGAACTACGAGTAAGGAAACTACGAACCAAGAACATTTGCCTGCTGTATAACCTGGTGGCCTAGCGAAAACGTTATTGGTCTTGTGATAAGTCTGTTGAGATATATATACCTTATTTTTACATAAAGAATCGTATTTTTATATATATCCAAGTCTGGTGTCCGTTTCTGGGGGGATTGATGTATTTACTGTGTGTACGATTGTAAGTGCTTAACCAACAACGCCTGAGGAATCGCCTTGGCTGCTCACGCCACGCACCTAGAGGGTGAGCAAGGGTCATTCGCGAGGGGTTATCCTGCGCCCTGACGTAGAGGAGAGGGTTCCTGCTTGACACAAGGGCAACCTTGCGCCAACCAGAGATCCCCGACTCTAACAGTGACTAGTGCGACCGCACTGGGCACTGACCTGGTGAGGGGGCACTGACCAGCCTCGGCCGCTGCAGGTAAGAGCGGTGGGGCCGGCTGGGGAGGATATCGAGAGACGGCCACAAGGGAAAATTAAATAAATAATTAATTTTCCCTTGTCATTGGGGTGGGGGGGGGAGGGCGCTGTTTAGCAATAACTTACAATTTAAAAACACCTGCAGCAGAGTTCCTTGTGCCTCTAGTTTTCAGGCAGCAATAAAAATGCAAGATAACTTGTGATTAATGTTCTTGCTAGAGAGAGCGAGAGATCAGAGTTTTGTCTAGGGGCAGTTTTGATTCACTGTAAAGTAGCACAGAGGGTTAATATACCTGCTGCAAAGAACGTGTACATGCAGATCACAGATCTGTATTTTATGTGGACAGCTGAGTGGATTACTGCTTTTGTCCCAGAGCTCCTATTGTTACCGCAGTTCATAAAATACAATCCTAATATAGAACAGTGACTGTTATGAACTATCATCAAAGAGCTGCATGCAAACGGTATAAAATAGGTTAGGTTTTCCCCCCAGTCTTTCATTATCTATTCCTAATGTTGCTGAAAAGTGTTTTTTTGGGTAGATATACATTCATATTAGTAAAGTCAGGCTTTACCGGTGCATTTCGACATATGAAATGTATGTGAGAGAGGGGCTATGGAGAGATGAGGGGCACTTTTACTCAGTGGTTGGGAGGGAATCCAAGAAGGTGGTCATGGAGGGGCAAAAATGATTGCCCACCGGGCGCCACCAGCTCTAAGCCGCCCCTGGTGAGGTGATTGAATCACCTCACCAGGGCTATGTTGTTGGTAGTGTGGAGGGGTATTGGTTTTTCTGCCGAGCACACTGCCTCTCCTGATTGCTTCTATTGATTAATTGTGGATATCGTGCTATCAAACTGGCATCGATTCTGAATACGGACTACATAAACAGATCACATTATGCATGGAAGGGATGAAATATTTTTTTTTTCATCTGACTTTGCATCACATCTCTGAGATTATATTTTGAAGTCAGGAGTGCGGGTGAAAAGATAGACAGTTTCTCTGATTTCACTGTCAATGAATGAGCCCACAAGGTGCACCCGGGCTCCGGAAAGCCGCGGGCAACGGGGACTCGCAGCCTGCCCCAATATCGAACAACTTGGTGAGGTCATGTGGTATGCCAGGGAAGTGTCTCAATCAGAGCAGATTAGGAGCAGGTATTAAAGGAAAGAGGATTAGCAGTTGCAGATCAATGGCTGCGGCAGGCCTGCGTCTTTATTCCGCAGAATCAGCAGCTCATGCCTATTTATATGATATGCAAATGTCAGTCACAAGACCCTGCTGTCGAAGAACACCCACAGGCATTGCCAGCAGACCCGTGTTCCACACTGAAGTACTCACATGTCAGTGTGAACAGTGGTGCAGGAAGCTGAGGGAGATCCAGGTAGGAGTCAAGTTGCCACTGCCATCACTTCTGCAGAAAGGCACACTCTGCCATGTGCTCCACAAACATCTGTGGGTGTGCAGTCCCCCTCCCCCAACAGGCAGACATGGAATTCCCATAGACAGGTCTATGGCCACAGGAATCCATAAACCAGCTGCCCCCCCCCCCCTAAAAAAATAGGTATTTAAATACAAACACCCCTAAAGGCACCTTCTATGAGTGCCACAGACCGTTCTGTGGCTGAAGATTCTGCCAGAGGTCCACCTGCGGGCCGACTGATGCCACCCCACAGAGTTCAGTATGATGGCAGAGATTCCCACAGATAGTTCTGTAAATACAGATGTCCCTTGAATACTGCAATGAACTTTGAAAGACAACTCTTTGGCTGCAGGCGCTACAAAAACATCTGTGAATGTGGTGATTCTACAGAAAGGAGTGTGACAGCAGAGCCCCACACGGCACCTCTGTGACAGCAATGAAGTCCCACAGGCAGCTCTTAGACTACAGATATTAGAATACCCCTGCAGTGACCCCCAACAACAGCACCAGATTGCCCCACTGCGAGACATGTGACTGCAAAGAGTCACAGAACCCCTCTGTGGTACCATTGACACTCCACTGATAGCTCTATGACCACAGAGCCCTAAAAGAGAGCCACGACCCCCCACAAATAGTTTGTTGAATGAGAACATACGTTAAATATGTCTGTGCTAAGACTGGCACACTGATCTATCATCGTGGAGACACTAAACAGTGGTGTGACCCTCAAAATACATTTCTGGGCATAGAAAACATTGTCACCAATTGCTACGTCTACCTACATATTTTCATTATTCTATTATTTCAGCAACCAGTTTCTTTAGGAAAAGCATAAGCATAGGTTGTGGTGATTCCCACAGACAGACCAGAGACTACAGAGAGGCATGGCTAGCACAGGTAAGAGTGGTGTGTGAGAAGCTGGCCTGGTATATGCTGTGCAGCATGTTATAGTGGGCACCTTGCACCAGTCCACACGACCCTTATTGATGATTAGGTTAAAGACAACCTTTATTGAAAGCATTCCTAGTGGTAGCTATGGAGAGCAGCCTTCAGGCTAAGTCTCGAAGGAATGTAAAGTAGCTTGGTTTCCCAGATTATAACCTCCTGAATGAACAAATGAAAGGAGAACCACACAAGCTATATATACAATATATATATTTATTACAAAACACTCTCTACTAACCTCTTAATGAGATTAGAGCACAAGGTACACAATATTAAAGCACTAGAACAACAGTAAATAGCACACTACACAGCGGGCTCCAGGGGGAGACCCACGGGGGATGCGTGCAGTATGAGAACACAGCCGCGAGCTCCGTACAACTCTATGGGAAAGTTGCGGTTGGAATTTTAAAGTTTGAGGACACTTAGGAGAGGACTTCAAGCAAACCCTTTGGAACATAGACGGTTCTAAGGCCAGCACCCTTGAGAGTACTGAGGTACCCGTTTTACCTATCCCAGGAGAGCCGGGTGCATAGGGGTCAAGTGGTGTTGGAAACGCTCATAGATTTTAGTGACGTGATGCGAAGAAGGGCTGCTGCCGGGAAGATGAGAAGTGTCCGGTGTGATCCAAGCCTCGATCGAAGCTGAGAAGAACCTGAAAGCAGAGGGGACAGAGTCTGGGTCACTTCAGGGTGACCAGGGGCTCGGTAGATGAATGCCCACCTATGTCGGGTGTTTCAGGTGAGAAGAGGTAAAGCTTGACTCTGCAGCCACGGGGACCAGGAGACGTCGACGATGACCAAAGTCTTCAGGCAAGCTGTCCCATGAAGGATGTCGAGTGCTGGGGGTCAGTGTCCGGATTGGAGACCAACAAGCGTTGGCAACTGCAACCAACGCGGTCAGAGAAAAGATGCTTTGGTGAGGAACAGCAAGATCCTGCGGACTCCCCAAGCAATGGAGAGTCAGGGCACGTCTGGAGCAACCAGGAAATCCCACTGAAAGTTAAAGTTTCCTTCTCAGGGACCCACAGGTCGATGGACCAGGGATCGCGAAGGGACCTCGAGAGGAATCACAAAACACCAGCCCACGGAACATTCATGGGGTGTAGGCTGGTAATCTTCGGTGGAATTACTGCTTGGGGTCTGGACTACAAGTGGGCCAAAGCACAACCTCAGAGATCACCAAAAAGCATATGCTGCTGCAAATGTGCACGATGTCCAGGGGTACAGTTTGCATGGTCCCCAGGAGGTCTGCGGGTCTCAGGTTTGCTGAGAGCACCAGTCAACCTCGGGGAAGCTTGGGAACCCCCCTCCTGTGTTGCAAACATTTCGGAGTCCTTCAGGAGCTGCGTAGATGCAAACCGGTCAGATGCGTTTCAGGTGCCTGCCTTGCAGGGGAGTAACTCCTTTACTCCAAGGGAGATTCTTCAGTCATCCAATGAACTGTAGATAGTCGAAGTACTTGGTTTCTGTAGCAGAGTTTTGTCCAGGTAAATCCAAAGTCCTGTAGCCAGGGGTTCCTACTTTATAGCCAAGGAAGGGCTGGGACAAACTCTTGGGACCCACCTATGGGAGGGTCAGGACAGAGGGGTGGCTACACCCATATCCTTTGTCCAGTTTCGTGATAGAGCTGGAGCAAATGGCTCCTGCAACCGGTTTGAGCTGAACTATGCCCAGGGACACCAAATGTGCCCCCAGTGCAGACATCAAAGCACTCTTGGAGTACACCAACCCAGCCCCAACACACTAAAACCTGTCTGGGAGGTGGTCACAACTCCCTGTGACAGGAAACCTATTGTCCAGCCATCCCCTGCCGGAGTTTCGTCCAGCAGCAGGAGGACAGACTCGTGTCTGTGGCTGGCATCATCCATCTTGTGATGCCAGGGTCGGGAAAGCTGGTACCGGGTGTACCGGTGTTGTCATATTTCTCCCTCTAGTAGGGTGGAATCATACCTCCCACACCAGTTACTGGTGTGGAGGTATGATTCCAAGGTGTTTGACACAAAACACAACATGTGTCCATGCAGCCATTTTAAAGCTAGCATTTACCGCGAGGTTATAATGCACTTAAGAGTATATGGTAGGCTGCATCACAAACAACCCGGAATAGAGGTTCCGAAGGCTGCAGAGGGGCTCTGCTCATGCAAGTGCACCCACTTACATAAAACCCAGCACCCTGCCTTCAGGATTGATAAGGCCTGCCATAGGGGTGACTGATAGGTTTATATGTGCAGTGATATGGAGTAGATATAGTGAACTCATATCTAAGTAAGGGGTGCATGCACCCCCTTACACAGGCTGCTCTAGCCGACCTGTTGTGTCATTTTGAATGGTCTCCCAGGGTTGGCATAATACATGCTGCAGGCCCTGAGAGGTCTCTGATGTACCTATGACCTAGGTACACAGTATACCATATACTAGGGACTTATAAGGGTACCCCAGAATCCATTCTTGGTGTACCTAAAGTACATGTAATCAATTTAGAGAGAAAGCAGCTAGGCTGGGGTCCTGGATAGCAGGATCCCAGACAGACTAAGTCAAAAACAGTGAAACATCAGCAAAAAGTTGGGGTAACTATAAGAAGCAGATCCTACTCTCCTACATGGTGGGGTGGGGTGGGGCGGGGCGGGGTGGGGAGGGGAGTCGACACATGACGGGATAATTAAAACTAAATAAAAAAATAAATAAAACCACTTACTTTGCGCTCGTGATGTGGTGAGCGCAAGGTAAGTGCTGTTATTTTGTAGTTTAATTTTATCTATCCCGTCGTCTGTGGACTCCCCCACCCCGCCACAGCTCCACCCTGCCGCTCGTACCTGTGCCGTCCGCGCCAGGCTACATAGCCCTGCGTGTGCAGATCTAGAAGATGGGTGTTTGACTTACTTGACTACATCCACTTGTTCAGACTAAAAGTGCACCCACATGCCCCTATGTAGCAGCAGTGAAATGGCACAATGCTCTTTGACTTCTGTAACAATCAACCGCATAAATGCGGGTACCCCACAAAATATCTGTGGTTGTGATGACTCCTAAATTGCTCATTGACATGGTGACTAACACAGACAACCAAGGGGCATATTTACAAGGGCTTTGCGCCACTGGAAAGTCACTTTTTCTGATGTTCTGGTGGTGCAATGCCCTGCCCCTTCTTTACAAAGTGGCATTAGGCCACTTTCCGTGGCTTATCTCAGTGTTGTAAATATCGTCCTCTTTCACCCTGGTATCTGCATGAAAAGGGCGTGCAATGGGCATTGCTTTGGGCATTCCACCGCAACACCCACTGCTTGTTGATGCTGGCCCAGATGTAGAAGGAACAGTAAATCTGAGGCAGTTTCTAAAATTAACGTCACTGAATAGCAGGCATTCGATTGGCACTACAAGGAGAAATATTTTTATTTCTCCTCGCTTTTGCTCTTTCAAAGAGCAAATCACCTTTGAAGATTGTTTATGTGCTGGAAGGTGCCCCTTCATGCACATAAACTATAATCCCTGCAACACAGACACCCTTGCACCATGTGTCTGTGTTGGTGCTAGGCAGCATTTTTTAGCACCAGTCCAAGGAAAAACACAGGGGTGCGCCGCTTTCTTGTAAATGCAGTGCACCTCTATGTATTTGAAATGACACGGCGCTGCTAAATTGCGTGCAGTGCTGCGCTGTGCCATTTCCGTGTAAATATCCCACAAGGTCTTAATTTGTGCCGGTGCTTGAAGGTGATAGGCACCGGATCTCATTTTCTTTGGTGACCGTGGCTTATTTTTGTCACCAGACTTTGGCACAGTGCAAAAGTGACAACGCCAGAAAAGGGAGAATTGAGGGCTAAGAAAAATACAAGACAACAGTGACAATTGGAGAACGCAGGAATGAAAAAAGAAACCTGCAAAAGGAGCGAAAGAGAAGGGAAGTGTAGGTTCGTCAAAGAAAGAGGCATGAGGTGGAATCAAGACTACACAGCCTTAATGCTCAAAAGGCATTCAGCAGCTCTGGCGGCGATTTGATGCCTTAGAAAAACGATGGGACTTTGCACTTGCTTTGTTATAATTTTATTCCCTCCAAATTAAGTATTGCAGACAACTTTGCAAGAGAAAACCACACCGTGAAACCCGCAGACACCATCCTTACCTGAGCTATACAGGGCACGAAGGAGGCAGCCTTGGAAACACCCCCCATTCGATAGTCTCTGAAGATATTTCCTCTAATTTCCTCAATGCTCACCCCTGCCTAGGCTGGGATCTCAGAGCCAGAAAGGAAACTGCACTGCCCGGGGCAGATAATTAATTTTCATGGGACTGAGAAAGAATAAAACATCAGGTGATGCCTTGAAAACTCCTCCATCACTGGAAAGGTCACGGCCCCTGGCGAAGTGAGGAGCGAAGATAGGACCCCTACCCCACAGATGCATCTAATAAATAAAGCACACTCCTTCCCAGCCATGGCTACACACGGAAAACAAAGAGAACATTGTCCTACAAGCTTTCCTGATCCAATTCTCCTTGGCATTTATTATCTTTAATAAAACAGTTAAAGGTCGGCTAGATTTATAAAACCACATTTATGGCCTAATAAACGGGACAGAAGGTCTTGTTTCAGGAGCCTTGCAGGGTGTCAGATCCTGAGGTGTATTAGTAATTTGAACGAATGAATGAATAAACACCAATGGATGAGCAATGTAGATGACAACTCCTAGATTTGAAACGCGCGCTCAAGTTTGGCTATTTTGGTGCTTTTAGGGGCATATTATCAAGAAACGGCGTTAAAATTATCGCCGCTTTAGCGGCATAAAACTGCAGCTAAAGCGGCGATAATGGGCTTGATAATATGCCCTTGAGAAATCCCATAGAAGCGCATGTTCTGAGGTCAACATGGGCTTCTATTGGAATTCTCTGCGGCATATTATCAAGCCCATTATCGCCGCTTTAGCGGCAGTTTTCAGCCGCTAAAGCAGCGATAATTTTAACGCCGTGCTTGATAGTATGCCCCACAGTCTTACAATGCAGCAAAAGGGAAGGACTTGAAAGGAACTCCCACTACTGCGCAGTCGACCTTTTCAATCCTACAACACAATCATGAAAATACTGAGAACATTTTGAAAAATCCTGTTTCCTGGTGTGGAGTCTGATATAAATGTGCATATAACAGGCAAGTCCACTTTCAATTATCTCACTCACTTAAGATTTGCTCTAACTAATAAATATATTTGGTTTTTGTAGGAAGCTGCTTTTTATTTGGTAGTGCCAATGTAAGGGCACACCATGCAAAAATTACAGCGACCCCACTATTGGTTGGCAAGGCATTAATTAATAATCCCAAGTGTTCTTTTTGTGATATTGTGGTCGAGCAGTTTAGGCTTATCAGAGGGTAGTCGTGTTAAGCATTTGTTGTACACACAGAGTCAACAAATGAGACACACACTCAAAAAGAAACCCGAGACAAATCTAGAAAAATAACACAGATTTTTGTTTCATTTTAGACACCAAGATCATCCAGGTAAGTACTTTCAGAGCTATGGAGTTTTGTAGTATTAGCAAAAGTACAGTCAAATAACGGTTTTGATGTCTGAGCCTCGAGCGCGGTAATGCTATCCAATAGGAGAAACATTCACTGCATAGAAATGATTTAATTCGGTTTACACAATTCTTCTCTTGAACTTAAGTCGCTTAAGGGTCAAGGTCCAAGAAACCATGAGCTGTTCTGTTTTACTTGCCCTGGTGAGTCCAGGTGCAGAGGTGCTGGTCGCTTTGGTAGCCTCGAGCACTGCGCGGTAAACTCAATGGAGAAATACGTGGAAAAAGAAAGCCTGCAAGTGGGGTCTGGAGAACCAGTTTGGCAAAACTCAAAGGTGGGCTTGGCTCTTGAGGGTCTCTGGAGCATGAAGGCACTGTCATGTCACTCCCGTCTGCTGTGGCTTGCGCGCGAGACCTGTATGCCATGCGCTCGCCAGCTCTCCTTGGGGAAGACTACGAGGAAGGTCAGCAGTCTAGTTGTTTAGACGTGACCCGACTCGCACCAATCACGGAGCACTTCCGGGGGCAGACCTATTTCAACAGCGAAGCTGTCGGAATCGGGGCTTCGTATTGCAGACCCGAGCTACGTAGGAACGTGGCTCGACCAGCAACCAGACCCTGTACGGACCGCGCAAGGGCACCAACAAATCTCGGACCCCAGCGGCGCGTGCATCCGCACGAAGCTGACAGCACCGTGTCCCTCAAACGCAGGAGCGCTTGAGAGGCAAGTCCACAGGTACTATTATTTCGGCGCAGAACATTGGCATTCCCGGCTCGTGCTGAGGCACGGAGCCGCATCATACTTTGCTGTGCAGCTCGTGCTCAGCGCGGAGCTGACCAGTCCTTGAATATTTTGGCGCAGGAGCGCGTTTATTTACATTTTGCATTGACGGCTCGTGCAGAAGCACGGAGCCACCATGTCCTTTGAGGCTTCAGAGCTTGAGCACTTTCTCTTGCCCCACGCGTCCCGTTGGATCATGAGGACACGTTTTCTCTCCCTACACTTCTGCCATTTATACCAGGCCAGGAGGCCTTCAATGCAGAGCCACACAGCAAGAGCGGAGGTGTATTGGTGTTCCTGGTGCGTCCCCGGTCTCATGGTCACTCGGCGCAGGAGCGCCTTAACTAATCTCTGTTCGTGACTATTACTTCCCTGGCATTCAGGCCTCGGCAGATGGTCTTCACCGCACTGGGAGTGCTACGCCCCAGGTGACTATAGTACCATCTTTTTGACATATTATGCTTGTCTTGGTGGCTTGTGTTTGGCGTGTGTGATACCCATTTGCTCTATTCCTTAGGTTGCGTCCACCATCAGACCCCCAGTGGATCCAAGGCAGGCCTCTCCCGGCACCATCCAAAACTGTTTACACCTTCCTCTGGATGCCTCCCCCGGTCCCCTTATTTGTCCTAGGTAGTATCTACCCTATCTGGGGGGCGAAGGGTGCCGGAGGGGGTTGTTCACGTCGTCTCTGCGGGATTACTCCACACAACAAACGGTAAGCGGTGTGGGGATCTGACAGAATACGAAGCCCACGTTGTGTATCCTGCCTGGAAGACATGGACAACCCTACGGTTACGTTACAGGACATAGCCGTCATGCTTGCTAGTATACAAGTAGAAAACCGTAGTTTGCGACAAGACATAACGGCCCTACAAGGGCAGGTGGGCACCGGTCCTACTGGGCCCTGGGGCCCAACTCCAACGGTCAGGGCCAAGCAGGAAGGTTTAGTGAGGCCTCCCCTGTTTAACCATGGGGGTCCCGTGTCCTCTTCCTCCACAGCTGCTTCGCCCATACAGGTCATAGCCCCGCATCTTGCACAGTTAGCCACACCAGAACGTTTTTACGATGACAGCTCGAAATACAGCATATTCCTCAATCAATGCCACCTTCACTTTATGGCCCGTGCTTCTGCCTTCCCGGACGACGCCTCCAAGGTAGCCTTTGTCCTCTCCTATCTGGGAGGCGATACCGCGCAATGGTCCATACCCTTGGTAGAAAACAATGAACCTCTACTCCACAACTTTCCGATATTCAAAGAAACCATGCAACGTATGTTTGCTCGTCATACGTTCGTCCAAGCCGCAGACAACAAACTACTCAACTTGAAGCAGGGCAACACTGATCTGCTACATTATATAACCACGTTCAAACGGTTGGTCGGTTTTCTACCGGGGCTTGCGCGAGGAGTTGAAGGACCTCATCTCTCAAATAAGTGAACCACCAGAGGAGATTGGCCCCTTCATTGACATGGTAGTCAAGCAAAATTATCGACTCCAGGAGCGTCGGACTGAAAAATCAAAAAAGGGTGAGATCAGGCTCCCCATCTACAGAGAGACCACCAAAACCCATGACACCACAGAGCCCATGCAGATAGGTGGCATCCATGGCCCCCTAACCAGAGAAGAAAAGGAGAATAGGCGAACCCAAAACCAATACCTGTATTGCGGCAAGAGCGGCCAGTTCATCAGGGACTGTCCGGTTAAACCCCGCAAGCCGAAAGAGAAGACTCCTTTCGCTCTGCCCATAGCCCGAGGAGAGGGGCTGGGAAACGGGGCAACCCAGTAGCAAGCGGGGTCTGTCTACTGGGGTTGTCTGCTGAGATAAAACAGACCCCTACCTCCCATAGCGTTCCTCGACACATGGGCGTACCTGTGCTCCTGCAATCCCCATCTGGTCTATCCTGGCATGTCACGGCGTTACTCGATTCAGGAGCAACAGGCAATTTCATTGAAACCCGGTTCATGGCCAGCCTGGGCATGTCCAGCAGAGGGAAGAAAAAGCCATAAACAGTCAAAGCCGTGGACGGCACGGACCTCACCTCGGGACTGATTCGCTATCAGACCGAAGACCTGGAAATGACGCTGGACAACAAGCATACTGAGGTCATCGCCTTCGACGTCATCAACGCCCCACAGTTTAAACTGATACTGGGGATCCCCTGGCTAACGCAACACAATCCTCACATAGATTGGGTGACCAAGGAACTCACGTTAACGTCAGCCCAGTGTAAGTCTTCTTGTTACCCCTCTACCGAGCGACTCGACATCAGAACCGTGCAGGCCTGTGCCCTGCCGCTCCACGAGATAGGAACCATCGCACAGGGGGGCATCCCTGTTGAATATCGGGATTTGATCCAAGTATTCGACAAGAAAAGCGCCAACACGTTACCCCCGCATCAAAGCTTTGACTGCAGAATCGACATCATTCCGGGATTCCGGGATCCACGCTTCCCTGCAGCCGTGTTTACTCCCTCACCGAAAAAGAGAATGAACACCTCCGCAACTACCTCAAGGAATACCTACAGAACGGATTCATCCGTCATTCATGGTCTCCCGTCTCTTCTCCTCTCTTCTTCGTGGCAAAGAAGGAAGGGGATTTGCGCACGTGCATAGACTTTAGGGCGATAAACGCCATGACGATAAAAAACCGGTACCCATTACCTGTGATCCCTGACTTGTTGGACCAAGTGAAGGACGCAGCGGTCTACACAAAACTGGATTTGCGCGGAGCTTACCATCTAGTCAGGGTCCGAGAGGGGGACGAATGGAAAACTGCCTTCCGAACACGGTACGGTTTATTCGAATATCGCGTCATGCCCTTCGGGCTCTGCAACGCCCCTGCTGCTTTCCAGTTTTTATCGATGAGGTGTTGAGGGAGTATATCGACCGTTTTTGTATCATAACATATTGATCTACTCAGCAACCATGTCATAACATATACCGCATGTACAGGCCGTTCTCCAGCAGCTACAACAGCACGGCCTATATGTCAAGCTAGAAAAAAGCGTTTTTCATACCACCACAGTGGAATTTTTGGGACACATCCTAACCCCGACCTGCGTCGAAATGGACTCCAGGAATGTGAACACCATACTACAATGGCCGTCCCCGGACTCCGTAAAGCAAGTCCAGAGGTTCCTGGGGTTTGCGAATTACTATAGTCGCTTTATCGCAGGCTTCTCCAAGATAGTTAACCCCATCACTTGCTTGTTAAGGAAAGGCATACGGTTCTTCTGGAATAAGGAAGCCGAAAAAGCATTCCAGGTACTAAAATCATGCTTTACCTCAGCACCAGTGTTGAAACACCCCGATCCCAACCAGCCCTTCATCGTGGAGGCCGACGCCTCACAAAGCGCACTAGGAGGAATATTATCACAAAGAAACCCTGGAACCGGTTTACTCCACCCCGTGGCTTACTATTCCAGGAAACTACAGCCAGCAGAATGCAACTATTCCATTTCAGACAAAGAGCTGTTGGCCATCAAGGCAGCATTTGAAGAATGGCACCACTACCTAAAAGACGCCAAACACTCAGTGACCATCTTCACCGATCATAGAAACCTACAGTTCCTACGTTCAGCAAGGGCTCTAACCACCATACAGCTATGGTGGACTCTCTTTTTTAATGAATATGACTTCCGGATTACCTATCGACCAGGAAGGGAGAAAGCCAAAGCCGACGCCTTGTCCAGGCTAGAAGAAACAGGAATCAACCTTCCGCCTACGGAGCCAGTACCCATTATTTCTGAACATTGCTTCCAAGGAGCGATGATCACTTCCTCCTTTCTATCCCAACTACGCGGGGACCTGGAGCAGAAAAAAACAGAGGACTGGACAAGAGACATTCAGGGGATAACCGAACACGACGGATACCTGTACAAAGGAAAAAACTACTACCTACCGTTAGCGAGTCACCAACAACGGGTATTGTTCCTGTGCCATGATCACCCCTTGTCCGGGCACCCCGGGTACCAGAAAACCAAAGACCTGATACAAAGACACTTCTGGTGGCCTACTCTAGCCTCCGACACGCAGACTTACATCGCCCGATGTGCCGTGTGCGCACAAGGAAAGACCTCCACCCAACCTACGGTGGGATTGCTGCACCCAATACCGGTTCCACCTTACCCCGGGACACAATCTCGATGGACTTCATCGTGGACCACCTCACCAAGATGGCGCACTTCGTGCCCCTCAAGAAACTCCCCACCGCTGCCGAACTAGCGGTGGTCTTCGCACACAATGTCATCCGGCTACATGGCATTCCCTCCATTCTGATCACAGACAGAGGGCCCCAGTTCGTGTCCCGATTCTGGAACGAGGTCTGTAGCCTTCTAGACCTGGAAGTGCGATTGTCCTCCGCTTACCATCCCCAAACAGACGGGCAGGCGGAGAGGACCAACCAATCCATGGAACAGTACCTCCGTTGCTTGCTGCTCACCATCGAAAAAGAATGGCCCGAAGTACTATGGTTGGCAGAAAATGCATACAACAATAACAAACACGCAGCTACTGGGGTGTCACCGTTCTTCTGTCTCCAAGGCCAACACCCCAGGACAACGCCATGGGAAGAAAACCGAACCAGCAACGTACCCACCGTACAGGCGTAAAACTCCTTGCTTCGTGCCATATGGCAACAAGCCCGCTTTGAACTGGCCAAGGCAAAAGAGACCTACAAGCAAAACACAGAAAAACACCGGCAAACAGAACCCGACTACAAGGTGGGGGATAGAGTGTGGGTATCCATTAAAAACCTCAACACACATGGACCCAAAAAACTGTTACCACGCTTCGTGGGTCCCTTTCTCATAGCACAGGTGATCAACCGAGTTTCCATGAAACTAACATTACCTACCCAGATGAGGATCCATCCTGTCTTTCATGTTTCCCTCCTGCGACCCACTCACCCCGACTGTCTAACGACTGCGCCTCCACCTCCAGTCCTCGTAGACGATCACAAGGAACATGAGGTCCGAGCCATCCTCGATTCCCTCAGGACTAGGGGTAGGCTTTACTACCTAGTAGACTGGAAGGGTTATGGCCCCGAAGAGCGGTCCTGGGAACCCCTGTCCCATGTCCGTCACGCACCCCGCTTAGTCCACGCCTTCCACATCCTGCATCCCCAGAAACCGCGTTCTGCTACCCCTGTGTAACCGGAAGGGTGGGTCCGTTTTAGGGGGGGTGCTGTCATGTCCCTCCCGTCTGCTGTGGCTGGCGCGCGAGACCTGTATGCCATGCGCGCGCCAGCTCTCCTTGGGGAAGACTACGAGGAAGGTCAGCAGTCTAGTTGTTTAGACGTGACCTGACTCGCACCAATCACGGAGCACTTCCGGGGGCGGACCTATTTCAACAGCGAAGCCATCGGAATCAGGGCTTCGTATTGCAGACTCGAGCTACGTAGGAACGTGGCTCGACCAGCAACCAGACCCTGTACGGAGCGCGCAAGGGCGCCAACAAATCTCGGACCCCAGCGGCGCGTGCATCCACACGAAGCCGACAGCACCGTGTCCCTCAAACGCAGGAGCGCTTGAGAGGCAAGTCCACAGGTACTATTATTTCAGCGCAGGAGCGCGTTTATTTACATTGGCATTCCCGGCTCGTGCAGAGGCACGGAGCCGCCTCATACTTTGCTGTGCAGCTCGTGCTCAGCGCGGAGCTGACCAGTCCTTGAATATTTCGGCGCAGGAGCGCGTTTATTTACATTTTGCATTAACAGCTCGTGCAGAAGCACGGAGCCACCTTGTCCTTTGAGGCTTGAGAGCTTGAGCACTTTCTCTTGCCCCACGCGTCCCGTTGGTATCACGGGGACGCGTTTCCTCTCCCTACACTTCTGCCATTTATACCAGGCCAGAAGGCCTTCAATGCAGAACCACATAGCAAGAGCAGAGGTGTATTGGTGTTCCTGGTGCGTCTCCGGTCTCATGGTCACTCGGCGCAGGAGCGCCTTCCCTAATCTCTGTTCGTGACTATTACTTCCCTGGCATTCAGGCCACGGCAGATGGTCTTCACCGCACTGGGAGTGCTACGCCCCAGGTGACTATAGTACCATCTTTTTGACATATTATGCTTGTCTTGGTGGCTTGTGTTTGGCGTGTGTGATACCCATTTGCTCTATTCCTTACGTTGCGTCCACCATCAGACCCCCAGTGGATCCAAGGGCAGGCCTCTCCCGGCACCAACCCAAACTGTTTACGCCCTCCTCTGGCTGCCTCCCCGGTCCCCTTCTTTGTCCTAGGTAGTATCTACCCTATCTGGGGGGCGAAGGGTGATGGAGGGGGTTGTTCACGTCGTCTCTGCGGGATTACTCCACACAACAAACGGTAAGCGCTGTGGGGATCTGACAGGCACAGTCCGTTTACATGGATCCGGGCTGAGAGGGCTCGGGTGCAGAGGTGTTTTGTCCTGTGGGCGCTTGAATCAGCAGCTGTAACATGGTTTTGGTGACCTGAAGAGGGAGAGGAAGCAGGACTGCAGGGCCACTCTTATTAATGGCCTTGGAGATCCTGACATTCCTCGTTGGCAGGTCAGTATTGGTGTTGCTGTCCGGGCTGGACACGCAACAATCCTTGGTGCTTGCAAGGGCTCTGGTACCCCGGGTATTGGTGTAGGGAGGGTCCAGGAAGGCTTAGCGTCTGGACTTGGTGAAGCGACGGGGCGAGCTGAAGCCAAAAAGTGTTTGGCGCCAATTTTGGTGCTGGTCCACAGTTCTTGCATTATTGGCTCTTCTTTATCCTTCTCCTGTTCCCAGGTAGACATATCTGAGTTCCTGGTGCCAGGTGGCTACCTAAATACTGACTTTAGGGGTGTTAGGAGTAGTGTAAGGTAGGAGCCAATGGGCTACCTACCCTTGGGGTGACTACACTCTCTATTTGACCACTTCCTGTGGAGAGTGGGCATAAACCTGACCCCGAGTTTCTTGTTTAACCAAAAACAAGATGGTGAAACCCTTCTTCGAGTGTCCACTTCAGATGGCCCACCTTAGGGGTGTGCCTAGCCTGATGAAGCAACACGTCTAGCAAATCTTACTGCCTGCTTTGGTGTCAAATAGGGCCCTAGGACAGGGGGTGGCATGCTACAGGTCTGGAGAAATCTGGGGTCACATGTCAAAGGCGGCATAAGCTATGAAGCCTCTGGCCTTGGTATATTATTCACTAGCCTTCCTACTGGAGGAGGTGTGATCACCTTCCTTCCTGAGAAGTCATTGTTTTGACCTCTGAGAGCATTGGCTGCCCTGAGAAGGGGGTCAGAAACTCATCTATTTTGGCTGGCTGGTAGAGTCCAGTCAGCTAGCTTACTAAATGACTGATAGGTTTCAGGGGGTACCTCTAAGGTGCCCTCTGGGTGCATGTCGTAACTCCAACACTGGCATCAGTGTGGATTTATTAAGACCCGGTGTTTGATACCGAAACACGATTATTTTCAGCAAAGGCATTATATAGCTGGGTAACTCATAATGACCAGTGCCCAGTACATATGCTTAAGATGGCTTCCTAATCACTTGAATTGTTGTGGCAAAGGAACCAGACACCACAGAGGCATAACTGCTCATGCAGATACATCCTCACATGCAATATAATGCACCCTGACTTAGGGCTCTAAGGCCTGTTGTAGGGGTGACTTACATATAGTATATGCAGTCTGCATGGGCTTGGCCCTCATGGAGTGTGCCAAGCTTCATGCATGTTTTGTGTGGGTCCATTTGGGTCCACAATACATGCTGCAGCCCATAGGGACCCTTTTAGTACCCATGCGCTAGGGACCAGAGGTACCATTACTAGGGACTTACAGGCGTGCTAATGTCCTTGCCAATTGGCTTACAATTAGACATTTACCTTGTTTTAAGGGAAAGAGCACTGGCACCGGGGGCCTGGTTAGCAGGGACACAATGCACTTTCAGTCGAAAAGCATCAGTACTAGGGCAAAAAGTGGACTTTCGTGCAGTTTTTATTCAAGTTATTGATGCATTTTTGTGGCGCTGCATGCAACAGCAAAATTGCTTCATAATGCAAAAGTTGGAGATGGGACCAAAACAAGAAGAAGGGAAGGGAGCAGAAAAAAGTAAGAGATTCTCAGAGCAAAGTACCACATGTATATTTGTACGATCAATACTGTACAGATAGAATTTTCCAAGGGAAGGCCTATTAGTGGCTTGTTATGCAACATGTTTTTCATGTTTTGCTACACTTGTCATGTTTTATCATACTCTGCTGCATTTTATAGTATGCTGTATAACAATGCAGTTTTTTTCATTCTATTTTTAGTTTGCATTTATGAATTGGTGTATAATGTTACTTTTCATGAATCTGACCGCTTTAATAGATGTATTTATGATTGGCAAGTATGCCATGTCATGCAGTGATGGCCTATGCTGTGATATGTATGAGTGCGTGGCTATTTATTAAAGTGTTACCTAATTGGGTAAAGAAGAGTTTTGCTGAATTATACAATGTAATGCAATGTTACATGTTATGAAATATTATGCTATGTTAACATATGCCATGCTATGCGATGTTTTAATGCTATGTTTATAAAAGCATTGTTTTGTTAAATTCTATTAAGTCAAAAACCCACTGGAGAAAACTAACCCTCAATGCATAAATGCCAATTCACCAAAATACCAGGGGTAGTGGAAGTGACATCCCACGCCATTGACCTATACTTTCACTCGCCTACCTATGCACACACATCCAAATATACACACTCTGTCTCTCACATAAACAATCTCTCATCTGCAAATACACACACATCATACATTTAAAATAATTATTTTTTACTAGCTGCCATGGAGGGTCATCTTTCCGCTAACTGTACTACAATGTTTAATTGTGGATAATATGTTATTATTCACTATTAGTGTAATAACAAATTGACAGAAAACAAAGAAAGTGAAGCCCCAAACAACATCCATAAGGAAGAGTTGCCCCTGAGTATCTGGTACTGAGTTTGTGACTTCTGAGGCCAGGGGTCATAAAGGCAGTGCCAGGGGTCAAAAGGGGTAAGCCAAGGATCACATCTGCGACTCCTAAATGATGACCATCTCTGAATGTGTGTACTCACATATATTTATGCAGATGTTTAGAATATACTTGTTACATTTTAAAAAACGCTTTCAACTAATTCCAGGAATACTTATTGGCCACTGGGACTGTGTGCAATAGAGTTTTCAGTTCAATCTCCTCATGTGTGATCAATCTCTTTTCTGGGTGGTGTAGTACCCCTAATTCATTTCATCAAAGGGCAACATCCGCCTGTTGACCTACATTAGGTCCTCCAAATCCTGAATGTTCAGGATTTGGAAGACCCAATGTAGGTCCACAGGCAGACCTACATTGCACACTTTCTAAGATTTCATGGAATGCGCAACCCTGATGAAATCTTAGGAGACAAAACGCTTTGGCTGGGCTCTATTTAAAAAAAGCTTGTTACCTTGAACATAAATAAAAGTTAGATTTGGAACTTACTTGCAAGACTCCTGAAAATTAAATCCTTGAGGATGATGTATATTTGTTATATGTGTGGACTGTTTGAAAGTTATTTCTGCTTAAAATAGAGCATAGATTTATTGGACACAATTAATGCTCCTTTTTAAATAAACAAAACGTCTAACTTCCTTCACGTGACTCAGTGTTCAGAATTCCAAGCTGCCCTAAATGTCCCAATGAGGGCTCATTTGAAGCTTCATGCTCAATCAGAGCTCCAGGAGGCCGATGCATTTTCTCGAATGCCCCCCTCTGTCACTCAGTGTGCAGAGATTACAAGAATGGGTAGTGCTCTGACAGGCAAAGAGTGAAGAGCACTGGGACCTGGTTTTTGTGCGCCGTGTGGCAAAGTGCCACAGGCGGGAACCCGCATGTCCGTGGAGGGCTCTCCTGCTTGCCCCTGTGAAAGAGCTGTGACCAGACCCAGGGTCAGAACCCTAGTGAGCCCTGGTTTGAAAGCTCCTATTCTGGGCTTTGTTCCTCAGATCCCAGGTTCTTAAAGGGCCTGGGATGGGGACTTGCAGGCCCGGGGAGGCCTTCCTTGCTTGTCTGAGATAAGAAGCTCTAATGGGGCCGTGGGTCAGATCACTAGGTGGCCCTGTAGTGACAGATCCAGGTCCTGGGCTCCCTTCTCCAGCCTGCTGTGGCACAAAGTGTCAGGGTCAGGATCTCACAGGCCCGGGTCGGCCTCCCCTGCTCCCCTGAGGTAAGAAGCTCAGACCAGGCCCCTGGTCATAGCTCCGTATGGTCCAGGGGTGCAAGATCCCAGTCCTGGGATTCCTCCTCTAGCCCTCTTTGTCATAAAGTACCAGGGACATGGTACCTTAGGTCTGAAGAAGTATCCCCAGCATGTCTAGGTTCAGAAGGCCTAACTGGGCCCTGGGGAAGAGCTGAGGTGTGCCCTTGGTTCCCTTTTCTCCCACCATGTTGCAAAGTGTCCAGGATAGGGTGCTGCAGGACCAGGGAGATCTCCTCTGCTTGTCTGGGTTCAAAAGCTTTGACCGAGCCCCTGGTCTGTGCTCTGGCTGGCCGGGGGATGGATCCCCCTGCCTTGAGCTCCATTTGATGGCCTGCCATCTAACTAATAGCCCCGTCTTCTGCCTACAGTTTCACAAAGTGCACACAGCGGGGTTCTGCAGCAATAAAGAGGTCTCCCCGGCTTGTCTGAGTTCAGAAACTGTGACTGGGCCCTGGGTCAGTGCTCCACCTATCTCTGGAGTGGAAGACCCCAGCCGTGGACTCCCTTCTCCTGCCTGCTGTGTTGCAAAGTGTCTGTGACGGTCCCACAGGCCCAGGAGGTCTCCCCTGCCTGTCTGTGGTTCCACAACTCTTACCAGGCTTCCAGTCAGAGTTTCGTGAGGCTCTCTATAGTGCCTTGCCTGATACCTGAAGCTCCTGTGCACTTCAAGGGCAAGTGGAATTCTTTTTCATAAGACATAGCACAACCAGATGGCCGGCCTTCAAGCCTAGGCATCTGGTTGCGTGAGCCCTGGACATCTGGATAACCACCATGCATTCTTATGAAATTCCCGGCTAGCCAGGCTTCCCTGGAAGTTTCAATTAGGGCTCATTTGACTCTTCAAGCACAGCCAGGGCTCCATGAGGTCCCATCCGTTTTCTTTGATGGCCCCTATGTCACTTGGTGTGCAATGATTGCAACAAAGGGTTGTAGCCTTGCTCCACATTAGTAGGGAAAGGGTACTTGTGTCCCCCATGCTATCCAGTCATTCTCTCCATGGTGCTGCCAGGACCTGGACGGGGCCCACTGGAGAACCATGGGGCCTGAGCCTGTGGCTGCCTTCCAGCCCTGTATGATGGGTCTTTCCGCTGAGCTTTCTTTTCCCAGAGAGCAGGCAGGGATGCAAAGCTGATGTCCCAATTGCAGGGTGGCCTGCTTGGGGGCAGTTTAGCCAGCACTGTAACCTGATCATGATAGCTGGGCTGACGTTGAAGTTCTTATGAATGCTCATTTAACTCTCCATGCCCAGCAAGGACTCCAGGAAGTTGGATGCGTTCACTCCAATGGCCCCCCTTTCAATTGGTGTGCACAGATTACATAAAGGCAGGTAATCTTCCTCCAGATTATTTGGGACAAGGTGTGAGGTACCACCTTGTCTTTCTGCTATTTCTCCCCAGGTGCTGTGAGGGCATCCCAGGGGCTTGAGTCTGTGGCTGCTTTCTAGACGTACCCACTGGGCCTTTCCTCTGAGCCTTGCTTCTGGAGAGAATGTAGGGATGCAAAGCTGATATCCCCTTGCTGGGTGGGCTGTTAGGGGCAGTTTAGCCAGCACTGTATCCTAATCCCGATAGCTGAGCTGACCAAATTGTCAAATGAAGGCTCATTTGACTCTCCAAGCCCAGTCAGGGCTTCAGGAGTTCAGATATCCTCATTCCAGAGCATTTCTCTCACTCGGTATGCAATGTGTTGTAACTTGTCTTGGTCTCGATTTTTTTGGCTTGGACCATGTCCCACCCAATGAGAGAGGTGGAGATAGAGTGACGAAATTGCATAGCTTAGAAGCAAGATATATTGTAGATCTGCAAACAAAGATGCCTCTGTGTCTGAATACCAAATAGGAATTCGCAATTCATTTAGTGTAACCTGGAAAGACCCAACATTAGGTGGGCTGATTAGTTTGAAAGTCTCTACATTTGAATTTGATTGTGTTATTAATGAATTGTAATTTTGCGATTTTGTGAAATTCTCTTTCTTCGAATTTGGTTTTCATTAAGGCTTTTGGCAATGAACTGATGTCCTGTAAATTAGTAATGAGATCAATGAAAGGAATCTATTATCTTAGTAAAGAATGAAAGCTCATATAGAGTCAAATTTCGCAATAATGTATGCATGCCAAATAGTATTGGGAATGTTAATTAATACTGTCAAAGACGGCTTAGCTAATACAGAGCACAATTATGGGTCAAGACTGTCATAATACAATAATAGTGAATCAGTTGAATTTGTAATTGTACATTTGAGAAATCATGCTGTGAAGGAATAATAATTTGAAAGATTGTATGAAATATTATCTGGAATTGATGCAGAGATAAAATGACCGTTTTGTGAATGACAACTATACATTTCAATATGGTGCCCATATAACAATATATTTCAATTCTTGTTGAATGTTAGTCTGTTCACTATGCCGATGTACCTATGACGTAACAGGACATCAGAGCCGTTTATGTAGATATAATACATGGAAGTGCTGACAGTCGAAAAAGGAGCGAGCCGAAAATTGTCCTGTTGTATTTGTGACTTGTTAAATAAATCGAGTCTTTCTCCTCTCACGTGAGTGGGGTCTCTTAATTTTTGAAGATTTGAGCCTAATATAATTTGAGGAACCACCGTTTCCTGACAGGCACCTGCTCCCGAGTACTCAGCACTTTTCAAGGTGGACTGGAGCAGTAAATATATGTGTATATATCACTAGCCTGAACTATACGCTGTGCTGTGATTTACTGGCGGTCGCCAGTAGGTAGTTATAGTTAGGACCAAGTTTCCATAGGAAGAGCATTTTTTTTTTTGCTTATAACTTTGGCGTCGTTTGATGAATCTTCATGAAAGTTTCTAAACCAATTCTTTGTTCATATCAGCTCCTATGTGGGAAGTTTGAGGGTGATTCATCAAGGGGGGGCTGAGAAAAAAGGGGGTCCACAAACGTGTTTTTGCCATGTTAATTTTCATAGGAAACTTTAGACAAGGCTACAGGTCGAACGGGTGAACGGAATTACTCCAAATTTGGCAGGGAGAAGGGTCTTGGCCTAGAAAGCAGGCTTTTGTTTATTTGGTGTAAATCCGTTCAGTCGTTTTTGAGAAATATCGAAATTTACAGATATCGATATTTGGGAATTCTGCCATCTGATTGGCTGAGGCATTACGAGCACGATCTTGCTGCTTATTGGTTCTGAGCGCTGCGAGCGGTTGCAACTAGGAAATGTTTACGCCATTTTCTGATTCCGTTGAAGTGAGTAAGGGGAATAAAGGGCAAAAAGAGTAGGAAAGAGGAGGGTAGGAGCACTGTGAGGTCTGTGGGGTGGTTAGGTGTGCTACACAGGGAGTGTGAAGCGATGTATTCACCCCTACCGGTGTGAAAGTGCTGTTTTGCCCAGAGTGAGATGGTGCTGAGGTGAGGTGCCGGTACACTCGGGGATGAAACCGTGAGCTGATTGCTTTAAACTGATGTGCTCTGGGCGCTGTAGGATACTGGCCGCTGTAGCATAGCTGTGTAAGTAGTGTTAGTATGGGTTTAGAGTATAGCGGTGTGAGCTCTGTGGGGGGGTTAGGGTGTGCTATACAGGGAGTGTGAAGTGTTTGCCCCTAGCGGTGTGAAAGTGCTGTTTTGCCCAGAGTGAGATGGTGCTGAGGTGAGGTGCCGGTACACTCGGGGATGAAACCATGAGCTGATTGCTGTAAACTGATGTGCTCTGGGTGCTGTAGCATACTGGCCGCTGTAGCATAGCTGTGCAAGTGGTGTTAGTATGGGTTTAGACTATAGCGGAAGTGGGAGGCAAACTACTCACCCCTACCGGTCTGAAGACTTGAATGGAGTGTTTTAGCAAGCAGGAATAATGAAATAATCGTGAAGAATATAATGCAGAATGTTGCAATGCCACAGAAGACAAATGGTGAAATCAGGTGTGTTTAAGAAAGTGGTTGTGTGGGATAAAGCGATGGAGTCTGCGAGTTATATAAAACGTGTCTTTATGTAAGTGCCATAAATGGAACCACTGGTGCAAGAGCTAAGGCATCCAGCTGAGGCAAACTCCAACCGCTTCGGTTGTATTCAAGCGTAAGCTCCTTCATCAGTCAATTCCACATTACATGTTACAGTTTCATGTGACATAAACAATACCTATTAGACATGAATGAATGTAAATTGTAGAATGAAAATAAAGGTAGGATACGATTACCACACTGTGCCAACCAGTTCCTAAACAATGCCGTGTTTTTTGATCTTGATCGCCAGTTCGTGAGCTGAGGCTGAGGATGAGCTAATTTGTGTGAAAGGGCTTCGTGGATAAGAGGCAGGCAGAGAGACACGTGTGCAAAGAATAGATATGGTTTCAAAATGGATGTCAGGTTTAGGCTAATTTAGCAAGTAAATAGCGTATTTGCATAGGCCATACATCATCCATTCCTGGTTAGTGTGGAGAGGTAAGGGCCAATATTGAAAACAGAGTTCAAATGGCTAAGCATACTTAGAAAGTTATTATATGACAATAGTTCAATTGAAGTGTATTAAAAAATGTAATAGGAAAAAGTCAAAAAAGTTGGAAAGAATCAATCCAAGAATAAAGTGAATTTCTTACAAGTCTTGGAGATTGCAGTCCGGAAGTTCTTCAGCGGCTTGAGATGTGTAATGTTCCAAGAGGCGATTGTTGCCATCGTGTGAGAAAAGCGAAGCAATCCAATTCATATCCTCGAAGGGACAGTAATGTTCCTCGAATGTTGGAGCTGCAATTTGAATTGACAGGCAATCTGCGATGTTGTCAAAGGTCGCACGTTGCTGGAGATCTTTCGCGGCTGCGCAGAAATCCCATTCCGCCAGGATACGTTTTTGCTTTGCATCCGCCATTGCTCCACTGCCCGAACAATCAAGTTCATGGTTTTCAAGATACTCCATTACCTGCTGGATATCGGGAGTGTTTGCTGGTATGTTGGCAAGGCATAGATCCATTCGCCAGTCGATTGGGCAAGTTTTGCAATAAAAAGATGGTTGCACGCAGATTGTATATGTGTAAATAAATGTCATGTTGTAGCTGGCTCCGATAATAGATAGAGGCAGGCAGCCGAAAAGTTGTTCCATTTTTTCACGGTATTGATGTAGCTTCGCCTAGAGGCATATTCTGTCGAACATGCTTGTTACCACAGGGAGCGCAGCCATTTTTAACAAGCTAAAGTAGTAGTAGGATGGCCGCAAACTTTTGGAGAAGTGAGGGACACTTCTGTTTGAAACAAAAGCGCTTTCAGTTTGCCCCGTTTAATAAAATCTGTTTTTAAAGTAGGTTTTGAAGGCCAAGTTGAACTTTGGGAGTTACTTTGTGTGGGTGGGAATAGAGATTGCCAGAGGAAGTTATCCGGTTTGAAACAGTAAGGACATACGGTATTCCAGCTCACATTGCGTAGCAGTCCATGTTATTAAGAAGCAGATAACTGCCGTTAGAAAGCTGTGTGCATGTTGGTCTGATTGTGGGAGTTGCCGTGCTTTTAAAAAAGCACGCAAGATTGGGGGCTGTAAGCTTAAAAGCATTGTGCAGTTGGACATTCTTGCATAGTAATGAATGACTGCCATTGTGGTCGCACTTTTCACCTGTGAGAAATACTTCTGTATCCTCTTTAAGACAGCGATATGTAAATGGGAGAAACCACTGCTCATGAATAAACGCGCTACCTTATATAATCACATACAACATGACAAACAACATGTACACCTAGCAGACACAACAACACTACGTACTGTGGGAAACGTGGCTAGCCATGTACACAAACCAAACATGGCATGGCACCTCCACACAATGCAGAATGCGGGGAGAGATGGGAGCAAAGTATGTGCGAAGGTGGCAAGTTATTCTCGATTATAAAAGTATACAATGCAAAGTGTTGAGGCGATGTGCCGGAGAGACTTGAGTATGCAGAGCACAGACATTTACATGTCAACATGCACTGATGGTCTATTGAGTGAAGTCGACAGTGGACGCCACCATGATAGTACAGTCAGTAGGGAAGATTACAAAACATAGCGCGTATGTGCCCCCTCCCCCCCCCAAATCTTTAGCGAAGTGGGCTGGCTCGGCGTACGCAAGGCTCACGTAGGGGTATGAATAAAAGACACGTTTCTCTGGGTGTGGTTCTCTTCCGGAATGGCGAACATGTCTGTCAGGTCTGCGCAGCTTACACCGCCACGAGGCTGATGCCGTGAGCGAGGGTGGCTGTGGGAATAATGCTCTCAGCCAGCTGCTACCCAGAAACCGTCATGGCAGCTGCGACGCACATATGCCCCACAGTTCACCTTTCAACACCGTTTTATGTGAAAGAGGGCCCACCACGTGCTGGCGGAAGCTTTTGGGCCGAGGTCTGCGAGCTGGGAAGGCTCCTGAGATCAACGCTGGCTACCGCGACACAGGCAGACAGCACCCAGCACCGTGAAGTGCTCTGTATACTACTAACACAGTAGTAGAAGAGGTACCAACAGTGTAACGGTGTCTTGATCCCACAATGGAAGATGTTAGAAATGCTTCTGAGTGCAGATGAAGGTACTCCTTTCGACCAGCTGCAACCAACTCTAGGTCCCAACAGTGGAACGGTGTCTTGATCCCACAATGGACGATGTTAGATCTACATCTGAGAGTGGAGATGAAGGTACTCGCTTCGACCAGGTGCAAGCAACTCTAGGTCCCAACAGTGGAACAGTGTCTTGATCCCACAATGGACGATGTCTGATATTAGCTGCTGCTTGTGAATTTTCACAGAAGTTCCTGCGTTGACGTGCATCAGACTCTGTGCTTCCATAGATAAGTGCTGCATATGATTATTGTGCTTGGTTGACACCAGTCGGTGGAGTACACCGCGGTACAGCAGGTCCAAACAGTGGAACGGGGTCTTGATCCGAAAATGGATGATGTTAGAACTGCATCTGAGAGTGGAGATGAAGGTACTTGCTTCGACCAGGTGTAACCAACTCTAGGTCCCAACAGTGGAACGGTGTCTTGATCCCAGAATGGATGATGTCCGATACTATGTGCTGCTTGGTTTTCACAGAACTCCCTCCGTTGAGGTGCATCATACTCTGTGCTTCCGTAGCTAATTGCTGCACATGATTATTGGGGTTGGGTGACTGCAGTCAGTGGAGTACACCGCGGTACAGCAGGTCCGAACAGTGGAACGGGGTCTTGATCCCACAATGGACGATGTTAGAACTGCATCTGAGAGTGGAGATGAAGGTACTCCCTTCGACCAGGTGCAAGCAACTCTAGGTCCTAACAGTATAACGGTTTCTTGATCCCCAAATAGACGATGTCCGATATTACTTGCTTGGCTTGGTTGACTGCAGTCGGTGGAGTACACTGTGGTACAGCAGGTGGGAACAGTGAAACGGGGTGTTGATTCTTTAATTTAGGATGTCAGAAGTTAAAGTTTGTGATGATTTCTGTGTACCCACTCCGATCAGGTGCAACCAACTGCGTGCTTCAGAATCCAATGGCACGTGGCTGTGAGGCATTAATGACAACTGCCTCTGGCCTACAGTGCAGTCAGCAGGGTTCACAATTCAGATGGAGTGGTGATTGTTTAATTACAGAATCCAGTAGGCAACTAACTACAACGTCTATTGAAATATACACAATGCCTTTTAGTATACTTGCTTGAAGAAGTTTTTTAAGATGACTTATAGGTCTAGTACAATGACCAAATTCTTCTTGGTAGTGGTAAAGAACACTGAATAACAGTGGACAGCAGAGATCGCAATTTGAATTGTTTTGATTTATTCATTGCAGAGTATTGTGTAATTTATGTTGTTGTATTTTGTGAAGAGGAAGTGAGAAAAAGTATTCATGGAAGACTGTGCTCACTACTGCCTTCAATTTACAATGCAGACAGCAGTGTTCACAATTCAGATAGTGTGGCTATTGTAGATGGTGCAGTCCTGTAGGCAAAAGACATTGCTCCAGTGCGCTCTGTCCGCACCACGCATACGCATCATCACAGGGTCCGCACACGGTTTTTGTTGCTTCGCATACGGCAAACAGGACAGCTCAAGTCAACGCCACGTGGCTGTGGGCCCTTGCTGACCGCTCTCTGGCCTACACTGCAGACAGCAGTGTTTACAATTCAGATCGAGTCGCTATTGCAGATGATGTAGTGTTGTAGGCAACAGACATTGCTCCTAGTACGGCCCACCCGCAGCACGCATCATCGCTGGCTGTGCACATGCTGAATGCTTTTTGATGTGGCTATCTAAGTGCACAAGACCTGATGGACCCTTTATGATATAATCTTTCTTTGTATTATTCCAGATCTACTGCCTGTATCTTAGTATACCACAAGTTATGGTTGTTTTACGATAGAATCTTTTCTGTATTATTTCACATCTAGTGTCCCTACCTTACTGCAGCACAAACTATTGACCCTTTTATTATTGAATCTCTGTGTGTGATCCAATGATTACTGTTGTAGTTGATGCTAGCAGCAACCATTCCCTGAGGCTGCTTTACACTCACCCCACACGCATCCAGCACAGACGTCACTGGATATGTAACCCTGGTGATAAAAAGGAGTCGAGCGCATGTGCCTGTACCCACTTCCACTATCTATCTGTGTTCATTATGTATGCATGATACTGCCCCTGGGCTGTACCATATTACATTGTGCTGTGGACAGCGTATGCAACCATGTTACCTCTGGCAGTGGGGAAAAGTTCTGTTATGTAGCTTTTAGATGTATGGCTATCACAGGTGGAAGGCTACTTTACAGAGCATGAATATTGATGAAGATGATGGTTGCATGTTGTGTGTACGGTAAGATATGTGTACATAGCAACAAGTTTTCAAAAAAGCTCTGTAAGGGGAAGAGGAGTCTCTCATCAAACGCTGTAGAGAGAATGGCGAAAATGGGTGGGATCCTCCAACTGTTACAATGGGAAATGTTATGAACCAATCAAATGCTTTTCTTTAAGGTCACATGGCAATCGTGCAGCGAGCGCGCAAGGAGGCCGCACCCGGTGCGATTTTGAAAAAATAATACGATAATATAAGTTTCTTACAGTTAGAAATATATAAATGTTTAAAATATTTTAGATTATCGCTTGTTCTCATATACACTTTAAGCTTATTTATATATAGTTTTGAGACAAAAAAAATGAGGGAATTGTGTTCCCGGCGCAACACCATACGTCTATGACATAACACAGGGCCTGGCAGCGTGCACTCGTCGCATACGCAACGCGCAGCGGGCGTGACCCCATACATAAATGACGTACCCGTCGCATAACAAAGTAGCAGCTGGCACGACCACATACGTATATAATGTTACGTGGGAAGAGGTGCCACGAACCCGTCGGACACGAAATGCGCATCCTTTATGAGTTTAGCAATATGGCAGATAGGATTGGCGTGCTGATGGAGCTTGGTACACTACTGGTACGGGACTTCAGTTTTCTCCCAAAAAAAAAAACAATATACATACTTTTTTTTGAAGATATAAAACATTACATATTTTTCAAATTAAAAACAAAAAAAGTTTATAGAGTTCCAAAATATTAAAAAAATAGAAAAAATATAGTTTTTTAAAATATTAAAATATGAAATTAACATTTAAAAAACCGTCGAAATTCACTGAAAAACCATAGGTTTTGCAGATGTTATAGTTAGGAATTAGCATTTAAAAAACCGTAGAAATTAACTGAAAAAACCATAGGTTTCAGGGACGTTATAGTTAGTTGGACATTTGACTCATATAAAACCAGAGACATTCGCCCATTGGAGTTAGTTGAGCTAACTATAACTCGCGCGCCCGCAGATTATCAGGTGGAAGATGTCATCAGGGATGTCATTTGAGATGTCATCAGTGATATCATCAGTGATGTCACTGACCATGTCATGAGTGATGTAATATGTGACGTCATCACCAGTGCACTCGGAGCAGGTGATTCCCACGTTGCTTCTGCCACGAGGAGTCCCGCCCTCGGAATCATGCGGGTCCGCTTGCTGTCCTCATTAATCAGTTTGAGTGGAACAGGAAATACTGAGTGAAATTAACAGCGGGGTTGAAGTGACTCTCTAATCCCTTGATGATTGTTTTTTACGTGACTTTGATGGCGCCCATTAGGGTGGAATATTAGCACTACCAATCCCAGAATGCCTCATTGTATGATTCACATGCAGATTGTTTAAATTAAAGGGATCATGCTGGAAACTGCTTCCGTTTGTCATCACTTCACGTTAGCCCATGATGAAGGGCGTCCATCGCCCGAAAGGCGTTGGCTGAGGTCTGAGGAGGATTGTCCTTTACCTACCTGTTCAGAGGAGTGAATCCTGGGCGTGCCGACCACTTTAGGGGTAATTTGCTTTCAACATATATATATCTGTGTTTTGGAATGGCACTTGCCTTAATTTGTGTCAACTTTGGGTGAGACATTAGTAATTTTTGCACTAGCAGAATACCATTTCATTAGAAATAAGATAGCAACGGACCTCACGATGATGGCCTTCTTTGCCACTTGGCATTTATTTCGACTTAACAATTAATTTGTGTCATACATATACGTTTATTCATTGTATTTTACTTTTCAGAATTATGTATATGTGTACTGCATCAATGTGCTTCAATGTATGGATTTCACGTTTATCTACTGTGATAGTCTGTTTTTCATTGAACTTACACTGCAGCTTTATTTTTGTAACTCACCCTGCTTTCTATGTCTATTGAATTGTGAGGAAGGACTTTAAAGCCAATGACCACTTCCGGGTTACTCAATGACTCTTTGACAAAGACGGTTGTTGTTGAAACGCGTCAGAGTCAATAAAATTGTTTTCTCGCCAAATTGAATCCTGAGTGCGACTCTTCTCTTATGCTGGAGCAGCGTAAGGCTTTATTAAAAATATATATATATATATATATATATATATATATATATATATTCACTGAAAAAACCATAGGTTTCACACATGTTATAGTTAGCGGAAATTTTACTGATAAAAAACCAGTGAAATTGCCCCGTTATAGTTAGTGCTGGCAACTATAACTCACGCGACCGCAATCCTCTGCTGATGCTAATACTGTATTTAGACACTTATTTGCCCATGTCTTCTTCCATACATTTTTAGCTATACATATATTACAAATATTTTTTTTTATAAAGACACATATGTCATCAGCAGAAGATTGCGGTCGCGTGAGTTATAGTTGCCAGCACTAACTATAACGGGGCAATTTCACTGGTTTTTTATCAGTAAAATTTCCGCTAACTATAACATGTGTGAAACCTATGGTTTTTTCAGTGAATTTGCAAGGTTTTTTAAATGCTAATTCCTAACTATAACGTGTGTGAAACCTATGGTTTTTTCAGTGAATTTGTACGGTTTTTTAAATGCTAAGTTACTTTACGCCATTCGAGGCGTGCGCGCCCACTTAACGCAGTTCGTTCCGTGCACGGTTTTTATCCACTTAAATAAGCCCTGTACATTTGGTGGCCTTCGACAACCAAAAGCACAGGGGGTGGGGTCAATGTGGATAGTGTTTTTTTTATTTCTATTTTATAATTTCATGTTGCCAAAATTTAGTTTTTTTTAACTGTTAATAAGTCCTGTACATTTGGTGGCCTGCAGCCACCAAAAGCACAGGGGGTGGGGTAAGTGTGGATAGTGTTTTTTTTATTTTTTGTTTTTTACCGTACGCTTACGGTAAGCGTACGGTAAACGTAATCGGCGAAATTGCCGAAAAAAAAATTAAACCGTTTTTGCCCTTGGGGGATGTTTGGGGACTACCTCACCATGACTATGTGGGAGGGAGTTGTCAAAACAGCCCCGTAACATGTTTTTGGCAATCTTGTTGGATAAATAACACTCAGTGCGAGAGACAAAATGGCGGACGCCGCTTCCTGGTTTCGGCCGATTCGAATGTTTACTAAGATCTAAGAGCCAATCAGAATCGCGCTCGCGCACGCCACCGTACGCGTACGGTAAGATTACGGTAAGCGTACCGTAAGCTGGCTCAGATATATATATTGATTTAAAGGCTATTTTCTCAGAATCTACTGAACGGATTTACACCAAACCTACAAAAGGCACTTCCTTGACCTAGGGACTACCTCTCTGCCAAATTTCTGGTAATTCTGTTCAGCCGTTCGGGCTGTAGCTCGTTCTAAAGGTCCTATGGAAAAATGCATGGGAAAAACGCGTTTTGGGACCCCCCTTTTATCTCAGCCCCCGCTTGACGAATCCCCCCGAGACTTTCAGGGTAGGAGCGGAGCGTAGCGCCCCACCTATTTTGAGAAATTCGCGAGGATTCATCGACCGGCGCCAAAGTTATTCAAAATAGAATGATGCGGATTTCCTATGGAAAAGGGGTCCTAACTATAACTACCTACTGGCGACCGCCAGTAGGTAATATATATATATATATATATATATATATATATATATTTATTTATTTTCCACTCCGGGTGCTGCTGAGTTGGTGGTTGGCCGTTCTACCTGCCATTCAGTGCCAGTGACGGCGGCAGCTGCCGCCTAAACATGTAGGATAAATCCGATTTCGACAGGAAATGAAGGATGCGGCACACCGGAGGAAAGCACAGTCATTTATTGTGCAAGCGACGTGTTTCAGCAAAAGTCTTTGTCAAGCAAGTGAAAACACGCCTCACCTCCCAAAGAAATAGTACAATGTTTCCTAGAGATTGACAAAAAATACTACGAATGTTGCAACGTGTTATCGACCACATTCAATTTGGTCTCACATTAAAACAATCAGTGTAAACGCTGAATTTTTTATATAATTCGTTTCCTCACATTTGTTATACAATATCTCATCATTACAATCATTACCCAGGAAATCAATTATTTTGTTTATAATGTAATAACGTGCATAATCTTAGTCAATAAAGATACAATATTCAAAATAGTTTTGGTCAAAATAGACATTTGGGACATGATTCATTGTCATGTTCCATGAACACGTCATCCACAAAATTATAAAATTCTTTTTCTGGCTGTAAATATGTATTTAACAAATTTGTTGTGCGTGACTTCCACTATGTAATATGTGAGGTCATAAGCAGTGCATTGTGGGGGCGTGAGTTATAGTTAGCTCACTAACTATTACAACTGAATTTCACTGGTTTTGTATGAGTGAAACCCAAACCTAACTATAACGCCCCTGTAACCTTTTTTTTGTGAATATGTATATATGTATATAAATATATATATAAATAAACATAATATATTTCCATAAACATAATAAAATATGTTTACTTAAAAAAAGACAAAATCAATCTGTAAAATTATGCATACAACTACAATAATAATTATCAATGAAGTCATTTAAAAGTAGATTTAAAAGACTTCCCACCCTTTCACCTTAAAATTTCAGCAACAACAAAAAGAAATTAATTCAATAACAGAAAAATTACAATGCACATTATTTTAAAATATATTAACGCTACAAAATGAAAATTAATATGCAAACAAATTTAGCATAATAATAATCTTTACTATTCAAATTATTAAAAAAATCAAGTAATCATCTTGAAAAATTATTTAATTAATGTTAAAGAACTAAAAATACATAATTTAGTTTAATTTAGTTGGGGCCTGTTTCGGTCTTTTCCAATTCCTAAGGATAATGTTTGCTCCTGCTTCCCTCTCTATGTCAGAAGATGGTACTCCATGTCCTCGTTACATCTCAGGAGAACTATACCAATGCCTTGTATTGGGGTATCCCTCTGTACTAACTCAAGAGATTCCAGTTGGTGCACAATACTGTGGACCAGCTCCTGCTTAACATCCCGAGACACAACTTAATTCATTTCTATCTCAAGGAACTGCACTGGCTGACTATTCGGGAGAAAGTGAAGTTTAAGGGATTTAAGGGACTAGTGTTGGCCCATAGAGATCTCTATGGCCTAGGTCTCAGCTGTCTAGCCAAGAGCCTCTCACATTACCATCCAGCTAGACCTTTATGCTCGGGCGGACGCACTGTTGGTGGCGGTACCTAGGACTAGGAGGAAGAAATGGGGAGATACCTCCTTCTCAATGTTGGCCACTTCGGGCTGGAATGCCTTCCCCTGTGTGCTATTAAGGATGCAGGCTCTTTCAAGCACAGCTTAAAACCTTGGCTGCTTAATTGTGCTTTTTAACTTATGTTCCACATGTGAGATCAGTGGTCGTGGAACCATTTGTGCCACCTGTTCTCTATCTACTCTATATAGGACCTATGTGCCTTACAAGTCCTATTTTGATTTTATTTTTAAACCCAACAACCTGCCAATATATATTGATGTAAAACAATTTTTTATTTTACCAAATAAAAAAAATAAAACTACACTAAAAATATTTACACATACTTAACATTAACACAATAAACACTTATAACACAAGATAATTAAACAACTAAAACTCAAATAAATTATTATAGAACAATATTATGGGCAACTATATTAAAAAAAACATATATAAAGGACTTAAAACATTATACTCATACCTTTATTATTCTGGCCCACAAATTTTTGACATCACAAATCTTTATGTACTAATATTTGTGTCTTTTTGAAATTATATTTTGGTAGAATACCTCTCTCGACATCAGATAGATGACCAACTCAGGAAAGCATGTTAGAGGGTTCACCACCAATTTCGCACACCAGGGTGCAGAAAGCCTAGTAGATACCTGGGATTGGACTCCAACAGAAGAATGATGTGGGGCTTTGGCTCCTCTTGGCCTTGAGCCCTACACCTGTGTACTCGATATTCTGCCTGCCACCCGGGAGGCAGTTTACCTCCTCTCTGCTAGCCCATAAGTCAGAACTGCACCTAAAGGATCCCCATTTCCTCTCATGTGCCATGGAGATGGCTTTAGTATTTGAACTCTCTATTGGACCCACTGGGGGGCTATGTGAGGGGTAAACCCCCCCAATTTGGACTGAATGGGTACTGGGGCTGGGGCATGGGGCATGTGAACCACTTTTAAGATGGACAGCTCCACACCTATGCTTCCTCTACAGTGCGTGCCTGGGCAGCCGTGCAGATCCTGTTCAAGTGCCACACATTTCAATTTATTGAGCGCACACGCACATCTAATTTAGTCATTATCCGGTTTTCCCTCTTCAGTGCTTCTGAGACTAGCCCTCCCTCCTCTGGCCTAGCACGAGGGCAGGGGAAACAAAGAGCATGATTAACAGTCCTTCAGATTGATGGCTCTGTCATCAACCACTGCAGACAAGACCTTTAACTGTAAACAGTAATTTTCACCTTCTATACTGAGAATCAAAATTCTCACTTACCAGCGCATTTTTAATTGAATACACTGCTATTGGGAAGTAGAGAGTCTAGACAGGAAAGTGGATAAAGGATTGAAAGAAAGAAAAGTTTGTTTTCCAAACAGTTAATTCTGCTTTATTGATGCTGTGTGAAGTAGTGCTTTCTTCATGCATTGCTGGGTCTCATTTTACTTCAATTTCATCAGAAAAGGGGTGGAGGTTAGGTTTGCGCCCTTCCCCCCCAAAAAAATACCAGCCACCTGTTCGCGTTTTAAGATTCTGCAAAGGCCCAGACACAATTCTTATGTATAACCTTACATGAAGTCATCTATACATTTTTAACACGGCCTTTCAGTCTTTCTTTACCTAAATAATTAGTCAAAGATCACTAGAACAGCTGTTTTCCTCTTACTACTCATAAGGGGAAAAATTACCAACTTTAGGCATTTTTTCTTATTCTTGTGCTAGCAGAAAATACCAGTCATGCTGGTATAAAACCAGCCAGATGTTCACCGTAGAGGAGGTCCACAGAAAATGATCGACAATATTTTGATTGGGGCCTGGATAGAGTATAGACTGTTTAATGCATCAAAAAACATTGCCTCTCGTATCACTTGGATTACACTATCACTGGTGTTCAGCTGAGAAACAAATGCAAAAACAACAATTGATGGACAGAATGCAGAACAATGTCATACATTCACCCCAGTACAGAGATCTGGGCCTAAATCCATCGTTTTTTTGCTCACCATGCCATTCCAGTTTGAACCCAGCCATATGCAAATCAGTCTTGACCCTGTGCCCCATGGGAACAGTCCAGCCCGAACTGCCAAGCCAGGTCCTCCCTGGACTGGAAACAAGCATCCTAGGACCGGTTTCGGGCTTTCAGCCCTCGTCAGCCAGGATAGCTTGATTCCAGTGGCATGGAGAGCAAGGGACTCACGTCTGAGCATACCCTTCCCACTCAGGGTGACAAATACAAAAACAACAATTGATGGACAGAATGCAGAACAATGTCATACATTCACCCCAGTACAGAGATCTGGGCCTAAATCCATCGTTTTTTTGCTCACCATGCCATTCCAGTTTGAACCCAGCCATATGCAAATCAGTCTTGACCCTGTGCCCCATGGGAACAGTCCAGCCCGAACTGCCAAGCCAGGTCCTCCCTGGACTGGAAACAAGCATCCTAGGACCGGTTTCGGGCTTTCAGCCCTCGTCAGCCAGGATAGCTTGATTCCAGTGGCATGGAGAGCAAGGGACTCACGTCTGAGCATACCCTTCCCACTCAGGGTGACAAATGCAAAAACAACAATTGATGGACAGAATGCAGAACAATGTCATACATTCACCCCAGTACAGAGATCTGGGCCTAAATCCATCGTTTGTTTGCTCACCATGCCATTCCAGTTTGAACCCAGCCATATGCAAATCAGTCTTGACCCTGTGCCCCATGGGAACAGTCCAGCCCGAACTGCCAAGCCAGGTCCTCCCTGGACTGGAAAAAAGCATCCTAGGACCGGTTTCGGGCTTTCAGCCCTCGTCAGCCAGGATAGCTTGATTCCAGTGGCATGGAGAGCAAGGGACTCACGTCTGAGCATACCCTTCCCACTCAGGGTGACAAATGCAAAAACAACAATTGATGGACAGAATGCAGAACAATGTCATACATTCACCCCAGTACAGAGATCTGGGCCTAAATCCATCGTTTTTTTGCTCACCATGCCATTCCAGTTTGAACCCAGCCATATGCAAATCAGTCTTGACCCTGTGCCCCATGGGAACAGTCCAGCCCGAACTGCCAAGCCAGGTCCTCCCTGGACTGGAAACAAGCATCCTAGGACCGGTTTCGGGCTTTCAGCCCTCGTCAGCCAGGATAGCTTGATTCCAGTGGCATGGAGAGCAAGGGACTCACGTCTGAGCATACCCTTCCCACTCAGGGTGACAAATGCAAAAACAACAATTGATGAGGAAGCTTGTTTGCGGTCGAGGGAAGACATGGCTTGGCAGTTCGGGCTGGACTGTTCCCATGAGGCACAGGGTCAGACTGATTTGCATATGGCCATGTCTGAACTGGGGTGGCAGAGTGGGCTAAAGAACGGTGATGGATCAAACCCAGATCTGTTGACTGGGTGTGAGTGTTTGATTGGCTCTGATGCTCCGTCCATCACCACCCCCTTTTGTACTGCTTTGTTCGCCATAAGTTGGCAGGGTATGCTCAGACGTGAGTCCCTTGCTCACTTTGCCACTGGATTCAAGCAAGCCTGGCTGAAGACGGCTGAAATGCCAGAAACCGGTCCTAGGAAGCTTGTTTCCGGTCCAGGGAAGACATGGCTTGGCAGTTCGGGCTGGACTGTTCCCATGAGGCACAGGGTCAGACTGATTTGCATATGGCCATGTCTGAACTGGGGTGGCAGAGTGGGCTAAAGAACGGTGATGGATCAAACCCAGATCTGTTGACTGGGTGTGAGTGTTTGATTGGCTCTGATGCTCCGTCCATCACCACCCCCCTTTTGTACTGCTTTGTTCGCCATAAGTTGGCAGGGTATGCTCAGACGTGAGTCCCTTGCTCACTTTGCCACTGGATTCAAGCAAGCCTGGCTGAAGACGGCTGAAATGCCAGAAACCGGTCCTAGGAAGCTTGTTTCCGGTCCAGGGAAGACATGGCTTGGCAGTTCGGGCTGGACTGTTCCCATGAGGCACAGGGTCAGACTGATTTGCATATGGCCATGTCTGAACTGGGGTGGCAGAGTGGGCTAAAGAACGGTGATGGATCAAACCCAGATCTGTTGACTGGGTGTGAGTGTTTGATTGGCTCTGATGCTCCGTCCATCACCACCCCCTTTTGTACTGCTTTGTTCGCCATAAGTTGGCAGGGTATGCTCAGACGTGAGTCCCTTGCTCACTTTGCCACTGGATTCAAGCAAGCCTGGCTGAAGACGGCTGAAATGCCAGAAACCGGTCCTAGGAAGCTTGTTTCCGGTCCAGGGAAGACATGGCTTGGCAGTTCGGGCTGGACTGTTCCCATGAGGCACAGGGTCAGACTGATTTGCATATGGCCATGTCTGAACTGGGGTGGCAGAGTGGGCTAAAGAACGGTGATGGATCAAACCCAGATCTGTTGACTGGGTGTGAGTGTTTGATTGGCTCTGATGCTCCGTCCATCACCACCCCCTTTTGTACTGCTTTGTTCGCCATAAGTTGGCAGGGTATGCTCAGACGTGAGTCCCTTGCTCACTTTGCCACTGGATTCAAGCAAGCCTGGCTGAAGACGGCTGAAATGCCAGAAACCGGTCCTAGGAAGCTTGTTTCCGGTCCAGGGAAGACATGGCTTGGCAGTTCGGGCTGGACTGTTCCCATGAGGCACAGGGTCAGACTGATTTGCATATGGCCATGTCTGAACTGGGGTGGCAGAGTGGGCTAAAGAACGGTGATGGATCAAACCCAGATCTGTTGACTGGGTGTGAGTGTTTGATTGGCTCTGATGCTCCGTCCATCACCACCCCCTTTTGTACTGCTTTGTTCGCCATAAGTTGGCAGGGTATGCTCAGACGTGAGTCCCTTGCTCACTTTGCCACTGGATTCAAGCAAGCCTGGCTGAAGACGGCTGAAATGCCAGAAACCGGTCCTAGGAAGCTTGTTTCCGGTCCAGGGAAGACATGGCTTGGCAGTTCGGGCTGGACTGTTCCCATGAGGCACAGGGTCAGACTGATTTGCATATGGCCATGTCTGAACTGGGGTGGCAGAGTGGGCTAAAGAACGGTGATGGATCAAACCCAGATCTGTTGACTGGGTGTGAGTGTTTGATTGGCTCTGATGCTCCGTCCATCACCACCCCCTTTTGTACTGCTTTGTTCGCCATAAGTTGGCAGGGTATGCTCAGACGTGAGTCCCTTGCTCACTTTGCCACTGGATTCAAGCAAGCCTGGCTGAAGACGGCTGAAATGCCAGAAACCGGTCCTAGGAAGCTTGTTTCCGGTCCAGGGAAGACATGGCTTGGCAGTTCGGGCTGGACTGTTCCCATGAGGCACAGGGTCAGACTGATTTGCATATGGCCATGTCTGAACTGGGGTGGCAGAGTGGGCTAAAGAACGGTGATGGATCAAACCCAGATCTGTTGACTGGGTGTGAGTGTTTGATTGGCTCTGATGCTCCGTCCATTACCACCCCCTTTTGTACTGCAGCTGAGAAACAAAGGCATAGGCATCAGTTTAAAGGAATAAACACTCACCAAAGAGTATCTGTTTTTTAAGTTTTCAAAAAGTAGCTTTATTGGTAAATAAATAAATAAATAAAGGTGTCAATACATTATTCACGATGTTAAGGTTAAATCAGCACATCTTAGTATATTACATTAGCAAAGAACAAATGAATTGGATTGATAGGTACAAGCAAAGAGTATCTGTTTTGACCTAATTCCTAGCAATGGGGTAGAGAACACTGTCTTATTATTAACAAAAAAACAGCCCCGTAAAGGTGATAGGAGTGCCACAAATTGGATAATGACATGCGTTTTACAGTGCTTAGAAACATTATCCATATGGTAGGCACTGCTATATAAAAGATAAGTAATTATTATAAAGACTGATAAAGGGCAGAGGGAATAAGAAAGGGAGGAAAGAATAAAGGGAGGCAGGCCAGTCCTGCTTTTCCCTTCACTTCCATAGGATTTACAGGTCTTCAGTTTCAGCCCTTCTTTGCTTTTATCTCCATCTATGGTGTTTGCTAGTCTTTGCTGGTCCTGTCCAGGCCAGTTCTGCGTCTTTCTTCTCCTCTTTAAGAGTTTACCACTCCCAACAGACCAGTCTTTCGTCGTACTTCCCCCCTTCCTAGAGGTGGGCGATCAAAAAAACTAACAGGGAGATCCTAGCCACAGCTATTCGTAGGGGTCTGCTTGGGCTGTAAGAGCCAGTGCATGAGCTGAGTCCTAAAAATAGTTGGTATCTAAATCATCCAACAAATATCACATGAAAATATGATTGTCTTTTTACAAACCCACATAAACTCCAGTGTCTAGAGGTGATTGTTTATTTATTTATGGCTAAGGGCATCACCATTTCTAGAATTACTGATATCCACGCGATTGGTAACTCCGGGGATGGGTAAAATATGGACCACTTACTGGGTAATTTATAATAACAGCCTAAATTCTTTTCTGGGGTAGGGAGCTCCCTATTGAAGCCATCTGTGGAGATACGTGGGTCTGTTCTTTCACAGGGACAATAGTGGCCATGGCCTGCTCTGTATCCTCGAAAATGAAAAACATACACTTCAGGCTACAAGGGGTGTTCTTCCCTTGCAGCCTGAATTTAGGATATTAAACTGGGACTCCCACTGGTGCATGCAAGAGAGGATTTCCTGTCCTTACTGGGAGGATGTGATGTTCACCTACTCCACACTGCATCTGTAGAGCGAAGGACATGAACATCAAGGGATTAACAAAGATCATAGCCCCCACTAAAACAATTGCGAGGCGACGGGCCCCTACAATTTTGTAGTGGCTTGACTGCCTAACTGATATTCAACGGTCTGATTAGTAGTGGATACCTGAGCCCTGGAGGCCCCAATGTTTTCACCACCTATGTTTTCTCTTGAGTAGTTATTTGCTAAGGTCTCTATTCATTGGCCTCCCAAGTAAGGCATCCAGGTCCAGAAGGAGTGCAAGTATCTGGGAAGGAAACAATTTTTAATGTACAGAACTCTCACCACATTATATCTTTACTGAGTCATCTTATTTCCCACTGACCCCTGAAAGAATCTTCAAGATGGTATTACCAGGGCCCATTAATGACTTAAGCCTCAGTAGGTGAGGAACCTTTTAATAACCTCATAAACAACACTATACCTATTAATGACATTGGTCAGCACCTATAATATATGCATAGATCAATAGGGATTATCTGATATGTTTCTTCACCCACAATCTGTTTAACAGCATGTGTAGCAACTCCATTACCATCCGTGTGTGTTTAGTGGATGCAATGTATCATTAAAAGTCAGGAAATTCCAATTATTGATAAAATTATGAACAAGCACTAGTTTAAGATACTGTTGGTCTCAGAGCGGTGCTGCCCAGAGGTGATCCATTGCCCGAGGTCTCTCCACTGGAAGATAGGCTACTACTTGATACCATGAACAAAAAAGCCATATCCCTCACGTATAAAAAGTTAATAAACAATCGTTCGAACCCCTTGGTGCATCTGCAGCAACACTGGGAGTCAGACCTGGGTGTAATTGAGGATAACGACTGCAAGACGCCTTGGCCTCACCTAGAGAGGTGGCCATACCCATGAGACTACGCCTGATCCAACTGAAGATCCTACATCACGTTTACCTTGATGCGGGTGTCTTAGTCAAAATGAGTAGATGGGAAGACCCCTTGTGTCTTAGACAATGTCTCCAGGAGGGAACCTTTTATCATATCATTTGGAACTGCCCAGTTGCGCAATCATATTGGGACAATATTACCAAACAAATGGAAAGGTCGGGGGTAAGACTTTGAAGGCCTCCCCAAAACTCTGCCTACGAAACGTTTGGGTCGCCACCGACCTTACACAGGCAGAGAAAACATGGGCCTCACAGGGATGGGCCACTGCAAAACATAACATCACATAGAAATGGGGGGTTGGTGTAATTCCTACTGTCCGTGACTGGGCAGTTGACATGGATAGAGCCATGATAGCCGAAAAAGATGTCTTCAAATACAGGGGATGCCCCAAAAAATTGAACCGCAAATGGGGTAGGTGGAATAAATACAGGGGGGATACATGTATGTCTCCAACAATTGAATTACGACGTGAAAGAAGGAAACTTGATAATGTGTCCGATACCGACAGTCCATCTTTAAATAGGGGAATGTGATGTTATTGATTGAATGTTGTCCAGTTCACAATCATGACCTTAATGCCCAGCTGTACTCCTGTTTTATGCTTTTCTTTTTTGAGCAATAAAAAGTTGTTTTTTTAAAAGATACTGTTGGTCTGCAATTTTGATTCCAAATCTATTTTGCTTGTGCCTCGTACAATCTCTGCTTATGATGCCCCATTATAATTGTGGATTCTGCATTTTGAGCAGTAGAAACGTGGACTGTGATTCTAACACAATGTTAACATAGCCTATTATTGAACAATGGTGTATGTGTTCAGGAGGCATTTAATATGACGTGATATTTAATTCAGCAACCACTTTATTTGATGAAGTATCAAAGTGTTTTAAAATCCAATAATATGAGGTTTTCAGCAGCATCTTCTGGATGGCATTCACCATCGATGAGCGGGTTTTCTGCGACTCATCTTAAAGACAAAAAGATCCCTTCAGATCAAACAAGACATATTGATAATAAAATCAGACTACTGTGCCAGCTGTGCAAAAGACTAACTAAGTTAACACATATCCAAAAATATACAATTTATTATTATCAAAAAACAAGTATGGCAATACATACTCATACAAACATATCCAGACTATTAAAAAACTAAACACAGTACAACTTGTAGGTTTAGTAACTCCTTCTTATTTCTCAGCATTAAAAAATTAAATAGGCCACAGTTCATAATTTCAAACTCATAATATGAGTAAAGAAATAAGGGCAAAATGTACAAAAAGTATGAATTGGGATTTCCAAATTGTGATTCTTACTGATTCGCAATTAGGAAATCCCAAATCGGTATGGAAGAAAACATACAACTTTTAATTAGCAATTCTTGGTGTGTCTTAAATCGACCTACCTCATGAATATTGATGTCATAGGTCACAATTTGCAACCCATTAGGTTTTGCAGTCATTACAGGGATGGTGGCCTGATGAGGTCAGCAGACCACCATGTCTAGGATTGCTTTTAAATAAAGCAGTCTTTTTAGATGCAGCCCGTTTTCCTTAAAGGTCCATGGGGCCACCGCCTGCTCTTAAAATATATGTTTTCAACATTGTCAAAGCATTTGCGAATGGGTTACCACCACTTTTAAAATGGTGGTAAGGTGTTACTGTTTTGCAACCGGAATCAAGTCATAAGCCAGTAATAACATCCCATACCGGTTCAGTATTTGGAATGGATGCCCAAGGCTCTCCCCTTTCCAAATACCAAATCTCCAATGCGAAGTGCCATTCGGTAACAAGTGGCTGAATCGATTTTGCATTTTTTACATTGGAAAAAGTATTTGTCTGGTTGCAAATGGCTTGATTTTCCAAATAGTCCATTTGCGAATGGAGAAATGCTTTGTAAATCTTGCACTAAGCTCTTAGGGACAGACTTACAAGAAACGATTGCAGCGCAGTGCCGCATGTCATTTTGCTTAGCCGCACTGTGTTCATTTTCGAAGCACAGGGATGCAACATATTTACACCAATATGTCACATCTCTGTGCTTCCCTCTGCGTTGGCACACAAACTGATGCCATGCACCAGCGGAGGCACCCTTGCACCATAGTGCAAGAATGCCTGTGTCGTTGGGAGATTGTTTTTGTGCAGGAAGGGGCACCGATTGAGGTTATTTCCTCTTCCTATGCATGCTGTAGAATGCAGCACGCATTGAAAGAGGAAAAAAATGAGGAGAAATGAAAATTTTCTCCTTGTTGCACCTCGCTATGCCACTCATATGGTGGCGTAGCATTCTGATGCATTTCCAGATTTAAGATTGCTCATAACTGTGGAAATGCATCAGTGGACATGGGTGATGAGTGGGAACACCCACATTAACACCCATGTCATGCCCCTAACCCGCAAAGTGTTGCGTAAAACGGGGCAATATTTACAAGCACAGGTAAAGTCACGCAGGGTGGCTTTACATGTGCTTGTAAATATCACTCAGCAGGTTGCACCCCTAGTGCGTCACGCAACATGACGCACTGGCGGGCAAGGGGCTTGTAAATCTGCTCCTTAATATTCATCAACATGTTCGGTGGTGTATCTTATTGTTGACTACCTACTTCAGGAAAATTGTTTGGAAATCATCTACATTTATATTCACATTTGTTTACTCAAATATAAGCAAGTTCAAAACATTTCCGAAAACAAACAGAAAGACAATATAAACATGTATAGAAAATTGTTTGCACAGAATGCACAGCAACTGACCATTAGCGTATTAATTCTCTCTGTATCTTAATCAAGGAGAATAGTCGTAATCCTCATAAAATCATGACCAATAACATCTTTACTTACAAGTGTTTTGTCACATGTTTAAAACATAGCTATATAAAAGTCTTTGGGACCGATTCACAGAACTAACTTAAGACAAAACCCTAAACTTACTACCATTTTGATATTCACGGAAGGCACTTACTCATTTTGGTATTCACAGAAGGCACTTACTCATTAATGAGTAAGTGCTTTCTGTGAATACCAAAATGAGTAAGTTACTCAAAATGAGTAGGTTCCTCAAAATGAGTAAGTTACTCATTTTGGTATTCACAGAAGGCACATCAATGAGTAAGTGCCTTCTGTAAATACCAAAATGAGTAAGTGCCTTCTGTGAATACCAAAATGGTAGTAAGTTTAGGATTTTGTCTTAAGCTGGTTCTGTGAATCGGGCCCTTATTTTCTCTGCAATAAACGTCAAAGACAGATATTTTACACATGGCCTTGCACCTATAAATGGACCTTTTAACTAATCATGTTTGACTCGACTGATTATTAAAAAGTATTTCTCCAAAGGAGTATATCTATTCATAATGACAAAAACCTTTTGTCATATGAGTTAGTACTAATATTAAAATGTAATCAGAATACTAATGTATATACCTCTTTATATAAGGCTTGCACATTTCCGATAAAGAATTATCCTTTTTGAGCTACGCAGGGCCTCTTGTAGGGCATCCCCTTTCATGATATTGCATTTTCCCTTCTATGCCTCGCTAAGCATGCCTGTCGGGAAGGAAAGATCCACCCAGGTAAGTAAGAGTCAGGATATTTCTTCAAAAAGAACTTCACATAAGGAGCAGTGCCTACAAGCGACACTGTCTTTTCCCCAACCGACTCTCTCTATTGATTCTCCCCACAGATTCTACATTCCACTCCAACATTCTATCTACCTATGTCCCACAAGTCTTTCCCAATACAATAATCAACAACAAGATACAAATAAAAACAAAAAAGTATAGAAGATAAAAGCATATAGTACTACAAAAGTGTATAACTACTTATCAATTTCACCTGAACCCACAAACCCATAATTAAGGGATTATCCTTGTAGATAACCTTTAAAATGTTCAGGTAGTTTCTTATGCCTAGCACTATGCCACACATACAAATATGTGTCACCTTCACATTTGCACTATGCCTCACTTTTCTCTCATCTTTGCTTTCACTACACGCCACAACCACATCATCCTCGGTATATGTCACACTTCCACCACTTCATCTCACAACAACATCATAACCCATCATGCAACCACTGCCACTACTCACCTCACAATTAGACTCATTATCATCTCCCTTCACATTACATAGACTCACATGATGTAAAGTCCACACTTTCCCATCCTCAAGTTGAGCAGCACTTCCCAACACCTTGTTGATCACTTTTAAGGGTTCTGACCAAAACGCTGCCCGTTTTGCTACAAAACCTGGTCTCTTTACATGCACCTACTGACGCAGCTTTACAACAGGCAATCTCTTATGGAAATTCTGTCCAAGCTTAGTTTGATCCTGTAAAAATTCAACTCTCTTACTCATTTCTTGATCCTCTTGTGCTCCAAACAACCTCTCATTCTTAGTCCTTAAACACCACAGAACCAACTTTGTAGAGTGTTTCCTTCCTCTTAATAATTCAAAAGGCATCATAGAATGTGGAGTCCATCTGTACAATAATAATCTTTTCTGAAGTGATGTTCTCCACTGTAAACCAGATTTCAAAGCTAACTGAATGGTCTTTTTTATGACTCTTAACTATTCTCTTCTGGGTGGTACAGTGACACCCTAACATAATTCTACAAATCTTCAAAAACGATTTAATTTCATCAACAGTGAGCAGCACTCCGTTGTCCGATACTAACACTTCTGGGATACCTTCCTGTGAAAGCACATCCTCTAGAAATTCTATGACCAATCTGTGGTCACACTACTCACCATATGCACCACGGGCCATTTAGAATAGTAATTGTTGGAAATGGCACGTTCTAGTTGGCTGAGGTGAGGCCCTAACCAGGCAGAACCTATCACTCTATCAAGGGCAGGTGATTACACTCACTGTATAAACTGTGCTCAACCTTGGGTAGTTTGGCACTTAGCTTTCAGGTGCAGAGGCAATGTGTAAAGCATTGGCACAGCACTGTCACACAATAGATACGAGTGTCACAAAATAGACTTCACACGTGGTGTATGTAAATAAAGTTTTTATTCAACACACACATTAATTAACCCAACATGAACATCATGTAGTGTTGGGCACAAATCACATTTGGAAACATCACTAGCAGTACTAGGCTTAAACGTGTTAAAATAACATCAGTAAGATACACACTTGGGAAAGATCCAACATAACATCCCAGCACCCTTTTGTGGTGCGAAACGTTGTTAGAACTGGGCCCACCTTGGCAACTATTATAATTCAATTCAATACAGTTATAGGCTGCACCCCAGATCACAACAATATCAGTAGCACCATAGCCCAAGCCCACACGGCTAAAAAACAATGTTAAACATAGTATGCTTTGGCAAGGAATCAACGTTTAAGGCAACACCACCTTGCGAAGTAGGTAATAACAGGCAGGCATTCCCACACACTCATTAATTAATGCTACACGGTGCCATGGATATCAGGCAGGACCGTATGGAGCACACTTTCGCACACATGTACAAAACACCCTAATGTGGTGCACTGATATCCTACAGGTGAGTTGATATTGCACATGCAGACCTTGTGGCCCAAGCCCTTCTTCACCAGTCAGCTAACCCGGACCCCCCTACACCCACGGTCTAAAGATAAAGAACATCTTCTGTCAGATCCTAGGCTGATCGCGTCCAGAGTCCCACTTAATCAGTGTCCCAGGGAAGAAGGTTGAGGTAGGTATCAGGGCTAATTAGGCAGCAGTTGACAAAAGGGGGTTTAGCCACTACTCAAAAAGTTCAAAGTTCACCCACAGAATGTGGACCAGAAATGGGCTGAGGGCAATAGCTGTTCACTCAAGGGATTCCACACTATGCCTTCCGGCACCAGCCCAGTTCAGCAAATATGGGGGCTCTCACAGTCGCTTGACCTGCTTCTGATCGCTCCTAGAATCGTTCAGTCAATCACTCTCACTACCCGGGCCCAGTTCGGGCAGTATTACGTGGTAACAAGATGTCATCGGGCTGGGTGAAGAGAGAGCAGTTTGTCTGTCGCACCAAGGGCACGAAAGGAGCAATCAGTGAAGGGGGGATGAAGCAAGGAAGACTCGTGGACGAAAGAGGCACCCTGTAGGACACACTTTGATCAAAGTAGCACCTGGGAATCCGGGCACCACAGGACACCAATCTGCTTCTCTCCACTTCCCTAGAAATGCAGCACAGTGTCTGGTGCGCTTTGGTACAAGTCACACCATACAGTTCCCGCCACATGCACAAAGAGTTGCAAATTCTGTACCTCCTGGGAAATGAGGCACAACGTCTGATGCATGTTGATCTGAGTTGCACCTGACAATTCTGGTCACATACAACGAAGAGTTGCCAATTCTGTAACTCATCACCATACAATTCATCTCACACACAGACGCATGTTCATCAGTGCCGCACTAAGTAGAATGAGCACTACTACAGGTACGCCCCCACTTCTGAGGTTCACAACCTGTGATTCGGACACCGCACGCAATGAGTATGCAGTTAGCGTGTTGCACGAGAGAAATGCGGCACGATTGATGAAGCGGGCCACGTGGGATCATGCAATTGATGAATCCACTCACCACCAACATGACGCTTATGCACATTGAGGTCCGACGTTCCAGGGCCAAACTCCTTAGAAGACAGAACATTTTGGGGCTCTGCACAAGGCAATCGGGTCTTCAGGCACTATTCTTAGTTCCACGCTCACACAGCACTACCAGTTTGGATCCATCAGACGAGCACTTAAGAAGGCACTACACTCCATGTGTCACAGGTAGATTGTGTGAGTCCCTCATGGGAGATCTTTGATGTTCCTGAGACATCTACCAGAGAACAGGGAGCAAGCACACATGCCCTTGAAGAGCACACTTCTGTGTACTACACAGCAGCAGGTAGTAAGCCCAGGCCAGCCACTATTCAGGAAGGGTGCACAGTCCCTTCCAATGGTGGTAATCCTCCTTGTGGACAATAGATTCCTCTTGCAGTGTACACCATGCCGTTACAGGATCTCCAGTTCCCACGTCCCCACATGTGCCTCTCCCCAGCTGAAATATGGCACCAGTAGTTAAACTGTAGTGTGCCTTCTGAGTTTGGGGTGGTTCAGAATGTTTCCTTTTGAACCACAGATGTCTCTCCTAAATTACAGTCTTGTCTCCCATGCGGCTATTGAATGCAGATCTTAATCATTACTGGGGCCATGATCTGGCTCCCACAGGCAAAGTGTCAAAACCTCTTCCTCCAATCTATCCAGCCTGGCCCTCAAATGTTATGCTATGTTATGTTAACTATAGTTTATATAGCGCGTAACCACCTGCAGGTCTCTTAGCGCTTGGAGATAGAACTCAGATACCCTCTGGTAGAGATCTGTTGTTCCAGTTGCATGCCCAATGTTTATAGCTGTCTCTGGGGAATACTGAGATGTGCTCCCCATCCTCCAGTATAGACTGGAGTCAAATTACAAGGCACACAGTGTTTTAGGACAAGGAAATTCTCACTTTCTAGAAGTTGCATTTCTGAGCTAATAATGACAAATCCCTATTTACCACAGGAGAGGGTTTGTCAGTGTAAATCCATTGATAGGAAACATTATGATGTTGCTCCACTGTAATCCAGTATTGCAGCTTGAAGTAATTTCAACCCTTCCCACATGTTAACCTATATGAAGAGCAAACCTTACAGGTAGTGAAAACACACATGGCTATTCTTCAATACCTGGACATGGAGCACAAATGTGTATCTGCCCTGCTTTAACCTACCACTTGCTTCACCCCTTAAGACTTACCCCCGCGGTTCCCTAGTGGTAGTGAATGGTCCCCTGAGGATTGGCCAGGGGTTTCGAAATCCTATCTGAGCATAAGTGCATTTGCGCACACAGGCCTGCAATGGCAGACTTTGATACATGTTTAAAAACATCATGCATGCCAGTGTGCACATAGAGGCCTGCAATAACAGGCTTCGACATATGTTTAAAAACTTTGGGCCTCATTTACAAGGAATTAAGGCAGACTGGTGCAGCAAGCCTTTTGGGTGCGCTGCTTTAATTCCAAAGCTCAAGGATGCGTCATATCTACACCGATATAATGGGTCCCTTTGCTGTTCCCTGTGCTGGTGCACAATTTGCTGCCGTGCGCCAACGCATAGTGAAAGGGTGCATGCATTGAGGGGAATGATGATCTGAAATGGCAATTTTAAACTTCTATTTGTGCTGCTTAATGCAGTTAGTTGAATAACTTCTTTCTTTCAATGATTGTTTATGTACAGGAAGGAACCCCTTCCTGCACATAAACAATCACAAGATGTGATTACCTCATTATGTGTGTGCTGCAGAATGCAGAACGCATAGAAAGAGGAAAAAAACTAGGAGAAATGAAAATATTTCTTTCTCCTCGCTGCTCCTCCCTTACACGTCTCATGGGGAGGCAGAACATTCTGACGCATTTCCAGGTTTGCGACTTCTCGTAAATCTTGAAATGTTGCAGAAGCCATGGGTGTTGCGTGGGAATATCTACAGCAACACCCAAGGCATGACCCTTTCACGCAAAGTGTTGCGTGTCAGGGGGCCATATTTACAAGGACACGAAAAGCCACGCAGGCTGCTTTATGTGTCCTTGTAAATATGGGGCAGCTTGTTGCACTGCCGGTGCATCACAAAAAGTGATGCACCGGCGGCACAAGGGGCTTGTAAATAAGGCCCATCATGTGTGCAAGTGCGCAACACAGGCCTGCAATGGTAAGCTTTGACATTTGTTTAAAAACATCATACGCACAAGTGCGCACACACAGATCTGCATTGGCAGGCTTTGACACATGTTTAAAAACATCATTAGTGCAAGTGCGCACACACAGGCCTGCAATGATAGGCTTTGACTAGGGCCAGTTCATGGAGTTCGACTACGCAGAACTCCGCAAAGCGACCTAAATCTCTGCAGCGCTACGTGGAGTTCCACAAGCAGTGCAGTGCATTGTGTTGTGCCATTCATGTTGATTTTTAGCGCCAGTGTGTTTGTCCGGTGCTGTAAAATCAGCACGAATGGCAAAATGCACAGCGTAAAAGGGCACTGCTTCTTTCTGCTGCTTGAGTAGATGTTCTACTCGAGCGCCTGCTTCCTCAACGTGAATGGAAGGTTTCTCACCTTAGGCGGTAGTGACCACCCGTGACCACCCGTGTTGAGAAATCTTGCCGGGAGGTGTCTGGAGTAAGATTTTCCTCGCTCACTCTCCCCATCTTAACGTTGGCGAGTGAGGAAAAAACTCCACTCCGTTGAGTTTTTGGGAACTCCACGCTCTATGTGGAGCACAGAGTGGGAAAAAGTCTGAAAACTCTGTGAGCGGACTGGAAGTTCTAACTGTGACACATGTTTAAAAACATCAGGCATGCAAGTGCGCGAACACAGGCCTGCAATGGCAGACTTGAGACATGTCTAAAAACATCAGGTAAGCACCACTTCCCAATGTGTGTAGGAAGGGCGCGTCCACTTTCACACTTCATTTACAGTGGGAAAGTGCCCAGGGCCAAAGGCCAGATAAAAAGAATCAGTAAAACCCATGCATTGTCCCATGGGAAGAGCCGACCTCCTAGGTAGGGGAAACCCACATGGGAGTTCTTCACCACCTGGGCAGGGGACACTTATGTGTACCTGCCCTGCCTTTCGCCTACCACTTGCTTCACCCCTCAGGGCTTACCCTAGCATTGCTCCGGCGGTAGTGGAAGGTCCACTCAGGGTTGTAATGAGTTAAAAATGCCAACCTAAGCATAGGCATCACAGTGCATCTACAGGCCCGCAATGGCAGACTTGATACATGTTTGAAAGGCTATTCTGGTGGGTGGCACAATTGTGCTGCATTCCACCATCAGCCAGTGCAGCACCTGCTCTGGTTAAGTGATGTACCTTTTCACAGGGAACTCACAGGTACAACACCTAATCCAATCAAGTAAGCACCATTTGCTAGTATGTGTAGGAAGGGTGCGCATGCTTTCACATTGCATTTCAATGGAAAAGCACCCAGAGCCCTAAGGCCGCGGAAAGAGAATCAGCAAAAACCAAGAGAAGAAGAAGCAAAACGTTTTAGGGAACTCCCCTAAGAAGGGCAATGTCCAACAGTAATACAATGGTGTAGTTCTATTTATAAGACAAAATAGAGAAAGGTCCCATGAAGTCTATAGGCAGTTTGCTCCAAGGTCTATCTGGTAAATCCCCATTGTTAGAGGTATACTTAGCGTTTTTGCAACTTTATCATCCACGCTACACACCCCGTAATTCCTTCCCCAACCATCTACCATGTCATCCTGCCCTGGCTACCAACAATTCTCCTTAATCTTCCTCCTAGTATTGGACATTCCTTCATGCCTCTCATGTCCAATTTTGATAATACTGTTATGTATTCCACACAAAGGTACAATCTTTTCTCCTCTCAACACAATCTCTTTACACTTCGAGAGTTCATTCTTAACCTTACAAAATGCACTGCATTCTCCCTGCAGTTGTCCTTCTCTTGGCCAGCAACTTAAAATGTACTTCTTAATAGTTTTCAGCTTCACATTCTTTGCCATTTCTCACAACCACACTGTTTCTGACAATTCTTTCCCCTCCCTGTTTTCCTTTCCTTCACACATCACAACATCTTAAAAAGAAAAAGCTACTTCACATTCATTTTCATTATCCACGCATTCATCCACACAGTCTCACGATAACCTTCACAACCCATCTGCAACACTGTTGTTTAGCCAGTCACATATTCAATTTCATAATGAAACATTTGTATATTAGATGCCAATCTTGCCAGTATGGGGGTTAGATTCCTACCCCAACACAGTTTTAAAATATTGACTAAGGGTTTATGGTCCTTGCGGATTTTAAGTTTTTTCCCCCACACATGCATTCTGAATCATTCTACTGCCCACATAGCTGGAGAAGCTCCTTCTCAATAACTGAGAAATTGCGCTCAGGTTGCAACAGTGTATGTGAGGTATACGCTACGATCCATTCTGCATGGTTTTTTTTTCTCAGCTTAAAATGCACCTACTCCATAACTGCCAACATCAAGAGATATTATACATTCAAACCCCATGGCAAATGATTATACACATGACGCCTGAGATACTTCCTTCTTAATCTCATTAATGAATTTTGTTTGCTCTTGAGAACAGAGAAATGTCATATTCTTCTTCAATAATATTCTCAACTGTTTAACCATGGAAGCATAGTTCTCCACAAACAATTGCTTCAATGTGGTTGACTTTAGGCCGAATTCCCTGATTAGAAATTACATGGCCTGATTATTTCACTTGCTGTTTCCCAAAGACACATTTTTCCTTCTCTACTTTCAAACCACTGTCCATAAGTGCCAAGAGGACCTGTTTCATGGTGTTATCGTGTTCTACTTAGTCTTTACCGAAAATTGAATTCCCAATAAAATCCTGGATATTTCCCTATAGAAAACATCAGATTCACTCGCAAGGCCAAAAGGCATCCTTTTTGTAATAAAACTTTCCTTCAGGGGTTATGAAGGCTTTGCAGTGCTTGGATTCCTCATCCAGCTCAATTTGGTGGTATGCACTTGCAAGATTGTGTTAACTGAAGGTATGACAAGAAGAAGTTTATTTGTAAAGTAAGTTTAATCTTCAGTCACAATCATATCAATCATTGAAAAAGTAGTTGCATTACCAATTGATTACATCAATTCTTGTAAATTAGTGAGAGGGAAAGTATCTACCCAAATAGCTTCATTTAAGCTCCTTAAATCAACACAGAATTTTTAAATCTCCACTGAATTTTAAAGAAATTGCCACTGGTGAAAGCCAATCATAACTCTCAACAGGTTCTATAATTTCTTTTTCACAGAATTCTTGCTTTATTTCCTTGAATGTATCTCTTTAGTTCAATGGCTCAATCTTTGTCTAACTGATATGATATTTTCACAGAACACAATTCTGTATTTGAACCCCTCAATTTTCCCCAACTGATCATTGAACTCATTCTTCATTCCTGCATTTTCTGCACAGTCTTTTTCAACCTGTGTACTAGTATGCATGACATACGTGGGCAAACATGCACAGGGATCAATTTTCATACCTAGTTCCATTATGTGAGGCCAACCCAAAATCATTGCACCTTTAGTAGCCACATAAACCTTGCCTTAGCGCTTCAGGGCACTAAATTCTTGATTTGCCCAAATAGCGACTGAATAACTTCCAGCGTTAGCATCAGACTCACATAACTCTGTACCCAACCATAATCTCTCAAACATGTTCTTACTGATGATAGTGGACCAGGCGCATGACTCTACCATAGTTTCAATTGGTATACCATGAACGCTAATATTACAACTAGACAATTTCATGGTTTTCTTGCCCTCATATTGCTAGTCATCCTGTACACTTTACACCACACCCTGCAATATTTTTTCCTCATCCTCACACCCTGCTAAAATATCCTTTCTTACTTTGCATACTTTGTTCAATGCCAGATATACTTTAGAATTTGCTAAATGGCTGCTCGAGCCATACCTATAGCATAAAAACCCCTTGCTAGTTGTACCTGATGTTTCATTACTTTGGTTTCTAAAGTTTTTCCTTTACTTTTAATATCCTTCCCTCCACAAACTGCACATACAGCACCAGCATTCCCACTCTCATTTCTTACAGCTTGTATACATTTTTCTAACACTTCTATACTTCTAGATACAACTACTACTGCCTTCAAAGATCACTCCCCAGAAGGCCATAACTTCTCTTGTATTTTTTTTTTTGATTTGGTCTTCATAAGTATGTGACCTTTCAACACCTGATCGCATGATTTGTGTTCACAGTCACACTTTACGGCCAACCTTCTTAAAGCAGCAGCAAACTGGTCAATGGTTACATCCTTCTTCTATGCCCTTAATGTCCTGACGTATCCTTCCTGCATTTGTCTTATCGCAATCTGATACACATTCAAATTATTAGTACCAAAGGGTGTAAATTCTTAAATCCTCTCAGCCTTGTGGCACCTAACCTATGTTTAGTAATGATAGATGCCTCTCAGGCAAACTTTCACCATACTCCAATATATCCACATAGGCCTCAAACATAGCAAGCCATAAATCCCATTGTATAGGAGGTTCCCCAGGGTCTACCCAGAAAAAAGGAGGTGGTTCAATGCTCACCATAGTGCCGGATTTGGACACCCCACCATACTAGGTTTATGGAACCACATAAATGCTTATACAGAACTTCTAGTACCTCAATTTATATTGTTAGTCGCTGTTAACCCCCCTAATGCAAAACATATAGGGATATCATACAACATAAACTCCAGTGTGATAATCACCCCAAAAAAGTCATATAAGAAATGTGCAACTGCCACTTGTTCTGTAATGTACAGAGGTGTGCTAATCACCATGAGGTAATTACCACTTACACTATTTAATTGTGGCACTGCAGCATAGGTGTGCCCATTACCAAAAGTAATAATAGAATTCCAACTCACAATAACACAGGTGTGCCAATTACCGAAGGACCAGCAACAATTTTAGGGGTGCCAATCAACAAAGAAGTTTCTATTCCATTAATGATGACAATCTGTACACTACAATCGCGCAGCACATTGCAATTGGAACACTTAAAAAAATGGCTGCTGTGACCTCAGGGAGTTGATGGGCTTACGTGCGCCCACTCAAGAATTAAAACAGGCACATCATGACCATCAAATTTAATATGGCTGCCTGATGATGACACCCTACGACTGGACCAGGGAATGCCAACTCAATATAATATGGCCGCCAATGATGTAACACAAGGACTGGACTGGCGGATCCAATTACATTCAGCTACATCCTATATGGCCACCAGATTACTTTGAGGTGAAAAGCTGGACCGGCACCCACACAGGCCAATTGGCAATGGCAACAGTATCAAGTATGGCCGCCCAATGATGTCAATCAATAATGGTGGCCATAGGCTAGCCTGTGAAGATGCACCTCCCATGATCAAGCAGACTTCCAGGAAATACGAGGAATCTGCAAGGCGATCCAGCAGCTCATCAGCACATCAGCAAGACTGCAGGGGAAAAACACCTTGAAAGCAAGTACTATTAAGGCCAAAAATGCTGGGATCAAACCACCAGCACCGCTCCATTCCATCTTCATCGCCATAGTCAGAAAGTAAAGATCCACACAAGTAAGTGTGAGCTAGAATCCTTGTAGGGCATCCCCTTTCTGATATGTCATTCTCCCTTCTACTCCTCGCTAAGCATGCTCTATATCTTTGTCTACTTAAACAAAAAACATGTCGCATATTATGGCTTATTGCTAAAAATGCTCAACATTGCTTCTCACCTTGTTCTACAATTCTACTATCAGGATTTCTCTTTCTTTCTGTTTTTTTTAATCCAAGTAAAACACTATTATGCCCCCTCCTGAATGTAAAAGAAACACATTTCTCTTAGAAACAGAATTATGCATGGAGCAGTATTTTTATCATGCATGGCTGTCAAAGATATATAAATTATAATCTTCTATAGAGACACAACTCTTTACCTTAACCGTATCTGTAGTAGTATTTCGTAAACAGAGTGTGGGGTGTCCAAATGTTGGACAACCCACTGATATCTAGGTGAGCAGCAAACCCATATTTTTGTATATGTGCCATGTTTGTAAGGGCCCAATTTGGTGGACGGAGTATTTTCCCGTGGTCTGTCAGAGGACTTTAATTTGTAGTAAGTTCCCTTTTAGACCCACATCAGTTCTCCCTTATGTTAGTGTGTTACACATTTGAGGCTATCTTTGCTTTGCACAGCCACACATAACACATTATTTTGTTATTATTATTCAGTTCTTCTTCTTGAGATTCAATCTGAACATTTCGTACAAGGTCAAACAACATGGTGCACTGTTTTTCTTGTGCCCGATCGGCAACATCTCCTAACATTTCAGACACAACACAGTGGCACATCTGCTGTTTTCGAACACAGTATTTCTTATCATCTAAACTGTGACCTGTTCCTTGGAAAACAGAGAGGAGAATTCTAGCTGAGGGGAAAGGTCTTGGAATGAGTGCACCAGCCTTGTTTAACCTGAGCTTACACCTATGATGTGTACCACATAACTACAAATGCCAGGTATGGGGTCCGGTGCTAATCCCAGCGATCAATAGTATATCCCTGTGCTCACATATGAGGGCAGGCCTAGACAGATATATAATTTGCCATGGTGGGTGTTATCATTGTATAGAGTTTGCTAGCAATGTTTATTACTTTGCGTAGTTGCATATGTTTTATAATTTCAGTGCAAATACTTCATAATAGACTAGAATAATATAAATAAGTATAGTAAACTTTCCTTGTGTCTTTCTTTTGTTTATTATGGACATGTATGAGTTAGAAACAAAATGTGATGATCTGTTTCCACGGTTCACCTGGGGACTAAAGGGTCATGCTCTAAGTTGCCAATTCACCTGTTACTCTGGGAAGGTTATGAGCTAGAAGGATTTGGGGCCATAGGTACTGATGCGGTAAGGAGACTCAGTCCCTACATTCTGATGCCCTGTGATCCCAAGGCACAGTTCTGATCCTAAGTAGAATCCCTGCAACATGGAGCTATCAACGATGGTACCTATTTAACGGATCTCCTGAATAGTACTTTTGCATGTCCATAATTGCCCTTACACCTAGCACCGGAGATATCCGTGGTTTTGGGGATTAATCATCCACTGTATTTTATGAGTTTCCTAATGTTTATGTTGGTTTTTCAAGCTTGAACCTTCCTACAGGATAACCCATCTTTGTGTTTGCATTTTGTTTCCATTTCTGGGTGGTCATGGCACAGCCGCAACCTGTCCCCATTGCAAACAATTGCAGACCTACAGTCCATGTGCATGTAATTTTCCATGGACTTACTAATGCAGTTGGTGTCTTTATTTTCGTGGATGAAGCCCACGATGGCTTTTGCTTTGAAGACTTTTATTTGTGGGTCAATTTTCCAGCTGTGGATGCTAATACCAACACATTTAATGAATACACAAATATTGCTTCACCACCAGCATACAGAGAATATGTGTTCTTGGAAATACCATTATCACATTGGGAATATCAAACTTGGTTCCACAGTGCCCTTATACTTGTAATTGCACCAATATGCATGGGTACCTTTAGTAATGAAGGGGCCACCTGGTTGGCATTAGCTGGTTATACACCATTCCCTAATTTAGTGAATCTCAATGCTACAGAGCTACATCAATTGTATAATGGTCTAGTTAGACTAAATAGACACTCAACTCAATATGTTTCACGCACCTTGTTGGCTGCTCCAACAAGGGCTGGCAGGCTAGGGCAAGCCCAGTTGCCTGCAGTGCCAATTATAAGTCTGTTATTGTTCATTCAATTATGGGCAAAATTCCCACAAATTATGAGGAAATTCCATTGTGGATCTCCCAAACAAATGTATCAAATTGTTGCAGTGTTTCCCCTTCCGGAACTACAAAACAAGCACAGAATATTGACAATGTGCTTACCCCATGGAATGGTTCCCGAAGTAGATAACTGTACCACATGGGGCACAGTCTTTGCTGCAGTCTATACCATTAGCCATGGTACTCCGTCTATGTCAGTCTTGCCGGAGGTGTTAAAATGAATACAGATTGAACACGGTGCAGATGCTGCCCTGGATTTGGGAATTAAACTAATGGGAAATGTTCCCATGGTGTCTGCAATGATTCTGTCTAAAATTAAAGTTGAAGCAGCTACTCTGGCTATTTACCAACGTCTCACACAGTTCTCACTAGGCAACCGGGAATGTGAGCTATCTATAATTATTGTGGTTGTGTATACTTGGTTAGAATGCAATAATTTGGGAACCAGACGTATGAAACTGCCTCTTGGGAAACCTCATTCCAACAAAGATGAGTTTGGTTAACTAAAAATAGGACAAATCCAAACTTAAAGAAAATGGAAAACCTTCCAGGGGTTCTCCACCACTGGAAACTTGAATGAATGAATGAAAAGAGTTTTTGTATAGCGCAATGTTCACTCCAAGGAGCATCTTGGCGCTTAGCTGAAAAAAAGGGACATCTTGCAATTTTCACAGAAGAGAGAAACTTCTGAAAGGCGCTATAAATTTGTGTGATCGCATTCAAATCAGGGAACCAGAAAGGTATCAAAATTATGATACTCATCCTTCTCGTTCCTTTGGGGACTGATCAGACAAGCAGCATGAAAGAGGAGGGCATTCTGATCGCCGACAGTAAAAGTATGTGAACCTGGAAAGGGCTTTGCAATGCTCGTCTGATGTGAATACAAAGAAGGAGGAAAAACTTCTTCAATCTAAGCCCCAGTTTCAGAAAAATAAAGTTACGGCTATAACCACTAAATATGCCACCAACTCTGAGAACTCTCATCCTGAACAGGAGTTGGGTGGTGAGACTCCTCAAAAGCATGGCAGAAGTCACTATAGTGCGCTGGAATTTCTGTTACCAAAAGCAACTGATAACTTTGTTACAGTTGAAGCCACAGATAGACGCGTAGCCGCTCCAGATAGGTTATATGACTTAGATATACAAATTGAGGGTGAACTACACACACACCATCAAAGAAATCTTCTGTGAAAATGTAACTTTGTCTTATGATATCCTTTTGGTTGAGGTCGATTAGCCCAACTCTTTGTCCAAACATCTCCACAGGGTGAGGATGTAATACTTCCTTCATTTTGTGCTCTTGTCTCTGTCGAGGTGAAACAAGCTTATTCAGCAGAATGGGCTCTTGCGAGAGCCCCAGCTTTATACCACAATCATGTTGGCTGGGATAGGGACTCTCCTTATCGTATCATACCCATAAAGTCCAGCCTGCAAGTGCAACCACATTATCCCACTAAAAGAGATGCTAAAGCACCCGTTGGAAGAAATACTCTCGCAGTTGGAGTACCAGGGAGTAAATGAACCCTGTATTTCTCAGATGAACAATCCCCTTTTTCCTGTTTTAAAACCAGATCATGACCAAAACAGGAGGGAGATACCGTGATACTTAGAAAAGGGACGGCTTAGAATATCGAAAAAAAACACAAAATGTCAACATTGAAGATAACACAGTGAGGCCAGATACAGCTGCAGAATATTATACATCTGACTTCATGATTTACTTCAATATCTTAACAGTGAGATTTCCCTTTGTCAGGGACTAATTGAAATTAGCTTGACAGTTGGAGAAATATCTAGAATTGTTTTTCTCTCTTTTTCATGTAGGGAACATTGCCTACATTAAATAAGCTTTTAAATTTGGATTGGATGCTATCAAGCCGGCTGCTCTATCATAAATAGTTGGATTCTCTACCTCATGACTTAGGTATGTAGGGCTCAAACCTTGAAATAAAGATAGGGTATGGCTATATATATATATATATATATATATATATATATATATATATATATATATATATATATATATATTTATTTAAAGAGTGCAATAATAAACTTAAATAATCTTTTTTGGTGAGATATTCTCTACCCATACGTCATCTGCTGAGAATTGTTTTCTCCCGCTGAGGGATACGAAGCCATTGTAAGCTTGGGACGACTTTTTGGGTCTCGCAGTTATCATTTTAGTTGGGTTTGCATAATTTACGGTCAAGCCTAATTTTATTTAAGATAACTTGATCAATCATGTGTTATTTTGCACTGTTATTTTGCACCATTAGTGGATAGTGTTTATGAAAACAGAGAATGTGTTTCTCAATTAGTGCCTTAAAAAGGTATTTGTGATTAACTGTTCACTGCTGTCTTATAATTAATACAAATTTTATGGTTTTTATAATAAATGTTTCCTGCTATTTAGATAAATCTGAAAACTTTGTCCTGAAGAAGGTGAAGAAATAGTAATTGTTCACCGTCAACAGTTCTTCGTAAAAAGTTTTTCTTTTATACCCATTTGTAAAAAATGTTTTAATGAGTATCTGTACTGTGTCTTCTCTGCGAGAAGATGATTTTAATTCATCAAGAGATTGTTTGTCATGTTTTGTAATTTGCAAATCTTTAAAAAAAAAAAAAAATTCATAGTACATTTTATGTTGTTGTTAATTTGATTTTGTATAACACTTTACAGCAGATGAAACGGTTTTGATAGATTTTTTTGCTCAAATACAATATTAATTCTTGTTGTCAGGTTTATGGTGTAAAGGTCTTTTAGCAGATGATCCATATTAAAAAATGCTCTAGGATACTGAGGTCTCTCACCCACAGTATAGTCTCGTGGAAAGGGACATTTTGTGTTTTTTTCATTTTTTTCCGTTAAAACCAGATCATTCCTCTCACATAGTCTTAGACTACAGATGTTTAAACAGTCATACACAATACTCAATCCAATATATACACAATACAGCACGTATTGATAAGTTAGTCCATAAAAAATAGAAAACAACCTTTGATATTTCCAATGGCTATTTCTGCCAAAATCTAGCGCCAGCAAACAGAGATGGGACTGCCTTCTTGGCCCACACTTTCTGTATCACTATTCTCAATTGCCTATGGGCTATAAAACAGCCCTGGACAGCTTGTTGCCTCTATAGTATAAATTCTACATGATATTGGCCCTAATGCATGATAGGCGATGAACTTAATATAGATTTAGTCAGGGTAAATCGCATTACATTGTGATTTGCTCGATCTGGATACAAATTAAACTTTAAGAAATCTAATATAGCATTTCTAAATGTCATTTTCTTGAGGTATGAAATTACTCATGAAGGAAAAAGCCTTGCAGCACACTTCTTGGAGAAGTGTGCCCAGCTACAACCTCCAAACACTCTAAAAAAAAGTCAGTCCTTATTAAGATTCCTTAATTTTGGCAGAACATACATACCTGAGTATGAACAATGCATTAAATCTCTTTATGAATTATTACACCCTGACTTTTCTAGTTCAAATTGGACATCAGAGCATACAGATACACTCATATCTTTTTAATCGGGCTTACTTTCAACATTTTGCTACATACACGTGTAAATACCACAAACGTACTCATCCGTGGTATTGGATGTACGTATATCAACTTTAATGAAGGTGAGACAGTGCCGATTGTTTATAAATCGCATTTATATTCCACTGTGGAAATGCGTTTTGAATCCAGTGAAAAAATAATGACTGCTGTGCAGATGGCTATTTTTAAAGAGCAAAGAGTGGCCAATTGCGCAAGGGAAATGCATTATTGTCGCTACTCCTATGCCAGCCTTAGAGGCGGTCACAAAAGCTAGTGTTCCTAATGCTAAAGCCCTGTATCCTGGATGGCTACAGTAGCCTACATCCTTAACAGTTGTTGATGTATTCTTCGACGCATCTTTTCAGACACAAAACATTCTACAATATGAGCATGTCTATCTCATGCCCAGCACTGTTTTACCTCTTGACCAGTATAAATATGTTATTTATACTGATGGTTCAGTCCATCCTGTTATAGGCACCAAGCAGCAATATTCAGCAGAGTGTGCCACTGCTTTTGGTGTGATGTTGAACAGACAATTCCAACCACAAATAAATCGCACTCAGTCCTCAGTCCTTAATGGAATGCACTCAGCAGTTGACTGAACTGAAAGCTTTGCTTATTGCTCTGGAACATTTTGATCCTGAATTCCCGCACGAATAGTGTTTGATTTATATTGCTGTGTCCAGTCCTTCAATGATAATCTACATTATTGATGCCAAAATGAATTTAAAGATTATAACGGCAACACAATAAAGTATAAAACGCTCTGGTTGAAAGTGGCAGACCTGAAAGATAGGTTTCTGCTGGCTCACGTCATTTATTTGTTGAGTCATTAATGTGTAGGAACACACGTTGTAAGGGCATTCGCTGGTTGATGAAGTGGCCAAATTTGAAGTTGTTATTGCAATAGTTGCTGCGATAACTCATCCTCAAACGAGAATAGAGAGTGACATGCTGGCTGCTGTTAATGCTAACAGAAACGGCACCCCTAAGGGCTTTCCAGCTAAACTCACATATAACTTAAGTGAACAAAAAGTTCAATTTTTAATGATTCCAGGGGTTGGTGATCATTTGATTCCTGACCAGGACTGCAGACTAGCTTTAGCTGCACATGAAGGTGTTGCTTCTGCATATGTGGGTGTGGTGGCCATGGGTTTGTTGCTACAGCAACTATATTGATGGCATGGCTTATATCAACAGACCAAAAAATAAGTCCTTTGTTGTGAGATTTGTCAACAAATTAAAGCTTCCACCGTGGCTCGTCCCTACAGACACACCTATTGATTACCAACTAACCTTTCAGCTGCATTTATTTGGACCCTTTTTGTCCTCTTCATTCGGATGGAGTATTTAGATTTATCCTAGTTCAAGATTCATCTGGGTCTGACCACAATGTTTGGCTGATGCGCACACTGTTATTAAAGATATGCAAATCTTTATCAGGACACATTCATGCACTGCATTACACTCGGACAAGGGCTCTGCTTTTGCCTCTGAGGCTTACAGTGATACTTTAGCTTTCCTCGGTGTAGAGGTGCATTATTGTTCTCCATATCAGCCTAAGAGCAATCCTGTTGTGCAGAGGATGAATCATGACTTAAAGCAGTCCTTAACATCTAGAGTATTAGGCACAGGGTGTAGCTGAATCCACCACTTATATGGGGTATAACGAACACTTAACAATCTGCCTAAAAGATCTCAGGGAGGAGGAACTCCACACATGGTCTTTTTTTGCACCAAAATGTATGTTCCAGACCTTGATGTTGCAGACATTGTGGCGGCAGTCACGCCCTTTAATGTAAATGAGCGGTGTACTGTTTTAAAGGAGCTACAAAACTTCTGTGACAACCAATCCAATGAGCAGTTGAAGACGTCTGGCTCTGCAAAAATTAAGTAGAAGCCAGAGCCTTCTGCCTGGATTACACATGGTGGGGGCCTCTTTTGTGAAAAGCTGCATTAAAGAAGGAGTTTGGCCCAACATACCGTGCACCGGTGCTAGTCCTTGGCATTCAAGGTAAAAGAACTATAATTTTGCCACTGCTTGCTGGTTCTGAAGACAATTGTTTTGTCTCTATTGATCACATCAAGTTAAAGCGTGTGGCCATTTGTAAATAGCAGGCCACAAGGAGTTCTTGGTTGGTAGTTCCCTAACACCTCTTTCTACCATACAGGAAATCCCTCTTCAGCTTGTGAGCACCACCAAAGTTGTTTCTCCCCAGCTGGGTGCGGTGGAGAACAAACAACAGTTACTCCCTAATACCGCTACTAATGCAGGTAACACAACTGAAATGACTACTGTTCTTACTACTGTGTCTTCTGCAGCTGATTTTTTTTTACTGCCCCTCATGGATCTGCACCTGTGGCTCCTGTTTTTCAAAGAATTACTTCTGGTTATTATGTGAGAACAAATGTTTTTTCTTCTAACTCTTTTGACAGTTCCTCTGTTTTAAACTCTTTGCCTGCACAGGCCTGTGTTTTCTTTTCATGGCTGAAACACACTTATCTGGTCTCTCCTTGGATAACACTGTTCTTGGTTTTTCTATTCCTATGAATTGGATTTGTGACCATTTTCTTCTTACTGAATAATTGCCATTATCTTCCAGAACACTCTGACACAGAACTGGTTGACGAGGTGTTGATTCCTTATTCATCTTCACACAAGCTAAAAAGAGACTTATCCCTTGTGAATATTACAGCTGTTCCAGTAACTGATAGAATTGTTTGGGATAAAGTACAATATCATATATCTATGGGTGTGTAATTGTATCTGGGATATATTCTGATGATTGGGATGTCGAAACTGTAAAATACATGCTCTTGGAGCTAGAATGTTTTGAATCAGAGGACCTGTACCTCAATTCTGCTAATTATGGTGAAATGTTCTATTGCCATAATTATGGACATCACTATTTACATCTAGCCAGTGTTCAGCACACATTTTATAATTACACACAATGGGAACATTGTCCGAATCCCAAAACGAGGAGCTCAAAAACATATAGGGATAAATTCACATATTTTACAGGATTTAAGAAGTTAGACCCAAAATCATTTAAATTTAAAATTGTCTGTAGACCACCAAAGAAATATATGCTCACACAAACCAAACTATTATATACTGATTTGTTTGTTACACAATTAGCTGTGAAAGGCTATGACTATTGGAAGGATATCATTGACATAAAATCAATTGGGGGCAACAAATCCTGGCATGTTCAGGGTATAGACACCTTATCTTGAGCCTGTTTAATTCCAGCACAAATGATTTTTCTGAATGATACAGTACATGCCTAGAACTGGCTGAAATTAAAAGTCTGCCAGTCCTTTCATCGTCCGATTTAACAATTGGCAACATTTGAAAAAGTACACTGAAGAACAACTCGATGGCATGTTGCAGAATGGTGCATTTAATTCCACACTTTCAGGTCCTGATGAATGGTTATTGTAGCAAATGAACACAAATGGTTGTTATACTTGTTTTTTAATTTCCACACCAGGGTTCAAGACTAGCAGACCCAACCCTCATAATTTCAAATCTCAACAGTTAGGAATAGTCACAACCTATGCATTGGGGAAACTGTGACAACAATGTTTGGAACATTCCACACTGTCTACTGTGAAACATCGCTCCTTCCTGTTGGCAGACATGGACCTATCTGATTTCTTGTTGGGTCCTAAGTCTCTGCGTTCAAAAAGATTTATTTATGACACATACAATGAAATCTGGAAATTATCACAATGGAAGCTAACACATGTTTAAGACAAATTGCTCAACATAATTTGGCTAAACTGCTTGCTGTTGTTGATAAAAGTATTAACCCCTTCGCTGCTAGGCCTTTTCCCCTCCTGTGCTAAGCCTTTTTTGGGCTATTTGAGGTAGTGCGCGCTTAGGCCCCTGTAACTTTTTGACCACATTAGGTATCCACGCCAAATTTGCGTCCTTTTCTTCCAACATCATGGGGATTCTAAAGGTACCCAGGGTTTGTGGATTCTCCTAGAGGGTTCCCAGAAATTAGTCAAAATACAGCAACATTTTGTTTTTTTGGGAAAAATGGGGAAAAGTGGCTGCAAATGAAAGCGCCTGGGTTTTTCTCTGCAAATGATATCAAAAAAGGGGTTGTGGGGCTGAAATCACAATTTTCCCACCCCAAAATGTGTGAAACAAGTGATTTTTTCAGCTAAAATTGAGGTTTGCAGGGGATTCTGGGTAAGGTAACGTTGGGGGATCCACGCAAGCCATACCTCCCTGGAAGCCGGCGGGTGTCTAGATTTCAGAAATGCATGGGTTTGGTAGGTTTCCCTAGATGGCCGCTGAGCACCGGGCCAAAAACCAAAGTGACCCCCCTTGCAAAACCAGATTAACTATTGTTCCTACAGCGTGAGAATTTTGGAATAAAATTGCAAAGAAAATGTGGCAGACATTTTGAGGTTTGCAGGACATTGGGGATAAAAACAACTTTTTGAATTCACAAGAGAGACATCACCATGAACTCCCATGGGTTTTCGACAATATCTACAGTTGGTGGGTTATTCTTACATGGAAAGTGTACCTTGGCAGAGAAACTAAAGACAAAGATTCCTGCACAACCATCTATTCCTCAAACACACGCACATACTGGTTGGATTTGGCACGAGGGCGAGTCATGGTTCAGTGTATTAAATGTTATTAACTAGAGATTTCACAAAAATGAAATGCACTGTCAATAATTAAATTCACAAAAAACCAAACCAATGACTCACAGCTCGTGAGCTGTAAAGCCACGTCAAGGCACCAACCACTTTACAGGCCATTCACACACCTTTCATACATGATACAAACAAGACCATTCGCACCGCCAGGTACAAAAGCAACACATTACAAAATTCACCAAAAAGGGACAAGGTACACCCTGCTTCAGAAAGACAAATATTACTGCACAACCATCTAATCCGCAAGCACACACACATACTGGTTGGATTTGGCACGAGGTTGAGTGATGGTTCAGTAGATACAATTGTATTAGCAAGTGATTTCACAAAACATGAAATGCACCGGTAATAATTGAAAGGGCGAGAAACTGAACCATTGACTCACAGCTCGTGAGCTGTAAAGCCACGACAAGGCAGCAACCTCTTTACAGGCCATTCATACACCTTTCATACGTGTGAGACATACAAAACCATTCACACATCACATAACAAAACTTACACCAGCACACAGTGCCATTCAAGGGCCCATCACTTTCACATGCCCACAATCCAGACACAGCAATTACACAGGCTGATGGATTGCGTGGAGTGGCACTCAGCTAGCAGTGTGTGTAGTGACCAGCAGAAAGTCACTACTCACACACAGCCAGCCGAGCACCAGTCCACACACACCGCTAGCAGAGCGACAGTCCACACACACCGCTAGCAGAGCGCCAGTCCACGCACACCGCTAGCCAAGCGCCAGTCCAGGCACACCACCAGCCAATCGCCAGTCCAGGCACACCGGCAGCCAATCGCCAATCCACGCACACCGCCAGCCAAGCTCCAGTGCACGGACACCACCAGCCAAGCACCAGTCCGCACACACCACCAGTCCACGCACACTGCCAGCCAAGTACCAGTCCATGCACACCGCCATCCAAGCACCATTCCATGCACACCGCCTGCCAAGCTCCAGTCCACGCACACCACCAACCAAGCTCCAGTCCACGGACACCACCAGCCAAGCACCAGTCCGCACACACCACCAGTCCACTCACACCGCCAGCCAAGTACCAGTCCACGCACACCGCCAGCCAAGCACCATTCCACGCACACCGCCAGCCAAGCTCCAGTCCACGCACACCACCAGCCACGCACCAGTCCACGCACACCGCCAGTCCATGCACACCGCCAGTCCACGCACACCGCCAGCCAAGCACCATTCCACACACACCACCAACCAAGTGCCAGTCCACACACACCAACAGCCAAGCGCAAGCCTACACACACCGCCATCACATTTAGGATTTTTTTAGAAAAAAATAAAAACACAAACAAATCGCAAATAGATACAAATCTTCTAACAGAAAATCAGCAACTAAATACATTGCACTAACACCAACCTTGAAAGAGAATCAAATTATCCAAAGAATACAGACCAGGCAGTTCACTTTACCACTCATGAATGCTCCCAAAAATTCTTTCGCGTGTGGTACGCTCTAAAACAAGCAGGGACACACAGTGCAGGATGAGAAGGACAGTCGGGGCAGTACATACGACTCTCCTTCCGCGTACCTCTTCGCCAACAGACTCTACATCTCCTACTGGGAAAATCTTTTGAGGGTGTGGGAGGAATGTGATCTGGAAAGTGGCGATCTTTCAATCTAGCAACATCCTCCACCACTCCAACTCTAGGAACACTTGCCTGTCCCACTACAACAAGGCTGCCTATTACAGACTCCTGAAACTTAGCAAAAGTCATCAGGGCAAGAATCCTGGAACACTTGCCTGTTCCACTACAACAAGGCTGCCTATTACAGACTCCTGAAACTTAGCAAAAGTCATCAGGGCAAGAATCCTGGAACACAACAAAAGCATTAAACATTGCCAAGTGGAAAAGATGGATAGTCAACTTCTTGTACCAAATGTAAGCCTTACGAAGAGCAGTGTAAGGTTCCAACCTCTGATCTACTCTGTCAACACCACCCATGTGCCTAATATAGTCTAAAATGCACACAGGTTTGCGCGCTTCAGCGACCAGACCCCAAACAGTCACAGGTGCAGTGCTTTCATCACGGATGGTAGTCAGCATGTAGACATCTCTCCTGTCTGAAAACTTTACAGCAAGAAGCTCCTGGCAACGCAACGCACTGCACTGTCCCCGCACAAGCTTTTGACAACAAGTTCTTTCGGGAAACCTTTACGGTTAGAGCGGATTGTGCTGCAAGCAACAGTGTCCACTTTGGCCAATTCCCTGAACAACCGCACACCAGTGTAGAAGTTATCTACATATAAATGGTGGCCTTTGTTAAAATATCCTCTACCAAGTTCCCAAACAATTTTCTCAGTCACTCCAAAAGTGGATGGACAACCAGGGAGGTTAATCCTAGATTCCTTACCGGTGTACACCCTGAAATTAGAGACATATCCAGTCCTACTGTCACACAGCATATACAGCTTTATTCCATAGCGTGCCCTCTTACTAGGAATGTATTGCCTAAAAACCAAGCGGCCCTTGAACAACACCAAAGACTCATCCACTGCAATTTCTTTCCCAGGGACATAAATCTCAGAAAATCGATCAACAAAGTGATCAAGGACAGGCCTAATCTTAAAAAGACGGTCACACTCAGGGTGATCTCGTGGCAACGCTAAACCATTATCAACAAAATGCATCATCCGAAGCAGAAGCAAATACCTGTCACGACTCATGACTGCCGGAAAAATAGACGTTGCCATCAAGGGACTGCTAGACCAATATGAAGACATTGATGGCTTCCTTAGCAAGCCCATCAAAACAGTTAAACCCAAGAACTTCTTCATCTCTTCAACATTTGTGGGAGTCCACCGGGTAGCTCTAGAGTATGGCTTAAGACTGGCACTGTTGTCCCTCAAAAACTGTTCGGCATACAAATTAGTCTGCTCAACAATCTCTGCCAAAAACACATCGTCCATAAACAACTGAAAAAAATTTACAGGCAAAAAGTTTTCAGTATTCACTCTAGACCCTGGAACACCAGTAAACTCTGGCAATGCTGGCTGCACCATGCCAGGGGCAACCCAGAGGTCATCACTTTCAAAGGGAAGCCTTGCAGCCCCAGCCTGCAGCCCAGATGCCTCTTGCCGCACTACACCAACGGGAAGCCTTGCAGCCCCAGGCTGCAGCCCAGATGCCTCTTGCCGCACTATCGGCACATCAGTCTCCTCCTCTAACACAGGCACTTCATCCGCACTAAGAGTATCTTCATCATCCGATGACTCCATACGGAGAGAAAACTCACTGCCAGAATCGTCCACTGCCTCCTCTCACTCAGATGCAGAGTCAGTCTCTGAACCATGGTCAGAGGAAGACTCAAACAGCAAACCAACAACCTGCTGAGCAGTAATCCTGCGGCTAGCCATTATACTTACTAAGATAGAAGACTGCACAAACAAGTCAACAACAACCAACAATGTGCAAACCAAGTAAGTAAAGAAATGTGTACCTTTATCACAAAGATCAATGTACTCAAAAACTATACAATTCAATTACAAGAGACAGCTGCACTCACCAGAAACCAACTCTGCAGTGACACAGCAAAAACCAACGATATCCAAGTAGAAAGAAGAAAAAAAAACAAATTACTCACAAGACAACAAAATACACATCGAGCACCAATGCTAAAAGTTTTTGACACTCAAAAAACAAACATACTGCTATCATTACACCATTTGCAAAAAAAATTCATGCAGAGAAATCAAACACATTTACATTGTACAAAAAAAAGTCTCTTACCAAACTACACAAACAGCAGAACCACCAGTAACAACACGGCAAACTGAAAAGAGCAAAAGCCTTCACCTAGAACAAAAAAGTTAAAAAAAAAACATTACTATTGCAATTCACAAAAAATATAACAATAAACATTATAACATGCTATGTTACTACCCAAATGGTCAATTGGGTTGTGTGCCAGGTGGGGCAGAAAACAGCAGGAAAAAAAAGGCTACTCTGTCCCGGGGCGGGTGGGCCAAATACATATTATAAAAATTGCACCCTGGAAGCGACACTTGCCAAAGGGGTCACTTCCATTTTTATTTACACTAATTCCCTGGTGTCTAGTGGGCTTTTCTGCCCCCCCCTGGGGCCAGAAACGGACCGAAAGTCGACCGATCTGCCCCCAGGGGGGGCAGAAAAGTCTTCCAGAAAATTATGCCCCCAAGGAAGCGACCCTTGCCCAAGGGGTCGCTCCCTAAATGAAGAACAAGACATCCCTGGTGTCTAGTGGGCTTTTCTGCCCGAAAGTCGACCGATCTGCCCCCAGGGGGGGCAGAAAAGTCTTAGCATAAATTATGCCCCCTAGGAAGCGACCCTTGCCCAAGGGGTCGCTTCCGAACTGAATAAAAAGACATCCCTGGTGTCTAGTGGGCTTTTCCGAAAGTCGACTGATCTGCCCCCAGGGGGGGCAGAAAAGTCTTAGCATAAATTATGCCCCCTAGGAAGCGAACCTTGCCCAGGGGGTCGCTTCCGAACTGAATAAAAAGACATCCCTGGTGTCTAGTGGGCTTTTCTGCCCCCCCTGGGGGCAGAAACGGACCGAAAGTCAACGGGGCAGAAAAGTCTAAGCATAAATTATTCCCCCTAGGAAGCGACCCTTGCCCAAGGGGTCGCTTCCCAACTGAATAAATAGACATCCCTGGTGTCTAGTGGGGCATCCTTGCTCCACGATCGCGACGCTGTGCGCGATCGTGGGACAGGAATGCCCAGCATTGAGACATCAGGGGAGAGGAAATACTCTTTCCTCTCCCCCGATGCCTCAAGGCCTCCGAATTCCACCCCCCCGCCACACCGGAGCCAAACACTCACCCTCTCCGTTGGATGCGCTGGAAGAAATGAATTCCAGCGCGTCCAACGCTTCCTGATGACGTCGGCGCGCGCTGTGCGCGCTGACGTCAACAGGAAGCGTGGGGGGTGCTCAGGGTCGGCTGCGGAAACTCTTCCGCTGCCATCCTCCTCTGTGGGGGCACGATCGATGCCCCAGGGGGGGAGCGCCAGCGCTTCCCCCAGGTGCTGTGCTCATGACGGAGCGGTTCCGTCATGAGCACAGCCCAACCGATGCTCATGACGGAACCGCTCCGTCATGAGCATCGAAGGGGTTAATACATTGCCTTCTCCTATTTACAATTTGAATAACATTGTGTCATCTGTTATTGATATCACACATAAAGTGACATGTCTTCATTGTACTATGGGCAAAGTCAGCTTAGATCTATCAAGCAGGTTAGCTGGACACTTCAAGTCCTTAAGAATTGTCACGTGCCATGGCGTTACCTTAATTCTACTCAACTATTCTTGCCTTTCAATCTAACATGTAAACAAAGACTCATGGTCAAAATAGATGCTACATACACAATGCTACATCTCGAGAAGTTGGAACAACTCCCATTCACAATACCTGAGATGCCCTCCACTGTCTGGTTAATACGTGGTGAAATATCTTTGCCAATTTCAACTTTTTAGTTAAGAGCTTCCCTGAAACATTTTCCTGCCTGTAGATATGACCCCTAGGAGGCAGCTTCATTCATGACATGGTCACTCCCATTTTCTTATAATTGGGAATGAGTCAACAAAAAAGCCTTCCTTACTGGAAAGGAATGTGACTCTTCTGTGGGGAATTCCCTCGTTTGTAAACATGTTATCATTCACAGCCCTTGTAATGCTTAGATAGCTAATTCGTCCTGTTTTCTAGACGTTTTCTCCCCCTCAATACAGTCCTTTTAAATGGAAGATATTTAATGTTAAGCAACCAGGACTGTTGTGGAATGAAGGCCTTGAGCCCATATATTTTATTGATCTCCCAGATATTGTACTGCTGTAACAATGTGCTGTTCGCTCCTACTCAAAGGGGGTTTGATTGCTCCCTGCAACATCTTCCGCAAGGCTGAGACTACTCCCGCCAGATATATAAATGACCAGCTAGGTTATTTAGAAAGACATTGACAGGAACTGCCTTCATGGTGGTTCGTGTTAAGGCATTTTATTGGTTGCTGCAGGTCTGCGTTGGAAGGTTGCAGCTCTGCAGCAAATAGTGTTCTTTTTTTCTTAAAAAAAATAAAATCTCGAAACTGGATTTTCTTTTTTAAAAGAGAAAAAGCAATGATCTGTTTGCAATGGGACGCTTCTCCCTTGACGAGGGGAGAATTATAATTTTTTACTGTTCCTTACTGCTAGGTATTAACTGGTGGTAAGGAACAGAAAAAAATGACTACATGTCAACCCACCTGAATTCGGTGGGTTGACATGTAGCCATTTCTCAGATGGCCCTTACTTCCCAGGGCTGTCAGACAAATTTGACCATGGCGGAGATAGATTATTCTCCGCCGTGGTTAAGCTTTAGGTCTGCCCCTTATTAAATTAGGCGGGAGGACCACTATATTGGCATAGGTGGAACTCTGTTCCTGTTGCAATGGAGTACTGTCTCTGCCAATACATAAACCAAGCACTTAGGGGCTGATTATGATGGGGAGTGGACTAGATCCGCCTGCCATGGTAGCGGTGTTTGGGACCACCTGCCAGACATCCAGGCGCATCCAGGCCTTTTAACTTTGCGGGTGGTGCTGCTGACTGCAGCACTGTACGAAATGTTAAAAGTGGTTGCACTGCATTTCCCTGCACTATGTGGCAGGCACCACGCGGTGCTTGCCACTTGGTGTATGAAAATACAGGGGGGTACCGTTGGTTACCCCCAGTGCAGCGACACCCCCCCAAACAAGGGGGGCCTGCAACAGGCCCCCAAACCCAATCCCCTTCCTAAACCCACATCCTAATTTGGTGGACGGTGCCTGCTAGGCACTGCCACCATTTTAGGGGCCCTGCACCGCCCTCCAGGCAATCAGTGTGATTGCCTTAGGCAGTGAAGCGGTGGATGGACTTTGCGCCAGCCACGATAGCCACCATCATCCTAATTTGGCGGTGGGGAATACGCTTGGTAATGGCAGAAGGACTGCCACCGCCGGCTGAGCCTGCACCACCCGTAGGAGGGGGACCATGGTACTCATTGGTACTTAGAGTCCAGTCTGTGTAGGGCGAGGACAACTTCGAGGTTTGAGGCTCATTTCAGAGCCTTATTTTGCATACATTTTACAAGTGCATCCATTCAGGATAAATATACGGACTTCCTTTCCCAGAAGGCAACGTGTGGTTTCATACAGAACCGCCCATCCGGGCACATGATATGGCCAAATGAGGAAAGTAAAGTACCGCAAATGTGCTGTTCTGATTGCCTCTGAGGAAGTAACAACACGAAACGCGTTAGGCAAATCAGGTGCTTATAAGTGAACAAACACGGGACTGCCCATAACAGCGATTTACTTTGGGGAAGGTGCGTGCAAGTCCGAGTCTGGCTCATCTGATGGACACCAAATGAGCAGAAAATATATATATATATATATATTCACTGAAAAAACCCTAGTTCTCAGGCCTGATATAGTTAGGAATTAGCATTTAAAAAACCTTAGATATTCACTGAAAAAACAATAGGTTTTAGGGGTGTTATAGTTAGCTGGACATTTCACTCGAACAAAACCATTGAAATTCCTCCAATATAGTTAGTTGTACTAACTACATCTCGCGAGCCCGCAATCCACTGCTGATGATGTCACATATTACATCATTCATGACATGGTCAGTGACATCACTGATGACATCTCAAATGACATCACTGATGACATCACTGATGACATCATCCAGAGAATGTGGTTTGGTTCGTTATTTAAATATGTATTATATATATAGCAATTTACATTAAAGAATGAGTGGATATATAAAAACAAATATCTGGATGGAGGATTTAGTAGCAGTGTGATTGACTGTTTACTTGACTAATTTATAGTGTCTCACTAAATATATTGGATAGTGACTAAACTGTGTGAATATCTGTATCACTTTGTCAGTTGTTGTGTAAACTGCTGCACTAGTTGGTTACTAGCTACGTGAAAGTCTATATTATTTATTGATCAGTTAACTGAGTATTTGTATGGGAGAGTGAATGGGTGTGTGGTTCGGGGGGGGTGTGACTGCCCAAAGATGTGTGAATAGTTGATTCAGTAGGTATATGAAGTTAAAACTACATGTTATAACAGTTGCTTGGGTGGGTGAATATCTTTATGGGTGTGGCGATGAGCAAATATATGTCTCAATGGTACATGTCCAACAAACTAGAAAAATAAAAGCCAGTGTATGTGTCAGTTGTTGTATATAAATAAGTATACATGACACTCAGTGATTGTATGAGTGACTGTATGGATAACTGTATAGTTGTAATAGTGATTTTAAAACACACTTAGTATGAGCTATTATCTATACGAATAGATGAAGTGGTGTTTTTATAAGTGTATAGCTAAGTAAAACTAAGTATGATCCATTGTTTGCATAAGTGAGTAGGATGACTTCATAAGTGATTAGGATGTGTGCTGGTGTGTAATGTCGATATAGGTGTATAAGTATATTTGATAGTGTTCTATTGATCATTGACAGCATGTATGAATGAATCTACAGGTAAGTGATTAGATGTGTGTATAGATCCAGGAATCACTGAGTGGGTGTTTAGAAAGTTGTATTGGTGTGTCAATGGTTTTAAATCTGGCACTCTCTATTTTACAGTGAGTGATGAAAGGTTATACTAGTGTATGATGAGGTGTATCTGATTGTCACGTGGATGATGTCATCAGTGATGTCATCAGTGATGTCATTTGAGATTTCATCAGTGATGTCACTGACCATGTCATGAATGATGTAAAATGTGACATCATCAGCAGTGGATTGCGAGCGCGCAAGATGTAGTTAGTACAACTAACTATATCGGAGGAATTTCAATGGTTTTGTTCGAGTGAAATGTTCAGCTAAATATAACACCCCTAAAACCTATTGTTTTTTCAGTGAATATCTAAGGTTTTTTAAATGCTAATTCTTAACTATATTAGGCCTGAAACCTATAGTTTTTTCAGTGAATTTCAAAGGTTTTTTAAATGCTAATTCCTAACTATATCAGGCCTGAAACCTATGGTTTCTTCAGTGAATTTCAAAGGTTTTTTAAATGCTACTTCCTAACTATATCAGGCCTGAAACCTATGTTTTTTTCAGTGAATTTCAAAGGTTTTGTAAATGACAATTTTTAATGGGGTAATTGTTTTACTGATTTTTTTGATACTGATTTACTACATTGTTCAAACTATTTATTTTTAGATATTTTTTATTTTTTTTAATTACATTATACATTACAATACAACATTACTTCAGTTTAAATACTTTGCAAATAGGCAATAGACTTTTAAGTACAGTAGTTACAGTTGTTGCAATGGGCAACACAATTTCTAGTCAAAGGCAATTAGTTACTTTATGGATTACTTTTCTAATCATAGGACTGGATGCTAGATTCAATCCTTGGACATCTCCTGTAAACAGTTGAGTAAAAGCGTTTTGGTTACAGTAGTGATTTTTAAGGATTAGTATTGTATTTTAAAAGTTGACACTTAGAAACGTTTTCCCATAGAATCACCAATGTTATCCTATGGCAGAAAATTCACTCAGCAGGTAAGTAGTGTTATCGTTACTTTTTCTTACTTAGTGGTGGATCCTGGATCCAGCACAGGTGAATCTCCTGTAAACAGTTGAAATTATATGTTTAAGTCATACAGACGATTTTTTAGGAATATTTTCAGTTTGTGAAAATAAACACTTAGAAACTTTTCTACATAAAAGCAGACAATGGTTAAGTATGCTTACAATTACTTTTCAGGGTCAGTGCTGGGCTAAAAGATGCAACCCTGGGTTCTCTCCTGATAACAGGTGAGTAAATCGTAATTGAAAGTTCGGCTGAGTTTAGAGGAATATTTGTACGTTTCAAAAATGGACACTTAAAATATTTTCTGCTGAAAACCACACAATGGATTCCTATGGAAAGAAATACACACTTACTGGTAAGTACGCTTAGAATTACTTTTCAGGGTCAGTGCTGGTCTAAAAGATGCAGCCCTGGGTTCTCTCCTGATAACAGGTGAGTAAATCGTAATTCGTAGCTCGGCTGATTTTAGAGGAATATTTGTACGTTTCAAAAATGGACACTTAGAAACTTTTCTGCTGAAAACCACACAATGGTGCTGGTCTAAAAGATGCAGCCCTGGGTTTTCTCCTGATAACAGGTGAGTAAATCGGAATTCGTAGTTCAGCTGATTTTAGAGGAATATTTGTACAATGGTAAAGGAAAGGGGCGGGCCTGAGGTGATGTGTGCAAACACGCCCTGTGGCGTGTTTTAAGTTGAAAATTAATTCCTCTTCAATCCTGTGGTCCCCTGGGGGCAAACTAGCCCACCAGGTGACTCCAGTATGCGTAAGGGAGCTGCGTTGCAGAGCGGTGTTCAGAGGCCACGCCCCTTTTTACGACACTCTGCAACGCAGCTCCGTGGCGCTTCCTGGAGGTACCTGGTGGGCTAGTTGGCCCCTAGGGGACCTCTGGATTGAAGAGGAATTATTTCCCCAACTTAAAACGCGCCAGAGGGCGTGTTTGCACACATATCACCTCAGGCCCCGCCCCCTACCTTCACCACTGTCCAAACGCGCCCCGGGCGTGTTTTAAATTGGGGGATTAAGTCCCCTTGAATACTGAGGTCCCCTGGCCGCCAACTTGCCCACCAGGTACCTCCAGTTTTTGCCAGGGAGCTGCGTTGCAGAGAGGTGTTCAGAGGCCACGCCCCTTTTTACAACACTCTCCAACGCAGCTCCGTGACGCTTACTGGAGGTACCTGGTGGGCTAGTTGGCCCCTAGGGGACCTCTCGATTGAAGAGGAATGAATTCCCCAACTTAAAATGCGCCACAGTGCGTGTTTGCACAGTATCACCTCAGGCCTCGCCCCCTACCTTCACCACTGTGCAAACACGCCCCTTGGTGTGTTTTAAGTTGGGGGATTAAGTCCCCTTGAATCCTGAGGTCCCCGAGCGGCCAACTAGGCCACCAGGTACCTCCAGTAAGTGCCACAGAGCTGCATTGCAGAGAGGTGTAAAAAGGGGCGTGGCCTCATTACACCTCTCTTCAACACAGCCCCCTGGCACATACTGGAGGTTCCTGGTGGGCTAGTTGGCCTCCAGGGACCCCCAGTATTCAAGGGGAATTAGTTCCCCCTCTGCAAACGCGCCAGGGGGCGCATTTGCAGAGTGGTGTAAGGAGGGGGCATGGCCTCGGCCCATCCCGGTCTTTTTATTTTTATTTTATTTTTTTAGAAGGGGTGCTGTGTAGCCCCCCTTCTTTTTCTAATTTATGGGCCCTGGGGACCCCATCCCCCAGGGCCTGCCCCCTAATTTTTTTTAATCACAATTAGAATACAGCTCGTGCACGGCAGGGTGCGCGCTGGGTGCGCAGATCCTCCGAGGCCATAGATATATCTATCTTTTTAACTCTAATTTTCTCAGGAACTACTGAACAGATTTACACCTTTTACGCAAAAGGTATGAGTCTGAACTGAGGACTTTCTCTTTGCCAAATTTGGTGTAATTCCGTTCAGCAGTTCGGGCTGTAGCTGTGTCAACAGGTCCTATGGGGAAAATGCGTTTTGGGACCCCCCTTTTTTCTCGGCCCCCGCTTGACGAATCACCGTGAAATTTTCAGGATAGGAGCGGACCGGAGCTTGCCAAGAGTTTGGAAAGGAAAATTTCTCGAAGATTCGTTAATCGGCGCCAAGGTTATTCCAAATAGAATGTTGCGGATTTCCTATGGAAAATAGGTCCTAACTATATCTACCTACTGGCGACCGCCAGTAGGTAATATATATAATATATATATATATCAGGCCTGGGTGGTAAATTTCGTTCTGCTTGCGGAATTTGGGTAATTTCGCGTTCCGCGGAGAACGCAGAATTGCCAAAAATTCCACGGCTTCGTGGAATTATTTGCTTGTTTGCGGTTTCAAAATGCGTGTTCGCACGATATTTCCCCCGAGCACACAAACAGCATTCGCGAACAGGAAAAAAGCATCGTGAACGGGTAGAACAAGCACTCTTGCGTGTTCGCGGAACACTGTGTGCTGGCAGAGATTTTTTACCGTTTCGCGGAGCTTGGCGTAGCGCGACTACACAAATTCTGCCCACCCCTATATATATATATATACAAGACATCATTCATTACTCCTTTTGAGGAGAAACCACATACGATCACAAAAAGCATGACTTGCAAAACGGGATTTGCAATTTACGTGTTGGAGTGCTCTTGTGGACTGCAGTATGTGGGATCCACAAAACTGCAGGTCCACAAGAGAATTCTCCAACACCTACGTGCAATCACCAACATAGACACTTCATATCCGGTGGACCGGCACTTTAGGGATTGTCATGAAAGCAACATACAATTCCTCAAATATTTTGCAATTGATTGTATTCTGGCTCTTAGAAGAGGCGGTGATTGTGAAGCTCTCCTTAGAAAATTGGAGACCAAATATATACTGGAATTGGACAGCAAAAGCCCACATGGGCTCAACACCACGGAAGACCTCTATACGTGGCTTTAGGAAATTTATATCTAACTGGGCAAACTTATATCCCCTAACAAGAAATTTAAGATATAGATTTCTTTTCCCAAGGCTCTCCACTAAAAGACAATTTTATCTGTAAACAATATATATTCATATATATGTTTTCAATTTTCCTTTCGTTACCTCTCTCTCTCTTCTTCCCCCGTTTTTACCCTTTCCCTTGACCTACATTCCATTCTCATAAACCATGATTTATAGAGGAATTTGGAAAACAATCTGAGCTTGCACAGGTGAAACTATAGCACTATTTTGCACAACTTTGCACTTTACTTGCCGTTTTTGCACAGTCAGAAAAATACCATGCTGCTAGCAATTGCTTAAAATTTGTCAACAAATTTGTTTTAACATGTTTTTATCACTTGTATTGCTCTGATTTTATATGTGCGGTTTATTTATGTATTTATACATTCACAATTGCACTGTGTGTCATATGAGCCAACAGCTCAATTTTCATATCATATCATATTTTAGAAATCATGAGCCATGAGAAACAAGTCTAGTAATGTATTTTACAATTACAACAAGCAACTATGATAAGAATAAGCATGTTTAAAACATCTACATCATGGTAAAATCTTTTGTCTATGTCTATGGCAAACAATTATGCACTGTCACTTTAAATGGGACAAACACGAGGGGCACGTCATGTGATCAAGGGCTGCTGAGCCCGAAACGCGTCATGGCGGCAGAGCGCACGAACAAAAAATGATTTGGGTACAACTAAGTGGAGTCCGTCCCCTTCTTGATCCATGGCACAGAGGATCGGCTGAGGAAAGGTTGACTGCTATATATATATATATATATATGTATATATATATATATATATATAGTCCACCGCATACGTTCATGCAGAAACCCCAGCCGCTTCACAGTGGCGGGCCTTGACGGGGGTCGCGAAACCCGAATAATCCAAACAACTGTTACGTCAATCAAAGAAACAATGTCAAGGCCACTTTATCCTTAGCAACGTGTTTTTACTTTCTTTAGATGCCCAGTCACTCGACACGTTTCCGAGGGAAACCTCCTTGCTCACAAGTACGAGTGCGAGTAAAATCACAGTGTTTACACATGATCATGTAACACACCTCATAATAGTGAACAGTGAAAACAGACTCCCCGTGTTTGTGAACAATTACGTAGCTAGAAAGTAGACTTAGTCATTCAAAGCATCGTCATACATTGTGATCAGTGAGATGTAAATATTGTTATAGCATTTTTGTTTAAAATATACAATAAGCATAGTATTGAATTCATACAATTATATACAGTGTACTGTAAAATAGCAACACTCAAAATACATTCCTGATAGCTGATTTGGAGCCTAGTTTTGTGCCTAGTGCATATTGACTAGTTGTGTCTTTAAGCAACAACTAGTGGTTACTTCACCTTCATAGAACCCCAATGGGCTACTACATCACGCCCCAGTGGCATATTAATAACAGGCCAAATCAGTACAACGCCCAGTGGGCAAACAAGTACAACCCCAGTGGGTAAAGTCCACATTCAAACTATGGTGCTTTATTAACTCACTCATATCTCCACCGTTGATGATCATGCTACTAAGTCTTGCATTAAACTCTCCTTTAGAGACTCACCAAGGACCTGTAAAATAAAGTGAATAAGAAAGAGGCGAGAAACCATTCCAATCATTCATAACTATTTACACACACAACATCAATAATTACAAAAAGGAGTAACACTTTCAAGGAGTTAAAATCATTGTTGCCTTTTTTGTTAGCAGGACAGCAAAAGAGAACATAATCATATTGTTGTACATGTGTCCAGGGAATTAATTATCCTATGTGTATTGCCAAAGCTTCATCACAATTGTGTCCCTCTGGTTGCATTGTACGATACTTGATAATCATTCTAGATTCCAACCGTCTCAGTTCTTGGATCCTATCACCTCCTCTCTCTCTCATGGGGACATTGTCCAGGACACAAAATGAAATAAGACTATTGTTGCTTTTATGGTGAGTAGCAAAATGTCTTGCAACAGGGTACAGTTTGTCCTGATTCTTTATTGCCCTCAGATGCTCCAGCACACGTTTCTTGGCTTGGTGTATAGTGCTGCCTATGTAATATTTATTACAGGGGCATCTGAGGGCATACACTACAAACTCCGTATTATAAGAAAAATGTTTTAGTGTTTTAAAAGGTCTACAATGTAGGGAAAGCTTCACTTCTTTTACATTAGCACTGTATTTACAGGCCTTGCACCAGCCACATGTGTAAAACCCCTGTACAGTGCTTTTCTTTATTTCAGAAGGAATCAATGTTTGGCATACCATGGGCCCGATTCACAGAACTAACTTAAGACAAAATCCTAAACTTACTACCATTTTCGTATTCACAGAAGGCACTTACTCATTTTGGTATTCACAGAAGACACTTACTCACTTTGGTATTCACAGAAGTTAGGAGTCCTAACTTTAGGACACCTAAATGCCTTCTGTGAATACCGAAAGTCTTAAAATTAGGATTTTTCTCAGTTTAGGAGTCCGAAAGTTAGGACTCCTAACTTTACTACTACTGAACTGAGAAAAATCCTAATTTTAAGGCTTTCGGTATTCACAGAAGGCATTTAGGAGTCCTAAAGTTAGGAGTCCTAACTTTACTACTACTAAATTGAGAAAAATCCTAATTTTAAGACTTTTGGTATTCACAGAAGGCATTTAGGAGTCCTAAGGTTAGGAGTCCTAACTATACTACTACTAAATTGAGAAAAATCCTAATTTTAAGGCTTTCAGTATTCACAGAAGGCATTTAGGAGTCCTAAAGTTAGGAGTCCTAACTTTACTACTACTAAATTGAGAAAAATCCTAATTTTAAGACTTTCGGTATTCACAGAAGGCATTTAGGAGTCCTAAAGTTAGGACTCCTAACTTCTGTGAATACCGAAAGGGGTAAGTGCCTTTTGTGAATACCAAAATGAGTAAGTGCCTTCTGTGAATACCAAAATGGTAGTAAGTTTAGGATTTTGGCTTAAGTTAGTTCTGTGAATCGGGCCCGCTATCTTTAAGAGATTTGGTCTTGCGGTAAGTTATCAGGGAATACTGGCGGTCGCCAGTAGATAGTTATAGTTAGGACCGTGTTTCCATAGGAAATCTGAAAATTCTACTTTGAATAACTTTGGCGCCGGTTGACGAATCCTCGCGAAATTTTCAAAACTAATGGGGCGCTCCGTTCAGCTCCTACCCTGAAAGTCTCGGGGTGATTTGTCAAGCGGGGGCCGAGAAAAAAGGGGGGTCCCAAAACACGTTTTCCCCATGCATTTTTCCATAGGACCTTTAGTCGAAGGTACAGCCCGAACGGCTGAACAGAATTACTTGAAATTTGGCAGAGAGGTAGTCCTCAGGTCAGGGAAGTGCCTTTTGCAGGTCTGGTGTCAATCTGTTCAGTAGTTCCTGAGAAAACAGCATTTAAAAGCATATAAATATCTATAAGCGCGCACCGTGCGAGCACCCTAACGTGCGCGAGCGTAATTCTGATTGGTGGTTACATGTTAGTCAACGTTCGAATCGGTCGAAATCAGGAAGTGTCGGCCGCCATTTTGTTTGTTTTCAGTCCGAGAGTGAAAAAGGAAGGTGGCGAACGTGAAAAGGGGGCAGGGTAGAGAGTTCCTGACCCCCTAGCCTTTGTCAGGGGGTCCCTGAAGGACCCCGAAGGCAGAAAAAAAACCATTTTTTTTTTTTTTTTAAAGTCGCAGGGGTGCGCGGGGGTGTGCACGGTGAAAAAAAAAAATTAAATAATTTAATACGTAGTTTATTGTAAAATAAATATATAAAAAAAATAATAATACATAAATAAATTAGCATTTAAAAAAAACATACAAATTCACTGAAAAAACAATAGGTTTCACACACGTTATAGTTAGGAATTAGCATTTAAAAAACCTTGCAAATTCACTTAAAAAACCATAGGTTTCACACATGTTATAGTTAGGTGAATATTTCACTCGTAAAAAACCAATGAAATTCCCCCGTTATAGTTAGTTCAGATAACTATAACTCGCGCGACCGCCACTCTATCACAAGGATGATGACATCAGTGATGTCATGAGTGATGCCACTGACCATGTCATGAGTGATGTAATATGTGACGTCATGAGCAGTGGATTGCGGGCGGGATATATAACCTTCATAATAAGGTCATTAGCTGGTTAAATATCCATAGGCCCTTACCATCTAATCTTAGAGGAGAAGTCCTTATGGTCAGAAGGGTTCCATGGGTTGGATATACCGCTAAGAAAACCACGGGGGATTGTATAATTGTAAGTTTTAAAAGTCCGCAGGTTGTCCATTACATTTGCAACTGGTTCGGGAGAGTAGGATCTACATCCATTGAATTGGTTCATTTATCACATTTCTATCCCAGTACATGTGATTTAATTATGAGGAGGGATGATGGTTGGACAAGGGTGGGATCTGTTAATGATGGCCCAAGAACTAGGAACATTAGTAATGTCACTACTCACTATGGCATCTATACACACCCCAACAGATATAGCTGCCTTGACCAGGTGGATTGACAATATAAGGTGCAGGGAACTGTGAGAGGCAACATAGTTACCCCTGCCCGAGAATCTGATGTACCCCGCTGGGAGAACTCAACTCCCACCAGTTCCTCGGATCTATCTAGTAGCTCGTTTGACAGTCTATTTGATAATACTATAACCCCGTTAGTCCTGCCTACTCTGGAATTGGAGATGAAAGGGCCCACAACATTGACACTGGATAATGTGTCGGAGAAGACCAGGGAACAAGGATTAAAACCTTCGACTGAAATCTTGAAGGTTCTTTCCTGGAACGTGGCGGGAATTGCCAATAAACTACATACAAATGTTTGGGACACTTTGGTAGGCAATACTGACATTTGCCTGTTTCAAGAGACCTGGGCGAGGGGATCGTTCACTAGAGCAGGATATGCAGTGTTTGAAACTTATGCCAGATGGACTGGTAAAGGGAGGCCTTCAGGTGGTCTGGCAATTTGGGTAGCTAGTCACATTGGGTGTAATGCGGAGAGCGTACCTACGCTCTCGAAGGATATACAGTGTGTTATACTCAAATGGCCCAATGCACCCAACTTGGCAATCATTAACGTGTATTCACGTCCAGTAAGTCTGGCTATGGAATCACCCACTCTTGACGATCTCTCGCTTTTCTTGGGTCAACTTCCAAATGACTGCAGGATAGTAATGGGTGGTGATTTCAATTGTCACTTTGAACCCTTGGAGGGTTTAAAAGAAGGCGCCCTTACTGCTGAAGATGACTTTTGGGGTATCCCGTCATGTCAATCTCCCCACCCGAAATCCTGGTCCCCGCTTGCAGTACAAATTATGTCTCTGACACTAAATTCTGCGCTTAGAGCCTGCAATGGGAGAACCCCCTCTGATACCCCCTCATTCTGTACATTCAATAGAAAAGATCATGAATCAAGACTGGATTATATCTTTGTGGATACTAGGTCCTGGTCCAAGGTTCGGGATTTTAAAGTAATTGATAGAAGGGATAGTGATCATAATGCTCTTCTATTGGACTTGGTGCACCCTGAATATGCTCCTGGTTTACTTCCAGTTGAGCCCCGTGAGGACTCTGGGGATTTGGTTCTTAGTTCCAATAGACGTCGGGTCAAATGGGGGAAACTAGTAAACTCAGAAGAGAGCATAAGTAAAATTTACCAGCTAGCATTCCCCAAATTTAAAGAATTGGATGTATTAATCAATCAGCCAAGTCCACCGGAATTCAATGAGCAGTTAGCCCTAATACATGAGGACCTAGTGGGGGCTTTAGGTGACGTCTTTTATCCAGTGGGTCCTCCACGGAAAAAAAAGACTAAAACCTCAACCTGGTACAACTCCACTTGTAAAAAGATCAAGTCAGAACTAATAAATACAATAAAAGTAGGTTCTGACAAGGGTAAGGTTACTGAGCTCAGGCGGGAATATAAGAAAGCTATGGCACTGGCAAGATCGGAGTGGGATTGGAATAGATGGCAGAATCTCTCACTAGCATTAGAAGCTAGGGATTTGAGAAAATTCTGGTCCCTCGTGAATACTGGTACAGGAGAACCCAAAGTTGCGGTGGAGCCTAATATTGCTGCGTCTGTCTGGGAGGCCCATTTTGGAAAACTGTACCAAGAATCCTCTGATGTTGCCCATGATGTGGCCTCGATTGCCCTATCCAATCACGCAGCTGGTCTTGAATTTACCCTCGGCGAGGTGGTTTGTGCAATTGAGGGTCTAGCGAGGGGGAAGGCCCCAGGACTCGATAAACTGCCTGGTGATCTTTTTCATCTTCACCCTGAGATCTGGGGTCCCTACCTCCTTATTCTTTTCAATTCCATCGTTGGAGGTATGGAGATTCCCTGTACTTGGTTGGGGGCAGAGATAGTGCCTATTTTTAAAAAGGGTTCTCCTCTCCTCCCGGCAAATTACAGACCGATCAGTCTCATAGATGTTTCCCAAAAAATCTATTCCCGCCTCCTCCTGAATCATCTTCTAGATTGGATGGAGGAACATGAAATCCTTAGCCCCCTCCAGGCTGGCTTCAGGAAAAAAACGTCCACCATGGACCAGATCTTCCGCCTCGTGCTCCTCTACTGGAAAACTGTGAGGATTGAGGGGGGGAGGCTGTACATGGTGTTCGTGGATCTGAGGTCAGCCTTTGACCTGGTTCCCCGCAAAAAACTCTGGGAGGTCTTGATGAAGTTGGGAGTTCCGACCGATTTACTGAATGCCATAATCAGGCTTCATGTCAACAACTATGCTCAGGTTAGGTGCGGGAGGGATGGAGCACTGTCATCAAGGTTCCCAGTTCTTAGAGGGGTAAGACAGGGTTGCGTTTTGGCACCAACCCTGTTCTGCCTCTATGTTAATAGCGTCATATCCCATCTTGATGCCATTAGGGATAATGACGCTCCATCCTTGGCGGACAGGAGGGTACCCGCCATTATGTGTGCGGATGATACCCTCCTGCTCTCAAAATCCCCGATGGGGATACAATGGATTCTAAATGGATTTGGTCTTTTCTGCAGACAATATGGTCTTGAGATCAATACAGAGAAGACCAAATTCATGATATTTAACCCCTCACCTAGAACCAGACCTAGCCCGTCCTTGAGTTTAGCAGGACTGGAAAGGGTAAAAACTTTTCAGTATCTGGGGGTAACACTACAAGAGAATCTGTCATGGGAACCCCAAATAGTGAGATGCAGGTTAAAATTGTCCCAATTAGCCGGGGCAATTTTGAAGGTTGTAAACACCTCTACCTAAAAACCCATTAGTCCGGCTGTAGAAGTTTATAAAACACAAGCCAAGGCTGCTGCATCCTACGGTGGAGAACTATGGGGGTTTAAAGCAGGGGAAGATCTTGTCAAAGTGGAAAATAACTTTTTAAGGCGTCTTCTTGCTCTTCCCCGTGGCACACCCCTTCTCCCCTTAAGATTAGACATCGGTCTCCCCTCTATAAGAGAGGATCTGGAATTAATGCCCCTAAGATTTTGGCATAGGCTCTGGTCCACTGGCGAGCTTGTGCACTATAGGCAAGAGCTCGCCTACGTAATGAGATTGAACCAGTGTGACAAAATCCCGTGGTTGGCTTCCATAAAAAAAGAACTGTATCGGTTAGGACTTCATGAACTATGGGATCAACCAGAACAAGGTTGCCTTAGAGTTTCCCGAAGAAGCCTAGCGGAAATATACAAGGAGAAAAGCCTTGTGTCCTTGCTTTCCGCATCCAATAACGGTATTTTAACTGACAGATTTTTGGCATTCAAAAACTCATATTGTTTTGAAGGTTTTATGGACATAATTTTTCCCACTCTATCAAGGAAATTGTTTATTCAATGGAGATTAGGGACCTTGCCTATTAAAACCTTTACTTGCAAATGGACAAAGAGGGATGATAAAATCTGCCCAGGATGCTGTAATTATGATGAGGAGGAAATTCATGTATTGTTTTTCTGTCCAGCCTATAATAGACCTAGGAAATACTGGCTAGCCCCACTATGCAGAAACCTGGGTATAAGGAGCTATTTGTACTCATATAGAATATTGAAAACAAGCACCCTCCCTCATATAGTTTTTGCTGTTGCCAAATATATAATGGCTATGTGGCAAATAAGGTCTAAAATACTTAAAAAATGTATTACTCATAATGAATTGTAAATGTTCCTTGTGACTAGAAATGCACTTATATGGATCCTAAGCCCATTTTTAAATTCTTTTATTGAATGTTTTTGTTGACTGTATTGCTGCATCTTTTATGGCCATAATTGGCCGAAATAAAGAAATTTGATTGATTGATACTAAAAAAAACAACTAATAACCTATATAGACACCCATGTAGCTACTCACCAACCCATGCAGCCACTTATACACAAAGTGAGAGACTGATACACATATTTACATATTCAAACATTACTCACTAAGCCATGTATTCACTATGATACACTTAATCAGTCAGTTACACAATCAATTTTTCAAAAACAAATCATCCATTTAGACACTTATATACCCATTTATTCTTCCATCGACCTTGAGATATACATATATCAAACATATTTAATTTTCAGAAAAACACACATTCACTGGATGATGTCATCAGTGATGTCATTTGAGATGTCATCAGTGATGTCATGAGTGATGTCACTGACCATGTCATGAGTGATGTAATATGTGACGTCATCAGCAGTGCATTGCGGGCGCACGAGTTATAGTTAGCTGAACTAACTATAACGGGGGAATTTCAATGGTTTTGTACAAGTGAAAAGTCCAGCTAACTATAACACCCCTGAAACCTATGGTTTTTTCAGTGAATATATATATATATATATATATTACCTACTGGCGGTCGCCAGTAGGTAGTTATAGTTAGGACCATGTTTCCATAGGAAAACCTCAACATTCTATTTTGAATAACTTTGGCGCCGGTCGACGAATCCTCGCGAATTTTTCAAAATAGGTGGGGCGCTACGCTCCGCTCCTACCTTGAAAGTCTCGGGGGGATTCGTCAAGCGGGGGCTGAGATAAAAGGGGGGTCCCAAAACGCGTTTTTCCCATGCATTTTTCCATAGGACCTTTAGAACGAGCTACAGCCCGAACGGCTGAACAGAATTACTAGTAATTTGGCAGAGAGGTAGTCCTCAGGTCAAGGAAGTGCCTTTTGTAGGTTTGGTGTAAATCTGTTCAGTAGATTCTGAGTAAATAGCATTTAAATCAATATATATATCTGTGGCAGCTTACGGTGCGCTTACGGAGCGCTTACCGTACGCGCACGGCGGCGTTCGCGAGCGCGATTCTGATTGGCTCTTAGATCTTAGTAAACATTCGGATCGGCCGAAAACAGGGAGCGACGTCCGCCATTTTATCTCTCGCACTGAGAGATATTTCAAAATATGAAGCCCAAAAACATGTAAAGGGGCTGTATTGACAACTCCCACCCACACAGCCATGTTCATGGTGTCCCCAAAGATCCCCCAAGTCCAAAAACGTTATTTTTTTTTTTTAGATAATTTCGCCGATTACGCTTACCGTGCGCGTACGGTAAAAAAAATGAAAAAAAAAAAAAAGTATCCACACTCACCCCACCCCCTGTGCTTTTGGTGCCCGAAGGGCACCAAATGTATAGGGCTTATGAAAGCTATAAAAAAACTAAATATTTTCAACATTGAATTATAAATTAGAAATAAAAAAAACACTATCCACACTGACCCCACCCCCTGTGCTTTTGGTGGCCGAAGGCCACCAAATGTACAGAGCTTATTAAAGATGATAAAAACCGTGCACGGAACGAACTGCGTTAAGTGGGCGCGCACGCCTCGAATGGCGTTAAGTAACTTAGCATTTAAAAAACCGTACAAATTCACTGAAAAAACCATAGGTTTCACACACGTTATAGTTAGGAATTAGCATTTAAAAAACCTTGCAAATTCACTGAAAAAACCATAGGTTTCACACATGTTATAGTTAGCGGAAATTTTACTGATAAAAAACCAGTGAAATTGCCCCGTTATAGTTAGTGCTGCCAACTATAACTCACGCGACCGCAATCTTCTGCTGATGACATATGTGTCTTTATGAAAAAAAAATATTTGTAATATATGTATAGCTAAAAATGTATGGAAGAAGACATGGGCAAATAAGTGTCTAAATACAGTATTAGCATCAGCAGAGGATTGCGGTCGCGTGAGTTATAGTTGGCAGCACTAACTATAACGGGGCAATTTCACTGGTTTTTTATCAGTAAAATTTCCGCTAACTATAACATGTGTGAAACCTATGGTTTTTTCAGTGAATATATATATATATATATATATATATATATATATATTCCATACGCAAACCATACCGCAGTTGCAGCAAGTAGAAGCCCACCATTCGGAGAAGTAAGTACAAAGTAGCTTTAATTTTTCAGGACAGCAGTCACAGAATGCAGCATTACGCGTTTCGAGCGTACAACGCTCTTAATTAACAAAACATTAACATTGATGAAGGTTACTTTAAAACCGGAGGTGCGTGTGGTCCCCCCTCGCTGTTTACTACCCCAGCATACTTAAGGTGGGAACAGCTGAGCCTCTGGACTGCATATGATTAAGAGCGTTGTACGCTCGAAACGCGTAATGCTGCATTCTGTGACTGCTGTCCTGAAAAATTAAAGCTACTTTGTACTTACTTCTCCGAATGGTGGGCTTCTACTTGCTGCAACTGCGGTATGGTTTGCGTATGGAATGTTGAGGCGGTGACGACGCCAAGAAGCCCCGACCCGCCTGGAAGGGCGCCTTCTTCGTCAAGGTGCATTTGGATGTATTAGTAAAAGGCACCCGCCGGCTGCATCTAATATGGCCCAGGATGGATGGTTCTTGCGGTGCTACCACCGAAATGGGAGGCTCCGCCACTGAATCGAGGGAAGGACTGCTGGCCCTGAAACCGTGGAACATTTTGGGTGGCAGCCAGGGTTTGTGGAGGCTGACCTCCGCACTTAGGAGAAAAAGGCAAAAAGAAAGGACACCAGCGAAGCAAGATACTGACTGAATGGTTCCTGCTATGAGGCTGAGCGCTCGTGGAATGAACGGAGGAAAGATTGTTACCATCAGGGAACTATTCCCTACAAGTAAGAAGGATATGGAAACTTTTCCTTGCAAAATAGATTAACAACTTTTCCTCAGTTATCCAAGACTTTAACACCTAAATGTCGGAATTAAGGGGAAGGCCGCACCGTAACTTGAACACCATGATGAAGTATTATGGGTAATGGAGTCCGATTACGGATAGCACTGACAATGGAGATGCAAAGTTTGAACTCTGTGTAGAAATATTTGCACGATGCAATGAATGTGGGAGTTCAGCTACTATATGTACTCTGATTGCCAAAGTGCATGTATTCAAACAAAACATTAACATTGATGAAGGTTACTTTAAAACCGGAGGTGCGTGTGGTCCCCCCTCGCTGTTTACTACCCCAGCATACTTAAGGTGGGAACAGCTGAGCCTCTGGACTGCATATGTTTAAGAGCGTTGTACGCTCGAAACACGTAATGCTGCATTCTGTGACTGCTGTCCTGAAAAATTAAAGCTACTTTGTACTTACTTCTCCGAATGGTGGGCTTCTACTTGCTGCAACTGCGGTATGGTTTGTGTATGGAATGTTGAGGCGGTGACGACCCCAAGAAGCCCCGACCCGCCTGGAAGGGCGCCTTCTTCGTCAAGGTGCATTTGGATGTATTAGTAAAAGGCACCCGCCGGCTGCATCTAATATGGCCCAGGATGGATGGTTCTTGCGGTGCTACCACCGAAATGGGAGGCTCCGCCACTGAATCGAGGGAAGGACTGCTGGCCCTGAAACCGTGGAAGATTTTGGGTGGCAGCCAGGGTTTGTGGAGGCTGACCTCCGCACTTAGGAGAAAAAGGCAAAAAGAAAGGACACCAGCGAAGCAAGATACTGACTGAATGGTTCCTGCTATGAGGCTGAGCGCTCGTGGAATGAACGGAGGAAAGATTGTTACCATCAGGGAACTATTCCCTACAAGTAAGAAGGATATGGAAACTTTTCCTTGCAAAATAGATTAACAACTTTTCCTCAGTTATCCAAGACTTTAACACCTAAATGTCGGAATTAAGGGGAAGGCCGCACCGTAACTTGAACACCATGATGAAGTATTATGGGTAATGGAGTCCGATTACGGATAGCACTGACAATGGAGATGCAAAGTTTGAACTCTGTGTAGAAATAATTGCACGATGCAATGAATGTGGGAGTTCAGCTACTATATGTACTCTGATTGCCAAAGTGCGTGTATTCAAACAAAACATTAACATTGATGAAGGTTACTTTAAAACCGGAGGTGCGTGTGGTCCCCCCTCGTTGTTTACTACCCCAGCATACTTAAGGTGGGAACAGCTGAGCCTCTGGACTGCATATGATTAAGAGCGTTGTACGCTCGAAACGCGTAATGCTGCATTCTGTGACTGCTGTCCTGAAAAATTAAAGCTACTTTGTACTTACTTCTCCGAATGGTGGGCTTCTACTTGCTGCAACTGCGGTATGGTTTGCGTATGGAATGTTGAGGCGGTGACGACGCCAAGAAGCCCCGACCCGCCTGGAAGGGCGCCTTCTTCGTCAAGGTGCATTTGGATATATATATATATATATATATATATATATATATATATATACATATTATCTACTGGCGGTCGCCAGTAGATAGTTATAGTTAGGACCGTGTTTCCATAGGAAATCCGCAACATTCTATTTTGAATAACTTTGCTGCCGATTGACGAATCCTCGCGAAATTCTCAAAATAGGTGGGGCGCTCCGCTCCGCTCCTTCCCTGAAAGTCTCGGGGGGATTCGTCAAGTGGGGGCTGAGAAAAAGGGGGGGTCCCAAAACGCGTTTTCCCCATGCATTTTTCCATAGGACCTTTAGTCCGAGCTACAGCCCGAACTGCTGAACAGAATTACTTGAAATTTGGCAGAGAGGTAGCCCTCAGGTCAGGGATGTGCCTTTTGAAGGTCTCGTGTAAATCTGTTCAGTATTTCCTGAGAAAATAGCATTTAAATCAATATATATATCTATAGGCGCACTCCGAGCGCGTACCGTAAGCTTACCGTACGCGCACGCCGCCGTGCGCGAGCGCGATTCTGATTGGTTGTTAGATCTTAGTAAACATTCGAATCGGTCGAAACCAGGAAGTGTCGGCCGCCATTTTGTCTCTCGCAGTCTGAGGGGGTGAAAAACAAAGGTGGATAACGTGTAAAGGGGGCAGGCTGGACAGTTCCTGACCCCCTAGCCTTGGTCAGGGGGTCCCAGAAGGATCCCCAAGGGCAAAAATGTATTTAAAATTTTTTATGAAAAATCGCGGTGTGCGCGTAGCGTACGCGCACGGTAGAAACTGAAAAATTCCGCGAACTACGTAACGCGGGCACTCGGTTGAGCGAAGTGCACCGTGCGCCCACAGCGCGCGCACGGTACGCGCACGGTGAAAAACCTTAAAAAAATATAAATAAATAAATACATAACTTAGCATTTAAAAAACCGTACAAATTCACTGAAAAAACCATAGGTTTCACACACGTTATAGTTAAGAATTAGCATTTAAAAAACCTTGCAAATTCACTTAAAAAACCATAGGTTTCACACATGTTATAGTTAGCTGGGCATTTCACTCGTGAAAAACCAATGAAATTCCCCCGTTATAGTTAGTGCAGGCAACTATAACTCACGCAACCGCAATCCTCTGCTGATGACGTCAGATATTACATCACTGATGACATATGTGTCTTTCTGAAAAAAAATATTTGTAATATATGTATAGCTAAAAATTAATGGAAGAAGACATGGGTAAATAAGTGTCTAAATACAGTGATGTAATATCTGACGTCATCAGCAGAGGATTGCGGTCGCGTGAGTTATAGTTGCCTGCACTAACTATAACGGGGGAATTTCATTGGTTTTTCACGAGTGAAATGCCCAGCTAACTATAACATGTGTGAAACCTATGGTTTTTTAAGTGAATATAGATATATATAGATATATATATAGATATATATGTATTATCTACTGGCGGTCGCCAGTAGATAGTTATAGTTAGGAACGTGTTTCCATAGCAAATCTGAAAATTCTATTTTGAATAACTTTGGCGCCGGTTGACGAATTCTCGTGAAATTTTCAAAACTAATGGGGCGCTCCGCTCAGCTCCTAACCTGAAAGTCTTGGGGTGATTCGTCAAGCGGGGGCTGAGAAAAAAGGGGGGGTCCCAAAACGCGTTTTCCCCATGCATTTTCCCATAGGACCTTTAGTCGAAGGTACAGCCCGAACGGCTGAACAGAATTACTTGAAATTTGGCAAAGAGGTAGTCCTCAGGTCAGGCATGTGCCTTTTGCATATATGGTGTCAATCTGTTCAGTAGTTCCTGAGAAAATTGCATTTAAAAGTGCATAAATATCTATAAGCGCGCACCGTGCGCGCACCCTAACGTGCGCGAGCGCAATTCTGATTGGTGGTTACATGTCAGTCAACATTCGAATCGGTCGAAATCAGGAAGTGTCGGCCGCCATTTTGTGTGTTTGGTGTGTGACAGTGAAAAAGAAAGGTGGAGAACGTGAAAAGGGGGCAGGGTAGAGAGTTCCTGACCCCCTAGCCTTTGTCAGGGGTCCCTGAAGGACCCCGAACGGTGAAAAAAACATTTTTTTTTTCAAAAATTCGCGGGGTGCGCGCACTGTGCGCGCACGGTGAAAAACCTTAAAAAAAACAAACAAACATTTTAAACAAGCCATTCCATATTACAGGATACAGTCAATCTATAACTATATACATATGTAGTTTATTGTAAAATAAATATATAAAAAATATAATAATACATACGTAACTTAGCATTTAAAAAACCTTACAAATTCTCTTAAAAAACCATAGGTTTCACACACGTTATAGTTAGGAATTAGCATTTAAAAAACCTTACAAATTCACTTAAAAAACCATAGGTTTCACACATGTTATAGTTAGCTGGACATTTCACTTGTAAAAAACCAATGAAATTCCCCCGTTATAGTTAGTTCAGATAACTATAACTCGCGCGACCGCCACTCTATCACAAGGATGATGTCATCAGTGATGTCATGAGTGATGCCACTGACCATGTCATGAGTGATGTAATATGTGACGTCATGAGCAGTGGATTGCGGGCGCGCGAGTTATAGTTATCTGAACTAACCATAACGGGGGAATTTCATTGGTTTTTTACGAGTGAAATGTCCAGCTAACTACATGTGTGAAACCTATGGTTTTTTAAGTGAATATATATATATATATGAAAGACTTGACTCAAACAGATGGATTCACCAAAGAACAAAAATACATTTCCACTACAGCGTTTCAACTTCCACCTTCCTAGGTAGTACAAGATGGTTTGCTCATTGGCTGCACAGATGACACAGCTGAATTTTCAAAAAGCATCATGAGTGAAGATTCCATTTGGAATGTGGAATCGATGCAGTCCTGAGAGCTCTTGAGATATGCAGCAATCAGGTGGTATTGTCAGTAATGTTCAGTCCCTCTAGAGGCAGTGATTTTAAAGGGCACATCCTGAAGTTTTCTACGGAGTTCAGTAATGCTTCCTTTAAGACATGTTCCACAGGAAAAATCTTCAAAACTGATAGTAAATGATCCGCAAGGTTAAAATGATTGGCTACAAGCTGGTCAATTTTCTTATTAATTATTGCCGAGTTGTGGTTCTGAATCGTGTATGGAGGTCATTCACTGTTTGGCCTACATATTGTTTTTTACAGATTTGTCATTAGCATTGAACCACATAAATAATGCATGTTGAGCGACATGTACGATGCTGTCTTATTCCAAAGATCCTTCTTGTAACAGAACTAGTTACTGATGATGTTTGGAAAAGGTATTCACACGTGATGCACCTTTTAGAGTCACAGCAATGAAACCCTGCATTTGTTACAACTTGCTTGAGTTCAGCTCTCACAATAAGAGATCGTAAATTGGGAGTTGTGCGGTAAGCAATGACTGGTGGTTTTGGAAAAACATTTTGCAATTTTTCACAAGTGGACAGTAAGGAAAATGTTTTTTGCATTATATTTCTGTAGTTGGGAGCTGATGGATGATAGGCAACCATAAGTGGAGTTCTGTCACTTTTGTTTCTGCTGTTGGTATTCAAATATATTATGTGTAGATATATATATCGAAACTCCCAATCCTGGCCAGGAAACCACAGGCACGGACCTCAGCGTACTCAGCACAGAATCACGAAAACATTCAGTTGATGCAGAAAGCAGTGAACATTTATTGACCAGTAATCAACACCAAATGATCAGGCATAGTGCCTGCCATGATGCGTTTCGCTCGCATCACGCAAGCTTGATCACATGACGTGTCTCGTGGTTGGAAAGCAAATTAAATAGCAGAACAAGGCAGGGAAAGTGCTCAACTGCCTGTCAACACAAGTAAACACTATGAAAGAAAATGAAAGACAGTCTGTATATCGACATTATTACCTATAATAACAACTATAGCAGCATGTCAGATAATAAAAAAATGGCTAAAAATGCTTTAGTAATCATACAATATGCAAATTTATACAAAATTGTATAGTTACCTCATTGCAGCAAAACTAATTTTAGCCAATGCAAAGAAAATTGCATGCAATCCCATTAGCATTGTATGAAATATCAATGTAAAAATGTAAACATATATATAAGGTGCCAGTGCATTAACTGTTCCTGAAGTTACAGACCCACTATAACTAGAATAATAAAATGCTAGTGCATGAATAAACAATAGAAGAACTACTGCAAAATTGCATATTTCCCTTAATATCGGGGCATATAGTAGCGAACTGTAATAAAATCACATATAAATATAAATATAAGTATGTGAATATAAATAAGAAGTGCAAATGCACTTATCTGCTCGCCAATTGATGAATTATTACATTGCACGTGCATAAATATACAATGTTCTAATGTGGGACATATGATAATAAAACACAGGATCTGACTAACAATCTAGTATATAAATACATTAAAAAAATGCTCAACATATATGGGAATTGATATGATTCATTAGCAGCATTGAAAGCATAATGATGGTATGTCATAAAGAGATAAACTCAACAACAATGCTTTATGTTATATTAGAAGCAAAAGAATGCTGAATTTTTAAAAGTGTAAAAAAGATTGGGCAAAATGTGCAAAGGTGTGCAAAATATATAATGTGCAAAATAGTAGAATCAATAGCAGCAGCTGATACCCTAAAACTAAATAAGTCAGCATCACACAATAAGAAAAGATCTAACAGTCGAAAGGTCTTAATTAAAGGTCAGTTTAAAAGTGATCAAATTAATTGATGAATAATGATTAAAAAAAGACTGGTATTTGAAGACGCATTAATATATAGATATGCATAAGGGATAAGAAAATAAAACTGGCAACATTTATAAAAAGTTATGCATATCTTCATTGGTATTTAATCCATTAGGCATTCTAGTATCAAGGGCTAAGATAAAATGTGTCTCTAATTGCCTCAATTTCTTTTCTCTGTTCCCTCCCCGGCCGGGGAATAATACATATTTGTATATATATATTTGTCATAAAGAGGGTAGCCCCCCTGGAGACACCACTCACAAATTTGTAAACACATAAATGCTGCCAGTGGCTGCAGAGTCAGCGCTTCCCCTTGCTCACTTCCATAAAATTTGTCAAACGCGTTTCGAGCATTGAACTTCTCTTGATTACTGACTCTCAACTTCACACACAAAGACACACATGAAGACAGCAAACTGTGTTCAGGACCAATGGGCGTTGGCAAAAATGGCATTCTGGTCTTAGTAGTCCACTCATCTACTGCCAAAGAACTTGCAGTCCCGCTATTCAAACCCATGTGGGTGTCACTTTCTCCGTGTTCGATTTTGCCACAATGGGAAATTAAAATTCAATAACTGTCTCCAGTGGGTGAAAGCGATGAAGAAGCTGCTGTAAAACTGCTAATATATACCGGCAGCTCAGGTCCCATTCGTTGCATGCCAAGCTTGTCGGCTGCAAGCATTGGGGAGCCGCCTTTCCGGCGGTGGGGCATCACCACGGCTGGGTTGGCTGCATCATATGTCATAAAGGAGGTTGGCCCCCTGGAAACTCCACTCACGAATGGGTAAACACACAAATGCTGCCGGCAGCTGTAGAGTCAGCGCTTCCCCTCGCTCACTTCCATTAAATTTGCCAAACGCGTTTCAAGCATTGAACTGCTCTTGATCACTGGCTCTCAGTCTCAACTTCACACACGAAGAAAGCAAACTGTGTTCAGGACAACTAATTTATTTAATATTCAAGTCCCGCCCCAATGGGCGTTGGCAAATATTGCATTCTGGTCTTAGTAGTCCACTCATCTACTGCCAAAGAACTTGCAGTTCCGCTATTCAAACCCATGTGGGTGTCTTTTGCTCCTTGTTCGATGTTGCCACAGTGGAATATTAAAATTCAATAACTGTCCCCAGTGGGTGGAAGCGATGAAGAAACTGCTGCAAAACTGTCAATATGTACCGGCAGCTCAGGTCCCATTCTTTCCATGCCAAACTTGCAGCTGCAAGCATTGGGGAGCTGCCTTTCCGGCAGCAGGGCATCACTGCGGTTGGGCTGGCTAAATCATATGTCATAAAGAAGGTTGCCCCCCTGGAGATGCTACTCATGAATGGGTAAACACACAAATGCTGTAGGCAGCTGCAGAGTCAGCGCTTCCCCTCGCTCACTTCCTTAAAATTTGCCAAACGCATTTCAAGCATTGAACTGCTCTTGATCACTGACTCTCAACTCCACACACGAAGAAAGCAAACTGTGTTCAGGACAACTAATTTATTTAATATTCAAGTCCCGCCCCAATGGGCATTCTGGTCTTAGTAGTCCACTCATCTACTGCCAAAGAACTTGCAGTCCTGCTATTCAACCCATGTGGGTGTCGCTTGCTCCGTGTTCAATTTTGCCACAGTGGGAAATTAAAATTCAATATCTGTCCCCAGTGGGTGGAAGCGATGAAGAAACTGCTGTAAAACTGCTAATATGTACCGGCAGCTCAGGTCTCATTCGTTCCATGCCAAGCTCTCGGCTGCAAGCATTGGGAAGCCGCCTTTTTCAGCGGTGGGGCATCACCACGGCTGGGCTGGCTGCATCATATGTCATAAAGAAGGTTGGCCCCCTGGAGACTCCACTCACGAATGGGTAAACACACAAATGCTGCCGGCAGCTGCAGAGTCAGCGATTTCCCTCGCTCACTTCCATTACATTTCCCAAACGCCTTTTGAGCATTGAACTGCTCTTGATCACTGGCTCTCAACTTCACACACAAAGACAGCAAATTGTGTTCAGGACAACTACTTTATTTAATATTCCAGTCCCGCCCCAATGGGCGTTGGCAAATATTGCATTCTGGTCTTAGTAGTCCACTCATCTACTGCCAAAGAACTTGCAGTCCCGCTATTTAAACGCATGTGGGTGTCGTTTGCTCCGTGTTCGATTTTGCCACAGTGGAATATTAATATTCAATAACTGTCCCTAGTGGGTGGAAGCAATGAAGAAACTGCTGCAAAACTGTCAATATTTACCGGCAGCTCAGGTCCCATTCTTTCCATGCCAAGCTCGCAGCTGCAAGCATTGGGGAGCCGCCTTTCCAGTGGCGGGGCATTACCGCGGCTGAGCTGGCTGCATCATATGTCATAAAGAAGGTTGCCCCCCTGGAGGCGCCAAATTTTATGGAATTGAGCGAGGGGAAGCACTCCCTCTGCAGCCGCCGGCAGCATTTGTGTGTTTACCCATGAGTGAGTGGCTTCTCCAGGGGGGCAACCTTCTTTGTGCAATATATATATATATATATATATATATATATATATATATGCGCGCTCACTCCCAGTTACTTTCAGGAACTCGGAAAAGCACTCAGCGGGACACTCCTGCAGTCATTAAATCTTTTATTGCATGGCGAGCATAAAAAACATGACGCGTTTCGGCTATGCCTTAGTCGAATGTTTAACAAAGTTCGCGCCAAAAAGCAGCATATTTAAAGAGGCATTACGTGAGTCACATGGTATTACCTTACATGGACAACAAAAGAGGACAATCACCTTAGAAAATCAGCCGCCATATTGAAAAGCAGTTACCAAGATGTATGGATACAAGTTTCAAATTACTAAACATTTCGCCGTATATCGGCTCGCAATGTCAGCCATCAATTTGAAATACAATTGTTAAAACTCATAAATATGAGCCTTAAATTGTTAGATATTACGCCGTATATTGGCTCACAAAGTCCCTCAAAGTTGACCATAATAAAGCCGTGTATCGGCTGCCGTCACTGCATAGTAGACCTCAAAGCAATAGAAGAATGGCTCCAGAATCCTTTTAATATCGTAACGACATCTAACGATTCAATGTGTATTAGTTCATATTAAATATAAAGGGAGAGCATTTAACCGTGTATCGGTTGCCCCGTTTACAAGCAAAATTTGCTAACATAATGCCGTGTATCGGCCTGAACCCCATTACTATTGCTACCATTGGAGCAGTTACATGACCCACAAATAGAAACCTCTGTCAAAAATTATTATATAAATTCAAAAGATATACATTAAAAGCTATCGCACAAAACCAATACCACTTAATTAATGAAAAATCTTATCTTCATGATACATATTGCTTTTCATCATTCTCTTTTTACTACATTAATTACTATCATTTCACTTCTTACTTCTCAATCCCCAAGATGAACTGATAATTCCTCCCCCACATTCATGCCAGCCGGATTCTTAGTTCCCAGATCTATAATGTATCGTGACTCAAGCCTGCGCAGTTGTTTAATTCTGTCTCCCCCCCTGACACTCGCAGTGACCTGATCCAAACCATAATAACGCAATAGTTCCCTATTGCTATTGTGCTTCTCGGAATAATGTCTCGCGACAGGATAAGTGATGTCATTCTTGGCTATCGCTTGCATATGTTCTAAGATGCGAATCTTAACACAGTGGATCGTACTGCCCACGTAGCGCAAGCCACACGGGCATTCCAGGCAATAAACCACATAGTTGGTATTACACGTTAGGAACTTTTTAATGGGCCGAGGATTCTTTAAACCAGTGACCTGATAAGTTAATGTCCTTTTACTGCCAACACAGGCTTTACACTTGCCACAAGGCATTATGTTAGCAAATTTTGCTTGTAAACGGGGCAACCGATACACGGTTAAATGCTCTCCCTTTATATTTAATATGAACTAATACACATTGAATCGTTAGATGTCGTTACGATATTAAATGGATTCTGGAGCCATCCTTCTATTGCTTTGAGGTCTACTATGCAGTGACGGCAGCCGATACACGGCTTTATTATGGTCAACTTTGAGGGACTTTGTGAGCCAATATACGGCGTAAGATCTAACAATTTAAGGCTCATATTTATGAGTTTTAACAATTGTATTTCAAATTGATGGCTGACATTGCGAGCCGATATACGGCGAAATGTTTAGTAATTTGAAACTTGGATCCATACATCTTGGTAACTGCTTTTCAATATGGCGGCTGATTTTCTAAGGTGATTGTCCTCTTTTGTTGTCCATGTAAGGTAATACCATGTGACTCACGTAATGCCTCTTTAAATATGCTGCTTTTTGGCGCGAACTTTGTTAAACATTCGACTAAGGCATAGCCGAAACGCGTCATGTTTTTTATGCTCGCCATGCAATAAAAGATTTAACAACTGCAGGAGTGTCCCGCTGAGTGCTTTTCCGAGTTCCTGAAAGTAACTGGGAGTGAGCGCGCATTCATGAACGCGATTGCACCTTCGCGTTTCAAAGCACCCGTCTATTGAGTGCGCTGGTTTGGAGGTGCAGATGGAGCAATGATATATATATATATATATATATATATATATATATATATATGTATATATGTATGAACCGCCGCTTACGGACTCTGTTGACCTATTCAGGTTGTGGCTTATACAAAGCTAGAGTGCTTCACCATATGTGGGACACTCACAGAGTTTTCGTTCTAACAGCGGCAGGCGAGGGGATGTTTTTATTGACGGCTTTTCCGCACTGATGACGGCAAGAGCCAGAAACGCGTCTGCGGATGTTTTATAGCCGACACATACCCCGTGAGTGCACCGGACCTTGGGAGTACCATGAACTCCTTGGTTTTGCTGTGTAATAAGTGGTTTCCACCACCACTTCCCGGTCGCACCCGCTGCAAGTTCGGCTGGCCCCAGGTGGAATACTGTGTTTTGGATTCAATTTGGGCTGCTGAACTGCCGCTTACGGACTCTTTTGACCTATTCAGGTTGTGGCTTATACAAAGCTAGAGTGCTTCACCATATGTGGGACACTCACAGAGTTTTCGTTCTAACAGCGGCAGGCGAGGGGATGTTTTTATTGACGGCTTTTCGGCACTGATGACGGCAAGAGCCAGAAACGCGTCTGCGGATGTTTTATAGCCGACACATACCCCGTGAGTGCACCGGACCTTGGGAGTACCATGAACTCCTTGTTTTTGCTGTGTAATAAGTGGTTACCACCACCACTTCCCGGTTGCACCCGCTGCGAGTTCGGCTGGCCCCAGGTGGAATACCGTGTTTTGGATATATATATATATATATATATATATATGTGTGTGTATATATATATATATATATAGAGAGAGAGAGAGAGAGAGAGAGAGAGATAGAGATAGATAGATAGATAGATAGATAGATAGATAGATAGATAGATAGATAGATAGATAGAAAGATAGATAGATAGATAGATAGATAGATAGATAGATAGATAGATAGATAGATAGATAGATAGATAGATAGATAGATAGATAGATAGATAGATAGATAGATAGATAGATAGATAGATAGATAGATAGATAGATAGATAGATAGATAGATAGATAGATAGATAGATAGATAGATAGATAGATAGATAGATAGATAGATAGACTTTTTTTGCTGAAAAAAACACAGGGGACATTATATACAAAACCAGTGAGATTAAGCAGTTATAGTTACCTAAACTAACTATAACTTATGCCCCTGCAATGCACAGCTTATGACCTCCCATATTACATCTCTCATGACATGGTCAGTGACAATACTGATGACAAATCAAATAATAATGTTTTCTAAATATTTTTGTGTTTTAATCGTATATACTAAGGTACTACAAAAGTTAAATTTGTATACTTTGTGTACTACTAATGAGTGATTCTTTTTGCAACATAGTGAATGTGAGTCTCTGTGTGACTGTGTGAGTGGATGTCTGAGTGACTGTACAGGTGTGTGAGTGGCTGTATGGGTATACAATTGGGTGTCTGAGTAGCTGTGTGGGTGACTTAGTGGCTGTGTGAGTGGCTGTATTACTGAGTGAATTCATGCATCAGTGGCTGTAAGGGTGGGTGAGTGAATAGCTGTATGGGTGGGTGAGTCAGTGTGTGAGTGACTGTATGGGTGAGGGAGTGGGTGTATGAATGGCAGTAGAAGTGAGTAACTGCGTGTTTAAGTGGCTGTATGGGTGTGTGAGTGGTTATTTGACTGAGTGTTTGGTGAAGTGAGTTGGTGTGTGACTGCTTGTAGGGAAGAGTGAGTGTCTGTGGGATTGGCTGTATGGGCGAGTGAGTGGCTGTGTGAAGGGTTGTATGGGTATATGAATGGGTATGGAAGTGGTTGTGTGGGTTTGTGAGTGAGTGTGTGAGTGGTTGTAGGGATGATTCAGTGGCACTGTTGAGAGAGCTTGTATGGGTGAGTGAGTGGGTGTGTGAGTGGCTGTATAGGTTAATAACTGAGTGTGTCAGTAGCTGTATGGGTGAGGGAGTGGGTAGGAGTGGCTCTATGGATACTTGAGTGGTTGTGTAAGTACTTGTGTGGGTCTGTAAATGGATATGTGAGTGGTTGTGTGGGTGCATGATTAGGCATATGAGAGGTTGTATGGGGTGTGACTAAGTGTGTGAGTGGTTCTGTGGATGATGGCATCAGTGATATAATTAGTAATATCACTTAAGATGTCATCAGTGTCACTGATGAGTGATTTAATATATGAGGTCATAAGCAGTGTATTGCGGGGGTGTAAGTTATAGTAAGGTCAGGCAACTATAACTGCTGAATTTCACTGGTTTTGTACGAGTGAAATCTGAGCCTAACTATAATGTCTAAGGTTTTTTAAATTCTATTTCCTAACTATAACACCCCTGTAACCTTTGTTTTTTAAATGAATTTGTAATGTTAAAAAAAATGTTCTTCATTAACTGTAACCACTAATATTTGACACTAATGGCCCGATTACGATGGCGGATGAACTTCAGTCCGTCCACCATCGTTTTGCATTTGGGACCACCCATCTACAAGGTGGTGGTCCCACAGGGCTACTTATAATGTGACAGCCACTGTGGCGGTCGCATTGCCCATGTTTTGTATTGCGGTGGGTGCTGTGTTCTGCAGAACCTGTCACGATACAAAACAGACACCCCACACATATCTGTGCACCATGTGGCAGGCACCATGCAATGCCTGCCACATGGTGCAGGGATATGTAGGGGGGCATCTTAGGAGCCCCCCAGGTCGTGTGTCTGTGAGCTAGGGGGCAAGGCGGGCACATTAAGGGCCCCCAATGTCCCTTTCCACCAGCCTTTTCATGGCAGGTTCACGGTCATGAAAGGGCCATCAGAAAGGAACATCGTAATGCCTACGGCGGTGCTTGGTAGGCACCACCACCATTGTAGGCATTACTCTGCCTCCGATGGACTGACGGGCTCCTTGAGCCAGTCCAATCTATGCCAGTCAGTCTTTCTGACCACCACACAGCCGCCCACCATTCAAATGTGGTGGGCGGTGAATTTGTTGAAAATGGCGGGGAGACCGCCATCAACAGGCCCGAAGTGTGTGAATGAGAACATGAGTCTCTCAGTGGATGTATGAGTGTCTGAGTAGGTTTATAAGTGTATGTGAGATAGTATGAGTCGGGCTGTAAGTGGGTGTATGAGTGTTTGAGTAGGTTTGTGAGTGCGTGTGTGAGTCTCTGATAGGGTGGTGGTAAACTACTTTCCGCCAGTGGAGTTTGCCGAGTTTTGTCACTCTGCGCTCTGCTTGGAATGCAGAGTTTGGCAAAACCCTGCCAACTGCCGGTGGCCCAGAGTTTACAGGCGCACTCCCCCCTAGACTTCATCCCCCATTCAATAGTTCTACAGGAGTCTCCTTTCGAGTGTGGTTGAGAAAGGGGCAGGCCTCCAAGGAGGTCTCAGCAATCCCACTGTGGGGGACCTATTTGTGGCCCTCAGCAGCCAAGGGTACTTCATCCCCCAACCAGTAGTGTGCTAGGAGGCCCCTTTGCAAAGTGGTTGAAAAAGGGGGCGGGGCCTCTGATGAGATTTCAGCAATCTCATTTGGGGCGACTTACCTGTGGCAACAATAGGGGTTCTTGGTCTCCAACAACCCTCAGCAGCCAAGGGGACTTAATCCCCCAACCAGTAGTGCACCAGGAGGCCCCTTTGAAGAGTAGTTGAGAAAGGGGGTGGGGCATCTGACAAGGTCTCTGCAATCCCACTATAGACGACTTGCTTGTGGCAACACTAGCGGTTTGTGGCCCCCAATGACCTTCAGCAGCCAAGGGGACTTCATCCCCCAGCACGTAGTGCGCCAGGAGGCCCCTTTGAGAGTGGTTGAGAAAGGGGGTGGGGCCTCCGATGAGGTCTCAGCAGTCCTGCTGTGGGGGACTCACCTGCAGAATCAATAGGGGTGCTTGGCCCCCAACGACCCTCAGCAGCCAAGGGGACTTAATTCCCCAACCAGTAGTGCACCAGGAGCCCTCTTTGCAGAGTGGTTGAGAAAGGGGCAGGGCCTCCAACAAGGTCTGAGCAATCTGGCTGTGGGAGACTTACTTGTGGCAACAATAGGGGTTCCCCACCCCCAAAGGCCTTCAGCAGCCAAGGGGACATCATCCCCCAAACAGTTGTGCTCTAGGGGGCCCCTTTGCTGAGTGGTTAAGAAAGAGGGCTGGGCCTCCAATGAGGTCTCAGAAATCCTGCTGTGCAGGACTTACTTGTGGGTGTTATTTAGACCCAGGGAGGTGGTGGTCCCATGAACTTAGGGGGTGCACGCACCCCCCCATTAATCTTTCTTTAGCCCAGGGGAGGTGATGGTCCCTGTGGCTCAATGAGCCTCAGGAGGGGGGCCCCCTCCTTTTAATACAAATGCCTCTGGGACCTGACCCATCCATAGGCTGTATTCAAAACAGGCTTGGGCAACCGAGATTGTTAATTTTTAAACATTTGCAGTGAATTTGCAGCTTCATCATGTTTTTTTCTGCAAAAATTATTTTTTAAGGGCTTTTTGGTCTTGTTGGGGTCCCTCTGGGACCCCATGACCACTGTTAAGGGGTCAGGGTATTCCTACCCTTACCCCTTTTCTTTGTTTCAAAGTTTTTTGTGGGATTCAGTGGAAGCCAAGTCCCAAGATGGCTACCAACACTTCACAGGTGTTGGCAGCCAATCAGATCTCAGCATGAGATCAGGAGAGTTTGCTGAGCTTTCATGTCCCTATGTACACAGATTTGAATTTTCATTAAATATCTAAAAAATGACTGAACAGATGTACACCAATTCACATAAAGGTCGCTCTCTGGACTCAAGGCTACCTTATTGCCAAATTTGGTGTAATTCCATCCAGCAGTTTGGGCTGTAGCCGTGTCTAAAATCCGTCTGGAAAATTGCATGGCGAAAATACATTTTGGGACCCCTCTTTTTCTTTGCCCCCACTTGACAAATCAACCCGAAACTTTCAAAACAAGCTAAACCGACTGTCATGCTAGTTTTGAACATTTTGCGAAGATTCATCAAATGGCGGCAAAGTTATAGTTAGGAAATAGAATTAAAAAACCTTAGAAATTGACTGAAAAAGGCAAAGGTTACAGGGACATTATAGTTAGGCTCAGATTTCACTTGTACAAACCAGTAAAATTCGGCAGTTCTAGTTACCTGAGTTAACTGTAACTTATGCCACTGAAATGCACTGCTTAGGACCTCACATGTTACATCACTCATGACTTGGTTTTGTAAGTGAATTTCTAAGGTTTTTTTCAAATTTTATTTCCTTACTATAATGTCCCTGTAACTAGCAGTCGCGCTTGCAGAGTGGTGTTGAAAGGGGGCTGAACCTACAACCAGCTCTCAGGAATCCTGATTTGTCTGACTGACTGATGGTAACAGAAGGGCTTCTGGGCCCCCGATACCCCTCAACATCCAAGAGGGTTTCATCCTCAAACCAGCAGTGTGCTAGGAGGTGCATTTGCAGAGTGGTGGAGAAAGGGGGCATGTCCTCCGATGAACTCAGAGCAATTCCGTTGTGTGGGACTTACTGCATGTAACAGGAGGGTTTTTTGGCCCACAAGGACAATCTAGAGGCAAGGAGACTTCATCCTCCAACCAGCAGTGCAGCAGGAGGTGTGTTTTCAGAGTGGTGGAGAAAGGGGGCGTGGCTTCTGAAGACCTCTCAGTAGTTCTGCTGTGTGGGACTTACTGGAGGTAACAGAAGGGCTTGTTGGACCCCAAGGGCACTCTAGAGCCAAGGGGACTTAATCTCCCAACAAGCAGTGCACCAGGAGTCGCCATGCAGAGTAGTGGAGAAAGGGGGAGTCCAAAGTCCTCTCAACAATCCCACTGTTTGGGACTTACTGGAGGTAATTGGAGGGCTTTTGGCCCCAAAGTACTCTCTACAGCCAAGGAGACTTCATCCCTCAACCAATTGTGTGCCAGGAGGCCCGTTAGCAGAGTGGTGGTGAAAGAGGGCAGGGCCTCTGTCAACTTGTTGGTCATATTTAAAAAATATTTATATTAGGGAAGGGGTACACTTGGCCCCCCTTAACTGGGCTAATTTTGGCCCCGGAGACCCTATCCCTGAGGCCAGGCTTTTTTTGAATGGGGGAGCGGGAGCCTCCCTGGGCCGTTTTCAGCCCTGGGGACCCCATTCCCTGGGGCTCATCCTTTTTTAATATATTTTCTTAAAAATTTAAAGGGAGGAGGGGGAGTGAACCCTCTCTGGGGCAGATTTTGGCTTGGCGCACCCCATCGTCCGAGGCCCGGCCTCTTTCTCTTCTTTTGTAAAATAAATAATGGGAGGGGGGCCACCCGGATCCCCTCCAGGGCCAGTTTCAGCCCCAGGGACCCCCTCCCCTGGTGCCTGTCCTCAATTGTGGTTGCTCTGGTTCCACTCAGGGCACTCACTCTGTTGAGGACCGCAGAGGGGCCTCAAGGCCCCAGGGTCCCTGTCAGCTCCCCACCTCCTGCGGGAGCCAGCATTGCTTTTACAGAGAGGGAGCTGCTAATATGCAGCTCCCTCTGTAAAAGCAATTGTGCTCTGCTTTCAGCAAGCGAGAGCATGCTAGAGCACAGTTCGCTATGACCCTAGGGGGTGGTGGTCCCCAGGGCCATCTATAGCTCTAGGAGGGGGCCGTGTGGCCCAAATCCATTTTTCAATTTTGCCCTGGGGAGGTGAAGGCCCCACGGGCTGAAGGAGAGCCACTCACCCTCTGCATTACATTTTGCAAAAGCCCTGGGGAGTTGTCAGTCTCTGGGGCTGTGTTGGGTCCATGTGGCCCCCCTGCATCAATTAAAACTAAAACCCTGGGGGGGTGGCAGTCCCAGGGCTGGGGGGTCCAAGAGGCCCCACATTTGCAAAATAAATAAGCCCCGGGAGGTGGTGGTACCCGGGGTAGCAGGGGAGGCCATTTTGATAAAGAAGCCCTAGGGAAGTATTGGTACCTGGAGAATCAGTATGGCCCAGAAGGGGGGGGGCACATGCGCCCCCACTGTTTATTATTTAAATGCACCTGGGACCTGGCCCACCTGGGGGCCAATTAGTAACAAATCGCCGGAGCCCATGCTTCATTTAAAAAAAATATTTGGGCGGGGTCCGTGGTTCCAGCGTGACTCCTGCTGAAGTATTTTAAAATAAATGCTTTTTTGGCCCTGCGGAGTCCTTGTGGGAAACCCCAGAAGGCCTAGGTAGCAGGGTGTTTCTACCCTGCCCTCTTTTCTTTTTCTGCGACTTGCCACAAGATGGCTGCCAACACTTCCTGGTTTGAAGTGTTGGCAGCCAATCAGATCACAGCACGAGCTTGGAAGGGGCTGCAGATCCCCCTTGTCCCTATATATACAACTGGAGATTTCTTTCAATTACTCTGCAACTACTGAAGAGATTTACACCAATTAACAAAAAAGTCACTTTCTGGACCAGCAGCTATCTTTCTGCCAAATATGGTGTAATTCTGTTCAGCAGTTCGGACTGTAGCCGCGCCTAAAGTTCCAATGGAAATTAACATGAAGAAAAGACGTTTTGGGACCCCTCTTTTCTGCTAGCTTTGGTCAAATAACCAGTGAAAAAGCAGGCACTCCAAGCAGCAAGATTCAATTGTTTTTATTTTCCAAACTAAACGCACTGACAACATTTCGGCAAAAGCCTTTTCAAAGTGCAAACACTCCATCTTTCTTTTCCTTAATTTAATTATGTGAGAGTCCTAAAATACATTGAAAAAAATACTCCTTACAAACCCTAAAACAACCTTAAAACAATTGTAAAACACCACGTGCATATATCAATAAAAAAACAATTCATCAACATTTCAAGAGAATCCTTCTTTCCCTTTTAATGGTGACAAGCAAAATGGTATTGGTATGTCCATTGTTTTGAAAATGTTAGTTTGTATTTTTGAGTGTGTGTATCAAAGGTTATATTAGGGTGAGAGGAGGTCTGCCACTCTATCACAAGGATGATGTCATCAGTGATGTCATTTGAGATGTCATGAGTGATGTCACTGACCATGTCATGAGTGATGTAAAATGTAGGCCTGGGCTACATTTCCGTTCCGCTCGCGGAAATTGCGATAATTTGACATTTTCGCGTTCCGCGGAGAGCGCGCAAATGTCAAAATTTCCGCATTCCGCAGCTTGGCGATAATTTGGTTCTTGCTGGTGCTGTAAAATAATACATTCTCACGCGCGCGCGATTGCCTTACCTGAATCCCCGCGTTCGCCGACAAGTTTTCCCGATCCGGTCGCGTTCTCCACGAGATGTTAGATTGTTGGTAGCCATTTGCGCTGTCTCGCGACAGTTCGCGCCCGCAGTAACGTCATGCGTCGCGCCATCACGTCTTTCTTCTCGCGATCATGCACCGCGAGAAGAGTGAAAACAAGATGGCCGCGCCCGCAAGCAACCGCATGGGTAAGTTGGCGAGCCGCGAACACGCAGAAAATACCGCGAACGGGCGGGAAAAAAACTTCCGCATCTTCGCGATATTTCCGCGTGTTTGCGGAGATTTTAAACAGTTTTGCGATAATTTGCGAAAGTCGCTTTCGCAAATTCCGCCCACCCCTAGTAAAATGTGACGTCATCAGCAGTGCATTGCGGGCGCGCGAGTTATAGTTAGCTGAACTAACTATAACGGGGGAATTTCTATGGTTTTGTACAAGTGAAATGTCCAACTAACTATAACGCCCCTGAAACCTATGTTTTTTTAGTGAATTTCTAAGGTTTTTTAAATGCTAATTTCTAACTATAACGTGCCTGAAACCTAGGGTTTTTTCAGTGAATATATATATTTTTATTATACTATGTATACATGTAAAAATGTCTCGATCTGCCTTTTTGCTTCGGTGGCACAGAAAAATGGGTGGAACTGACGTCAGCACGCCGACGAGGTCCTCTTACGGCTCCGAGGACGTCATACGGTGTCGCGAGCAGAGCCGTGCTATTATGACGGCCTCGTCGACGTGGGAGAGCTAGGAAAGAATTTCCGTGGAATGCTGGTGCAGGGGATATTCACATAAGTGTTCAGGCTAGTCCTTTGGGAGCAACTGTTTATGTTGCCACTCCAGAAACCGAAACCAGTGATCCGAGGGCAGAGGCCCTGCAGATGGCACACGAGGTGGAATGCTCAGTCGTGTGCACCGGCGGGGCAGCGAAGTGACAAGCACCACTACCCACAAAAAAGGTAACGAGGGCACTGAATAACACAGGATCTTCTCTTTGTATTTGACAGGAACAACAAAGTTAAAATGCCCTAGTTCCAAAATGTAGAATTAGTGCTACAACGGTCTTCAAGAGGACCTGCGATGCCACTTCTGCCTCCCATACCCTGGAGGCGGCACATGGTTCACGCGGTACGATCATACTGTAGTGGGACGCACACTCGTTCACCTCTCATGGCACTGCTCCACACTTCAGGGAGGACGGTTTCCATTAGCTATGTTTTCTGATGACGTGTTGCGCCGGCCCCGTCCAACAACAGAACTCCTTTAGGTCAAAACAGACTCTTACACTTTCTCAACGGAAGTGAAACCAGGCCACGTGGACACTTTCACAATACAACAGCTGGGAATGCACTTTTCGATAAAAAAACACATTCCTTCCTCCTAATTAATCAAATAAACATCTCACTGAAGAACAGGGGTCTGCTTCGATCGGTAAACAGCCGTTATAACGTCTTTTTTACTTCGCGATACCGTTACAATGCATGCATTACCACGCATGTGTTGTACATCGCAAAGTCATTACTACACATTTTTTTAGAACGCTTGGTCACTTACCACGCATGCCTTTACAACAAATTTTGTTGTAAAGGTATGTATGGTAAATGACCATGCGTTCTAAAAAACATGTAGACGGTCCACGTTGTTGTAAGGAAACAGAGGCTGTTCCGTTTCCTCACAACGACGTGCACCACCCCTCAGAGATGACGTGAAGCAGGAACCACAAGGAGAGAGGAACCACGAGGAGTGAGAGGTAAGGGGATTGGGCATGGGGTGTTTTTTCCCCTAGGGTTTAGGGAAGTGCAGTGGTGTTTGGGTAGTGTAGGGGGTCATGCTGGGTTAGTGTTTTAGAGTTAGGGTAGTGCAGTAGTGTAGGGGGTCGTGCTGGGGTAGTGTTTTAGGGTTTAGGGTAGTGCAGTGGTGTATGGGTAGTGTAGGGGGTCGTGGTGGGGTAGTGTTTTAGGGTTTAGGATAGTGCAGTGGTGTTTGAGTAGTGTAGGGGGTCATGCTGGTGGTAGTTTTTTATGGTTTAGGGTAGTGCAGTGGTGTTTGGGTAGTGTAGGGGGTCGTGCTGGGGTGGTGTTTTAGGGTTTAGGGTAGTGCAGTGGTGTTTGTGTAGTGTAGGGGTAGTGCTGGGGGTAGTGTTTTAGGGTTTAGGGTAGTGCAGAGGTGTTTGTGTAGTGTAGGGGGTCATGTTTTAGGGTTTAGGGTTGTGCAGTGGTGTTTGGGTAGTGAAGGGGGTCATGCTGGGGGTAGTGTTTTAGGGTTTAGGGTAGTGCAATTGTGTTGAGTTAGTGAAGGGGGTCGTGCTGGGGGTAGTATTTTAGGGTTTAGGGTAGTGCAGTGGTGTTTGGGTAGTGTAGGGAGTCGTGCTGGGAGTAGTGTTTTAGAGTTTATGGTAGTGCAGTGGTGTTTGGGTAGTGTAGGGGGTAGTGCTGGGGTGATGTTTTAGGGTTTAGGGTAGTGCAGTGGTGTTTGTGTAGTGTAGGGGTAGTGCTGGGGTAGTGTTTTAGGGTAGTGCAGAGGTGTTTGTGTAGTGTAGGGGGTCGTGTTTTAGGGTTTAGGGTTGTGCAGTGGTGTTTGGGTAGTGAAGGGGGTCATGCTGGGGGTAGTGTTTTAGGGTTTATGGTAGTGCAATTGTGTTGAGGTAGTGAGGGGGGCCGTGCTGGGGGTTGTATTTTAGGGTTTAGGGTAGTGCAGTGGTGTTTGTGTAGTGTAGGGGGTAGTGCTGGGGGTAGTGTTTTAGGGTTTAGGGTAGTGCAGAGGTGTTTGTGTAGTGTAGGGGGTCGTGTTTTAGGGTTTAGGGTTGTGCAGTGGTGTTTGGGTAGTGAAGGGGGTCGTGCCTGGGGTAGTGTTTTAGGGTTTAGGATAGTGCAATTGTGTTGAGGTAGTGAAGGGGGTCGTGCTGGGGGTAGTATTTTAGGGTTTAGGGTAGTGTAATTGTGTTGAGGTAGTGAAGGGGTTCGTGCTGGGGGTAGTATTTTAGGGTTTAGGGTAGTGCAGTGGTGTTTGTGTAGTGTAGGGGGTAGTGCTGGGGGTAGTGTTTTAGGGTTTAGGGCAGTGCAGAGGTGTTTGTGTAGTGTAGGGGGTCGTGTTTTAGGGTTTAGGGTAGTGCAGTGGTGTTTGAGTAGTGTAGGGGGTCATGCTGGTGGTAGTTTTTTATGGTTTACGGTAGTGCAGTGGTGTTTGGGTAGTGTAGGCGGTCGTGCTGGGGGTAGATGTAGAGTTTAGGGCAGTGCAGTGGTGTTTTGGTAGTGTAGGGGGTCGTGCTGGGAGGAGATTTAGGGTTTAGGGTAGTGCAGTGGTGTTTGGGTAGTGTAGGGGGTCATGCTGGTGGTAGTTTTTTATGGTTTAGGGTAGTGCAGTGGTGTTTGGGTAGTGTAGGCGGTCGTGCTGGGGGTAGATGTAGAGTTTATGGTAGTGCAGTGGTGTTTGGGTTGTGTAGGGGGTAGTGCTGGGGTGGTGTTTTAGGGTTTAGGGTAGTGCAGTGGTGTTTGTGTAGTGTAGGGGTAGGGCTGAGGGTAGTGTTTTAGGGTTTAGGGTAGTGCAGAGGTGTTTGTGTAGTGTAGGGGGTCGTGTTTTAGGGTTTAGGGTTGTGCAGTGGTGTTTGGGTAGTGAAGGGGGTCATGCTGGGGGTAGTGTTTTAGGGTTTAGGGTAGTGCAATTGTGTTGAGTTAGTGAAGGGGGTCATGCTGGGGGTAGTATTTTAGGGTTTAGGGTAGTGCAGTGGTGTTTGTGTAGTGTAGGGGGTAGTGCTGGGGGTAGTGTTTTAGGGTTTAGGGTAGTGCAGAGGTGTTTGTGTAGTGTAGGGGGTCGTGTTTTAGGGTTTAGGGTTGTGCAGTGGTGTTTGGGTAGTGAAGGGGGTCGTGCCTGGGGTAGTGTTTTAGGGTTTAGGGTAGTGCAATTGTGTTGAGGTAGTGAAGGGGGTCGTGCTGGGGGTAGTATTTTAGGGTTTAGGGTAGTGCAATTGTGTTGAGGTAGTGAAGGGGGTCGTGCTGGGGGTAGTATTTTAAGGTTTAGGGTAGTGCAGTGGTGTTTGTGTAGTGTAGGGGGTAGTGCCGGGGGGGTAGTGTTTTAGGGTTTAGGGTAGTGCAATTGTGTTGAGGTAGTGAAGGGGGTCGTGCTGGGGGTAGTATTTTAGGGTTTAGGGTAGTACAGTGGTGTTTGTGTAGTGTAGGGGGTCATGCTGGGGGTAGATTTAGTGCCAGATTCACAGAACTAATCTGGGACAAAATCCTAAACTTAATTACTTTCGGTAGTCACAGAAGGCATTTAGTAGTAGTAAAGTTAGGATTTTGTCTTAAGTCTGTCTTAAGTCTGTCTTACGTTTGTCTTAAGTCTGTCTTAAGTCTGTCTTAAGTTTGTTTTATTTCTGTCTTAAGTCTGTCTTAAGTCTGTCTTAAGTCAAACTTAAGACAAAATCCTAACTTTACTACTACTACATGCCTTCTGTGAATACCAAAAGTAGTAAGTTTAGGATTTTGTCTCAGATTAGTTTTGTGAATCGGGCCCAGTGTATAGGGTAGTGCAGTGGTGTTTGTGTAGTGTAGCTGGTCGTTCTGGGGTAGTGTTTTAGGGTTTAAGGCAGTGCAGTGGTGATTGTGTAGTGAAGGGGGTCGTGCTGGTGGTAGTGGTTTAGGGTTTAGGGTAGTGCAGTGGTGTTTGTGTAGTGTAGGGGGTTGTGCTGGGGGTAGATTTAGGTTTTAGGGTAGTGCAGTGGTGTTTGGGTAGTGGAGGGGGTAGTGTTTTAGGGTTTAGGGTAGTGCGCCCAACCAGCCACAATATCCGTGGACAAAGGGGATCCTGACTCTTTTGAACGCTCCGCCATTTGAATAATTTGGGTCAAGGGCCCTACCACGTCCAAGACCTATCAATTCATTTCTTGGGATCCCTCATATACTTGGAGAAACAGGTACATAGTTTCTCATCAATTTCAGGCAAGGGGTTGATGGATTTTGCCCACCACATACTCTGCCACTTTGGTGTCGGGGGTCCACTCCGCCGACCTAGGATGGTAAATTTGGGTAGGCTCGAACATGTCCGAGTGGACCCCGTCCCCAACCCGGGACTGAGAGGAGTGGGACTCTGGATGCAGGGATGCCCCGAGTCCTTAATCTCATCGAAGGAGAAATCTCCTCCGATACACTCTCTCCCTCTAAGGGAAACCCGCTGTCGGGGTCTACAATAGTGGTGACAGCGTCGCAATTTTCTCCAGACTCCTCCTCTTCCCGGCAGGGTGCATGTTTTAGCGTTCGCGCACTCTTGAAGAAGGTCTCCGTAAGTTTATCAAATCCTTCCAAGTGCCCCGAGTTATGCTTAACGGCCCTTTTATTCCCCATCTGGGAGCTACTGGGACCCGCCACCACCAGATCTGGGTCACTAAACACCCCATGAATGCTTTTCGCCAGCTTATCAACCTGATCTCTAAGAGGAGCCAGGGCCCTAGAAATAGCCAGAGAGAGGCCATTCCTCCTCCACAACCTGGTAGGAGGAGTAAAAATGGTCTTCTGGAGAAGACATGACAGCAGAGGGTGTGAGAACAGAACAAATGCCCTTAAAATCCTTAAGGCAGCCCCCTCGCCGGTGCTCCAACAGCTGGGCTTTCCCCGAAGCTGTTATAAGAATAGACTGAGGCGCAATACGAATCACCACCACCAGGTGACGCTGGTCACTAACGTAGCCGTGTGGGGAAATCACCGTGTAAAAATTAGGCGAGGGTTGGTCGGGAATCAAGCGGACACTAAAGGTGTGACCGGATTCCCAAACGCGCATAAAGACCAGCGAGAGCGTTCAATGGAATTGCCTCGCTCGGACCAGATGCGCCTGACAGGATCTCACCGCGCGCAGAGCGCACAGCGGGAGAAACTGCGAGGGGGAGAACGCTCTCGGGCAAGAGCCTGCTGCGCAGGGAATATGAAACAATACCAAGGCAATAATGCTAATAACGTGCACAAGAAACCGCTATACAAACAGCAACAACGTCAGATTAAACCAAGAATGTAAGGCTCTAGTTGTTCTTTAGAACACTCTGGGAAGCTGCAGTAGAACACAAAGGCATCAACTGATAGGCTTCTCCTGTTGAAATATAACAGGAAGACATTTGAGATCACACTTGAAACATGTCCTAATTTTTCTTTCTACAGCACTAACCATAATTTCTATGACAAAATGAACCCCATCATTTTGTTCCTTTTTAAATTAAATGTTTTAAGTGTTACCAGTTTATTCCAATCGAGATGGCTTCAGGTGTGCCATACTTTTGTCATAAGTAAGGCTGTTAGCGCTCTAGTTGTTCTTTAGAACACTTTGGGAAGCTGCAGTAGAACACAACGACATCAACTGACAGGCTGCTTCTGTTGAAATATAACAGAAAGATATTTGAGATCTCACTTAAAACATGTCCTAATTTTTCTTTCTACAGCACTAACCAATATTTCTATGACAAAATGAACCCCCTCATTTTGTTCCTTTTTAAATTAAATGTTTTAAGTGTTGCCAGTTTTTTGCAATCAAGATCTCTTCAGGTGTGCCATACTTTTGTCATAAGTAAGGCTGTTAGCGCTCTAGCTGTTCTTTAGCACACTCTGGGAAGCTGCAGTAGAACACAAAGGAATCAACTGACAGTCTCTGCCCTTGTTGGATTTACATGATTTACTGAGAATGACAGATTTCATTCTCACATGACTGAGAAAGATAATGTGAATTTATAGAAAGTATGCTCTCATTTTAGCTTCAGTTTTCTCTCAAACATGATTTCTGATATCCCAGCAGAAGGTTTTTCACAGGGTAAAATCACCTTATAACACACCACAATTCCTGAAATTAGTATGGTACCATCAACACATGAATTCTAATGTAACTAAAGTCTGTTATCACCCTTTATACTTCTACTTTTGGTAACCCTCAAAATCTTCGATTCACTAAAATGCATTTCAATGGGGTACTATCATGTATCTTGGTCCCAAGATGGCTGCCAGCAATTCCAGGAATGAAGTGCTGACAGCCAATCAGAACTGACGATGAGATGTGTTGTTAGGCTTCGCCCAGATATTGAAACCTTTTCTTTTTCTAATTTCTCATGAACTACTGAACGGATTTACACCATTTAACAAAAAGGGATCTTTCTGAACCAAGGGCTACCTTTTTGCAAAATTTGGTGTAATTCCGTTCAGCAGTTCGGGCTGTAGCCGTGTCGAAAGTTTCCTATGGGAATTAACATGGAGAAAACACGTTTTGGGAACCCCTTTTTTCTCGGCCCCCGCTTGCCGAATCACCCCGAAACCTGTAAGATAGGAGCTGACTGGAGCGCAGTTGATAGTTATAGTTAGGACCAAGTTTCCATAGGAAGAGCATTTTTTGTTTTGCTTATAAGTTTGGCGTCGTTTGATGAATCTTCATGAAATTTTCAAACTAATTCTTTGTTCATATCAACTCCTATGTTAAAAGTTTGGGGGTGATTCATCAAGGGGGGGCCGTGAAAAAAGGGGGTCCCAAAACGTGTTTTCTCCATGTTAAGATCCATAGGAAACTTTAGACAAGGCTACAGGTCGAAGGGAATTACCCCAAATTTGGCAGGGAGAAGGGTCTTGGTCTAGAAAGCACGCTTTTGTTTATTTGGTGTAAATCGATTCAGTAGTTTTGGAGAAATATCGAAATTTACAGATATCGATATTTGGGAATTCTGCCATCTGATTGGCTGAGGCGTTACGAGCCCGAGCTTGCTGCTTATTGGCTACGAGCTGTTGCAACTAGGAAGGGTTGGCAGCCATTTTGTGATTCCTTTGAAATGAGTATGGAGAAAAAAGGGCAAAAAGAGTAGGAAACAGGAGGATAGGAACACTGTAACCTCTGTGGGGGAGTGCAAAGCAAAGTAGTCACTCCTACCGGTCTGAAAGTGCGGTGCTGCTCAGAGTGACATGGTGCTGAGATGAGATGCTGCTACACTCGGGTATGAAACCGAGAGCCTAAACCATGAGCTTATTGCTGTAAAATGATGTGCTCTGGTCTTTGTAGCATATGTGTGCAAGTAGTGTTAGTAGGCGTTTATACCATACAGGGAGTGGGAAGCGAACTACTGACCCCTACCGTGCATTTATACTATTCCGGAAGTGGGAAGCGAAGTGCTCATGCCTACCGGTGTGAAGACTCAGGGATCAAACTGAGCTGATTGCTTTAAATGCATGGGCTCTGGGCACTGTAGCATACTGGCCGGTGTAGTATAACTGTGTAACTAGTGTTAGTATGCGTTTATACTATACAGGAAGTGGGAAGCGAACTACTCACCCCTACTGGTCTGAAGACTCGAGGATTAAATCGTGAGCCTAAACCGTGAACTCATTGCTGTAAAGTGATGTGCTCTGGGTGCTGTAGCATACCTGTGGAAGTAGTGTTAGTTTGCGTTTATACAATACAGGGAGTGGGAAGCGAACTACTCACCCCTAACGATCTCAAGACTCGTGGATGAAACCATGAGCTCATTGCTGTAAAGTCATGTGCTCTGTGTAGTATTCCAATGTAAGTCATAGTAGAATGTTAGTATGTAATGCTACTAGAATGTAAGTATGTAATGTTAGAATGTAGGGCTGTCATGAAGGGAATCTTGGGGAGTTTGTACACAGTGCTGGAGAAGACGGTTGACTTGCTGTCTGCTCCTGTTGGTGGCTGTTTAAGCTGTCTTCTTTTCCTGCAATAAATCTACTTATCGGATCCACTGCTGTGTGCCTCTTCACTACATAAATTTGGCGACGAGCGGGAGAAGGTAAAAAGAAGGCAGCATTTTCGAGCTTCCTTGCGTTCTGCCGAAGACCCGTTTTCTTCGTGAAGCTGTTTCTACTCATCCCAGGATCGTCTCATCGAACTATGTCATCCGACCTCTGGTAGGATTTATATTTTTTGATTTTGGGCTTCCTCTGCCTCTTCACTACACTCTGGTTGCTGTACTACACGTGTACAAGTAGTGTTAGAATGTGTTTATACTAATTCTGTAGTTATGCAGTAGCCAATGCATCATGGCCCTATGGAGCGCCACCTCCCAGGTGCAGCTCATACAATGTCCCGGGGTGTGCATCCGCGGGACATTTATGTTTGCTATTACAGGGCGGGAGCATGGCTTCCGCCCTGGGATAGCAAATCCTTGTTTGCCTCGTTGAAGCGAGAGGAGGAAAACCTCGTATCGCTTCAATAAAGCGGATACGGATGGTAAAAATGGAGAGAAATAAAATGAAGCGTGGTCACACCCATTAATTTAAATGAGCCCTCTGGTGGGTAATGTTCCGGGGCCAAACCTATTATTATATTGCGGGGTCTCTGCAGCAATGGGGACCTTAATCTCACATGTAAATTAGGCGCGGGAGGGCAGAGAGATGTTTCGCAGCCTAGGGGATCGCCACCTCCGGTTATTGTTTACTAATTGTTCGGGGGCTTCGAGGCCAACTCAAGTCCGGGGATCGCCACCCTCCGGGGCGTTACTTAAATATGCAGGGTGGGCCTCACCAGTCCCTGAAGCCTCGGTGGCCCTGAGCAGTGCCTTATTGGTTCTGTAATCACACGGGCGGTACTCATGGTGTTATAAAGTGATACACTCATAGAACACTTGCAGTTGTAGAATTACCCAGGCTTCATTTATGTAATAGTCTGTTGGTTTATATTTGTTAGGTCCACCGCAAAATTACAAATGTTTTCCCTCATAACCTCCTATCAACCGCCAATTTTCACAATAAACTACAGACAAGTGTTGTCAGAAAAAGAAAATCCATACACTCACTTATTTATTGATAAAAAAAATAACCTTTATTAAAACAACACAAATAAATAGAAACGCAACTTTATTCGAACAAACAACAGTATAACATGAAATAAGTGGGTGGGACTCTTCCGGAAGCAGCGTACAAAACCTGCAAGACAAAAAAGAAACATAAGTATATGTGCTATGTCCAAGAGAAAAAGAAATGTAGTCAGAATGAAAGGAAGAAAGTGAGAATGGGACAGAGAGCGAGTGGGTGGAAGGGAGAAGGGGAGGGAGAGTCAAAAGAACAGAGGGAAGAGGAGACAGAGCGTCAGCCTTCTGCACCCAGCCCTCACTGTTCACCTCCCGTCACCCGTGTGTCCGCGTGAAAGAGTGCGGTCCAGCAAGTCCTTAAGATGAGACAGAGATATGAATGAGGCCAGAGATCACATTATTATCTACGGCAACATTGCTTGCCTGCACCTGTGCACCCAGGCTGCTGCACCCCAGCCACTTCCCCCGCACTGTGCTCAATTGCAGCTCCTGCGCACCGAGGCTTCACTGCTCACCTTCTACCACCGGTGTGTCCAACGACATGCCGGTGCGAGCTCCGACTCCGGGGTGCCTCTCTCAGGGTGGCACAGTAGGTCTCCGGTCGGGTACGGTGTCTTGATACCACGATGGAAGGCATCAGAATGCCCAGGGCATTATCACGGGCTGAGCACCCGCTCCACCCATTTTGGCGCAACCAACTCAGTGTCTGAAAAGGGAGAAATAATATAATGCTGGAAACGTCTTGAGGTAAATGAAGGTTTATTTCAATCTTAATAGAGAACACCAGTTGACTGCATCCTTCCTTCTTGAAGTACGATCTACCAACTGTTAGTGGTAATCGTGGTTCAAAGAGTAGTTGGAGTGTACGAGAATACACAAGGTTAAATTTTAATATGTTATATGCCAATGTTCACATACAAAGGAACAGAGCGCATGCTAGAAGCATAATGTGTGCGTGTAATGCAGTGGCGCAAGCCTGTGTGCATGTACACTTAGTAATTAGCTCACTACAGTGCCCCAAAAGCCAACGCCACGTGTCTGTAGGGCAGCGCTGCCCGCTGGCTCAGACCTACAGTACAGTCCAGCAGGACCTTAAAATGAAACAGAGATGTGACTGAATGAGGTCAGAGATCACATCGTTACGCACGGCAACATCGCTTGTTCGCACCTGCACACCTAGGCTGATGCACCCCACCCCTCCTGCCACACTGCGCTCAATTGCAGCCCCTGTACACCCAGGCCCCACTGCTCACCTGCTGTCATTGTTGTGTGTCCAAATACGAAGGCCAGCAGGGTTCACAATTCAAATCCAGTTTGGATTGTCAGGATGGTGTACACCTCATGGATCCCTTTTTTTTATTGCGCATTGTGATATGCGAGGTGGATGCGGCCATATCACCTGAGGCAGTGTGGAAGAACTGGGACATGTGGCATCATCGTTATCCTATTTATACGTACACAAAGTGGGCTGGGCTTGCGTATGGCAGACCAGCGTGGGGGTGTGAATAATTATTCTGGGGATCTGGGCGTTGTTCAGTTCCTGCCTGGCCAGGAAGTGTACTTACGTGTGTGTCCCTGTTGCAGTTTTGATGTCACACAATCCGCAATTTGCATTAATGTAGCATGTACCGGGAGAGCGGCAACTATCGCTAATGAGATGCTGTTCGAAAACATTGAATGGCCAACATCACATGTCGCTGTCAAGCTTGTGGATATGCGCAGACACGCATGTCAATGGTGTGCGGTATTATTGAAAGTGTTGCTAGCGCGAAGAGCCCACATGTGAATGTGCTCGGATGGAGGGAGGATCAGCACTGAGGCTAAGTCATACAAAGTGATAACGCTCATTACAGTCAAGCAATGCATGTCAAACATGAATCTGAAAGTCTCACATATGACACACTACTATACTGGTAAAGCCTGACAACAGAGCATACTGCAACACAAATCTACACATTACTCATTACTGTTTGTCACATTTGATCTAGGATGTGCACTCTGCCCGTGGCTGATGATACCCCTTCGAGCTACCAATACCCAGGCCGAAAGGCAGCACAATAATGCGCGCGCACACACACACACACACCACTGGCATCGTGTAACACACATTTGTTTTTTGATGTAACGTTTCAGATGCATGGCCATCACAAGTGGAAGGCTACTGTCCAGACCATGAATATTGATCAAGATGATCGTTGCATGTTGTGTGTAGTATAAGATATGTGTACACAGCAAAAAACTTTTCAAAAAAGCTCTCTAAACAGAAGAGGTATCTCTCATCAAATGCTGTAGAGAGAATGACTAAAATGGGAGGGGTCCTCCAACTGTTACAATGGGAAATGTTATGAACCAATCAAATGCTTTTTTTAAAGGTCACATGGCCATCACGCACCGAGCGCGCAAGGAGGCCGCACCCGATGATTTTGAGAAAATATATTTACCATAATATAAGTTTATTACAGTTAGAAATATATAAATGTTTAAAATATTTTAGATTATTGCTTGCTCTCAAATACACTTTAAACTTATTTAGATATAGTTTAGAGACATAAAAAAAAATGTGGGAATGGTGTACCCGGCGCGACACCATACGTCTATGACGTAATACAGGGCCTGGCAGCGTGCACTCGTCGCATACACAACGCGCATCGGGCACGGCCCCATATGTACATGATGTAATGCGCGGCTTGGTACTGCGTACCCGTTGCATACCAAAAGTGCCAGCTGGCGCGACCTCATATTTATATGATGTTACGTGGGACGTGATGCCACGAACCCGTCGGATACGAAATGCGCATCATTTACGAGTTTAGCAATATGGCGGATAGGATTCGCGTGCTGATTGAGCTTGGTACACTACCGGTACGGGACTCCAGTTTTCTAAAAAAAAATAGACATATTTTTTTTTGAAGATATAAAACATTACATCATTTTTAAAGTAAAAAAAAAGGATAATAGAATTCCAAAATATTACAAAAAAACTAGAAAAAATATAGGTTTCATAAATATTAAAATATGAAATTAACATTTAAAAAAACCTTTGAAATTCACTGAAAAAACCATAGGTTTTACAGACATTGTAGTTAGGAATTAGCATTTTAAAAACCTTTGAAATTCACTAAAAAACCATAGGTTTGGACATTTGACTCATATAAAACCAGAGAAATTCGCCCCGTTATAGTTAGTTGAGCTAACTATAACTTGCGCGCCCGCAATACACTGCTGATGACGTCACATATTACATCACTCATGACATGGTCAGTGACATCACTGATGACTTCACTGATGACATCTCAAATGACATCACTGATGACATCATCCATGTGATAATCTGATGCACATACTGATGCCCTAATATAAACTTTGATACACCCACTCTAAAATACAGACTACTATTTTTGAAACCATACACACAACAATGCCAGATACTACATACCACCCACTATTTCCTAGGTCTACACACACATCCAGTCACTTATACATGCAGTTACTCACCAACACTATAATATGCACTCATACACCTATACATACAGTCACTCTCCGCCGCTCATCCATAGAGTTACTCACACACCTAGTCAGCATGCAAAGAAGCAATCACATTCCCATTTACTCATGTATACAGTTATACACACCAACTCCGTTATTTATACACATACCACATCACTTATTTATGCAGATACTAACACATACTTACTGTCTTACTGTGTTATACAATCACTGATACAAGCAGACACTCATTTATACACCCACTCTTCAAATAACTTACTCTCACGTATAGTCATTTATATGCTCCAACACTCACTTATACTGCCTTAAAACATATGTAGTTACTCACACATATACCACTGAGACATTCATTCACTCACCAACACACCCATACACATACTAACTCACCGATACAGCCCTTCCCAGATGCACTTTTGAATCCATACAACCAGTGAATCACCCACTCAGACATCTAAGCACAGAGTCACACGCACCCCCACCCACCCACACAGACACTCAGGCACCCATACAGATACTCAGACAACAAATCAATAACCCATATAGACACTCATGTAGCTACTCACCAACCCATGCAGTCGCTTACACACCAACTGAGAGACTAATAGAGACTTTCACACAGTTTAGTCACTAACCCATGCATTCAGTAAAACACGCTCAATCACTCACTTATACAGTCAGTCACGCACCTACTAAAAAATCCCTTTAGACACTTGAAAGTCCACTCATTCTTCAATACACCTTGGCATAGATATATAAGAAAAATATTTAAAACTTTACAGAAACACACATTCACTGGATGATGTCATCAGTGATGTCATTTGAGATGTCATCAGTGATGTCATCAGTGATATCATTGACCATGAGTGATGTAATATGTGATGTCATCAGCTCAACTAACTATAACAGGTGAATTTCCCAGTAGGTAGTTATAGTTAGGACCTATTTTCCATAGGAAATCCGCAACACTCTATTCCCAATAAGTCTGGCGCCGGTTGACGAATGACGGTGATTCGTCAAGCGGGGGCCAAGAAAAAAGGGGGGTCCCAAAACGCGTTTTCCCCATGCAATTTCCCATAGGATCTGTTGTCGCAGCTACAGCCCGAACCGCTGAACGGAATGACACCAAATTTGGCAAAGAGGTAGTCCTCGGTTCAGACTCGTGCCTTTTGCATAAATGGTGTGAATCAGTTTAGTAGTTCCTGAGAAAATTAGAGTTAAAAGTACATAAACATCTATGGCCGGGGAGGATCCGCGGACCCTACCCGCACCGTAAGCGCACCCCCCGAACCAAGCGCGCACCCTCCCGATCACGCGCTGAATGCTAATTGGCTGTCGAGTGTCTGTCTACATTCGAAACCAGGAACTGTTGGCGGCCATTTTCTGCCTCGGTATAAGTGTGTAAAACATATAAAGGGGGCAGAGTGGAAATACTCTGACCCTCTAGAGGTGCTTAGAAGGACCCCCTGGGGTCCCCTTTTTAAAAAAAAAAAATGGCGAAATGCGCGCACGTTGCGCGCATCCTATTGCGTTGGGTGCACGGATTCTCTCGAGTTGGGTGAGCGGATCCACGGATTTTTTGGGGGAAAAAAGACAAGAAATCATTGGTTGTATGACTACTTTTTACACTGAAAGGTAGGGTGTATATTTTTGTTTTTTAAAAGTATGATTCTTATTGGTTGACAAAAACAGATTGTAAGGAACATTATATATGATAAGCTGATATGTTGAAAAGTCAAGCACACTTCCTGTCTTGTTTAGCAACATTGTGTGCTGCACTTGTGACCTGTGTGCTCAGTGCAGTGTTCCATGAGCTGTTTCTATGGTAACAGGTAGAAGGCAGATTGGGGGAAGGGTTGAAATGTATTTCAGTTGGAAAGGGTTGAAATGTTTAACCAATAGAAATGTGTGTTTGCTTTTGAGTTTATGTGTGAAGGATTGTGATTTGATGTTTACATGTATATGTGTGGAAAATGAAAGGGAAACTTTTCCATTCTTTGTTTTTGCTGAGAGGTGCACAGTGCAGAGATTATGTAAAAGAAAATATGGTGAGTGACTGATATACTTCTTAATCTACAAAACAACTTGAAAGGTGAGTTATTTAATTGTGAGGGGATGTATGTAGACTATTTTGATTTTAATCAGACTAATGTATTTCTCCTGCTAAAGTGTAGGGAGTACTTTTTTTCTCGACAATCTTATTGACAGTGTGTGTGCATGTAGAAACCATTCTGTGATAAGCATTTGTGTTTTTCATGTGTTTGCAGACAGATAACTGTGCTGTTTTTATATTTTGGTAGAATTAGAAACCAGTCATTGTTTATGAATTTGTGAAATGCGTTATGTTATTTTTCTATACTAAAATTTAGTACTTCTTCTAGATGAAGAAATGTGTTTTGGTATAGTGCAAGGGATAGTGTTGTTTGTCTAGAATCACACAGTGAGTATGTGTGTATTTGGGAACCACTGTGAGAGAAGCATTTGGTAACATCGTGTATTTGCTGTAACTGTTTTAAAACCTGTCATGTTGTCAAGTTTTAGTAGCATTAGAAGCCAGTCTTTGCTTATGCATTGATAAAAAAAGTCATGCTTTGAGACTAATGTGCTGTACTTTAACATGTAGATTGTGTGTAGTCTCCTTACCCCTTGCACAGTAGTGAATGAGTTTTGGTAAGCTGTTAGGGATAGTGTTGCTTGTCTAGAATCACACTGTGAGTCTGTGTACATTTGGGAACCACTGTGAGAGAAGTATGTGGTAATTTTGTGTATTTGCTGACAGATAACTGTTTTAAAACCTGTCTTGTTGTCAAGCATTAGAAGGCAGTTTTTGCTTATGCTTTGATTAAATGAGTCAGGCTTTGACAGAAAAGTGCAGTCCTGAAATATGTAGAATGTGTGCAGTTCCCTTATCAGTTCCACAGTAGTGAATGATTTTTGGTAAAGTCCTAGGTATAGTGGTTGTTGTCTAGAATCACACTGTGAGTTAGTGTGCATTTGGGAACCCCTGTGAGAGAAGCATTTGGTAACATCGTGTATTTTTTAGCAGATAACTCTTTTAAAACCTGTCATGTTGTCAAGTTTTAGTAGCATTAGAAACCAGTCTTTGCTTATGCGTTGATTAAATGAGTCATGCTTTGACACTAAGGTGCTGTACTTAAATATGTAGATTGTGTGCAGTACCATTACCTCTTGTAGACTAGTGAATGAGTTTTGGTAAACTGCTAGGGATAGTGTTGCTTGTCTAAAATCACACTGTGAGCCTGTGTACATTTGGGTAAGGATTGTGAGAGAAGCATTTGGTAACATAGTGTATTTGATGACAGATAACTGTTTTAACCCCTTCCATGCTCATGACGGAACGGTTCCGTCATGAGCATCGGTTGAGCTGTGCTCATGACGGAACCGTTCCGTCATGGCCCCGCCCGCGCTCGAACCCTTCAGCACCGCGGGGGAATCCGCGCAGCGCTGAAGGGGTTAAAATCGGTCATGTTGTCAAGTTTTAGTAGCTTTAGAAGCTATTCTTTGCTTATGCATTGATAAAATGAGTCAGGGTTTGACACTAAAGTGCAGTACCATGTACTATTCTCTTCACTGTGCCAGAACTGAAAATGTAAAAGTTTTACCCAGGCAGTAACCTAGCAGTAGTCTGATGATTTAGTCAGTTTCCAAGTACTCATGTTGTGAACCATACATTACCACATAGATTGCTTCAAATGTCTATGCAGTATGCATGCAGTCTTCTAACATACTATACACTTGTCTTTCACATTTTCAATTCGCTAGTCAGTATCCATACACTTCCAGGAAACACCCTGTAACTCCCATTGCAGCCCTCTAGTGACCCATTCAGCATCATGTACTAATCCATTGACTGTGCCAAAACCCAAACACTTATAAATTCACCATACACTATCTTTGGAGTACTCTAATCATTCAGTCAGTGCCTAAGTATTCATGCACTGAGCCAGGCCTTAGCACATGGACTGCTTCAAACCCCTATCCACTATGTATGCAGTCTTCTAACCACCTAGACACTTGTCTTTCACACTTTCAATTCCCTAGTCAGTATCCATACAGTCCAGCAAACATCCTGTCACTCCCTTTGCACTCCTCTAGTGACCCATTCAGTACCAAGTACTAATCCATTCCCTGCGCCAAAAGCCTACCACTTATAAATTCACCCGGGCACTCTCCTTGCTGTACTCTAATCATTCAGTCAGTATCCAAGTACTCATACAGTGAGCCAGGCCTTAGCACATGGACTGCTTTAAATGCCTATGCAGTATGTATGCAGTCCTCTAATCACCTACACAGTTGTCTTTCACACCTTCAATTCCCTAGTTAGTATTCATACTCTTCTAGCAAACACCCTGTCACTCACCCAGTGTGTCTCCTTATAGTACTGTAATCATTTAGTCAGTTAGCATGTCGTCTTTTAGTGAGGTAGGCTTTAGGGATTGTGCTGAGAGAAGTATGTGGTAATATTGTGTATTTGCTGACAGATAAGTGTTTTAAAAGCTGTCTTGTTGTCAAGTTTTAGTAGCATTAGAAGGCAGTGTTTGCTTATGCTTTGATTAAATGAGTCAGGTTTTGACACAAAAGTGCAGTCCTGAAATATGTAGATTGTGTGCAGTTCCCTTACCACTTGCACTGTAGTGAATGAGTTTTGGTAAACTCCTAGGGATAGTGGTGCTTGTCTAGAATCACACTGTGAGTTAGTGTGTATTTGGGAACCACTGTGAAAGAAGCATTTGGTAACATCATGTATTTTCTGACAGATAACTTTTTAAAAACCTGTCATGTTGTCAAGTTTTAGTAGAATTAGAAGCCAGTTTTTGATTATGCTTTTATTAAATGAGTCAGGCTTTGACTGAAAAGTGCAGTCCTGAAATATGTAGACTGTGTGCAGTTCCCTTATCAGTTCCACAGTAGTGAATGATTTTTGGTAAAGTCCTAGGTATAGTGGTTGTTGTCTAGAATCACACTGTGAGTCTGTGTGCATTTGGGAACCACTGTGAGAGAAGCATTTGGTAACATCGTGTATTTTTTAGCAGATAACTCTTTTAAAACCGGTCATGTTGTCAAGTTTTAGTAGCATTAGAAGCCAGTCTTTGCTTATGCGTTGATTAAATGAGTCATGCTTTGACACTAATGTGCTGTACTTAAATATGTAGATTGTGTGCAGTACCATTACCTCTTGTAGACTAGTGAATGAGTTTTGGTAAACTGCTAGGGATAGTGTTGCTTGTCTAAAATCACACTGTGAGTCTGTGTACATTTGGGTAAGGATTGTGAGAGAAGCATTTGGTAACATACAGCCTCATGCATCAAGCCAAAATCCAGTCGGTAAAATACCGATTCCTTATTATCTCCCGGTAGCGAGTCCCAAATACCCAATCCCAATGCATCAACCCAAAACGTGAGCAAATAACGAATCGCTAAATAAATATCAGCTAACATACCGAATCGGTAATACCAAAAATGCTAAGTTACCGAATCGCTAAATACCGAATTAGCAGTTACCGAAATCACTATTAGCTCCCGGAAAGTGCCAACAGCAAATAACGAATCGCACCCCAATGCAACAAAACTCGCTAATAACGAAAATCCCAAAAATCGCTATTTTGCAAGAGCTAAATAAGGGGACTCAAAACCTGGAGGTAAAGTTACAAAAAAAAAAAAAAGACAATGCAAAAAATGTTCCTACATGTGCAAATGATTGAGGCAATCACTAATCCCTTAAAGGTGGCCCAGGAGACCCTGTTGGCTCCCACAAAATGGCTGCCCTCTACGTGCTTGCAAGGAGGATGCGGATCAATGCAGCAGGACAGCGCAGGAGAAGGGTCCAGGAGCGAGTTTTCAGACTGCGCATAACCTTGCTCGGGCAGAATGAGGACGAGGTGTACCAGAAGTATCGCCTCAATCGCGCTATGATCATGCGCCTGATTGCAGACCTGGAACCATTACTCCAGCACCAGACACACCGGACAAATGCAATCCCTGCGCACGTTCAGGTCCTATGCAGCCTGCACCTACTGGCCTCAGGGAGTTTCCAGGGGGTAATTGCGGTGGCCGGAGGTGTTTCGCAAAGCGCACTGTCACGCTTCTTCAAGAAATTCCTATATGCCATGCTGACAATGCTCCACACACACATGTCAGCTTCCCCACAACCCCACAGCAGTTGGACCGCACCAAACAGGCTTTCTACAAGGTGGCACAATTCCCACATGTGATTGGATGCATCGACTGCACGCATATCCCCATATGCCCTCCAGCTGCAAATGAGTACATATTCCGGAACCGCAAGTCATACCACTCGATCAACGTGCAGGTTGTGTGCGATGCCAATAACATCATAACGGACCTAGTGGCACAATTCCCGGGGAGCACACACGACTCATACATCTTCCGCAACAGTGGAATGCACAGGCGACTAATCAACGGAGAATTTGGAGAGGGACTCCTGCTAGGTACATAGAAATACGCTTCCCCACACCAACACCACACATGTATGTACATCACCAATGCTAAGTCTATGCTTCTATCTTCTAGGTGACAGTGCCTACGCCCTGCGGGAATACTTACTCACCCCATACTTAAATCCAGCAACCCCGCAGGAACATCGCTACAACGCTGCACACATCAGCACGAGGAATGTGATAGAGAGGACTTTTGGGATTCTCAAGAGCCGCTTCCGTATCCTCCACAAGACTGGCGGCGCCATGTTATACCAACCAGAAACATGCTGTCGGATAATTGCTGTATGTGCAATGCTGCACAACATTGCCACCAGAAGGGGGATACCCATAGAGGTGGACAGGGATGACGACCACCGGGCTGACCAACCACCCGCCCAACAACGACAGGCACACATCCCAAACACTGCAGAGGGCCATAGGAGGCGGACATACATTATGCAACATAATTTTTGAAACATGGGGAAATGAGACATTACAAGTTGGTTTGGGGTGCAACTGTTTAATGCACAGTAGCACTGAGGATTGTGCAACAAAACTAGCATTGTAAATCATGCTCCAATTGCATCATTGTAAATAAAAGGTGCCTTAAAGTCACGCCTGTGCATACACAGTGATTGGATGGCCATGGTTGCCCCACCATGGTCCTGCATGCATGTCCAACTGTCTAGTGGCGCTTCCCACGTACCCCAAGCCTCCGCTCAGGTGTATCCAATGCCTCACCACGGCCTGTCCCCGCGGAGGCACGCGAACTGCGGCGCCTGGTGCTGGCCTCTGCCAGTGACACGCTGCTGACACTGGAGGCAGCCTCACTTGTGTCATCCCCTCCCAATGCAGCAGCACTGCATGTGCTGCTCTGAAGGTGTTCCACAGCAGTGGTGATGTGTCCTAGTGACTTTGCCACATCCCCGCAGAAGTGCCCAAGGTCCACCTGCAGGGCGACTGAGCGGCGTGCCAACACAGCGGTGCTGTTGCTGTGCCGTGTGATGGCCTTGGTAGCGGCGGCGGTACGCAACATTTGCTGCCGGTGACTCCTCTTATGGCACTCATGGCCCTCCCTCGTGGCACGGGTGAGCTCATGTACCTCCTCCCTGAGCTGAGCATTGCCCTCTGCAACCGCTGTGGACATGTCCCTGACCGCCTTGCTCATGTCCGTGACTGCTGCAGTCATGGCGCGCATCTCCCTAGCCAGGCGCACAATATTGCAGCTAATGTTAGCCACATGTCGCCCCTGCATGCGCTGTGTACGCAGCATCCTCTCCTCAATTGCAGAGGTGGTTGGGACATCCTGTTCGGCTGAGGAGACGGAACTGCGACGAGCCCTGTGCCGCCGTGCGCGTCTAGCACCTCCAGGTGGTGCATCAGGTGGTGTGTATGTGCTCTGCCTGGGTGCCAATTGCGAGGTGGGTGTTTCCATCTCCTGCAAGGGCGCAACTTGGGACCTGCGCCTCTGCGCTATTGTGGCTGTAGTAGCTGCAGCCTGTTTGGCTGGTGCCGTTGCTTGTGGCGCTGGTGCTGGTGCCGTAGCTTGTGGCGCTGGTGGAGGTGCCGTAGCTAGTGGCGCTGGTGGAGGTGGTGCTGTTGGGGTGGCAGGTGTTGGCGATGCATGCGCGTCCTGCGCTGTCTCCTGGTCTGACTCGACGGGTGTTTCCGATATGATCAGCTGGCTGCTGTCGTCCGAATCCCCAGGTGATGCATCTGTGTGTGAAACAGTGCATGGTTAGTGGGATAATTACAACTACATAGTGTTGTACACATTAATCTCCCTCTGTGGTCCACTACATGAACAGTCTCCATCCATGTTCAACTGATGTGGTGTATGGTCATTGGATTTACGCCTGTACATGCACACTGGGCTGACTGGACTACAACTCCCAAGATGCACTGGTGTCATGTGTTAAGCTGTCTGTGCCAGAGCTGCAGACACACTGAGATCGGGCTGGGGGCATGGAAATGGATTTACGCAATGCTGGGTGTGGGCACAGGCATGCATCTTACCTTGGGCACTTGTGGCTGCGCCGGACGTGTCCATCTGGGTCACCCCCACGACGGCTTCCCGCTCTATCGTCCCTTCCACAAGGTCCTCCAGGGCTGTGTTGGCTGGTGCTGTGGATGCTCCGCCTCCAGTCCTGCTCGCCTCCTGGAGCCTCTCCGCAATCCTCCCTTTGGCACGCTTCCGCAGGTCGTACCACCTTTTTTTGAGGTCGTCGATGCTGCGGGTCGTGACGCCAACAGCATTCACCCTCTCACGGATGCGCAGCCATATGCGCCGCTTCTCCTGCTCAGGCACCTTGAGGGACAGCTTGCCAAAGAGGCGGTCGTGTTTGCTGGAGACTCCCTCGATTAGGTACTCGAGCTCCCGGTCTGAAAATTTACGCTTTCGTTTGCGTGCAGACTCTGCGCTGGATGGCACTTCCTGCGCCATGATGTGTGTGGCTTTGGATTTGCAGAGTCGGTGTGGCCTCACTCTGCACAGGCAGTCCTCCTTCCCAGCTCCTGTCTGCTCCTCTGTCGAGGCAATGTGGGTGGGGCAGCAGTATTTCCTGGTTGGTGATGTCATCTGCACGTTCCCGGAGCGACGCGGCAAATTGCGATTTCGCTAATACCGATTCGGTAATAGCTAACTCGGTATTACCGAACTCGCTATTAGCTAATTCGGTATTACCGAACTCGCTATTTGCTAGGGGGGGTTTGCGTGCCCCACTATGTAGGAATCGGTAAATTTAGCGATTTTTAAGGAATCGCTAAATTTTACCGAATCTGTTGATGCATGCCATTTACCGATTCCTTAATGGCGATTCCTTATTTTTCGCTATTAAGGAATCGGTATTCGTTTGGTTGATGCATATGCCCCATAGTGTATTTGATGACAGATAACTGTTTTAAAATTGGTCATGTTGTCAAGTTTTAGTAGCTTTAGAAGCTATTCTTTGCTTATGCATTGATAAAATGAGTCAGGGTTTGACACTAAAGTGCAGTACTATGTACTATTCTCTTCACTGTGCCAGAACTGAAAATTTAAAAGTTTTACCCAGGCACTAACCTAGCAGTAGTCTGATGATTTAGTCAGTTTCCAAGTACTCATGTTGTGAACCATACATTACCGCATTGATTGTTTCAAATGTCTATGCAGTATGCATGCAGTCTTTTAACATACTATACACTTGTGTTTCACATTTTCAATTCGCTAGTCAGTATCCATACACTTCCAGGAAACACCCTGTAACTCCCTTTGCAGACCTCTAGTGACCCATTCAGCATCATGTACTAATCCATTCACTGTGCCAAAACCCAAACACTTATAAATTCGCCAAGATACTATCTTTGGAGTACTCTAATCATTCAGTCAGGCCCTAAGTATTCATGCACTGAGCCAGGCCTTAGCACATGGACTGCTTCAAACCCCTATCCACTATGAGTGCAGTCTTCTAACCGCCTAAACACTTGTCTTTCACACTTTCAATTCCCTAGTCAGTATCCATACAGTCCAGCAAACATCCTGTCACTCCCTTTGCACTCCTCTAGTGACCCATTCAGTACCAAGTACTAATCCATTCCCTGTGTGAAAAGCCTACCACTTATAAATTCACCTAGGCACTCTCCTTGCTGCACTCTAATCATTCAGTCAGTACCCAAGTAGTCATGCAGTGAGCCAGGCCTTAGCACATGGACTGCTTTAAATGCCTATGCAGTACGGATGCAGTCCTCTAATCACCTACACAGTTGTCTTTCACACCTTCAATTCCCTAGTTAGTATTCATACAATTCTAGCAAACACCCTGTCACTCACCCAGTGTGCTTCCTTATAGTACTGTAATCATTTAGTCAGTTAGCATGTAGTCTTTTAGTGAGGTAGGCTTTAGAGCATAAACTGCTTCAAAGTAGTATGCACTATGCATGTAGTGTTTTAACGATCGCCACACTTGTGGTTCAGGGCTATAGTTTCTTAGTCAGTTTTTATATAAAATGTGTTTGTACAGTAATGGAATAGTATAAATTTGAAAGTTATTAATATACATTTATTTGTGATTCTTTTTTACAGATACAGAACAGGAGTTTTTCTCATCTGTTTGCACTCTTCTCGTGCAAGATTGTTTGGATGAAGGGTCCTTAGGTGTTTCATCATACTTGCTGTTACGCACGAGTATTTTTTGTTAGGATCCCCTCGTAACAGAACTCTTTTGCAAATCTTGCGCGTGACGAAGGTGGCATTGGTCTTTGTTTGCCCCTCGAGAAAAGTAGAACATTTCCACACCACTGAAGGATAACGTTGTGGGCGTGGTGCAACCTTCAAAAATTCATCCTTAGATTCGGTGAATATTTTAAAGCGACAACATTTACAGTTTTTGTAAGTTAAACTTATAAAATTTTGTTAGCTGTATGCATTTTATATATCTGTGATTTGTATCTTGTATTTTTTTTTGAGAATAGCATGTTGTTTTTTTTTTAACAATCTTTGAGATTGTTTTTTTTTGCCCGCTGTTGAGTGATGAGTACGATTGAAATCACTATTTTTAGTGAAATTTAATATATTCTGAGAACAGCAAAAAAGGCAAAAAAATTACTTGGTGGAAATTATGATGTGTTGTAAAAAATGTATTATTACATGTTATAATTTTTTTTCCTTTTCTTTCAGAGATCCAAATTTAGATTGGAATAAATATGTGAAAAAAATGTGTACCATTTTTTATTCCTATTACTGTGAAGGTCAGTTTAACTAAGTCTCAATATGCAGAATGAGGAGGTCTGCAAGAAGCTACAAAGTTGAAACATGTTTCTAAAAACACTCTGTTTATACCTTTGTAGTTTTGAGATCTGACCATAATCAGATATCATGTGACCTGCAAAAAAAGAGATTTGAAGGGTTCATAATATTTCCTATTTTAGCTATTGAAGGACCGCAATTATTTCAATCATTCTTCTTTGAACATCTTTGCAGACAAAACTCTGTGCTTACCTTTTATCATTCGCAAGGAATTTTAAAAATGGAAATATGTCACTTTTTGTAGCATAGTTATTGTGTAAGATACTCTTTCATAGTTACAAAGAGAGGAAAAGGCACTCTGTGCACTTTTTATACTCCATGTAAATACAACCTCATCATGCAGACCACTTTGTGTTGAAAGGGTGTTCTATAAGTGTTGTTGTGCATGATTGCACTTAATACTCATAGAACAAGACACATGTCTAGATTTATCAGAAATCATGAATCTCGATATGTGTGTGAATGGTGCACCATTCTAAAATTGGTGTAGGAAAGCACAACAAGGAGAATTGTTTTACTTTCTCCACATTTTTATATCTTCAATGCATGCTGAAATGTTCAGTATACATTGAAGGAGAAAAATACATTTTCTCATTGTTTTTGTGCAGAAAGGTGTGTCTTCCTGTAGAAAAACAAACAGCACATGACACAGATATCCTTGCACTATGGTGCAAGGGTGCCTGTGTCACCACATGGCTGCAGTTTAAGCAGCCGTGCAGACAGAAGCATAGATTTGCAACATATTTATGTACATATGTTGCATCCCTGTGCTTCGGAAGTACTACAGCACACTGCAGTTAAAGAGGTTACTGTGTGATGCTGCAGCACTTCCTCATAGTTCTGCACTTATACATTCACCATACGCTACTAATGCATTCATTCAGTCAATTACGTACTAAACATACATTCGTCTAAACTAACACTAACAAAGAAATTTAGCTCTTTTTTTAAACCAGGAAAGTTAGTTCTTACAAAAACTTTTTTTTTTCTTCTTTCTTCTTTTATAATTTTTATTGGGTTTTCTGAACAATTTGTAATTTTTTTTGGTTTTTCTGCAAAAAAAAAAAAACAGGAGAAACCATTTAATGAACTTCAGGGAACAATAAAAAATAAATTAAAAAAACTAGCAAATGTGACTTTCTTGCCGGCGGCAGATCAGATCGATTGACTGCTCACCATAGCACAAAGTCTTATTGCACTTAGTGCAGAGCACTTTTAAAAATTGAAATTGAGGACAGATGTCCAAGGTTTGGGCTGATGGATGCACTCCTGATGTGCTCGGCTGCGATGAGGTGGAAGGCGCAGGAGCAGGAGTGTTTCTCATCCGTTTGCACTCTTGTCGTGCAAGATTGTTTGGATGAAGGCTCCTCAGGTGCTTCATCATACGTGCCGTGCCGCACGAGTATTTCTTGTTAGGATCCCCTCGTGACAGCACTCTTTTGGAAATCTTGCACGTTACCAAGGTGGCATTGGTCTTATTCTGCCCCTCGGGAAAATTAAAAAATTTCCACACCACTGAAGAAAAACGTTCTTTGGGTGGTGCCTCCTCCAAGTGGAGACTTAGTCTAAAAAATCTTCTTCTCTCCAAAGAGATGGTGCTCTAAAGAAGGTCAAAGAAGAATGATTGAAATGGGTGGGGTCTTTCAATAGTTAGAAGAGGAAGTGTAATGAACCAATCAAATCTCTTTTTTTGCAGGTCACATGGGATCTGCTCACCCTGCGCGTACGCAGCATGCACCCAGCGCGCATCCGCGAAATTGAATTAAAAAAAATTATAGGACTAGATGTAAAAATATATTAGTTTTAAGACTAGTTTAGAGTTTGTCTGCAGTTAAATACATATATATATGTTTTTTTAAATGTTAAACATTTCGTGGGATCCGCGCACCTACCGCGTCATAGACACAGATGACGCATCGCGGAAGCGCGTAAATGTCGCGTTACGTACATCGAACGTGTCGCGTATAGGCTGGGAGTCGCGTACCGGTCGCATTGAGATCACGCACTAAACACGTACCCAACGCTTACCATGCGCGGATGCTATTGCGTAGGGATCGAGAACGGTGCACTTAGGGTGCGCGGATCCAAAAACATTGAAAAAAATGATATAAAATAAAGTTTTGAACATATAGTTAACAAAATATGTTTGAAAAACCCATTAAGTTCAAATAATATTTTTTAATTTTTAAAAGAATTAATTGAAAAAATAAGTTCAAAAAATGGTGATAAAAAAGTATTTTTAAAAAAACGTAATTAATTAAATTGACACACTGAATTTGAAAAATATACAAATCCAATCAAAATCATTAGACATGATATCTTCAGAGATAAGTTATAGATAGGAATTAGCATTTAAAAAACCTTTGAAATTCACTGAAAAAACCATAGGTTTCATGCACGTTATAGTTAGGAATTGGCATTTAAAAAACCTTTGAAATTCACTGAAAAAAACAAAGGTTTCAGGGGCGTTATAGTTAGGAATTGGCATTTAAAAAACCTTAGAAATTCACTGAAAAAAACATAGGTTTCAGGGGTGTTATAGTTAGCTGGACATTTCCCTCATACAAAACCCTAGAAATTCCCCTGTTATAGTTAGTTCAGCTAACTATAGCTCGCGCCCCCGCAATGCACTGCTGATGACGTCACATATTACATCACTCATGACATGGTCAGTGACATCACTGATGACATCACTGATGACATCTCAAATGACATCACTGATGACATCACTGATGACGTAATCCAGTGACTGTGTGTTTCTGTAAAGTTTAAATATGTTTTATATATTTATAGTGAAAGGCCTGTGGAAGAATGAGTGGGTGTACAAGTGTGTGAATGGATGATTTTCTAGGTGCATAACTGATTCTATGAGTGAGTCATTAAATGTATCTTACTGCAGACTAGTGACTAAACTGTGTGAATGTCTGTATGTGTCTGTCTGTTGGTGTATAAGTGACTGCCTGGTTTTGTGAATAGATATATGAGTGTCTATATGGGTTATTGATTGGTTGTCTGACTATCTGTATGGGTGCCTGAGTGTTTGTGTGCGTAGGGTGTGTGTGACTCTGTGCCTAGATGTGTGAGTTGGTGATTCTATGGGTGCATGGTTTTTAGAGCGCATCTGTGATGAACTGTATGGTTGAGTGAGTGTATGTATGGGTTTGTTAGGGATTGAATGTATATCTCAGTGGTACATGTGTGACTAACTACATATGTGAAAGGCAGTATATATGCGTGTAAGAGTATAGAAGTGGGTATATGTGAGAGTGTGTGATTGTGAGAGTGGCTGTATGGATGAGTGTGTGCTTGTACCAATGATTGTATAAGAGTGTAAGAATGTGGTACTATTTGTATGAGTAAGTGAACTTGAGTGTGTATAACTGCATTGGTGAGTAAATGGGAGTGTGATTAATTATTTGCATGACTGACTAGGTGTGAGAGTACCTCTATGGATGATTGGTGGTGTGTGAGTGTCTATGTAGGTATATAAATGCATATGATAGGCTTGTTCGGAGTGACTGTAAGTATGAGTGACTGTACAGGTGAGTGAGTGGAGGTGTATGTAGACCTAAGAGTTAATGAGTGGGTATGTAGGTATTGGTATTGGAGTATCCATGGTTTTGAGAATGGACGTCTGAAATTTTGAGTTGGTGTATCAACAGTTAAATTAGGGTGTGAGAAGATGCAGTAATTTATCACATGGATGACATCATCAGTGATGTAATCAGTGATGTCATTTGAGATGTCATCAGTGATGTCATCATTGATGTCACTGACCATGTCATGAGTGATGTAATATGTGATGTCATCAGCAGTGCCGACATCCCCTGGGGCTTTACATTTTAACAATGGGGGGCATCCAAACCCCCCCTAAGCCCCGGGGACCGCCACCCTCCGGGGCTTTGATGAGATAATTGTGTAGCGGAGGACACAAGGCCCCCCGCAGCCCCAGGGACTGCCACTCCCTGCGGATTTTTAAAAAATAAATAAACATGTGGGGGGGCTTGAGCCCCCCCACATGCCCTGGGGACCGCCACCTCCTCAGGGCACTAAGTCTTTAAATTTGGGGGACCACCATCCCCCGGGGCTTACCACCCCCGGGGCTTTGAAAATGTTCGGAGTGGGGCCGCGCAGCCCCCCTCCTGAAGCCCTTGATGGCCCTGGGGACTGCCACCCCCCAGGGCTGGCTCCTGCAGTGTCCCGGGGTGCCCACAGTGTTCCAGGGGTGCCCACCCCGGGACACTGTTGTTTGCTATGGCAGGGCGGGAGCCTCGCGGCTCCCGCCCTGCCATAGCAAACTGCTTTGGTATTTGGAAGAGAGAGCAGAAAACCTGCTCTCTCTTCCAAAAACCAAAGCCGATTTTTCCACATGGGGAGCTGCTAAGATGCAGCTACCCATGAGGAGCTGCTAAGATGCAGCTCCCCATGTGGAAAAGCAATGCTGGCTCCCGCAGGTCGCGGGGAGCCGGTGGGAATGTGGGGGGATTGGGGACCACCCCACGGTCCCCAATGGAGAGGGCCAGCCCCGGGGGATGGGGTCCCCAGGGCCATAAGTAGCCTGAGGAGAGGGGCAAGGCCTCCCTCCAAAAGAATTAAAAAAAAAAAAAGGCCATGCCCCGTGGGATGCGGTCCCCGGGGCCAAATAAGGCCTCCGGAGGGGGGCCATGCTGCCCCCCTCCAATTTTTTTTTTTTTTTTAATTAAGGGACAGGCCCTGGGGGATGGGGTCATTAGTGATGTCATGAGTGATGTCACTGACCATGTCATGAGTGATGTAATATGTGACGTCATCAGCAGTGCATTGCGGGTGCGCGAGTTATAGTTAGCTGAACTAACTATAACGGGGGAATTTCAATGGTTTTGTACAAGTGAAACATCCAGCTAACTATAACGCCCCTGAAACCTATGGTTTTTTCAGTGAATATATATATATATAGTTTTCAAAATGTATCCTTCCCTTCTACATTGTAAATGAGCACTACATTTCCATTAATATTACCAAGGGTCCTTAGATGGAATTTATGACTCTAACAATGGAGGCAGATCATCCACATCGCTTTAATCTTATATATTATATATATAAATATATATATATATATATGTGGTAATTGGCTTCTGTCATTTTACAGCTCGGCAAGGACAGCACTGTGCTAGTCCTCTGCTTAAAGACTTTGCTGTACAAATGGCAAAAGACTTTGTCCTTTTCTATCTCGGCGTGGATGACACTGTGCTAATCCTATGCTTAAAGATTTTGATAGAAAAACAGACATTTGAGGTGAGCAGATCTAGAGTGTCGCTGGTGTTGAGAGTGCTCCATACAGGAGCTGCTTTCCACCTAAACTTGAGAACTACCCAGAGTTCTCTGCTTCTTTTTTGCATAATTTATTCGTCACTCTATGCCTGAAAGGGTATTTCTTTCACTTATACTGGGTGCTCCCTTGTGTCTGGACAAAGCTATACCTCTCTGAAGAGCTCGAATTAGAGCGAAACACTGTGTCAGGGGTTGCTTTTACTCATTTCAGGTTGGCTTGATTGGTATTTTACCAATTCAAAGCTGTAATACTGTGCCTGAAGTGGTAATTGGCTTCTGTCATTTTACAGCTCGGCAAGGACAGCACTGTGCTAGTCCTCTGCTTAAAGACTTTGCTGTACAAATGGCAAAAGACTTTGTCCTTTTCTATCTCGGCGTGGATGGCACTGTGCTAATCCTATGCTTAAAGATTTTGATAGAAAAACAGACATTTGAGGTGAGCAGATCTAGAGTGTCGCTGGTGTTGAGAGTGCTCCATACAGGAGCTGCTTTCCATCTAAACTTGAGAACTACCCAGAGTTCTCTGCTTCTTTTTTGCATAATTTATTCGTCACTCTATGCCTGAAAGGGTATTTCTTTCACTTATACTGGGTGCTCCCTTGTGTCTGGACAAAGCTATACCTCTCTGAAGAGCTCGAATTAGAGCGAAACACTGTGTCAGGGGTTGCTTTTACTCATTTCAGGTTGGCTTGATTGGTATTTTACCAATTCAAAGCTGTAATACTGTGCCTGAAGTGGTAATTGGCTTCTGTCATTTTACAGCTCGGCAAGGACAGCACTGTGCTAGTCCTCTGCTTAAAGACTTTGCTGTACAAATGGCAAAAGACTTTGTCCTTTTCTATCTCGGCGTGGATGGCACTGTGCTAATCCTATGCTTAAAGATTTTGATAGAAAAACAGACATTTGAGGTGAGCAGATCTAGAGTGTCGCTGGTGTTGAGAGTGCTCCATACAGGAGCTGCTTTCCATCTAAACTTGAGAACTACCCAGAGTTCTCTGCTTCTTTTTTGCATAATTTATTCGTCACTCTATGCCTGAAAGGGTATTTCTTTCACTCATACTGGGTGCTCCCTTGTGTCTGGACAAAGCTATACCTCTCTGAAGAGCTCGAATTAGAGCGAAACACTGTGTCAGGGGTTGCTTTTACTCATTTCAGGTTGGCTTGATTGGTATTTTACCAATTCAAAGCTGTAATACTGTGCCTGAAGTGGTAATTGGCTTCTGTCATTTTACAGCTCGGCAAGGACAGCACTGTGCTAGTCCTCTGCTTAAAGACTTTGCTGTACAAATGGCAAAAGACTTTGTCCTTTTCTATCTCGGCGTGGATGGCACTGTGCTAATCCTATGCTTAAAGATTTTGATAGAAAAACAGACATTTGAGGTGAGCAGATCTAGAGTGTTGCTGGTGTTGAGAGTGCTCCATACAGGAGCTGCTTTCCACCTAAACTTGAGAACTACCCAGAGTTCTCTGCTTCTTTTTTGCATAATTTATTCATCACTCTATGCCTGAAAGGGAATTTCTTTCACTTATACTGGGTGCTCCCTTGTGTCTGGACAAAGCTATACCTCTCTGAAGAGCTCGAATTAGAGCGTAACACTGTGTCAGGGGTTGCTTTTACTCATTTCAGGTTGGCTTGATTGGTATTTTACCAATTCAAAGCTGTAATACTGTGCCTGAAGTGGTAATTGGCTTCTGTCATTTTACAGCTCGGCAAGGACAGCACTGTGCTACGTCCTCTGCTTAAAGACTTTGCTGTACAAATGGCAAAAGACTTTGTCCTTTTCTATCTCGGCGTGGATGGCACTGTGCTAATCCTATGCTTAAAGATTTTGATAGAAAAACAGACATTTGAGGTGAGCAGATCTAGAGTGTCGCTGGTGTTGAGAGTGCTCCATACAGGAGCTGCTTTCTACCTAAACTTGAGAACTACCCAGAGTTCTCTGCTTCTTTTTTGCATAATTTATTCGTCACTCTATGCCTGAAAGGGTATTTCTTTCACTTATACTGGGTGCTCCCTTGTGTCTGGACAAAGCTATACCTCTCTGAAGAGCTCGAATTAGAGCGAAACACTGTGTCAGGGGTGGCTTTTACTCATTTCAGGTTGGCTTGATTGGTATTTTACCAATTCAAAGCTGTAATACTGTGCCTGAAGTGGTAATTGGCTTCTGTCATTTTACAGCTCGGCAAGGACAGCACTGTGCTAGTCCTCTGCTTAAAGACTTTGCTGTACAAATGGCAAAAGACTTTGTCCTTTTCTATCTCGGCATGGATGGCACTGTGCTAATCCTATGCTTAAAGATTTTGATAGAAAAACAGGCATTTGAGGTGAGCAGATCTAGAGTGTCGCTGGTGTTGAGAGTGCTCCATACAGGAGCTGCTTTCCACCTAAACTTGAGAACTACCCAGAGTTCTCTGCTTCTTTTTTCTTTTTTGCATATATATATATATATATATATATATATATATATTACCTACTGGCGGTCGCCGGTAGGTAGTTATAGTTAGGACCCTGTTTCCATAGGAAAACCGCAACATTCTATTTGGAATAACTTTGGCGCCGGGCGACGAATCCTCGCGAAATTTTCAAAACTAATGGGGCGCTACGCTCCGCTCCTACCCTGAAAGTCTCGGGGGGATTCGTCAAGCGGGGGCTGAGATAAAAGGGGGGTCCCAAAACGCGTTTTTCCCATGCATTTTTCCATAGGACCTTTAGACACAGCTACAGCCCGAACGGCTGAACAGAGTTCCTTGAAATTTGGCAGAGAGGTAGTCTACAGGTCAAGGAAGTGCCTTTTGTAGGTTTGGTGTAAATCTGTTCAGTAGATTCTGAGAAAATAGCCTTTAAATCAATATATATATCTGAGCCAGCTTACGGTGCGCTTACGGTGCGCTTACCGTACGCGTACGGTGACGTGCGCGAGCGCGATTCTGATTGGCTGTTAGATCTTAGTAAACATTCGAATCGGTCGAAACCAGGAAGCGGCGGCCGCCATTTTCTATCTCGCACTCTGAGGGGGAGGAGGAAAAACAAACACAAAAAACGTGTTAAGGCGATGTTTAGACTGCTACCAACCACCGAACCTTGATGAAGGTATCCCCTATGAACCCCCAAGGCAAAAAATTCAAATTTAAATATTTTTGAAAAATCGGCAATTACGCTTACCGTACGCGTACGGTAAAAAATGTAAAAAAATGTATAGTTAGTGCAGGCAACTATAACTCACGCGACCGCAATCCTCTGCTGATGACATATGTGTCTTTATGAAAAAAAAATATTTGTAATATATGTATAGCTAAAATTTAATGGAAGAAGACATGGGCATATAATTGTCTAAATACAGTATTAGCATCAGCAGAGGATTGCGGTCGCGTGAGTTATAGTTGCCTGCACTAACTATAACGGGGGAATTTCATTGGTTTTTTATCAGTAAAATGTCCAGCTAACTATAACATGTGTGAAACCTATGGTTTTTTCACTGAATTTGCAAGGTTTTTTAAATGCTAATTCCTAACTATAACGTGTGTGAAACCTATGTTTTTTTCAGTGAATGGCAGTGGTTTTTTCAGTAGATAGTTATAGTTAGGACCGTGTTTCCATAGGAAATCCGCAACATTCTATTTGGAAAAACTTTGGCGCCGGTTGACGAATCCTCGCAAAATTTTCAAAATAGGTGGGGCGCTCCGCTCCGCTCCTACCCTGAAAGTCTCGGGGGGATTCGTCAAGCGGGGGCTGAGAAAAAAGGGGGGTCCCAAAACGCGTTCTCCCCTTGCAATTTTCCATAGGGACCTTTAGTCCAAGGTACAGCCCGAACGGCTGAACAGAATAACTTTAAATTTGGGAAAGAGGTAGTCCTCAGGTCAGGGATGTGCCTTTTGCAGGTCTGGTGTCAATCTGTTCAGTAGTTCCTGAGAAAATCAAAAGTAAAATCATATATATATGTGGGCGGAGCCTAACCACACATCTCATCCTGAGATCTGATTGGCTGTCAGCACTTCATCCAAGAAGAGTTGGCAGCCATCTTGGGACCAATATACATGATAGCACCTCATTAAAAAGCATTGCAGTTAATAGAAGGTTTTAAGACTTTAGTTACATTATAAATCATTTGTTGATGGTACCATAATCATTTTAGGAATTGTGGTATGTTCTAAGGTGATTTCACCATGTGAAAAAGCCTTCTGCTGGGATATCATGATTGAGATAAAAATGTTTTCTCATGCTTTTCCCACAGAGGTTTGGAAGGTGATCTATAAGCTAAACTGAGGGCTTATTTTCTGTAAATTCACATTATCTTTCTCAGTCATGTGAGAATGAAGTCTGACATTCTCAGTAAAACATGTACATCCAACAAGGGCAGAGACTGTCAGTTGATTCCTTTGTGTTCTACTGCAGCTTCCCAGAGTGTTCCAAAGAACAACTAGAGCGCTAACAGTCCTACTTATGAAAAACGAATGGCACACCTGAAGCCATCTTGCTTGGATTAAAGTGGTAACTCTTAAAACATTTAATTTAAAAAGGAACAAAATGAGGGGGTTCATTTTTCCATAAAAAGTATGATTAGTGCTGCAGAAAGAAAAATTAGGGCACATTTTGAGTGACTTCTCAAATCCTCTTCTATTTCATTAAAAAATGCTGACATGCAGACTGAAACATGAACTTTCAATACCAGCAGCAGTTTTCCCTGGTGAGCAGTAGCTTTACTACAGTGATCTAATGAGCAAAAAGAGTGCTAACATTCTGAATGTATGGCAAATGTGTGACACATCTGAATGCCTTCTTGATGGAATCAAAGTAAAAAACAAAGTATTTCCTACTGAGGAGACTGCAGTAAATGAGGAAATTAGGAAACTTCATAACAAATAAGTCACCAGAGACAAAAGAGCCCAAATGTAGCCCAAATATCACCCAGATGTAGCCCAAGTATAGCCCAATGACAGAATGTCCCAGAGTGTTCTTAAAAACAACTAGAGCGCTTACTGTCTTCATTATGACAAAAGTATGACACACCTGAAGCCATCTTGATTGGAATAAACTGGTAACACTTAAAACATTTAATTTAAAAAGGAACACAATGAGGGGGTTCATTTTGCCATAGAAATTATGATTAATGCTGAAGAAAGAAAATGAGGGCACATTTTGAGTGACTTCTCAAATCCTCTTCTATTTCATTAAAAAATTCTGACATGCAGACTGAAACATGCACTTTTAATACCAGGAGCAGACTTCCATGTTGAACAGTAGTTTTACTACAGTGATCTAATGAGCAACTAGAGTGCTAACTTTCAGAATTTATGGCAAATGTGTGACATATCTGAATACCTTCATGATGGAATCAAAGTAAAAAACTGAAAGCATTTCCTACTGAGGAGACTGCAGTGCATGAGGAAATTAGGAAACTTCATAACAAATAAATCTCCCAAGATGGCCACCGGAGACAAAAGAGCCCAAATGTAGCCCAAAATCACCCAGATGTAGCCCAAATATAGCCCAATGACAGAAGTGTGCAAAACACATTATTTTGTGTTTTTGCAGTGTTATATAGTGCAGACTTGTCAGGTATTGGAGTGCTTTACATGAGCATTGGTTACATCACACAAGAACAAATTCATTTTGGTTGTAGACATGGGGAGACTAAGTGATTTGACCAGAATCACAGAATGTCGAGCTGAAGCAGAAACTCCAACCTGGTTCCCCAGTTGCAAAGTCTGCAGTTCTGGAAGTAACACCACATCCTCTCCCCTAAGTGCAACATTTAATCAAGTGGTCAACTGGATAAAAAAAACATAAAGATAACAAATAATTTAAAAGTGCTTTGTCGCTATTTGAAAACTCAGAAAAGATGTCCTTATTTTAGTCTTTTAGAGCACTAATCATAATTTTGATGCCAATAAGACCCTCTCATATATGTAATTTCTAAAGGAAATGCTCTAGGTATTACAGTTTTCATTACATCAAGATGACGTCAGGCGTTCCACACTTTTGTAATAAATATAGAATGTTAGCAATCTAGTTGTTCATTAGGATACTGTTGAGAGGCAGAGGCCAGGGGCACGGACTCTGAAAATTGAAGGCAGGTAGGAGAGTGCAAAGGCAACAATTTAACCACACTGAGCAGGCAGGAAGGGCCGTGGCAGCACAACAGACTATGGAGGGCAGTGGAAAGGGGGGCAGGGGCAACAAACCAACAATACAGGACTTGCAAGAGAGGCTGTGGCAATGTAATAGACCATTGTGGGCAGAAGGAAGAGGCAATGGTAGTACAACCATACATGCCAACAGACCCGATTCAGCCAGGAAACGTCCAATGTTTTTAAGCTCAAATGGGCTTTATTTGATCTGTCTCCTGTCTACAATCTCCTCTTTTTCAATGTAACTCAAAGGGGAAAACCAATACCCCAGTTTTTTTTCAAAATCTCCCTCTTACCAAGCTCAAAATGTTCGCAAGTATGGTACATTGGATCATGGAAGGAAATGGGGTAGGGACATGGACTTGGATAACAGAGGACAGGAGGGACATGGAGAGGTGCACCAAACTGACCCTGCAGGGCAGGCATCAGGGTTTGCAGCAGCACAATACACCACACAGGGCATGCGGGACGGGAGTGCAGCACAAAAATTCATAGAAAGCAAGAGGGAGGGGACAGGACCATGCACATGGACAACAGAGAACAGAGGGGCAAGAGGCAATGGTAGCTAGCTGACCATAATGGACAGACAGGAGAGAAAGCTGCAGCACAACAGACCATAAAGGGCAGGAGGGACGGATCAGGGGAATTACAATTTAACAGACAAGCCAGGAGGGAGGGAGTAGGGGTCTTCACATGTAAACAGAGGGCTGGGGGCAAGGGGGCAGGGCAGGAGCATGGAGGTCAGGCAGGATGGGCACTAGAAGCAAGACACACCATGAAGAGCAACAGTGAGACTGTGATGGCATACACACAGACCATGGAGGGAAGGTGGGAGGGGGTCAGGGGCAGCTAACTGACCACACAGGGAAGGTGGGAGGGGCCATGGCAGCACAGAAGACCATGCATGGCAAGTGGGAGGGTTAGTGGCAGCACAATGGCTATGATGGGCAAGAAGGAGGGTGCAGGGGCATGCACAAAGGACGATGGAGGATAGAAGGGAGGGTCAGGACCTGTGCACAGACAAGAAAGTTCAGGGGAAGGGGCCTCACAACAGACCGCACGGGGCAGGCAGGAGGAGCAGTTGCAGCACAACAGACCAGGGAGGGCAGAAGGGTGTGGCAGTACAATGGACCATGTAGGACAGGAGGAAGAGGATAGGGGCATGGCATGTGGACAGGCAGGGTGGAGGTGGCAGGGACAGGTTACAGTCATCTGACAATGCTAGGCAGGTGGGAGGGGAGTGGCAGCTCAACAGAACGCTCAGAGTAGATAGGAGTGGCAGGTCCATGGAACATGGTGGGCAAAAAGGATGGAGCAGGGGCATGCACAAAGACATCGGAGGGCAGGGGGAAGGAGAATAGGGGCAGTAAGCTAAGCACAGAGTTTAAGCAGGAGGTCAATGATGGGGCATAGAATTGGGCAATGGAGGGCAGGAGGAGTGGACTGGTACATCATACTAAATTGAGGGCAGTGGCAGCACATCAGACCATGCATGGCAGGAGGGAGGAGGCTAGTCCATGGATTCACACAACAGAGGATAGGGAGGAGAGGGATGGGGCAGCAAGCTAACTGTTCAGAGAAGGTGGGTATTAGGAACTTTATTGTTTTTAAAACGTGTGTCTGTGCGAACTACTTAAAATATGAACAAGTATGCAGCATAATCTCACTTTTATTCAGGAAGAAGAGGGCGTTTGTGACTGTGACTCCGGGCTCACTTGGCAGAAACACCCCCTGACCCTCCACCCCCTATCGCAAAATGTAATGCCCGTGAAAAGGGTAGGTGAACACAGTGTTATATAGAACATACTCCTGAGAGCACGATTGAAAATTAAAACTAGATATAGTGTATGGTATAAACTATGCACCAAAAAGTGTGATATAAGATTAACCGGGCGTGAAATATAATATGCAATACATTGTGCGCAATGACAGATTCATTGGAGAGCGCGAGATAGCACAGGCACTAGCGCGTGCTATGCGATATGCGCCTTGGAGTGTAATATGCACAGGGCAGTGTTGTGTAACCTAACTAGTCTCTAAAGTTGTAATATAAAATATGAGATGGGGAGTGTAACGTTGCATATGCACTGTGACAAAGATATGGATCCCAGATTGTGATATGTATGGCATAGCACTGTGCGTTATAACATAGGCATCGAGGAAGGCACGTTAGATGGGGCAATATAACCCGTGCGAAGACAAGTGTGGCATGACATATTCACGGGGTGGTGTTACAGTGCACATGGGCTAGAGAGTGTCATAGCATATGCACTAGCTGGTGGAATACAACACAGAGGTGTGTGGCACTCAGCAGGCAATGGTGGGTGTAACACAGCATTGGGCTCTGCCAGGAGCGCGCTGTGACTCTCAAGTGATGTTCGTCCCCTTTCCAGAGAGTAAAATAAAAAGTATTACACATCCGGCAGTGGATGTGTGTTTTATTAACCGTGAGGGGGGTTTCTTGCATAGTTTTAGTCGAATTCTTGTCGAATCCCCTTTGAATGGCTTGGTGTGCATGTGTATTAAATGTGCCCGTCAATAGCTACCCATGTTTTGTATAAACAAACGACAAGGGTGTCTACCGGGATTAGGCACGGTAGGGCATCAGACATGTCAGAGCTTCACTAGTGGTGTAAATACATTCCACGTGGATTCATTGTATGCATAGTCGCCTTTTAATGAATATCACGCAAATCGTCATGGTGATAGGTACGTACGGTTTGTCCAGCATGTCCTAGGTGTGTCTATAAATATATATTTTTTAAAAATAATAAAAAACAGTGGCCGGCCCTGGAGATTGGGGTCAAAAAAATATAATTAGGAGACAGGCCCTGGGGGATGGGGTCATCAGGGCCAATAAATTAGAATAAGATTAAAATAAATAAAAGACTGGCATCGTGCCGGAGGCCACGCCTCCTTCTTGCAGCACTCTGCAAACGCGCCCCCTGGCCAGTTGTAAGTTGGGGAATTAATTCCTCTTCAATACTGAGGGTCCCTGAGGGCCAACTAGCCCAACAGGCATCTCCAGTATGCGCCAGGGAGCTGCGCTGCAGAGAGGTGTTCTGAGGGCAAGCCCCTTTTTACACCTCTCTGCAACGCAGCTCTGTGGCGCTTACTGGAGGTACCTAGTGGTCTAGTTTGACCCTAGGGACCCTTAGGATTCAAGGGGACTTAATCTCTCAACTTAGAACAGCCACAGGGCGCGTTTACACAGTGGTGAAGGGAGGGGACGGGGCCTGAGGTGACGTGTGCAAACACGCACTATGGCACGTTTTAAATTGGGGATATAATTTCCCTTCAATTCTGAGGGCCCCTGGGGGCTAACTAGCCCACCAAGTGCTTCCAGTAAGCGCCACTGAGCTGCATTGCAGAGAGGTGGTCCAGGCCGTGCCACTTTTTACACCTCTCTGCAACGCAGCTCTGTGGCACTTACTGGAGGTACCTAGTGGGCTAGTTGGACCCTAGGGACCCTCAGGATTCAAATGAACTTAATCTCCCAACTAAAAACGGACACAGGGCGTGTTTACACAGTGGTGAAGGGAGGGGACGGGGCCTGAGTTAACGTGTGCAAAAACGTCCTGTGGCCTGTTTTAAGAGGTAGTTTTAACCCCCCCTGCCCTATTATATACTAGGGGCTTACAGAGGAGGTCATGCTAATCACAGGGGGACCCCAACGCATAATGTTCCCTAGTGTATGTAGGTGTTTTCACTGTATTCTTAGTGTCTTTTAACATAGCACTGGCTCTAGGACTGGTTAGTCAGACTCAGTTACCACCAGTATCCGTCTGAAAAAGTTGAGGGTACAGGATGATTTTGCAACAAGGATTCTTTCTGCTCTTCTTTTTGTTCTTTCTGCACGTTATCCTTCTTCCTGCAATTTTCTTCGTCTTTGAGGACTTCTGTTGCTTCTTTCTGCACTTCTTTTTTTTCTTTCTGTGCATTTTTTCTTCTTTCTTCACATGTTCTATCTCTGTAGGCATAGTTAGAAATTAGCATTTAAAAAACCTTTGAAATTTACAGAAAAAACAATAGGTTTCAGGCACGTTATAGTTAGGAATTAGCATTTAAAAAACCTCAGAAATTCACTGAAAAAACCATAGGTTTCAGGGGTGTTATAGTTAGCTGGACTTTTCACTTGTACAAAACCATTGAAATTCCCCGGTTATAGTTAGTTCAGCTAACTATAACTCGCGCGCCCGCAATGCACTGCTGATGACGTCACATATTACATCACTCATGACATGGTCAGTGACATCACTCATGACATCACTGATGACATCTCAAATTACATCACTGATGACATCACTGATGACATCATCCTTGTGATAGAGTGGCAGACCTCCTCTCACCCTAATATAACCTTTGATACACACATTCAAAAATAGAGACTAAAATGTTCAAAACAATGGACATACCAATACCAGTTACAACAACCTCTTCAGTAATTCTAAGATCCACATACACATCCACTCATTCACCAACAGTCCTATACAGTCACTCATACATGTACTCACTCATCATATGTACTCATACACCTATACATCCTGTTACACAATGCCACTCATCCATAGAGTTACTCACACACATAGTCACTCATGCTAATAAAGAATCAAACATACATTTACTTACATATACAGTTATACACACACCACCACACTTACTTCTACGGAAACTTACACATACTTAGTCTTTTAAACAATCACTTATAGAAACACATACTTATTCATACAGGAACTCTTTCAATCTCTCACTCTCACATATACTCACTTATATACACCAATAGTCACATATACTAATTTAAAACATATGTAGTTACTCATAAAGACACTATTGAGACAGTCATTCACTCACTAACACACCCATACACACACTCATCCATCCATACAGTCCTGCACACATGCTGTCTTCAACACATACAAACAGTGAGTCACTCATTCATGCACCTATGCACTACGTAATACCCCCCACCGAACCATGCAGACACTCAGACTGATACTCAAAAAACCAACTAATAACCTATATAGACACCCATGTAGCTACTCACCAACCCATGCAGCCACTTATACACAAAGTGAGAGACTGATACAGATATTTACATATTTAAACATTACTCACTAAGCCATGTATTCACTATGATACACTTAATCAGTCAGTTACACAATCAATTTTTCAAAAACAAATAATCCATTTAGACACTTATATACCCATTTATTCTTCCATCATTGTTTAGATATACATATATAAAACATATTTAATTTTCTGAAAAACAGACATTCACTGGATGATGTCATCAGTGATGTCATCAGTGATGTCATTTGAGATGTCATCAGTGATGTCATGAGTGATGTCATTGACCATGTCATGAGTGATGTAATATGTGACGTCATCAGCAGTGCATTGCGGGGGCGCGAGTTATAGTTAGCTGAACTAACTATAACGGGGGAATTTCAATGGTTTTGTGCAAGTGAAAAGTCCAGCTAACTATAACACCCCTGAAACCTATGATTTTTTCAGTGAATATATATATATATATATATTTACCTTGTCATACTTACCATGCATGGTAAAGTCAGGCATCAGTGTGGTAAAAGCTGCATGGAAACGTTATATATTGTCACATAACCCTAAAAATGGATTGCTATCATTCGTCATATTAAGAATGTTACTAGTGACTGTCCCTCACTTGAAGTTTTTGAGTTTCAAATATTAAATTAGAAAAACTAACGGTCCTAGACTTCTAGGGTACTGAATGAGCATTTTTATTCTAGTATTTCAAATAATACATTAAAGAGAATGTTGGAACTATTCAAGAGAATGTACTTTGTTTGTGGCATGAGGGCATAATATTGACGACCAAAAGATTGGGATGGGTCATGTAGTCTCAATTGTATTTTTTCCCTGCTTTATGGCACACTGAGCACAAGTTGTAAAAGAACAGACATGAATAAAGTATGTTCCCATGAGGAACAGGGTCAAGACTGATTTTCATATGGGTGGGTCTGAATTGGGGTGGCAAAGTGAGCTAAAGAACGATGAAGGATTCAACCCAGATCTAATAGTGACTGGGAATGGGTGCCTGAAAAGTTTCAGTGCTCCAACAATCATCTCCTTGTGTTTGCTTTGATCACCCTAAGTTGGCAGGGTATGCCCAGACGTGGGTCGCTTGCTCACTTTGCCACTGGATTCAAGCTAGCCTGGCTGATGAAGAGTGTTACCTCAAAACCAGTCCCAGGATGCTTGTTTCTGGTCCAGGGAAGACCTGGCTTGGCAGTTCAGGCTGGACTGTTCCCATGAGGAACAGGGTCAAGACTTATTTGCATATGGCTGAGTCTGAACTGGGGTGGCGAAATGAGCTAAAGAACAATGATTGATTCAAGCCAGATCTAATAGTAACTGGGAGTGAGTGTCTGGAATGTTTCAGCGCTCCGTCGACCATCTTCTTGTGTTTGCGCCCAATGGCAAGCTTCACACTAGCCCCCAGCTCTGCATGTTTTCAGTTCTACCTTATGCTTGTGCCGCTTCGACCTTACAGTTCAGTTCAAATTTCATGACCAACCATAATGTGCTCCTTTCTAGCCTCTTCAGGATTCCCCATGGGCTTTGCTTCCCTCTCCTCCTCAACACTGCAACACTGCTTATCATGAGTCTAGGTCCTCTCGAGTGGGCCCACTTTCTGCCGTCATACTACTACAAATTTTATTTAGGTATTTATTGTTTTTATTCATAAAGAACAGCTGTCACCAAAATGCATTCCAGAGCTTAAAGCCTCACAACATAAATTAAAAATAAAGGAACAGTCAAAGAAGGTGGGAGATGAACTGGTGCACGTCTAGAGGAAGAACATTCCAGAGTTTGGGCTTAAAGCCGTAAAGGATCATCTCCCGCACATTCCTTGTTGTAGCGGGTGACTGAGAACAGTGAAAGGCACCCTGATCTGTGGACCATAAGCAGGAGTACAATGAGATCAGAAAGAACGGAAGGCTTTGACCAGCATTGTAACAGGCCGAATGGATGAAGTGGAGTATCTTGAAATGTATTTATTTATTTAACAGCTTAATGTAATGCTAATGCACTTTTATATATGTAGACTCTGTACAGTAAACAACACCCATAGGAATATATTGAACAGAAGAAACTATAAAAAAAGCTAAGTCAAAGCCAAAATACATAATTGGTAAGATACAGTTCAAAGTCCAGTCCATGCTGGTCAGTTAAGCCAACACCACCACAGAGGTGTTCAATAAGCCAAACACATTTGATTGGTTGAACAGTAGTGGAGTAGGATCAGTGGGAAACTGCGTAACAGTAATGCCCTAAGGGAAAATAGAGTAAAAGTAAGGTAATGGAGAGGCCAGTGGGGAATTACGAGGCTGATTTGAGGGATATCATCTTTGAGCAAACATTTTATAGAGTGGATTGTGGACAATATGGCTGAAGAATAGACTCAGTGGAAGGACACTCAGGGGGTTGCAACTGAGGTGGGGGGAGGTAAGTGAGCTAGTGAGCAATAACTTCTGATTTAAAACGGGTGTCAGAAAACACTGACCTTGTACTCCTGATCTAATTGGAGCAATGCACTCTTCTGTCTCTCACCAGGTCCACTACTAACTGCATAGACTAGGATATAAGGGCTGCCATAGTAGAAACGGAGACATCCAACACCATCCATTTGGATTGTTATTTCTGCTGGACACTGATAGCAGCATGTCAAAAGACTGAAGTGGGTATATAAAGGCAATAGGATATATCTTTGTAACCTGCCGTAAGCGTCCTGCATCTATAATACCAGTGAATGGATATTCTTTAGCAATATCTCTGATAAACCAGGTCTCTGTTTTCTAATATAAAACTTGTTCTTCTTTCATAAGACGGCCTTAGTCTAGAGTGGCGTGTTGGGCAAAAAAAGATTTTCTGGAATGTGACCCAAGAGATTTTCAGTGCCTGATATTAATTCAAGCAATCCATCCTTCACACTCTAAGTATGAAGGGTATACCCAGACTTGGGTCATGTGCACATTTCTCATATGGCTCAAGCTACAGCCAACTGGCAAGTGCTGGCAGTTCAGGATGGACTGCTCCCATTAGGAGTGGGGTTGGTACTGATGGGGGGGGTGGTTGTGTCGAGTGGCAGGTTGTGTTAAAAAAGATGGAATGGAATGTGGCTTCGAGACAAGTACCTGAGATTCTGTCAAGCATTTCATCGATCACCTTGTTTTTATTATTTGTCATTGATACCCTAAGTGAGACTGGCATACCCAGACGTAGGGGCCATGCTCACTGTGCCATAGGACTTAAGCTACACCCTACTGACTAGCCCCAAGTAGGGCAAAACCAGTCTGAGGCCGCTTGTGGTTGCTTTTGGAGGGGGCCTTGCCTGGCAGTTCGGGGCTGGCTAATCTCATGAGGACCAGGGTCGGTATAAATTTGCAGAAGGAGAGTCTTTGTCTAAAGTGGTGTGTTGGGTGAAAAAAAAACAATGGAATGGAATGTGATCTGAGTATTCTATACATTTCCTTGTCTTTGCAATTGATGTCCTAAGTGTGCCCAGGTGTGGGTGCCATGATCATTGTGCCATAGATATCAAGTTTCACACTACTGAGAGCCCGAAGCAGGGCGAAACCAGTCTGGGGATGCTTTTAGTTTCTTCTACAGGGGGTCTTCACCTGACAATGAAGTATGGACTGTTACCATGAAGAACAGCATAAGGGGTATTTTGTTTACAGTGACACTGTGGGTGAAAAATTAAAGAGTGGAATCGTCAGTGGCTCACATTAATTAAAGTATTCAATTTAACACCTTGTTGTTGCTCCTGAAACTAAAGCATAATGAGAGAAGAATATTTTTTGTATGTGCAACAGCACATTTCCCTTTTAGTAAGCTAACTTTATAACTATGCTTTTCACTGCTGGAGATGAGCTTTGTTTCTCATTGACAGCCACTGGTAAAGCAATCAACAAGCATTAATTTTCTATGGTTCCTAATATTGGCATTCATACATCACTTGCTGAGAGATATTAGTACCAAACGCATAATCATATATGCAGAGACTCCCCCAAGACTGCGGGGCCTCCACCACAAGTGCAGAGACTCCTCCATGACTACGGGGCCTCCATCACGAGGGCAGAGGCCCTTTGTGAATCAGGCCTATAGTGTATATGGTGGACCCCATACCACACTCGCTTTCCTTAGAGTGAAAGGGTGGCAGAGAGACAGTTTGCATGCCTTATTGAAGGAAGGAGATGAAGCAATCCAGGGCAGTGTCAGTTAAGCCAATCCTGAGATGGTTGATGTGTATGGCATAATAATTGGTGTCAAAGATCAGAGAGTGGCCAAGCAGCAGGAGATCTGCAGGGGTACCAAGGTTGCTAGTGTTACAGAAAATGCAAAGACATACTACCGAAGTGGCTTTAGTGCAGTCTCCAGTCCAAAAGCTAGAGTGAGTTAGGTCAACATTGTCATGGTTTCAGCCATCTACCCAGAATTGTTGCATACTTTTAGTAAAGGCTGGGAACAGAATAATGGTTCTATAATTATTTAAATCCCTGGAGCCAAGGCCTACCTTCTTACGAAGAGGGTTATGGATACATTTTTGCAAAACTCTTTAATGTCCTGCATCAATGGGGCCATTGAAGGCAAGGCAGAGATGTTTTGCAAGTGTTGGAGCTGGCAACTTCAAAATTACAGCGCTCAAGAACTATCAGCAGAGCCCAATTTAGGATTGCCATGAGCCTTAAGGACCTCCAATCAAGATATTGGAGCTATAGAATGTTGCTTAGCATTTTTGGTGACTGGACTTGGGGTATTAATTTCCTTCCAAATATGTAGTATTTTATCTGAAAAGAAAGAGGCAAGGACTTCACATAGAGCCTGTGAGGGAGTACAGAGGAGGGCCATGCAGTTCTGAGATGTGAAAGAGCAGATCACCTTAAACAGGTCATGGACAAAATTAGCTGAGGACGTAAGCTGAGAAATAATAAAACTAGCTTTGCCGGCATGTAGACAGGATTTATAATGCCATAATTGGTTTCTTTTTTAAAGCCTTTCTCTATTATTCATTTTGTAAAGTAAACATTTTATCCTCAAGTGCACCGTGAATCTGGACTCTTAGTTTACTCATAGCTGTGTACATTATCCATAACATACACTACCGGTACAAAAAATAGAAAAACACGAATACAGTCAATCGGTAAAATAATCAAAAATCTTAAACTATAAGCAATATGTAAGGATGTCAGTGAGAGTATTAGAATGAAGGGAAAGAGGAAAAAGAAAGCGAAAGAAGGGGTAAAAGGGTGGGTTGTTTCAGCAAAGGGCCGGGCGAAATGTGGTCTATCATGGAGGACAGTCAGTGGATGTCATAGTATGTGTATGCATAGTAGTACAATCATGTACTGGTCTTGTCCATGGTGATGTGATTATTTAGTTATATGGGGGTAAGGGATGGCCTTCATCTTGATATGGAATTCAGATGTTTGGATTGGACACAGAAGAATCTCAAGCCATGGTCTTATCCAGAGGTTAGGAAGTAAGTGATATAGTCAGTCTTGTTCTTCAATTACCATATAAGGAGGCATTGGGATCATCATCAGCAGGTAGAATGGGTGGGATGCATTAGTAATGGAGGTTTTAACAACTGAGCTCATTTATAATCACACTCAGGTAGACCTCACAAATGTCCACAAATCTTATCAAAGGAGGCTAATTGAGCATTACATTTGTATATCATAAATGTCTGTCCTGCCACGATCATCATCTCCTTAAACCAGTCAGAATGTGAAGGTTCTGGTGGAGACCACCAGAGCCTGAGCACACAGACTTGCAATGGGCAATGCCATAGCAAGTCTTCTCCTCCTTTGTTCGTTCTGTCCCTCAATATCAGTCATGTCATGTAACATGATCAAAAAGGCAGAAAAGGAGAAGAAATTATCTAAGGAGGTTCTTAGAGAGGATTCAGTTTGTGATCAGTAGCATCTGTGCTTAGTGCGGGACCATAGGATGTGTAATATGTCATAGCTCACATGGCCACACCATCAACGGTTCAAAGTAAGATTCATGTGGGTCAAACAAGCTTATGTGGTGACCGATGCCACTTGTGAGGTATTTTAGCTTTGAATATATTTACATTTACATTTTAGGTCAAGATCCAACTGTCAATGAAATGATAAAAAAAAGAAACAGATACATTTCCTCAATGGACAATAAACAACCCCCAAACAAACAACTGCCTCCTCTTCGCCAGCTACCGTACTGCCCCTCCGACTAACAATTGTAGGTCATACAGTTCCCAGACCCTGTCAAGTAATACAATGTATTAGGCCTGTGGGCCATCATGATGCTGGCGAATTGAGGCATAATAGCCATCCAGCTTTGAGGGGTGTCCTGGTTTCAGGAACCGGAGGAGCTTTGGACAAGACAATTCTTTACAGTCTTTGCCAAAATCACCTAGCAGTTGGCCCCATTGTTTAGTGAAGGTTTTACCTCACGACACGCTAACATTGACAATTTCTCTATATTCAGAAGCCACAACAGCTTTTCAATCCATTTGTGTTCAGGTGGCAGCACCGTTTGTCCCCACAGACCCAGGATGGTTTGTTTGGCAGCCAGGTGGGAAACCAATTTGCCCAGGAAGCCATAGAGTGGATAAATATCCTGTGCCGATCGTCCCAGAAGAATTACTTTGGAGCATAGACCTGGGTTGGACAGCAGAAAGCTGATATATTTTTCTTCTCTTTTGTCACAAACAGATGTACTCACTTTAAACCCATTTCAATATAAAAAAGACACATAGAAACACTTTGCTATCTGATCATCATCCTTAGTACCATAAATCACGGTCCTCCAATGGATCATTTTGTTGAGCTAACAGGGACCGGAATACTTGGAGAGCTTGAAGCAATTTCTTCATGAGGACCTGGAATTAAAGAATTGCCTAAAACATACCTATTCCATTACCTTTCTCAGGTACAGAAACACAAATCTTGAGGCAAGAAAAATGACTAAAAGAATGCGACAAAAATGATAATCGTAACTCATGTAAAGTATTTATCTAAAGCCTCCTTTGAATGGACAGATCAATGGAATCGCATTTTGAATCAGATTTAGTAATTACTACAAGTAGCCTCACAATACAAAACAGGAAATAATAAACATTTGCAGCTTGCTTGAGGATAGAGGGTGAGAGAGAAACAAAAAAACTATTTGAGACTTAGTTATGAAAGCAAACAAACCAAAGCAAAACTGAGAGATTTAGTCCGTCTTCAATATAGATCTGGCCAATTCAGAACTGCAGCACAGCGTGCCACAGAAGGAGTAACTTAACCATTCAGCTGAAAGGTTATTTCCTGCTCAACTTTACCAGCCAATAAAGTGCAGGTTCCAGAATTGCAGTTCAGGACAGTTCAGTGCAAGGTTTTGGCATTAAGGTAAATCAAGAGTCAGTCCATCAGCATGCCAAGCAGGGATATTGAAAATGACAGCCAACCCCAATTCCTCCTTTAAGAGGGGAATTATACTTCCAAAGGTTCACGGTTTACTCCCCAAAAAAGTATCCTTTTCATCAGTCCATAGGGTTTTTATTGATCGCTCACAGTGGGCTGTTCATAGGGTGAACAATACATCACCAAGAAAATTAAGCAATCCTTTTGCAAATTCATTAGGTTTACTAAATTCAATTTGTATTATATTTCCGTTCCCTTCCACGGAAGTAGGTGGAACTTCACTTTACTCAAAGTTTGTCCGTTCCCAAGCAATTTTCCTGGGTTTGCAATAAAATTGCTACATTTTTGTCAAGAGTGTTGGCTAACTAGAAGTGAATCCATTGTTAATCAATACTGAAAATAAACTTCATGAAAAGTTCTCACAGTGGCTAAAGTGACTGCTTCATATGATTTTACACTTCGGCAGGAAAGAAAAGTATTTGTGGCCTACACGAAATTTCGCTGAATCATTGTGGTGTTATTAATATTATAAAGCACACATTAATAAATGCATTTTGACATCTCTTGATTAATTCAATTTTTCTTCTTCTTTTAGAGACTACATGTCAATATTAGGCACTACTAATAAAAAAATCTTTTTATAACATCATTTTGCATGTTATCGTTTTCAAAACATAATATTAACGTGTGACTATAAAATACACGTTTGCCACATAAACGTTATAGAAAGCTGCAGGTTTGCATAATGTCGATTATTACTTGATAAGCATTCTCAGCATTTCAGGAGCTTCTTTATGCAGACATTTATTTCATTTTAATACATATTGAAAATTATCGTCACAACACTCTGTATGTTAGCTATATCTTGTTTCTCGTAGCACGTAAATACATTCATGCATCCTTATCTTTGTTTCTCTCATTGCTTATGTTTTCGTATTATCATTTTCGAACGCTCTGCATGCTTTTACGGTGCAGTATGAGATCTTACATTTTGAGACTTAGCCAGTTAACATGTCTTCATCAAAATAATTGTCGTAAATAATAGTGAGATTTGAGAGAGGCTACTGTCATTTAACATTTACGCTCCATCAGTCGATACAGATCCCAGAAGAATTACTTTGGGGCATTGAGCTGGTTCCGACCATGTGATTTTTTTTATTATAGGCAACTCCGAAGACCCGAATGGTCGTAGGTTTGGACTTGACCAGAGTATTTATGTCAACGCGCCTTACTTACCACATCCCCTCCAAAAAGGGTGGTCTCCTCCTCTCTTCATCTTGGCCAGGCCCAAAGGGTCATAGTGCCACGAATAACGAAATTTGAGCGGTGTGTCTTATCCCCTTGCATGGTTTGCAAAATTGTTATTTTGAATTAGTATTTCTTCCTACTGGTCGTGTTCTAGTGTAATGCATATCTCTTAGGCCCAAGCTTATTGATAAGAATGATTGAGTGTACCCTGTTTGGTAGAGAGCATGTTGTATGTGAGAGATGTGGCATGTCACCCATACAATATCTGAGTTATTTCTAAAGGTTGTGAGTGCTTGCATGCTCTCTTGCTTGATACATGCATCATGTAGCCATTGACGTATTTGCCAGTATTAGTATATCTCCATCTCTGGGAGAAAGTACTTCTCCCTCAGTTGCTCAAAAGATTTAACTGATCGCTGTGTATACATGGCTTGCAATCTTTTGCAGCCACCCTCCAGCTATTTGGTTTGTGGGGTTCTAGACAGTCCAGGAGCACATTTGCAATTTCCCCCATAGAGACGTGAATGGGAAGGGAAAGGTAGTGAGGCAATATTTCAAACCCATTCTATCCCATACCTCGAGTGTCCCTCTTGTGATTGGGAAAATGTACGGTGTACGTCCACTCAGTTCTAGGTTGCCAGGGACCTCCCACAGGAGGCCCACCACCACTGGCTGGTCTTTCATACACCATCCCTTCTCCATCTACCTACAAGTCCAATGAACAAGAAAGCAGAGGTGGGCAGCTGCGTAGTAATGCCCAGCCTCCGACCAGTCCTCTCGGCTTGCCCTGTCATATGAACTAAGCAGACATACATTAAAAGTCATCTATATGATCCCAGGGGATTCGAAAGGTCAGGGTTTGGAAAAGACAGAGGATCCTTAGCAAGATAGTAATTTTTTAGGCTGTAATCAGCAGAGGCTGGCACAGGTAAGCGTGGTTGGTCCGTGGGGTGGGGCAGGGTGGAAGTCGACAGATGACGGAATATGTATTATTTATTTATTTAATTATACCTTTTCCGTCGTCTGCCGATTTCCCCCTCCCTCCCTGCCCCACCACGCCCACCATGTTTCCCTGTGCTGACCACCACGGGCTGCAATGCTCCCCAGGAGGACAAAGATTTATGTCTAAATGGTGAGTTCCATGTAGATCCCACATTTCAATCACTGGAGATTTAGATCTCTGTTTTTAAATTAGTGTTGTTGCCTATGCGAGGCCCAAATAATCTCCATGAAAGGAGGCCCTAAAGAGAGATGACAATATTTGTATCGTAGTGACCACACTTCGAGGTGCAGAAATGTTTAGGATTTCAGATTTAGTTACATTATTTATGAATCCCAATACCCTTTGATAGAGTTGAAATTCTTCAAGTACCTGGGGCAAGGAGAAAGTTGGTCCTGTAAGGGACAGAAGGATATCATCGACAAACATAGACAACTACAGTTCCTGTTGGCTGAATTTGATACCTGTGTTTGAGGGTTAGCCCTGATATGCTGCGTCAGGGGTTCCAATGTGAGAGCAAACAGGTGTGGTGATTGGGGGCATACCGAATTGTGTGCCTTGGCCAATGTCAACCCACTTGGAGAAGAGACCATTAACATAGATCTAGGCCCTTGAAGCTTAATAGCTTGTCAAACACCAAGGCAGGAAGGGGTCCGTCACTCCTACCGCATGAAGAACATCAGCCATGAAGTTCCAATTAACCCTATCAAATGCCTTTTTGGTGTCTAATGTAACCAAAATAAATTGTTTTGTTCCTGTGGTTCCGATGTCTTGAAAGTGTCTTTTTTGTATTGTCCCCTGCTTGGCATTCTTGGATGAAGCATGATTGATCTGGAAGTGTCAAGCCTCCCATCAGGGGTTGAAGCCAGAGGGTTGCTAGTTTGGTAAGAATTTTGGCATCAATATTCAGAAGGGAGATGAGGTGATAGGCCATGTTTTTATTAGGTTTGTGGAGTAAAGAAAATGTAGACTAGGCCACAGTAGGATCACCCTACCATCCTCGGTCACCTCTCAATAGATTTTAAGGAGCACTATTAATAGAGTGGGGCCAAGCATATATAAGAGGCCGCTGTGAACCTATCAGGGCACAGCAGTCTGGAGCGCCACAGCTTAGGTATATCCATAATAATTTTTGTCCTTCTCTAAAGGCCTGTTCAGTCTCTCAAGATCGCACAGATTTAGTGTAGGTAATAGTGCCTCCGATAGTGCCCTTGAATGTTTGTCTGCTCTTTGCTCCAGAGTTGTGTATAGAAGGAACAGAAGCAGTCCACCTTCTCCATATCACCATTCAACCGCGACCTGTGGGAGTTTTGATCTCTGTGAGAGCAGATTTAGCAACAGGTTTGCTAACAGTTTTTCTGATTTATTTCCATGCTCACAAAACGTATTATCTAACTGCGCCAGTAGGTATTCTGAATTATCAGCCTCGACGGACAGACCTGGCCGCGAACCATAACTATTTTCCTCCTGACGGTCTGGGTATGGAAGCACTTATGGTCTAATACAAGTGTTTGCAGTTATGTGCCAAGCTTGAGGTGTAACACTTCTCAGAGTTTCCAAAGACATAAGGATACTGCTACAAAGACGCCACCCAAGATCACCTTTAGTGCATTCCAGAGTGTACACGTGTTCACCTTCCCGGTATTGTTGCGGGTGAGGTAATCCTCGATACACTACTTGATATTGCAATCCTTTACCGGATCTCTTAAACTGACGGGTACTTGTTACCCGGGCCCAACTTAAATTTCATTCATCAGGTTGCTAGAGACTGGCCCATGTTCAGAAAAGGCTATAGGATGCTGTACAGAGTCTGTCAAATAAGAGGCTAGTGCCCGATTCACAAAAGTAATCTGAGACAAAATCCTAGCTTTACGACTTTCGGTATTCACAGAAGGCATTTAGGAGTACTTAAGGTAGGATTTTGTCTCAGTTAAACTTGTTTGCCTTAGTATACAGACAATACAAAACTAAGTGGCAAGACTGATACTCGACCTCCCCAGATGGACCCACATCACACCCCACCTCAAAAGCTACACTGGCTTCCGATGTGGAAGAGAAGCCCTGCACAACGAAGGATCAACATTCATCAACAAATGCATGACCTTCCACCAACCGACCAGACCCCTTTGATCTGCCTTCCTCTTACTTCGCAGACCCCCCCGGATCCGCTAAAGCCACATAGGAGGATGCTCCTTCTCACATCTGGTGATCAACGCTTGGAATGACCTTCCCTGCACCTCAGGACCATGTCTTCATTCAGGAAATTCATGAAAGGACTCAAGACTAGGCTGAACAGCTCACCATGAAGCAGTTAGCGACCCAAGCGCTTTGAGACCCTCCATAATTGCCTTCTTGTCCTTGAAGTGGTGGGAGCAGACAGAATATATGGGGGTAACTTAGAGTTCAGGGCTCCGGTCCCTGATCTGTGACTCCTGTCGATACAAAGGGAGTCAGGGCTATGCTCATCTAGGATCGCTTCTGCCAGGCCCTGGATAAGGCTTTTTATATCCTTACCCTTTTTGCCTATGAATATGCCTCTGGCATGAGGATTGCAGCAACAGGAGCAGTTCTTCATATCTTCCTGTTTTTCTTAGAGCTCAATCAACTGGTCATTCATAATCACAAAGCGGGAGTGGCACCCCTCTAAGCCGAGAGTGCGTTCATCTTGAGCTGTTTCAAGGTACCCAAGTCTCAAATTTCCCTCCAAATTTCAGTGATGTTCTGTTTGAGGTTCAATCAGACAGCACTGAGTTAGTTCTTGATCTCAGTGAAGAAGTTGACCATAAAGCTCTTGCTGGGGGTCTCCGTATCATCCCCAGCCACTGCTGGCTCTTGCTCTAGGTTTCCCTCCATTGCGAGCCAGGTGTGGAAATTGCCGTCTGACTTTGGGGGAGGGGCCTGGAACAGATCCTTAATAGTGGTTTCCCTCTTGTGCCTTGAGGTCACCATACCTCCAGTGTCACCCGCTGTGGGCCCCCAGCAACAAAAGAGGCCGGGATTAGGCAGACACAGGCCCATAAGGTTGAATGTTGTCTGGGCAAGTCGTGGGCAGGTTCTATCCATATAGCATTCTCCAATGCTCTCCGATGGAGGGATTTACATGCCCAGTGTGCTGAAAAGGATAAACATCACAAATGGGCCGCAGCAACAGAATGAGGGTCATTCACTATGTGGGGGGAATCCGCGGGGTGATCTCAATGCAGATCTCCAGTTGTCCCCGTGTCCAGGTTCCCCTTGTCTGTACATCCAACAGCAGGTGTCCCCAAGTTTACAAACCCACTCCGTAGGTTCTCAACGGGATTACCGGGGTGCATGATAGGTAGCAGGATTAAAGTGAAGTTGCAAGAAGCATCCTTCCCGCTGAGCTGGTCCCTCACTGCTGCTATGGGGGGGCTGGTTATCTGATCATCAAGGCCCCACCCGGCATGTAAGGATGTCTTTCATGAGGGGGCTTAGTGAAGTAACAGTGGCCGCTGTTGTGCTTTGACTGACTGTATTAGAGTCCATCAGGCCAGAGGGGCACCAGCCATGGCCCAGATACCCACAACTCACTGCCACAACCAACACCTTCCAAAAGGCAGTTCCAGCAGTGGGACTCACCAACCAGGCCCCAGGATGCACGGATCCCCAGGATGCATGAGTGGGCCACTCACACTCCGCTATGGGCGATAGTATTCCCTCACTGTCCTTGCCATGCAGATTTGTCACCTTCAGTCTGTGCGACGTGCCTCTAGGGCCCCAGCACCCTCATCTCAGAAAGTGAATTGAAGCCAGGCACAAAGTTGGCAGCCACCACTCCACTCATGGCTGGTCAGGTGTATCCAGGTCCATCATGGTTCAGGCTTGTAGATCATTTTTAGGATCACCAAGAACAGGGCTCCACGTGCAAATTATGTGCACTAACCTCGGAGACCCTGTGAGCAGATGCACTGTAGCTGTTCAGTGTGCTATTATCTTGTGCAAGTCACAGTCAGATCCGTCTTATCTCTCTCACTACCTTGCTCCTCAGGCCCTTGGATTGCATCACTTTGCAGGTGCCCACGACAGCACAAGCAATTCAATGCCTACCCCTAAAGGCACTGAAAACCCCTGGTGGCCAGTTGGGCATCTGAGCATGAGGGACCTGGACAGGAGCTCTGGTCTCAAGCATCGATCACCATCTTGGGTTCAGTTATGCCCCCTTGTGGGGTATTTTAAAGTAATTAAGCTGAAATCTAGCCTCCATAAGCCTGGTGCCTTGAAGTGATAGTATTTCAGACCAGATCATTTCAGCAAATTGTGTTGTTAGCTTCTTCTGCCATTTGTCCATAACTGCTTTAGCCATTAGAATTGGAAGAGGTTATAAAGCATAATTACATGGAGGTCAGATATGGCTCCCTTGAACCTTCTCCAGACTCTAAAAATGTATCTTATGGGTGATACAAGAAGGGAGTACAGCATGCTACCTAGCTTGGAGCGGACCGAAGAAGATACTGTCCATATTTCCATGGCTATAAGTTTTACATATCATAGGCATTGAACATCTCATTGAAGAACTTTCAACACCTAACATCAAGTAGGTTGTCAAAAGTTTGAATGCCAGCTTCGGCCCCATGTTTCCTGAAAATGTATTTTTCCTATTTTGAGGCCCACATTACCCCCTAACAGTGTTCCAAAATGGAGGTATCCACCAATCCCAAGGCTGTTGTGTACTGTTTGTCAGGAAAATGCTTTCACATACTTGACAGAGTTATGATCTTCCAATGTCCTCTTGGCTGTGCAGTATGAAAGTTCCACATCCTCCTTAGGTAATATAGGCAATTTTCTCTTCGGACCCAAGAGAGTTTATTTAAGCAGTCATGGCCGCAAACAAGCCTTATATGCGAGTTGGTGAGCAAGGTAGTAGGTCTCCGCAGGAAGTAGTCGAAGTCTTTCAGCAGCTGTAGTAACATGTTGCTAGGCATGTGTAAGTCTTGGTCTCGCTGAGTCCCAGGAGAATATTTTGATTGCAGAGCCAATCTTTGACAGTGTGGAGTGGGAGATGTGCAATGAAAGCACCACAAAAATGTAAATAAATCATGGTGCCATTCTCATTTTCACAACTAGGACCATGCCACTGAAGGGAACTTGTGACGCTTATCAGTGCTGAAACTCCTCTGACATAATTTTTAACAGAGGGTGCAGGTTGCCTTGAACATACCACTCAGTCTTATATTAATCAATGTACCTAGGTATTACAAATTTCATAACGGTCACAAGGCACAATGGAGTTAGTGACCACAAACATGTGCTAAGCTTCATTCACTGACCAATATATCTTGGAGCCTAAACAGACATAAACTATCAACCAGCGACATAGTTGTGGGTATCGAGATTGTCAGATCCGGCAGTGTCTGCAAGAAATAGGGGCATATTCTCAATGACCTATTGCTTATCGGCACTTTATCTCAGCCAAAGTCACGATAAATTTATCGCCCCATTCACAAGCTGGTGCAAACAGTCGATATCACCAGTTTGCCGGCGATAGAAGCCGCAAAAAACATCACCACAGATGACCCCGGCAACTAACGCTAATGAGATGCAGAGTAGGCGTTCCCAAGCAAAAACCCGCATCAACACCACTTTGCAACATTCTCAACGACCAGCCAGATCTGTGATAAGATCACAAAACAGGCGATAAGGTGCTTTAGCAGCAGGAAACTAACACCTGCTCTGACCTGGTGTAAAGTTGGACGACAACCGGCACCAGACAAGGGAGCACAGCCCAGAGCCACACATGAAGAACAGCAGATGTCCAGGAGCAACTGAACATGCAGCCAGGAGCCCCAATAGGGCAACAACACACACCGCCAACCCCCAGGACCTCTTCCGGGGCCCTACCCCGGGCACCCCCCCACTTGGGCAAAGATATTGTCCATGAAACCATGAACCACACAATTTGCCTGTAGTCGCACAATCACAACACCTAACATACATGTGTGGTCAGAAAAAGGAGAATCATACATTCATCTCAGAATATCCAAATAATACGTTTATCACAGAATAAACCCAAAACAACAATTCGGAAGAGTCATGTCGTGTCTTCTCAGGACATTCTGTAAGTCACAGCCTGCAAGACAAAAACCTAGATAAGAAGGTGTGTCACACGCTCATCAAAGTACAGAGAGAGAGTGAAAGAGAGAGAGAGATAAAGAGAGAAAGAGAGAGAGAGAGGGAGAGAGGGAGAGAGGGAGAGAGGGAGAGAGGGAGTGCCGACACTGCAGACCCAGGCCTCACTGTTCACCTGCTGCCACCAATGTGTCTCCAACCATGTGCCGGTACACACTGCAGTCCCCCAGGTCCCTCATCTGAAACAGTTTCCCGAGTCCATACAGTAGCACACGCCATCATCTCTTGCCCACCCCTGCGCACACAGGCTGATGCACCCCAGCCCCTCCCACCGCCTAGAGAAGCTTGCCCGCCGCTGCGCAACCAGGCCTCACTGTTCACCTTCTGCCATCGGCGTGTCTCCAAGACGACCCACCACATGCCGGTGGGAGCTCCAAGCCCAGGGGCCCACAACCATGGCACCCTCCACATCATGCAGCCCCGCACCGCGGACCACCAGGTCACACACTTGATTCTGGGTCTTGATTTCCCTATGGCAGAGAACATATCAGTGCACATGGCATCTTCGCAGGCTGCACACCCGTTCAGCTATTGAGGTGCCACTAACTCTGTGAACCGTGAGGCGATGCCACGTGTTGGCATGCCCACACTGCCTGCTGGCTCAGGCCTACACTGCGGTCCAGCAGGGCTCACACTAATCCTACCAGTCCGGACCACCAGCATGGTGCATCATCGCAGGCTGCACACCCGCTCAGCACTTAAGGTGCCCCTACCTCAGTGCACTGAAAGACACTGTCCTGTGGCTGTGTGCCTGTGCCCGCCGCAGTGTATCCGGTGCCACCAAGTCTGCACCGCAAGCCATGGACCCTTTATGATTGAGTCTCATTGTGTGGACGCCATCATGTCATCCCCCGCACTGGGCAATGTGCTGTGCCCGGGCCCTAGGCCCTCATGCATAACTGATAACCACACGGAGACACCCAGTTACAGAGTGGAAATTGCGTCCAGCATGTGCGCCAGACCCTTTTTATTGGCAGGGTCACATTTCCTGTGACGGCTGTGCTGGATGGGTGTGGTGTGGGTGTAAACCATCCATGATGGAGTGGCTGTGGCAGGCGGACAACTAGACCTGTGAGCAGCAGATCCCTACAGGGTAGACAAGGGACATGTAGCGTTGCCGTCTTCCCCTTGTGAGCTTAAGCGGAGTGGGCTGGCCTGGCGTATGCCAGTCCAGCATAACGGTGTGAACAATGACCCCCGGGCTCTGGGCGTGGTTCCGTTCTGGGCTGGACAAGGAAGTAACTAATGCGCGTGTCTCCGTTCTAGTGTTGGTGCCACCCGGAACGCATACAGCAATGTGACCCAAGTCCCACAACATGAGCAACATGGACGTAAGGGTGAATCATCGACCCTACATTCATCCATACCTCCATACGTGCAAGATCATAGACATGACACATCGGTGTGAAAATGAATGTTTAATGCACATTCAGTGGAGTGTTGTAGCTGGAGCAGTACAGGGTCATGCAAACCCCAGCCAGAGTCCTTCAGGGAATGACAAGTGCATAAGAATAGGAGGAGTTCAGTCCGCAGTCTGATAGCTGTGTCATTGGTGACCAAACAGAATATGGCAGTCCATGTCGAGGTCCAAGGTGTGTGTCTCAGAGTGCATCGGGGTACAGTGGAAGGTGATGATGCAGAGGGCAGAACCAAGCAGAAACAGGCCATATGGCGGAGATGGATGCTACTGCGTCCTTCTGACCACGGAGGCAGATTCATTCGCATCTTCTTCTTGTGCTGCTGCATGTGCCTCACATGTGGGTGGTGGTGTTCTGACTCGAGCACTGTGTGTCAGTGAGACGTCAGGGTCGGGATGTGGAATGTCCACCGTAATGTGTGGCACTGACACATCAGGGACCGGAGATGTGGATGGAGTGGTAGCAGCAGCATGCATCAGCACCAGGCCTTGTGGCAGCAATGCCATGAGGATGGTCTTTAGGGCATTGAGGGACCCAGCTACCTCTCGCTGGTGCGCAGCCGTGGCAGCCGCTCTTTCTTCCCACGTCTGCTCCATGTTCTCCATGAGCCTCTGCATGAGTCTCAACTCCCAGGCGAGCTGGCTGGAGCCACTCTGACTGAACAGTCATTCTTGTCTCAGAGTCAGGACTCTGGCAATGTCAGCCATGGTTCGTTGGAGAGCATGGAGCAGACTGTGGATGTCCGTTAGGGACTGTAATTGGTCCCTGATGGGACTTAGACACCCACGTATGGTGTCTAGTTTGGCTGCCATGCAGCCGAACCCCACCAGCACCTGTTCAGCCAGCTTCTCCTGGCACCCCTACACACGGCGTTGGAATGCCATGTGTTCGTCCTGGGGTTCCTGGGAGGCAGCTGTGGTGGTGGGTGCTGCCTGCTGTGTGTTCTGTGCAGGGGGTGGGTTCTGCTCGTAGCAGCTGGGCTGCCCTGCTCCTGTAGGTGGGGTGCGAAGGCTCTCCATGAGGTGTTGGAGGGCGTCGGAGTCGAAGGTGTGGTGGTCCTGTTCGTCATCGGAGAAGAGAGGCTCGGGCTGCTCTGAAGGAGGTGTTGGATTTCCCTCTGCACTGTGAAGGGGAGATGCAGTTTAAAATTGTGTTGATATGTGTGTTGATGCATTGTACATGTTTACATTCAGACTGCATGACAGTGTACATTGTGAGTGTTTGGGGAAACTGCCTATTCGATGCAGGACAGTGGACATTTCGACAACATCACGGATGTGTGTTTGTACTTGTACATCATCATCTCACATTTCCCTGCTATGGCAAATGTGATTGGCCAGTTTCTGCACACAAGCGGCACCAGTTGTGTCCTCTGTTCTGTAGTGGACATGTTGCGGTTTGTACCACATTGTTGTCAATGTTGCTGTGCTCTGCATGTTATGTGTGTGTGCTGCATTTTGGGAGAGTCGCCCCTGCAGCTCTGATTTGGATGCCCCTTATCCCTTTAATGCGGTGTGCCTTTGACTTCTGTGCTTATACAGTGCTGGGATGTAGCGGACATGGGAACATTGGGCTCTTGGTGGGAGTTGGGACTCTGGGGCATGGTTTGTCCGCAGCTGTGCTATGCTTAATTGTGCATGTGTGCCATTGTGGCCTTCTACCCCCGTCCCCCCAGTCCCTGGTTGTTACTCACCCTGTTGCTGTTGTGTCCGGTCATTTTGAGCAGTGCCAGGGCCCCCAACTCCTGTCACCGTCTCCCCACTGATGACTGTGGACACCATTTCCTCCATCTTGTCCAGCTCCTCCTGTGGCGCTTGACTCCCACCTCCAGTCTGCATTGCTGCCTTCGGGTTGTTTGCGAGTTTCTGCTTCGTTTTGCGCTTGACATCATTCCAGCGCCTCTTGACCTCTTCCATTGTCCTCTTCAGCACTCCAACTGCATTCACCTTGTCCACGATGGTCTGCCATTTTCCATTTTTAGTTGCCAGTGACACAGTGGAGGTGACGAACAGTAGTTGATGGTGTTCTATCACCTCTGTTATCAGGATCCTGTTTTCCTGCGGACTGAACCTTTTCTTCCTACTCTTCTTGTCCTTGCCCATCCCTGACCCCGAGGTCCCAGGCTGGTCCTCCGAGGGGCTTGTGGGGTTCTGGTTGTCCTCTGCACTTGCTCCGGCTACCTCTATTGTGCTTCGCTGTTGTTTGGCTTTTGTATGTATTTTTTTTTCAACTATTATAGTGCATTTTCCCGCGTGACGCGTGGGGATTGCAGTCCTGTCACTGGTTTTGCTGATTTTTGTATCGTGATTGGCATCATCGCCACTTTTTTCATGTTCGTGTTTCACATTTTTGCGGTGTTGCATTGATTTTAACGTGTTCATTTGACATGTTACTGTGGGTCTATCGCATGGTGCCGCTGGCTTGATAATACCAAGTTAACACAGAGTTATTTTCCCACGATAGACTGCGATGTGGAGAGTTGCGCTAAGATAATTTTGCGATGGTTATCACACGTTCTTGAGAATATCCCCCATAGTCTTACTTTCTTTCTTTAATAACTTTATGCGGCAGCATAAAAACATCCATAGAAGCGTAGCACAAAACATAAATCAATACAAAATTAATACCATAAAATAACATATATGCATAAGAAGAAATTCAGTTTAAATTTAATCTCAAATTTTAAGAATATATAGCTGCCAGATTTCAGACAACATATTCTTTAGTACGTTTCCTACCAGAATATTTTCAGACAGCATGCTATATAAGACACTTTCATTAGTAATCAGTGTTTAAGATGTATAAAATGTGTTACAATTAATAAAATGCGATAATGCAATGTATTACACATTCAATGCCAATTTCTCTTAGTCCCATGAATCATACTGCCTAGACCCATAGGGTATTTATACCTTATGCCCTATTCTAGACAGGGGCTAATGAAATATTCTTCCTAGCATAAAGAACTGCCAATAAAAAAGATGACATTCCACAACAAAAGTGGGCAGTGATTGCAAGGATAAATAAGCCGGACGGCATTGTGTAAAACATAATGGTCTTATCATAGATAGAATATACTGTTCCCTAAGTTGACTATAGAATTTGAACAAGAGAACCACATGCATAGTTCTGGGACATCGTGACAACAGAGGGGTAATTTGTCAATTTTAGAGAATAGTTGTTAGAAATGAGGGACAGGGTAAGGGGGAAACACACTCTAGATAACCCCTGCTCACCCCCTTGGTAGCTTGGCCCGAGCAGACAGGCTTATCCCAAAGGCAATGTGTAAATTATTGGTACCCACACTCACAGTAACACAGTGATAACACCACACATGGACACCACACAGGTTTGGAAAAATAAAGTATGTTTATCTAAATCTGACAAGACTAAAACGACAAAAATCCAACATATGCGTATTAAGTGTAAACAACTTTGTTATCAAAAAATAACTTGTAGGTTCAGTATTCTGTGGGGCAATCAAACAAAATGTCACAAGCCCAGTTCTCTTCAGCACCGGTACACGGTGCAAATGTGTATATGGATGTTCCACCACGACTGCTGACTCCACGGTCAACGTTTGCAAAGATTATGCCCCCAAATGCTTGGAAATCAAGGTACTAGCACAATACGGGCCCCGGTACTGCCGCTCCTCTCGGGCAAGTACGGGCCGCTGGAATCACTCACGCGGAGGCTCTGCTGCAAAGGGGAGCAGAGAGCAGCGACAATTGCTGGTCCTCGCTGGGGAAACCCGATTCCTGGTCGACGGCTCACAGATGATCAGGTTACGGCACATCTTCTCCTCAGGTTCTTGTAGATCTTGGGTAATTGGCTCAGGCCGGCGGCGTTGCCGGCTCGCAGTCCCTCTTTGCAAGTCACGGCTCGGGCCGGCGGTGATGCCACAAACGCAGCCCCTTACAGATAACGGCTCGGGCCGGCGGCGGTGATGATCGCAGCGCTTCGTTGGTCACCCTGCAGGTCACAGTGTGGTCACAGTTGTGCCCAGGCACACGGGCGCAACGCAGGCCTCATGACTATCTCATTTGCAGATAGGGCACACGCACCCAGCGTTGCTGAGACAAAGTTGGAAACTTTGATGTTCCTGAGTTTCCACAACAGGAGGCCAGCTCTTCTCAGGCCCTTGGAGACATTATCTTCAGGACACAGCACACAGCAAAGTCCTTTTGCAAGCAGGGGGGACACAGCACACAACAAAGTCCCTTGTCCTCTCCTTCAGGAGAAACAGCAAACTGCAGGCCAGCCCCGGACACACAGCAAGGACAGTACTCCTCCTCAGTCTCTTCAGCTGTCCTCTTTGGCAAAGGTTCTTCTTGATCACGAGGTAGTCTAAAATACAGGGGTTTCAGCTCACATATTTATACCCCAAATGTCTTTGTTCTCTAGGTGTAAGGGGTCCTGAACCCAGTCCAAACCAGTTCTGAGTGCACTCTGCCAGTGCACAACTTCTTCCTTTGTCAATGTGGGCCAGGGTCTTCAGACGCACCGCAGGAGGTGGAGCCAGTCTTTTGTGGAAGGCAGGCACAGCCCTAGTCAGGGACAGGTACTACTCCTTCCACCACTCCAAATGCAGATTGGCCTATTCAACCAAGGCTGACTCACCCAGACACCTGGAGCCACCCCATCCCCTGTCACTCCAAAGCCAGACAATCAATCCACAACCAGGCAGAGGCACACAGAAAGGTTGAACAAGAAAACAGTCCCTTTCTAAAAGTGCCATTTTCAAACACAGAATTTAAAAACCATCCTTACTAAAAGATGCATTAATAAATTCTGAGTTCAGGGATACCAGACTCCAATCTTATATCTCACTCCTATGGGAAGATATGCTTGTAAAATGTTACACAGCATTCCGCATTCTGTCCTTTGGGCAAGATAGCCTTTCAATAGTGAAAAACGAAATTGGCAGAATTTCACTATCAGGACATGGTACACAACCCAGTACATGTCCTACCTTTTGCATACACTGCACCCTGCCCAGGGGGGTACGTTGGGCCGACCATAGGGGTGTCCTTTGTGTAAGAAAAGGGATGGGGACGGCCTGGCAAATGGGTACATTGGCCAGGTCAAAATGGCAGTTAGCAAACTGCGTGCAGGCACTGCAGTGGCAGGCCTGAGACATCTCTTTGGGTCTACTCATGTGGGTAGCACAATCAGTGCTGCAGGCCCACTAGTAGCATTTGATTTACCATCCCTGGCACATGTAGTGCACTTTACTAGGGACCTACAGGTGAACAAATATGCCAATCAGGGAGAACCAATTACAATATCAATTTATATAGGAGCACTTGCACTTTGACACTGATCAGCAGTGGCAAAGTGGCCAAAGCAACCAAGCCAGCAAAAACTAAATCCAGCACAGCATAAAAAAACACAGGAGGTAGAGGCAAAAAGTCAGGGAAAACCATGCCAAGGATGCCAGGTCTAACACCAGTCATTCATATTTGGGAAGCTAATTAATCGATGAAATATGTCCAATCTTAGGGGAGTCAAAACAAACCTATGCTGTGAATTTAATACAGGTTTAAGATTATGCTGCATGTTAAAAGTTGTTAAAATCAATTGTTTTTTTAAGACACTGGGTTTAGGGGCTCAATTGTCAGTCTAAGATTTTCCAAATGTGTCATTCCATCTTTTTTCAAAGTGTTTCTACAAATAGTGTCTAGTGTTTCAGGTTTCTCAAAGTATTCTGGGTGGCCCATATCACCAAAAAAACGTTGGACATAGGGCAACCACAAAATACATAAATATTAACTTGATTTGAGGCAATCCCCCATTATCGCTCGGTTAAGAGCTGTATGCTCAGAAGTCCAAATTGTGTACCAAAGTAAAATTGTCTGTAACTTAATTGAATCTGTAACAAATGGAGCACCTAGTTCGACGTGGCATACACTGATGCAAGCCATAGTCTCCATAGAGCTGTGTTTTCTGAGGACCTGCTGCGTTTTACAACAGCAGTGGGCAAGTTTTCTAATGGCAGAGTAAAATGGAAGAGGATAACATGCAGTCATGTGTTGTGCCTTATTTGACCTTAAATTTACTTGATATAAAGATGGTACATCTGATCTGCACTGTAGTGGCAGTGTAAACCCAATGTACCTTATCCAAAAACTTGTTGCTAAGTCCTGCTCACATCACAGTACTGAAAAAGCAGCTCCGCTCCACCCAACTGAAATCCTTTAAGGCATATAGAAATAGCATTCTCATGTTTTCTCCTGAAGACTTACTGATACAAATCCCACCTGGACTGGGTGAATGAGGACTGCAATCAGCAATCCAAGCCTGTTAGTCTTTTGTCATTGGTACTGAGAAATGAAATGGGTTGGTATGCAGTACAGCCCCAGGAATACTAACCAGGTTGCTAGATCAGAGATAACAGTGCCCTGTTAAATTCTGGCCCTCTCTGCAGCTCTACACCCGCACATCTATAACATCTCTCTCACAGTGGGGATATTGGTTGTTTTACACAAAGTAATATTTAATGGACTACAAACTGCAGTTTGTAAGTTGCAGTGCTAGTAACTGTCCTGTCTTTTATTCCTGTTCATATCTCTTTCTCTCAAGCCACTGCAATACTAATTCTCCTTGTGAGGTGAGGATGGTATTTAACTCATATTTAGCCCTGGTACGGCTCTATTTTCTCTTCCTGTTTCCTATATGTAAAAGTATTCACGCGTCACCATCTTCAAAGGAGGACCATCAAGTTCAGGTCTAAGTAAAGTGACCCTGGTGTGCGGTCAAATATGCCACTTCCTTAAATAGAGCTCATTTTAACATTAGGAATTAAGGAAGTCAAGGTCCCTAAGAAGTCTAAGTTGCAAGAGCAAAAGCATAGGCCGGTGCCCGCCTACCCATGGGGAAGACAGGGAGTGCATGCCAAAAACCACCAAGGTACCTAAAAGAGTACTCACCCCACTGAAAGCCCTGGTCACGATGTTAATAGATGAGACACCATACCACTTCTTGGTGGATAAAGGGGCGGCAAGGTCATGATTGCGGGAAGGAGCATCCCTCATATCCAAGACTACTGCAAAAAAATGGGCAATCCAGAGTTCCGTGGCCGAGGTTCCACTTACAGAACCCCTCGAGTTGGAAATAGGGGAGAATAGGATAATGGAACATTTGATGAATTGCCCTTTGTCTCGACTAATATACTACAATGGAACCTATTGTCCAAGTTAAAAATGTTCATCCAGTTCACTGAGAATGTAACTATAGCCTGCTCCACCCTTGGAAACTCCCTCCTAGCACACAAGCCAGCAAACCACTCCCATGCTACACGGACGCCAGCCAAGGTGATCCCAAACCATTTAGCTCCCTTCAAGGGGGAAACCCTGGATTTTACAGGAAGCCTTTTAGAGCTATACTGGTTAGCTCAGTAGTGGGCAAGTCATGCACACCACCTCTGGGTGGAAGCAGCCAAAAGGCTAGCATATAAGGTGCGCAAAAAGCAAGAGACTCAGGACCACGATACGCACATGCACACTGAATTCCCTCAGGTAATGTTGGGAGCCTGCCCAAGGGGCATAGGGAAAATGGGGGTAGAAACCAGTGCGGGCACAGCCCCTGGGTTACCTGGTTTGTTCTCTGTCACCACCCCGCCATCTCCCAGAGGTAGGAAGTAGCACAGACAAGGTGGCCCCATGTTGAGTGATGTGTTTTCTGCACTGGAGGCCCCCTACCTGCTATCTAATGCAATACCCAGGCGAACGACCCCTACAGGAAATTTGGTATGCCCGAACGGCAGGGCACCACCCCAAAAAGGTATCCCCGCCTGTCACACAGGAAAGTCCTGGGGCCTAAAATGGGTAGGCTACAGTCCCCATGCCCCACTCAGTGGTCCTCTTGGAGTGACCAAGGAATGGGTGAGATCAACCTCAAGAGGACCACAACGACCGCAAGTGTACAAATGGTACCCTGCCAGAAGAGGCCTTTGCAACGGAACCCCAGAGGGATCCAACAGAGTGTCTGCCTCGGAGGGCAACAATGCTGGCAGCCCCCAGTTCCCAGAGAATGCCATTATTGTTACCGTAAAAAACACAGAACCGACTATTGTCACCTAAAAGCATACTACAAGCAGAAATTAATATCCCCAGGAAAGCCCCCACAAAATACCCATCACAAAATCAAGCCCAGAGCAACACCATTGCATTGTACAATCAGCCCCAGTGAAATCAGGCAACCAGTGCCCTGCCACAGCCAGACCAGATGGTTGGCTGAGCCTATGGTAACAGTCAAAGCAGACAGAGAGCCCAGCCCAGCAAGGACCAGGACCACAGCCACTGCAGGGAGGAGAAACTGTTTAGGAAGATAACACCTTTGTACAATCACAGAATATGAACACGCAGTTGTAAAAGACCACCCCAGCAGGATGTATCTCCTTCATACTCTTGTTCAGATACATTTTCCTTATCAACATCCACAGCAAAACTTCATAGGCCACAAAATACTATGTAGACCAAGAAACCATGCTAGAGTTCGCCATCTAGGTGCCTGCAGACCTGCCTCCCACTGCTATTGATCCCCTAGGGTGGGGTTGACTGACCATGCACCCGGGGAAGACAGTCTGAAGAGAAAGCAGGGCAGCCCCCGAATGGTGCATAAAACCGGCACTCAGGTCCAGCAGTCCAAGTCCAGTCTTGGGCAAGCTATGTGAGTCTCACCAACCCCAAGGCATCCACCAAATTGAGGCCCTCCCATAGTTCCAAAACGATGCAAATGCTCCAGTGACGGGAGCCAGGTGCCTCACTCACTTAGGGCAGGGACGTCCTCAAAAAATCCAAAAGAAACAACCACACAAACCGTTCCATAGGGAAGGAATCAATCAAGTCCATTAGCGTTACCCTCTTCGGGCCAAGCACACAAGTCTCAACGAACACACAGCAAACAAACATGACTCCAGCCATTCCCCTGCATGACCATAAGGGGGCCACAAGCGACCCCCGACTATCTCTGATATGCTGCGTTAGAAGCAGCATCACCAAAACCAATGGGACCCGCACAAACAAGCCCAAAAGTAGCCCAAATTCCCAAAACATTCCAGAAGGAGGCTCAATCCAACAACCAAACCCTATTAGAGAAAATCTCATTACACGCCAGGTGCAGTGACCCGAGGGACACCTATTTGTCAATGGAAACATCAACCTAAAAATTAAACATCCACTTCCCCTCGCAGTTGTATGTAGCCCATGCAGGTCAAAAGGACACCTCCGCACTGGTTAAAGAAACACACATTTGAACAGAGCAACCCACAGAGTAAAATTACTGCCCGCACTGTAGCGATGAGATGGGGGAAAACAAAGTATGAATAAAACTAGCTTAAACTCACCATTCCCAAAAAATGCTAGCACCTCCTTCCAGTACCCCACTAGGAAACATCGCTCACAGTGGACCCATAGAGTGTATCAGTAAAAAGTAAATGCAGGAATAAAAAAAACCTGCCTAACGATATATTTGTTTCCAAGCTAATCTTCAACCCACAGCTCTTATCCTACAGGTCTATGATTGAGCCACGAGTACACCAACATTGCCGCGGTCTGCCGCCCTTCGATCAAAGCTTCTAAAAGCACTCCAATAAGGCCAACCGCTCAAGAACACAGAATACAAATTGGCTTTACAAAAACTTTTTTAATAAAAAGACTATTTTTTGCACCACATCAAGACAAGACACCCCTGTGCACTCAGAAGACAGACATCTCCCCTGAAGCCCATTCCCAGTCCAGAAGACAGACATCTCCCCTGAAGACCATCCCACAGCCTACAAATATTTTTAAAGTTATGTATTTATGTATTCTGGTACACTCTCTTTAGTCTTAGTTCTCTTGCGCCTCTCTGGAGCCAAAAATGTTCCTAGTCTCATGTAATCTACTTTGACATTCTTGTAACGCATGCGCAGGGACCTCTTTAACCTCACTTACACCTATGCTGAGCCAAATGCTAATGTTCCTCACGCACTACACAGCACACTCCTACACAACAACTGATATCAACATATGGCCACTGTGGGCACTCAAACCACGAACAGGTCCTGTTGCATAGGTTTACTGAAACCCCACGCCCTAGGTGCAGACAGGCTTTACTTATCCTTAGAGATATGACCCAAAAAAGCAAAAAGCCTCATTTACCCGTACCTGTGCAGGATCAAGGCCAAGATTCAGCCCAATAGAGTGGAACCCAGTAGAGCAATGGTAAACATCATCTGGTATGAGGCCAACCTCACAGCACTGTACCCTTTTACCTAACCTAGCGACATCCAAACTGAGGTAGACAGAAAGCGCAGAAGAGGCACTATAGGGGAGGACAATTTGGCCCTGGGACTTTGTAGAAAAGAGGTTCTTGGTGGTAGAAAAACCACAGCACAAGTACACAAATGCTTCGCTCCTGCCTCTGTCTACAGTCTAAGGGTGGCCTATCACATATTTGGCCCACCTTTTTTAATGATAATTGGACCCTGGACATGGAATTCCAGTACAGGCCCGCTCACCTTGATCATGCTAGAAGTAATGAGTCTCATGGGAGAGGGTCAAACACCAGTATAGATACCCCGTGCCAGGAAATCTGGGATACCGAGATTAATAGGTACACATGGTTAGAAGGGAAGGAGCAGCCCCTAATTGTAGGGAAATTTACACTGCATTCCTTGTGTTTCAGAGTCAAATGAACCATACTGCTTGGTTATAACGAGAGCTGTGAAGTAGTACTGCAATTCCAGACATACTGCATTTTTACTGGCTATGTGGTGAACTTGCGCACACCCAGCTCGTCCCCAGATGGTGGAGCCTCTGCACCCTCATGATCATACACACCCCAATGCTGGTCATTCCTGATGAAGATCTGTCTGCATTGTACATCCGCTATAGAAGAAAACAACTCTATAACATCAGGCTCAAAGAAGAAGAACTGCTGATTATTTTGGCTGGGCTCAGTACAAGGACATTACGGATGAATTGAGACTGGTTTCAGCGTCTCAAATAAATGCTAAAGGGTCCATACCCTTCTTCACCATGCAAATGAAGGCAAACGCACACTGGTTTCAAATAACCAGGTGGGAGTTGTTTAAAGTGATTAACGACACTGAGCTCGGCTTAAGCGCTCTCAAGGAAGAACTGAGAGCAATCCGCCTTATATTATGCAACATCGGTATGTTTTGGACTTGATTACCGCGATGGAGTGTAGTGTATGAGCAAAAATTGGGGCTTCCTGTTGTACTTTTAGACCGGGAAACGATCTCGGGGACAGGACTCTCACTCGTGCCATCCAAGCAATGCATTGTCGACAAGCTGACATGAAGAAGGAGGGAGGTGCCCCTGAGCAGGACTGGTTTCATGATAACTTTCCTTAGATCCCCTTTATGTGTGTCCAAACTATTTATGTTACTGCTTCCGATTTTCAATGGTGTACAATTGTTTTGTGGTTTCCTACAAATGGGGGATTTCTACTGTAAAAATACAGTCCTCAATTTAGGTAGTATGCAAATAGCTGGAGAAAAGATAACTGACACTAAAGCAACACACACAGTCTTGAATAATGTAACAGTCATGACATATGTGGGGGATGAAGTAGTTAAAAATTCAACTAGAGGGGGGAATGTTAATATCCATAAATACGATGTCATTACACACAATGATATATGCAGGCCCTACCATGGCAATACCAATAAATGCAATGTTAATGCACGCCATAAAATGTTCTCACATAGCAATGTTGATACCAGTAGAACCAGTCAATGTATGCCATAATCTATGCATGCATAACAATGTCGATACCAGTAGAAACAATGTCAATGTATGCCATAATCTATGCACGCATAACATTTTAATATCAGTAAAGACAATATCAATGTACACTATCACATCTGTGCGCAGAATACTGACGATGTAGGTAAAAGTTATATCAATGACCAACATGTTAATTGTACATAATTCAGTGAACTCATATCATTGCTGTTGGATTAACCGAAGGTGACCTCCCCATCAACCCTGATTCACAGATATGTAGTCAGACTGTCCCTGCAACCCAAACTCTAGCCTACTGATTGACAGGTCACAGATGTTGTTACATATAGCCCAAAGACAAACCCGCACCCAGAGAAAATCCTGATCGATCCCACAGATACGCAATTACACCACAAACAGGTCTTAGGAAAGTGACCCCAATAAAACATGTTGGCCCAAAGGTGCTGGTCCCAAAATACCACAAAGATAGATGCCACATACAATTAGGAACACTCAGCCAATCAGGACACAGCAGGCACACCACACGTAGTGATCACGCGCTCCCCATGCTAGACATCTGGACAAATACACACTGGCTCACATTAGCTCTCCCCGAGGTCGAGAGTCACGTGTGCCCCCCTTATCAGATGATTGTACTTGTTGTTTATGACTTGCAGATAGTTGGTCTAAATGTCTGTACAGTGAAATACTTTCTTCAGACGTCAATACTCTCCCAGCCGCTGCATTTAATTAAACCAACTTGTTCCTGTTTTGCCAAATGCCTCTTACATGTTCATTTTTATAAGGTAAATTCACATCCGAGCAACAGATCCCGTTTAACGTCTACATTCATCAGTTTACTTAACTTATTGAAAATCCTAGACCACAAAGAAAACAGTGAGGGGCAGGTGGCAAAGACATTTATAAGGCCTGATTACGAGTTTGGAGGTCCAGTGAACCGCCGTGGAGGGGCAGTGGTGGTCGGGGGACCACCGCACCAGTGATCTGACTGCCGTATTACGAGTACAGCGGTCGGAGTGTACTTGGACCGCCACAATCGCCATGAAACCTTGATTCCTGGCCGTGGCACTGTAGTCTGGGGAAGCAATATCCATGGCAGTGCCGCTCCTGCACCGCCATGCATATTACGAGTTTCCCCACCACTAGCCTTTTCATCGAGGTGAACCTGCCATGAAAGGGCTGGCAGTGGGGAAACAAAGTGCTCCTGCGCATGGGGATGCATGCATGGGGGCACATGTTGTGCCACCCTGTGTGAATGTACCCCTGCTCTTGCATGGCATGGACTGCTGACTCCGTGCCATGCAGGAACATCCATTGGCAGTCTCGCAGCGGTGCAATTATAAGGCTCACTATGAGCCTTTAAACTGCAGTGCGGCAGGAACGCCATGCCGCCCACCCCCCAGACAACAAAATGACTCAGGATATGGCGGGCGGGTGGTAGCTGAGTTTGGCAGTCCTGAAGCGGGGCTCTGATTTGGCAGCCAGCTCCAGGACTGCCAAACTTGTAATCAGACCCTTAGTGTATGCGTCCGGGACTTGTCATCTGAAACAATTGGAAGCTGACCAAAATCCCATTTTAAACAATCGATAGGGTGCATAATGCATCATATAAAATTTGGAATGAATGGATTCTCAAGCGCATTACGTTAAGAGATTGTAAAGCCAAATAATTAGATCACCTAATATCTTCTAGAGAAACATGGAGAGCCAGTTGAGGTGACCATTTATCAGTGTGTGGCCGATTATTCATCAGAATGTTATCAAAGATGCCAGTGCCCCCTTGCTTAAACCCATTCCGGAGAGTGCACAAAAAAGGATTTTGGTCCACCGAGAGTCCCTGAGCCAGTAAATAACAGAGAAATTGCCAGACCTGTAGGTAACAAAAGAAGGCCTGTTTGTGCACCCCACCTGCAGTTCCTCCAAAGAGAGAAGGCTCCCTTTGCTAAAGAGTTGGCCATTCCATTCAGTGCCAAAAAATTGATAAAAATGAATATGGCCTTCATTTATGAGAGATGAAAAATTAGGGTTGGCACCTAAGACTGTATTGCAGTTAAACCTGGACATATTGTACCTGATACAAATATTTGACATGATTTTATTGAAGACAAGTGTCTTAAACCTAGTATGTTGAAAATGCATAGTGTCATCAGTCTCTAGTGAAGGCATATGAGCAGACTGAGGATATGAATAATCTGCATTAATCACTACAAGTTACCAATACCGTATTATGGCTGGTACGCGTGCCAAGAAAGAAGAAATGAAATAGAGCCAGAGTGACAGCAAAGCCATACCACCCATATCCTGAGGAAGTTGCAGATAATGGCTAGCACACCACAGTTGATGAAACCGATATAACAAATGTGGTAAAATAACCGTACTAATAAACTACAGCTGCCAATATACCCCAAGTGCAGACGGTCCCATTTTCTAAGGACTCCTGAGGGTACCTGATAAAAAGTTTCATAGTTAAGTGCCACCATAACTTTAGTAGCAGAAGTTATCTGAAGCCCTAAATAAATGGCTGCTTTTGCTTTATTAGCATCTGGGGGTTCCAGTCTAAGAGTTTTTATGACCAAGGTTTTATCCTTATTATGTTTATATCCAGGAACTGTCCCAAATTCTTCTACAATATTTCTGATGTTCAGAAGGGCATTAAAAGGGGAGGAGGTCAGAATGGCAATTTTGTCCACATAGGCTAAGAACTTGGCACAAACTTGCTAAGCTGCAGTGAAGGGATACACTCTGTGGCTTTAAGTGTTTAATGTAAGGTTCAAAATATACAGAGAATAACAGGGGAGACAAAGGGTATCCCTGTCTAGTGCCCCTTTGAATACTGACCTTGTCTGACACCAGGCCTGTCAAAACAATTCAGGCCATCACTGAGCAGTATAGAGATCTAATATGAGATACACACTTTTTTAACCAGGCCCATCTGATCCAGAACGTACGATAAAAAATTCCAGGAGACCCTGTCAAATGCTTTTTTTTGCATCCAGCAAGATCAGCCCGCAGGTTCACGGAGTTCTTTTACTGCCTCCAAAGTAGAGATAATAAGATTAATATGTGCAGCGGTGTTCTGACTGGGAACAAACCCATGCTGAACAGAGTCCACCAGGGAAAAACATGATGACTGACTACAGATTGCCCGAACTCTTGTATATTGCTTAATGAATGAATAAATGAATTGTGGGACTTGTAGAGCACGCGGTTACTCCCAGGAGGGACCTGGTGCTTAAGAGCAAGCAAGAGTAGAAGCAAGAGGGAACAATCAAAGAGTAAAAAGCCAAGTCTTCAGCTGTTTTTTAAAAGACTGTTCACTCACTACTAACCGTAGCTTGGCCGGCAAGCTATTCCTAACGTGTGGGACCAAGTGGGCAAAGGATCTGTGTCCTGTTTTTACTAACCTAATTCTGGGGACCTTAGCAAGACGACCAGAAGATGACCATAGAGTACTAAGGGCAGAAAAAAATGGAACCCTATTGGACAAGTACTCTGGCCCAGACTGAATGAGAGCTCTCTGCATCTGATCCAGCGGTAATTACCTGGTAATTTCCCTATTCAAAACCTCATTACCTATTGTTTACCGCTGTAAAGTGTGAAATGATGGACCTTTTGATGACCGTGTTTCACCAAACAGGAGACTTTACATAAATATGAAAATTAAATGCAAACAATATTTAAGGCAATAATGAGAGTGGTGAGTTATTTTAAAGGGTTTTATTTTTAAGTCAAAAGTTAAGGTTCTCTGACTCGTTATTCATTAGGCAAATATCAGTCAGGTTACAGAATTGAAAAATAGCATTAATACAGAACATATTACAGTCTACATATAAGCATCACATATAGGAAAGGAAATGTGGCGCAAATTGTCAGTCAAAACTCTTAAAGAGTTTCTAAGAAAAGAGTGAGTCTTTCAAGGCTAATCAATAATTAATAATGGCAAAAATCTCCCATAAAGAGAAATAAATGCATAGGACAAATACATCTCTTCAAAAGCAGTTAGTCAAAGCATGAAATGTAAAGCTTAGCACCTAAATCTAAACCTGTTCTGATCCTCTCAACTCTTTCTCTCTGCCTCGCTATGCTGGTCTGTCTCTCTGTCTCAGGCTGCAAAATAGCCCCCACAGGCGCAGCCCCTCCTTCTCTCTCCTCCCCGTCTCTGTGTCCAGCACAGAAGCTGGGCCTGGCCCTCAGGAAAAAATGAGCAAATAGAGGCATCCCTCCCACTTGTAAGCCATATTTCAAGCAAAAGTCCACGTGCTTGGTCCTCGTAGCTGGTCCAATCAGAACTTCAAGACACATCATCTCCCCATGGGCTGACTGATACGTCATTAATCAGGCGTGTTCCTGTTCAAATTTTAGTCTTGTGATTATGAAAAAAGAAAATGTGTGCTCTTCACTCCACGTTTAAACAGGTAAAATATGCAACATAGTGAAGGTCGAAGAGACGGAAACAGGAGGGCGTGATTTATTAACAAAGCCCTTTCATTGAAAGTTGGTAGGGAAGAGGAGCACATTCCATTCCAATCTTCAAGGGCAAAAACTGCAGTAAGCTGAGTCCACTAAAGCAAACTGAAATCACGTGGTTTTCTACACTGTAAAACACATTTCAGCACATTTCTACTCTTGCAAAAATACATGTTAATTCAGTACAATTAATATGCATTCTATAGTGAGATTACAGATTGATTAATCACATATAAACATGGCTATTTAACTAATTGAGCATGTTTTCACATGAAAGCACCTCCAAACTGAAGCATTCTGATCAGGCCTTATGTTTTCATCTTGCTTGCGCCGCAATCTGCGTGCCATTTTAGAAATCATGTCTGCAGCTTTTTGTCATATAATAATGCATACATTTTGTAGGTGAAATCTGAGCTCCATCACATCACTGTCAAGGTTTTAAACAGGATCTTCGTCTTAACTGGTAATCAGTGTAAATTGATCAAATGGGTCGCCATCAACGCACATCTAATGGTGTGCCAGACAGGCCGCTGCATTCTGGACCTTTTGCAATTTCTGCACCAGATATTGAGGAAGGCCTGCATACAGAGCATTGGTATCATCCAATCTGGACACTACCAGGGCCAGAAGCACAGTGGTTCTGACAGGTAGAGAGGAAGTGCAAGAATGTTTTGGCCATATGCATCAGGTCAAAGCAAGTGCCAACAACTGTGTCAATCTGAGCTTGGAAGGTCAGCTGCTTGTCAATCTTTATTTTATTTTTCTAAATAGTTTTATTTGCATTTTGTCATTAACAAAACATGTTATCATTAATAAACTTTTCAGTAGTGCATATATGTTGTGTCTGTACAGTACTTATCAAGCGTATGACTGCTAGTTTACCAGAAAGGTTCCATTGTGTCCACCATCGGGAGACAACAGAGGTTGTTGGTGCTGTCCATATCATTCGGTGTTAGTTACATAAATCACTCACTTCTAATGATATTGATAAGTCCATATGTGGGGGTTCACAGATATGTCCACGATAAGCATTCCACATGCCCCATATCTGAGTCCATTTCTTGGGGCATCCTCTATGGATGTATACCGACTTTTCAACCACCATTATACTGTCCATGTCGCAACACCACTGGAAAAGGGCAGGAACGTGTCGGGATCCCCAGCGTTGAGCTATGTTGTCCTTTGCCACTGTTATACCAAGTGTCACCCATTCCTGAGTCATGTTATTGAGATCTGTGGGCTCCCAGATGTTAAGAATGCATCTCTTTGGTTCTGGTAGAACCGTGACCTCCGTGACTTGTGAGATTGTGCGCATAACCACCCTCCAATATTTAACTATCTTCGGGCATTGCCAGATCGTATGTAGGAAGGTGCCTGGCTCACCACATTGACGAAGGCGGAATGGTGTGTCCGACCTACCTATTTTATGCAGGAGCGTCCACGTGTAGTACGTACGATGTAGAATTTTTTGTCGGATTAGTTTGAATTTGGAAGGTATCGCCACCTCTTTAGGGGACGCAAGTGCCTCTTGCCAGTCTGTGTCATCTAAGTCGCCCAGGTCCGATTCCCACCTGGCCTTTAGGGCTGTTGCGGTGTCTGGATGATTATTTATTATTTTCCTATATGTGTGGGAGATGGCCTTTTTTGTGAGATGGTTCGTCAGGAGTCTATCCTCCAACAGTGACGCCTCTGCAATTTGCGTGCCTGGTGTAATCTTCTTAGTGAGTGCATGTCTGATCTGTGTATAACGGAGCATCTCCTTTTGTTCTAGGCCGTACGTTTGTTGCAGTTGGGCAAATATGATTATTCCACCTTTCGTCCACATGTCTCCCACCTTTGAGATGCCTATCAAATCCCATTGTTTAAAGCCTTTAGTGTTTCGCAGCATACCCAACTTCTTTGTGTCCCTTAGTGGCGTGGCCTGTGTTATGACCCCTTCCCAGCCCAGTGCTAGCTGCGTCTCGAACCATACCTGTATGGTGTGTGCCGTTGGGCCTGTGAGAGCGGTCTGTTTGACCTTATTGTAGAGTGCTCCCAGAATCCTGTAGGGCTCCAGCAGGTGCCTATCCATGAGGTATGCAGGGTCGTCTTGGGGTGCATGAAGCCATTGATTAATGGCGGTTAGCTGTGAGGCCCAGTAATAGATTTTTATATTGGGGAGGGCGATACCACCATCGTACCAACTTTTTATTAGTTTATTTGTGGCAATGCGGGTCGCCTTCCCGTCCCATAGCAGGGCGGTCACTTCAGGGTTTATTGCTGTGAAATATGATGAAGGGATTGGAAACGGTGTATTCTGGAGAGCATACAAGAATCTGGGGAGTGCCATCATTTTATAGAGGGCTGCTCTTCCCAGTAGTGTGAGTGGTAGAGAGCACCAGTGATTGACATCATGTCTAAATCTCAGTAGTGACTGTGTGAGGTTTTCACCCTGAACTGTGTGTTGTCATGCATTACGTAAATCCCAAAATATTTGAAGCCTCTGCTTGTAATTTGGATTTCGCAACCTCTTGGAAGTCATGGTGGGTGACCATTTAATGAGTATAAGAGCAACTTCCCCCAATTTATGGTGTATCCAGAGACCCGCCCATAAGAGGCAAAGATATCCAGTTAATGGAGCGCGCCGGGGATGTAAGATACAGTAATACATCATCCGCGTGGAGGGAAATGCGGTCTTCCCAGCCAGGCGCCCACTTCATGCCACGAATTACTGGGTCATGGCGTATGTGCCAGAGGCTCCAGCACTAGCGCAAAGAGGAGCGGGGATAGAGGGCATCCTTGTCTTGTCCCTCTGCCCAGCGGGAAGTCAGTTGAGATGTGGCCATTCACAGCAACATGTGCTAATGGCTGCGTGTATAGCAACTGTACCCAAGCGCAAAACTTGGGACCGAAACCCAGATGTTGGAGGACCACGAAGAGGAAAAGGCTATTCGACAAGGCCGGATGCCATACGAGCATCTAGCGATAGGATAACTGCGTCTTCCTCAACAGTGGACTTACACGCAATGACACTATGTAGCCTTCGAAAGCTTGTCAATCTTGACACCCAAGTTCTTTACTACTTTAGTATGGACCTTGGGTGGAGGGGTCTCATCCAGCCAGTGTGCTTGTAGATTCAAGGTAAAATTATAGCCAAAGCTAAGAACCTCGGTCTCATCAGGGTTGCAGTTAAGTTGATTAAGACTCATCCACTGGAAGACCACAGATAGATAGGACTTGATAGCCTCTTGCTCCAGTGTCTCATTTATTTGAAAATGAGAAGAATAACTGAGTGTCATCGGCGTAGCATGCTATTTTGGCCCTAAAGAACACTACCAAAATCGACAAAGGGGCCATGTAGATGTTAAACATCGTAGGACTAAAGGCCAAGCTCTGGGGTACTCCCACTGAGACAATACTCTTGATGGTGGAAAAAATAGGCATCTAGACCTCTTGATATCTATCCTCCAGGAAGGATCTTAGCCAGTTTAGCACTGAACTCCTGATGCCAATCTCGCGGATGCAGGCAAGCAGCCTGGAATTCGTCACCATGTCAAAGGCGGCCAAAGATCTTACAAGACCAGGACTGCCTTGCCCCCTGCATCTAGGGTATGTTTGATCTCCTCAGAGACCATTAGAAGTGCAGTTTCAGTGCTGAATTTGGGTCTAAACCCAGACTGGCTGGGATTAAGGAGCTTGTTGGACTCTAAATAACTGGAGAGCTGACGATTCACAAACATCTCAGCAATTTTTGATGAGGCAGGTAACAGGGAGGTTGGCCTGGAATTGATGAAGATGTTAGGATCAGAACTGGACTTTTTCAGAACCCGCAGAATCTTAGCCTGCTTCTAAATAGAGGGACCAATCCCAGATGCCAAAGATTTGATAATAAGAGGCTTTCACAAAGGGTTAATGACATCCACTCCCTTCTCTAGTACAGATGGAGCAAAAGGATCAGCAGGAAATCCTGATGTATTTGCATCTTTCTGACAATCGTACTTGTCCGAATCCTGGGAAGTGTTGGGGGTTTGTTGATCAGGGAATATTTGCTGTGACTAATTTAAGGGAGGAACAGGAGGCACAGTACTCTGGTTTTACACTGTGGCAAAGGTGGGAAGTAGTGTGTGTAGTGTGTTTAGTGTGGGAACCTCTGTAAAATATTGTTATTTTTTTATGGCGACGGTGTAAAGCCATCACGCCATTTGCCTTGCACTACCCCACTCCGGTGGTTTTGTGAGCGGGGCTTGTTTCTCAATGGCTGCTCTCCCCTTGCTATTAAGATGGACCTGTGGCAGATGCGTAGTGGAAAGTAAGAGCAGCCCTTCACTACCTTATTTTAATTGTCTTTCTTTCAAACTGTTATTAGAACAAACTGCTTCTAGACCTATGTAATTTTTTTTATTTTCTTGTTTGTACTCAGTATTTACATCTTTTTACTTGTCAGAGTCCAGAGAAGTGTTGAGGATGTGTTGATGGGGGAATATTTGCTGTGAATAATTTGAGGAGGGAATAAGAGGCACGGTACTCCTGTTTTACCCGGGGCAGAGCTGAAAACTAGTGAGTTTATTGTGGGAACCTCAGGAAAATATTGTTATTTTTTATAGTGGCCATGTAAAGCCATTACGCCATTTGCCTTGTATTTCTTCGCCCCAGTGTATTTGTTACCAGTGTTTTTGTGCGCAGCCATCTTGCTCGCTGGCTGCTCTCCCCATGCTATTTTGATAGGCTCATGGTGGACACACTGCAGATGCACGCAAAGGGTGCGCTGACAGCATGCCTAAGGCAAGCGCGTCAGCGCAAATCTGCATCCCGGAAGCGGTGAGTGCAAGCCACTATGCCCCTTTTGTATCAGAAAGTATGAATAATTTAAGATACTCTAAAGAAGAGCTTCTTGCCTTCTGGAAGTCTGCTCCTTGCAAATGCTTTACTATGACTTTAGAGGCTACTTCTCCCCTTGGCTGTAACTCATATCCCTGGACATCTAATGTATCCCTCTCTACACCCATTTGTGACAACTCCCGTGGCAGTGCACTCTCTAAATTCTCTTTCAACGCCCTGCTGGTAATTGTGTGGTCTTTCCCTAAGCTCGCTGTTTGTATCCATGATCGCCTTTGCGATGAGAAACCTGTTGTCCTTTTTATGACGGAAACTTAGCTGACAACGTCCTGTAAACCTTTTTTAGAATCTGCTGTTCCAGTTGGGTATAAGATCTATAGCCTTGACCACACGCAAAGAAAGAGATCGAGGTATAGCCATTATCTTTCGGGACATCTATCAATGCTCCTTGTTTGCAGTAAACAACCCTTTAGGGGCGGAAGCTACTGGCCTTTACATTGCTTTGAACGCTCATCATTCAGTTTTTTTATTTTTTATTTATCGACACCTGGACCGACCGGTCTATTTTTGGACTTTCTTAATGAGGTAGAATCTTGAGTCTAACTTTACTTTACACATTGCTTCTTACTCGCGGACTTTAATATACATTGGGATTGCCCTGCTAATAACGATATGCTCAGCCTCACTAATGTTCTGGCTCCACTTGACTTTTCCAATTTGTTTCCAACCTCACCCATACTGAGGACCACACTATTGATCTGTCCTCTCTAACACTAAATTAAGCATTTCAGATGCTTATGCTCTTCCATGGACAGACCATTATTTAATTCACTTTGAGTGGGATGCTACTCTCCAGGGATGTAAAAAAATCCTATTCCCTTATCTAAACCCTGGATTTTTCTAAGATCTTCCAGGTTAATCTGGTAACTACCCTAGAGAATACACTATCTTTTCTCTCTGACCCATTTGAGTCAACTTTGCTGTCAACAACTTGGTTCTATCTGCAGAAGATCAATTGGCTTCTCCCTCCTCCAATCGCCCGGATGCTAGGACGAAGTCCTCTTAACCCTGGTATAATAAAGATCTTAGGAAGGCCAAGAAAACTTGTAAGAAAGCGGAAAGAGCTTGGAGCTGCCACTATAGACCGAAGGACAAAATGGAATAAAAGTCTGCTCCCAAAAACTATTTTAATTTATTTAACGTAACCAAGAAAGCTTTTATGAGGACAAGATTGAAAAGGCAGGGAAAAAGTCCACTAACATTTTAAAGATTGTCTATCTTGACCCAGTTGCATGCCATCAGAAAGTAGATTTGTCTGCCATACTATCTGAGCAATTGGCCTACTTTTTCAAAAACAAAGTTGCAGAAATTCAAAGCAATCTTGAAGCACTGAATTCAAATGACCTCTGTCTTCCCCCTTCAGTTGATATCAGCTGTGCTTTTTCCTCTTTTGACTCCATTCTGTTAGAGGAGTCGAGACTCATGATATTGCTTAGCATCAGAGTTCATCAATGACATAGATCAGTACAAGCCAAAGGTGAGGGGATTTTTCCCTTTTTTAAGAAACACACCAATATGCGCCTCCTCCCAGTATCCTGGCACTAACACCGAAAAAGCAGAAGAGTTAACTAACTCAGCCAAATGCGGCATGACTATATCGGAGAAGGTCTAATAGAATTCAGTTTGAATAGAGTCAGGGGCCGATGCTTTACCTGAAGTTGATTGGGATAGGGCTTTCCTGATTTCTGAATTTGTTTTAGGAGCTGGCAATGCAGCCCACACAGTATCAGTTAAAGTTGGTGGGTCCCCCCGAGCAACATACTCCATTATCCCTGACAATGGAATGTGTGCATCTTCCTCGTATGAAGAGAAGTAATACTTCTGAATACTACATCAGTGCCAGAAACCACATGACCCGCTGATGTCCTAATGCTAAAAATACCATTCTTAGACTGCTGGTTGCGTAGCTGAAAGGAAATAACTCCCCCCATTACTTCACTACTCTGGAAGCAAGATGCTTGGCCATCCCCCATGTTTGATCTTATCCCAGGTCCACTGCTGAATCAGCATCTGGATCGCAGTTAGATGTTCAAAATATGCTCAGCATAGTATAAGTATTGGCTAGTCAAGCAATAAGAATACTCTCTTTTCAATTTCAGGGGTTCAGTATATAATTGAAGCTCTTGCCTTATGATCTTTCTGAATTAATAAACTAAGTGTCTGTCCTCTAATTATAGCCTTCAATGCATTCCAGATAATGATGGGTGAGGCTGTTCCCTTATTAAAGACAACAAATTATTTTAAAGTGAAGGCCATAACCTTGATGTAAACAGGGTCCCTTAATAATTTGCAATCAAAAGTCCACTGTGTCGAGCTGGCCCCATCCATAACATTATTATGACTAGGAGTGGGAGGTAAACTCCACTCTGCCTGCAGAGTTTGCGGGGGTTTGCCACTCTGCACTCTGCTTGAAGCGTGGAGTTTAGCAAAAACTTTGCTTATCTCTACGTGCCGGAGATTACCGCCCACCCCTAACTGTCTGTTCAACTGAGTGCAGCAACCAAAGCCTTTTTCCCCTTTCCTATCTCACCTATCATCTTCAGTGTATGGAACAGGGCTTGGTTTGGCTGTCTTTCAAAGCTAGCAGGGCTTGTTGAATAATTCTGACCAGAAACTTTGCGCAGTACTGCTACTCTCTTACTTTGGACTGTAATATTTATCACCAGCATGAGCAATCATCAACACCAGGAGAAGAGCTCATACTCCTACCAGCAGTGCACCAGAACGGGTAATGCACTTGAAAATCATGTCAGAGATGAATGATCCCAACTGGTGACAGTACCCTGAAGAGCCCTCTTTTGCCAGAACTTGAGTGCCAGCGAATGCAGTGTTTGACAATTCCAAGCTTGGCTCGCTTCCTAACTTCATCGATAACTCCGATACAATTCCTCACAAAACAGATTCTTACATGTGAAAGAATAAGTTTTCCCCTAACAGTGGTCATATAACCATTTTCATATGTCTTGAACACAAACTTGTAATTGACTCACTTATAGTTTGTTGGGCGCTAAGAATGGTTCGTTTTGCTGGTTATTCAGAGTTGACCATCTGCTGCAACTCTATAGAAGTACTTTTGTTAACAATTAACATCAGCATGTTCTGTGAATGAAGCCACATTTATAGCGGATGCTGGGGCAGAGCTATGGAGAAGGGGGAACCTACGACATCCCAAATGCGCTAAAATGAGGTGTGATTACCACTGTCTGCTAGATGGACCAAGGATGAGCGCCATTTAAAAGGACACGTTTGTTGCTCCTGCCTGAACATTATTGGTGCGCCAATGACATCAACATAGCTGTTTATTAGGCCTCTTCCAATGCCCAGCTTACTTCTCTCAGACCAATTTTCATACAGCCTCTCCTCCTCTCTACACCATGCCAGCATATGGTTCTATCCTAAATCAAAAACCCTCATACAATGGCCCTGTGCTCTGTTTACCTTTATTGTAAACCGGGAGGGCAGTTGGGTCATCCTTACTCGAAAAAGACGATTGTTTTTGAATCCTTGATGCTTGATTGGTCATAAGTCTTGTTTACATTCTCACCATTCAGCTGTTGAGCTATCGTAGAAGCTAGTTTCAGCTGAATCAGGTGATTTGAATTGGGAGTAATCAGGCTTTGGGTGAGGAAAACCTGACACTGTAGTCTGTGTGGTAAAAGTCTAGGATGTCATGAGAGTTACATGAAATGCCATCTGCACATGTGAAGTGTGCAGAGCCAGGCAAGAAGTTGTTCATCTGACACCAAATGTAAAGGTTTTCAGGTGGCCTGTTTGTTTACATGCTGCCGTCTTGATCCTTGAGGAATCCAGGAGCCTCAAAACCCTCTGCTGCCCCTTGTTCATCAGACGAACTGCGCACACTAATCAGGTTGCATCAATCAATCTGCACCCTAAAATAAACATTTATATCACATGCGTGGAAAAGCTCTTCCGTGAGTCTCCGTGACTGGCAGGTCAGAATGACTTAAATCGTGGATCCTTTGGTCTCGCCACAGTCTCCCGCATCTGGAAAACCACCGCCGGCGGCAGATCCTTCTCCTACCTCGCCGCCAAGACCTGGAACACTCTCCCCACCATCCTACGACAGACCCAGGACCTGCTGGCCTTCAGAATACTCCTCAAGACCTGGCTCTTCGATCAGTAGCGGCCCCCCCCCGCCCAGCGCCTTGAGACACTCTCGGTGTGTAGCGCGCTTTACAAATGCAATGATTGATTGATTGATTGATTGATTGAATGCATGCTTTCTCTAGGGCTACACCACAGTTACAATCTGCTATCATTTGAATCACCTCAGGGTTGTTCTTTAACACGTCAGATTTTCCACTAGGGGTGGGCAGAACTCTGTGGAATCTCACAGTTTTTATGTAACTTTGTAAAATTCCATGGAGTAAAACTCTTCGAGTTCCACCCACCCCTAATTATGACTAATAAGCAGCAAAGGAGCACTGTGATCAAAAAGAATTGACAGGCGACTTTTAATCCTAAAGATCAAGATAATACTACGACTTGCTAAAATCAGATCAATCCGTAACAACATATCATGCAGGCCAAATGAAAAAGTAAAGCCGGACTCAAGACAGTGAAAAAAGCAATACCAAAGGGGATGATGGACGGAGCATTTGCGCAAATCTAACACTCACCCACAGTCAACTGATCTGGGTTTAATCCATCCTCATTCTTTGGCTCACTCCACCACCCCAGTTCAGACATGGACTCAAGACAGTGGTCACACGTCCTGAGGTGCATGCTTTCCATGACAAATGCCATATCCATCTAATTGTCACTTAGCTTCTAGAGGTCAAATCTGAACAGGGTTCCAAGACTTTATTAAAGTCCCCACATAATATTATTGGCCCCTCCCACTGACTCAGTTAAGCTAAAAGTTAAAAATAAAGGGATGATCCATTTTGGAAGCATACAGGCTGCAAATCGTAAATTAGAAGTTAGTTTTCCTTACATGGGCGATCAGTTAGCAGACCCCGTTATGACCTTAGTGACTGACCCAGGCTACCTCAATCACCATTTTCAATCATTGTAAAAAGTTAGATCCCGGCGAATAACAAAATACATAGCAATCAACATTAAACCTTTCCCACTTTGACCAATTTGCAGTTCCCTGGTTAGTCCAGTTCTTAATATAGCAAAAACAACAAGTCCCAAATCTCAAATGCCACCCCTTTCATGCCATTCCCCTAAGGGAATCAGGATCCCAACCCGCTATACCACACTACCCACCCAATGTGTAATCACAAAATAAACTTCGGAACTCTGATCCACCACCCATCCCTTCGACCCCGAGGCTCCCCACCCCTTCACTAAATGGAAAAAGAAAACAAAAAAAAAAAAAGGAGCCCCCACTGAGAGAAAGAAAGATGAAGGAAGAAGAAAGCCACTGAATAACTAGAGCCCTCCCTGTAAGACAAGGAAAAGAAAAACAACCTTGCTAAGCAGCAGGACAGCAACAAAGACAGAAGAGTTAAAATACATCCAAAGCCAGATACCGATCTTTAACAATTCATCTGCCCTTGCCAGTCCAATGAACTTGTCCCTGAAAAGGGAGTCTCAATTTGGCAGGCTCCAAAATAGAGACAAAGGCACCCAACCTGATGAAAGCAGGTATTAATCATCTAAACTTCCACCTACGTTCCACCGTCTCATGGCAGAAATCAGAGGGGACAAAGAACTTCACTTCACCGGACTTAGCAGGGCTGCAGGGGTAGATGAGCTGATACATCATTTGCTGAAAAATATAGTTTCCCTCATAAATCAGAATAGCTCTAGGATATTGTGTAGCTCTCCCCTTGCTTGACATTCAGAAAGGAAAACGGTGCTCCCTTTACACATGGCTGTCAAAGTCCAAATCATGTAATTGTGGGAACGCCTATCTGAATAAATGAACTATATACCCTTTGGCATCGTTCTGCACAGAAACAATCCCCTGAAGCATTGCTCTCTTTCTATCTGTGCTGCAGAATGCAGGACAAATAAAAAGAGGAAAAAACAAGGAGAACTAAACATTTTTCTCCTCGTTATGCCTCCCCTGGGGATGAGTAGCATTTTTACGCATTCCCAGGTCTACCAGTAAAGGTAAATCTCGGAATGAACCAAAATCCATGGGTGTTGAGTGGGAACACCCACACATCATCCATGGAATGTCTCCCTCGGGCAGAGTAGAAAAATGCAGTGATTTGCGCCGTGTTGCATTACTCTGGATTTATCAAGCCACTCAGGGCGATGCAACATATTGATAAATATGGCCCCAAATGTACTTGTATGTCCCTAGTAAATGATACTCTATGTACCCAGGGCCTGTATATTAAATGCTACTAGTGGGCCTGCAGCACTCATTGTGCCACTCACTGAAGTAGTTTTTCAAAAGCATGTCTCAGGCCTTCCATTGCAGCATGTAGTGCAGTCATCTGACCTGGCAAAAGAAACCTTTCACCAGGCCCAACCCTTCCCTTTTAATACTTTTAAGTCACCCGTAAGGTAGACCCTAAAGACTCATTGTGCAGGGTGCATTATATTTAAAACGTAGAGCATATGTGTTTAATTTTTACGTGTACTAGCAGTGAAAAAGTCCTAAAGTCGTTTGTCACTGCTGCAAGAGCTATCTCTCCCATTGACTAACATTAAGATACCTTATTACATTTAATAAGTGATAATTTTAGATTGGGAGCAGGTAGAGATAAGGTGCCAGATTTACGACCCTTACATTTTATGACTCACAAATTGCGTTGCTTTGCGACTTGCAAAATGCAATTTACAACAGTGTCTCAGACACTGTTAGTGATTCCTAATGGGGTTGCAAATTGCCTGCCTCATTAATATTCATGAGGCAGGCACTATTTGCGACCCTATTAGGAATGGCCAGTGCTAACAGAGATGGTGGCCTGCTGGGGTCAGCAGACCACCATGTCTGTGACTGCTTTTTTAATAAAGCAGTTTTTTTAATGCCGCCCTGTTTTCCTTAAAGGAAAATGGGATGCATTTAAAAAAGAAAAATGTAATGTTTCTGTTTCATTTTTAGGTCTCGCTGAGCCCCAGCGCTTGCGCTGGCTCGAAGAGACATTTTGTATGTGGGATTTTCAAAGTGCTGCTGGCTGGCCTAACGCTTGCGTTCACGCGATCGTGCACGCGCACAGCCGGCCGCCAGCAGCACTTTGAAAACTCGTGTGCGTCATCGCGATCACTTTCGCTTTCAGAGCGATCGCGATGACGCACGCGCACACACAACTCCCGCTTCTCCCCCTCCCCCACCACATTTTACGTCTCCGGCCGCTCGCGCGCGGCCAAGGCTTGTTTTATTTATATTTCGGTACCGTTTTCTGTGCTTTTAGGCTTGGTGAAGCAGCCCAACTCTATTGGCTCAGTCACGCCCTGCTTGAGCCAGGTGGGCCCGTGTTCTGCCGGTGTCTTGATCACGCTGCTAGGAACCCTCTTTAACGGATCCTACGACGCTGTTGATAAAGTTTGGATTGTGCTGCATGTTGGCAGTTTTTACAACTTTTAGGCAGATTTCTGTGAACATGAAGCGCTCTTCGCTGATTTGATAACTGTAGGCGCCTATTCCAATATGGCACCCGTGTTTCCTTCAGTTTGCTTGATCCTGTGGGTATTCAGATATTTATTGCCGGCATTCCGGCTGATTGCAGTGGCGGTGTCCTGGAGTATTGGTAGTGAATTCTGTTTGTGGATTCATGCAAGGCTTTAAGTGGGATGGAAAAACGTGGCGGGGGTCACTCGAAGTGGCGAGGCCCATGTAAGTAGGGTGGGGCATAAAAAAATGTAGCCAAAATTTGTGCTTAGCATAGTGTGCCGCCTCATTGGTAATTTGCTGCTTCTGTCATTGCATCAAAATATATTAAACAGCACGTGGCATTTCACCTACAGTAAGCCAGGACTATTGTTAGTTGCATGAGAGAAATAAGCAACAACTTTGGCTTCGTTGTATGTAATATTGAAAATGCTTCCGTTCTGAAATGATGACACTGAAAGAACTATAACAAGTCTCTTTGAAGTTACATCAAAGATAGTGAAGGGTGGTACTGCTGCAGAGGTAAGATTGTTTTTTTTCATCCTGAAGGTGCAGGCAAAAATGCAGAGCCCGATAGAGGCCCGTCTCAGCACCTTTTTTTTTTAGAACACCGGCAGGACCCGGCTTACTTAAAGCCCTGGATTCATGACATCCTCTGATCTACTGCCTCAAAAGCAACAGTGAAACATCCTCTCTCCCCTTCCACTACCATCCTTTGAGCTGTCAATCTGCAATACATGATCAATCCTATTGTTTTTACTTTGTGTTCTGCTTCTTAAAGGCTTATGATAACTATTAGTCAAATACACGAGTATCAAAATGAGGACGCGATACTTAAATGAGAAACTTGATTTTTAAAAAAAATATTCTACTATTCACTCGAGCTGCAGGATAAACAACCTTGCTTGCTGCATTTCTTCTTTACGCAGGGAGACACATGGATACTGTTAATTAGTCCAATGCACACGCTTGATTATACATATAACAAGCATTTGCAATGCAATAGGTCTTGTGTTTGCGATAGTTTGAGCGACTGGCATTGTAAATGACAAGGCCTTTTATTTATGTGTTGTTTTTCAAAACAGATAGATAAAAGGCATTGTCATTTACAATGCCAATAGCTTAATCTCCCGCAAATGCGAGACCTATTGCATTGCAAATGCTTGTTTAAGAGTAGGCAGTGATCCCTGGGACCACTGCTTGATCTTAAAAAATATTTTCGCACACACTCACAAAGGGGAAGGGGTCCACTAGGAACCCCTTCCTGTTTGCGAGTGGCTTACCACCTACTGTAAGTAGGTGGTAAACTGTGTTTTGCGACCGCAAATAAGGTTGCAAAACAGTGGTACATTCCATTGTGACTCGCTATTAGGAAGGGACGCCCCTTCCTAATAGCGAGAGTCGCAAACGCTATTTTGCGAGTCACCGACTTGCAAAATAGCATTTGTACATGCCAGGACCCTTTTTTGCTGTCTCAAACATGCCGATTTCCCATTTGTGACTGCAAAAAATGATCGTACATTTGGCCCATGGTGTTTACACTAAAATCCTCTTTAATTGAAAAGTCTAATTTTATGTGATAATTCTGAAAATGCCACTTTTTTAAAGTTGTAATTTTCTTGTCCTAACCATTTATGCCTTCTGCCAGTGCCCGGGGGTCACATGACTGTGAATGGCTCTGCTGTTGGGGTTTGTGTATTGCTCCCAGACAGGCACTGCCAAAACCCATTTCAGTGGGCCACGGGGCATGCAGGAGTTACAAGGCCCACTGTGGTGGATGAGGCTCTTTACTCTTGATGTACTAGGGCCTGACCTACTATGGATAATGCTCAACTGGGAAAAGCACCTCTTCTGCACCTGACTTTCAGTTAGGTAGTGTTGGACGAGCAGCCAATGCTCCTTCCTGGTGAAGTGCAGATATAGATCAGTAAACACGACTCTTAACTCAACGTTCAAGAAGTGCGAACAATAAATCATTGTCCAGTCAAAGATTTGCTTTAATATAATAGAACTATTTTAATTCTAACTCTACACATGCAATGGTAAATGACGTTCAACAGCAATAACACAATCCCCCTTGAGGTCAGGGCTGTTGTAGTTGTCAGACCACTCCCGGTCCCACTAACTTTAGTGCAATGGGTTCACTGTTATTTCCCATTTACTTCTGACCACATTCAGGGAATGTAAACTATTAGGCCATACACAAGAGTTCTCCCTCTGACTCCTTTCAGAAGTTCAGTCACAGGAATCTATGGGGTTGCAGTACCAATCGCAATATGTCCTCCAGGGCCTCAAAGGCCCAGTTCGTGGCTTACCCACGACAGCAGCATGGAGCCCCTGAGTGGCACAGCAAAGCCCTGCTTCAGACCAGCAAAGTCGGGCTGCACGCGGTCACAGATGGCAGCACCGGGCAGGTGCCGGCTCTCAATTTTGAGCCACGCTACCAGATGGTTCAAGTGATCTGGGCTTTGCCATTTTTGTTGGCTTTTATGATTCGGAGCACTTTAGCACTGTTGACCAGTGCTAAAGTGTGTGTGCTCACTCCCTTAAACATGGGGAAATTGCCTTATACATAATTGGCATATTTAATGTACTTGTAAGTCCCTAGTAAAGTGGTACTACATGTACCAGCCACATGAAAATTAAATGCTACTAGTGGGCCTGCAGCATTCATTACGACCTGGCAAAATATTCCTTTAGCCAGGCGTAAACATCTGTTTTTAATACATGTATTTCACTTCTAGGGTAGGCTCTAAGTAGCTCTTATGGCAGGGTACAGTGTATTTAAAATGTTGAACTTGTACTTTTAAGTTTTACATGTCCTGTTAATGAAAAACTCCTAAATTAATTTTTCACTACTCTGAGGCTTAGCTCTCCTACAGGATAACATTAGATTACCTTATTACATTTAATTAGTGATAACTTTCAATTTGGAGGAGGTTTGAATGCTGAGTGTGGTGTCTAAAGAATTGTAATTTAAAATCCTCTTTAATGTCAGATTTTAAGTCACAATTCTATAAATGCTACATTTGGAATAAACTGGGGTGGGAAGTGAGCTAAGTAACAATGATGGATTCAACCCAGAACTAACGGTGACTAGATTTGAGTGCCTGAAAAGTTTCAGCGCTCCGTCCATCATCTCCTTGTGTTTGGAATGTTGGTATTTTCTTGTTCTAACCATTTGGTGCCTGCAGCATGTGTCCTGAGTCACCTGATTAGTTGTAGCTGGCAATTGGTCTTTGTGTATTACTCCCAGACATGAGACAAAGGGGGACTAGTTGTTGGCAGAATGAGCCATCTCTGACTTGATAGAAGGGCATTGCTGTTATCTACCACACTTAAACATCACAAAGAGTCTGCCCGTGCACACTCAAAAAGGTTTCCACACTAATCTATTGTGTCTCCAGGCAAGCTGGGGCCATGGCAGGGAGGTGGAAATTTCCAAACTCCTCTTGGGGTGGAAACCTCTAGAACCTTCTACTACATCAAAGTAGGCACCAGTCAGAAACATTGGATCCTCCGACCCAACTCTTCAGTACACATCTGGATTTGTGGAAGACTCTGAAGAAGGACTGCTGTGTTGCTCTGCTGCAAAGAGGACTGCTATTCTGATGCCCTGCTGCCCTACTTCCTAAGTGAGAAGACCTGGTCCTGCATCTTGGCTCCAGAACCACCAGAGTGACACCAATGGCTAGATGGTTGGCCTCCTGACCAGAGCCTCATGGAAAGAAACGTTTCCAACAACCTTGTACCCAGCATCTGGACTCTGCCTAATGTGAGTCTTGACCCCTTAGTATGCTACCCCAGTCCTGGACCATAGGTAGTAGGCATGAAGGTACTCTGCCAGTCCAGCTGTGGTCTCTTGGGCAGAACCGACGCAGCGCAATGCATCTCCTCCCAGCTCTGCATCCCCAAAGCATGACCTCATTTCACAGCCCACAACTCCTCGGAACCTCGCTGTACAATGCATCCCTGAAGCAGGGCTTCACATCTCAAGCCTTCCCGCTGGCATCAGTGTTCAGTGACTCCCCTGAGGCCTCTGGGCCCCTGGTAAGACTGCTGCACCAATTAAGATAGACCCTTGGATCCAGGCTTAAACAAGTACCCGTATGCCTCCAATACTTTCAAATGTACTGACTCAAATGAGCCGTGTGGTTAGAGGAACTTGGACCTGCTGACATAAGCAGACCGTGCTGGCCTGTACCCATGTGTGTGCAGAGGACTGCCTTTCACTGGCCGGTCGATTCATTAAAGTGAAATCTGTTTTATTGTACACCCAATAGGGAAGTATTAAGAAGTGCCATGCAAACAGGGACTTGTGTGTCCCATATGTGGCATGCAACTTTATTTGCTGCAGTTCTGAACTGGCAGACGTGAATGAGAGAGGAGACACTGGAGCAGGTGTGACCCAAGATGGTGGGTGTGCTGTGAGCTCCATTATTATCTGCATTCCAATGATATTCTCACGCTGATTTAAGGCATTTTTGGCTGTGTATCTAGATACATTTTGCTGTAGGAAGGCTGTGCCTGCATCCCCTGGTGTTTTATTCTGCTGTCAGTGGCTGGGGAGAGTTGTTTTTAAGTACAGATTCATGTTAAGTGACTGTGTGGGAGGAGGCCTTGACTGAGGAGAATAGGCGGGCTTTCAACTCCTTTGCTTCTCTTAAAGGTGCTGCCTTTCACATATTTTGCAGTTCTCAAAGGCATATGTATATTTCTACACTGGCAGGCTGCTTGTGACTTTTTTGCTTTTAGTCTATTGAATTTACTTTGACGTCATACCATATTTAAGCTGCTGATTAACAAATGCCTTTCATAAGTAGTTTTCATCATGCCGAATTCAGAAATTAAAGTCATTTTGCATACTTCTAAAAGGAAGCATCCACCTCCTACTATATATAAAGTTATTGAGTAACAAGAAGAGTCAATGGGAAAAATCTTAGAAGAAGTTCAAGCTATTCATACTAACACTGATGCCATTTGCTCTGATATTAAACATATTCAAAGAGACTTAGCTGGTTTGTGAAAGAAAGTATCCGATAATGAGATTAAACTTTGTGATACAACAGCTGCAATAGTTCAACTGGCACCTCATGTTATGCATATTGAGCCAATGAAAAACATTCTTTTGAATTTAGAAAATAGAAATTGCCAATATAATGAGTGTATCTTTAACCTACCATTGAAAGTCAGAACTGCAGAGCCTTCTCAGAAAATCTATTACCATCCTTACTGAAACTTAAATTCTCAGAGAACTTTGAAATAGATAATGCATTGCATACCAGCACATCTTAAATCTACTAAATTTAAACTGCGATAAGTTATATTTAAAATGATGCATCACAACCTTATTATGGTATGCAAAGTGGTCCACAAATTCCATCATTAATGATGGAAGGCAATAAGATATAAATACATCAAGATTTTTCTAAAAAAAAACTGTAGCTTTATGTACACAATTTTCTGATCTACAACTTCATGACACAGGTTTCAAATATGGTCTATTTTACCCTTCAGTCATGAGAATATGGAAAAATAATATATCAAAGTCTTTTTCTTCACCTGCAGATATGGTTGCATACTTGGATCGTCATGCTACAGTTGTGTTGGATTCTCAAGCTTCTATACTTAACACATGAAGTTCAGCCATATCGTTGTTGTAACAATTTTTTCTTTCATCCAGGTACTATTGCACTCTATCTTAACTTGGATTGTGTCTTCCCTGTCTCTGTGCTTCAATTATTGTTTTCTTCCCTTGGGGATATCTCTGTTTTGTTTCTCTTGTTTATTTTGTTTTTACTTAACCCCTTCGGTGCTCATGACGGAACGGTTCCGTCATGAGCCACGGTTGAGCTGTGCTCATGACGGAACCGTTCCGTCATGACCACGCCCGCGCAAGATTCCGTCAGCACAGCGGCGGAATCTGCGCAGCATAGAAGGGGTTAAATAAGGGCTATATCATATCTTCATTCCTTTTTCCCACTTTCAGTATTCTAATTTATTTTATTTTATTTCATTCTTTTACTATAGCAAATAATTATACTTTAAAAATTGCCTCGTTAAATGTTAAAGGTCTTCATCATCCAATAAAAAGAAGGAGAATTTTAGACTATTTACATAAATGTAAAGTAGATATATGGTACAGGATGGCTCAGCACACACCTAAAAGTCAAAATATAATAACAGGAAATATAGTACAATATCCTGATTAGTGATTAACAAGCAAGAAATAATCTCCCAGAAGAATAGAATGAGTCTTCAGATTATTTGACAAAATATCCTTCTTTTATTCCTATATATGGTATTTCTTCATCAGACTTCGTTCGTTTTAAAAACACAATGCAAAATTCATAGCCGACGCGGCGCGTTTCATCCCAATGGGAAATAGACAAAGAAAAAACTATTGTATGTAATGTTTGTCCTAAAGGTGACTAGTATACAAATAATAGTATTTATGAAAACCTAACCTGTATATAATGAGAATGTGCTCAGATGATACAATAATGCTCTTGTGCTAAGTTTTGTATTTTGTCTCCACGGCTGCGTGCTATGTATACGTTCTCGTTCTACTTTATATCCTGTTAGCATAAAGATCTCCCTGTTCTTATGATTATTTTGTTTCTGTTTCTGTTCCATTAGCAAGACATCTCCCTAGGAACAAAACATCTACATAGTGAATTATAGTCTTTCATTGCGAGTTAACTTTTTGTGTTAGTCAATGTTTTTGTATATATATAGAAGCTAAATTCTAATGTAAATATAATCAGTAATATATGTTTTGTATGTATTTTTATAGCCTTGAAGAAGTCCCGTTGGGACAAAACGCGACGCGTTGGCTATTAATTTTGTATTGTGTTTTAAAAACGAACAAATTCTGATGAAGAAATACCATATAAAGGAATAAAAGAAGGATATTTTTTCAAATAATATGAAGACTCATTCTATACTTTTGGGAGAATAGTTCTTGCTTGTTAATCACTAATCAGGATATTGTACTGTATTTCCTGTTATTATATTTTGACTTTTAGGTGTGTGCTGAGCCATCCTCTACCTTGTGTTTTTGGTTTTCCAAAATTGTGGGAACTAGGAAGGTCTAGTTCCCAGCTCTTTACACTACCATCCTTGCCCAAACTCTTGAATATAAAACTTACTGGTACAGGCCTTGAGTGCCCTGACCATCTATCTTGTGCTTTGTTAAAGTAGATATACGTTTCAACAAGAAACCCACATGGCTGATAATATTGTTGCATATATGAAAAATCGTGGGTTGGTAATACAGTCTCATTGCCTGTACAATGAAGTAAAAACGTTGTGACTACATTTTTCTCTCTGAAGTTACCGATTACCGTTTTGCATTGCAGACATGATTCTGATGGTTGCTATGTGTAGGTTCAAACATTAATTGACAAATCCCTTATTAATTTCTTTAATATTTTTGCCCCTATACAGGATGATCATATGTTTTGGAAATCAGTTTCTTTAGAAACTGTGATTATTGTAAATGTACCTTTTATCATAGGAGGAGACTTTAATATCATTTTAGACCCACTTTTAGGTAGAATTTCGACTTTTAAATTCCATCCCCTTCGGTCCCATGCTCAATTCAAAGCATGTCTAACTAACAATAAGTTAGTGGATCATTGGAGGCTCACTCTCTCATCCCACTTGTAAAACTTCACTTTTTATTCTAGTGCTCATTCTACATATTCTCGCATTGACTATTTACTTTCTTCTAGAAACTGATGACATTCAATTTCAATTCCAACAGTTGGTCCCATAACTGTACACAAAACACGACCTGCCCGATAAAGACTTTTTATTTTTATTAGCACAGTGAACACGTTATAGTCAGTGACCCTAATTCTTTCAAAGATGTTGTATTTTATACTACATACGCGGCAAATTTTTGTCTAATGTCACTAGCTAGTTGAAAGAAGACTCCTATGTGTCTAAGTAATTGTGAAAGTGTTTCCCTAATGATCTGTCTCCCAAATAATATATACAAGGAAGAGAGCTAGACAGAACCAAATAGTTATGGTACCTGTTCAAAAACCACAGAGATGGAAAAAAGGTGAGGGGGGACTGGCAGTGCCTCACGGAAGTAACCCCAACGAGGATACGCAGACAGGTACTCGCCTGCTACCTCACGTTCTCATCATAGGCAACTGCCGCCCAAAAAGGAAAAGAGGGAAAAAATCAAGAAACCTCAAATCAATCCCAAAGACTGGTGTCTAGTGAAACTTATATTCTAATTTGTGTCTGTGTTCAAAAAATAATAATAAGAGTGTCGACCCAAGAAAGGAAGACTGAGTCTGATCAGGACCCACGTCAATCCGAGTTAAAACCGAGCGAGACTACACTAGCTGTATGATTCTTTATTCTGTGCTGTGTGTCTGCTCATTAAAACCAACATGTTTCGTTGCCTGTTTAAATTAGCGGCAACTTCTTCAGGGCTAGGGTCGACTGACCTCTCTGCGTTGCTAGTTCAGACCAGTAATCTATCTGTCTGCCCCTGAGGGAAACACAATTAAAAAACACATTCAGTTTTTCACCCATACTGCTCATATGGGTCCTTCAAATATACATGAAAGCGATTTGTATCTTCGCTAACTTGCTTAAACAAGACGGTGCCTGCAACACCTGTGACATTCATATTTACCGTGAAGATTGCTCTCGTTCAGCATACCTCAACCCTTCGTATAGGTAGATGTGTGCTACATCAAATAATCCTGGACTGCTTGCCCAGTGGCCGCGGATTCGCGTTTCTAAAAGGCACAGAAACACATCCAATAGTTACACACATAGACCGGGAATTCACAGGCCCCTCTGCTTGTGTGCCTGGTGTCAACTATGCTGACGCTCGTTACATCGTTCCTAAAGGCTGCTACTGATGTTTACCACCTTTTGTTGCGTCCCCAATGTGTGTTACTTTCATAAATGGTCTAATGCGCTCTGAGCCCCCGCTCTGCTCCCATACATCCAACCTCCTCACTGCAATTGACACTAATGTCTCACATTCACAGCCAGTGTGTCGGCGAGATCCCAGTGCTGCCGGTCCTTCGGTAACTTCCGCCCACCATGAGGGGAACGCCTATGTCTATAGTTAACCCGCTAGTGGGTGTTAAGTCAAATCATGGAGTCCGCAAGATTCTAACCTCGATATAAAGCCTGAGTTCGATCTCACCTCGTCAGCCCTTCAGTCCGGATGCTACTCGACCTTCATCACGGGCTGGACAACTACTTCCCATTTAAATACGTACCGCGCGCTGCCTGCGCGCATGCGTGGATGCATGTTGAAGTCAGAAGCGGCCATGTTGTGTAAACCGCCGTGACTGCCTAAGCTGCGCCTTAGATGTATTGTTTCACTGTCGCGCTAGACTAACATCGGGTATTGCTGAATTACTATGTATTCGCCCGGCAGAGTTATAATAACTAGTAACTACACAGTTGGTATAAATTATGTTAATTTAGTTACTGTCAGTTTGTATAGACTTATTCATTTATTAAACCAACACACGTATGTATTAAATCACCCACAAGCTGTATCATATGACCTGCTATGAGGGTGTTGAAGTGCTGAAGGAGCTGCCCAAATCAATACGAGATCTGCATCCAGCTTGCAGAAATCACTACCCAATTACTCGCATATGGACACCTGACAAGGATGGATAAGCAGGGAAGGTGTGTTAGTGAATGGGCTATTAGTTCAGTACCTTGTGCCACTCAATGTAATCATTTAGACCCTGTTGATCTGCTTTCTCTTGAAAAATCCAGCGTGCCTCCTTGGTTATTAATCTAGCTTCCATATTGTGGAGGTCCCACTTCACCCGCTCCAATACAACCCAGCGGAGATCTTTGGGGCTATGTCTGGCCGTCAAGAAATGTTGGACCAATTTCGTGGTTAATTTACCCACTCGGATGGTACTGAGGTGTTCTTGTACTCTAACCTTCACTTTGCGTGTGGTGAGGCCGATATAGTGAAGACCGCAGGGACACGTCAGTCTGTAAATGACGTTGCCCGTATTGCAGTTGCTAAACATGTTCAAATACCATGTTTTGCCTCCTGCTAAAGTGACACTTTATGTTGATGTAGTAAGTTCACATACTGTGCATCCGCCACATTGATAGTGTCCTGGCGGAATCCCTGTTTCCTTGATCTCACACTTGGGTCGTGAATGCACTAGACGGTCTCGTAGATTGGTAGATCGCTTAAAAGCAAAACGGGGTTGGGGCATAATCATGGTGGAGGTATTCAACAAGGGCCAATGTTTCCTGATCACCTGTCTGATTTGGGTGGACAAGGGGCCAAAGGTGGTAACCACAGGGATACAGTCCCCTTTAGTCTTGGGTGTCCTCTCCAAGAGGGCAGCTCGGGAGTATTCAAGGCTCGTTTTTTGGCCTGTTTGATGACCTTAGTCGGGTACGCTCGTGCCTCCAATTTGCCTCCAATTTGCAGGACAAGACACCTGCTTGTTCGACAAAATCCTCAGTGGATGAGCAGTTCCTGCGATATCGCAAGAATTGCCCTACAGGCAGGTTGACCCTCAGGGCCCTGGGATGGTAAGATCTGTAATGCAAGACGGAATTCTTGTCAGTTGGTTTCTGATGGACATTGGTGGCAAGTTTGTGATTCGCCACTCTGATGTCCAGATCCACATAGGTGCCTGTTGTACTGCTTATTGTCCAGGTGAATTTAAGACAATCATCAAGGCTATTGAGCCAATGAAGAAACCTATCTAGGTCAAAATCGGACCCCGTCCAAATACATAACACATCGTCAATATATCTCTTCCAGAGAGCGATGTTCCTCTGGAAGGGATTGGTGTTATGTAAGATGTGATTAGTCTCAAATTGGCCCACGTAGATACATGCCAGGCTGGGGGCGAATGTAGCCCCCATTGAAGTCCCGGACACTTGCAGGTATAGCTGGTCCTTGTAGGCAAAGAAGTTTTTTGTCAAGGCTAGTTCAACGCATTGAAGTACAAAGGTTTGGGGGACATCATAGAACCATTCGCAATCCCCCAGGGCGCGGGCTGCTGCCACCAGCGTTGCTTCCTGGGGGATGCTAGTATATAATGATTCTATGTCGATCGTGACAAGGAATTGATGTTCAGAATCAAACACGATGTCGTCCAAGATAACTGTTTCAGATCATTCATTAATCTCATTTGCGTTAACCCTTGAAGATATTGTCAAACAAGATCCTTGATGGAGAATGAATACTGATATTGTATCATCAGATGTGAATAGAAACAAATTATTATCTGCTATCTCTGAATACTTACATATTAATCAGCTGGAGGCTACTTTTCACATTACTCACTTGGTTGCTTGTAAGGCTCATGTCAGAGGAACTTATAGTTGAGAACAGAAAAGTTCCAAAATTAAAATGTTGTTTTTATCTTCAGACATTGACGTAAAACACATTTACAAAATTTGGATTACGAATATAATGCTGTGCTTAGTAAAAGAGCAGGTCCTTTTATTTGTAAACAAATTATAACTTCCATTTCAATCCAAACAAATCTGGCATCACCTTTGCTAATTACTTACGAATCAGAAAAGATAAAAATCTGATACATGGTATTCGTAATTCAGATGGACATTTAATTCTCTCTGCCATGGAAACTGCTACTCAATTTCAGAACTTTTATTCACACCTTTATTAGAACCCTCCATTAATTTATGATTCCGCTTTGGGTACGTTCCATCTCATTTGCAACTTACCATCCTTATCAAGCTCTGACAGAAGTATTCTAGGCGCTCCTTTAACTATGGAAGAGGTTTCAAATTCCCTTAGTTCTCTTAAGTTCTCTTAATTCCATAAAAGCACCAGGACCTAATGGTATCCCAGCAGATGTTTATAAACCCTCTCCTACTGCCTCTGTTTCAGGCATTCATGCATAAAGCTTCTGTGGAAGGATCATTTAATGAAGCAAAAATTATTGTTCTTCCTAAACCAGACAAAGACCCGGCACTACTCTCTAATTATTGCCCCATTTCACTAATCAATCAGGATTGTAAAATGTATGTATGTATGTCTTTAGAACTACATAAAAATGCTGTTATGTGATACATTTATTTCAATGGTTAAAGCATTCATTCGCTCTCCCAAAGCAACTGTTTTTCTTAATAGCATTACTTCTTCTCCTTTTCGATTGCTTAGAGGCACAAGACGGAGTGTCCTTTAGCCCCCCTTACTTTTTATATTGGCCATTGAGCCCCTTTCACTCTTATTCGTTCTACTAGGAAAGTTGCAGGTATCACCATCAATGATTAAGTTGCTAATATTTCTGCGTATGCAGATGATTTATTGTTATATGTTAAGAGTCCTCTGAATACTATTCCTGTGATATTAGATATTACTGATGGTTGTGCCTCAGTTGCTGGTTATACTTTAAATATTCAAAAAACATTCTTTACAACTTATTTTGTACTGCTGAAATTATACATGGCATTGGCATGCTCTTAAATATATTACATATATTGGTATTTACTTTTTAAATATGATAAAAACACGGTTGATATCAATTATAAAAAATATTATCTAAAATTATGGTAAAATGTGATAAATGGACTTGCTTCAACATATCATGGTAAGGAGAATTGAGGCAATTAAAATGCTAATAGCCCTACAAGGGTTATATTTATTATAAATGTTTCCTGTTACTTTTCCTTCTTCTTTTTTACCAATTTTAATAAATCTCTTGTTGAATTCATTTGGAATAATACTACTCCACATATAAAATACAGGCATTTACAAACTGCAAAATTAGAAGGAGGTTTAGATGTGCTAGACTTTGTTTCATGTTTTTCTAATCTGGAAGCACACCGGAAGAAATATTGCAGTGCTGTGCCTTTTACTGGCCATTCTTACTATGGATCTTAAAATGGCAGTATTTCTCCTCCATTTTTCAATGCTTGTAAAAATGCTATATTAAGTTTGGATGCAAATTTTGGTAATAGAATTATATTTTCTGTGAAAGTATTTTTATGGAATAATCCTTTGATTAAGCTAATTACCCAGTCTCTTGTTAGGAAAAATGGATGCAGGCTGGTATATTTTATGTTTCGGACATGTGCTTTAATACTAAGGGCCTTATTTCTATGTTGGTAGGCCCACCACCAATAGGCCGCCTGTCGCGGTCCCACCCACATCTACAGACGCGGTCCAACTGACGGAATCTGAACCGGCAGTTGGGGGTATTGGGCAAAAGGACCAACTGCTGCTTTTTCAACGGGCTCCTTGAAGCGGTGGGACCATCATCCCTATAATCCGGCTGCCTTTTCACGGCGGTCCAACTGCCATGAAATGTCATATGGAAAGGGACTTTGGGGGCCCTTAGCAGGGTCCCCATACCCCTGGGCCCCCACTATGGGGCCTGGGTGGCACATGTGCTGCACCCCCAATCATCCATGCACCGTGTGCCAGGCACCACGTGGTGTCTGGCACATGATGCATGGATGTCTAAAAATATGCCTTTTTGAATTGCAGATTGTGCTGCGTCCTTTTTCCAGGCCGTAGCACAAGATGCAATTGAGAATGGCATATTTCCAACTGCCTTGCTGGGGGTCGCATTGGAATACAGGGGAGTGGGATGGAACTGCCGACTACTAGTAGGGCGGTTCCATCTCACTGTAATGTCGTTCAGATTCTCGTCTGACCGGCATCGCAATGAGCCCCTATGTTTTTATCTTTTTCTGATTTACCATCTGAATATCAGATTCCTGATTTCGACCAATAGTTCTATACCAGTTTCTCAGTGTTCGAGTTTGGAGTTGTTTCTTGGTATACATAGACCCACTGCTCATATTGCTTCTAAAACATATACAAAATTGACTTTTGCAAACTTTCTCACTTTGTCGAGGATAAGTACATTCTGGAATCCCAACTTCATCAATAGCTGTTCTCTGCAACTATGGTCATGTAATATTTTAAATTGGTTTCCATCCTCCATATGTAAGACCAATACTTTTATAATAAGAAATTGTTACTAGACTCCTTTGAAGATGTATAATGTAAAATTAATTGATAAACCTGATTGCTGGAATTGTAAAGCTGTACAAGGGTTATTTAAATACATGTTATTTGAATGTCCAGTTATATGTAACTTTTGGTCTGATGCCTGCAGTACTATCTCTAGACTTTGGCATATTGATCATCCTATTACATATGAAATTATTATCAGCAAATCTTCAGTTATTTTATTTTAACTTTCATATAGGGATGTTAAATTATTGTATTTACTGATTTCTTCTGCTATCAAATCTTTTACTATGAATTGAAAATCTGTGATTATTACATCTTCAAATGCCTGTTGGGATTGGATATTATATATAAGAACTGGAATTGAATTCTCGTTCAGTAAGAATAAGCAGCTGCTCTATATCACATCTTTAATTTGGAACACTTTGGTTAGTCTTCTTAATAACAGTTAATTGCCTGTATTAATTTAATTGTATTAGAAAGTATTATATAATTAGCCCCATAATTGTTTTCAGTTTTTTTCTGTTTTATGGAATATAATATTATATATTGTTAGCACTTTCTTCAGTCTTATATTAGTGTTAACTTAGGATGTGTGACGTTATACATATATAAATATATATATATATATTTATATATTTTGAATAGTGTGGATTATATTATATATATGTGATCAAGACCGCGTTTTATGGTCGAAACGCGCCAGGCTGGGCACTTGCTCTCTACCTTCGATGCATAGACTAATGCAATAAAGTACCTTTTCTTTTGAAAACTCCACGTGGTCTGCGCCTTTGTTCGAGCTCCTGATTCGGCGAAAAAGGACTGTGGTTATCTTATATATATATACATATATATACCTATAAATATATATATCTTCCAAACGCTTGATGCAAATTTTAATAAAATATGCAGATATTGACCGCACTGCCTTGTTAGAAGAAATAGCTAAAATTAACGAGGAAATTGATACTATGGACCAACCGGAGGAAAAAGCCAAACTGAGTCAGGAAATGTCAGCAAGACTTAAGAAAGAAGAAGATAAGATAAAGGAAAGGAAAACGTACAAGTTTTTCCGTGATAAAACTGATTACGAGGTAGGACAAATCTTTACCTTCTCTAAAAAATATGAAATGCTTAGGTCCAACAGTGATAACAGAAAAGCTGGAATTGCCAAAGTCAAAACGACCAGAACAGACGCAGCATCCTCGAGCACATCAAACTCTGAGTTAAGTTCAGCACCAGAAAGCGATTCAGAACGCGAACCTGTATCCAACCAAGGCAGACAAAAGCGCACATTAGACGAGGAACTGTCTTTTTTATGCGAGGACAGACGACAAACTCTTCGTCCCAGAACTCAGAAAAACTACGGCTAAGCAAAAACTGGAAGCGACGACAACGCCGCAAGGCAAAACGCAACAAGCACGTTTCGGAAAAAAGAGGAGGGTGGAGGAAATAAAAGAGATTATACCGTCATGCATGAACAAAACGATTGTGAATCTATCTGAAGTAACATTGACTGACAATGAAATAAAAACATTAAGCTTGGGTTTAACATATTGTCCTGCCAACAATTTCAACTACGTAAAAACACGATTAGATATCTTCAAGAGTACTCGGAAATTAAAACTTAAGAAATTTCATTTACTCAATCCGAAGCTCAGCATGGACAACTCCAATGCAGTCATTAAGACCATAACTTCAGTAGAAGCTACTCAATCTGATGACACTTTTCTCCATGAAATGCAGGAACTATGGGATCCTCAACAAAATGAAAACTCACCAATCTCCTCGCAGGTTGATTCGAATATTTCCTCTACCGAACCTAATAGCATGACATCACTAAACAAATGTCCTCTAACTCAATTCAAGCCGAAATCAACATTCAACCCTATCATGTTAAAGGATTCAATTGATTCATTCCATGAACAAATAACGGACCAACTGAAGGAGTTAAATACGAGGACGTTCGCTGGAAAACCCAAATTTAACAAATACAAGTTTGATTACACGACTTTGATGTCCAAACTGAAAAAGAACAATCAAATAGTAATTCGAGCCTCGGACAAAGGTGGCAATATTGTATTGATGACCAAAGAAAAATATATGAAGGAAGCTTACAATCAGCTCAATGACAGAACTTGCTACATTAGATGTAATGGAACTGATCTAAAAACAATGTATACTACTTTCAATAAGAAGTTATCAACATGGAAATCGACTAACCTGATTACCGGACAAGAATTCAAATTCTTAAAAAATGACTTTCCTGTGGTGCCTACCATCTACTTTGTACCCAAAATCCACAAAGACCCCGTTAATCCGCCAGGAAGACCCATCATCTCGGCGAGGAATGGATGTCTGGAACACACATCACAATATGTGGATTTCTTCTTACAAAGCATAGTGAAGGCCTTGCCTTCATCTGTGCGGGACACAAGTGACTTCCTACGCAAAATTGATAACGTAGTTTGGAAACCCAGCTTTGTACTAATTGCCCTTGATGTAAGCTCACTATACACTAGTATCCAGCATGCAGATGGCCTAAGGGCATTGGAATACTTTTTGGACAAATCAATGGGTAATCTGGTTGGTCACAAATTGATGTTGATAGAAATGGTTAAGTTTTGTCTGTTCAACAACATCTTCATGTTTAACAACCTTCTTTACAGGCAGTTAAGAGGAGTTGCGATGGGGGCCAGCTTCTCCCCAAGCTATGCATGCTTACACATGGGCTGGTGGAAGGAGCTGGTCCTCATGACAGAACACACTGAGGCTATGGAAAGCAATGTTAAGCTATGGCTACGCTACATAGATGATCTTTTTATTGTATGGGATGGTAGTCTTAGCAGCGCACAGGATTTTTTACAGGCCATTAACATAAACAATCTAAACCTACAATTCACTGCTAACATCAGTGCCACCTCAGTGAATTTCCTTGATACGGAAGTGCATGTCAGCAACCACAAAATCAAAACCAAACTCCACCGCAAGGAAACTGCTGGAAATTCAACACTACATGCTAGTAGCTCACATGTTAAACATTTATTAAACAGCATTCCCTATGGTGAGATGCTCAGACTCAGAAGAATCCACAGTGAGGATAGTGATCTACAAACAGCCCAAATAGATTGTAAACAAAGATTCTTAGAAAGAGGCTACTCTGACAAAATTATAACCAATGCCATTACAAAATCTATGCGCATGAATAGAGCTGAACTTCTCAAAGAGACAGAAACAAAAACCACGACCAACACCACAGAGACTAGAACAGGAACCAACACTAGGATAAATGCAAATGAATTTAGAATCATCATCCAATATAGTCAACAACCAAAAAAGGTTGAGTCTATTATAACTCGCAATTGGCCTCTGATTTTAAGTGACCCAGTGATAGGCCCTATTTTGCCTAAAAGGCCCTCGATAACATATAGCCGAGGTCGCTCAATGAGGGACGAACTGGTTAAAACCAGTCCGGAAACTATAGAATCAACAAACTGGCTACAAACGCATACTGGCTTTTTTCATTGCAAAACATGCAAGGCATGTCAACAGGGTGAGAATAAAACCACATACATCACCCCACTTGATCAAAAAAAGCACAGAATAGATAAACTCCTCACATGTAAAACTGAATATGCGGTTTATGTTTTGTCATGCCCGTGCAATCTACTGTATGTAGGAAGCACAAAACTCCAAGTGCATAAGAGGGTTTTACAACATCTAAGGGCGAACAACAATCAAGACAACACATACCCAGTGGCCCGGCATTTTAAGGCCAAACATGATTCTAGAAGTAAAGAACTTAAATACTTTGTCATTGATTCTATTCCGGCCAGTAGGAGGGGCGGAAACAGGGAACAAAAACTACGCTCCATGGAAACGAGGTACATCCTAGAGCTCAACACCAAACAACCCTTTGGCCTTAATATCACTGAGGACCTTTACACATGCCTTTAAATATGACTCTCATAACATATGAACCTTGTTATTTGCACTCATTTCCCAAAAACAACATATTTTCATACACCTTTTAGCCTTTTTATGTGGGATTTTAGAAATCGGGAATTTTTTATTGTATTTATTAAATTGTTGAAACAAGATGGATTGAAAAAATATAAAATATTTTTTATACATATTTATTTGATGCATAATTTATTTTTATATAAGCACATATATATATTTTATCTATTATAGATTGAATTCTTAGCTTATTTAATATTTAATATTTATATGCTGTCATTTCATCTATGTGTGAAAGTTCCTGATTCTTTTACAATTATAAGTGTGATATCATTATTCCCTTCAATGTGCATTCCCAACATGTGGTTATCTTGAAAATATTCACCCTGGAAATGCCTGTGAGACTATGCTTGCAAATTTCCGAGTGTGTTGATTACTAGCCCAGATACTATTTGATGTCTTGCATTTTGCTCTTGTCGACAAACACATAGAAGGGGAATTGCAGGGGCTCCTAGCAATTTTTCAAACCCCCGGCTCAAATCGTTTTGAGTATATATCTTAAATACTATCTCAGTATAAGATGAGATGTTTGTCACGTCCACATACTCTTTTTGGGTATTCAACCTGAATCTATTATGCTCCCAGACCAATTCGGTGTCATAAATTTGTCAAAGACTTGTCAAAGAAAATGAAAGAAAAAAAAGATAAGAAACTAGCTCTCTTGAATTTTAAAATTCACTTTTGCACTAATTTTGCACTTTATCTTGTGGGGTTTTATGTATAAAAAATTTGCAGTACTCACGTCATTCTTGATGGACTTGGACCTACTAAAAACGCGGTTATTTGACACATAATGTGCAGTTATTTTACACTACATGCCTTAATTATTAAGTAGATTTATCTTGTTATTTTTAGGCGTTCCATGAATGGTTTTAAGTAATTCTGTTATGGATATATTTTTTTAACCGACGTATTTGTAGTTCATTACTAGTCTTTCGTCCATGTCATTTGCTTTTGTATGCTTACATGCTCCAATGACTGCGTCTGCAACTATATGCTATTTAAACCAATGCAAACTCTCACACTGTGTCATGTGATCAAGGCCCGTGGGAAGGGCTGAAACGCGTCATGGCGACCTCTTACTCCCACCTCAAACTCCGAACTCAGGGCGGGTGCTATCTCCCTTCAGTGAGGGTGGGACCTCACACTTGCTACACAGCAACTCCGATACGAGAATTGGGGCACTCGCAGGCTCATTTCAGGCTTTATTTGTTAACAGCAGACGTGTTTCGGCGTTCATCGCCTTTTCAATTCTGTGAAGCTTGTCCATGGTACACAGTATGAGATTGGACAATTATACTGTGTCCACTTCAGCCATTGGATAATACCGGGCCAATTGGAGGGCTCTGATGTTCCCTTCGTTCAATGTTCAATTGCTTTCATCGCCATTTCCATTGCCCATGTCCTTCACCATGGCCGCCGGATATGATATGATATTTTCCCCGCAGGTGTCAGATAAATAACTGGCATCCCCAAGTTTGAATAACTTGCGACTCCTTCGTCGACTGGAAAAACTCATCGGCGGCGGTTCAGGAGTTCGACCAAAATTCACCATACGACTCCCACCTCAAACTCCAAACTCAGGGCGGGTGCTATTTCCCTTCAGTGAGGGTGGGACCCCACTCTTGCTACACAGCAACTCCAATATGATTTGGGGCACTCGCAGGCTCATTTCAGGCTTTATTTGTTAACAGCAGACGTGTTTCGGCGTTCATCGCCTTTTCAATGCTGTGAAGCTTGTCCATGGTACGCAGTATGAGATTGGACAATTATACTGTGTCCACTTCAGCCATTGGATAATACCGGGCCAATTGGAGGGCTCTGATGTTCCGTTCAGCCAATGTCCAATTGCTTTCATCGCCATTTCCATTTCCCATGTCCTTCACCATGGCCGCCGGATTTGATATGATATTTTCCCCGCAGGTGTCAGATAAATAACTGGCATCCCCAAGTTTGAATAACATGCGACTCCTTCGTCGACTGGAAAAACTCATCGGCGGCGGTTCAGGAGTTCGACCAAAATTCACCATACGACTCCCACCTCAAACTCCGAACTCAGGGCAGGTGCTATTTCCCTTCAGTGAGGGTGGGACCTCACTCTTGCTACACAGCAACTCCGATACGATTTGGGGCACTCGCAGGCTCATTTCAGGCTTTATTTGTTAACAGCAGACGTGTTTCGGCGTTCATCGCCTTTTCAATGCTGTGAAGCTTGTCCATGGTACGCAGTATGAGATTGGACAATTATACTGTGTCCACTTCAGCCATTGGATAATACCGGGCCAATTGGAGGGCTCTGATGTTCCGTTCGGCCAATGTCCATTATATATATATATCTCAAAAGATTTCAGCTCCCGCAACCTCCAGCGTCCAGGCAGCGAAGAAGGAGACGCAGACCCCTCAGTCTTTCAGGCAAGATGTTTTATTTTGTTGAAATCAAAAACCCACGCATGACGCATTTCGGGCTTCAAGAGCCCTTGATCACATGCCAAATATATATATATGTAAAACAAAAACACAAGGAGTACTCCGTCCCGTCTACTGCAATCAATAGAGAGCACTCCTGGAGCAATGATATATTCGAAAATGTATTCCACAATTGCCAGGATGACAATTGTGGAATAAGTTTTTAAATATATCATTGCTCCAAGAGTGGGCTCTATTGATTGCAGTAGACGGGACCAGAGTACTGCTTGTGTTCGTGTTCATATCCGTAATCCACCTTACGGAGAGCGGCACCCGCGGCGCCGGCTGATGGACTGGAGTTAAGGAATATATATAAATATATATTCACTGAATAAAACACAGGTTTCAGGGCTGTTATAGTTAGCTGGACATTTCACTCGTACATAACCATTGAAATTCCTCCATTATAGTTAGTTCTGCTAACTATAACTCACGCGCCCGCAATCCACTGCTGATGATGTCACATATTACATTATTGATGACATGGTCAGTGACATTACTGATGACATATCAAATGACATCACTGATGGCATCACTGATGACATCATCCAGTGAATGTGGTTTGGTTCATTATTTAAATATGTATTATATATATAGCAATCTGTATTGAAGAATGAGTGGATATATAAATATCTGGATAGAGGATTTAGTAGCAGTGTGATTGACTGTTTACTTGACTAATTTATAGTGTCTCACTAAACATATTGGATAGTGACTAAACTGTGTGAATATCTGTATCACTTTGTCAGTTGTTGTGTAAACTGCTGCACCAGTTGGTTATTAGCTATGTGAAAGTCTATTTTAGTTATTGATTAGTTAGCTGAGTATTTGTATGGGAGAGTGATTGTGTGTGTGTGGTTCGGTGGGGGGTGTGTGACTTCCCAAAAATGTGTGAATAGTTGATTCAGTAGGTATATGAGGTTAAGACTGCATGTTATAACAGTTGTTTGAGTGAGTGAATATCTTTATGGGTGTGGTGATGAGCAAATATATCTCTCAATGGTACATGTCCAACAAACTAGAAAAATAAAAGGCAGTGTATGTTACAGTTGTTGTATATAAATAAGTATACATAAGACTCAGTGATTGTATGAGTGACTGTATGGATAACTGTATACTTGTAATAGTGATTTTATAACACACTAAGGGGCCGATTCTGATCCTGGAGAAACCGGGTACGAATCGTGTGCGGAGCGTTTTCTCTGTCCGACTCGTACCCGGTAAAAACACCATACAAACATGCAAGTACGATTCGTACGGAAACACCATTTCCGTACGAATCGTACAAAACACCGACCGACACAAAAATACATCCGAATGTGATCCGGGACAGCGCATACGCGACATGCAGACGGAGATAGGCAGCCTTTTACGTACCAGCAAGTACGATTCGTACTGACAGCACTCCGGTCGGCAATATTTTTACGGCACCCAAAAAGTGCCGGAAAAGCCAAGTACGCCACGAAGCGTGAGGAAAAGGGGGCCCGGTATGTGCCGAACACCCCCCCAGCCCCCGTATGTTCGCGCCGGACCCCTAGCCCCCCGCAGACGTACGTGCCGGACCCCCAGCCCCCCCGCGGACGGATGCGCTGGACCCCCAGCCCCCCCCCCGCGGATGGACGCGCCGGACCCCCAGCCCCCCGCGGATGGACGCACCGGACCCCCAGGCCCCCCGCAGACGGACATGCCGGACCCCCAGCCCCCCGCATCTGTACGGTGCGGACCCCCACCCCCTTATGTACAGTGCGGACCCCCACCCCCGTATGTACGGTGCGGACCCCCACCCCTGTATGTACGGCGCGGACCCCCACCCCCGTATGTACGGTGCGGACCCCCACCCCCGTATGTTCGGCGCGTATGCGGGCACATGTTTGGACGTCTACATGGTTGCTATAGAGGTTCGCTCCGTACGGTGTTTTTACCATACGGTTGTGCATTCGGACGGACGGGACTGATCGTACTTGCGCGTTCGGACTTCGGTTTCCCGATTCGTAGGTAAAACTGTCCGGGGACGTGTCGGACACTTTTTCCGACCCGGGGACGTGTCGGGGAATTTTCCCAATGCGATTCGTATGGAGTTTTTTACATACGAATCGTACTTGCCAGTTTTTACGGGACTTGTACGATTCGTACGTAAAAAAATCCGGATACGATTCGTACGGGGAAAATTTTACACGGATCGGAATCTGCCCCTAGGTATGAGTTACTATCTATATGAATAAAGGAAGTGGTGTTTGTATAAGTATGTAGCTGACTAAATGTAAGTATGATTCATTGTTCGCATAAGTGAGTAGGATGACTGCATAAGTGAATAGGATGCGTGCTGGTGTGTAATGTCGATATAGGTATATAAGTATATTTGATAGTGCTCTATTGATCATAGACAGCATGTATGAGTGAATCTATAGGTAAGTGATTAGGGGCCATATGTAGGTAGCATACAAGTTACCACTTCTTAAATACCGAACTTTACCGATTCGGTATTTAAGAAGTGGTAACTCGTATGTAGGTAATCATTGGGTAAATATTACCGAATCGGAGAAATTCGGTAATTACCGAATCGGTATTTACCGAATCGGAGAAATTCGGTAATTGGAGGCCCATAGGAATCAATGGGAAGGTATGCCTCATTACCGAATCGGTAAATACCGATTCGGTAATGGGGGGAGCACATTCAAGGGTGGCAGGGTGTCACATTGACACCCTGTTGCACCCCTGATTCCTGCATGTGAGCACATGTGGCGCACATACATGCCAGAAGGGCATGTATGTCTGCCACATGGCACTGTTAGTCCAGCAAAATATTGCTTTTTGCAATGAATTCGGTATTTAGCACCAACATATATTTGGTGCTAAATACCGAATTATTTTCCCTACACATCACTCATTTGAGTGTCACCTACATCTCATTTCAGGATTCGGTATTTACCGAATCGGTAAAATTACCGATTCGGTAATTTTACCGATTCGGTTACCGAATCCTGAAATGTTCCTCCTACATAGCACAAGCCTAAATACCGGTCGGTAACGGGATATTTCCCGAAAATCGGCCGTTACCGCCCGGTATTAGGCTACCTACATATGGCCCTAGATGTCTGTGTAGATCTAGGAATTACTGAGTGGGTTTTTAGAAACTTGTATTGGTGTTTCATGGATTCAAATATGGTACTTTAGAGAGAGTGATGAAAGGTTCTACTAGTGTATGATGAGGTGTATCTGATTGTCACGTGGATGATGTCATCAGTGATGTCATCAGTGATGTCATTTGAGATGTCATCAGTGATGTCATCATTGATGTCACTGACCATGTCATGAATGATGTAATATGTGACATCATCAGCAGTGGATTGCGGGCGCGCAAGTTATAGTTAGCAAAACTAACTATAACAGATGAATTTCAATGGTTTTGTACGAGTGAAATGTCCAGCTAACTATAACAGCCCTGAAACCTATGTTTTTTCAAGTGAATTTCTACGTTTTTTTAAATGCTAATTTCTAACTATAACATGTCTGAAACCTATGGATTTTTCTGTGAATATCAAAGGTTTTTTAAATGATATTTTTTTTTATGTAATAATAGTTATGTGTATTTTTTAGATACTGATTTTCTACACATTTTTAACTGTTTATTTTTACATATTTTATTTTTAAAATTACATTATATATTTTTAATATAAATGGATATAAAAATGTTTTTTAAAATAAGTGCGGAACTATAAGTGTGTTGGTTAGTTAGGGGACTGCATGCATAGTGGATAGGGGTTTGAAGCAGTCCATGTGCTAAGGCCTGGGTCACTGTATGAGTACTTGGGTACTGACTGAATGATTAGAGTACTGCAAGGAGACTGCCTGGGTGAATTTATAAGAGTTTGGGTTTTGGCGCAGTGAACGGATTAGTACATGGTGCTGAATGGGTCACTAGAGGAGTGCAAGGGGAGTGACAGGGTGTTTGCTGGCAGTGTATGGACACTGACTGGGGAATTGTAGGTGTGAAAGACAAGTGTCTAGGTGGTTAGAGGACTGCATGCATAGTGGATAGGCGTTTGAAGCAGTCCCCATGTGCTAAGGCCTGGCTCACTGCATGAGTACTTCGGTACTGACTGAATGATTAGAGTACTACAAGGAGAGTGCCTTTGTGAATTTATAAGTGTTTGGGTTTTGGCACAGTGAATTGATTAGAACATGGTGCTGAATGAGTCACTAGAGGAATGCAAGGGGAGTGACAGGGTGTTTGCTGGAAGTGTATGGATACTGACTGGGGAATTGAAGGTGTGAAAGACAAGTGTGTAGGTGGTTAGAGGAGTGCATGCATAGTGAATAGAGATTTGAAGTAGTCCATGTGCTAAGGCCTGGGACACTGGATGAGTACTTGGGTACTGACTGAATGATTAAAGTACTGCAAGGAGAGTGCCTGGGTGAATTTATAAGTGCTTCGGTTTTGGCGCAGTGAATGGATTAGTATATGGTGTTGAATGGGTCACTGGAGGATTGCAAGGGGAGTGACAAGGTGTTTGCTGGAGTGTATAGATACTGACTGGGGAATTGAAGGTGTGAAAGACAAGTGTGTAGGTGGTTAGAGGACTGCATGCATAGTGGATAGGCATTTGAAGCAGTCCATGTGCTAAGGTCTGGCTCACTGCATAAGTACTTGGGTAATGACTGAATGATTAGAGTACTGGAAAGAGAGTGCCTGGGTGAATTTATAAGTGCTTGGGTTTTGGCGCAGTGAACAGATTAGTATATGGTGCTGAATGGTCACTGGAGGATTGCAAGGGGAATGACAGGGTGTTTGCCTGGGTGAATGTATAAGTTGGTTTGGTTTTGGCACAGTAAATGGATTAGTACATGGTGCTGAATGTATCAGTAGAGGAGTGCAAGGGTTGTGACAGGGTGTTTGCTGGAAGTGTATGGATACTGACTAGGGAATTGAAGGTGTGACAGACAAGTGTGTAGGTGGTTAGAGGACTGCATGCATAGTTGATAGGCGTTTGAAGCAGTCCATGTGCTAAGGCCTGGCTCACTGCATGAGTCCTTGGGTACTGACTGAATGATTAGAGTACTGCAAGGAGAGTGCCTGGGTGAATGTATAAGTGGTTGGGCTTTAGCAGAGTAAATGGATTAGTACATGGTGCTGAATGGATCAGTAGAGGAGTGCAAGGGGAGTGACAAGGTGTTTGCTGGAAGTGTATGGATACTGACTAGGGAATTGAAGGTGAGAAAGACAACTGAGTAGGCGGTTAGAAGACTGCATGAATAGTGGATAGGGGTTTGAAGCAGTCCATGTGCTAAAGCCTGGCTAACTGGATGAGTACTTGGGTACTGACTGAATGATTAGAGTTCTGCAAGGAGAGTGCCTGGGTGAATTTATTAGTGTTTGGGTTTTGGCACAGTGACTGGATTAGTTATGGTGCTGAATGGGTCACTAGAGGGGTGGAAGGGGAGTGACAGGGTTTTTGCTGGAAGTGTATGGATACTGAGTGGGGAATTGAAGGTATGAAAGACAAGTGCGTAGGTGGTTAGAGGACTGCATGCATAGTGGATAGGGGTTTGAAGCAGTCCGTGTGCTAAGGCCTGGCTCACTGCATGAGTACTTATGTACTGACGGAATGATTACAGTACTGCAAGGAGAGTGCCTGGGTGAATTTATAAGTGCTTGGGTTTTGGCACAGTGAATGGCTTAGTACATGGTGCTGAATGGGTCACTAGAGGAGTGCAAGGGGAGTGAGTGGGTGTTTAGTGGAAGTGTATGGATACTGACTGGGGAATTGAAGGTTTGAAAGACAAGTGTTTAGGTGGTTATAGGACTGCATGCATAGTGGTTAGGGTTTTGAAGCAGTCCATGTGCTAAGGCCTGACTCACTGCATGAGTACTTGGGTACTGACTGAATGATTAGAGTACTGCAAGGAGAGTGCCTGGGTGAATTTATAAGTGCTTGGGTTTTGGCACAGTGAATGGCTTAGTAGATGGTGCTGAATGGGTCACTGGAGGAGTGCAAGGGGAGTGACAGGGTATTTGCTGGAGTGTATAGATACTGACTGGGGAATTGAAGGTGTGAAAAACGAGTGTCTAGGTGGTTAGAGGACTGCATGCATAGTGGATAGGCGTTTGAAGCAGTCCCTGTGCTAAGGCCTGGCTCACTGCATGAGTACTTATGTACTGACTGAATGATTAGAGTACTGCAAGGAGAGTGCCTGGGTGAATTTATAAGTGCTTGGGTTTTGGCACAGTGAATGGCTTACTACATGGTGCTGAATGGGTCACTAGAGGAGTGCAAGGGGAGTGACAGGGTGTTTGCTGGAAGTGTATGGATACTGACTGGGGAATTGAAGGTATGAAAGACAAGTGTGTAGGTGGTTATAGGACTGCATGCATAGTGGATAGGGGTTTGAAGCAGTCCATGTGCTAAGGCCTGGCTCACTGCATGAGTACTTGGGTACTGACTGAATGATTAGAGTACTGCAAGCAGAGTGCCTGGATGAATGTACAAGTGCTTGGGTTTTGGCACCGTGAATGGCTTAATAGCTGGTGCTGAATGGGTCACTGAAGGAGTGCAAGGGGAGTGACAGGGTGTTTGCTGGAGTGTATAGATACTGACTGGGGAATTGAAGGTGTTAAATACAAGTGTGTAGGTGGTTATAGGACTGCATGCATAGTGGATAGGGGTTTGAAGCAGTCCATGTGCTAAGGCCTGGCTCACTGCATGAGTACTTGGGTACTGACTCAATGATTAGAGTACTGCAAGCAGAGTGCCTGGGTGAATTTATAAGTGCTTGGGTTTTGGCACAGTGAATAGCTTAGTACATGGTGCTGAATGGGTCACTAGAGGAGTGCAAGGGGAGAGACAGGGTGTTTTCTGGAAGTGTATGGATACTGACTGGGGAATTGAAGGTATGAAAGAGAAGTGTGTAGGTGGTTAGAGGACTGCATGCATAGTGGATAGGCGTTTGAAGCAGTCCATGTGCTAAGGCATGGCTCAGTGCATGAGTACTTGGGTACTGACTTGAATCCTGAATATCCCTTGGGTCCAACTAGCCCACCTGAGGAAATATGAATTTTGTGATCAGTTATGTCCCCTATCTTAGACCCCAACGGCTCCATGTATATGCGACAAGTACATGTATGTTCCCTCCAGTTCCAGTTATGAAGACGCAAACACATGTGCGTCCACCGTCAACATGTCCTCTTTCAGATCCGCCATGAATGGGTCGGATATTCTATTCCTAAGTATGAAAGGCCACCGACTTTATATGGCTCATTTATTCCATTTTACAGTTCAGGCGAGTAGGCCCTGAATTCTGCCATCAAGTCTTTTTCCTGCTTTCCTGCCTCTGAAAGCTCCAGCCTGAGCTTGCATCTGTATCCATGAACTTTGTCCTACTCCCTGCGCGGCTAACGGTGCCCGGCTCAGCCTGTTGCCTGCCAAGACTCTATTCAGCCTTCAAGTTATCTGCTTCGCTCCTCATCCAATGCATTCCTGTCTAGCAGTTTAGGTAAACATCCTTTCAGCTACAGAGCAAAGGGCCCGGCCTCACTGTCTTCATGCAAGTAATTCATAGCTTCTGTTACCATGGAAGGCCCATGCCCCACGCATCTCATGTAGACACATAGACGCTTGTACACGCACTAACAGTCAGTATAGAATAAATTCTGCCCGAGAGACCTTTCCTTTTGGATAATACAGTTCTTTAAACACAGGATATTAGATATGATTTGGGATTAGGTTGACCTGACCCCCCAGACTTCTGTCTCCACATGTAGAGCTAAATGTCAAGTCCCCTTCAACCTCTAGTTACACGTCAGTCATGCGTCATGCGGCTGCGCGCGCATCTCTGCCAAAGTATTTCTGCTGACATTGCAAGAATCTCTTATGACTCCACCCACTTATGATATCATCTTAAATGACGTTTCTAGTTTACGCCTATTGTTACGCCTTTTCTATTACGTATGTATATTCTTATCTGTGTTATCAGCTGTTACGCCTCCTGCATCTGTCTCAATGTAAATGCTTTTCGTATATATATCGTTACTTGTCAATAATGTATTGTCTATCCCTTCCTGAACCTTCGTGGTGATGGAATATGATAACCATAGTTCGAACTATCATTCCTTTGTAAGGAATAAAGTCCTTTTCAGAACCTCTAATACCACGGATTCTGCCTCTTATTTTACTGAGTTATTCTTACTAGATTTAACCGCATCAAAAATAGTATCGGTAATTAAATATTTACCACATAAATTGGCGCCCGAACAGGGACACTTTCTCATCTCACGCGCCGGAGGTGCGTTGCAGGCCCGGTCTCCTGCCACAGCTGGACGGACAACTACGCGTACCCACAGGATTTCCTGTCTCTCCCTCCGGCCAAACGGGAGTGACTGAGGCTGCGATCAACACCCAGACGAGGCGGTGAGAAGTGCGAAGTATCCCGACCAGAGCCTAGCTGAGAGAGCAAGATCCGAGGTATACAGAGGCCCACCAGGTTCCAAAGTTCCGAGTCGAGTCGAGTCCAGTTGGGTCCAGTCCAGTTCAGTTCCGTTCCGAGGCCTTCTGTTCCGTGCTACCCGGTGAGTACCGTTGCTGGGGAGGCGTTTGGACGTGCACATTGGTTTGTGCCGGTCAAGACGGGTTTGGGTACACAGACCTGGTCTGCACTGTTTCAGCAGTGTATCTGTACTGTTTAGCAGTATATCTAGTATGTCTTGTACTTAATCCAGTATTATCTGGTATTAGTGTTATGTCAGTAACTAGTCTCTTCTAAATTCTCATTGTTCGTTAAATATTAAATGTTAAATGTTTCAATATGTTTTCAAAATTGTGGTATGAATGTGTGTCCATTATTGTATTCATTGTATTAATTGTGTTCAAAATCAAGTAGCAAGGTTTAAGATGTCGTTCTTTTCAAAATTAAGACAGATCAAAACTAGAAAAGGGGTACTCGAAGAAGCAGTCCCCATTCCACCTAGAGACACTCCAGGGTACTTTATGTACCATAAACATGGTCTAGATGCCGTATTATATCTTGATTTATGGGTGGACTACACCAAGGATTTAGTAGAGAATCAGAGATGCCCCGCAGCTGGGACATGGGATGCAGATTGCATCATGAGAGTAGAAGAAGAATAATGAAAAAGAAAGCCAGACAGTCACAGAAAGATGCCATTGAATTATGGCGTAAAGAATCACATAGACGCACGGAGAAAGCGCTCAGACAAGAAGAGAAAAGTAGGGAGAATTCAAATAAAGCCCGAGAAAACATATTAACCCCTTCGGTGCTCATGACGGAATGGTTCCGTCATGACCCACGGTTGAGCTGTGCTCATGACGGAACCATTCCGTCATGACCACGCCTGCGCAAGATTCCGCCAGCACAGCGGCGGAATCTGCGCAGCATCGAAGGGGTTAATTGAGGAAGGTACCCGAGTAAAATCAGAACAAGTAGACAGACAAAGAAATACTCTTATGAATGGTATGTATCCTCTCCTGGCCGAAGGTTTACCTAAGGCCACCCCGGAAATACCAAAAGATCTGCCACCTCCATTACTCCCGATAAAAGCACACCCCAAGACCGCAAGGGATGTTTTTCTTTCTTCCTATTTAGACGATGTAGCTCCCGAATATGTTAATGTTCCACCACACGCACCGCCTGCCGATGGTGCTCAACGCCAAGATCATTCGTCCCTGCCTCAACAACAACAAACTCCTCCACACAATCCCACAGGTCTATCTGTTTCTACCGTTTTTCCTGCATCCACAGTTTCTACCTTACATCCAACAAATCCTTTCATGCCTAGCACCTCAGACGGTGCAACAGGAGGTGCGACAGCAATTTTTGCCACGCCACCGCGAGGAAATAAATTATCCCTTAGAGATTTAGCGTACCAACGTACACCCCAACTAGCAACACCCGATATGTTTAAGGAACCTCTCGTGGATTGTAGATATGATGCAGTGCCTGGTAAACATGACAGAATGCTGCTGTCATCACTACGTATACGACGAGCTACAATGTATCTAACGACGCTACCAGGAATGATTACACATCTAGACAATATATCACTTTGTTCAATCGGGGCAAGGCCCTGAAAGTATTAGCGAAGCCATGGAATACCAGAAAGTGGATATACAGAGACAACTGTTACGCTTCTTCATAAATTGCGTGATCAGAAACCAAGACAGGCCTGGGGCAGATCAGGATGAAATGCAAATACTTACCAGATGGGGTCAGAATATATCAGACGGGAAACATGATAAACAAACGTGTATAGTGGTTATGAACAGAAAGATCCGCAAAGAAGTAGAACGAATACATAAAGACAGATTAGAGGCAGACAAAACTGAATCAGAGGAGGAGGAAGAATCAGAAATGCTCACAGGACAATTAGAAACGATGGCTTATGTAGGCAAAGGAAGATCTTTTAATAAAACAAGATGCTTTAATGATCCAATACGTCCGATACATCCAGAATATAACAGAAATTTTCAAGTCCCTATGTTAAATACAAGGTCTCCTGAACACCTATTCCAGGCTGCTGATAAATTACTCCGAGATCGAAGGGGGTATCATATGCTTGATTCTATGGATGAACAAGAATTAGCCAGGTCAGCAGTACAATGGGCTGACAGTTCTGAGAAATACAGTGATGATGCGTTAGCACACACGTTTTTGAATCTCACCCCCGACGAACAGCGTTTAGCTAGTATGTACATGATTCAACACCTCCTTATATTATATAGAAGCCAACACTCCGATCCTGGTCCCCTACCTGACATATTGATAGAATTACTCACGAACAGATGGAAAGGTTCAGGTACTGATTTAATTAAAGAAATTCTAGAATATCGACACCAGTACATGGTCTTCGTATGCCCCGAGCATGCATCAGTTCCCATCCAGGAAAGAAAAACGTATCATATAGACAGACAGAATCCCTTACGCGAAGTGCACCCAATCAAAGGTGATGACAATAATTTCAAACGCGTGTTCGTATACACGCCTATAACTAAAATTGAATTATTAGAAATGAAGAAAGTAGTACCTAGCCATGAAAAAGACCCAGCAGGTTTCCACCGTGAGATAAAAGACATGTTACTCATGGGAGAATATACCTACCCTGACATTATGAAAATATTAAAAGTATTATTGCCTGCTGGTATTTACGAGAAGCTCAAAGAAAAGGAATGGGAGGTGGGAGACCAAAAAATAGATTGGACAGCATTAGAAGACGAAGAAAAGGCCCGAGCTGCAGGTTCAGGGCTTGGAGAAAAAACTACAGCATTACCAGGATTAATAGTGCAAGTATTGCCACGCTTATTAACTACGAAAAAGGAAGACTGGGGTGCAATATCAGCCTGTAAACAAAAACAAGATGAAGACACTAGTGATTTCTATTCCAGATTTGAAAAATGTTTTGGTATTAATAGTGGCATAAAAGCAAATAGCGAGTCGTATCCACATCTGTTTGTGACAAAATTAGTTGAAAATTCCCTGCCCCAAGTTAAGAATAGAGTACTGAAATTCGAAAGTACCTGGCAAGGTAACACCCCGTCACAGATGTTACAAATGTTACAATATCACCACAATAGAATTAGAGAGGAACAAGAACATGAACAAAGGCGTATGAAAGACACGAAGATGAAAATGCTTGTTGCCCAGTCAGTTCCAGCTGATGGTCATAGAAAGGGTATGCCACAGTCCAATAATTCGGCGGGTCCTGTAAAAGGGACATGCAACTATTGCAAACAGCCAGGTCATTATATACACGATTGTGCAGTTCTGAAACATAATATCTCTACGGGTAAAACCCAGGAGAGACCACGTCCACCTAGACAGGATCAGATCCAACAACAAGTCCCTCAGCATGTACAGTCTATGCCAGCTCCACAACAGACCGTAGCACCACCACAGTCACAACCTATTGCTGCAACACAAACAACGACGCAACAGATGTACCAGTATGCACAAGCTGACTATCCCGATTATCAGCGATATACATGAAATAGCCTAGAGAAGGAATTTGACTTACCCCTTATCGAGGTCCCTGTAGATCAAGAGGGTCCTTATGTACATAGTCAAGTATTAGGGAAAGACAGAAAATTTTTACTTGATACAGGGGCAAGCAGAACAACTATAAGTCGCAGCGAAGTTCCAGGGGCACCCCTCTCAGGCTCACAGAATATTTCCCTTGGATTCTCAGGAAAGCCTATTATTAATGAAGTATCGCAACCACTTCCATTTACGGTTGGTCCACTAACTCGGACTACAGACTTACTGCTTACTAAATCATGTCCAGAGAACTTGTTAGGTATAAAGACATTGAAAGCTCTAGGAGCTATAATATGTTGTTCTCCAGAAGGAGTACGATTATTTTTACGTGACTTTAAAGGTCACTACGTGTCAAGAGACATAGATGACCGGTTACAGAATCTACCTGCACATTTATGGGCACAAGGCCCCACTGATGTAGGATGTATGCACATTACACCATATCGAGTAACACTCAAGGAAGGAGTGGTATTACCACGAATACGACAATACAAGTTACGTCCAGATGCTGTTGTGGCTTTGCTGCAAATCATTGACGAGCTCATTGTACAAGGAGTGGTTGTGGAAACCGACTCCAATATATGTAATTCTCCGATTATTCCGATTCTTAAACGAACTGATCCGAAAGCATCTCCAGTATATCGATTAGTTATTGATCTGCGCGAATTAAATAAATGTATTGTACCACAATACCCTGTGGTCCCGGATATCTCTTCATTACTAACAGCTATTGATTCCGAAGCAACGTTCTTTACTGTAATTGATCTCAAGAACGCCTTCTTTAGCGTCCCAATCGATCCGGAAAGTCAATATTTGTTCGGATTCTGTTTAAATGGACGAAGCTTCAAATTTACACGCGCACCTCAAGGATTCACAGAAAGCCCCAGCATCTATAGCCAAGCACTGAAAAGACAACTTGACAGTATACACATGCCAGTTAACACTGCCCTGCTTCAGTATGTCGATGATCTGCTGATCACGGCTCGAAGCGAACATGAATGTGAAAAAGCATCACTGACGGTTTTACAGTTTCTGGCCGAAAAGGGGCACAAGGTGTCCCCTTCTAAGCTGCAATTTTGTGTCCAGCAAGTTGTTTATCTTGGGCACTCGCTGTCCAAGGAGGGAAGACAGCTTACACCCGATCGCATCCAGTTAATTGCTAACATGCCAACACCCAAGACACAAAAGGAGGTGCGGGCTTTTATAGGCCTCACTTCATACTGTAGGCAGTGGATCCCTCAATACGCATTTCTAGCAAAATCACTCATTCAGTTGACTACCCAGGAGGCAGCCACATCGACTGTCCTCCCTTGGACTCAGGAACACACGCAAGCATTTGAAAGCTTAAAGAAAGCTTTATGTCAAGCACCTGTTTTAGCTACACCATGTTACAGTAAGCCTTTTACACTCTTTGTTACAGAACGTGAAGGTACTGCCTTGTCAGTACTCACTCAGGAACAAGCAGGTTCACACAAACCGTGTGCTTACTTTTCTAGCACATTAGATCCGGTAGCTCAGGCTCTACCTGCGTGCCTAAAATCAGTTGCAGCAACAGCTTTAGCGATCAGACAAAGCGATGCCATAGTATTAGGACATCAATTGACAGTACAAGTACCACACGCAGTAGAGGTTCTCTTGAACCGGACACAAACACAACACTTGACGATAGCAAGACTGACGGGTTATGAACTGACATTGTTCCAGCCACACATAGAAATTAGACGTTGTAGTACATTAAATCCTGCCACACTTTTGCCAGTAAGTGGAACAGACCCATTGATACATGATTGCATTGAAGTCATTACCATTACGACGAAACCTAGACAAGACCTGACAGACATCCCATTATTAGATCAAGACCTGACGTTGTATGTAGATGGTTCATGCATGAGAACAAGTACAGGAGAATTAGTGGCCGCTTACGCAGTCACAACAGACACTGAAGTTATTGAAACAACTTGTATTGACACCTTGTCAGCTCAAGCAGCAGAGCTCATCGCTCTGACACAAGCCTGTATTCAAGCCAAAAATAGGAAAGTTAACATATACACAGATTCACGTTATGCATTCGGAGTCGTTCATGACTTCGGCGTCCTTTGGCGAGAGAGAGGTTATTTAACTTCTCACGGTGCCAACATTCAACACGGTCCCCTCATTCAGGCTCTATTAGATGCAATTCATCTACCCACTGCAATATCGATTATGAAATGCAAAGCCCATACAAAAGTTACCGACATTATTTCCCAGGGTAACGATCTAGCAGACCGAACAGCTAAACAGACAGCTCAGAATCGGACCCATGCAACTGACATGACAAAGACAATAGTTCCGACATCGACACACTGTATGACAGTTAAGGATCCCGCACTTGATGTTATTGACATACAGACACATGCTACACCAGAAGAAATAAAGAAATGGACTGAACTAGGAGGGATCCAAACAGATCAGGGATGGATGACGAAGGGAAAATCTATATGGTTTCTCCCCGATTCCATGGTCCAAGTTATCATTAATACAATACATAGTCCAGCGCACCTAGGAGAAAAAGCTATGCTAGATAGTATCCAACATATTTGGTTCAACAAACGCTTGCGAGCAGCAGCCAAACAGAAAGTACGTACCTGCATGATTTGTTGCCAGTTTAATCCCGGTAAAAGCATTCCTGTAGAGCAAGGTGGATTTCAACCTCCCGATCACCCTTTTGAAATCCTCCAGATGGATTATATCCAGATGGAACGTTGTCGAGGATTCAAATATGTCCTCGTAGTTGTATGTGCGCTTTCCCGTTGGACGGAAGCCTACCCAGTCTCAGATTACACTGCTCCGACCACTGCCAAGCAGCTGGTTCGCGAATTTTTCCCACGGTATGGTTTGCCCCGTGCTGTGTATTCAGACAACGGTCAGCCGTTCTCATCCGAGCTAATGAAACACGTTTCACTTTTGTTAGGTTACCAATGGAAATTCCACTGTGTCCGACATCCCGAGGCAGCAGGTCTCGTGGAACGCCATAATCAAACTCTGAAAATTAGACTTGCCAAAATCTGTAGAGAAAAAGGTGTCGACTGGATAGTAGCCTTACCAGTTGCGCTCTTTTACATGAGAATGGTAGCACATTCTCGAACAGGGCTATCCCCGTATGAGGTGATCTTTGGTAGACCACCAAATATGTGGGGGACGCCTATACCTCGTAAAATTACTGATGTTGATTGTAATATGCTGACAGATTATCTGGCTTCCTTGATGTCTGCACTACAATCTTGTCGTTCACAGGTAGCTGCAGCTTTTCCCGATAACACTGAGGTGAAGCCGCATGAAGTGGTTCCCGGAGATTTTGTGCTTGTAAGGAATTTCGACAGGAGGAGCCCGCTGGAACCTCGTTGGCAGTCGCCCAAGCTCGTCTTATTGACCACGAGGACTGCCGTGAAGCTTGAGGGACGTAAAGGGTGGTTGCACTCGAGCCAAATCAAAAAATTTTATGGACTACCGTCCGATGTGAACACTCCGCCCTGCGTCCCCGTACAGACTGACTCAAAACTCCCCCTGGTTGAACAATCTGAGCATGAACTTTACAAATTAAAACTAAGGTCTAGCAAGTCAGACAATTTGATTGTTTAAGTCCTCTTCAAGGTGAATCGGTTGAATTTGTCTCTGACATGTATCCTCTAGACCGGAATAGAGAAAGAAACCGACAGATGCAGCTTAAAAAGCATGCGTATTGTAAATCACTTCGTAGTCACTGCACAGTAACATTATTAATCTTGTTTTTTCTAAGTTTTCTGATCATCATAACCAGTGTATTGCTTCATATGTATTACCCTATTTTCAAGCGTGCTTCTAATGTTACTGCCGAACATTCTTTTAGTGAATTACCTCCACATGAATTGTCCTATAGATTTGCGCTGCGTAATAACACATTCATTAGTATGTTACATCATTCCCATCAAACCAGTAACGCAACAAACTGTTGGACATGTGGCCGACTCCCTCCCTATCAGAAATACAAGGGAGTTCTGCCTCTCTTTTCGTATCCATTCACACACAATGGCTCCTGTGGAGCATGGTTTAGTTTAATTAACTCTTTAGATTCAAATTCCGTAGTTTATCAAGACAACAAGGTATGGGGAAACCTGAACTCAGTTTTACTTAAAGTCTGCTACCCTAACAAGGAGGGATTTCCCACAAGAACAGGAACTGATCTAGAAAATGAAGTATATGGATTAGGTAACTTTACACTTAACCTCATGATTCTGAATGTTGAATCCGAAGCTACACCAATCTTGCCTGCTATGTCAGTATTTCCAGTTAAAGGAGAACTATGTATAAGAAAGAATGGTTCAGTATATATGGGCCATAGTAAATGCACTACTGTAATCGAATTCAATGATCAAGGCAAGTCTACATTTAGAGCTTCCCGTCATTCCTACTTCATATGTGGTCAAACCGCATATATACGTTTACCTCCAGATTGGGATGGTACCTGTTACATTGCATTCCTTTTGCCACCTGTTTTCCTAGCCCCTCCTGATTATCATAGGAATACCAATTTAGTACACAATAGACAGCAGAGAGATCTCCCAATTGTCGACTACACTGAAACGGCATGGGAACAATACACAGATTTCAATAAAGGTTTCTTTCCCTATATAGGTGTTGTCACTAATAGCAAACTGATACGTAGATTAACTAGAACCCTTGAAGCAGTAGTGAATGAAACTACTTCCGCCCTAGGCAACTTAACAGAGGAGCAGTCTGCGATGCGGATTGTTGTTCTTCAAAATCGTCTTGTCCTTGACGTCATCCTAGCCGATAGGGGCGGAGCCTGTAGAGTCATCGGATCGAGTTGTTGCATTTTCATTCCTCAAAATGCACCATCAGTATATAAAGCCATAACTCGCCTTCATAAGATTGTAAGCCAGATACACCAGAATCCAGGCACCTGGACTTGGTCCGGTTGGCTCTGGAGCGTGTTGTCAGCCTGGGGATGGAGGATCCTATCCTTCCTAGGTATTGGCTTTCTCATTCTATTCAGTTGCTGCTTATGTCTACAATGTGGACCAGCGATTTGTGGTCTGTGTGCCACATCGTGTATTCCACATTCAAGTTTTCATTCAAGATCCCGGAAGAAGAAAGAAGAGCAAATGATGTTATATGAACAGATTGATGGATTAATGAAGATCGATATTTCCTGAGGGTCCGTAGGGGACAAGGAGGGAATGAGGAAATATGAATTTTGTGATCAGTTATGTCCCCTATCTTAGACCCCAACGGCTCCATGTATATGCGACAAGTACATGTATGTTACCTCCAGTTCCAGTTATGAAGACGCAAACACATGTGCGTCCACCGTCAACATGTCCTCTTTCAGATCCGCCATGAATGGGTCGGATATTCTATTCCTAAGTATGAAAGGCCACCGACTTTATATGGCTCATTTATTCCATTTTACAGTTCAGGCGAGTAGGCCCTGAATTCTGCCATCAAGTCTTTTTCCTGCTTTCCTGCCTCTGAAAGCTCCAGCCTGAGCTTGCATCTGTATCCATGAACTTTGTCCTACTCCCTGCGCGGCTAACGGTGCCCGGCTCAGCCTGTTGCCTGCCAAGACTCTATTCAGCCTTCAAGTTATCTGCTTCGCTCCTCATCCAATGCATTCCTGTCTAGCAGTTTAGGTAAACATCCTTTCAGCTACAGAGCAAAGGGCCCGGCCTCACTGTCTTCATGCAAGTAATTCATAGCTTCTGTTACCATGGAAGGCCCATGCCCCACGCATCTCATGTAGACACGTAGACGCTTGTACACGCACTAACAGTCAGTATAGAATAAATTCTGCCCGAGAGACCTTTCCTTTTGGATAATACAGTTCTTTAAACACAGGATATTAGATATGATTTGGGATTAGGTTGACCTGACCCCCCAGACTTCTGTCTCCACATGTAGAGCTAAATGTCAAGTCCCCTTCAACTTCTAGTTACACGTCAGTCATGCGTCATGCGGCTGCGCGCGCATCTCTGCCAAAGTATTTCTGCTGACATTGCAAGAATCTCTTATGACTCCACCCACTTATGATATCATCTTAAATGACGTTTCTAGTTTACGCCTATTGTTACGCCTTTTCTATTACGTATGTATATTCTTATCTGTGTTATCAGCTGTTACGCCTCCTGCATCTGTCTCAATGTAAATGCTTTTCGTATATATATCGTTACTTGTCAATAATGTATTGTCTATCCCTTCCTGAACCTTCGTGGTGATGGAATATGATAACCATAGTTCGAACTATCATTCCTTTGTAAGGAATAAAGTCCTTTTCAGAACCTCTAATACCACGGATTCTGCCTCTTATTTTACTGAGTTATTCTTACTAGATTTAACCGCATCAAAAATAGTATCGGTAATTAAATATTTACCACACACCAGATATCTCCAGTTAGCGCCACAGAGCTGTGTTGCAGAGCGGTGTAAATAATGGCACGGCCTGGACCACCTCTCTTCAATGCAGTGCAGTGGCGCTTACTGGAAGCACCTGGTGGACTAGTTGGCCCCCAGGGGCCCTCAGGATTGAAGGCAAATTATTTCCCCACCTTAAAACGCACCACAGGGCATGTTTGCACACGTCACCTCAGGCCCAATCCCCTCCCTTCATCACTGTGTAAACGCGCCCTGTGGTCATTTTAATTTGGGAGATTAATTCCCCTTGAATCCTGAGGGTCCCTAGAGTCCAAGTAGCCCACTAGGTACCTCCAGTAGGAGCCACAGAGCTGCATTGCATAGAGGTATAAAAAAGGGCATGGTCTGGACCACCTCTGTGCAATGCAGTGCAGTGGCGCTTACTGGAAGCACCTGGTGGACTAGTTGGCTCCCTTGGTCCCTCAGGATGAAGGGGAATCATTTCCCCATCTTAATACCCACCACAGGGCATGTTTGCACACATCACCTCAGGTCCCATCACCTCCCTTCGCCACTGTGTAAACGTGCACTGTGTAAACGCGCACTGTGTAATCGCGCACTGTGTCCATTTTAATTTGGGAGATTAAGTCCCTTTGAATCCTGAGTGTCCCTTGATTCCAAGTAGCCCACTAGCTACCTCCAGTAAGTGCCACAGAGCTGCGTTGCAGAGAGGTGTAAAAAGGGACACGGGCTGGGCCACCTCTCTGAAACACAGCGCAGTAACGCTTACTGAAAGCACCTGTTGGACTAGTTGGCCCCCAGGGTCCCTCAGGATTGAAGTGGAATTATTTCCCCATCTTAAAACCCGCCACAGGGCGTGTTTGCACACATCACCTCAGGCCCCATCTGTGAGAAAGTGTCATCTTTCTTGCATGGTATGCCCCCACTTTCTGCTGAATTGCAGATGTGCATTGACTAAGTGTGCTCTGGGCTCCTGCCAATCAGGTGCCCAGGGCCTGTGTTCCTTCCCTAAAACTGTATTGAAGCTGAAACCCAATTGGCATCTCTGGCCACATGTCCGCCCCTGGTAAATGGTACCCTAGTTACCCAGGGCTATGTGACCAGAGAAGACCCCTAAGTGATGAATACAAGCCCCAGCTAGGCCCGCAAGAGACAAGGGTTCGCTCTTCTGTAACGGAATCTATAAGGAAGTTGGCACGGAAACTGCAAAGTACAAAAACAACGTTTATTAACCCTTAAGGGTGGTCCTACAATCCACACAACACTCTTCAGTATTGCAAGGAGTAGCACACCGAACTTGCGTACACAGTCCCCTTTTATACACAACAGAGGGGCTCATAAGTGGGTGGATACCACATGAAGTCGAAGAACATTACCATTTAGGGTCATTCTTGATACTGAATCAATACATGGGCGGAGCTAACACATTCCTTGGGCCCGCGAAAACACATGGTCAAGCAAAGCTAATTATAACAGATGTGGTCAAGTCTGGGCATGCGCCAGATGGACAAGAGGGCTATTTATAAACTGTTGCTAGGCAGATTACAAGAGCAACTAACACAGAGGTCGGACTCTCCTCGTGGTGAGCACGTGGCAGCATGTCAATACAAAATGGAGTCCGGACTTCGGCCAACATAAGGAGGAAAACACGATTAAAGGGGAAGCATTAATGTTTTCAGTAAATGCTTAATCACATTCTGCTTTAATTTACAACAGACGACCCTTTCAGCATTTACTGAAGACATCCGGTTTCCAAGAATAATCATCGTATATGTCAATTATCATCATTCCTTTAACCTCTTTAGCTAGACCCTTCTGGCGGGCAACATCGGCAATAGCTTTCTTATCTGGAATGCAAAATGAAATGCATACGGAACAGCACAATGGTCCACATTGAATACACACACAAAAAAGGAACAGAATTGCTACAATAATACAGAGACCAGTTAGAACCTTCCAACCCCAGGCAGTAACCAACGCCCAAAACCATCCAGAAAAGGACCAAGTGCCGTTTTCCGTGTGGATTTCAGCTGCTATTTTATGCAGCTTATTAATGGCGTTATAAACGGATGGCGTATGATCAGGGATGAACACACAGCAGCTACTTCCAATAATTTTACATGCTCCTCCTCGATCAGCTAGCATCACATCCAATACCATACGATTCTGCAATGCAACAATCCTGGTTATCTGTAATTCTTCCGTAAGATTCCCAAGAGCAGCAGCAGTCTGATTAGTCACAGCTTCTACCACTCTTGTTAATCTTCGGATCTTCCTACTATTCAGAGCGGCTCCAACAAAGAAAAACAGTCCTAAGTTGAAATCAATATACTGTTGCAAACTGGTATCAGTTTGATCCACATCATCAATCGATAAAGTTCGTTTATATCTATTTACAGTCACATTATTCAACAACTTCAAATCCTTATGATATGACGCGGGTGCTAGAAATACAGGAGGTAATAGGAATGATACATAGCATACCCCAGACCACCCAGCCGGCAAACGGTAATAACCTTTATTTCCACATACGAAATAGGTATTATGGGATGCTAGGAAGGTGCTATTATTTAACCCATCAATGTTTAACACAGTTATACAATCACTGACACCAACAGGGATAAAACCCACACTCTGGACACACAGGTCCGCTTGGGCTTGGGCCACTTGGATCACAAATTTTTCCTTCCCCACAGTGTCTCTGGTATTCGTAAAGATATAGGGAATGGATTCATTGTCCGGTCGGTACTCTTCCCATTCCCAAATTGTCCCATTCGCTTGTGGATATCCATTCTTGTCCTGATGGCATTCTTTATTAAGTCTGAAAAGCAATCGTCCCACTGTCGGTTTTCGAGTGGCAAACAACAGAGTGTACCATGCTCTACAAGAGCCATTATGAGAGAAAGGAAGTGGTATGAATGGCGTACCTCCTTTCTTCTGATGGGCTGGCATCATCCCACATATCCAACAGTTCGTAGCGTTCGTAGCAACGTGGGTGTGATGCAGCATCTGAATGAAAGTGTTATTCAAATAGGATTGTCGATGCTTCAACTCTTGGTATGGCAATGTGTAAAAGTAGTGCTCCGCAGGCACTGGAGTCGTCAACACAAGTGTCTCTCGGGCAGGAGTTGCCTCCTCCACAAACCATGTGGTTATACCAACGATAGCTACTGTTAGTATGAACCCCAACGCACAAAAAATTTTCTTCTTCTCCATGTCAAAGGAAACAATACCCTGATGTCTTCCTGAAACTAAAAGTCTGTCAGAACTCTTCCCCTTGGGCAGCGGTTGATTTCTTCACCAGCGGGCCAAGACGGGTGTCGCTACACTAATGCAGGGCTGATCCCCCCCCCTTGCCTCATCGGCTCTCCGTTTCACTAACCCAAGGGCCGTTCTGACAGTATGTCCCGGTACTGGAAACCTCACTTCCTTGGTCGCAGATGATATCGCCTTCCTCCAGAAGTCGTGTGGTCCGAAAAGAGCTCCTCAGTGTCGTTTGGCCCCGCAGCACAGCCTGTCTCTGCTGCTAGGACTTCTCGTTGATCGGTCAGCACGGCAGACTCCACCAATCCGGGCGGTACCTTTCGACAGTGCAAGGAATGGATCCAATTCTTCCTGTTCGAGACTCGCACTGCCGTCCTCGTTGCAAGAAGGACTTGCTCAGGTCCGACCCATCTCGGCTCCAAACTGTTCGATCTGTCGAAAACCTTTATCATCACATGATCTCCGGGCCGGAGACCATGTCCTTCACCAGTAGACCGATCAGGGAGCGCCTCTCGGACCTGTTGATGAATAGAAACCAAGTTATCCGTTAACTGTGCCAGATAATCACTCATCATCACACAAGGTACATCATACACAGCCTTAGGCCTTGGTGGACCCCAAATGTTCATTGGGCGTCCAAATACAATCTCATAGGGTGTAAGGCCGGTTCGGGAGTGTGGCACCGACCTAATTGACAATAACGCCAGTGGCAAAGCGTCTGGCCAAGTCAAAGACGTTGAAGCTTGAATTTTGGCGATCTTAAGCTTCAGTGTACCATTATATTTCTCGACTAGTCCTGCAGACTGAGGGTGGAACACGGCGTGGAACTTCTGGGTGATGCCTAGGCCCTTCAAGACATACTTTATAACATCTGCTACAAAGTGAGGGCCATTATCACTCCACAGAAGTCTACAGACGCCGTATCGGGGGAAAAACTCTTTCAGCAATAGCTTCGCTGTAGTCATTGCAGTATTGTCTTTCGCAGGGTACGCCTCGACCCATTTACTAAAGGCGCAAACCACTACTAGAACATACTTCAAATTGTTACAGCGCTCAAGCTGGATGTAATCCATCTGCAGAACCTCAAAGGGTGCAGTGGGTGTCGCAAATCCTCCTGCTGGAGTTCGCGTGCCTTTCCCTGGGTTATACTTCAGACAGATCATACAGGTCTGCACCACCCTCTTTGCCGTGCTAGCAATCTCTGGATGCTCCCAGACTTGGGTAAGCAATTTCACAATTGCGGAAGCTCCAACATGTGCTAGCCCATGTGCCATCTGGACCATAGGTTGTACAAAAGCCGTGGGTAATTTCCATCTATCCATCTGCTTATTTCTCCAGCAACCCTCGTCATCCAGTTCTCCTTCGCTAGCCCATTGTTCCCGCTCTTTGTCAGAAGCGGTCTTTTGTATTTCTCGCACTTCCTCCTTCGCATCATGCCATCTCTCCACCTGTGACTTCACTACATACATGGCAGTAGTACCGGGCTGCATCGCAGTCTCCCGTGCTACTCGATCCGCTAACGCATTCCCTTCTCCAACCTTATCAACTACTTTCCTATGGGCACTACACTTAACAATGGCAATTTTCCTTGGGTATGTCAATGCAGTTAAAAGATTGTGGACTAACTCCCCATGCATTATCTGCACCCCATGTGACGTTAGAAACCCTCTCTCCTTCCAGAGTAGGCCGAAATCGTGCGCTACTCCGAAGGCATAGCGGCTGTCTGTGTAAACATTCACACATAATCCTGTACTAAGCTCACACGCTCGTGTTAACGCTATCAGTTCCGCCGCTTGAGCTGATTTCTGCGGTATGCGTGCTGTCTCCACTATCGTCTGTAACGTGGTAATTGCATATGCTGCTGAAGTCGTACCATCTGGTAGCTTCAGGCATGATCCATCTACCCACAACTCTCCATCTACATCTGAAAAGGGCGTATCCTGGAGATCAATACGACCCTTTGTTTGTTCCTCAGTCACAAGAATACAATCATGCGCTTTCTGTGCCTCAGGCTGTGTCTCGGGGTATGGCAACAATGTGGCCGGGTTTAATGTCACGCACCTTTTTAACGTAATATGAGGAGCCAAAAGCGTCAGCTCATATCCCGTTAAACGGGCACTGGTCAAATGCTGCGTCTTTGTTTGATTAAGCAGGGCATCCACAGCATGGGGAACTAACACCAACAGTTTATGGGACAATACAATTCCTTCACTCTGCCGTATTGACACAGCTGTCGCCGCAACCGAGCGAAAACACCCCGGCAATGCTCGGGCGACAGGATCAAGCACAGCCGAAAAGTATGCACAAGGGCGCTGCTTATCACCATGCATCTGTACTAAAACTGATAATGCACATCCATCTTTCTCATGCACATACAACGAAAAGGGTTTTGTATAATCAGGGGTCCCTAACACTGGTGCTGAACAAAGGGCCTGTCGCAATTGCTGAAAAGCAGCATCACACTCATCTGACCAAGGGATTGGGATAGGCGTGTCTTTTGTCAAGAGCGCTAGTAATGGCTTAGCTATGTGTGAAAACCCCAATATCCACTGTCTACAAAAAGAAACAAGACCCAAAAATGCACGCACATCCTTCTGCGTGGATGGCCTTGGTGTGTCCAAAATTACTTGGATACGATCTGGTGTGAGTGCACGCCCCTCCTTAGACAAAAGGTGACCCAAATAAGTCACCTTTGGTCTACAGAATTGCAACTTCTTCCTAGAGACCTTGTGATTGTGGGATGCCAAAAAGGAAAGTAGGGATAGCGTGCTTGTCTCGCACAACTCCAGGGTGTCAGCCGCCAACAAGATGTCATCGACATATTGAATGAGGGCGACCCCCTCGAGTAAAACAAAGGAATCCAACTGTCGCTTCAAGGCCTGACTATAAATACTAGGGCTTTCTGTATAGCCTTGGGGAATTCTACAGAAACGATAAGATCTATTGTTTAATGTGAACCCAAAAAGAAATCGGCTATCAGGGTGAATGGGAATAGAAAAGAAGGCATTTTTCAAATCAATCACTGAGAACACGGTCGCCGTAGGCGGGACCAAGGTAAGCAACGTCGTGATATCGGAAACCACCGGGTACTGAGGTATCACGATCTTATTTACCTCCCTCAAATCAATTATAAACCGATAGACTTTTGCATCCGTGTCCTTTTTCAAAATTGGGAGAATCGGACTGTTACAGATATTATAGGGAACTTCTTCCACTACTCCCACTGCGATCAAATCCTGCACAATCTGTATGAGAGCTTCCTCGCCCTCCTGGGAAATACGATACTGTGGGAGGCGTGGTAGCACCGCCCCCTCCTGAACACTAATGTGGACCGGAGGAATCACCATTTGTCCGACATCTGTGTCCGAAGTCGCCCATAAAGCTTGGGGGAGGGTAGCCAACAACGCATCCTCTGAGATCGTACACATCCGCCCAGATCGGGGGTAGTTGTCATTTAAAATCACCCTCACACCCTCAGGGGAACAACGAATTGTAGCCCTAAAGTACTTTAACATATCAAGGCCCATAATGTTATCCGGTGTGTACGGAGCAAGCAGAAACGGACAAGGCGCAGAAAAACAATCAACTTTAAACGCAAGGGGCTGTGAAAGAGGGCTTCGGGAGAGTGTACCGTCAAACCCTACCGATGTAACTATTGAGCCGGATGGGGGAGCCCCCGGAACCAAGTACCTAGACAATGCACTACGTGTCGCTCCTGTATCCACTAGGAACTGATCAGTAGAACCTAAAACCTCAGCCGATACATAAGGACCCGTCTGATCGACCGGCACCTCAACTGATTCGGACCCCCATCCTACGCATTCCTATGCATGCTGAGAATCATGATATCCCGAGTGATCGATGTCCGATACATGATACTGATGCTGGCGATCGAAAACGTTTGAGCTATCTCGGTGCTGTCCAGTAGTGTCGAAACGGACATTATCGTTAGAATTCCCTCTAAAGTTCGAGAAGCCCCCTCTACCTCTCTGGCCACCCGGAGTGTGCCCCTGCCGCGAAGCACGCAATGCTGGGCACTCCCTGGCCCAATGGCCCAACTGCTTACAGTACGCACATTGGTTCTTATTCAAATCAGATCGGCCCGAAGGGGGACCATAAGCTCCGCCCCTTCCCCTATTATTATTACCCCGGCGGGGCGGGCCATATACTTGTGCTAACATCACTTTGGTTTTGAGATCTTTCGATTTCTTCTCCTCCTGGCCCTTCGCCTCGTGCTCCTGACGCTCATAATACTGAGCGATGGTCAGAAGGGCCGTCGGTGTCGCGGAGGACCAAGAACTCTCACTCGCTTTTAACCGGGCCGCAACTGCCGGCAGCAGATTGGCCACATATTTGTCCGCGAAAAGGTGGCGGCCTGTGTCGTCGGTAAGCGACTGGCCACTAAAGTCATGGAACGTTTCTTCGAAGCGCGTGAAGAAATCTGCAACTGACTCATCAACTTTCTGCTTACATGCCGCTAACATATTCCAGTCAATCTTTTTAGGGGGGATTATTGTTTTCAATTTAGCCACAATAGCAGCAGGGAGATCTAGAATATTCTGGGGTGGTTTCTGTGCAGGCTTCCGCTCCCTATCCTCATCCTCAAGGTCAGACCACCGGGCCTTGAAGGCAACCGCATCATCTACCTTCCGGACAGAGCGCCACGTATCCGGCGGTAGGATAAGGCCAAAGAACAGGTCTATATCCGCTAAGGTCATAATGCAAGAATTCAAGGCCCCCTCGACTTCTTCATAGAAGGCCGCTGGATTCTTGCGGGGGTCAGGCAGCGCATTCTTTAATGCCATAACATCGGCCCTATGCCATGGAGTATAAACCCAATTATATACAAAATATCCCCTTGCATCGGCGGAGTTAACATCCGAGCTAGTCCCTGCTCCCTTAGGAGGAACATACAAAGGTGCCGCCTCTCGCATCGGTTTAGCATGCACTACATTATCCTTATCTGACTGGGAGGTGGATGGGTGGCCCCCTGCCACAACTGAATCCGACCGCTTCTCCTCCTCCGCTCGTTGGCGTGCTTTCTCTCGAAGGGCCAGCACCTCGTCCCGCAAGGCGAACAGCCGCCGAGCCGCCTCAGGAGCCTTAGAGGGAGAAAAAGCACCGTTACGTATTGCTCTGGCATCCGAAGACACTTCGTCAGGCTCAAAAACATGAGAATATTTTCGGAAAGCATTAATCACTTCATCCGCGAAATGACCCAGAAAATACACTTTATCTCTCTCCTGCCATGGCCCCCAAATTTGAAATAATTCCTCCATGGATACCTTGCCTTTTAGCGCACGGAAGGAAATTTGCCGAAGCTCAGCCATTTGCTCGGCCGGCAGCATGGACCGTGTGTCTACCTTACCCGAAGCCGGGTCAGAATCTTGCGGCCGCGGAGCGGATGCGCCAACATAAGGGGGCGGAGAGCGATCTAGCAAATAAAAATCATCATCAGGATTATTAAGGACAGGATAAAGCGGCTGGCGAACAACATATTGACCCGAAACTTGTAGCCTACGCTCTTTCTCTTGTCTGTCCGTTTGCTCTTTGTCCTCCCGATGCTTCGCTTCCTGCGCTCGCATATGATCATTCTTTCGTTGCTCCTTATCAAACAGCGCTTTCTCACGTTTCTCTCGCTCACGCACTTCCTTCACCCATAATCGCACACACTCAAACATATCCTGACGAGCACGTCGCTTACACATACACTGTTCCACATACTCAATCTTACGTATATCAAACGATCCATACAAAGGCCATCGCAACTCAGGATCCTTCCTAGTATATTTCCTCCATAACGTGCTGTACATTATGGAAGAAAGACCATGCTTCACATACATATCTCTATTAGGAGTCCCTTCTGGACTGGAGCAGATTCCTCGAGGTTCAACCGGTTACCCAAACAGCAGCACCACTTACGGAGTGCGCTAAAAGCAGGCATGCTAGGAATAATGCAAAATATGCAGTATTATCAAGAAAAATGGCACTTAATCGTTGCGCCGTTCCAAGTTTACACAGCTCCGGAGAAATTTCTCCACATTACCTGCCTATATGTGTTGCAACGCATATATTTTTCACAAAGACAAATTCAAAATATGACTAGTCACCATCAATCAAACTCAAATAGCCAGACCAGGCTTCAAAACTCGGAGCAAGTACCGTACAACGGTTCTTACCAATCAAGAGTCCAGGTTCCAACTGCCAAGCTCCACAATCGCCCAAACGGCTCTCACGGCAGGACCGACAGAAGAGGTCTCAGTCGATGACCGGCGCCACCCAGATGGTCAGCTCGGAAGGGAAGGAAGAAAAACCTCGGGATGCCAGGGCTAAGACGCCGCTGGCAGTGATCACGTCCCCGGCCAAACTCCTCACCTTCGTCGCGACCAGTCCTTTGAGCATCCGAGTCGCCGATGAGCCCCACGTGACGGGCGCCAATTGATGAATACAAGCCCCAGCTAGGCCCGCAAGAGACAAGGGTTCGCTCTTCTGTAACGGAATCTATAAGGAAGTTGGCACGGAAACTGCAAAGTACAAAAACAACGTTTATTAACCCTTAAGGGTGGTCCTACAATCCACACAACACTCTTCAGTATTGCAAGGAGTAGCACACCGAACTTGCGTACACAGTCCCCTTTTATACACAACAGAGGGGCTCATAAGTGGGTGGATACCACATGAAGTCGAAGAACATTACCATTTAGGGTCATTCTTGATACTGAATCAATACATGGGCGGAGCTAACACATTCCTTGGGCCCGCGAAAACACATGGTCAAGCAAAGCTAATTATAACAGATGTGGTCAAGTCTGGGCATGCGCCAGATGGACAAGAGGGCTATTTATAAACTGTTGCTAGGCAGATTACAAGAGCAACTAACACAGAGGTCGGACTCTCCTCGTGGTGAGCACGTGGCAGCATGTCAATACAAAATGGAGTCCGGACTTCGGCCAACATAAGGAGGAAAACACGATTAAAGGGGAAGCATTAATGTTTTCAGTAAATGCTTAATCACATTCTGCTTTAATTTACAACAGAAGGGCTGCAGCACTTATTATGCCACCCTTAGGGGCCCTCTACCCTGACACCCACACACTGCCTTTGCAGACTGAGTGTCCTGGTGCAGAACTAAATAAAGAGTCGACATGGCACACATCCCTGTGTGCCATGCCCACAAACCCACTGCCCTGGCATACATCAGTCACCCCTCTAGCTGGGTGCCCTATGCCAGTGGTGAGGGCACAGGTGCATGAGCCCTGTGCCCCTACCGTACCCAGGGCCATTCCTGGGCACTGTAAGTGCAATGATGCCATAGTATATGGCGCTGGGAGGTTGTCATTAAGAACTCAACAGCACCATAATGGCTACAGTGAAGACTGACAAGTTTGATATCAAACTTCTCAGCACATTAAACCCACACTGATGCCAGTGTGGGATTTAATGTAAAATGAACTACAGAGGGCATCTTAGAGATGCCCCTTGAAACCTAACCTACAATCCACGTCTTGTCTGAGAGGCTGCCTAGGCTGCCACTCAGCAGACATGTTGCTGGACCGCTGGGTGGAGAGACCCCCTGCTCTTCTAGGCCTGCAACAATGCACATCCTGGGCGAGGTGCTAGGTCTCCTCCCCCAGGATGGGCAGGGGGAAGCTTCAAAGGCATATCACCTCTGTGAGCTTCTCCAGACCACTTGCTGTACTCAGCAACTGGCCCCCACCAGTTCTGACCCCCACTCTAGTGGGAAGACTGGTGGGAAACCCTACGTGAGAAAAGGAGGTGTGCCAGCCTGTGCAAACTCCACCCCTCAGGTGGGAGAGACAAGGTGAAGCACAACTCCGGTCCCCGGCCATCTTGAGGATGGGAGCCCTGCCCAATCAGAGATAGGCTCCTGCCCCCCTCCCACAGGAGAGGAGCAGGATAGAGGGTGTACTCACCCCAGGACAGGGACCTATTTTTCCCTGCCCTTCCCCTACCTGTAACGCCCCTAAATTTAGTATTTAGGGGCACCTTGAACCTTCCTTCCTCAGATCCCAATTTCAAAACGAGAAAGAAGACCAAGAAGAAGAAGACCTGCCGTGCAGCTGCTAACAAGAGGACAACACCAACTGACTTGGCCCCAGCCCTACAGGCCTGTTGATCCTTGAACCTGCTCCTGTAAATCCCAGCGTCTCCTGTGGACAGCAACCTCAAGAACCCCGGAGAACCTGCCTGCCTTGACCCTCTTAGAGACTGGGACTCCCACAAGCAGTGGCTCTGCTCAAACAGCAACACCCCTGGTGCAAGCCAGGAACCGCGAATCCAGCCCACTCAGCACCCGCCAAGCCCAGCCTGTGCCCGAGTGGACAAAGAACCTGAGGACAACCCCCAGTGATTCTGACCTGGAATCCAGTGCCCAAGAACCCTCCTCGACAACCCAGACGATGCCTGCAGACTCAGAACCAGGGACCCCTCCAACCGCGACCAGCAGAGGGTAAGATTTCCCAATGTCCAAAGACACTCCTTCACCCGGCGCCCCCCCGGCCTCCTGTGCCCAACTCTAGGGTTCCTACCTACCCTCCAAGATCCCAACTTACCCCTCGAAGTGTTGGTCGCTCCAGAAGATCCACCGTCCCGAGCCTGCAGCCTTTGTTCCCTTTTAAAGATCTCCATTGAATAACATTGAGCGCCCAACGGCTCAAAACCCCCTGCACCCAGCCGCCCGAGTGCCCCTGGCAGTGCAACCTTTGTCCTATCCTACTTCCCCATTTGCCCTGAGCAAGTGACCAGGAGACCAGCTCCCACAGCCGCGTGGCCGGCTAGCCAGCAGCCAGCAGCCACCAACCGAAGGCCCCCTGCCTCTCATTGGATAACATTGGACCTAACTACCTCTGCACCCAGCTGCCCCTGTGCCGCTGAGGGTGTACCAACTGTACCTACCTGACCCTGGGAGACCCCTGAGTCTATGCCCAGAACCTTAACTCTGCCAGTCGAGTACTTACCTAAAAGCCGATAACTCACTTTTCTTCCATAGGCTAACATTGACTTGGAAATTCTCCTGTGTGTGGAGCTTTGGAACTTTCAAATATTCATCTAAAATCAGCCGAAGTACGAATTCCGATTTACTCACCTGCTATCAGGAGAGACCTCAGTGCTGCATCTTTGAGCCCAGTTCTGATCCTGAAAAGTAATTTTAACCGTACTTACCAGTAACTTGAATTCCCTTCCACAGGATGTTATTGCCTGCTTTTTGCTGAAAAAGTTTCTGTGACTATTTTTGAAACTTACAAATATTCCTCTAAAATCAGCCGAACTACGAATTCCTATTCACTCACCTGTTATCAGGAGAGACCTCAATGCTGCATCTTTGAGCCCAGTACTGATCCTGAAAAGTAATTTTAACCGTACTTACCAGTAACTTGAATTTCCTTCCATAGGATATCATTGCTTGCTTTTTGCTAAAAAAGTTTGTGTCGATTTTTGAATCTTACAAATATTCCTCTAAAATCAGCCGAACTACGAATTGCTATTTACTCACCTGTTATCGGGAGAAACCACAGTGCTGCATCTTTGAGCCCAGGTCTGATCCTAAAAAGTAATTCTAACCGTTCTTACCAGTAACTTGAATTTACTTCCATAGGATATCATTGCCTGCTTTTTGCTGAAAAAGTTTCAGTGTTGATTTTTGAAACTTACAAATATTCCTCTAAAATCAGCTGAACTACGAATTCCAATTTACTCACCTGTTATCAGGAGAGACCTCAGTGCTGCATCTTTGAGCCCAGCACTGATCCTGAAAAGTAATTCTAACCGTACTTACCAGTAACTTGAATTTCCTTCCATAGGATATCATTGCATGCTTTTTGCTGAAAAAGTTTCTAAGTGTCGATTTTTAAAACTTACAAATACTCTCTAAAAATCATACCAACGATAAGAATATAATTACTTGCCTGTTTTTGATAGAGGTCCCGGTGCTGAACCTAGGAGTCCAGCACTGGATTACAAGAGTAACGTGAACATACTTTACCTGCAAATTGAATTTCCTTCCATAGGATAACATTGGTAATTCCAACTGAAAAAGATTCTAAGTGTCAACTTTTAAAATACAATAATATTCCTTAAAAATCACTACTGTAACCAAAATGCTTTTACTTAACTTTTTACAGCTCATGTCCCGGGACTGAATGTAGGATCCGGTCCTGTGGTTAGAAAAGTAATCTACAAAGTAACTAATTGCATTTAACCAGAAATTCCCATTGAGCTCAATGTTGCATTGTGTTTGAAATTGTGTTGCCTATTGCAACAAACTGTAACTATTGCATTCAAAAAGTCTATTGCCTATTTGAAAAGCATTTAACTAAAGTAACTCATCCTGAGAAAGTATATTTTGATACCTTGTTGGTTCTAATATAAAATAACTATATCTTTTGATACAAAATAATTGGCCTAAAGTTCAGTTCTTGAGTGTGTGAGACCATTTGCTGACTGAGTTTGTTCAACAAATGCTTTACACTGTCCTCTGATACTGCCTTACTGCTCGACCAAGCTGCCACATTAGAGAGTAAGGTTATATCTAACTATAATGTCTGCCAAACCTCTGGGGACTGGGGACTCTATACACACTGTAACTTGCTTTGGTCCAGTATATATAGAGCTACTTTCCTACACCATCCCCTCCCTTCACCACTGTGTAACCGCGCCCTGAGGTGTAAAAAAGAGCACCGCCTGCACCACCTCTCTGCAACGCAGCGCAGTGTCACTTACTGGAAGCACCTGGTGGGCTAGTTGGCCCCCAGGGGCCCTCAGGATTGAACGGGAATTAATTCCCCAACTTAAAACACGCCACATGGCGTGTTTGCACATGTCACCTCAGGCCCCGTCCCCTCCCTTCACCACTGTGTAAACGCGACCTGTGTCCGTTTTAATTTGGGAGATTAAGTCCACTTGAGTCCTGAATGTCCCGAGGGTCCACCTAGCCCACTAGGTACCTCCAGTAAGCGCCACAGAGCTGCATTGCAGAGAGGTGTAAAAAGGGGCACGGCCTGGGCCGCCTCTCTGAAACACAGCGCAATGGCGCTTACTGGAAGCACCTGGTGGGCTAGTTAGCCCCCAGGGGCCTCAGGATTAAAGGGGAATTATTTAACCAACTTAAAATGCGCCACAGGGCGTGTTTTCACACGTCACCTCAGGCTCGATCCCCTCCCTTCACCACTGTGTAAACGCGCCCTGTGTCCGTTTTAATTTGGGTGATGAAGTCCCCTTGAATCCTGAGTGTCCCTAGGGTCCAATTAGCCCACTAGGTACCTCCAGTAAGCACCATTGTAGAGAGGTGTAAAAAAGGGCACCGCCTGCACCACCTCTCTGCAACGCAGCGCAGTGTCGCTTACTGGAAGCACCTGGTGTGCTAGTTGGCCCCCAGGGGCCCTCAGGATTGAACGGGAATTAATTCCCCAACTTAAAACACGCCACATGGCGTGTTTGCACATGTCACCTCAGGCCCGTCCCTTCCCTTCACCACTGTGTAAACGCACCCTGTGTCCGTTCTAAGTTGGGAAATTAAGTCCTCTTGAATCCTAAGGGTCCATAGGGTCAAACTAGCCCACTAGGTACCTCCAGTAAGCGCCACAGAGCTGCATTGCAGAGAGGTGTAAAAATGGTCGTGGTCTCTGAATCCCTGTCTGCAATGTAGGTCCGTGGCACATACTGGACATACCTGGTGGGCTAGTTGGCCCTCTGGGACCCTCAGTATTGAAGGGGAATTAATTCCCCAACTTACAACTCGCCAGGGGGCGTGTTTGCACAATGGTGAAGAAAGGGGGCGGGACCTGAGGTGACATGTGTGTAAACACGCCCTGTGGTGCGTTTTAATTTGGGGAATTAATTCCTCTTCAATCCTGAGGGTCCCTGGGGGCCAACTAGCCCACCAAGTACCTCCAGTATGCGCCAGGGAGCTGCGTTGCAGAGAGTTGTTCAGAGGTCACGCCCCTTTATACAACACTCTGCAACGCAACACCGTGGTGCTTACTGGAGGTACCTGGTGGGCTAGTTGGCTGCCAACACTTCCTGGTTTGAAGTGTTGACAGCCAATTAGCATAAAGCTCGTGCTCGGGAGGACCCGCGTCCCTAGATATATAAGCGTTTTTACTTTGGAATTTCTCAGCAACTACTGAATGGATTTACACCATTTAATAAAAAGGCACGAGTCTGAACGAGTCTTTGCCAAACTTGATGTAATTCCGTTCAGCAGTTCGGGCTGTAGCTGCGACTAAAGGTTCCTGTGGGAAATTGCATGGGGAAAACATGTTTTGGGACCCCCCTTCTTTCTCTGCTCCCGCTTAACGAATCACCATGAAACTTTCAGGATAGGAGCGGACTGGAGCTGGCCAAAAGTTTTGAAAATGTCGCGAATATTCATCAACCGGCGCCAAAGTTATTGGGAATAGAATGTTGCGGATTTCCTATGGAAAATAGGTCCTAACTATAACTACCTACCAGCGACTGCCAGTAGGTAATATATATATATATATATATATATATATATATATATATATATTACCTACTGGCGGTCGCCAGTAGGTAGTTATAGTTAGGACCTATTTTCCATAGGAAATCCGCAACATTCTATTCCCAATAAGTCTGGCGCCGGTTGACGAATCTTCGCAATATTTTCCAAACTTTTGGCCAGCTCCGGTCCGCTCCTATCCTGAAAGTTTTGTGGTGATTCGTCAAGCGGGGCTGAGAAAAAAGGGGGGTTCCAAAACGCGTTTTCCCCATGCAATTTCCCATAGGACCTTTTGACACAGCTACAGCCCGAACTGCTGAACGGAATTACACCAAATTTGGCAGAAAGGTAGACCTTGGTTCAGAGTCGTGCCTTTTGCTTAAATGGTGTAAATCCTTTCAGTAGTTCCTGAGAAAATCAAAAGTAAAATCACATATATATCTGGGCGGAGCCTAACCACACATCTCATCGTGAGATCTGATTGGCTGTCAGCACTTCATCCAAGAAGTGTTAGCAGCCATCTTGGGACCAATATACATGATAGCAGCTCATTAAAAAGCATTGCAGTTAATAGAAGGTTTTAAGACTTTAGTTACATTATAAATCATTTGTTGATGGTACCCTACTCATTTTAGGAATTGTGGTATGTTCTAAGGTGATTTTACCATGTGAAAAAGCCTTCTGCTGGGATATCATGAATCATGTTTGAGAGAAAAATATTTTCACATGCTTTTCCCACAGAGGTTTGGAAGGTGATCTATAAGCTAAACTGAGAGCATATTTTCTGTAAATTCACATTATCTTTCTTAGTCATGTGAGAATGAAGTCAGACATTCTCAGTAAAACATGTACATCCAACAAGGGCAGAGACTGTCAGTTGATTCCTTTGTGTTCTACTGCAGCTTCCCAGAGTGTTCCAAAGAACAACTAGAGCGCTAACATTCCTACTTATGATAAACGTATGGCACACCTGAAGCCATCTTGATTGGAATAAAGTGGTAACTCTTAAAACATTTAATTTAAAAAGGAACAAAATGAGGGGGTTCATTTTGCCATAGAATATATGATTAGTGCTGCAAAAAGAAAAATTAGGGCACATTTTGAGTGACTTCTCAAATCCTCTTCTATTTCATTAAATAATTCTGACATGCAGACTGAAACATGCACTTTCAATACCAGCAGCAGACTTCCCTGGTGAGCAGTAGCTTTACTACAGTGATCTAATGAGCAACTAGAGTGCTAACATGCTGAATTCATGGCAAATGTGTGACACATCTGAATGCCTTCTTCATTGAATCAAAGTAAAAAACTGACAGTATGCCTACTGAGGAGACTGTAGTAAATGAGGAAATGAGGAAACTTCATAACAAGTCTCCCAAGATGGCCACCAGAGACAAGAGAGCCCAAATGTAGCACAAATATCACCGAGATGTAGCCCAAGTATAACCCAATGACAGAAATCCCAGAGTGTTTTAAAGAACAACTAGAGCCCTAACAGTCTTACTTATGACAAAAGTATGGCACACCTGAAGCCATCTTGATTGGAATAAAGTGGTAACACTTAAAAAATTTAATTTGCAAAGGAACAAAATGAGGGGGTTCATTTTGCCATAGAAATTATGATTAGTGCTGCAGAAAGAAAAATTAGGGCACATTTTGACTTCTCAAATCCTCTTCTATTTCATTAAAAAGTTCTGACATGCAGACTGAAACATGCACTTTGAATACCAGCAGCAGACTTCCCTGGTGAGCAGTAGCTTTACTACAGTGATCTAATGAGGAACTAGAGTGCTACCATTCAGAACTTATGGCAAATGTGTCACATCTGAATGCCTTCTTTATGGAACCAAAGTAAACAAGCATTGAAAATGCAATAGGTCTCGCCCTCGTTTAAGTTAAAGCAATTCTGTTTGTAATTAGGTGGCTTTTTAGCTTTGCTTTTATTAGTGTTTTTCAAAATTTCATGTACATAACATGCATATATGTATATGTATGCATGCATTTATATTTGTATTTATATAGCTATGCAGATTAGATATGTGTTTATATATGTATGTATATATATATACACATACATATATATAAATGCATATGCATATATGTGTGCGTGTAGAGAGAGGTAGAGAGAGGTAGAAAGGTAGAGGTGTAGAGGTAGAGACGTAGAGGTAGAGAGGTAGAGTTAGAGAGGTAGAGAGTAGCAGAGAGAGAGGTAGAGAGAGGTAGAGAGTAGAGGATGAGTAATAGAGAATAGAGAGTAGTAGAGAGTAGTAGAGAGAGTAGCAGAGAGTGAGTAGGAGAGAGTAGTAGAGTGAGTAGGAGAGAGTGAGTAGTAGAGAGTAGTAGAGAGTGAGAAGTAGAGAGTAGTAGAGAGTAGTAAAGAGTGAGTAGTAGAGTGAGTAGTAGAGAGTAGTAGAGAGTGAGTAGTAGAGAGTAGTAGGGAGTGAGTATTAGAGAGTGAGTAGTAGAGAGTGAGTAGTGGAGACTGAGTAGCAGAGAGAGAGTAGTAGAGAATGAGTAGTAGAGAATGAGTAGTAGAGTGAGTAGTAGAGAGAGAGAGTAGTAGAGAGTGAGTAGTAGAGAGTAGTAGAGAGTGAGTAGTAGAGAGTGAGTAGTAGAGAGTAGTAGAAAGTGAGTAGTAGAGAGTAGTACAGAGTGAGTAGTAGAGAGTGATTAGTAGAGAGTAGTGGAGTAGTAGAGAGTGAGTAGTAGAGAGTAGTAGAGAGTGAGTAGTAGAGTGAGTAGTAGGGAGTAGTAGAGAGTGAGTAGTAGAGTGAGCAGTAGAGTGAGTAGTAGAGAGCAAGTAGTAGAGAGTGTGTAGTAGAGAGAGAGTAGTAGAGAGTAGTAGAGAGTGAGTAGTAGAGAGTGAGTAGTAGAGAGTAGTAGAGAGTGAGTAGCAGAGAGGGTAGTAGAGAGTAGTAGAGTAGTAGAGAGTGAGTAGTAGAGTGAGTAGTAGAGAGTAGTAGAGAGCGAGTAGTAGAGAGTTAGTAGTGGCGAGTGAGTAGTAGAGTAGTAGAGAGTGAGTAGTAGAGAGTGAGAAGTAGAGAGAGAGTAGTAGAGAGTAGTAGAGTGAGTAGTAGAGAGGGAGTAGTAGCGAGAGAGTAGTAGAGAGTGAGTAGTAGAGTAGTAGAGAGTGAGTGGTAGAGAGTAGTAGAGAGCAGTAGAGTGAGTAGCAGAGAGTAGTAGAGAGTGAGTAGTAGAGAGTGAGTAGTAGAGAGTAGTAGTAGAGAGTAGTAGAGAGTAGTGGAGAGAGAGTAGTAGAGAGTGAGTAGTAGAAAGTAGTAGCGAGTGAGTAGTGAAGAGTGAGTAGTTTAAAAGGAACACAATGAGGAGGTTCATTTTGCCATAGAAATTATGATTAGTGCGGAAAAAATAAAATTAGGGTGCATTTTGAGTGACTTGCAGACTGAAACATGCACTTTCAATAACAGCAGCAGACTTCCCTGGTGAGCAGTAGCTTTACTACAGTGATCTAATAAGCAACTAGAGTGCTAACATTCCGAATTTATGACAAATGTGTGACACATCTGAATGCCTTCTTGATGGAATGAAAGTAAAACACCTGAAAGTATTTCCTACTGAGGAGACTGTTGTAAATGAGGAAATTAGGAAACTTCAAAACAAATAAGTCTCCCAAGATGGCCACCAGAGACAAAAGAGCCCAAATGTAGCACAAATATCACCGAGATGTAGCCCAACTGTAGCCCAATGACAGAATGTCCCAGAGTGTTTTAAAGAACAGCTAGAGAGCTAACAGTCTTACTTATGACAAAAGTATGGCACACCTGATGCCATCTTGATTGGAATAAAGTGGTAACACTTAAAACATTTAATTTGCAAAGGAACAAAATGAGGGGGTTCATTTTGCCATAGAAATTATGATTAGTGCTGCAGAAAGAAAGATTAGGGCACATTTTGACTTCTCAAATCCTCTTCCATTTCATTAAAAAATTCTGACATGCAGACTGAAACATGCACTTTGAATACCAGCAGCAGACTTCCCTGGTGAGCAGTAGCTTTACTACAGTGATCTAATGAGCAACTAGAGTACTACCATTCAGAATTTATGGAAAATGTGTGACACATCTGAATGCCTTCTTGATGGAATCAAAGTAAACAAGGTTTGAAAATGCAATAGGTCTCGCCCCCGTTTAAGTTAAAGCAATTCTGTTTGTAATTAGGTGGCTTTTTAGCTTTGCTTGTATTAGAGTTTTTCAAACTTTCATGTACATACCATGCATATGTATGCATATATGTATATGTATATGTTTGCATGCATTTATATTTATATAGATATGCAGATTATATTTATATGTTTATATATGTATATATATATATACACATACATATATATAAATGCATATGCATATATATGCATATATATATATGTGCATATGTGTGCATGTACAGAGAGGTAGAGAGGTAGAGGTGTATAGGTAGAGGTGTAGAGGTAGAGAGGTAGAGGTAGAGAGGTAGAGAGTAGTAGAGAGAGAGGTAGAGAGAGGTAGAGAGGTAGAGAGTAGAGAGCGAGTAATAGAGAGTAGAGAGTGAGTAGTAGAGAGTAGTAGAGAAAGTATCAGAGAGGAGTAGTAGAGAGTAGAAGAGTGAGTAGTAGAGAGTGAGTAGTAGAGAGTGAGTATTAGAGAGTGAGTAGTAGAGAGTAGTAGAACGTGAGTAGTAGAGTGAGTAGTAGAGAGTAGAGAGGTAGAGGTAGAGAGGTAGAGAGTAGTAGAGAGAGAGGTAGAGAGAGGTAGAGAGGTAGAGAGTAGAGAGCGAGTAATAGAGAGTAGAGAGTGAGTAGTAGAGAGTAGTAGAGAAAGTATCAGAGAGTGAGTAGTAGAGAGTAGTAGAGTGAGTAGTAGAGAGTGAGTAGTAGAGAGTGAGTATTAGAGAGTGAGTAGTAGAGAGTAGTATAAAGTGAGTAGTAGAGTGAGTAGTAGAGAGTAGTAGAGGGTGAGTATCAGAGAGAGCGTATTAGAGAGTAGTAGCGAGTGAGTAGCAGAGTGAGTAGTAGAGAGTAGTAGAGAGAGAGTAGTAGAGAGTGAGTAGTAGAGAGTAGTAGAGAGTGAGTAGTAGAGAGTAGTAGAGAGTGAGTAGTAGAGAGTGAGTAGTGGAGAGAGAGTAGTATTTTATTTTAATTTTATTTTAAGTATTTATAGAGCGCGACTGATACCTTGCAGGCTTCCTGGCGCTGGAGAATACTCTGCTGAAGGATAGACCGGAGTAGTTAGCAGGTGGGCAGAATTTAGGGGAATAGCCAGGTCTTGATGCGCTTCCTAAATGGAAGGAGTTGTGAGATCTGGCGTATGTCAATAGGCAAACTGTTCCATAACTTGGCCGCTGCGACCCTGAAGGATCTGCCCCCGGTTCTGGCTTTGTTGAATCTGGGCACCTTTACCAGACGGGCTGCTGATGATCGTAAGTCTCTGGTGGGAGTGTACCACAGGAACAAAGCTTGCAGGGGTCTGGGCCCGAGTCCATGCAGAGCCTTGAAGACGATGCAGAGGGACTTGAATGCCACACGCTGCTTTAAGGGTAGCCAATGTAGCTCGGCCAGGGCTGCTGTGGCCGAAGACCCTCTCGTCCAGCTAAGAGCCAGCTTGGCGGCGGCAGATTGAATTCTTTGAAGTCGGTCCATCAGCGTGACTGGAGATTCAAGGAGCAGGGAGTTACAATAGTCAATGCGACTGAGTATTGTGCATCTGACTATCGACGCCCGGGCTTGTGCTGGGAGGATTGGCATGATTTTACGCAGGGAGCGTAGCAGGGCTGTGCAGATCCCCACTGTTTTTGCTACCTGGGTTTCCGTACTCAGCTTGTTATTGAGCATGGCTCCCAGGTTGCGGACCGAGGAGACTGGCAGAGGTTTATTCCTAGTCTCTGGTGGCCAGAATTCACTCGGAAAGGGGCGGGGTGTGTTGGTGGCCGCACAGAACAGAACCTCTGTTTTGGAGGAGTTGAATTGGAGGGAGTTTCTGTGGAGCTACCCAGCCGTCTCTCTTAAGCAGTCGTGGAAGGTGGTTAAAGGAATGGAGTCTTCTCCTTCCCAAGAGAGAATGAGCTGCGTGTCATCAGCGTAGTTGATCGTTTTTATCCCGAAAGACTTAATTAACGTGATCAACGGGATGAGGTACACGTTAAAAAGAATGGGGCTGATGGAGGAGCCCTGGGGAACTCCCTGAGGCACCGGTGCGAAGGTGGATTGGAATGGGGGGAGGGAGACAGCCTGTCTCCTGTCCCACAGGTAGGAGTGGAACCAGAGCAGCGCTGTGCCATCCACGCCTGCCTCACCTAATCTCTGCAGCAGCGTGCTGTGGTTGACCGTATCGAATGCGGCAGACAGGTCCAGCAGTATCAGTGCTACTGGCTGGCCTCTGTCTGCACGCATGCGAAGGTCTTCCATGGCTGTCAAGACCGCTGTTTCGGTGCCGTGGGCGGGACGGAATCCGAACTGATGATCGTCTAGAAAGTTGTTCTGTTCTAGATGACAGGAAAGGCAAGAACTGACCCATCGTTCAGCGACTTTCGCCGGAAATGGTAATAGGGAGATGGGTCGGTAATTAGATAGACAGTCTGGACTCAGGGTGGGTTTTTTTAGGAGTGGGGTGACCAGCGCCTGTTTCCATGAGGTTGGGACATAACCACTGTGCAAGGACTGGTTACTTATTTGGCGCATGGTGCCGAAAAGTTCAGTTCCAAAACTTTTCCAAATTTTAGGGGGCAGGGGGTCGAGTGGGGAGCCCGAGGTAATTCCAAGCGCCAGTCTTTCAAACTCGGAGACCGGGATAGGAGGAAATTCCCGTAATCTGGCCGTCAGGACGGAGCCTGGAGGCGTCGGGTTTTGAGAACGGGTGCTGGATCCCTGAATGTTAGGTGCTCCCAGAGAAGGGGGTGTTTTCAGGTTTTGAATGATGGTGTTTATTTTGTTGATAAAAAATGCTGCGAGGTTATCACAGAGGGCTTGGGTGGGGGGCTGCGAAGAAGTTACACAGTCTGGATGGGTTAAGTTTTTAAGAATCTGGAAGATACTTTTCGAACTGTTGGTGGCATTGGTGATGGTGGAACAGTAATAATTGGCCTTATTATGGACAATGGCCGTTTTGTACGCCCGGAGGTTGTCTTTCCAAAGAGATTTGTTGGTGTCAGAATAGCCTTGCCTCCATCTTCTCTCTGCTTGTCTGCAGGCTAGTTTGAGTGCTCTCAATGAGTCGTCGAACCAGGGGGCAGGTGCTCGTCTCTTTGGTTTGCCCTTTTTCTGAGGGACGAGGCGGTCGGAGATGTTGGAAATCCTTGAGCAGAGGGACAGATAGTTGTCCTCTACCGACTGAGCGATGGAGAAGCTGTCTTCCACCTCAAAAACCGGGCGGGTCAGTCTTAGTTTATCCAGAGCTTTCCAATCTCTGAACAGAAGATCGGGGCCGGAACTGAGTGACGATCTGCTGGCCCTGCTGTCGGCTATGTGAAATTTAATGAGCGCATGGTCGGTCCAGCACATAGGCAGAAAGTCGCTCAGGAGTACTAGCTGGGGGTAGGAAAAGATTAAATCGAGCTGGTGCCCTGCGGAGTGTGTAGGCTTATTGACCAGCTGAGTAGAGAGTAGTAGAGTAGCAGAGAGTGAGTAGTAGAGAGTAGTGGAGTAGTAGAGAGTGAGTAGTAGAGAGTAGTAGAGAGTGAGTAGTAGAGTTAGTACTAGAGAGTAGTAGAGAGCGAGTAGCAGAGAACAAGTAGTAGAGAGTGTGTAGTAGAGAGTGAGTAGTAGAGAGAGAGTAGCAGAGAGTGAGAAGTAGAGAGAGTAGTAGAGTAGTAGAGAGTGAGTACTAGAGTGAGTAGTAGAGAGAAGTTGAGAGCGAGTAATAGAGAATGAGTAGTGGAGAGTGAGCAGTAGAGAGTAGTAGAGATAGAGTAGTAGAGAGTGAGTAGTACAGAGTGAGTAGTAGAGAGTGAGTAGTTGAGAGTAGTAGAGTGAGTAGTAGAGAGTGAGTAGTAGAGAGAGAGTAGTAGAGAGTGAGCAGTAGAGTAGTAGCGAGTGAGTGGTAGAGAGTAGGCAAGAGTAGTAGAGTGAGTAGTAGAGAATAGAAGAGACTGAGTGGTAGAGCGAGAAGTAGAGAGTAGTAGAGTAGTAGAGAGTGAGTAGTAGAGAGTGAGTAGCAGAGAGAGTAGTAGAGAGTAGTAGAGAGTGAGTAGTAGAGAGTGAGTAGTAGAGAGTAGTAGAGAGCGAGTAGTAGAGAGTGAGTAGTGGAGAGTGAGTAGTAGAGAGCGAGTAGTAGAGAGTGAGTAGTAGAGAGTGAATAGTAGAGAGTGAGTAGTAGAGAGAGAGTAGTAAAGAGTAGTAGAGTGAGTAGTAGAGAGTGAGTAGTGGAGAGTAGTAGAGTAGTAGAGAGAGAGTAGTAGAGAGTGAGTAGTAGAGAGAGAGTAGTAGAGTAGTAGAGAGTGAGTGGTAGAGAACAGCAGAGAGTAGTAGAGAGAGTAGCAGAGAGTAGTAGAGAGTGAGTAGTAGAGAGTGAATAGTAGAGAGTAGCAGTAGCGAGTAGTAGAGAGAGAGAGTAGTAGAGAGTGTAGTAGAGAGTGAGTAGTAGAGAGTAGTAGCGAGTGAGTAGTAGAGAGTAGTAGAGAGTGAGTAGTAGAGTAGTAGAGAGTGAGTGGTAGAGAGTAGCAGAAAGTTGTAGAGTGAGTAGTAGAGAGTGAGTAGTAGAGAGAGAATAGTAGAGAGTAGTAGAGAGTGAGTAGTAGAGAGAGTAGTAGTAGACTGTGAGTAGTAGAGTTTGAGTAGTAGAGAGTGAGTAGTAGAGAGTAGTAGCGAGTGAGTAGTAGAGAGTGTGTAGTAGAGTAGTAGAGAGTGAGTAGTTGAGAGTGAGTAGTAGAGAGTGAGTAGTAGAGAGTGAGTAGTAGAGAGAGAGTAGTAGAGAGTAATGGAGATTCAGTAGTAGAGTAGTAGAGAGTAGTCAGTCAGTGTCAGTCAGTGTCAGTCAGTCAGTGTCAGTCAGTCAGTCAGTGTCAGTCAATCAGTGTCAGTCAGTGTCCGTCAATCAGTGTCAGTCAGTCAGTGTCAGTCAATCAGTGTCAGTCAGTGTCAATCAGTGTCAGTCAGTGTCAGTCAGTCAGTCAGTGTCAGTCAGTTAGTGTCAGTCAATCAGTGTCAGTGTCAGTCAATCTGTGTCAGTCAGTGTCAATCAGTCAGTGTCAGTCAGTCAGTGTCAGCTAGAGCAGCTCTGCTGACCTGTTTCTCTGGCTCTAAAGCAGCTCTGCTGACCTGGTTCTCTCTCTCTAAAGCAGCTCTGCTGACCTGGTTTCTCTGGCTCTACAGCAGGTCTGCTGCCCTGGTTCTCTGGCTCTAGAGCAGCTCTGCTGACCTAGTTCTTATGCTACAGAGCAGCTCTGCTGATCTAGTTCTCTGGCTCTACAACAGCTCTGCTGACCTGGTTCTCTGGCTCTAAAGCAGCTCCGCTGACCCAGTTCTATGGCTCTGAAGCAGTTCTGCTGACATGGTTCTCTGGCTCTAGAACAGCTCTGCTGACCTGGTTCTCTCCCTCTAAAGCAGCTCTACTGACCTGGTTTCTCTGGCTCTACAGCAGCTCTGCTGACCTGGTTCTTAGGCTCTAGAGCAGCTCTGCTGACCTGGTTCTCTGGCTCTACCGCAGCTCTGCTGACCTGGTTTTCTGCACTCACGTTGCACGCACCCGACTTCGCGAAAATATATTTAAAAATAATATACGTTTATTATAAGTACAAATATATTATTTTGATGAATATTTTACATAACCTCTTGCATTAATATGTATATTAAAGACACATACATATCATTTTGGAACATACATTATTTTGCCGGAGTCGCGCACCCAGCACGCCCCAACATGTATATGATGTCACGCGGGACCCGCAACCGCGCAAACATCTCGTACCGTAATGCGCATGTGTCGTGAATGCGCGGGAGCAGGAGTCGCAGACTGGTCGCATACCAATCGCGCATATCACGTGATATTAAATGTATATGATGTAACTGAAAAACACGCAGCCGTCGCACACCATACGCGGATCCTTCATGACTTTTCTAAAATGGCAGCTAGAATGCGCGCACCCACCGTGAGGTGTACACTTTGAGTGCGCGAATTTTTTTTTTAAAAGAAAATAATATAAATATATTATAATAAAAAATGCAAACAAGAAAATTTATCAATATTTCAGTTTTAATTAAAAAAAATTAATGAATAAAATATTTATAAATAAACAGTTAAAAAACTGTAGAAAATCAGTACAAAAAAATAGATATAACTACTATCACACTTAAAAGTTAGCATTTAAAAAACCTATGAAATTCACTGAAAAAAAACATAGGTTTCAGAGACGTTATAGTTAGAAATTAGCATTTAAAAAACCTTAGAAATTCGCAGAAAAAACCATAGGTTTCAGGGGTGTTATAGTTAGCTGCCCATTTCACTCATACAAAACCATAGAAATTCCTCCGTTATAGTTAGTTCTGCTAACTATAACTCACGCTCCCGCAATGCACTGCTGATGATGTCACATATTGCCTCATTCATGACATGGTCAGTGACATCACTGATGACATCACTGATGACATCTCAAATGACATCACTGATGACATCATCCACTTGACAATCTGATACACCTCATCATACACTAGTATAACTTTTCATCACTCACTGTAAAATACAGAGTACCATATTTGAAACCATTGACACACCAATACCAGTTACTACATACCCACTCACTGATTCCTAAGTCTACACACTCAACTACCCATTCAACAACAGAATCATCTATACATGCAGTCATTAATTAATAGAACACTATCAAATGCACTTATACACATATATAGACATTGACACATCAGCAGTCATCTAAGTTGGTTATGCAGTCATCCTACTCACTCATGAAAAAAATTTATCGCACTTAAATTTACTCACTTACACAATTATCCAACAACACCTCATTTATTCAAACACATAGTAACTCATCGTTAATATGTTAAAAAACACCATTACAATTATACACTCATTCATATAGTTACTCTCACAATCACTGACTCTTACACATACTTATTTATATACACCAACTCTCACATACAATGCCTTTTAATTTTTTTACTTTGTTGAAGATGTACAACTAAAACATATATTCGCTCACCAACACACAAATAAATACACTCAGTCACCCAAACAACTGTTTCCACATGCACTCTTAAACCCATACACCTAGTCAATCAACCATTCACACATCTATGCATAGAGTTACACACACCCCATCCAACCACACACAAACTCAGTGTCCCATACAAATACTCACCCAACTAATCAATAACTAATATACACACTCATGTAGTTAGTGACCAACTGATGCAGCATGTTATACAACAACAGAGACAGTGCTGCACACATTCACATAGTTTAGTTACTAATCCATGTATTAAGTGAGACACTTTTAATTACTGACTTAAAAAGACAGTCAGACAGCTACTAAATCCTCCATCCAGACAGTTATATATCCACTCAATCTTCAATACAGATTGGTATATATATAATACATATTTAGATTTCAAACTAAACCACATTCAGTGGATGATGTCATCAGTGATGTCATCAGTGATGTCATTTGAGATGTCATCAGTGATGTCATCAGTGATGTCACTGACCATGTCATGAGTGATGTAATATGTTACGTCATCAGTAGTGCATCACGGGGACGTGCGAGTTATAGTTAGCTGAACTAACTATAACGGGGGAATTTCTAGGGTTTTGTACGAGGGAAATGTCCAGCTAACTATAACGCCCCTGAAACCTATGTTTTTTTTCAGTGAATTTCTAAGGTTTTTTAAATGCCAATTCCTAACTATAACGTGCATGAAACCTATGGTTTTTTCAGTGAATATATATACACACACACACATATATATATCTATATATATAGCTTTGGGGAAAGCAGACCCGCGTTCGAGTGCGGTTCGTGAATGGACACCCCACTGAGCAGAATATTTCTAGCGGCCGTCCTGCCGCTGAACCTGCACCACCCCATATCCAGGGGGCCACTGCCTTGGGAAACTGAGACTTGAAGTGGAGCGCTGGTCGAGGATTGAGAACAACGCATCTTTTGGGGCTCAGTGGAGCTTTTATTGCATTTCATTTACACGAGTGTCAATAATGATAAAGAACTCCATCTCCCATCAAGCAACACACAGTCTCATACAGAGCGTCCTAAATAGGCGTGTGATAGCGCTTTAAAAAGGAAGGTGGGGCTCACTGCACACTCGTTGACTGCTTGTGCTTTGAAGAAGGGATTTTCTCGAAACGCGTCGGCGTTTGCAGTCAAATGCTACATGGACTGAAAGATGTGTTTTTCATGCCGAATAAATGAGCTTTGGGGAAAGCAGACCCGCGTTCGAGTGCGGTTCGTGAATGGACACCCCACTGAGCAGAATATTTCTAGCGGCCGTCCTGCCGCTGAACCTGCACCACCCCATATCCAGAGGGCCACTGCCTTGGGAAACTGAGACTTGAAGTGGAGCGCTGGTCGAGGATTGAGAACAACGCATCTTTTGGGGCTCAGTGGAGCTTTTATTGCATTTCATTTACACGAGTGTCAATAATGATAAAGAACTCCATCTCCCATCAAGCAACACACAGTCTCATACAGAGCGTCCTAAATAGGCGTGTGATAGCGCTTTAAAAAGGAAGGTGGGGCTCACTGCACACTCGTTGACTGCTTGTGCTTTGAAGAAGGGATGTTCTCGAAACGCGTCGGCGTTTGCAGTCAAATGCTACATGGACTGAAAGATGTGTTTTTCATGCCGAATAAATGAGCTTTGGGGAAAGCAGACCCGCGTTCGAGTGCGGTTCGTGAATGGACACCCCACTGAGCAGAATATATATATATATATATATATATATATATTCCCTGAAAAACCCAAAGGTTACTTCGCGTTATAGTTAGGCAGAGATTTTACTCATACAAAACAGTGAAATTCAGCATTTACAGTTAGTTCAACTAACTATAACTCATGCCCCCTCAATGCACTGCTTATGCCCTCACATATTATATTACTTATTACATGGTTGGTGTCATCATTGATGACATCTTAAATGACATCACACATGACATCATCCAGTGAGAGTAACTGTTTTTAAGAGTTTATGGATGTTAAATATGTAACCTTTTACAAGAGATAAACTAGTACAGTAGGTGCACTACTACTGAGTGAAACTACTTCTAACATATATTATGCGAGTGGCTGTGTGACTGTATGTATCCTTGTTTGTGGGTGTGTGTGAGTTGTTGTATGGGTGTTTTTAAGTAGCAGTGTGGGTCAGTGAGTTGCTGTGTGAGTGGCTGTATGGGTGAGTGAGTAGGGATGTGCGTGGCTCTATGGCTGGGTAAGTGAATGTGTAGTGACTGTATAGGTGAGTGAGTGGGTGTCTGAGTGACTGAATGAGTAAGTAACTGTGTGTGTAAGTGGCTGTATGGGTGAGTGAATGACTGTTTGAGTGGAAGTTTGGTTAAGTGAGTTGGTGTGTGAGTGGCTGCATTGGAGAGTGAGTTTCTGTGTGAATAGCTGTGCAAGTGAGTGAGCAGATGTGTGAGTGCTTGTATGGATGTATGAATGGATATATAAGTAGTTATGTGGGTGTGTGAATGAGTGTCTGAGTACTTCTATAGGTGAGTGAGTTGGTGTGTTGAGAAACTGTATGGGTGACTGAGTGGGTGTGTGAGTGCCTGTGTAGGTAAATTAGTGGGTGTGTAAGTAACTGTATGGGTGAGTATGTGGCTATGTGACTGGCTGTACAGGTGAGTGACTGGTTGTATGTGTAGATATATGGGTGAGTGAATAGTTGTGTGAGTGGCTGTACAAGTGAGTGAGTGGGTATGTGAGTGGATCTACAGAGGAGGAGTGATTGGGTAAGTGAGTACTGGTATGGGTATGTGAGTGGCTGTGTGCATGTGTGAGTGGACATATGAGAGTTTCATAGGGGAGTGAGTGGATATGTGAGTTGTTCTGTGGATGATGTTGTCAGTGATGTCATCAGTGATATCATTTGAGATGTCATCAGTGATGTAATCAGTAATATCACTGACCATGTCATGAGTGATGTAATGTGTGAGGTCATAAGCAGTGCATAGCAGGGGCGTAAGTTATAGTTAGGACAGGTAACTATAACTGCTGAATTTCACTGCTTTTGTGTGAGTGAAATCTGAACCTAACTATACCACACTTGTAACCTTTGTTTCATCACTGATGACATCTCAAATTACGTCACTCATGCTATCATCTAGTGACTGTGAGTGTTTTTAAAAAGTTTATGAGTGTTAAATTTGTATACCACGGTGTACTGGTAAATCAGTGGGTGTATGAGTGCCTATATGGAAGATTTAGTGGGTGTGTGACTGACTTTATAAGTGAGTGATTAGGTGTCTCAGTGCAGTGAATGTATGGGTGAGTGACAGGTTATGTGAATGTTTATATCAGTCAGTCAGTTCATTTCTAAGTGGCTGTATGGGTATGGGGTGCATACATGAGTAGCTGTATGGGTGACTGATTGGTTGTTTGAGTACCTGTATGAGTGTCTGTGTGGGTGAGTGAGGGGGTTGTGTGACTGCCTGTATGGATGAGTGAGGGGGTGTCAGTGGCTGTATGAGTTAGTGAGTGTGTGTATAAGGGGCTGTATGGGCGAGTGAGTGTGTGTATACTGTGTGGGTGAGTTTGTGGGTGTGTCAGTCGTATATGGGTGAGTAAATGGGTATATGAAAGGCAGTATAGCTGAGTGATGGAGTATATGAGTGGCTGTATGAGTGAATGTGGGAAAGGATGTAGGGGTGAGTGTGTGCTTGTGTCAGTGATTGTTTAAGTGAATGAGTACATGTTATTATATGCATGAGTAAGTGCATTTGTTTCTGTGTAACTGTATGGGTGAGTAAGTGGCTTTGTGATTGACTGTATGGGTGAGCGAGTATGTGTATGAGCAGCTCTATGGGTGACAGACAGTGTGTGAGTGGCTGTATTAGTGTATGAGTGAATATGTCAGTGGCTGTATTAGTGAGTGAGTTGGTGTAAGAGTGGCTGTATTGGTGAATGAGTGGATTTGTATGTATATCTATGAATCATGAGTGGGTGTGTCAGTACTGGTATGAGTCTTTGAAAGGGTTTGCGAATGATTGTGTGGGAGTGGGTGTATGAAAGGTTCTATGGGGGTGTGAGTGGGTGTGTTGGTGATTTTGTGATTTATGACATTAGTGATGTCATTTGAGATGCCATCAGCGATGTCACTGACCATGTTATAAGTGACGTAATATATGAGGTCAAAAGCAGTGTATTGCAGGGCACAAATTATAGTTAGCTGAGCTAACTATAACTGCTGAATTTCACTAGTTTTGTACGAGTGAAACCTGAGCCTAACAATAACATCCCTGTAACCTTAGTTTTTTTCAGTGAATTTCGAAAGTTTTTTTTATTCCATTTCCTAACTTCATTATCCCTGTAACATTTTTTTTCTAAGGTTTTTAAATGCTAATTCGTAACTATAACGTCCCTGTAACCTTTGTTGTTTTCGGTGAATTTCTATGTTTTTAAAGTAGTAACAGCATTTGCAGAGTGGTGTAGAAAGGGGGCTGGACCTCTGACCAGCTCTCAGGAATCCCTCTATGTAGGACTTACAGAAAGTACCAAGAGGGCTTATTGGACCCCAAAGTCCCTCAGCATCCAAGAAGACTTTATTCTCCAAACAGTAGTGCTCCAGGAGAAGTGTTTGCAGAATGGTGGAGAAAGAGGGCGTGGCCTCCAAAGACCTCTTAGCAATCCCACTGTGTGGGAGTTACTGGAAGTAACAGAAGGGGTTGTTCACCTCCCAGGACACTCAGCAGCCAAGGGGACCTTATCCCCCAACTAGTAGTTCACCTGGAGGCGTGTTTGCAGAGTGGTAGAGAAAGAGGGCAGGCCACGAAGACCTCACAGTAATCCCGCAGTGTGGGATTTATTGGAGGTAACATGGGGGGTAGTTGGTCCACAAGGATGTCCTTGGGGGCCAAGAACTCCTCCTGTTACCTCCGGAAAGTGCCTCACAGCATGATCACTTATTCAGAGGTTCCAGAGGGTCCTTGGGGCCAACAGCCCTCCTGTTACCCCCAGTAAGGCCCACACAGTGGGATTGCTGAGAGGTCTTTGGATTTGATTTGAGATTGTATTTGTATAGCGCACTATCACACCGCGAGGAGTATCTTGGCGCTGGCGTCATACAGTAGTGAGGGCACAGATTATTGACTTGCTGAGAGTAATTAATCCATCCCCTTTCTCCACCAGTCTAAAAATGCACCTCCTTGTGCACTGATGGTTGAGGGATGAAATCCCTTTGGTTCCAGAGGGTCCTTGGGAGCCAACAAGTCCTCATATTACCTTCAGAAAGACCCACACAGCTGGACTGCTGAGAGGTCTACGGAGGCCATGCCACCTTTCTCCACCACTCTGCAAGCACACCTCCTGGTTCACTGCTGGCTGGGGGCTTGTTGGCCCCAATGGACCCATTGGATCCAAGGAGACTTAGTGCCCCAACCTGCAGTGCACCTGGAGGCACATTTGCAGAGTGATGGTGAAGCGGCCGTGGCCTCAGAAGACTTGCTGGAGGTTTTCTTTTCTTTTTTGTTTGTTGTTTTTTCGAAGGGAGAGGGGGTGCTGGCCACCCATCCTTGTGCTATTTTCTTTTTTTTAATTGTCTTTATTGAGTTTTAAACATAAGATACATGTTACAATAGATAATGCATAGTTGGACTGTGACTTTGCTCCAAGCTACCTTAGATTGAGGTCCATACATGAGGAAGAAAAGACCCTCATCAGCATTCTACATAGTCTTTAAAGAGTACACGGTATGGTGAGAATAACAGCTCCAGTTCGTGAAATCAGGTACTGGAGTGTTCTTCTCAGTCTAATCCTTGCATATACTGATGAAAGTGGGCCCAGATATCCTTAGGCCGTGAGGTAAGTGGTTGTAAGGTAGCATAATCTTCTCCCAGGCTTTCACATCTGCTCATATTTTCAAGCCAGTCCTTGGCAGAGGGTGGACTGTTCCCCCCAATCTCAAGGACATCTCACTCTTACTGAGGAGTAGTGCCATAGAGATGAAGCGGCGGAACCCAGGGGGCATATTATGAGTATAACCCTACAAGGCAACCAATGGATCGGGGTCAGTACAAAATCGGTCATGTTGGAAAGTTGGGCAAATATGGTCTCCCAATATTCAGCTACAATTGGGCACGTCCAAATGAGGTGGGCGAAATCAGCATAGGGGGCCTGACATTTCAAACATGCAGAGGACCTGGACTTTGCAATGTCTGCAGAGGAAAGATAATATGATGTAGGTATTTAAAATGAATCAGTTTATGTCTATGATTAATGGAGATGCGTTTTATTTGCTCACAGCAGTACTTCCATATCTGGTCTGTTAATGGCACCCCCAGTTCCCTTTCCCAGGTTTCTCTTACTCTGGTGGTGGTGTCTGGCCGTAGTGCTAAGCATGTACGATATAGATTAGATGTCATGTGCCCCCCATCCGCCGCCTTTATGACCAATGATAAGGGTGGAAAATCCTCTGGTGAAAGAGGATACATGGGTAATAAAGACCTAAGGGCACTTTGGATTCTCTTTAAAACAAAGAGATCCATATGGGAAACATCCTGTGACCCAGAAATGTCCGCCAGCTGCATGATATGACCATCAAGAAATTAGTCAACAAGAGTAGACAATGAGTGCTTTGTAAGTGTACGCTTAACTATGACTTCTCTAGCGGATGGTATCCATAGGATATCCATTATGCGAATGGCCTCTGCATATAGGAATCCCCCGCGTAACATGCAGTGCATTTTATGCCACACCCAGCAAGTGGTTGAGACTGTCTGTATGTCCGTGGCATCCAGCGGGATGCCCCGCGGCAAGAGTTGAGAATGGAGCAAGCCATCTATTAGGGCATGTTTAGGACATATGTATGGTATGCGCGCATCAGGGCGATACCAATAATATGTGTAGTGGAATTGTGCTGCAAGGTAATAAAGGCAGAAATCTGGCACTCCCAACCCTCCCACTCATACTGAGGGGTCAAAGTTTCCCAGCGTACTCGGGGGCGTCTATCCGCCCAGATTAATCACAGCAAATGCTATGTAGGATTTTGAAGAAGGTTTGTAGGAGTGGGACAGGAATATTGATGAACAAATATAGAAATCGTGGAAGTACCACCATTTTTATAATGGCTACTCACCCCATTAGGGAGATGGGTAATCTTATCCATCTATCGACTTGCACATTCAACGTGTCTATTGTCGGTCCATAATTACATCTGAGGACCTGTTCTCTGTCTGTGTGCACTGTGTGCAGTGTGCAACGCCATCTGATGCCCCCACACTGATGGGAATTCATGTCCCAGTCCTCATGTTTGCGGACGACACGTTGATTATTTCCAGGACCCCGTGTGGGCTACAAAAGGCTGTGAACGCATTTAGTAATTTCTGTACTCAGAGAGGACTAGAGATTAATACCTCAAAAACCAAGTTTCTTTCTTTCAATCAGCATAAGTCCTTTAAGGGAAGGATATTATTAAATAATGTGCCTTTGGAACAGGTGGATGTTTTTATGTATTTAGGGATATCCCTTCAAAAAGATATGGGCTGGAAAAATCATCTGAATCTTACAGTTCTAAAACATCATCAGCATATAGGTGCCCTGCTGATGAAACACAAAACGTCGTTTACTAAACCTGTAACCCCGGCCCTGGAAATTTATAACATCAAAGTGGTGAGCTCAGCTCTATATGGAGCTGAGCTATGGGGATTTAGCGACTTAAGACGTCTAGCAGTGGCAGAAAATAAGTTTCTTCGCAGCCTGGTCGGGGTTCCCCAAAGCACACCGATGACTAGGCCTGGGCGGTAAATACCGTTCCGTTCGCGGAATTTGCGGAATTTGCGGAATTTCGCGTTCCGTGGAGAACGCGAAATTACCCAAAAATCTGCGTTACGCGACTTCGCGAAATTTTTTGCTTGTTCGCGTTCTCAATATGCGTGTTCGCGAGATATTTCACCCCGAGCACGCAAACAGCGATCGCGAACTGGAAAAAAGTATCGCGAACAAGCAATTCCGCGTGTTCGCGGAATTTCTGCTTGTTCGCGGAGATTTTTTACCGTTTCGCGGAGATTTGCGTAACGCGAATACGCAAATTCCGCCCACCCCTACCGATGACCCCACTTTGTCTAGATCTAGGCAGGAAGAAAATTGAGGATATGGCAAAGTTACGTCCACTGTTATATTGGAGGCGACTATGGTCCACTCCGGAGCTCTCACATTTTATTCAGGGTCTAAAAGATGTGATTGCTCTGGATCGCTTTCACAAAATAGGTTGGCTTAAAGAGATTAGAATCTTACTTGCCAAACTTGATTTGTTGTGTCTATGGGATTCCCCAGAAACCTCTGCCTTTCCATCCAAGTCGGAACTAAAGCAAAAATACTGGGATATGCTATTTTCGTCATCATTTAATGTGATCACAGCCACTAGCTTGTCAGGCCGGTTTTTGGATTTCAAAACCAGGCCTGTTTGTGAGTTGTTTTGGTATCTAATAGAGAAGCCACTTGATCGGAAATTATATTTCCAATTCAGGATAGGCTCCCTCCCCACCAAATTCTTCACACGTAAATGGGATATATCTATAAGTAGTAAGTGCCACCATTGTCGGGCTGAGGACGAAACCATTCCTCACATATTTTTTGTACGTCCGCTATATGTGGCTCCACGCCGTAAATGGCTGAGACCAGTTTGCTCCTCCTTGGGCACACGGAGCTGTATGTCTGCTTTAAGAATTCTAGGTTCCGACTGTGGTCCTAATATGGCCATCGCTGTCGCAAAGTTTTTGGGTTGGTCATGGGCCATGCGCACTTGCACTTTAAAATCCTTTGCTGCTGGTCAAATTTAAACATTGATATTTTACTTATGCTGTTACGTGAGTCTTATAACTTTTATTAAGGTTTTATTATCGTTCTGGAGCTTTATTGGAATTTAATACTATTTTTATGCTGTTTAGTGTAATTGTTTTATTGTTATTGTTTTGTGTTGTATGTTGTACATGTTTTTTGTGCTTTTATGACAATTGTCGAAATAAAGCTTCTAAGAAGCAACTGTATACCCGGGTACTTGGTGCCATCTGATTCAAAGGGATATTCCGACAATAGGGGTTGGGTGGATAATGTAAGTGATAATATTTCCGATTTGGTCCAGTTAATGCTGATCACTGATAGATGACCGAATTGTATTATCTCCTGTATAAGCGGAGATAGATTTTCCTCTGGGTGTCGTATAAATAGTAAAATATCATCTGCATATAAAGACAATAATAAGGGGCCAAATGTGAGTTGTAAGCCGCTGTGGATGTGCTTATCCTGCAGGATCCTCACCAATGGGTCGACTGCTATAATAAAAAAGAGGGGGGAGAGAGGGCATCCCTGCCAGGTACCTCGATGTATGTGTGTAGCCTTTGTAAGTGCTCCATTTATTCTGAGGCATGTGGTTGGTTTAGTATATAGCAACAGAATCAGAGCTATCAAATTTGGGGGGATTCATAGTTTGGCTAGCACGCTGTCAGAAATGGCCATTCTACAGAATCAAAGGCCTTCTCTGCGTCCAGGAGGGCCACTGCTGCTGGGATGTCCGAAGCAACCTTATTTAAAACTGCAAACAATGTTCTGAGATTGAGGGATGTTGAACTGTGTGGGACAAATCTGACCTGTACCAGTGAGATAAAACATTCTAGGATTCTAAATTGAGTAGGCAGGGTGGGCGGTATGATACCCATTTACTGGGATCTTTGCCGGGTTTTATTAATATTGTGAGGACAGCCTCGCGGAGTACTGGTGGTAATTCACCAGTAGTCAGAGATTGATTATATAAAGCCAGGAGGAGAGGGGCTAACTGTTGCTTAAATGCCTTATAGAAGGCCCCCGTAAGCCCATCCAGGCCCAGTGCCTTGGTGCCTTCTAACTCGGTTATAGCTTGTGGTACCTCTTCCAGGGTTAGTGGGTCATTGAAAAATTCTGCTGACCATTTGTGAGCCACACCATAGCTATTTTTGCGGGGTAGGAGGCAATGGCATTCGGGTAGTATATGGAGCTGGACGCATACAGGGTTTGATAAGTTTTGAATTCCTGTAAAATATTTCTGCTGCCAGTGACAATGGCCCCAGTAGTCGAGCAGATCCTGGCTATATAGTTTTGCTGTCTATTGGGGCATAACACTCTAGCTAATGTGCGCTCGGGTCTCTCACCTTCTCCATACCACCGTGCCCTGGTATATTTGCCCATGTATTTTATTTCTTGTTCAGCTACTTCCCAGAATTTCGCAAGGACAGTGTGACAGAGACCCATCGATTTTTTCCCCTCCCTCTCTGCGGTCTGCTCCAGTGTGTGTAGGGTGTCTTCAACTTTCCGTAGTTGAGTGTGAATAACCTGTAAAATAAAAGTATGCTTGGATATGCATACCCCATGGATATAGGCCTTGAAGGCCTCCCACAATGTTGCCTGGGTTGAAACCTGGACTGCGTTTAAATCAAAATATTCTGTAATGGATCTAAGTAGCTCGGAGTTGAATACCGGCTCCAGCAGGGCCTTCCCGTGAAACCTCAAACTTTAGGTTGCTGGGTGGCTATGTGGAATCTTTAGCTTCAAAATAAGTGGGTTGTAGTCTGACAATGTTCTTGGAAGGATCATGATGTTGTCTACCCATTGGTGTACCTCCGGTAAAAGAAACCAATACTCCAGTCGAGGCCAGACATCATGCAAAGATGAGTAATAAGTGAACCATACATCTACCGAAGATAAGAGTCAATAATGCGTCAAAATGCATCCCGGCCGTGGGGCTTGCTCAGATGCTGTGTGCTAGTTGTGTCCATAGCAACATATTCAAATCTCCTCCTAATACCCAAAGGTCATCTCCCAGTCCGTTTAGATGGGTATAAAGTTCCTGGAAGAATGCTGGGTCATCAACGTTTGGTGCATAAACGCTAACTATGAGGATCTCTCGGTCTGCTAGAGTACCCTGAACATATTGATATCTACTGTTTGGGTCTGAGTACTTGGCCTTGAAGATGAAAGGTATAGTTTTATGAATTAGAATGCATGTACCCCTGGAGTACGAACTGCAGCATGAGAAATACCTATGTGCTCCCCACTGCTTTGCAAAGGAGGGTTCAGTATATGGAGAAAGGTGTGTCTCCTGTAGTAGAGCGATTTTTATAGTATGTCTGTTTAGGTAGGAGAGTACCTGTGTCCCCTTCCGCGGATATTCCAGGATATGAAGGAGAGATCTACTGTGCCGTGCATATCAAGGGTATCAATATTACAAAGATTGGGTGGGCCTGAATATCACTAACGGTATAGGAGCAGGTAGTCAGCAATGGTGCGCAGTCAAAATATCGAATTCTTTATATCGAACTACAATAATATCAAGTTTTTAATATCGTTGGGACAGAATATCGATGTCAAAAATATCGGTGATCAGAATATCGACCTTAAGGTAAGTAATATTGTTTTTTTTTTATCTAAGTAAGTAATATCGAAGTAAGTAATATTGTCAGTTAATAATATAGATATTTATATTAGTGTTATGTATTTTAGTATTTATTTTATATGTATGTTTAACATTTTTGTAATGTATTTTTATTATTTTTAAATATATGTATTACATGTTTAGGAATTGGTATTTTTTTTAAAGTACATTTTGGTGCTGATTCCAATCCTGTAAAACCCGGGTGCGAATCGTCGTATGGCGCGTATTCTCCATCCGACACGTACCCGGGAAATCCACCGTACAATCCAGCAAGTACGATTCGTACAGAAATACCATTTCCGTTCGAAACGTACAAAACACCGTACGGCTAAAAAATACATACAATTCTGATCCGGGACAGCACGTAAGCGACGTCCGTAGGGAGTCAGGCAGCGTTTTACGTACCAGCAAGTACGATTCGTCCCTACGTCATTCCGCACAGCTATTTTTTTACGGTAGCTAAAAAACCCCGGAAACCTGAGTCCGACGCGAAAAGGGAGCCCCGGTACGCGACGGGCAGACATGGACCCCATCCTACGTGTCATCCCGGCCCTCTTAGCCTATGACCTGGTGCACCGAACCCGACGCACATGCCGCAGAAGGTGAGAACAACACCCAGGGGTCAAGGGGGGGTGAGGGGCAGGAAACCTATCCCCTACCCAAATTAAAACCTACAATATGGAGGACATACATTACCACCAGGGTCTGGTCACCTCGGGGGGCTTGTCCACCAATCCCTGCGTACCGCAACAACGGAATTGGACGTGTACGCGTACCCCTAGGCCAAAACACTACAATAGTGATACGCACCGTACTCACACATACATAGCGTGGGTACGGTCCGTAGCACTATATTAGTGGTGCCGTAGGGGTGCGCGTGGTACGGACCGTACACACGCCCTCAGAGCGTGTGTACGGTTCGTAACACCATTGGAGTGGTGCCATAGGGGTACGCGTGGTACGGACCGTACACATGCCCTCAGAGCATGTGTACGGTCCGTAACACCATTGGAGTGGTGCCGTAGGGGTACGTGTGGTACAGGGACCATACACACGCCCTCAGAGCGTGTGTACGGTCCGTAACACCATTGGAGTGGTGCCGTAGGGGTACATGTGGTACAGGGAACATACACACGCCCTCAGAGCGTGTGTACGGTCCGTACCACCATTGGAGTGGTGCCGTAGGGGTACGTGTGGTACAGGGACCATACACACGCCCTCAGAGCGTGTGTACGGTCCGTAACACCATTGGAGTGGTGCCGTAGGGGTACGTGTGGTACAGGGACCATACACACGCCCTCAGAGCGTGTGTACGGTCCGTAACACCATTGGAGTGGTGCCGTAGGGGTACATGTGGTACGGACCGTACACACACCCTCAGAGCGTGTGTACGGTCCGTAACACCATTGTAGTGGTGCCATAGGGGTACGCGTGGAACAGACCGTACACACGCTCACAGGGCGTGTGTACAGGCCGTACCACGCGTACTCCTACGGCACCACTACAATGGTGATACGGACCGCACCCACACATACATAGCGTGGGTACGGGCCGTATCACCATTGTATTTATGCCATAGGGGTATGCGTGGTACAGACCGTACACACCCCATGAATGCGGGGGTACGGTCCGTATCACACGTACCACTACGGCACCAGCACATTTGGGATACAAGGCGTACACATGCCACGAATGTTGGCCTACGGCCTGGTGCAGCATATTACCTCTATATTGGTGTGTGTGGAGGCCCAGGACAGCAGTGTACAGAACCAAGGGGGTGGGTGGGTGGGTGGGTGGCTGCATAGGATTCCCAGCAGTGGACAGACATTTGAGGGGTAGGTGCAGAGGACTCCCAGCCGTGGACAGAGACAAGGGGGTGGGTGCAGAGGACTCCCAGCAGTGGCCTGCAATATGAGGGGTGGGTGCATATCACTCACAGCAGTGGACAGACATGTGAGGGGTGGGTGCAGAGGACTCCCAGCAGTGGACAGAGACATGGGGGTGGGTGCAGAGAACTCCCAGCAGCGGCCTGCAATATGAGGGGTGGGTGCATATCACTTCCAGCAGTGGACAGACATGTGAGGGGTGGGTGCAGAGGACTCCCAGCAGTGGACAGAGACATGGGGGTGGGTGCATATCACTCCCAGCAGTGGACAGACATGTGAGGGGTGGGTGCAGAGGACTCCCAGCAGTGGACAGAGACATGGGGGTGGGTGCAGAGGACTCCCAGCAGTGGCCTGCAATATGAGGGGTGGGTGCATATCACTCCCAGCAGTGGACAGACATGTGAGGGGTGGGTGCAGAGGACTCCCAGCAGTGGACAGAGACATGGGGATGGGTGCAGAGGACTCCCAGCAGTGGACAGAGACATGGGGGTAGGTGCATATCACTCCCAGCAGTGGACAGACATGTACGCATCCCTAACTTTGGACAATGATGATAGTGCCATAACTAGGCCTGGGCCAAAATTCCGTTCCGTTCGCGGAAATTGCGATATTTTGGCATTCTCGCGTTCCGCGGAAAGCGCGAAAATGTCAAAATTTCCGCATTCCGCAGCTTAGCGATAATTTTTTTCTTGCTCGCGCTGTAAAACAATACATTCTCGCGCGCGCGCGATCGCCTTACCTGAATCCCTGCGTTCTCCGACAAGTTTTCTTGACCCGGTCGCGTTCTCCACGAGATGTTGGATTTTGGTAGCCATTTTGCGCTGTCTCGCGAGAGTTCGCGGCCGCTTTCAAGTCATTTTTCACGCGATCACGTCATTTGTCGCGCGATCAGGTCTTTCTTCTCGCGATCATGCACCGCGCGAGTATGAGAAGATTGAGATCTCGAACATGTCATTCTACATCGCGAGCCAGAGAATGAGGACGCGGGCACATGAAATCGAACGCGAACAGGAGAAAGAGACCGCGAACACGTCATATCCAACGCGACAGGGACAAAGAAGAGAACGCGATCATATCGTTTTCGACACGCCGGCGGAAGTAATGTGAAGTTGGAGAACTCAACAACGTAAAATTTACAATTTGGAGAGGAATATCGGCTCTAGCAGCATGAAACCATCTGCAAATACTGATTTTGGATGAAAAGAACTCCTTACATTCACATTTGGCTTTCCTTTTTTGTGCAAGGACTCCAGGAGTCATTTTTTTTTTACAAGGTGGAGAGAGGGAGGAAGTGACACATATTCTCCAACTTCCTGTTCCTGTCCAGCAGGCTCCTCCCAGTGCTTTGTCCATCTCCTGCTCATTCTGCCTTTGGATTTGGAGCTGGAAAGATCACTCTTTTTGTCTGCTGCATCATTGCAATTGGATTTCAGGATTTTTGGAATAGGATATTTTACAAGTAAGTGGTTGTTGTGTTTGATTGTGGGCATTGCAGTTGTTGTGTAACTACAATTTATTTTTGATAATTAATTATCATCATTCCTTTTTTTTTTTTTTAATTTATTTTAATTTTGTGGGTTGTAGTAGTAGGCCCGAGCTAGCCATGGGCATGGCCTCATGGGTGTGTGTGTGCATGATGAAGCAACTGTTCCTTTTGTTTTTTGAATATATTTCATTTTCAATCACATTTAGGGCATGGATGGCATTGGATTGAGTTGGGGAAGTGTGTTTTTTGGGGTGGCCTTGCTGATGTTGTTGGGCCTGGACATGTGGCTGGTGGCCATTTTGAGGCCTAGGCCTGCAAGCTTGCCTGGCCTTGTCTGCCAGCAGGCCTGCTTTCATCCACTGCTACCAGAGCAGGTAGCCACAGCTTTAGTAATCTACTGTTTTCTGTGTGCTCTGTTGAATTTAGACATCATTTAGGGCATGGATGGCATTGGATTGAGTTGGGGAAGAGTGTATTTTGGGGTGGCCTTGCTGATGTTGTTGGGGCTCGCCATGTGGCTGGTGGCCATTTTGACTTTTGTTGAGGCCTAGGCCTGCAAGCTTGCCTGGCCTTGTCTGCCAACAGGCCTGCTTTCATCCACTGCTACCAGAGCAGGTAGCCACAGCTTTAGTAATCTACTGTTTTCTGTGTGCTCTGTTGAATTTAGACATCATTTTGGGCATGGATGGCAGTGGATTGAGTTGGGGAAGTGTGTTTTTTGGGGTGGCCTTGCTGATGTTGTTGGGGCTCGCCATGTGGCTGGTGGCCATTTTGAGGCCTAGGCCTGCAAGCTTGCCTGGCCTTGTCTGCCAACAGGCCTGCTTTCATCCACTGCTACCAGAGCAGGTAGCCACAGCTTTAGTAATCTACTGTTTTCTGTGTGCTCTGTTGAATTTAGACATCATTTAGGGCATGGATGGCATTGGATTGAGTTGGGGAAGTGTGTTTTTTGGGGTGGCCTTGCTGATGTTGTTGGGGCTCGCCATGTGGCTGGTAGCCATTTTGAGGCCTAGGCCTGCAAGCTTGCCTGGCCTTGTCTGCCAACAGGCCTGCTTTCATCCACTGCTACCAGAGCAGGTAGCCACAGCTTTAGTAATCTACTGTTTTCTGTGTGTTCTGTTGAATTTAGACATCATTTTGGGCATGGATGGCATTGGATTGAGTTGGGGAAGTGTGTTTTTTGGGGTGGCCTTGCTGATGTTGTTGGGGCTCGCCATGTGGCTGGTGGCCATTTTGAGGCCTAGGCCTGCAAGCTTGCCTGGCCTTGTCTGCCAACAGGCCTGCTTTCATCCACTGCTACCAGAGCAGGTAGCCACAGCTTTAGTAATCTACTGTTTTCTGTGTGCTCTGTTGAATTTAGACATCATTTAGGGCATGGATGGCATTGGATTGAGTTGGGGAAGTGTGTTTTTTGGGGTGGCCTTGCTGATGTTGTTGGGGCTCGCCATGTGGCTGGTGGCCATTTTGAGGCCTAGGCCTGCAAGCTTGCCTGGCCTTGTCTGCCAACAGGCCTGCTTTCATCCACTGCTACCAGAGCAGGTAGCCACAGCTTTAGTAATCTACTGTTTTCTGTGTGTTCTGTTGAATTTAGACATCATTTTGGGCATGGATGGCATTGGATTGAGTTGGGGAAGTGTGTTTTTTGGGGTGGCCTTGCTGATGTTGTTGGGGCTCGCCATGTGGCTGGTGGCCATTTTGAGGCCTAGGCCTGCAAGCTTGCCTGGCCTTGTCTGCCAACAGGCCTGCTTTCATCCACTGCTACCAGAGCAGGTAGCCACAGCTTTAGTAATCTACTGTTTTCTGTGTGCTCTGTTGAATTTAGACATCATTTTGGGCATGGATGGCAGTGGATTGAGTTGGGGAAGTGTGTTTTTTGGGGTGGCCTTGCTGATGTTGTTGGGGCTCGCCATGTGGCTGGTGGCCATTTTGAGGCCTAGGCCTGCAAGCTTGCCTGGCCTTGTCTGCCAACAGGCCTGCTTTCATCCACTGCTACCAGAGCAGGTAGCCACAGCTTTAGTAATCTACTGTTTTCTGTGTGTTCTGTTGAATTTAGACATCATTTAGGGCATGGATGGCATTGGATTGAGTTGGGGAAGTGTGTTTTTTGGGGTGGCCTTGCTGATGTTGTTGGGGCTCGCCATGTGGCTGGTGGCCATTTTGAGGCCTAGGCCTGCAAGCTTGCCTGGCCTTGTCTGCCAACAGGCCTGCTTTCATCCACTGCTACCAGAGCAGGTAGCCACAGCTTTAGTAATCTACTGTTTTCTGTGTGCTCTGTTGAATTTAGACATCATTTTGGGCATGGATGGCAGTGGATTGAGTTGGGGAAGTGTGTTTTTTGGGGTGGCCTTGCTGATGTTGTTGGGGCTCGCCATGTGGCTGGTGGCCATTTTGAGGCCTAGGCCTGCAAGCTTGCCTGGCCTTGTCTGCCAACAGGCCTGCTTTCATCCACTGCTACCAGAGCAGGTAGCCACAGCTTTAGTAATCTACTGTTTTCTGTGTGTTCTGTTGAATTTAGACATCATTTAGGGCATGGATGGCATTGGATTGAGTTGGGGAAGTGTGTTTTTTGGGGTGGCCTTGCTGATGTTGTTGGGGCTCGCCATGTGGCTGGTGGCCATTTTGAGGCCTAGGCCTGCAAGCTTGCCTGGCCTTGTCTGCCAACAGGCCTGCTTTCATCCACTGCTACCAGAGCAGGTAGCCACAGCTTTAGTAATCTACTGTTTTCTGTGTGTTCTGTTGAATTTAGACATCATTTTGGGCATGGATGGCATTGGATTGAGTTGGGGAAGTGTGTTTTTTGGGGTGGCCTTGCTGATGTTGTTGGGGCTCGCCATGTGGCTGGTGGCCATTTTGAGGCCTAGGCCTGCAAGCTTGCCTGGCCTTGTCTGCCAACAGGCCTGCTTTCATCCACTGCTACCAGAGCAGGCAGCCACAGCTTTAGTAATCTACTGTTTTCTGTGTGTTCTGTTGAATTTAGACATCATTTTGGGCATGGATGGCATTGGATTGAGTTGGGGGAAGTGTGTTTTTTGGGGTGGCCTTGCTGATGTTGTTGGGGCTCGCCATGTGGCTGGTGGCCATTTTGAGGCCTAGGCCTGCAAGCTTGCCTGGCCTTGTCTGCCAACAGGCCTGCTTTCATCCACTGCTACCAGAGCAGGTAGCCACAGCTTTATTGATCAAGTGTTTTCTATGTGATCTGTTGAATTTTTAGACATCACCTTCCTGAGAGTGTAGTGTGGCTGTACACAGTACTAGTAGTATAACATAGCTCTAGTTAAAAAAAATTCATAAATGGCTAGACTATCTTTTGTTTGCACTAGTACAGTACTAAGTAACTGAACCACAAAAACAAATGCAACATTTCACTGATGTTCTTCTCCTGTCTTCTTTGCTTTTAGGTGCACAAAAGACAGAGTAGGAGGTGTCATCGGCATCACCTGGCTACCCGTTGTACTGCCAGCCAGACAGAAGTCCTGCTGCGCATCACGCCCACGTGTGACCAGAACTTGTTGTGCATCCGCCTCCTGCCTGACGTCGGAATAAGATGGCCCCAAAGAAAGGTACCAGGTCCAGTACCAAGAAAGTTGCTGGTGAGAAGAAGGAACAGAAAAAGGAAGTGCCATTAACCACGACTGGTGGTGTGCCGGCCAAGGTTTTTTTTGGCACCAAAGCGTTGTCCGGGAACCAAGCTGGGAGCAGCACAGCGGTCCAGCAACCCCACCAACCTAGGCCCAAGGGCTTTACTGTCACAGAGGTAGCCAGTCTACTAACAGGCAGCGATGTTGAAGAAATGTCATTACCGCAAAGTAGTACACAATCAAGTTCAACGCAGGCGCAAACTCAGCAGATCAGTGTGCAGCCGCCGCAACAAGAACAGCAGCAGCAGCCGCCGCAACCAGAACAGCAGCAGCAGCCGCCGCAACCAGAACAGCAGCAGCAGCCGGCGCAACCAGAACAGCAGCAGCAGCCGGCGCAACCAGAACAGCAGCAGCAGCCGCCGCAACCAGAACAGCAGCAGCAGCCGCCGCAACCAGACCAGCAGCAGCAGCCGCCGCAACCAGACCAGCAGCAGCAGCCGCCGCAACCAGAACAGCAGCAGCAGCCGCCGCAACCAGAACAGCAGCAGCCGCCACAACAGCCCACCATAGTAGTTGTTGCTCCTGACGTAGGGGCATTTCAGGAAATCGAGCTTCCTGCAGACAAAGCGGAGCGAAGTCAAACCACTGTTTCAGAACATCTATTGTCTTCCAGACCACCAGCAAGGAAAAGGAGGCTTAGTCCATCATCTTCTTCTTCAAGCCCCGCTTCTGATGATCGTGATGACACTTGGGTCCCACCAGCTCGGTCTGAGAGTGAAGTACGCCACAAGACATTGCTTCTGAAAAGGAAGGTCCCAGAAAAACTTAGAGTTATGGAGGTAGATGTAGAAGAGGGGGGTGATGATGTTGATGAAGACGAGCCAGTCATCACGCACATTACTCCCGCCCCAAAGGGATTGGAGACCGACATTCTAACCCTATCCAGAAAGGCTGCTACTGAGCGGGATGCAGCACGGATCTCACCAACACAGGTTACACCACCACTACCTCCAGCTGCCATATTTTCCAAGGCCCGGCAGGGACCTACATCCAGCTCAACCACCTCAGTAGGAAGTGGTAGTAAAAGTCACAGTGTAGGTGGACAGGGTCACATATTTTCAAGGACCCCCTCAAGTTCATCTGGTGTTGAAAGTGGCACATCCAGCAGTGCCAGAAAGTTCTCCTCCCCAGTTTGGGACTTCTTTTCTGTTAGCGCCAAGGAGGAGAACATTGCTATATGCGCAATTTGTCGGCAAGGTGTTCGGCGTGGTAAGCTTGGTACAAACTATGGTACCGGAGGACAAGCAAGTCATCTCAGAACACACCACACTATTGTGTGGGAGGATCACCTACTTAAGTTAAAAGAAAGTAGGAAAACTAAACCCTTTGAAGTTGGTCAGGAATCAGGGAGCGATATTATTGTGGTGGCAGGTGAAGAACAGGGAGGCATTTCTAGCCCTGTCTCCAGTAGTGCAGTCACTGCAGTGGTAACGCCCACATCCTCCTCAGTAACATCAGAGTGGCACCGCAGTAAGAGCCATACTCAGAGTGTGGGTGAGACACCAAGGCGACCGGCGGCGAGTACCTCAATGAGACAATCTGTGTCGTTGAGCCTTAGTGGGTTAATGGCACCACTAAGGAAAGTAAGCCAGCCTACCATTGACAGCATGTTTAGGTTGGAGGGGCAGTTCCAACGCAACCACCCAACGGCACGATTGTACAATGCGAAGCTGGCTAAAATGTTAGCGCTGGACCTTCTTCCTTTTTCATTTGTGGAAGGGGTGGGTTTCCTTGAATTTGTGTCTGCCATCTGCCCGAAATGGAAAGTTCCAAGCCGGTCCTATTTCGCAAGAATTGCTGTCCCGGCACTACATCATGATGTGCTGGAATTGGTTGGACAAGCTTTGCAGAAGAGTGCTGTGCACAATATCCACCTGACAACAGACATGTGGACCAGTTGCCAAGCCACAGATTACATGTGTATCACTGCACACTGGATCTCTTTTGTGGGGGTTAAAGATCAACTATCTGCACGAGGTGTTGTTGACACAGCTGCGATTTTTGAAGGTACTCGGAAACATGCAACTGTAGCCATGTTCGCCATGGAGAAATCTCATACGGCTGAAAACATTTTAGAAGAGTTTCGCACCAAGGTTTTGGAATGGCTGCAGCCCAGAGGGCTTGGTATTGGTTTTGTTGCCACAGACAATGGCAGTAATGTACTTAAGGCCATGGAACTTGGTTCCTATTTCAGGGTTCCGTGTTTGGCACACTGCATAAACATTATAGTGCAAGACTTTCTGAAAAAAGAACCCATAGTAAGCAATTTACTGTCCATCTGCCGAAGAATATGCACTCATTTCAGCCATTCTTTTAAAGCTCGGAAGCAGCTGAGGATCCTCCAACGTGAGCGTAGGGTGCCAGTCAAGGCACTCATCCAGGAGGTGGCAACACGTTGGAACTCAACGTATTACATGCTTGATCGTCTGTACGAACAGCACAGGTCACTCAATGATTATGTCTGGTACAGAAGCAGTGATGCTAGTGTTAAAGGCATGACCCTTCAGAGGGAGCAATGGACCCTAATTCAATGCCTGACTGAGATGCTGTCTCCTTTTGAGGTCTTCACACGTGAAGTCAGCAAGGAGGACTGTACAATGGGCCAAGCGATCCCATTGTTGCAAATGCTAGAGCATGAGCTGAATAATGTGTCTGAATCCTACAAAGGTGTAGAGGACAGAAGGCAAGCCCATGACTTGGTGGAGAGCTTATCCAGGCGCTTATCAGAAAATGTAAGGATACAAAATAAAATTTTGTCACAAGACCATTACATTTGTGCCACAATTCTGGATCCACGTGCAAAATTAGGACTATTCCGTTCTTTTTCCGACACTGATGTTGCCCGCTACAAAAGTTGTATAGCTGAAGCAGCCATCAAGTTTGAAAACGAAGGGCTGCTAATTAAAAGCCCGCCACATCAACCCACAACAAGTACTGATACTGAAGCAGGCCATGCAGAATCAAGTGCAAATTCGTCGGCTGAGGGCAGTGCGGTTGGCTCACAATCGCAACACTCACCATCACCATCGACTACAAAAACAATAACTGGATCATTCTGCCGAGTACAATCATTATCAGATTGGTATGTAAAGATGGGCCTTAAGCACAGTGCTGATGCACAGAAAAAACAGCACAAAAGCTTACCAGCAGCAACCCTGAACATTGAGCGGATGGTCCAGGCCTATCTGGACGACCCAACAGAGGTGTACGTTGATCAAAACCCAGTGCAGTATTGGCATAGGAAAAGGTCTGAATGGCCACAGCTCAGCAGGCTGGCGATAAGCTATCTGGCTTGCCCTGTCGCAAGTGTCTCTTCCGAACGTGTTTTCAGTGCTGCAGGTTCCATTGTAACCTTGAGAAGGACCAGTCTATCTCCCAAAAACGTGGAGAGGTTAACAATGATCAAAATGAATCAGCACTTCATACCACCGAATTACACAATGCATGAATCAACAGAGGAAGATGAGGACAGCGGCTCAGGTGACGGAAGTATTGTGTCAGATGATTACCTACTACTGGAAGATCCCCCAGAGTTTGAGGACGAGCTATACTTCCCTGACAATTAGGCTCGCACTTACTGTCTTCCTCCCTTTTTTCCCCCTTTGTTTGTGTCTGTTGTTCCGGTTATAAACTTGTGAATCGCAACCAATGCATTATCACCGTCTTCTAATCTTCTAATTTAAGATACAAGTTTCAGGTGTCTGCCATTTGACACTACAGTCCTCAGAATCCAGCTCCTCCGCTCGATCATACTGCATCTCCTGGTCAATTCCATTTCCCTCATGAATGATGATTGGATGATGGTAACAACAAATTCAAACTTTCCTCGTCCTTCCAAAACAAGTGGACCATGAATCTGATGACTTCTATAGCTATCCTCCTTCAGAGCCGAGAGAGACTGGCCATTAACTGAAAATAAGATGCAACAGGTAATGATTGATGCCATGCATTGTCCGCAGAAAAGCAGACTGAGTGATGTAGATTTTGTTGTGTGTGTTGCGCATGAATGAATTGATGTAATTGTGCACTGCCACTAATCAACATTCTACAGAACACACTAATTTTCCTCTTCTGGCAAACAAGAAATGTGTACTTCTCTCCTGCATCTTGGTGATACATTGCTTTTAATTCAATACAGGAAGGGCACTCACTCAATCTGCGCAATGCAAATGACTGTGACTTAACAGCACCGTCCATCATGATGATGGCGAAAGAGACGGCCTGCAGCGTTAACGAGATGAGATGCAACAGGTAATGATTGATGCCATGCATTGGCCGCAGAATAGTAGACTGAATGATGTAGATTTTGTTTTGTGGTGTGTTGCGCATGAATTGATGTAATTGTGCACTGCCACTAATCAACTTTCTACAGAACACACTAGTAATTACTAATTTTCCTCTTCTGGCAAACAAGAAATGTGTACTTCTCCTGCATCTTGGTGATACATTGCTTTTAATTCAATACAGGAAGGGGACTCACTCAATCTGCGCAATGCAAATGACTGTGACTTAACAGCACCGTCCATCATGATGATGGCGAAAGAGACGGCCTGCAGCGTTAACGAGATGAGATGCAACAGGTAATGATTGATGCCATGCATTGGCCGCAGAATAGCAGACTGAATGATGTAGATTTTGTGGTGTGTTGCGCATGAATTGATGTAATTGTGCACTGCCACTAATCAACTTTCTACAGAACACACTAGTAATTACTAATTTTCCTCTTCTGGCAAACAAGAAATGTGTACTTCTCCTGCATCTTGGTGATACATTGCTTTTAATTCAATACAGGAAGGGGACTCACTCAATCTGCTGCGCAATGCAAATGACTGTGACTTAACAGCACCGTCCGTCATGATGATGGCGAAAGAGACGGCCCGTTAACTTAAGATGAGAAGTAACAGGTAATAAATGATGATAATTAATGGCATGCATTGGACACCTGACTCTGAGCTATTGGTCTTTGTGTTTGCGTTGTTTGTTGTGCACAAAGTGAATGATGTCAAAGTGTACTAGTGTTAATCTATCTTTCTGTACACAATAAAGAATGACTCAAGTCAGTAATATTTATATTTCTACTCTTGTTGTGTTCTAAAAATTACACTTGTACTGCAGGCCGATCTTCAGTCAGTAGAAGTATCAGAGCTGATGATGAAGTCAGGAGGATGTTTCATGAGTGGCATAAAACGAAAAAGCCTAAAGGTAAACACGTGAACCACAACCACAGCACACCCAAATGTCTGTGTAGAAGTTGAATAGAGTGTAGCGGTGGGATGACTGCAGTGCATTGATTTTACTAACTTTAACTGTAAAATGCTATGTCTGGAATGGATAATGTGCTTTGCGTTTGTCCAACTCTTTGAGAGAAAAAAAAAAGGACTCTAAAGTGTTAACGTAGGATGTGCTAATGGTAAGCACTGTGGGCCTGATCTCTCCTGTTACTGTTGAAGGTCTATGCTGGAAACAGACTACAGTAGAGATGATGCATATGCATACATGCCACCTCGGAAAGTGTTCTTGTTGCACTACACCATCACTTGTGCATTTGTTTTCACTTTCTTTCTGAATATCCCCTTTGGTTTTCAATCTAAAATTACAGGCCGGGCCTTGTCCAAAACTTTGTAAAACATTACAATGCATATTAATTACCTTACCAATCAATCACCTTTTTATTCCAGCCGGGCAGTGGCGAGTGGTGAGGCGACACACCCAAGATTGATGGACGAGAGGAGCAAGAGGAATGCCGAGATGCAAAAAACCAGTCCACATTTTTGACCAGGATAAGACAGTAACAGTATCCACTTTTCACTTCTTTTAAATAATTTGATTAATATCTTGTATACATTCTTTACAACAGTGTGTTCTTGGAGTTGTTATTATCAATCATCATTACGTTTGCTCTGTGTTTACGATTCTTCACTACCAATATTTAAAATTTCTATTTGCTATCTGTTAAAGTATTAAGGCCGGAACAGAACAAGAAATAGAAGTGTATGTAATCCGGGTCTCATCATGCATGCATTTCCTTTTTTATACCTTAACATATGGAATGGATATGGTATGGTAGTCTTCAATGATTGTCGTTTGTTTGTCTATGTATGCATACTGTTTTTCTATGTCAAACCTTTCCCAAAATCCCCCTTCCCATCCAATCAACGGACCCTAACCCTCTTCCCCCGGGCTGTGTGACTTATTGTCGAGGTGTAACTAAATTAAATGTACACCAATACTTAATCACACACTTGCTGGGGCGGATGTGGTGAAAGCAACACTACTTCAATTTCAATGCAGAGCGATGATCTTCTTCTGCTTGCCCACCCATGAGTAGGATATTTCACAGGTTATTTTATTTAACAAAGGAACATATACCTCAGCATGAATTGCCGGCATTGATTTGATTTGTTTGTTGTCATTCCTCATATACAGCACTAACTGTTAGACTGTAGGCATAGCCAAGTCGACAAAACTATAGTTTGTAACTCTGTCTAGTAGGCTATCCTCATAATATCCAGCATTCAGTTTTTTTGTCAAATATTTGAGCATATAATTGTTGCTCGGTAAATTCTGTGATGTACTTCATTCAACTACTCCGATAACAGTCTCTCAAAGGCGATTGACTATCTCCTTTTCTTTTTTTGGAAATGCTGCCACCCTGCCAGTGTATACTACTACTATACTACCACCACCACCCCAATCATGGCATGTATGAAAAAGGAAACCATCTTCACCATGCAGCCAGTGCTGTGCCACAGTTGGACATAAACATCAAGCACCGGTAAGAGAGAAGTTTGGGGGAGGCAGAATCAATAATGGACATGTTGTCAATGATGTCAGTTTCAAACACCACTCCAAAGAATGCATAGTAGGACCAGTCAATGAGTGAGGTGTGTCGCATCTATCTGTTTGTGTCTTATACAGTCAGCAAATTATTGAAATCAAACACACGCTATGGGCGGCCATGCACCAGCAAAGAAACAGTGTGATGTAAAACAGTTACCCCACCTACAAAACATTAACAACATTGCATGTAACATAGAAAAATATATTTAATTGACCCTAACAAATAAACTAAACCCACAAAAGCTGACCCACCCCCCTCCCTAACCCCAACGACTGTCCATAGAAATAGAGAACGCCCAAACGAGTGAGGAAACAAACAGGAATTAAAAAAGGGGCAGTGACAGGGACTAACTGGTGGGGCGGGACTGGAGGAGGACACGAATCTGGTCCTCTAAATGGGCGACGCGGCGTCTAAGGCCGCGGCAGTTGCAGCCACAGTGGGGGGGGGCACCGGAGATGGCACGGTGGCGGCGGGCAGCCGCCAGACGGTGGCGCCGTACCGCTGGAGGGCGGTGGCTGGGGCCCGGGGCACTGGAGGAGGCTTGAATTGCTGCTGCACTCTCCTCCTCCTCCTCGGCTAGGACCACCAGCCGCCGGTATTCCTGCTGGATTGCCTCCAGCTTCCGGCGCCGTGCCTTGGCGGCCAACTCCTTCCGGTTGATTTTCGGAGTAGCTGTGTATCAAAAAGAAAAAAACAAGACAATTGTAAAATATAGTCTTAATAAAACAGTAGGACAAGGTAATTATTTATACACATAGTGGCATGGTAGAGTAGCACTATAAAATAAAGCACAGTAGTACATAACATTTTAAATGTCGCCCGTCCTTCTTCCTTCCACCTGTCTTACACTTTTTAGTTGAACAGTGCACCAGGTGCTCTTCTCCATAAAACTTTCAAAGCGGAGTTGAAATCAGATAGATGACGCCATTGGTTACTCAATACTCTGGCTCCTAGTCCTATACCAATTAAAGGGAATTCTAGTCTTCTAGTTCACTCTTCAAACGTCCCCAAGAACTCATACTTACTTACGACATCGGATAGCGGGCGGACTTTGTCCGCCCGCCATCCGACTGCTAAAAAGGGCGGGGGTCCCGTGGGGACAATTAATTAGGATGATGCGCCCGGCACAGTGGCGGGCGCACCCTGTTATTTTAAATTTAAATTCTGGTTGGCTTTGCTGAAAGCAATGCTAAAATGTTGTGCTGCTTTTCCAAGCACAACATGACGGGCCTCGCACGGAGCCTGTCACGTTTTGCTTTGAAAGTCGGGGGGGTACCATAGCATCGGTAGGTACCCTCCATGGGGGCCCCCAAGCATACTCTGCAATGTGTGCATGCCTTTCCGTGGCGGACGGTAATGCCGCCACGCAAAGGCATTCCAAAATGCAGATTATATGGCTGCCGGTGTGGTGAGAGAGACACCACCGCCATATTGAACCCTTTTCCGCCTAGACATGTCTGAATATTTTCTACAGGGATGGCGGGAGGTTTGCCCCTGCTGTGACGGCAGTGAATTCCAGCCAGCCCGGCGGGGGCAATACGCCCACCATCCTAATGGGGCCCTAATTCACAACTTTACAGTATACATATACATACAGTACACCTTTGCAGTGAGTGTGCTGTCAAGTTCAACAATAGTTAAAGATTATGAATCTAACTTACCACCGCCTGCCACTGGTGCTGCCACTCCCCCTCCGTTGCTATCTGCAACTGCCGCATCCTCGCCCTCTGCGTCGCCTTCGCTGGCCCCAGCAATGGTGGTCGGTAGTGCGCCTAGAAAACATTACACATTTATTAGGCAACATATACACCTCCCCCCTATTGATCAGTAGCAAGGTTGAAAAATGAGTTAATACTAACATAAATCACTAGTACAAATCAGGTAGTAGTAGAGTAGACACTAAGTTATATGATCATTGTAGCATTTGCTTGATTAGCCCTAGCCATGCACATGTGACGTTACCTTTACCTTGCAGCTTCTTAAGACACCTTTGAGCCCACATGACCTGCCTCACACTGCTACTGTCTAGTCTACGCGCTGCGTACAGGCGGTCAACAAACATTAACAAGCCACTTTTTTAGGAAGAACTGGTGTACTACTGTTACTGTTAGTCCATATTGCTTATCCATAGATGCTACACTTTTTGGCACGGCTGAGAAATGCTTGCAAGTTGCAATATACTAACGCACACCATTTCCTTTTTTCGCATTACAGACGCAAGATTCGCTTCTACGAACCAGAGCTTCTGAACGATGCACCAACTACCAGTACTAGGTTCTTCTGAGGTGAGGGGTCCCTTCACTCACATCTTCATTTATAAATGTATATAAACTAAATTGCTATGGGATGGTGGTGCTGCCTTCCACCACTTCAGTTATCATGATTTAATTCCCAACTGTATAAGTGTAACAATGTATATTGTTTTAATGTTATTGATTTGCCGGTTGGTGCTGCTAAGAAAACAGTGTACAGACCTTCTCAAATTGAAATAAAAATTTTAAACTTACATAGACTTTGTGGTATTTGGTGTGGAGTGGACTAACTTACACGATTGAGCAAATTAAAGTAAGGGTGTGCATGTGAATTGCTTCCACGACAGAGGTTGGGTGTGTTAATGTTCTGGGTTGTCTACTTGTTGGTTGTCTTGGGGGGAGGGTTCCGAGACCTAATAGGTATGACAAGACAGTACTATAGTCAAGCAGTGGAATTGTGGTGGGTGCGGAATTTCTGATTGAGGTGTGCAAGGAAGGTCCAACCTACCATCACCAACATCCTATTTTCTGGTGCAAATGTATGTGCAAGATCCCTACAACAGTTGTATGTCCTATAGGGTATCATATCAAAATATTAAGAAATCTGGTAGGGCTGTTGCTGTGAATTTTCAAAGCCTAAACATCAACAAGAGTAAAAAGTAGTACAAGACAACGACCCAACGGATTGTACGAGCTACTGGTGAATATGAGTTTTATATTACAACCTTTCACAAAGAGTGGCACTGGGCAAGACTAGCTACTACAGTACAGACAGACAGACTGATAGTATGTAGTAGTACTCAGTCATCATAGCGGAGGCAGGGATAAGCTTTTTGAAACCGTACAGATCGAAGGATAATTGGTGGTAAAAAAATAGCATTTGGAAACACACTATAGTTCGGGAGAAATGGGGCAGTAAAAGTTATGGAATAAGAAATATTATTAAAAACAAGAAGACTTACTGGGGCCAGCAGAGGAGCCCTCAGCGGTGTCCTCCTCGTGGTGTTCCTGTCCCGCCGACTGCCCAGTCCCTGCCCGTCTGCCCCTGGGTGCTGATGAACAGGAAAGATATAAGAAAGACAAACATTGATGGATGGTGTCAACTTAAGCAAATACAATTTTTTTCAACAACGGTCAAAAAACACTTATGTAAACAATTGCAATAACTACATTGACCGATCTCATCTGGTCAACATGTAATATCGGGGGATTCGCAGTTCGACTACTTAAGTTACTATTTATCAACAGTAATCCATTCTTCCATTCTGATTCCAGAAAACTAAGTTACAAGTAAGCCTAAGTATTAGTACAACCTACCACCCAACCTAGCCCACCTATTCCAGGCATGCCAATTGTACATTAAGTATGCATTTCGACTGTATTCCTCAACAATGTGTATGATCCAATCATGGAGGACACATTAACATGACTACATTTTTTGTATATACACAATTTTGGTTTGATTGATGCTCATCTGCTACTGCTAAGTAACTGCAAAGCCTACCTCCACTCATTGAACAAACTAGAAAGGTTCTAAAGACTGGCGTACTAGCAGCACGTCACGTAACTGAGTGAGGGGGCATCACGCATACCACTAACCAATTAGAAGCTCATACAAAGTACCTAAACCTATGTATCAATCCGCCCCTATCTATTAGTGACAGGACAAAGTAAGGAGTGGACATGAGTCACTGTAGCATTACGTAACTTAATTTCTCTAAAATAAACTCGTAAAGAATCACGCTAAGCAAGCGCAAACGCAAAGCTGCAAACAAGTAAGATTAGTAGTAGCGCAGAAGAGCACCTGTGTCATAATCACAGAAGACTTTTAAACGTTATTAACCTGGAATGTATTGCAAGCAGCAACATTCTATCTGGTTGGAAGGAAAAAAAGATATTCGCAATATATAACATAGAGCAGAAGAACAGACACAAAGTTGTAATAATTAAATAGGTACTCACCAAGCCCCGGGACCTCCACTCCTAGCAGGTCCAGCAGGTCCTGCTCACGGTCCAGGATGTCGGACCACCGGTGCGTCAGCTGTGCCTGGGTGCGCCGGACCCCAGAGATGCGAGACACTGCCCGGCGCACCTTCCCCCACCGCTGCCGACGCTCCCGGAGGCCGTACCCGGACCCAGGCCTGCCACCTGCTGCCAGGGTTGAGGGGAGGTGGCGCTGCACAAAGAAAATTAGTGCAGCCAACTCCGCCTCCCCAAATAAGGCCCGTGCATGCACCCCTTGTGGGCGCCGCCTTCCGCAAGGAAGGCGGTCGCGGCTCTGGCTGCGCCGGCGAACAGCCCTGCCCTTGGACATGGTTCTGGGGACGGGGCGGGAAAGAAAAGGTAAAATAAATAAAGGAGTAAATGAAATAAATAGCAGGCAATACAAAGAGAAAAAGTAGCTAAAAAACAAAAAAAAAGGTACACAAAAACCAAAAATATAGAGGCAGGAAAATAGTTAGAGAAATAATAAGTAATAAAGATCCGAAAAAAGTGGCTATAAACAAAGGATTGAAAAGATTTAGGGAGGATTGAAAATCAGGCCCCAGAACCATGCAATAGAGTGGAAAACAAGATGGCCGCGCCCGTTGCGACCACGTGCGCAAGTTCGCGCGATATTTTCTCCCTGAGCAAGCAAAAAGCAACGCGATCAAGTAAAAGCGATCGCGAACAGGAAATATCGACCGCGAACATGCATTGCGCGACCCGGAACAGGAAGTAAACAACGCCAGAGGGCGGGACAAGTGAAAACAAGATGGCCGCGCCCGTGAGCGACCGCATGGGTAAGTTGGCGACCCGCGAACACGCAAAAAATACCGCGAACAGGCGGCAAAAAACTTCCGCATCTTCGCGATATTTCCGGCGTGTTTGCGGAGATTTTCTGCATTCTCGCGATAATTTGCGGAGGTTAATTCCGCAAATTCCGCCCACCCCTAGCCATAACAACACATCACTGACAGCAGTGTCCCACTCCCAGGAGAATGGATGTCACTCCCCCACTGCAGGACACACCACATGTGGGTGTGAGGACAAATAACACATGCATACCCACCCCTGGCGGATGCAGCACAATACACACACTGAGATCATGCCACAAGACTGTATAGTCATGTCACTGCCTACTAAACTAAGAGAGCCACAGGGAACACACACTGTCACGCACATCCCAGGACTGATAGGAATGTTCAGGTGCTGGGCCAGCCACCAAGATGTTGTCTCTCATGGAAATACTAGGGTGGAGTTCCCACAGATACAATGCCCACAATTGTGAGTCAGGTGCCCAAATATCCTGCAGAAAAAGTACCATATGTGTGCTATGCCGGGAGTACACACATGCATAGTGCTGAAAAGGGAGAATTTCTCCATGAAGGCATTTCGACATACTCAATACACAAGTACAGTGACTAGCAAGGATGGCACAGACGATGCAGCCAGAGACATTGCTGAGCAGGCATGGCCATAGTTGAAGGGATCCGTCACCAATTCAGGAAATGTAGACAAAGGTCAGCACAACAATTGTGCAACTCTTTGCAGGGAAGATGTCAGGTACCACAGAGGAAGTAACACTCCTTGGGACAATGTCTCCAAACCAAAATAACACACACTACCAATGATTCTTTGCAGAGACCTTGTGATGGCACACAGAAACCATGGTCCACCTCATGACATCACAGTAGAACATTTCTCAGAACCATAACACATTACCACAACACCAACTCCAAGAGCCTCAGCACCAACATCAATACCTGAAATGCAATAGTGTTCATAGTAAAAATAAAATGCTTTATTCAGCATAAAAAATAAATAATGAAAGGAAACTATATACAAAGGCCAATGGCCAGTCCACAATAGAAGTCCTTGGGGGAACACATGGGCACGCGTCTCCCCTAGCTTGCCTGCACATTGGAACCCTCAGGTTCGTCGACCGGGGGGGCATCATGTGGGGAAGGACCAGGCACCGCAGGGACAGGAGGGGGAAGGGCAGGTGTGGTGGGTGCAGGGCTGGACGTCTCCAACTCAGGGGGTGGTGCAGCGGCAAAGGTGGATGTGAGCACGTCGCTGCACACTGCTGCCAGGGCGTCCAGGGTAAGCCCTGCACGGGAAGAAACCCCAGGGCCAACGGAGTGGGGGTGTCCGAGGGATGGGGTGCAGCGCTCGGGGGGATGGGGTGGACCGGGGGTGGGACTTGACTACCCTGCCCGGGGACTTCCTATCCCGCTTGCGGGGTGGTGTCACAGTGGGGGCAATGGGCAGCTCTTCGGGTGTCAGTTTGTCAGGGGAGCCAACGGGAGTGTCTTTGGAGGGACTGGGTTGTGAGGCGTGCGGACTCAGACTGTGGCTGCGTGTATGTCTTTTTGCCCCAGACCCAGTGGGTGTGCCTACATCCCCCTGAGTGTGCGTGCCAGAATGTGTGCGCTTGCCCTTACTTGGTGGTGTGCTGCCTGTGTCTGGTGGGGTGCGTGCTTGGGAATGTCTGGGTGTGCATGGGACAGGTATGGGAGAGGGAAGTGTGGATGGGGCTGGGGTAGGGGGGACGAAGCGCTGCAAGAGACTCACTGCTGCCGTCAGTGAAGAGTCCATGGACTGCAGAAACCTGCGTTGTTCAGACATCGATGCTGACATGCCCAACATGAACGACACCATCTGTGTTAGCAGTGTGGTGTGGCCATGGAGGACAGTCAGCACCGATGCCTGCCCAACCTGCAACTGATGCAGTATGTCCACAGACTCTGCACTGAGGGCAGCAGGGGTGACAGGGGCAGAGGGTGCGGTGCCTGTCCCGAAGGAGACATGGTGTTGCCCTGCACGGACAGAAGGGACCGGAGCAACTGGGAGGGCGGTGCTAGGAATGGAGGAGGCGGGGACAGATGTTGGGCTGCTGCCAGGTGTTGTAGCAGCCTCCGCCCCCTCGATGAGGTCAGCCTCGGACCCGTCTGCGTCGTAGTTGGAATCACCACCAGACAGGTCCTCTGACTGACTCCCCTCGCCCTCCGTGCCACTGGCTCCCGCAGACTCGCCAGCACTGGTGGCACTGGTGCTGGGTCCCTCATCCAGGTCCGTGCAGGTGTCTTCCTCGGTTTCCAATGATGATGCTGTGGGCAAGGTGAAGATACATAAAAACATCAGACACCTGTATACACCTGACACATGAGTACAAAAACAATAGGTCACAGTGCATATCAGCCAATGCATCATGAGTAACAGCTAGATTACTCCGCACATATGTAAGCCCTGTACTCCCCAGTTGGTAGACCCACCATGGCACTTGGACACAAGGAACAATAGGACACACCAGCTCAAAACTTGACTGAGAAAACACTGAGGAGCTAGTGTCTGGGAACAGGTGAGGACAGAAATACAATGAAGTCATGCCAACTCTTGTTTACCCTGAATGAAACAGTAGTGGTGCACCCAAGGCAAAGTAACACACCTCAATACCAAAGGTGTCCCCACTCTCAGAGACCTGTAAGTACTTATGAACACAAAACAAAATAAAGTTGGTCCCTTGGGAATCACAATACTTGACACAATCGTCATGGTCAGAATGTGGGAATGTGCCATTTTGTGAACAGAACACACATGTGCCTTCATAACAGATGGCTCCCAAGGAGGTGCACACAAAACTACATTTACCCAGTCATTGAGGAAGCTGGCAGCCTTCTTTAAAGAAGCCACTGTTCGAAAGAAATGGTTGCAGAAAGTACAGATACATGGGCCCACGGAGGGCTTGATGACTTGACACTCGTAAGTTGGTATCACCAACAACCAAGGACTTACCCAATTTCCACAACACTGGGGGAACATGTACATGTATAATCTGAAAAACTGTCTCATTATTACAGTGCCTTCTTTAAAATTTTGCCAGCGTGTTCCCTGAAAGTGTAAAGGTGGTTTGGTGTGCACTTCCTTAGCAGACATCTGTCATGCAGGCACATTATTGTTCTTAACAACAAAATATCAAACTAAAGCATAGAAAACACGAAGACCTGTTGACAAGTGTTGTGAGTGCCAAGGTACAATACCTTGTGACTAACAACTTGAATTATGTCAGTTGTCACGTGGCCATCCGTTACCCATGACAGAGTTGCCAACACATCTGAGCCACTGCCTGTCATGTGGAGTGGCACACATGTCTAAACCCAGGACAATGCATGAGCTAATGGGCCTGCTATTGTGTTGTAAAAAGGCATACCTGCACTGAGGAGACACCCCCATGGCAAGCCAGAATGTCCACACAGATGTCAGCACACAAAGACCAAACTACGTAGCATCTTGACCACACACTGGTGCAAAAAATAAATGAGCAGGAATCATGTATTTAAACAATTGACACATGCTGCAAAGCACAAACATTAAAACCTGCACAACATCACTGGGACACTGCACGTTGAGTCTCTGTCCAGCCAGTTATCACACACAGGTCAGACTTGACAAGGAGACATGAGGTCTGGCCATGTAGGCCTAGCCCGCACAAATCCCCCATACCTGAGACAAAATGATTGAGACAGATCAAGAAGTGACACCTCTCAATCAGGCTTTACTAAAATGTGCAGCAAGACTTCCAAAATGTACTCCACATCACCATGTGAGGCTGCCAACACATATTTGTGACTAACAACCATCGACAGATAGTTGTGAATAGACACACAGGCACTGCCCAGTGTGAGTAGGCACAAGCCAAATGGGGTCTCCCTGTCCAGTGGACACATGTAGCAGACTTTGGATAAATACAAATGAGGCAAGGGAACAATGCCACAGAGGCAAACATATGTTGAACACACTGAGAATGGACACAGTGTTGGATGACACACATGATTACGAGGCAAGTGTTTTTCAAGGGACTGTAGTGGTCACACTGCTCCTTGTTCCTGGAATGATCTGGCTGTAACATGAGCAACCGTCCTGGCACTATGCATATCTCCCACTCGTGCACATCATGTCTGAGGCCACAACATCGGTCATGCATGCTGAAAGTGTGTTCCTTTGAAACCTCACAACCCTATGTTGAGAATCATCATCAGTGCCAACAAATATGGACCCCCAACTGAGTGAACAGGACAGGGCACAGGCAAGGTACCAACACATGTCACAGACCACCCTCACATATGATGCAGAAAGCAATGTGCACTTGGAATAACTGGCAACCTAGATGACCATGTGGAATAGTGATTACACACAGACCAGGGGACACATGTCAAGGAGGGGAAGGGATGAATAACAGCACCGGTTGACTTTGGGGAACAGAATATGCACTGCACATATAAACCTGGCAGTGTATCCAGGCGACAGAGCACTTCCAAAAGCTGGTGACACACAACACAACAAACACACATGTACCTACCCCCTCCTTGCTGCTGTCTCTCCTGTAACTACCTATCCAGGTCAGGGAAGACCACCGCCAGGACACGCATCTTGTGGGGGTCAGGCATCGGCGCCTGCCGTGGGGGCATGGAGGTGAGAGCTCCAGCTGGACCCGGGCGATCCGCCGGGTCCAGCACCGGATGTCCTGCCACCGTTTCCTGACTTGGGCTAGGCGCCGACTGCGCTCCCCCGCCGATCACACAGCCCTGACGATCCGCTTCCAGATCATCCCCTTCTCGTAGGCAGTTACCTGTGAGGATGCTCCATGTCACAGAGACACACATTTGAACATCTTTGATATGTTGAACAGGGCATAGGATGCTGCCAAGGAATAGCATCTTTATCATATGGACATTGGCCTCTGTGGAAGCCCCAGTGCACTACATGGCATTGAAAGTACACAGGTGGCATGAGGGGTGCGACACACTCCCTGATCATGGCACACACTGTGCATCACATGCAACACCAGGCTGATGGACACCACATCAAAGCAGTTACATGCCCCAGGCCACTGACGCAACCTCAGCTGAGTACACAGACACACACAGGCACAGATCTATCACCTGCCATTGTCAACAGCGGATACAAACCTCACTCTGCACATGTGCCACTTGCCTGTGGGGTGTCACAGGTGTCGGGCTAGCTCAGCAAGTCAGACACACAGCACGGCTTACTTCTCACATCAGATGGGTAGAGCTGTTGCCTCCTCCATGCAACTTTAGCTACAGACCCAGCAGTCCCCTCTCCATACAGGGACCTCACACCGTAGTGACATGTTGGGGACGTGGGACCCGTTTATCGTTAAACTGGCCCCACACGTTATTGGTACATCCAGAGACCCATTGGTATCCCCTACACATGGTATCACAATCAATATTATGGATTTGTAATCAATACTGGTGATAGTAGATTTTAAGATGTAAATATGTTGTAAATATAATATATAGAGAAATAGGATTTGTACGGTTGTTTTTGATATATTGTGCACTCGTAGGCTTTGATATAAACAAACAATTATAGTTTGTTTCCTTTTCATTGTACCATAGGACCCAAGAAATCATGGCCACCTGAGGAAGGCGGAACGCCGAAACGCGCGTAGACTTAATAGAGCCATGTTGAATAAGTAATGTTTTTTTTCTCTTTTTTTGTGTTTGATATGAATTGGAATGTAGTCATTTGACCTAATAAGCAATGATACAAGACCCATAACATAAACTGTTTACAAAAAAGATTGTGAAGAAATTTAAATGATTTATTGCATAAAGGGAGCATGGAATGAATTTGATTGATTCATTACACAAATGTATATAAGATACAACAAATAAAGAAATTGATAGAAATCATTTAGTTTGTTGTCGCGTCTTGGTTGGTCAACATGAGAATAGAGTGCACATGTTTATATATTAGCTGTACTTAGTTTGTTTTGGGTTTGCACATCACCTGATGCTGTTTGCACAAGTTTCCTATATATTTATTCAAAAATACTTGCTTTAATACCCTAACATAGGAAACTTAATTAGGGGTACCCTTGTTAGACTACATAGTGCAACACTTCACATAGACACTCACCCACATGACAAGGAACATTCACACACATCAATGTCCAGGGGGTGTACACATCACTTGGACACTCTCACCACAGCTCCACTCAACTCACACACATCTGTGGGTACAGTCACCTGTCACACCGGGGGGAGCACTGAATCACCTCAGAACAATAGACCAAAAATGCCACCAAGGATTTGCCAGGCTGAATGTGTCATGCACTATGCAGTGAATGTCACAGTAAGCACAATGCAAGTGAGGAGTGCACACATGAACTACATCATGTTCTGCATGAGAGACATACGCCTTTCCCCCCCTGGGACCCACTCTAAACAACATTGCATGTCTGTCACACCTGGACACAATGCCAGAAGTGACAGTCACAAAAAAGGTGCACAGTCTAAGGTAGTGGAGTCAGCACTCACCTGCTCCCCTGGTCTCCCATACAGGCTGGTGTACTATGAGAGGAGGGTGTCCAGCAAGGCCTGATTCTCCTCCTGGGTGAATGGCTGGGCTCTCTCCACAGTACGCGACATGGTGCCAGAGGAAGCACAGACAGCAGCAGTGTGGTCGACAGGAAAGTTGTGCAGGCAAGTGCCCTCTATGGGTTCTGGCTGACTTATATCTGTCTTGCTGGGGGCTTTCATTTACAGGAGTACAGAGTGATTGGTCAAACTCATTTGCATCCTACGTTTCCTCCAATCCCTTTAAACATACACCAATGACACGAATTTGCATGGTTCAAATTTTGAGCATCATTGCAAGGCAAACACCACTTTGCAACATTGTAATTTTTGGGGCAACTGACTTTTCCAGCCCACATGATGGCCACATTGCAACTGAAATCTCTGTATCCATGACAACCAGCATGCATTTTGGGCCTAATACTTGTCCCCTATGTAATTTTTGATTCATGTACGGTGCGTTTCACACGTACCCGTACATGTACGGCACCACTACTATAGTGATACGGACCGTACACACACTCGGAGAGCGTGTGTACGGTCCGTATCACTATAGTAGTGCTGCCGTAGGAGTACGCGTGGTACGGACCGTACACACATGCGTACTCCTACGGCAGCACTACTATAGTGATACAGACCGTACACACGACGTGTGTACGGTCCATACCACGCGTACTCCTAAGGCAGCACTACAATAGTGATACAGAGCGTACACACGCCCTCCAAGCGTGTTTACGGTCCGTATCACTATAGTAGTGCTGCCGTAGGAGTACGTGTGGTATGGACCGTACACACATGCGTACTCCTACGGCAGCACTACTATAGTGATACGGACCGTACACACGATGTGTGTACGGTCCGTACCACGCGTACTCCTACGGCAGCACTACAATAGTGATACGGACCGTACACACAACGCGTGTACGGTCCGTACCACGCGTACTCCTACGGCAGCACTACTATAGTGATACGGACCGTACACACGCTCTCAGAGCGTGTGTACGGTGCTTTTCACACGCTTACACTGGTGATAGGAGGCACACACGAAAGGAATGGAGGTCTCAGACTTGCACAAGGCTGTACATCAAGTCATTGTCATAGCAGACTTTCATGTGCAGGGCCTAGGTGTGTCAGGCAGTGATATTGCACATGTCTCCTCATGTAGTTGCACAATTTATGTGTGATGACCTGTGTACACATGTCATGTGTGATGGGGCACTATGTGGCACACTTCCCCTTCACACTTTGCACATGTGTGCCTGTAGTACAAACGTGTGAAGCACAGCATCACTGGTATGGCACAGTCACCACCACCCGCAACTGTCCCCTGCCAGGGACAGGGACACTAACAACTGTCATTTAACAATCAGCGTGCCCCGATGTTACTATGTCATGTGTGTGTCATGTGTTCCCATGAGCTTGCTGTTGGTGTTCCGTCAACTACATCTGCTGTTGCTGCATCCAACATGTGTCTGTGTGGAGATGGGCATGGCACACATCTATGCACACCATGCCACATGTGGATTCCCACGTAAGCAGTGTCTGTGTGCATCGAACATGACATTTTGACATGAGGACATATCTGCGTCGTCTCAATGACTGTGTTTTCTGTTTACACATGTCCCCCTTCATCACAATGTGTGTGATCTGTACATTTGACATTCCATGTGACCTGTGCGTCTAGCTTGCCGTCACCTGTCTGTATGAGATGACATCCTTCAAATGCAGATATATGGATGTATGTCACTCCTGTCATGTCTCTGGCTGTTCACTCAGACTGGCCCCAAGCTCGTTTCAGGGCATGTCATGTAGACTTGCCAATCAACGGGTGTATCTGGCTTTTCGTAGAAGTATCACCAAGCTGGCATATGTGTCCTGGATGTATTGCACATACCAGACTCTGTATTTAGCAGATGTGTAGTAGCAGTTGAGCATGTGCTCTGTTCATTGACATTGATGTTGTTATGCTCTCAATCTTCGTTATTCATTACAATTTTCTGCAGGGCACCGCCTGTCCCCCGACCAATGCCAGACTTGGGTGCCATGAGGGAACGTGCCTGAATCAGTTGTTACAGATTCACTCAACAGTTAATTGAGGACTTGACCGCCAAGGTGGCACCACACCTCCAACCGCGACACAGGTATCCTACTGCGCTGACCCCCATGATGAAGGTGATGGCAGCCCTAAATTTTTTTGCCACAGGTACGTTTCAATTCACCATAGCTGATGTTGGGGGCATGTCACAGACAATGTTCAGCCGTGTCCTGCGTGATGTTTTGGCAGCCATGTTGGAGCACCTTGATGAATTCATCCATTTTCCAACTCCTGAGGAGTTGACAGGTGTCAAGGGTGATTTCTATGCCCTGGGAGGGATGCCCCATGTCATTGGGTCCATTGATGGGACACATGTGGCTTTGGTACCACCACAGGCACAGGAGGTAGCCTATCGCAAACGTAAACATTACCACTCTATAAATGCCCTTGTGGTGTGTCTTGCTAACATGCTGATTTCCCATGTCTGTGCACGTTTTCCAGGGTCAGCACACGATGCCTACATCATGAGGCGTAGCAGGGTGCCACAAATGATGCTGCGGCTGCACAACGAACGAGCATGTCTTGTTGGTGGGTATACTCTGTTTGTCCTGTGTGTTGCGGTATCTTTGGCTCTTGCGGCATCTCCTGACCCACTTATTTACATGATGTTTCCATGTAGGGGACTCTGGCTATCCCACATGCCATGGCTGATGACGCCTCTCCGCAACCCAAGATCAGCTGCAGATCACCGGTACAACAATGCACATGGGCAGACCAGGCGAGTGATTGAGAGGATGTTTGGCCTCCTGAAGAGCCGATTCCGGTGCCTTCACAAGACAGGCGGGTCCCTCCCATATGCACCGGCGAAGGTCTGCAAAATATTCCTCGTGTGCTGCATGCTGCACCACATGGCAGTGGAGAAGGCAGTGCCACTCATCCTGGAGCAGGATGAGCAGGAACATCCACCCGTGGAGGATGACGGGCTTGGTCACGAGGCAAGTGAGGCAGAGGAGGAGGAGGAGGATATCCGGAGTCAGCTCACACGCAACTTCTTCTCATAATGGTGAGTCACTGGGTCTGAGTGTGCACGCTTGTAGCCTTGGGTGGCATGTGTTGCAATGTGTGTGTCCAGCTGACTGTATGCTAAGTGACTTAGATGTGTGTTCTGATGTGTCACTCGAGTGATGATGTAATTCCACACATTTTAGCTGAGACACTTTCTTTTAAATTAGCATGGGGACAACATTGTTCCTGTTGAGCAAATGACCATGTATGCGGACAAAAATATTTTAGCTGACTTCTTGTGTGTCTGTCATTCCCAGGTTCTTGCGCATGTTGTCTGCTCGTGTCATCGTTGTCCTCCTGCTATTCCTCATGAGTATTGCAACGTGTGCTGAATCAGCGTTCCTTGCACGGACATGGGGAAATGTAATTTTTGGTAAGGATTGCAGCAAGGCATTTTGGGTAGGCCTGGGCGGTAAATTCCGTTCCGTTCGCGGAATTTGCGGAATTTCGGTAATTTCGCGTTCCGCGGAGTACGCGAAATTGCCCAAAATTCTGCTTTCCGCGACTTCGCGAAATTTTTTCTTGTTCGCGTTCTCAAAATGCGTGTTCGCGAGATATTTCTCCCCGAACACGCAAACAGCAACTGTGAACAGGAAAAAAGCACCGCGAACAAGCAATTCCGCGTGTTCGCGGAATTTCTGCATGTTCGCGGAGATTTTTTACCGTTTCGCGGAGATTTGCGTAACGCGATTACGCAATTTCCGCCCACCCCTAATTTTGGGTGTGGTACGTGTTTTGAATGTGTGGGGACTGCTCCTGTGCATGTTGTGTTACCATGCATACATGTCGACTCACCATGGGGCACATAACATGTAGCATGACTCCCATGACTTGATAGTCACCCTTCGTGACAGTCATCTGTAATGGTTTTTGGATTCTGATGAAGGCATCAATGTGTGTAAAACTTCCCTCTGAAATATACGGGATGCTACGGGTGGACATAGTGTGGGACATCCCCATAACAGGCTCAATGGGGAATTGCAGCCTCTCCATGTGCAGCAGGAGGTGTTTGGCTCATCCCTTTATCCTGTGTGCCAGTTCAGTTGGATTTACAACATCCGTGTTGTGAAGGGGGTGTCCAGCGTAGGTCCCACATGTTCCGTCAAATGACCTGTGAGTCTGTTCATATTGATGCATATCCCTTAGTGTGAGCCTGAGCAATAAAGGTGTTCCTCACCCTCCAAAGTGCCTCATCTCTGTCAATGCAGGTCTCTTGCCACTTTGCATGCGTCATCTCCGGCATAGTTGTCAAAGATTGTGCATATGAGTCTATGTGTAGTTTGGCAACATGCATGCAGTTCTTCATGGATTATAATCTCTATTCTGCATGAAGTCCATGGTTGTGTATGTATTTGGGCCGGTTGGTCCCCCCAACGGGCCGTCAACGCCTGCTGAGGGTGTGTCACCTGTGCGCAGCTCGGCCTTCTGTTTCCTGATCCTGTGTCAGTTATCTTTGGTGATTGTTCATCCATTTTCTCTGTGTGTGCCATGAGTAACCGGACACTCCTTCCTTTACGTATGCCTGTTGCAGTTGTCCTTTCTGACATCCTTGTCTTTGTGTGCAACTTTCGGCCTAGTATCCAGTACATGCCACCTGCTGCTGCGGCCCCTGCAGCAAGGGCCCACCAAGTTCACGGATTCGGCAACCCACACGCCTCCAAGATGCTCCTCCCTTCCTCCCTCCACCCATTCATTCTGCTGTCATCAGCTTGTCTGTGCCACTGTTGCGGCCACGCGGTGCCAAAGGCAGGACTGTCAGCGCATGCAACGTGCACATTGCACGACCCTCATGTCCTTGCATGACCCACATCACACAACAGTCTCATGTTGCAGCCACCCTCCAAGCAATGTCCAACCGAAAATCAACCACCTGCTCTCAGGCATACCCTAGGCGCACACACGACACCTTTGCATGCTGAGTGTGCAACTCCAACTGCCTACACAGCGCTGCCCCGCCTTCCAGGCCCTGTCACACCAACCAGGTCATGTCCCTGCTACTCCACACCGGCTCTGTCCACCAGCACGCCATGGGACTCTTTTACCTCTTCAACACAACAGGCCCACACATCACCTTCATGACAGTGACCTGGATGAAAGCATCCTCAGCACACAACTTCTTCATTGCCATCTCAGACGGATACAAGAGCACCCGCAGGGACGGCACTAACAATCCCGGAGGATGAATTGATATCTATTCCCAAGTATGCACTCAGGGTCACAAATCCGGTTTAGCACAAACCCCCTGCAAACCCTCAGAGTAACACTCATCTACAGATCTCCAGGCCTACATCCACAATTACGTAAAGCCATCAACACGTCCATCGTCATGCACGCCCTCACATCCACAGGATACATGTGGCTGTGGGTCAGGAACTTCTGGCTGGATGAGAACCACACCAGCATCCATCATTGGTCCGTCCACATTAGCATCCACGTCTCCGACGAGCAACACACTGCCACACACCCCGCTACCAATCCCCAAAGATGCTTGATGTAAGTCAACACAGACATGCTGTGTGGGACACTGGAACCAGCACCACCGCCACACCCTGCAACCTCACACACTGGATCAGCAACTTTTGGCAACAATCTAGCCACGTTGACGGACTTTCCTGTGACGCACATCAACAATTAAGCCACATGGGACAAGGCAGACCTACTGGACTCATACACATCTAGCAGGACTCTTGTGCACAGCTTGCAACACAAATAACCATCAGTGGCCTTACAACCCTGGAAAACGGCACACACAGCCATCACCATATCATCAGCAAGGACAATTGGAGATCCTTCAGATGGGGCCGAGGCCAAAAAACCGCACGACATCAGGGAGCTCATCAGCATCGTGAGTGCACTGACATCAGCTCTCCATCCAAAAGACACCCCACCCTTGCAAGCCTGAGCCAATCCCTTGCAACTTTCTAACACTGCAAGCTCATGGACATACACAGAAGCCTTGGCACACAGAGGCAAAACGCACTATTATACGCAGGACAAACCCCCCTGAGGTTTTGGACTTCCATCATCAGCAGATACAACACCCGGCTCATGTGCAACATCCCCTGGGGATCTCCATCAGGCACCTTCCCACACAACATCTCAACCACATCATTCCCCATCCTTGTGGCCCCCGTCCAGCACGTCATGTATGTATCATTTGAGTTAGCCACATTCCATGGTAGATAGAGGCATGCAGTGACCCAGGCCCTTCTTAGACAATGGACGGCAGGAACGCTGGCTCTCAAGGAACATCACCGTGCTTCCCTACCCAGCTAATGTCATCAGGAAGACAGTCAACGAGCAACTGACAAACTTCCTCCATGCAAAGAGCTCCAGGAAACCTGCACAAGCCCGCCTTCCACAGTAATCACCCCACTGCAACCGTCATCATTGCCACCAACACCGACAACTTTGCCCTGCTCAACAATGGTGAGGCCACCTCCCTTGACCTCTCCACAGCATTATGCACGATGTGCTCACACATTTTCAGCTCACACATCTCGAACACTGGTATCCAGGTGATGGACCAGGATGAAATCACCAAGTAGCTCACCAGCAAGGCCATGGGAGTGGGAGTTCAAGCCTTCAGCATGTAGTATAGTGGCGTCATCTGGCACATGGCCCAGGGATCATCTCTCAGCGTGTCAATCTTCAATGTGTCCAGGACCCCCCTCTCCACCATCACATGCACACACAACCTCATCATCATCTCGTATGCCATTGACAGCCAGCTGCTCCTCACCCTCATCAAAGACGCAGCCATTGCCAGTTCCAACCTTCAAGAAGGCATGAGGTTTGTTGAAGAATGGCTGAACATCAGCTACCTGAGGCTGGACTTGTACAGGACTGAGGTAATCATCTGAGGATTTTCCCCTTACAGCTGGGTCAACTCCTTGTGTTCCACCCGCCAGGGCACTGCACCAGCACCCAGTGGCCACGCACACAAGATGGTGTGCATCATGGACTCGTCGCTCACAATTGCCATGCAACTCACCAGCATCTGTACCTCATGCTGCAACACCCTCTGCATGATGCACATGATCCACAGATAGATCCACTCCAAGGCAAGACAGACCGTCCCCCAGGTCCACAACACCAGCTGTGTCAACTACAGCCCCGCCCTCTACGGAGCAAGTACTGCCAAACTCCCAGACAACTTGCCCACATCCAGGGTGCATCTGCACACCTCAGATGCAACATCCCGCGCCCCAGCCACATCACCGTCCACCTGAGATAGCTGCAATGGATCACTGTCTGCTGCAGGATGACCTTCAGACTCCTCACCCACACTCAGGAGGCAGTCCACAACCCCAGACCCCAAACCAACCTTGGACATCTGTCATCCGAGACCCCGTTGGGCCAACTACGTGTATCCTCCCTTGCCCTGGCCACCATTCTTCACATCCACCGAACTCCAGCATGCAGCACATAGTTCTCCCACCTGGCCAAACATACCTGGGACTCCCTCCCCGGGAACCTCCACATGAGCCATGACCTCTATGCCTTAATGATACTCTTCCAAATGTGTCTGTCCGCACAGTATTGCAAGCCCCCCTCAGCAGCTTGAGGCCATCACGGGTGAGTATTGTGCTCCATGTCTGTATTGGATGATACATTGTGACCCATGTGTGTCCTGTACCAGACTCAGATCCCAGGGGATGGATGGTTGGAGTAAGTTCAACACTCAGGCATAGTTTGACATTTCACCACACGTATGTTGTGGACTCATGCAAAATGACTGCAACATCTAATTAAAGAAATTTAGTTTTATTCTCGGTGGGGGGCGTGTTTGGTGGTAAAAAATAGGTGCTATACAGTGTGCATAGAATCCAAAGTTCACAGGGGGAGATGGGATCCTTGGCATTTGAAGTCATCAGAGTCCAGAACACAGTGTTTTTCATCATTGGTCAGACTGTGACCAGCAAGTCCATGTGGCAGAGAATGTCAGTGAATGAGGTGCTGCTGCTGCGCATAAAGGCCAGGTGCCAGGCCAGGTGACCTGGGAGATGTGGATGGTCCGCTGCCTCTCACGGTCTTTTCCGTGGATGACCCACCTTCCTCGCGGGACCCTCAGATGCAGGCCTTGACGATGTTTGGGACGCTCCGTCGGACGAATCCTCCTCCTCCTCCCTCCCTGTGGCTGGTGTTGGTCTTCGCCTGGTGCCACAGGGAGGGTTGCCCATGTTGTCGGGGATCCGATGGAGTGAACGGCTTATGTCCGGTTGCACCGCCAGGAGCTCAGCCAGTCTTGCCTCCATCCGTCCTTGGTGTTGTTGTTGACTGGCGTGTTGCTCGGCCTGCTGGTTCCTAATCTCTGTGAAGGTCTCCACTACCTAACTGATGGCCCTGGTGTCACGCCGGTATGCGTCCATGATGTTGCGTATGTGTGACATACCGATCCCTTCAGCTGGCTGGTCAGGCTCTCGCCTCCGCCTGCCTCCACTCCCACCACCCCTGCCCACACGAACCTGGCCTGCCGTTGTGGGCACATCGGGTCTACAGTACCCCTGAGGGATGGCAGTTGCGGGGTTGTCTGCCTCCTCCTGGGTGCCCGGCGAACCTTGTCCCTCCAGGTCAGACTGGCTCGGTTGTTCAGTGCGGGCAGGGCTCCTGGGTGTCTCCTGGGATGTGGCAGGAATGGGGGGTGGTTGGCACAGATGTACCTGAGGCAGGTGCAGCAGGGGCTTGGACACCAGAGGGTCCAGGTGGGTTGGGGTCATCCGCGGAGTGTTGAGAGGCGTCGCTGCCGGTGGGATCAGGTTCCTCCCGAGCCTGGGACTGTGATTCTTCCCCCTAATTGTTGGGGGGAGATCCATGACATTGCCCTGTGTGTGAGAGAGAGACAATGTTAATGCTGTTTCATGCAACATCCATGTTTCATACATATTCAAGTTGGCACAGTTCCTCCAGGTAGTTGTATGTGCCTAGCAGTCCCCTCACTGTTCACTTGTGGATGGGTATGTTGCGGGGCACAGATTGATATGTTCTCCTGCGTGTTTGACATGTAGATTTTTGGCTTGGATGCTTCTTTGGCTATGGATTGATCTTTTTGTGTCACATGTCCATTGTGAGAGTGGGTAAATCCATTGCCTGCCCCGGGGGTGTGTGCCTGTGTAAGGGGTGTGTGTGACAGGGCCTGCTGGTGGGTGTCGTGTGATTTGGCTGTGGGTCTCCCAGGTGATGTATCTGTCCCCTCATGGTGCATGCTGCCATGACAGTGAGTGTGAGTTCCTGTCCTAGATATCTGAGCTTGTGGTGTTGGTGTTTGAGTTTACAGTGGTCACAGGAGGGCCTTGTGCTGGCTACAGCAGGGCCAAGTGTCAGCTACCTTATAAGTACATTGCCAGTCCCTGTACATTGAGCATGGTGCATCGGTATGTACCTGGGCCCTGTGGGCTGAGGGCAATGGTGTCTGATTCAGAATTGAACAATGTGTTTTGTGAGCCCCACCCTCCCAGCATCCAGGACATCCAGTCTTGGGTTTGTGCTTCGTGTAGCCTGGGACATGGCATGGCCTTGCTTTGTGGATGGGGCATACACATGTTAGTGGTATGAGCGTTGTTTTTGAGTGTGGTGGTGTCCGGTGAGGGCTTGGGGGTAGTTGCGTGCATTTGGTGTAGTTGGGGTGTTGATGCCATTACCCCCTTGTTACGTAAGTTGTTTGTGTACTCACCAGGCTCTGCAACTCCTTTGACTCTGTGTACTCCCACTGGCGGAAGCAGGGCCATCACCTTCTCTTCCCAGGGATGGTAATGTACCAGTCTGCGGGGCAGCCTACCTCCAGTGATGTTGCTCTGGGCGTAGTCCTCGTTTATTTTCCTCTTGACTGCCCTCTGCAGATTGTACCACCTGGCTTGGCATTCATTCCTGGTCCTTCTGATAGGCGCAACAGCATTCACCCTATCGACGATCCTCTGCCACAGGCGTGATTTTTCAGCTATGCTGGTCTGTCTGACCAATGTTCCAAAGAGCTGTGGCTAGACTCTTATGACTTTGTTGACAAGGATGTCCAGCTCCTCCCTTGTGAACTTTGGATTCTTGTCTGTGGGCATGGTGTGGGGTGAGGGTATGGATGGTTGTGGGTGTGTGGGTATGAATGTGAAGGTGTGTGTGGGAATGTGGAGAGGGGGTATGTGTGAAGGAGTGTGTGTGAAGGTGTATATGTTAAGGTGTATGGGTGCAGTTGTTGGGGTATGCTCTGTAGCTGCAGTGAGTCTGTTGCAAAGGCTCATGGTTTGTGTGTGTGGGCCCTTTTTATTGGTCCATTAGTAGGTGTGCCTGAGTTTGAAATTTTGGTGGGTGTGTTACAAGAGGTGGTTGTGAGTTTGGGCCTCTGTTTGACTGTTTTGATGTGCTAGGTCAGTCATTTAGATGTATTTTCTACTGTAGATGTGTTTTTTGGTGTTGTGCGAGTTGAATTGACCCTCCTTCTGCTGTTTGACAGTGTCCAGGTTCAGAACGAGTCGTTTTCGCGTATGTAACGTGCGTACATACGCGATGTTGTTGTACCGTGCTCGCATATGCAATGTTGTTGTAAGGTCCGTACATACGCAATGCTGGGGGACGGTGCGTCCAAGTACGGGGCTGGGGTACGGTGCTGGGGTACGGTGCGTCCAAGTACGGGGCTGGGGTACGGTGTGTCCAAGTACGGGGCTGGGGTACGGTGCGTACAAGTACGGGGCTGGGGTACGGTGCTGGGGTACAGCGCGTACAAGTACAGGGCTGGGGTACGGTGCTGGGGTACAGTGCGTACAAGTACGTGGCTGGGGTACGGTGCTGGGGTATGGTGCGTCCAAGTACGGGGCTGGGGTACGGTGCTGGGGTACGGTGCGTCCAAGTATGGGGCTTAGGTACGGTGCTGGGGTACGGTGCGTACAAGTACAGGGCTGGGGTACGGTGCGTCCAAGTACGGGGCTGGGGTACGGTGGTGGGGTACGGTGCGTCAAAGTACGGGGCTGGGGTACGGTGCTGGGGTACGGTGCGTCCAAGTACGGGGCTGGGGTACGGTGCACCCAAGTACGGGGCTGGGGTACGGTGGTGGGGTACAGTGCGTCCAAGTACAGGGCTGGGGTACGGTGGTGGTGTACGGTGCATACAAGTACAGGGCTGGGGTACGGCGCTGGGGTACGTCCAAGTACGTTGCTGGGGTAATGTGCGTCCAAGTACGGGGCTGGGGTACAGTGCTGGGGTACAGTGCATCCAAGTATGGGGCTGGGGCCGGTGCTGGGGTATGGTGCGTCCAAGTACGGGGCTGGGGTACGTGCGTACAAGTACGGGGCTGGGGTACGGTGCGTCCAAGTATGGGGCTGGGGTACGGTGCTGGGGTACGGTGCGTGCAAGTACGAGGCTGGGGTACGGTGCTGGGGTACGGTGCATACAAGTACAGGGCTGGGGTACGGTGCTGGGGTACGGTGCGTACAAGTACGGGGCTGGGGTACGGTGCGGACATGGGGGGGTACGGTGCTGACATATGGGGGTACGGTGCTGACATACGGGGGTACGTGCGGACATACGCAGGGGGGGAGGGGGGGCTGTACGACTCGTATCCCGGGCACAAGTTTACCCGGGATACGAGTGGTACAGAGTCCGTTCCGTATGGGACGTTTTACATACGCTTGTGTATTCGGAAGGGCGGTACGGATCGTACTTGTGCGCTCGGACTTCAGTTTTACGATTTGTACGTAAAACTGTCCGGGTACGTCTCGTAGACCTTTTCCCGAAGCGATTCGTATGTATTTTTCATGTACGAATCTTACTTCACCGGTGGGACGGGACTTGTACGATTTGTACGTAAAAATATACAGATACGAGTCGTACGGGAAATCTTTTTACCCGATCGGAATCGGCACCTTAGTGTTTTAGTATCAGAGCGGGTTGTGGGTTTATAGGGAAATAGGGTGGTAAGTAATTTTATTATAATTAATTAATAATATGCTTTTATTTATTGTTTTAGATTATCAATTAATTGGTAATTAATTATTAATTGGTAATACATTTTTATTAAGTGATTAATTTATCATTATATTAATTATAATTAATGTATTAATTTTTATTAATTGTTTTTGTTAATTAATTTATTGTCAATTAATTATTAATTGGTAATTCATTTTTATTACTGTATTAATTGATAATTAAATTAATTATGTTATTTTTGTATGTGTTGCGGGTTGTGGGTTTATAGGGGAATAGGGTGGGAAGTAATTTGATTATAATTAATTAATTAATATGTTTTTATTTATTGTTGATTATTAATTTATTGTTAATGAATGAATAATTGGTAATTAAGTTTTATTAATTGGTTAATGTATAATTATATTAATTATAAATAATTTATTGTTAGTTTTTATTTATTATTATTGGTAATTAATTTATTGTTAATTTATTATTAATTGGTAATTAATTTTTATTAATTGATTAATTGAAAATGTAATTGTGTTATTCTTTATGTGTAGCGGGTTGTGGGTTTGTAGGGGATAGGGTGGGAAGTAATTTATTATAATTAAGTAAATATTAATTTAATTTTATTGGTATTTATTAGTTTTGTTAATTGAATATTAATAGGTTATTTATTTTACGAAAATTATTTAATTAATAAGTATGTTAATTTAACCCCTGCGCTATTCAAAACTTTCCCTACTGTTGCACTCACTGGAGTGGGAATAGTAATTTTCACCCCTACGCTATCCAACACTCTCCCCACTGTTGCACTCCCTGGAGTGGGAAAAGTAATGTTTACCCCTACGCTATCCAACACTTTCCCTACTGTTGCACTCACTGGAGTGGGAATAGTAATTTTAACTGTTACGCTATCCAACACTTTCCCTATTTTTGCACTCACTGGACTGGGAATAGTAATTTTAACCGCTACGCTGTCCAACACGTTCCCTACTATTGCACTCACTGGAGTGGGAATAGTAATTTTTACCCCTATGCTATCCAACACTTTCCCTACTGTTGCACTCCCCGGAGTGGGAATAGTAATTTTAACCCCTATGCTATCCAACACTTTCCCTAATGTTGCACTCACTGGAGTGGGAATAGTAATTTTTACCCCTACGCTATGCAACACTTTTCCTAGTGTTGCACTTCCTGGAGTGGGAATAGTAATTTTAACCCCTACGCTATCCAACACTTTCCCTACTGTTGCACTCACTGGAGTGGGAATAGTAATTTTTACTCTTCCTCTATCCAACACTTTCCCTACTGTTGCACTCACTGGAGTGGGAATAGTAATGTTTACACCTACGCTATCCAACACTTTCCCTACTGTTGCACTCCCTGGAGTGGGAATGGTAATTTTAACCCCTACGCTCCAACACTTTCCCTACTGTTGCACTCCCTAGAGTGGGAATAGTAATTTTTACCCCTACACTATCCAACACTTTCCCTACTGTTGCACTCACTGGAGTGGGAATAGTAATTTGAATAGCTACGCTAGCCAACACTTTCCCTACTGTTGCACTTACTGGAGTGGGAATAGTAATTTTTACCCTTACGCTATCCAACACTTTCCCTACTGTTGCATTCACTGAAGTTGGAATAGTAATTTTAACCTCTACGCTATCCAACACTTTCCATACTGTTGCACTCACTGGAGTGGAAATAGTAATTTTAACCCCTACGCTATCAAACACTTTCCCTACTTTTGCACTCACTGGAGTGGGAATAGTAATTTTTACCCTTCCTCTATCCAACACTTTCCCTACTGTTGCACTCACTCGAGTGTGAATAATAATTTTTACACCTATGCTATCCAATACTTTCCTTACTGTTGCACTCCCTGGAGTGGGAATAGTAATTTTAAATCCTACGCTGTCCAACACTTTCTCTACTGTTGCACTCAGTGGGGGGGGGAATAGTAATTTTTACCCCTACGCTATCCAACATTTTCCCTACTGTTCCACTGTTTGGCTTTGGAACAGTAATTTTATTCCCTCCGCTATCTAATATTTTTTGTATTTTTTTAGCTAATGTAGTATATAATTAATTTTAAAAAGATTAGAAAAAGTTTTTTTTTATGTGTTACATATATTTATTACATTTTTATTTATATTATTGTTTTATGTGGATGGATGTATTTATAATGTATACGTTTTTTAACAATTTATAAGTCATTAAAATAATTATTAAAACATATTAATAAGTAAGTATATATATTATATATTATATGTATATGTTTAATTTATTTTTACATTATATATATATTACTTATAATGTTTTAACATTTTGTAATAATTTCAACAATGTTTATTTTAATTATATGTATTATTTTACATTATGTTTTTTACTTAAATTAAAAATGACGGCCATGGCATTCTATAATGATAAGAGAACTGTTCTTATGTGTAACCAATTGCATGATTAAGGAGATATGTAAATGCGGTTCAATGTGTCAGAGACGTTTCAAGTGGGGTCTAGTAGCTTCAGGATCCGACCTGTGTGCTAAGGATTTTATTGTTTGTGTTGTCTGTTTCCCGATCCATGTGTGTAGGTGGGGGGTGTGACGGGGACCCGGCCTGTATCTTCTTGCAGTAGGCAACCGCATCTGCTGGGTTGTCTAAAATTCTGGAGCGCTCCTTGTGTTCTACCCGGAGGCGCACTCGGTATGGCATAGCATACTTAATAGTCAGTTTGCGGACCATGGTTTTAACTTCAGTACATTTCCTCCATGCTTCTTGCACTACTGGTGTCAAGTATGGGAATATTGAAATGACAGATCCCTGATGCCGCAATTGTCCTTGTTCCCTGGCCATCCAAAGTGTGCTATCTCTGTCTCTAAAGTTGAGGAGTCGCGCAATGCTATATCTGTGTTGGGCGTCTTCCGGGTTGTGAGGACCCAAGGATTGGTGTGTGCGCTCGACCACGAAGGTCGCTGAATAGTTGGAATGGTCAGACAGGTCAGACAACAGCTGCTCTATAAAGACTTCTGGGCATCCCATGTTTGTAGTTTTGGCAATTCCGGAGACACGTATATTATTGCATCCTGACCTCGCCTCGAGGTCCTCATTCTTCACCACAACCTGTTTCAATAGGCATTCAAACTTTTCCAGTATTTTTGTGTGGCGGTGGAGGTTTCTTCTAGATCCGAGACTCTTTTTTCGACTTCTCCTAGAAATGCCCCTTGCCAATCGATCTTCTCTTCCATCTTGTCAATTCGGCCTGCAAGCGTGTCAAAACGAGCATCCACCGCACTGAAAACAGCCTTTAGTTGCGCCATTAGTGTCTCCATATTTCCAGCCGGTATATTGTCTTGGCCCCTCACTGTGGATTCCTCTGAATCTGAGTGAGCCCCACGGGCCTCTGTGAATTTGGGTCAGTCAAACGTGAGCCGCCACTGTTTGGGATCAGTGCGTCCCATACTGGTGAGTCCCAGGTAAGGGTCCACATGCAGGGTAAGGTATCACTATGTGTCGGGGACACCTCCTCCTGGTGGGTAATAATTACTCCTGAGCAACGATTTCCCCATGTATATGTAGAACCTCCAGGGCCCAGGTGTGTCGGCAATGATTTAACAGGGGATGCACCTCATCCCAGCATCACTGCCAATAAATTTGAGGTGGGAGGCAGGGAACGAAACGGTGTGTCGATGCTGAAGGCCTAGTATGTGCAGGTTCCCAATCCTCTACCCATCACACACCGCTCCCTCTGCAACGCAAGGTAGCAGAGCCGTCCAGCCAGAGGGGCCACTGTTGTGTGGTATATTACGGGGGGGAGTTCTCTGCCCCCGTCCAAGTCACGATTAAGCCCAGATTCTCTTGCGGCCCATATTGCCAGAGTCTAGTGTCCAGTGGACCTGCCCCTCCTCTCAGTCAGGGGCCGACAATAATGCTGCCGTGAGGGGGGAGGGAAGGGGTGCAGGTCAATGCCGTAGGCCACATATATGCAGAGCGCCCCCTCCACGCAGCAAGATGTCAGCTTAGCTCGACCACCGGGCCCTCCAGCCGCGAAGGACCACAATGGGAAAACTCAGCCCCTACCTGATTTGTTGCAATCAGGCCCGATTCTCCTCACAGGCCCCATGTTCAGTGTCTCGTGGGCCTGCCCTGCCTCCAAGGCACAGCCTGATGTCTTCGGGCTGCAGCCCGCTCTTTGCACTGTTCCGGGTCGGGTCCGGTGTCACCTGGCACATCTACAAGGAAAGAGGAGAGGCGACAGCAGGGTCTATGCCAGCGGGACCCAGTGGTCCTGGCCTCAGGCTCACCCACGGTCCCTGTCACCGCGGGACATCTGAGGCTGTGCTGACGTGCCACCGCTCTCACTGTATGCTGCCGCCGGACCCTGACTCGGGGGGCCATCCCAGTCACCTCAGAGCGAGACTCAGGTCAGCAGAATGTTTGCTCGTATTCTGGGTCGACTCTCACACTATCTGCATGGTGGTTACTGCCGATGTTAGACTGTCCTCGCTGGAGCCTCACAAAGATGCGCCCATCTTGGTGGCTGGCATGGCCACGCCCACCTTCCTTGACCTATTTTCACCCCTGGGACCCCATTCCCCGGGGCCAGACCTTTTTTCAATGAGTGAATGGAGCATGCCTTTTGTTGTTTTCAATTTTTTAAATAATTCATAGGGGGGGGGCGATTTCAGCCCTGGGGACCCCATCTGCCAAGGCCTTGCCTCTCCACTGGGGAGAGAGGGGGGAGCCTGAATGCCCCTGCGGTCCCTGCTGGATGCCTGCCTCCGGCGGTAGCTGGCATTGCTTTTGGACAGAGGGAGCTGCTAAAAATGCAGCTCCCTCTGTCCAAAAGCAATTCTGGTCCCCTTCGTGCAAGTGAGAGCATTTTACAAGCTCTCGCTTGCATGAATTTGAGCAGAGTTTATTATCGCTTCGGGCTAGCGGTGCTCCTGTCAAGCCATAGCAAACTGCAATGTCCCCGAGGTGGGTTCCCAGGGACATTGCTGGAGCTGGCCCTTGGTGGTGTATTTGCCATGGGGAGTTAGTGGTCCCCTGGGCTGCAGAGGGCCGTGCTGTCCCACACTCAATTTCAACAAACCCAGGGGAGGTGGTGGTCCTTGGAGCTGCGAGGGTGTCTGGGCAGCCCCCCTCGCATTTTTTTACATTAAAACCCCATGGAGGTTGCGGCCTCATGGGCTGCAGGGGGTTTGTGTGGGCCACACACAATATTTAACAATGAAGTCCCAGGAAAATGGCGGCCAAGAGCTATGGGCGGTCCACACAGCCCCCACCTTTGGTTTCCATTAAAACCCAAGGGAGATGGTGGTCCCCGGGGCAGCGGGTAAGGTTCATACTGACCTCCCCCACATTAATATTTAAAGAAGCCCTGGGGAGGTGGTGATCCCCAGTGCATAATAAGCCCAAGGAGGGGGGGCACGTGCGCCCCCTCTCCTATAGTAACAAATGCCCCTGGGACCTGGCCCACCTGGGGGCCGATAATGAACGAAGGTCAGGAGTCTGTTTTTTTTTTATTTCAGCCGTATCCACGGATCCTACTGCAAAAAAAAATCTAATGCTTTTTTGGCCCTGTAGGGGTTCCTGTGGGACCACCAGAGGACTAGGGGGTCATGGTGTTTCTACCGTTCCCTTTTTTTTTACATTTTGTTGTGGGACTCTGTTTAACCAAGTCCCAAGATGGCTGCCAACACTTGTTGGTTGAAGTGTTGGCAGCCAATCAAATTTCAGTAGGGTTTCAGTAGGCCGCAAGATATCTATATTTTTTATAATGTGATTATCTCTGAAACTATTGAACGGATTTACACCCAATCAAAAAAGGACGCTTTCTGGACCAACATCTAGCATTTTGCTAAATTCAGTGTAATTCCATTCAGCGGTTTGGGCTGCAGTCATGTTCAAACCATGAAAAATCCCCATAGACATAACAAGAGGAAAACGCGTTTTGTGACCCCCTATTTTCTCAGCCCCCACTCGATGGATCAACCCCGAAACATTTAACACAGCAGCTGAACCAAAAAGGTGATGTTTTGTGAAAATTTTGTGATATAAATTCTTAGAGCAAGCTTTGCACAAGCACCGTATTTTGCTGAAGTGCAAAAATTATGTTTTGAAACTCTGGCCATGCACTAAGTGTTCTTATTTCCTAATAGGTGGTTGCATTTGCCACCTGCATTTTGAAAATGTTGTGTGAATCTGTGTCACTGTGGAGCACAGAATATGTCCCCTGCTGAGTACATCCTCAATCAGAAATGCAGTGCACCTGCAGGTCCGCGCGGAAAAGTCATCTCCGTTTAATGTTCGAAGATTCTGGTAGAAATTAATCTCCGATTTTCTTTCATCTTAATGAATGGAGAGGTTTGTTCTGAATGACAGTACATTTTTAATTTTACTTTCCAGGATTTAGGCAGTGAAGCAACGCAAAATGACGCTCAACCTGCCTCCTCCTGTAGAATGTAATTCTGGTCCCCTAGAGTCCATTGGCTCAGAGATATTCATTGCCCTAAGGATAAACGCAGTCCTTGCAGGGCAGGGCCCATCTGCAGGGGCGTAATACAGGCCCTCGCATCCCCCCGGTGTGGGGTGGGCCCCGAGCTGCAGGGGGCCCCCTCAGCACTGTGCTCACGCCGGAGAGCACCGGATTAAATCTGGAGCGGGGGCCACTCTGTGTACCTTGCAGGGGCCCCCTTCACCTTTCGTTACGCCACTGCCCTTCTGCACCACTGAGGAGCAGAGGCCAGGGACAGCTTTAGCGCTGGTGGCACCCAGTGCAACTATCTTTTTTTGGCACCCCCCCAAGACCTCCTCCTCTGATTCCATCACTACCACCTGGCAAGGTGCCATTCATCTCTCCATAGCCCCTCTCGCACATACATTTGTTTCGAAGTGCTGGTAAAGACTGGCTTTACTAATCCACTCAGCTATCCACATAAAATACAGATGTGCTCTTTGCAGCAGGCATATTAACCCTCTGCAGTACTTTATGGCGAGTCAAAGCTGCCACTAGACCAAAACTCCAATCTCTCTCTAGCAGAAACATTAATCACAGAGTTTAGTGCCAATATCGCCCCTATGCCGCCTGCCCGCTTGATGAGCCAAATTACACCGTGGCTGTCACCAATCGGTGGTTACCAGTTTTGGGAGGGGCCACCCCTCCCATCAGTGGACCGCCAGTCCACGCACTTACTCACGCCCCACGAAAGGGGGGGTGGGCGGAGCGTTCCAGGTTGCCTCCGGTTGCTCAGGCCCACAACCGCCCGTAGGACTAACGGGGCGCCGTCGTACTTCCAGGGGACAAGCTAAGACATCCCTGGGTAACCTTGGCTTAGCACCCTTACTGTGCTGCTGCACGTAGTACCCTTCTGTACCTTGCAGACTCTGGATCGCCCTGTAACTCCTCCTGCAACACAAAACAATAAGTTAGATTCTTCCCCTCCCATTACCACCCTCTGGCCGTCTACAGGGTAAGTGGTAGGGCGGGAAACAGCGAGACGGGCAGCAGACAAGAGGCTGCCTTGTGGGTGGGGGAAGGTATTTGTACCCTTGACCCCCTCCCCCATGGCCGGAAGTGATGCGGCCGACCAATTCCCTGGTCACTAGACCTGGGGCACTAGTACGCTGACTGGTGTGCCTTCCTGTGGCACTAAGGCGGCCGCCCTGTTGGAGTGTCCACTACGTGGCCCCCCTGGGCAACCTTGGCATAGTGCCAATATCGGCAACACTCAGTTCTCATACAGCAACATACATAAATAAACCACACGACACCTTGTTAGTGGAGAAAATTGCTGCAGGTTTATTTGCATAACAAATATGCCAACATGGTGGGTTATCTTACGGGCGATCTGAGGGCAGGCCCGCCCCTATGCCGCCTGCCCGCCTGATGAGCCAAATTACACCGTGGCTGTCACCAATCGGTGGTTACCAGTTTTGGGAGGGGCCACCCCTCCCATCAGTGGACCGCCAGTCCACGCACTTACTCATGCCCCACAGAAGGGGGGGGGCAGAGTGTTCCAGGCCGCCCCCGGTTGCTCAGGCCCACAACCGTCTGTAGGACTAACGGGGCACCGTCGTACTTCCAGGGGACAAGCTAAGACATCCCTGGGGCAGCGGGTAAGGTTCATACTGACCTCCCCCACATTAATATTTAAAGAAGCCCTGGGGAGGTGGTGATCCCCAGTGCATAATAAGCCCAAGGAGGGGGGGGCACGTGCGCCCCCTCTCCTATAGTAACAAATGCCCCTGGGACCTGGCCCACCTAGGGGCCGATAATGAACGAAGGTCAGGAGTCTGTTTTTTTTTTATTTCAGCCGTATCCACGGATCCTACTGCAAAAAAAAATCTAATGCTTTTTTGGCCCTGTAGGGGTTCCTGTGGGACCCCCAAAGGACTAGGGGGTCATGGTGTTTCTACCGTTCCCTTTTTTTTTACATTTTGTTGTGGGACTCTGTTTAACCAAGTCCCAAGATGGCTGCCAACACTTGTTGGTTGAAGTGTTGGCAGCCAATCAAATTTCAGTAGGGTTTCAGTAGGCTGCAAGATATCTATATTTTTTATAATGTGATTATCTCTGAAACTACTGAACGGATTTACACCCAATCAAAAAAGGACGCTTTCTGGACCAACATCTAGCATTTTGCTAAATTCAGTGTAATTCCATTCAGCGGTTTGGGCTGCAGTCATGTTCAAACCATGAAAAATCCCCATAGACATAACAAGAGGAAAACGCGTTTTGTGACCCCCTATTTTCTCAGCCCCCACTCGATGGATCAACCCCGAAACATTTAACACAGCAGCTGAACCAAAAAGGTGATGTTTTGTGAAAATTTTGTGATATAAATTCTTAGAGCAAGCTTTGCACAAGCACCGTATTTTGCTGAAGTGCAAAAAATATGTTTTGAAACTCTGGCCATGCACTAAGTGTTCTTATTTCCTAATAGGTGGTTGCATTTGCCACCTGCATTTTGAAAATGTTGTGTGAATCTGCATCACTGTGTGGAGCACAGAATATGTCCCCTGCTGAGTACATCCTCAATCAGAAATGCAGTGCACCTGCAGGTCCGCGCGGAAAAGTCATCTCCGTTTAATGTTCGAAGATTCTGGTAGAAATTAATCTCCGATTTTCTTTCATCTTAATGAATGGAGAGGTTTGTTCTGAATGACAGTACATTTTTAATTTTACTTTCCAGGATTTAGGCAGTGAAGCAACGCAAAATGACGCTCAACCTGCCCCCTCCTATAGAATGTAATTCTGGTCCCCTAGAGTCCATTGGCTCAGAGATATTCATTGCCCTAAGGATAAACGCAGTCCTTGCAGGGCAGGGCCCATCTGCAGGGGCGTAACACAGGCCCTCGCATCCCCCCGGTGTGGGGTGGGCCCCGAGCTGCAGGGGGCCCCCTCAGCACTGTGCTCATGCCGGAGAGCACCGGATTAAATCTGGAGCGGGGGCCACTCTGTGTACCTTGCAGGGGCCCCCTTCACCTTTCGTTACGCCACTGCCCTTCTGCACCACTGAGGAGCAGAGGCCAGGGACAGCTTTAGCGCTGGTGGCACCCAGTGCAACTATCTTTTTTTGGCACCCCCCCAAGACCTCCTCCTCTGATTCCATCACTACCACCTGGCAAGGTGCCATTCATCTCTCCATAGCCCCTCTCGCACATACATTTGTTTCAAAGTGCTGGTAAAGACTGGCTTTACTAATCCACTCAGCTATCCACATAAAATACAGATGTGCTCTTTGCAGCAGGCATATTAACCCTCTGCAGTACTTTATGGCGAGTCAAAGCTGCCACTAGACCAAAACTCCAATCTCTCTCTAGCAGAAACATTAATCACAGAGTTTAGTGCCAATATCGCCCCTATGCCGCCTGCCCGCTTGATGAGCCAAATTACACCGTGGCTGTCACCAATCGGTGGTTACCAGTTTTGGGAGGGGCCACCCCTCCCATCAGTGGACCGCCAGTCCACGCACTTACTCACGCCCCACGAAAGGGGGGGTGGGCGGAGCGTTCCAGGTCGCCCCCGGTTGCTCAGGCCCACAACCGTCCGTAGGACTAACGGGGCGCCGTCGTACTTCCAGGGGACAAGCTAAGACATCCCTGGGTATCCTTGGCTTAGCACCCTTACTGTGCTGCTGCACGTAGTACCCTTCTGTACCTTGAATGAGCCAAATTACACCGTGGCTGTCACCAATCGGTGGTTACCAGTTTTGTGAGGGGCCACCCCTCCCATCAGTGGACCGCCAGTCCACGCACTTACTCATGCCCCACAGAAGGGGGGGGGGGGGGGGGGCAGAGCGTTCCAGGCCGCCCCCGGTTGCTCAGGCCCACAACCGTCTGTAGGACTAACGGGGCACCGTCGTACTTCCAGGGGACAAGCTAAGACATCCCTGAGTTTCCTTGGCTTAGCACCCTTACTGTGCTGCTGCATGTAGTACCCTTCTGTACCTTGCAGACTCTGGATCGCCCTGTCACTCCTCCACAGCTCTGGGGGTGGCCACCGTCACAACCAGGGCAAACATTAATCACAGAGTTATCTCGACATTTTTATTCCTGCCCACAAGCTGGACGCACAAGAAACTCTGCAGCAGGTTCTTTTAAATTGTAAGTTATTGCTAAATACAACGCCAAGCCCCTGACGTCAGTGCCACCTCTCCAGATCATCGACCGGTGTGGTCGCACTGCACTAAAGCTGACCCTGCCCTTAGGTTTAATTGAAGTTACAAGTGCTACGTAGCACGAAATCTTGACCCACTCCGTGTATTTATTTTTTAGTAAATGTCAGTTGTTAGCTACTTTTTTGTGAAATTTTAAAACGATTTTAACAAAGGTTCCATGGTGCAGAAACAAAAGTCTTATATAAAAGATAAATGCTTTCGTGCTTTCATGTACATGCCTAAAAGTGCTGCCTTATTCCTCAGAGGCGGGAGTAAATCGCGCGCGCCCACAATCTCGCACAGCCAAGGCTTTGCCACTTGCCCGTCCATTGTCTCTGGTCGCCCAGCTGTGATGGAAAGGATGCTGTTGCCGTGGTTCCTGGATACGTGCCTCGCGCCTGGGCGGAGGGATCCCGAATACATCCAATACTGTTATTATAAGCTCCTACCGCCGCTGCTTTCAATTAAACGCCGGGCCGCTTTCCCGCTCCGAGGGGCTTTGCCTCCGATCGTCGCAGCCGGCCTGTCAGGATTCCGTCCAGCGCGGCCTCGCCTCTCCCGGGCGGCCTTCAGTGCTGGAGCGCAGGGATAGCCCACGAGCGCCCACTCACCAGAAATTGTTTGGAATAGCCGAAGGCTTTTAGTCTAATTACCACTCAGGAGCAGTTTGATTCTTTAGGGCCGGACTGCGGACTTCACTTAATGACTATCTCAGATCCGGGAGACGGCAGGACGACGTCGTGGCTCAAATACCTGTCATGAATATTTTATTTACTAGGAAAAGCTTTAGAGAGGAACCGAGTCGGCAATGAAAATAAATATGAAAGTAATTGCTCCTCCAGCCCCTTCCAATAGGTTTTCTTCTAAGTGAAGGAAGAAATTGTGAACAATGTGTTTTGTGGTGTGGAGCGCGGGAAGCATCAGTGGTTCCGTGTTATGGCGGGAGGGAGTAAAGTCTACCCAGGCCCTGGATCCCCAGCCAATAAGATGGGATACATAAAGATGAGCTGCTGATCTGACGGATGATTAGAGAGACGTGCATCTACATACAGAGTGATCACAGGCAATTAAATATCAAGGGTGAGATTGCAGATGCAAGTCTAGTCTAGACAGGACACTGGTATGCAATCTATCACAATTTTAGTTATTAATGCCAAGGCCTGGTAAAAAGGAATAAAATACAATAAAGAGGGTAGTATCTATCTATCTATCTATCTATCTATCTATCTATCTATCTATCTATCTATCTGTCTGTCTGTCTGTCTGTCTGTCTGTCTGTCTGTCTGTCTGTCTGTCTGTCTGTCTGTCTGTCTGCCTGCCTGCCTGCCTGCCTGCCTGCCTGCCTGCCTGCCTGCCTGCCTGCCTGCCTGCCTGCCTGCCTGCCTGCCTGCCTGCCTGCCTGCCTGTCTGTCTGTCTGTCTGTCTGTCTGTCTGTCTGTCTGTCTATCTATCTATCTATCTATCTGTTTATCAACCTTGTTTTGCTGATAACCTTAGTGCTGTTTGATGAATCTTCACAAACCTTCCAAAGAAAAAAGTTCACCCACCTCAACTCCTTCCTGGAAAGATACAGGGTGATCCATCAGGTGTGGGCCAAGAAAAAAGATGTGTCCCAAAATGCAATTTACCCATGTAATTTCCGTTGGGATTTTTGTACAGTGCTACAGTCAAAACAGCTAAACGGAATGACCCCAAATTTGTCAGAAAGCTAGATCTTTACCCAGAATGCATGCTTTTGTGATTTGTTGTAAATCTGTTCCGTAATGTTTGAGAAATTAAGGTTCAAATCTTATTACCCCTACCAATCTGCTCTCACTTTCCAGTGCCCCTTAAGCCCCTTTCATGTCACCTGCTTGTCGTATAATGCATTTTAACATTATACGGTATATTTACTAAGATTTGTGCCCTGTAAGTGTCAGTAAAGTGACGCAAAGAGACACCATTTTTTTTTTCCCAATTAACTTCCCAGCATGAAACGTGATTTGCTCTGGAAATTCACTTGAAAGTAATGCAAAGCTGCGCATAGAGATGCTTTGCATTACTTAGCACCACAGGTGGTGCATGGGCATTCTCATGCAACCACCCATGGGTTCTTGAAGCAAAACCTTATTTACTAGAAAAGGTAGACAATTTTGCGTCTAAAAATAATGCCTATTTCAAATAGGCACTATCAAGGAGAAATGCTTTTAGTTCTCCTTTCTTTTCACCCTTTGCATGTGTGCTGCACTGTATAGCACACATAAAAAGTGGGGTATGTTTTAATGTTAGTCTAAGCATTGTATTTTGCACTGGAAAGGTACCCTTCCAGTACAACACCTACGCTAGACTCACGTAGACACCCTTGCTCTACGGTGCAATGGTGTGTGAGTGGCTTATGGTTACCTGATTTTGTGTGCTGGCACTAGAGAGAGGTGAGGAGAGTGTCATATTTCCTCAAACTCCAGACAATCCAGAACACCGCAGCCAGACTGGTCTTCGTTATCCCACGACAACACCACAGCACCCAACACCTTCGAGAACTCCACTGGCTCCCCGTCGAAAAGAGACTGATCTTCAAACTCCTCACTCACGCATACAAATCCCTCCACAACATCAGACCTCAATACCTCAACAAAAGAATCTTCTATGCACCCAAGAGAAGCCTCCGATCTGCCGATCTTGCCCTTGCTGCAATCCGATGAATCCACAGAGCGGGGGCGCGATCCTTCTTCTACATTGCAGCCAAGACCCGGAAGGAACTCCCACTCAGCATCAGACAAACCCCCGCACTGCAAGCCTTCAGGAAGAGCCTCAAGACCTGGCTCTTCGGATGAGACAAAGCTGCGCGCAACACCCCCCGCACCTTGAGACCCTCACGGGTGAGTAGTGCTCTTCACAAATCCCTGATTGATATCTTTGTGAATATGTTTCTCTCTCCTCCTCACGTGGTGCAGCATTTTTTTCCTCTGCACTGCGTGAGAATTTGGTAAATAGACCCCTATGGGCCAGCGTGATTGTTGGTAAACCTGAAGCTCACACACACCCAAAACTCACTCATCAAGCTGCGCTCCTGGTTAAATATCTGAGTGGATTTTACTATTAACTGTTTCTTTGAGCCAAGCTTTACCCAGTCTACTTTCAAATTCTGGTACAGATATAATGATGCTTTATAAGTGTCTGGAAGAAAAGTGTTCTGTGTTGGTTTCACTATACTAGCACCTTTTCTGGAGGAGTGAAGGCAATCTGTGCAAACCCCGAGAGGAAACCAGTTTTTCACTAAATAGGCAGCTGTCTGTCTATAATGCTTTATTTGTGCCAGTGTTTGGAGGCAATGACCTCTAGAACTCTTTTGTGTGAGCTAAAATCAGAGTGTGATCAGATTTGGACCCAGATCAAGAGGATGAAATTCAGAAATAGGAAATAGTTACAAAGGGAGAAAGCAACGGTGGAAATGAACCCACAAGTGTGAGATAGAGAGACAGTAGTGTGGTGAAAGAAAGACTAGGGATCCTTGGTATTCAACAGCACCAGTCACAAGTTCCTAAACAACTTTGGTCCTTGTACTTTTTAGATTTTTTTCACATTAAGCAGTGTCTGATTTGGTCTAGCACCCCAGAGGCTTGCTCATTCAGAACAGCTGATTGGTTGCCCACCATCGTTTCAGAGTACTGGCAATTCGAATGCCAATAAATGCCAACGCCAATAAATATGGGCACAATAAATGCACGTCCAAAGACGATTACTTTTTTCAGAGCCAACATGTCTGGTCAGCAGCTGTTTGCTCTGGAAGGTCTTTTTACAGAATGACAAGAACACAGTATTTACCTTTCACTAGTGTGCTTTTACATAGGCGATTTTACCAGACAGGGTTGTGAATCTGTCACTCTAGACTGGGTGACTGATCAGGCAGCATTTCTTCTGGAGTTACCGAGGCACATTAGTAGGGGAGATAATGGAGTTAGAGGAATTTCCTGCTGGTGTTGTGTCTGCCATGCACCTCCTTCTTAATAAGGCCAGGTGTGTAATGCAAATCCACTGCTTTTCAATGGACTTCCATTAGTGTTCTCTTCTAAATCAGCCCTTAGACCTAGAGGTGAAGTTTTAAATTCACTCATTACACAAGACTGATCTTGAGTAATGCACATAGCGTGAGTGCCAGTGGAAAGCATTTCATCACTCTTGCCTCTGTGGATTTGACCACAGCTGTCTGCCTGGGCCTATGTCTAACTACTTACACATACCTAATGTCAATATCAGCAAAGCTATCCCAAGCACATCCTATCTCTAGAGCACTAGGTCATTGCAAATGTTTCCTCTCTCGCTTCACATTCAATCCATGCCCCCCTCCGCTCCCTCTCAGGGTGCTAGTGTAATATACACCCATGATATCAATTTAGCCTTAAAACCAGCGGCCAAAGGCCGGCTTTGGCTCTGGCCTTTAACTAGGGAGCGGGACTCATGGCAGGTAGAGCCCGCTATGGAGGGCTCTAAGGCTATTAGAACACTCCGCCCATAGGAGGCAGAATGTTCTAATTTGTAAAACAAAGGGCTCCGCGAGGCCTTTGTTAAACATTGGTATGTTGATGCCGCATGCTTCTACTGGACAGTAGAGGCACACAGCACTCCATTGTTTTCAATGGAGCTCCCAAAATTCCAATGTTCTATTATAAAACATATGCATGCAACCAGAGTCGGGCACTCGCTAATATTCAACCTCAAAGTGTTCAGCACACACTAGTTATCTTATCTCACTTACTACCAGAGTCTGTGTCTAACAACACAAGGAAGTAGATGTGATACACAGGAAATCTCTCTGATACACAACCAGTGACAATGTGATAGATAAAATCCGGAACCCTCTGACACACAAGTGACAATCTGTCACTCGATCAGACACCTGCCACAAAACTGCAGCATTTCATTAAAGAATATCAACCTCTCAAAGAGCTACATACAGTCCGCTATGTCAAAGCCTTTCTGATTTGCCACACATATGGCTTCCCCAACCCAGAAGACACCAGTATCACATCAGAGCCAGCTGCACTGAAGAATGGGATAACTCAGAGCTTTCAAGTTCCCCAGGTCCATGCACGAGCAGTTCATCCAGTTCAGATTTTTTCTTTCCACATTGGGATTTTTAGTTCTGACTTTATAGTGGTATCAAAAGGATTACAAATCCGAGAATGGAAAAAAAAGAATTCGGGACTGAACGAGCTGCTCACAATGAATCTGGGAAGCGTGGGTGCTCTGATAAGTGTTCATATTATGCTAGATATGATTTTTTTTTGTAGAATCGTGCGATTGCTATGAATGATGAACGGTGGTCCAGGTAGCTTCACACAGATTTAAATCTCTTCTTAACATGGTGCAGCTTTTCCTAGGTAGCCTTCGGGGGCACTTACAATGGCAAACACTATTTTACTATGCCGAAACATTCAAGCAGCCATTTTGTTATAATTCAGCAGGACTCAAATAAATTTTAGGAGGATTTAATGCTTTTTAATCAAAATTTAATTGCAATTTCCTAGTTTGAAAGCCCTCTAGGGGATTAACATATTGAAGCAATGCATAAGACCTTGTTTTATGAAAGAGAAAATAGTACCGGCGCATTATAAAAATAAATGTAAGTGGGTGGAATCCACAGGGGGTGGCAGCGATAAACTTAATGAGGACCCACAGACTGAGAAAAGCGTCACATTTAGGTATTTTGCATATTCTCACATGATTTGCATGACAATCCATTTGAAACATTGCATACAGGCTTTCATTATGATTGCAAGCTGGAACCGGAAGCTGCTGCTTCTCTTGTCGGTGTTGGGGGACTGATAAAAGGAAGGGCACAACATTACCACACACCATGGTTCTAGCTCTTTCTAATTGCTCTCAGTGTGAGGGGTGACCTGCTGAGCTTGACAGGAAGCCCATTTTTGAATGTACAAACTGCCTACATAAGTATTCTCGTTTCATTTTTTTTATTTTCCTTTTTACATCGTTTGTATGTTAAACACAGTGTCTGGACTGATCATTTTTCTTCATGACAGTGGATAGAAAAGAAAAATGGTAATAGAAGGCAATGCTTGAATCAGTTTCAGCCACTGATCATTACTCTATCTGCATTACATTTAATCATTGTGGCTCATCTGTGCAAATATGGATATGGGTCATTCATATGCAAATCTGTCTTGGCACGGCGTACGCTATTCATTTAGAGTGAGTCATAACAAGGGTTCATGGAGCAGTTAGTGTGGAAACAATCAACATTACCAGTCGGCAGAATCATACATATCCAAAGGGGTAATTGGAAATTCTATTGCTGTGTCATAGGGAGAGGCGAGTTCCTGTGCTTGTCCATCTACATACAACATGGGTGGCGGAGGTCACAGTCCCTACTCTTCAGCTCTCATTGCAATGTCATCTTTTTGGTGGCCCCCATTCCTGTAATGTCAGGCATGGTGCTTACACATGTTACAGGTTTCTTGAAGGTCACTGATTACACAGGGATTCCTTCTTTCAAATGTTGTCCTATGGCACCTTGGAGATCACTCCTACAGTGTGCAAAACAGAACTGCAACAGCTTCTCTCTGAGAGGTGCTCCTAGCATACAGCCTTCCATTACAGTAATGCATATTTGGTCTAGTGAGGTTTACTGCATAAACAATAGTAAAATTATAATAGACTTTAGTAAGTAAAAAAATTACCGGGGAAGTACAAGAGGGACATAGTGCACTGTAGAAGTATCAGGGAAGAAAAATACCATTAACAGGACAGGTTGTGTTGGAGGGAGGCCCACCGGGTAGTCGGGGAGACTATTCCGGGCACCTTCCTGCCGCAAAGTTATAGCCGAGCGCCGCTGAGAAGCCCCCTCGGGGAGGTCTTTCTTCTATGATCGTACTAGGCCCAGTAACACCACCACACAGGACTCAAATAGTAGTTGTGAGATTAGATTCTTTATCGGCAGTAATATGTTCACTATTTACAGAGGGGTCGAGGGATCCTATCAGAGTCTCAATGTTCGTTAGGAGGATAGGGTAGCGGGACAGTCTTAGTACCAACCAGGTACGGGGAGGCTCTGCGCCAGACCTTGGATGCTGGTCTCAGAGCGGCTCGGACGTGGAGAGCCGCGACGGCGTCTGCAGGGCTCGGATGGTAGTTCCGCTTAGGTCGAGCCGCGACACAGTCAGCAGGGCTCTGGTGGTAGGTCCGCTTCGGTCGAGCCGCGACGAGGTCAGCTGGGCTCTGGTGGTAAGGTTCAACAAGGTCGGGCTGCGACAGCGTCAGCAGGGCCCCAAAGGTTTGTGAAGGTCTTTAAGCACGGTGGAGCCGCGACGTCGTCAGCAGGGCTCAAGTGGTGGTTCAGGGTGAGTCTTCTTCCGTAGGGTCAGCCGCGATCCGATCAGCAGGGCTCTTGACTCCAGGATACAACTACTGCCCTGTTGTCGGGTCGCCCCAGATATAGGACGGGAGCCCTTTGATGTCCGGACCCTTGCGCCCGGAGGGGGCGGAGAGGCCGGGTAGGGAGCGGCCAGACGCCCAGCAGGAGAGGCGCCAGGCCCCAGAGAGCTGTGGGGCGATCACACCTAGGTGTGGAGAGTCGGTTGGGGGTCCCATCGATACTGCCCTCCGCCGGGAGTGGGAAGGGCTCACGTGGTATCCCCCGGGCCAGGGGTTGGCATCTCGATGTCGGGCCTCGCTGGGACCGAGGCTGGGTAGAGCAGGGTCATACAGGTGATCACGTGGGGTGACGTGCAATCCAAAATGGAGGAGTCCCGATGTGCATGGGACCTCGTGCGGCTTAGCGCGGGGAAACAGGACCACGCCACGAGGCCGGCTCCCACACGCGTCCCCCCCAGCTGAAGGCAGGGAGAGTCACCCATCTTCTTGGGGGTTCTCCTCGCCGAGGCGGAAGAATCGGGACAGGCCGTCAGCATTGGCGTGGTCGTTGCCGGGCCGGTGTTCTACAGTGAAGTCCATCCCTTGCAGCGAGATGGACCAGCGTAACAGCTTTGGGTTCTCGCCCCGCATTTGCATGAGCCACCACAAGGGCCGGTGGTCAGTCTGGACCCTGAAGTGGGTACCGAAAAGGTAGGGCCGGAGCTTCTTGAGAGCCCACACCACAGCGAAGGCCTCCCGCTCGATGGTGCTCCACCTCTGTTCTCGCGGCAGCAGTCGGCGGTTGATAAAGGCCACCGGTCGGTCGAGGCCCTTGGCGTCCAGCTGGGAGAGGACTGCCCCGACCCCGTACTCCAATGCATCGGTCTGGACTACAAATTCCTTGCTGTAGTCGGGGGCCTGTAGCACAGGGGCAGCGCACATGGCCGCTTTGAGAGCATCAAACGCGGTCTGGCAGCGGGGCGTCCAGTGCACCATCTTGGGCTGTTTCTTCGAAGTGAGTTCCGTAAGGGGGCCCACAATGCTGCCATAATCCTTTATGAAGCGTCGGTAGTAACCTGTGAGGCCTAAGAAGGCCCGGACACCGGTTTGGGTGGCGGGGGGCTCCCACGCCTGGATGGCGTCGACTTTTAACTGGAGGGGGGCCACCTGGCCACTCCCCACCTGGTGGCCCAGATAGGTCACAGATCCTTGACCGATCTGGCATTTACTGGCTTTAATGGTGAGCCCGGCTCTTTGGAGAGCGACCAGGACTTCCCCAAGGTGTCCTAGGTGCGCGGCCCAGTTGTCGCTGAAGATAGCAATGTCATCGAGGTAGGCCGCGCTGAAGGCTTCTAGACCGGCCAGGACCTTGTTTACTAGCCTCTGAAAGGTCGCTGGGGCGTTCTTCATGCCGAAGGGCATCACCCGGAAGTGGTAGTGGCCATCGGGGGTAGAGAAGGCTGATCGTTCTTGGGCGCCGGGAGTGAGCTTGATCTGCCAGTACCCAGCGGTGAGATCAAAGGTGCTTAGGTAGCGGGCGGCCCCTAAGCGATCAATCAGCTCATCGGCTCGTGGCAACGGGTGGGCATCGGTCTTGGTGACTGCGTTCAGGCCCCGGTAGTCGACACAAAATCTGAGTTCGGGGGCCGTGCCGGGGGCGGCGGCCTTCGGCACCAAGACTACCGGGCTGGCCCACGGGCTGTCGGAAGGCTCGATGACTCCGAGGGCGAGCATCTTGGCGACCTCGGTCTTTATGCAGCCTCGGACTCGGTCAGGCACTCTATAAGCGCGGTGTCGTACAGGGGGGCTATCCCCCGTGTCCACATCGTGGACGCACCAGGGGGTCACCCCGGGCGTGAGAGAGAAGAGGGCAGCGAAGGGTTGTAGTAGCTTCTGGCAATCATGGCGCTGTTCTAGTGTCAGGGTGGCGGAGAGGCGGACGCCCTCCAAGGAGCCGTCTTGGCTCGAGGACCCCAGGAGGTCTGGTAGGGGCTCGGAGTCACTTTCACCCCCAGCGTCGGTAGCCAGCAGTAGGCTTAGTTCAGTTCGGGCAAAGTGGGGCTTGAGCCGGTTGGCGTGCAGGACCCGGAGGGGGTTCCTCGGAGACTCCATGTCGACCAGGTACGTGACGGGGCTCTTCCTTTCGACTATCTTGAAGGGCCCGGTCCACTTGTCCTGCAGGGCGCAGGTGTCCACGGGTGACATGACCCAGACTTGCTGGCCCGGCTCAAACTCGACGGCTGAGGCATTCTCGTCATACCAGCGTTTCATGTCTTCTTGGCTGGCTTCAAGGTTGGCTTCTGCCAGGGCCCGGAACCTTCGAGTCTGGTTCCGCAGGGTCAGGAGGTACCGGTAGACGTCGGGCGGGGCATTTTGGACGTTCGCCTCCCAACCCTCCTTGACCAGGCTGAGGGGCCCTCGGACGGGGTGCCCATACAACAGTTCGAAGGGGCTGAAGCCCAGGGACTTCTGTGGTACCTCCCGGTAGGCGAACAGGAGGCAGGGCAACTGGACATCCCATCTCCTCCTGAGGGGCTCTTCCAGGCCCTTGATCATCCCCTTCAGGGTTCGGTTGAACCGCTCGACCAGTCCGTTCCCCTGGGGGTGGTAAGGGGTGGTGAATTTATAGGTGACCCCACATTGTTGCCAGAGGGATCTCATGTACTTCGAGATAAAGTTTGTCCCCCTGTCGCTCACCACTTCTCGGGGGAACCCCACCCTGGAGAAGATGCCCATCAGGGCCCGGCCCACCACTGGAGCTGTCACAGTTCGGAGGGGGACAGCTTCTGGGTACCGGGTGGCGTGGTCGACCAGTACCAGGATGAAGCGGTGACCCAGGGCGGTTCGGGGGTCGAGGGGCCCCACGATGTCGATCCCCACTCACTCGAACGGGGTGTGGACTGCTGGAAATGGTTGTAGGGGGGCTTTCACTCGTCCCCCAGTCTTCCCGCTAGCTTGGCAGGTCGGGCAGGACCGGCAGTGCTGGTCCACGTCTCGTCTCATTCGGGGCCAATAGAAATGGGTCACGAGGCGGCTGTAAGTCTTGTCCCGCTCGAGATGTCCGGCGAGGGGCACGTCATGTGCCAGGTTCAAGAGGAACTCTCGAAATCGGAGGGGGACCACCAGCACCCGGCTGGCCCCTAGTTTGGCGATTTTCTGCTCGCTATACAATAAGTCATTGTCCCAATAGACCCAGTGGGTTCCCGTGGGGTCCCCCGCAGCCTGGGCGGCCGCCTGCTGTCGGACCCCCTCGAGGGACGGGCAGCCCTTCTGTTCTTGCTGGAATTGTTCGCGGGTGGGGCCCCCGTCGTGGCGCCACTGGGCCAGCTCGGGGATCTCGCTGAGGGGAGCGGCCTCGTTGGAAGAAAGGTCGGATGGTCCGGCCTCCTCGTCAGGTTCCTCCGGGCCGGAGGAGGTGGATGGTTCGGGGCCCGCCGGCTTGTCGGGGGCCGGGGCCGCGGCTGGCTGGTTGGTCAGGGACCGAGTGGTGGCACAGGCCCACTCGGGTAGCCCTAGCATCCCTAGATGCTCTCGGCGCTCCACCTGGGCCCAGGGGGAGCTCTCTAGGTCGTTCCCCAGGAGGCAGTCCACCGGGGCGTCGTCGCGGACAGTTACTTTTAGGGTGCCGGACACTCCTCCCCACTCGAAGGGGATTCGGGCCATCCGGCACATGCTCTCGGTGTTGTCTGCGGTCCGGACAGGGCAGAGAACATGTGGCAGGATCTGTTCGGGGGTCACCAGATGGCAGCGGACGGCGGTTACACTGGCCCCAGTGTCCCGGAGGGCCTCGGCCCGTCGCCCATTGATGGTGATCCACTGTTGGTTCTTCTGGGTGTTGCTTGGGATGGTGGCTTGGGGCACCATTTCTCGGGAGCCTAGGCATACCAGTGACATGGCGGCTGGTTCCCACTCGGGGGATCCGTCGTCGTGGTTTTCCTCCTCGTCCTCTCCCTCCCCCAGGGCTGCGGCGGCTATTTGTCGAGGAGGTGGCCCCGTGGTCCCGTTCCGTCGGTTCACGGGGCAAGCCGGGTCACTTGCATAATGGCCGGTCTGCTGACATCCGAAGCAGGTCACTGTCGGTCGTGGTCCAGACCGGGCGATAGGGGTCCCTCTTCGGCCCTGGGTCGGGGAAGCGGGGTTGGTTGCTTGCCCTCGTGGCAGACTTCTGGGCGGCCCGGCTGGGAATTCTCGACTGCGGTGGGACCCCCCTCCTCCACCTCGCTGGTGGGGAGGTCCCGTGGTACTCCGGGTGTAGTCCCCCACGGGGTTCCGGGGGACCCGGGTGTTGACCCATCGGTCCGCTTCGGCGGCGAGCTTCCGGGGCTCGGTCAGTTTACTGCCCAGGAGGTGTTGCCTTAGTTCCACAAAGCAGTTGTTGGCGAGGTGCTCCCAGACAATGAGGTCGAACAGTTCATTATAGGAGGTGACCTTGCTCCCTTTTATCCATCCTTCCAACGCTCGGCTGAAGAAGTCCACGTATTCGACCCATGTGGTACCGGGGATCTTCTTGCAGTCCCGGAAGCGTTGCCGGTACATCTCGGCCGATAGCCCGTAGCGTGTGAGCAGGGCCTCCTTCATGTGGTCGTACGAGGTCATCACTGCGTCGGGGAGTTGCAGCAGGGTATCCCGTCCCTCGCTGAGGAACCTACCCCATAGGCCGGCGCCCCAATCCTTCCGGGGTACCCGATGGGAGGTCATGGCTACTTCGTACGCTCGGAACCATTGCTGGATGTCGTCATTTTTATAGTACTCCTTGACGACATCCTTGGGGATGTGAACCTTTGGCTCGGTCAGGGGCAGAGCGTCCCGGGCTCCGGGGTTGCTGGTCTCCCCAGTTTTAGCTTTTAGTTCAAGTTCTTTAAGGCTCCTCTCGTGCTCGAGGGTTAGCCGTCTCTCCTCTAGCTCCCGATGCCTTTTCTTCTCCTCGATTTCCTCTTGCAGCCGTAGTTGCTCCAGGGCGATCTTTTTCTCCGCCAGTAGGAGCTCACCGTCCAGCCGGAGTCGGGCAAGGTCCATTTCGTCTGTCCGGGCCCTTTCCCGTTCTCGTATCTCTTCGTGGGAAAGGCTGGTGTCTGGGACGGTTCGCTCCCCGTTTGTCGGGGTCGTGGGCGGCAGGTTTCCGTCCCGGGCCGAGGTCCCTTCGTCTCGGGGGGGAGGGGTCTCGAGTTCTGCCCAGGCTTTCAGGGCTCTCTGCATATCTTCCTTGGTGCCCAATCCTGTGGTTGGGATCCCTTTGTCCTTGCAGAATTGTTTGAGTTCTTTGTGGGTGTATTCCTCCAGTTTCTCCAACTGGAAGGTTGCGGCCACGGTTGCTTCTTGGCCATCCATGGTTCCCTTTTTCTTTTCCATCTGGTCAGGTAGTGGTTGCGTTACTTGCTTGTACGATTGCGTCTGGCTCGGATCCCGTCGCTGCCACCAAATGTTGGAGGGAGGCCCACCGGGTAGTCGGGGAGACTATTCCGGGCACCTTCCTACCGCAAAGTTATAGCCGAGCGCCGCTGAGAAGCCCCCTCGGGGAGGTCTTTCTCCTATGATCGTACTAGGCCCAGTAACACCACCACACAGGACTCAAATAGTAGTTGCGAGATTAGATTCTTTATCGGCAGTAATATGTTCAATATTTACAGAGGGGTCGAGGGATCCTATCAGAGTCTCAATGTTCGTTAGGAGGATAGGGTAGCGGGACAGTCTTAGTACCAACCAGGTACGGGGAGGCTCTGCGCCAGACCTTGGATGCTGGTCTCAGAGCGGCTCGGACGTGGAGAGCCGCGACGGCGTCTGCAGGGCTCGGATGGTAGTTCCGCTTAGGTCGAGCCGCGACACAGTCAGCAGGGCTCTGGTGGTAGGTCCGCTTCGGTCGAGCCGCGACGAGGTCAGCTGGGCTCTGGTGGTAAGGTTCAACAAGGTCGGGCCGCGACAGCGTCAGCAGGGCCCCAAAGGTTCGTGAAGGTCTTTAAGCACGGTGGAGCCGCGACGTCGTCAGCAGGGCTCAAGTGGTGGTTCAGGGTGAGTCTTCTTCCGTAGGGTCAGCCGCGATCCGATCAGCAGGGCTCTTGACTCCAGGATACAACTACTGCCCTGTTGTCGGGTCGCCCCAGATATAGGACGGGAGCCCTTTGATGTCCGGACCCTTGCGCCCGGAGGGGGCGGAGAGGCCGGGTAGGGAGCGGCCAGACGCCCAGCGGGAGAGGCGCCAGGCCCCAGAGAGCTGGGGGGCGATCACACCTAGGTGTGGAGAGTCGGTTGGGGGTCCCATCGATACTGCTCTCCGCCGGGAGTGGGAAGGGCTCACGTGGTATCCCCCGGGCCAGGGGTTGGCGTCTCGATGTCGGGCCTCGCTGGGACCGAGGCTGGGTAGAGCAGGGTCATACAGGTGGTCACGTGGGGTGACGTGCAATCCAAAATGGAGGAGTCCTGATGTGCATGGGACCTCGTGCGGCTTAGCGCGGGGAAACAGGACCACGCCACGAGGCCGGCTCCCACACGTTGTCAGTCCACCATGGCCAACCAAGTTACAGAGCAAGGATCCACTGGTAGACTTGTACGCTAGTAGAACACTATCAGCAAACACTTCTGGATACGGATTAGCCTCCTTATAGTCTTTCATTCAACCTCCCTTCCCTCACTTTTTTACTCTCTGTTATTTGTTTAGTTGGTATTGATAGAGCCTATAAAAACTATCATGGGCAAGAGATGGGATAAATAAAACACTCACATATAAATAGACATAACATCAGAAAACAGACACAATATACAAACTATCAGGGATGGCTTAGATCACGTAGGTTAGATACGGGCTTCAATAGAGATGGAGGAATACCTGATGAAGGAACCAGACAATGGTGTTCTTGATGAGTATTAGTTAGAAAGACTTCTCAAAATATAGAGTAAAGTCAAAAACAAAGAATCTGAGACCCTGAGACTTTTGTTTTAAAGACCCTGTCTTGATAAACGCAAAGGACATCAAGTGTTGCCAGAGAATGTTGTCAAGACATTAGACACAGTCAAGGCCAAAGGATAAAAGCAGTATGAAAAATCTCAGCCCCCCTGAGACTTACATCATCAAAAGGGGGTACCACGATTTGCAACTAATCCAAAAGCGTTCCCACTCTGAGCAGTGAAGGTACTCAGTACGAAAGAGCAATTATGAAGCAGGAAAATGCCCACAAAGTGCAACTATAGCAGCCTAATCAACAAAACTAGGATTTCTCTTGATGATGTCCTACTCTTGAAAAGGTACGCTTAGTAATGGTGTAGACACAGCTATTGTAGGGATCCACAGGTCCTGAAGAAGGCTCAGACCCTGCATGGATCTTCTCAGGTAGTCTGAAACATGTTGGCCGTAGGATATGAGAAACAATTATAGTTCTGTAACATCCTCATTTCATATTTTGTTTATCATTTCTGTGGGCCATCTTATTAAAGTAATGGTGATTGACTTCCTGGTGATTTTATTTCTTCTCTTGCTGAAAGATCTCGAGTTTGCTCTCCAATCATTTAAGCCCTCCCAGATGAAACATCATCTTCATCTAGACGAGTGGCAGACCTGATATTGAAGCATAGCATCAAGGCAGATGAGGGTCTTGCATCCTTTAATTAGGCACACCCTGCAGGATTTTTTATTTATTTATTTATTTTTTTGAAAAACCTTTATTGAGATATAGTAAATAGCCATATCAGACTGCCGTAGGCTCCTAATACAATGGGTTGCTCCAGCGAGCTCTTCTGAACCGGTCCAGTATCTCTCACACAGCCATTTAGCCGACATCCCAGAGGACCGGCGGCATTGCAATTCTACATCAAGCAGGCCAGACCGAATCACTACCGATGCGTGAAATACGTATTCGCCCCCAGCCTGCACAGTAGTCTAACCTGCCCGCATGGCCAACCTGCCGCTAGTCTGGTCAAGCCCCTAAGATTTCGTAAACCATATCTCAACACCCAACCCCCCCCCCGTCCGCCACCATGCCACTGTCTCCTACTTCATTGTTTCTACTTGTACACGCTGTCACAAACCCAGGCGCCAAACTCCGTCCAGACACTGCACCCCTCGCTTCCAGGCCATTCCAACCCTGCAGTTCTCGTTCCCGTCTCGCAAGCACACTGCTAAGAAGCACACGCCGCAGTCGGAGGACACCCCGACCCCCCTCCCGCAAACCGGCCACCATCCCAGACGATTCACTGACATCATAGCCCATCACACCACAATAGAGTCCTATTCTTGTGGCACGCCCCCCACCGCCCCACTGCACGCCCCTGGGGCTTCATGTTGTGTCTCCCCCTGACCAACCTCCTCAGGGTCTCCGGCAGTCATGTATGTTCTATACAGCGCCCAGAAGTTCTTGGGGCGACTCCTAGGGGGCAACAGTTCGCTATACGTTTCCGCCTGCGTGCTGCAATACAGCATATCTCTAACCCATCGTTTCTTAGTAGGAAGCGGCCCTCTCATCCAGCAGGCCGCCACGACGCGTCGCGCGATCAATAACGCCATGTCCGTCAGACGCCTCAGCGCCCGCGGAAGAGGCCTGGAGTAGCCCAACAACGCCAGGGCCGGATCAGGGGGGATCTCTTTTTCCAAGATCTGGCTCAACTCCCGGAACACCGCCGTCCAAAACCGGGCAACACCTGGGCAAAGCCAGGCCATGTGTAGAAAGTCAGCCACGGGGACATGGCAACGCTCGCACTCCGCCGTGGGGCGCAACCCGTACCTATGTAGTCTTTCAGGGGTGTAGTAGACCCGCTGCAAAAACTTAAAGTGTATTAATCGGTGTCGACCATTCAAGGAGACCTTTTTAGTACTAGAGCAGCAGTACTTCCACATCTCATCCGAAATGTCCATTTCAAGATCCGCCTGCCAGGCTCGCCGCGCTGCAGAACACTGGTGCTCCATTTGCTGGTCACCAAGTTTTTTGAGGATCGAGACCATTTTGGACGGCGCCGCAGTTTTAATGACATAGGAAAGCTCCGGGATTTCGGGGGGTTCCTCCCCAGACGGCCCCAAAAGAGACAGCAACGCGCCCCGAACCCTGTGGAATTGAAAGCGCTGGAGTAACGTGATCCCGGCTGAGTCGAGACAACACTCTCCAGCGTCTTGGCCACTCCGTCCTGAAACAGGTCCGCCATCCTAACTATTCCCAAATCACCCAGTGCCCGTTTCACCCCTGCTTCCCGCAGAGGGGGGAGCCAAACTGCCCACTCCACCCTCATCAACGGAGAGTATAAGAGGTCACGATCTTGCCTTCTCATGATCGCGTGCCACGCATGGTTAGTAGTTCTGAGCAAGTCCAACAGACCCACCCTACGATCCACGGGTAGAAAGACCGTCGCCGGGAGTGGGAGCGGATCCGCAAACAAGCGCTCCAGCAACACGTGCGGAACGTCTGGTTCGGCGTGAATCCACGTATGCAAATGGGACGCCTGCGCCACTCTGTAGTAGCTCTCTAGGTCCGGAGCTCCAAGCCCCCCCATCTCGTATGGCAGCGTCAGCACTTTCCACTGGACTCTAGGTTGTTTACCACCCCAGGCCAGTCGGGTCAGGGTCTGAGTCAGCTGTGTAAAGAAAGACCTGGGGAGCATTATAAGGATGTTGTTAAAGAGGAACAGAAATCGCGGTAGGATGATCATTTTCATGATGGCAATCCTGCCCATCAGCGACAAAGGGAGCCTGTTCCACTCTTCCACCTCGTCTACAAGTTTGGAATAAGCTACCCCATAGTTTTCCCTCAGCAAGACCTCCGGGTCCCTATGCAGCCGAATTCCCAGGTAGCGGATTGAGTCCGTTGTCCACTGCAAAGGGTATTCCATAGGGAATGGCAATGTAGCCGGGGTCAACGGAAATGCTAGCGATTTGTTCCAGTTGACCCTGAGGCCCGACAGCGCCCCAAACCGGACCACCTCCCGCAAGATAGAAGCGAGATTCTCCTCCAGGTCTCGGATGTACAGCAGCGTATCGTCCGCGTAGGTAGAAATACCAATCTTATAGGAGGGAAAGTTGATTCCCTCGAATCTGTGGTATTCTCTTATTGCGCACGCTAAAGGTTCCGCCACCAGCGCGTAGAGGAGTGGGGAGAGAGGGCAACCCTGTCTGGTCCCCCTAGTGATTGCAAACGGCTCCGTGACTCGGTCTCCGAGGCGCAGCCGGGCAGTGGGCCTAAAATACAATGCACCAAGCATCTGCAAAAAAGGCTCTCCCAGCCCAAGCTTCCTCAGCACCCGCACCATAAACGGCCATTCCACTGAGTCAAACGCTTTCTCCATATCCAGGAAGAGCGCTAAGGCCTTACTCTCTGGGCGCACATGCTGCATGACTCCAAGGACCGTGCGGATATTGTACGTGAGATTCCTGGATGGAACAAAGCCTGCCTGCTCCGGCGCCACAAGCTCCGGCACCAGAAGCGCCAAACGCGTGGCCAGCACCTTTGCATATATCTTGGCATCGACATTAATCAGGGAGAGAGGCCTATAGGAGCCGCACTGGTTGGAGGGCTTCCCGGGTTTTAAAATTGTAACAAGCAGGGCCTCTCGCATCGTGTCAGGCATACAGCCTTCAAGACATATGTCGTCAAAAAGAGCCATAAGGTGCGGGAGGAGCTGGTCCTGGAAGACCTTATAAAATGCCACCGTCAGCCCGTCCGCTCCCGGGGCAGTGCCCGCCCTCATACCTCCCAAAGCCTCCAAGATCTCATCCTTTTGTATGGGCAACGCCAGGAATTCCCGCCGCGAGTTGGACAAAAACGGCATTTTAATGTAACTGAGGTAGTCGTCTATCTCCTCTTCCATGTGAGAGGACTGAGATTTATACAGTCCAGCATAATAGGCCCTGTATTCTTCTATGATCCCCGTCTCGTCGGTGATCACATCGCCCGAAGTAGTGACGAGCTCGTCAATGACTAGGGGTCGCCTAGAGTTACGGAGTATCCCCGCAAGTAAGGATCCCGGGCGCTCGCCCTCCCCGTAAGTGCGAGCCGTGGCGTACTTCCCCATATGTTGCACCTCTCGGTCCGCTTCACTGTTGAACTCAGTGACCAGGTTCTGCAGCCTCGTAGCCACCTCGGGGTCCGCAGAAGCCCCCTGATTCTCCTCCAGCTGAGCAATCTGCATCTCCAGGGCCCCAAGCCGTCGCCGGATGGATTTAAGCACGCCCGAATGCTTAGTCATTGCAACACCGCGAATATAAGCCTTGAACGAATCCCACACCGTTTGGAAACTCTGGACTGAGCCTGAGTTTACCTCAAAGAACGAGTCTATTTCGTCCGCCAGTTCCCTCCGGAACACGTCATCCAACAGTGAATAAGGCGGCAGCCGCCACGTGAACGGCGGTACTCGTCGGTGCGGGGTAGCCAGTACTAGTAGAAGAGGGGAGTGGTCCGACAATGTGCGCGGCAAAACCTCGCAGTCCTTAACGCACGCAAGCAGTGACCGCGCCACCAACCAATAGTCTATTCTGGTGTGCACGTCGTGGAATGCCGAGTAATGCGTGAAGCCCCCTTTACCCGGGTGGCGATGCCGCCAGATGTCTAGCATGTCTAGTCTGATTAATTCTGCCTGCATATGTAGGGCGGCAGTCGTCGGGCGGCGGGCTGGCCCCGAGGAGCGGTCTAAATCCGGATTGAATGTGAAGTTAAAGTCACCACCCCATACCATGCCAGTGTGCACGTGCAGCCTACATTGTGCCGCCAGTGCATCATAGAACTCAGGGGAGTCGTAATTGGGGCCGTACACGTTGACTACAATCAGGTCATGGCCCTTACCAGCGCACCTCGCTATTAAGTAACGCCCGTCCGGGTCGGAGGTCAGCGACGTCAACCGCAAGTTCGATCGTGGGTTTACCCAAGTAACCACCCCTCTGGAATGTGATGTAAAGCCTGCCGCCGCGCTGTTGCCCACTAGCCCCTTCGCCGCTAACAGTTTACTTGTAAGAGGGAGGTGAGTCTCCTGAAGTAGCGCCAGATCAATGTGATGCCGGTGGAGATAATTTAAAACTTTCCTGAGTTTGCGATAATCGTTCAGCCCCCGGACATTCCACGTCAGCGCTCTAATGGCCCCTTCGCCAGTGTCACCCATCCGTTCTCCTATTCCAGTCATCCCAGCAGAAACATACAGCAACCACCGCTGCGCACAGGCCAGGTGGGAGTCCCCGCCCACCACTCGGTTCCAGACAGTCTGAAACAGCCATACAACAGTAAGACAAAAAGCTTGCCACTCAACAGACAGTGCGGCTCACAGTTCCCAACGGCTGAACGTCCCCCTAACTTCCCAGCCCTCCACCCACAGCCGACCACCCCCAACCTGGCCAGACAGATCCCCAGTCCCACCCCCCTCCCTACCCCACAACAAACATACAAAACCATCCCCGAACCAGCCCCCAGAGGGGCCATGAAAGCTATCAGCGCTGGGGCAGGGGCCTCCGATGAACAGCTACCCTAAACTCTCAACAGTCCACCATATGGCCGTGCCCCCACTTCTAAGCCCCCAGTCTCAGTGCAGCTCGAGCTATTATCGCCTCCCCACCCTTAGTTCTAGGGGGGACCCCAACACTCCCATCAGCGGCGAGCCACCCCACCTATCTAAACTTGCAAGGCACCCTCCAAACGCCCCCATGAAGTCATCTAGGCCATAGCCCGTTTGTCTCGTAGACCGGCCCGTGCGGTGAGCTCCAGGCGCCACACAAACCCGAGTCCCGCAGTTATTAAGGCCGCAGGGCTATCCTGCCCTTGACCAAACCATGAAAGAGGACCAGCCCCCGCCTCCCCTCCAAGTCTAGGGCCGCAACACCCGGGCCTCCCACAACACATCAGAAAGTTCTCACCCAGCCACAGCCTCAGAGTCCTCCGGGGCGGTCGTCGTCTCCTGAACAACAACAATGTTCCAGCCGCTGCAGCACCGCCAGGGAAGCGGCAGCCTCCACGACAGGGCAACGACCCCCCGCCAGGAGACAGAGCGTATCAAGCGGCCACTGCCAGTGACCTAGTCCTGCTCCCCAAGGCCGGAGACCTCCGCCCGGGCATCCACGCCGTCCTGCAGCCCACGCCGTTGCTCCTTCGACCACTCCTTCAGAGATCGCTGCAGCTCCCTCGGGTCCGTGAAGAAGTGCGAGTGCCCCTGCCTGTTGATTCGGAGCCTCGCCGGGCCCAAGTCGCGGAGTTATTTTTTGTAGGGTGCGAACTGCCTGCGCTCCTCCTGAACCTTCGCCGTGAAGTCGGGATAGATGGAGATATCCATCCCTTCATATTGCAGCTTCCCCTTTTCCCTCGCCACTCGCAGGGCTGTGTCTCTGTCTCTATAATTCAGTAGTTTTGCTATTATGGGTCTTGCAGGCGCCCCAGGCTTGGGGCGAGGGCCCAACGAACGATGGGCTCTCTCAACAACAAACATTGGGGAGAACACGTCCTCTCCTAGCAGTGCCCGCAGCAATTTTTCCACGAAGAGTTCCATTCGCCCGGTGTGCGTCGATTCCGCCACACCGGTGATGCGGACGTTCGACCTCCTCGAACGGGCCTCCAAATCTTCGGACTTGTCCTGAATGACCTGCAGCAGCTTACTGAATTGCCTGCGGTCCGAGTCCCATGCCGTCTGTGCCTCCTCCACCTGTGTTATTCTCTGTTCGGACGCATCCAGCCGCTCAACATTCTTATCCACTCGTTCCGACATGCGGTCCATGCGGTATGTGAGCGCATCGAGCTTGGTGTCTATCGCGGTCAGACTGCCCTGCAGCCCTTTTTCCATTGCCGCCAGCATTGCCTTGATGTCGGCGCACATAGAGCTCTCCGCAGCCGCTCCATCTGGAGGCCGCGCCGGCGGTGCTTCGTCGGGCCCCTTCGGCTTACGGGGGTCAAAAGACAGTTTGGGCTGGGACTTATCGCTTTTGCCCATGGCGACGCTGAGGGTCAGCGGCCGGCGCGCGTCCGCCACTCCGGGGCAAAGTCCTGATCCTAGGGGGGCTGCGCTGCAGGTCACCCCCACCACGACTCGCAGATGTCCGGGGCGCCGACCACCCCGTATCACAGTTCCACTCTCTGGTCTCTCCCCGGTCACAGCCACCAGACTGGTTGCCGAGTCGTAGATCAGCCTGCGCCACTCCCAGTGTCCGGTCGCCACCTCAGGCCCGAGTGAGAGTGGGGCGCTCCCTGCCCGAGTCAGTTATTCCACGCTCCTCCACGTGTTCCGTCGCTATCCAGGACAGGGAGGGCGCCCCAGGGGCCGCGGCTGGTGACTGCTATTCACGATGGCTACACCCCAAAGGGCCGCGGCAGCAGACCGCTCCCCTCCGCACGACAGCCCCAGTTGCCCCTCCAGCACACACAGCCGGGCCACAGCACTGGTCGCGCAGTCTAGTCCTCCGGGCCGCCGCCGTCTCTCACCGGACCGTCCACGGCACAGACGTCGGGCTCCTGACAAGCAGAGGGTAGCAAAGGAGGGCGCCGCCGCATCAAAACACAGATCTGAGCAAGGAAGAACAGCAATCCCTCTGTAGTCTCCGCGGGCCTGGGTCAGCGCCTATGGTGCAGGGGGGGGGGGAGCGCGCCAACACCCGGGCAGTCCGCAAGTGCCCGTGGCTCCCGGGCACCCAGGTGCGGCACCAGTTCGCTTCCCTGCCGCCTCCCGTCTCGAGGGTGCCCCTCGGCCTGCGCCGCTCCCCAGGGCAGCCAGAGGGGGGGGGGCGATCCACACCAGCACGCCTGTCTCCCCCGTCGTCCGAAGCAAAGGTGTCTCGGGGGGGTCGCCGGGCCCAAGCTCCAGGGGTGACCAGGGTTCTACGCGGCGTGGGCAGCCGCTTCTGCCAGGGGGCCCAGGCAGCAATCCAGCCGGGGGGGAGGGGAGGGGGGGGGGGAGACACCACAACTGCCTCTCCGTACCCTATGCGGGTCCGCAACCCTCCGCTCGTGTGTCCGGTGCGCCTGTCTCTGCCACTCCGCCGTCTCCCGGGTTCTCGGCAGTCGGACCAGGACGGTCGGGTCCTCCCCCTGCAAGTCGGCTGCACGTCGCGTGATGCACGACGGGGAGAGCCACAGGACAGCCCGGGGATCACGGCCCAGTCCGCTCCTTCGCACAGCGCCCGCCGTTATCGGCTCTCCGGGCCTCGCTCACTGCCGCCGGGCCTCCGGGGTGACGCAGCCCAGTGCCGGAGGGAACCCCCTCGCCAGCTCTCTGTTCAGTGCCGCTGCTCAGGATCCTGTGGACGGATATTTAGGGGCTTAGAGCGGGAGCTCCGCGTTTACACGTCCGCCATAGCCGCCGGCTAGCTCCGCCACCCACACCCTGCAGGATTAACAGATGATATTTACCTCATTGTGTATTTCTGTACTCTTTGCATTTCACCTATTACTTGGTCTGGGATATGTTTTGGTATATATTGTTAAATATTGATAGAGCGCCACGTTATTCTGAAAATTGTAGGGGTACACCATAATCACTGTTAGTCAGCACCCATCTATGTTAATGGAACTTATTAATGTGTGAAATGTATCACTCAAATCTACTTATAATAGTGTGATTAGAAATGTAACCATGCCTTTCATGAAGAGCAATGTCGTAGTTCACTGCAAATGTATTTTAGTCGACGCATAATGATTGGTTTTCATGTAATGCGATGCATTAGGTTTAACGTGCACCATATTAAAGTCTGCACATGTAGTTTGCTTATTCATATATAAAGTGTGATGAAGTTAATGCTTATAGTGTGCTTTTAGAAGTGTGGGTTTAAACTGTGTAAAGGCCTGATCGCATATACGTTTAAAGAGAAAGGCCTGTTCATTTCTTATGTTAGCTTAAATATTGTAGGCCGAAAATGATTTCCATTGGTAAGGCTTTGGGGTTTCAGGACATTAGAACATCTTAGAGAAGTGGAAAGTTTCTCGTTCTCATGTTTGTGTTGCAGGTGCAAGGACACTTAGCTCGTTAGAGAGACTAACTCTTTGTTCTGGGAGTCAGGATGGTACGAGAAGCCAATATGGGAGTATACTGGAATGTAGGGATGATACTTTCGGCAGAGAAGGTGCCTGGGACCCAAGGTCAAGCTAACCGTCGTTGGAGGAAAGACAAGTTTCAGTGGAAAACTACTGGAAGAAGACCTGGCTGAAAAGGTGTGCCGGAGGACGTGTTCTACGTTTTTGGGATTTTTAATTAGGGACAGTGCCCCGTGGGTTGAGCAGTTGAGGTTTAGATATGGAGCTAGAAGGAGCATCTTAGAGCGAGCTCTGACTAAGTGAGTGCACTTCTAAGGAAGTCTTCACTTCTGACACCTTTTTACTCTTGCCTGGGAAAATGCTGAGTAGGGATGTCACCTGACTAACTGAATTCCTTTTTAGGTAAATGACTTCTAAAATAGAGATTGGAGTGATCATCGCTTGCCTAATGCTAATGGAGCTAACAATTCTTCGTATCCTGAGTCGGATGAGACTCCTGCGTAGAATATTCTTTGTATTAGTGCTCATTTATTTTGTTAACCTGGTGCTGAGGTGTTTGTTTGTACATCTATTTTTGGCTTTGTAATAAAGCCTTAAAATTTGAGATTCGGAGTCAGTGGTCATTTGGAGTTAAAATTTGATTTAGTTGATTATGTACTAAGAATTGAATTTCCTCCCCTCTACACTATTTAGCAGATAAAAAGATCCTGGCGACCTGAGAGGATTCTTGGTGATGGTAAGGTAGATAAGAATCCACTCGCTCTTGAGGCTTGAGCCGAGAGCAGGATAGCGCTTCTCTATTAATCATTGAACTACTGAATTACTGAACTGTATGCTTTGTGGTGACTGCCTGTATTTCTGTGCCTTTTTTTAACTGTTTTACCGTTCACACGCGTATTTTGCACGCCTGCTGTATTTGCACATAAGTATCTTAAGATTGTCATTTTTAACCATTGGGTCAGTTACATAAATTTTAGCCTCCGACTAACCTGCCTGCAGCCATCCCAGTCCCGAGCAGGCGCTTTCCTGTGGATTGGGCTCTCGGGGTCACGGCGGCCATTTTTGGTGGGAGGTCAGGTGGGCGGTCTGTCTAGGCTGGAGACTATTTCTATGGCACTGAAGCGGTCGCGCAGCGTCCACTCGCTCTTGAGGCTTGAGCCGAGAGCAGGATAGCGCTTCTCTATTAATCATTGAACTACTGAATTACTGAACTGTATGCTTTGTGGTGACTGCCTGTATTTCTGTGCCTTTTTTTAACTGTTTTACCGTTCACACGCGTATTTTGCACGCCTGCTGTATTTGCACATAAGTATCTTAAGATTGTCATTTTTAACCATTGGGTCAGTTACATAAATTTTAGCCTCCGACTAACCTGCCCGCAGCCATCCCAGTCCCGAGCAGGCGCTTTCCTGTGGATCGGGCTCTCGGGGTCACGGCGGCCATTTTTGGTGGGAGGTCAGGTGGGCGGTCTGTCTAGGCTGGAGACTATTTCTATGGCACTGAAGCGGTCGCGCAGCGTCCACTCGCTCTTGAGGCTTGAGCCGAGAGCAGGATAGCGCTTCTCTATTAATCATTGAACTACTGAATTACTGAACTGTATGCTTTGTGGTGACTGCCTGTATTTCTGTGCCTTTTTTTAACTGTTTTACCGTTCACACGCGTATTTTGCACGCCTGCTGTATTTGCACATAAGTATCTTAAGATTGTCATTTTTAACCATTGGGTCAGTTACATAAATTTTAGCCTCCGACTAACCTGCCCGCAGCCATCCCAGTCCCGAGCAGGCGCTTTCCTGTGGATCGGGCTCTCGGGGTCACGGCGGCCATTTTTGGTGGGAGGTCAGGTGGGCGGTCTGTCTAGGCTGGAGACTATTTCTATGGCACTGAAGCGGTCGCGCAGCGGACGCGCGCAGCGGGCGCGCCGCTGGCGCGCCGAAGGCGCGCCTAAGGCGAGCCCGTCTGCGCCCGTCCGCGCTCGACCCGTGCTCAGTGCCAGTCATGCTGCTCGACAACCCTCCCAACCGATTAAGCCCTGGACTCGTAACCAGCTGCTCGCCTTGTCAATGCCTCAATGTTCTGCGCCTATGCGCTGCGCTCCAGACACCATATCATTTACAGGCAGAGGACAGGTAGAGTTTCATTGTGAGTCTTGCAATTTTAAGTTTGATAGAGGTGGGGAGGCCAGGACACGTGATAGGGATTTGGGGCCATCTCGTGTTGTCTTTCCACACAATCGGAAGGATGATCAGCAGATTAGGGCCGGTCTGATCAATTGCAGATCTCTCCCTAAACATGCTGCAGACATTTGGCTACTATTGAAGACCCACGATTGGGACATACTGTTTGTGACAGAAACGTGGCTAAGAGAATGCTCCAACGCTATTAGCTTAGCGGTCCCTATGGGCTATAGGCTGTGCAATGTAAATAGGAAAGACAATAGGTTGGGAGGAGGGCTCGCTATAATCCTAAGGGAAGAGTGGGATATGAACTATATGGAAACTGAAGGCCTGGGACCTATTGAAGCCATGGCCTTTCACATCAAATTCTCCAACAAATCCTCAATGGCGGGACTATTGGTTTACAGACCCCCTAATACATTGGCCATGTATTGGCAAGTGTTATTTGACTGTATTGCCAACCTATCTTTACGCTATTCTAATTTCACCGTCCTTGGTGATTTTAATGTCCATATGGACAATGTTAGCTGCCCTCTAGCCAACCAATTAGAAGAATCCCTGAGTAGTCTTAACTTAGCGCAAAAAATATCCTCTCCTACTCACGCAGCTGGTCATACCTTAGACCTTCTCTTCACCAATGATCCCCTTCTTACAGTTGAAGAGCTGCTCCCGGTTACATGGTCCGACCACATGGTGGTCCGGTTCAGCCTGAGTTATAGGTGTGCGAACAATCTCAGCAAACCTATGATAGAAAACAGGAGGAACTGGAAAAAAGTTACGCTGCAATCCATGAGAGAAGTACTCGACAAGACCTCCCCTACTTTGTCTGGGAATCCGGATCGGGACACCTCTCTTGTCACTACATGGGTCAGGGAAGCCTTAGACTTATTGGCCCCGATTAAACCTTGTAAGGTGGTGAGGAATAAACCATCTGCACCCTGGTTCAATACGGAGCTTCGTTGCGAAAAGAGTCATTGTAAGAGACTTGAGCGTATTTGGAGAAAGAATTATGACTCCACTGCAAAAGAAGTTTATAAGATAGCCCTAAAAAAATTCCATACATTAAAACGTAAGGTTATGAGAGATTACATGGCTAAACAAATCATGAACACAGATAATCCTTCCAGAGAGATTTTCAGGATAGCGGAGGGCTTTCTGAAACCTATAGCCATTAAGAGTCCTATCACACCTTCCCTGGATCTATGTGAGCAACTGGCCACTTTTTTTCAGGACAAAATTCTGACGATCTATTCCACCTTTCCTTCAACCGGTATTCGTGTTCTACCTCTGACTAGTACGGCAGCCAACTGGACATCTTTTCGCAGATTTGAGAAGGCAGCCTCTCTGAAGGAACTTCAGGAAATTAAGTCTGGCTCCCCTCTGGACCCCTGCCCGGCCAGAGTGTTTAAACTCCTAGCTCCTCTTCTTAACGATTCCTTGAATTCACTTTGGAATTCTTCCTTGGAAACGGGTATCGTCCCATCGGAATGGAAAAAGGCTCTGGTCCGACCAATTCTTAAAAAAGAAGGCGCCGACCCTTCGGAACTTAAACATTTCAGGCCCATATCACTTTTGCCAGCCCCTGCAAAAATCCTTGAAAAAGAAGTCCAGAGACAACTCTCGGACTTCCTTGAATCCAATAATCACCTCCATGATTCACAATCAGGATTTAGGGCGGGTTATAGCACGGAAACTGCTCTACTGGAAGTCACCGAGTCGATCCGTGAAACCCTGGATCAAGGCAGATGTGCAATGCTGGTTTTGTTGGACCTATCTGCAGCGTTCGACACGGTTTCCCATGAGATTCTCCTACATAGATTACACCGAATAGGAGTGACGGGGACCGTGTTGAATTGGTTTCAGTCTTTCTTGGAGGGGAGGTCACAACAGGTTGCTATACACCCTCATGTTTCCAGTTCTAGATCCTTGGCGCAGGGGGTGTCACAGGGCTCGGCATTGAGTCCGACGCTCTTCAATGTCTATCTCGCACCCCTTGCTGACATCATTGAGAAATGGGGGGTACGAGTTGTCTCGTATGCAGACGACACGCAGCTGATCTTCTCCTTTAAGGAAAATAGTGACGTAGCTTTTATCAACTTTAAGCAATGCCTATTAAACATCTCCTCCTGGATGACTGAAAATTGTCTTAAGCTAAATGCTGATAAGACGGAGGTACTATTTTTCAACCAATCTTCTCCTCCCCGGACGGAGCTATGGTGGCCAGCAGAACTGAACCCGCCCCCAACACCGGTAACGGCGGCTAGGAATCTAGGGGTCAGGTTTGACTCGCAACTGTCTGGCAAGGCTCAAGTCATGCATATCTCCTCCCAATGCTTTTGGAGATTGAAGACACTTAGAAGATTCCTACGCTTCCTTCCTATGAACTGTAGGAAGGCAGTGGTGCATGCCCTTATCACTTCCCAACTCGACTACGCCAACAGTTTGTATATTGGCCTTCCGGATTACTTGATGGGTAGACTGCAGCGTATCCAAAACGCTGCAGCCAGGCTGTTGAGGAATGTGCCTTTACGGTATCATATCTCGCCTCATCTGCAAAGCCTGCACTGGCTGCCGGTAAGGAAAAGAGTGCAGTTTAAGGCCCTTGTCTTGGCTCACAAAGCAACGAGAGGGGTTGGACCCTACTACCTGAGACAGAGACTTCAGAAATATCTTCCCTCAAGAACTCTCAGATCCTGCAACCAAAATCTTTTAATCATTCCGAGGTTTAGAAAGGCTAGGGCAGGTGGGCGTGCTTTCTCAGTGAAAACTACAATGTTATGGAACACCCTACCCAATGATCTCAGACAGCTGGACAGGGAACTGCCATTCAGAAAGGCCCTCAAGACTTGGTTGTTCAGAATGCCTTAGAGATCGTTGCTATCCTCCTCCTGCTCTATCCCTTGCACCTGTAGGATGCTAGCGCCGGGACACTTCCGTCGGAAGTAGCTGTCGCGCTCTATAAATATATATAAAAAAGAATCCGTATTTATCAATATTTTGAGGACATACAGTAGACCCTAATTCCTCTAGCTCCCCCTTTTTTGTATTACCAAGGTGCTCAGTTTCTGTCTTTTTAGCCACAGATCGGGACAAGTCTGTGTATTTATTTATTTCACATTTTTATGTCTCGAACCAAATCGGTGTCAGTGCGCTTTACAGTTAAACAAGAAAAATCAAGAAATCTCCTTACACAAAAAAGGAAAATGCTGGAAACTGAGAAATACTTTAAACTATGAATTCGTGGAAATGTGCAAAGGAGGTACTAAAAAGGATAGCGTATGGAAGGAGGGAGAATAAAAAGAGGAGGCAGGTAGGACAAAAGACAAACGCGAGGTGCTGAAATGATGATCTAGAAGGGGATGGAATTTGATTGGGAGAAGACTGAGGCATAAGTAACAAAAACAAGTCACAAGAGTAAAGGAGGTTAAATGAATTTGGAGCACAATGATGTGGGAGTGACAAGAAGTGAAAAGTAGAACAGGGTGCACCAAAAGGATGAAGAAAGCGGTGAAAGGTATAAAGACGACCTGTTGTAAAAGATAAAGGATGGGAAAATGGAGGAACAGGAAGAGAGAAGAAAAGTAGGGCAGGATTAGGAAAGTTGAAATTTGAAGACAAGTACACAGTAGGGGTTATAGTTAATATAGAGGTGGAAAGAAAGAGGCGGGGGCTAGCATTGAAGGGCTGGGCAGAAAGAGAAAGAATAGCAGCTACTGATCTAGCACAGCGGGTAAAACAGCGTTCCATGAGAGAGACCTGTCTTTAAGTGCAACAGTGCAATTCACCAACGTGTTGAATCAGCCTCTTCCATCCACACACCACTCTGGTCCAGGGCAGATCTTTATCACTACAGACTCCATCTGCCTCTAGAAATTGTTTAGTTGTGACAGATATCAGTGATCAGCTCCTGCATGTGCCCAATACTTTAATTCTCGCCCCCTCTCTGAACACCTTCAGGAAGACCCTCAAGACCTGGCTTTTTGGCTAATGGAGTTGCGACCCTCCCCCCAGCGCCTTGAGACCCTCACGGGTGAGTAGCGTGCTCAACAACCCCTGATTGATTGATTGATTGATTGATTGATCCTTGACCTGCCCAGTGGTGTCTCTTCTCTGTGCGTCTGGATGAGAAAGCTTGCTGTTTCCACATTATGTTATGCCTGGAAGGGCCAGAAGTCCCTAAGTTAGATATGTGCATCCTTTAATTGATGTATTTACCAAGCTGTTGTACTGTGACCCTCCACATGTCTAATGTGCTCCTAAGGTTCATCTTGTTGTACTGCAACCCCCCTCAGTGACAGTATGTGGGGTCACATCACTCATCAAACAATCATTGGTGCATCAAGGGTGCTATGGGCCTATTACAATCAAAGAAATACCACCCATTTCCTTGTTTGGTAGAAAAAACACAGCTACTAACTCGGATGAAGTGGGTCCTTCACACGCCTAAGACCTACCACTGCCCTTGTTGCACTATTGATAGCTACGTCCCTGCACACAATTCAGTCTAAGAATGGATAGTAGAATGCCAATTACCACTGCAATGTATGCCTTCAGGGTCATCTTATGCCCTGTAAAGCAATACAAAGGAAGACTGCTGTCTGGTGTCCAGTTTAGAAAGAAATATACCCTGAGTTATCAAATAAATGAACACACTGCTTCATGTATGAACACATCAAAGACAAACCTCTGTATCACAAGATTATGTGTGGGAACAGGACACTGTATAAGGCAGGCCTTGAAACGTGCAGTCAAACACATCCGTCGAGGACTAAACAGTAATGCAGATACTGTGACTTCTGTTGCCTCAAAAACATGTGGACACCTCTGTGACTCCATTGGGAAACATTACTCTCTTATTACAAGCAGTGTCATGAGAAGCATTACTCTTATGTTACAAGCAGTTGTATGAGAAACATTACTCTCTTATTACAAGCAGTGCCATGAAAAGCATTACTCTTATGTTACAAGCAGTTATATGAGAAACATTACTCTCTTATTACAAGCAGTGACATTGACAACGTTACTCTTATAACAAGCAGTGGCATGGGAAACATTACTCTCTTATTACAAGCAGTGACATGGACAACATTACTCTTATAACAAGCAGTGGCATGGGAAACATTACTCTCTTATTGAAAACAGTTACATGAGAAGCATTACTCGTATAAAAAGCGATGGGGTGAGAGACATTACTCTCTTATTACATGAAGTGACATGATTGCCCACTTTGCGCAGACACAGCAGGATTCTTTAGTCTCTCCAATCATGACAGCACCTAATACCGTGAACAGCACAGACACCGTCCACTGAAGGGGTGTAGATTTGCTGCTACAAGTGACATCAGCAGGTCCGCTCCAAACAGTCAGCATATCATGTACACTGGCACTGAAGGAAAACGCAGCTATGACGCTGCAGAAACTATTCACTATCCATTGTGGGATAGCTCTGGTGCGAAGTAATAGCTGCCCATCTGGTGCTGAATTTGATAAATGGTGACTCAATCAGGGCACATGAATTTGTGAAGAGAGTTGTACGATATCACTGCAACATGCGACCCACAATGATCACCAGTGAAGTACGACGTGCCACAAATATAGTATTGTTTCACTAGACATAGGGGCATGAAATATAAAATGAAATACCAGCATTTGTAAAGTGCACAGCTACCTCCGGAGAGGTGTCCCGGCGCTGGGGGCCGTTGGGAGGATTAAGCGAGCTATTGCCCAGAGTCACATGGTGCTGGGCTAACCTGCCACCGGTGCCGGCGATCGAACCGTGAACCCCGTGGTCCGGGGTCAGGCACCCTGTGATGCAGTGCAGCACAGCATATCACCTTGCTGTGCTGCGTCACTGGGAAAGGGCAGGAATGTGCCGCGTTTAAAAGAATACAGCGCATTTCTGTCTTTGTCCCTGCGCTGGTGCCACTTTGGCTGCCTAGCGCCAACGCAGGCACCCTTGCACCATTGTGCAGAATGCAGCAAAGATTGAAAGAGGAAGTAACAAGGAGAAATAAAGATATTTCTCCTTGTTATGCCTCACCTGGGAAGGCATAGCATTTTGGGGCATTCCCAGGTGTACTACTTTTGATAAATCTTGTAATGTGTCAAAAACCATGGATGTTGCATGGGAACACCCATGCAACACACATGGAAACCCTCTCTGGCACAGAGTAACACAATGCAGCTGTTTGCGCTGCTTTGCCTTACTCCAGATTTAGGAAGCCGCTCAGGGCCACGAAAGGTGGCTTTGCATGGCTCCATAAATTACACTTACCTGGCTGAAGAGCCCTAATTCGGCCAAAACCAGCCCTAGGTTGCTTGTGTTCCAGTTCAGGGAGGACCTGGCCAGGAAGGTTGGGCTGGACTGTTCCCATGAGATGCAGGGTCAAGACCGATTTGCATATGGCTCGGTGCAAACTGAGGTGGCATGTTGGGCAAAAAATTATGGATTGAGATGCTGCCCGAGAGATTGCCAGTGGCTGAGATTAATTAAACTTTCCAAAAATCACCTTGTTGTTTTTACATTGGTGCCAATAGATGATAATAGCAAAATGTGAGTTACTGTTTCGCATGCCCGCATTTTACAGGGAAGGGTTTGGCCATACTGAGAGAAGTGGTGGCATGTCAGTTGAATTACAGGTATGCAATCTCAGTAGAGAAACTTGGATAGCCAAAAATATCCCAGAGCCGCCTAAAAATGTGCTAGCAACTAAGATCTAGCCGCATTGATGTTTTTTGGGATCCTCAAGTAAAAAATGGTGTTCTGTTCTTGTAAATCTGACAGGCCGGGTGCCTCACTCTGAACACCGTTAAAGCGGCCATCTAGTTTGGGGGGAAACGGTTCTCCTTGCCCAGACCTTCATCTCTACCAAACACCAACAACAGGCAGTCGAATCTTTGTTTGCGGATTCCAGGTGGTCCTTTTAGATTTAGTATAGGTTATTTAACTGGATGACCCCTTTAGGAAACACCTGCCGAATGGCGAAATTACAAAAATCAAGGAGGAGTTTTTTATTTGGTTATTTGGATCACTGGTTTGGTAGGGAGTTTTCACTGTTGCACTGCCACATTCTTTGTGCTTTATGCTTTTTCGTGTGTCTCTGGATAGGGAGATATCGCTTATGTTCTTGTCAGTCTCTTGTGAAAACGTCCTCTGAACAGTTGAAAATCTCTATAAATATAATAACACTGGCGTGGACCTTTCAGTTTCTTCATCTGGTCATCGAGGCAGTGTTCATGGACGTCATTTAGAGGTCACCAGGGGTCGCAGTTGCAACCCCTGGCATGCCCCTTGTGACCCCTGGCATGCCCCTTGTGACCCCTGGCACTTCCTTTGAGACCCCTGACGTCGGTAGTGGCAAAATCAGTGCCAGGAACAGAAGCAGCTCATCCTTATGGTCATCAGTGGGGGCTTCACTCTCCTTATTTCTTGTCAGTTTTTTTTATTATACTAATAGTGAAAAATATTACTTTACCCTGTATTAGTTTAGTAAAAAATGTACAAATAGGTGACATTTGACTTTCCCTGGCAACTAAGGTAAGTAAAAATAAAATGCTTTTAAATATAGATATGTTGTGTGTGTGCTTGCAGTTTTGAGTGTGTTTGTGTTAGAGTGTGTGTATGTGTGAATGCATGTGTAAGGTGTGAGTGGAAGCGAAGGTCAAAGGGCATGTGAGGTCACTTCTGCTACCCCTGGCATTTTGGTGCATTGACGTCCATGGTAGTGTTCCACCCCCGTCAGGCTGTGTTATTACACTGAAGAGGGGGATCAACAACTTAGGGGCCAGTAATGAACAAGGCACAGTAGTATAGCTGCGGAGGACCCCAGCCTACTGGAAACATATTTGATCGGGTATGGACTCCACTTCAATTTTCACATAGAAGTTTCTCCTGCTGAAAGCTTGAGTAAACAGGTTCAGAATAGGGACAAAACATGTGGGAATTAGCTGATAATTGTGAGACCTCGATGTTAGTTCCAATTTCAGGTCTCAAAATCTGTACCTTATGACACAAGGTCAGAAATACCGACCCACAACAGTAATTTCAGCTCCGGTATTCCTGTGACTCCTGCACTGCGCATCTTGTAATCGGGACCTCATTCTTTTTTCAAGATCTTCCTTCAAGAAGGTATCTGGACAACTCTTTTGGAAGATGGTAACCTAATTTTTTTAAGCAAGTCAAATCTTTAGGAACCTTCTTCCTAATAGGGGACACTATTTCAACCTTTCATGGGGTCCCAGTTCCTTATGGACTTTTGGCTTTGTGCTATATTCCATCAGCCCTGCTTTTGTTTTCTAGATAAAATAAAGAATGGACCCTTTCCACCTTGCAGTATGTGTATCAGCTGTTTTCCTACTGTATGATTACTTTTTCGAAAATCACTGATCAGTGTGAGAACAATTTGTGTATGCATTGGCATCTGTATAGATCAAACCTACCTGGGGAGCAATAGAATGCTGTTCCTTCAAGAGTGGATTTATAGTAGGCCTGGGCGAAAATTTTGTTCCGTTCGCGGAAATTGCGATAATTTGACATTTTCGCGTTCCGCGGAGAGCGCGAAAATGTCAAAAATTCCGGTTTCCGCAGCTTGGCGATAATTTGTTTCTTTCTCGCGCTGTAAAATAATACATTCTCGCGCGCGTGCGATCGCCTTACCTGAATCCCTGCGTTCGCCGACAAGTTTTCTTGATCCGGTCGCGTTCTCCATGAGATGTTGTATTGTTTTTAGCCATTTGCGCTGTCTCGCGACAGTTCGCGCCCGCAGTGACGTCATGCATCGCGCGATCACGTCTTTCTTCTCGCGATCATGCACCGCAAGGCAACTCAAAACAAGATGGCCGCGCCCGCAAGCAACCACATGGGTAAGTTGGCGACCCGCAACCATGCAGAAAATCTCGCGAACATGCCGGAAAAAAACTTCCGCATCTTCGCGATATTTCCGCTTGTTTGCGATAATTGAAAACATTTTCGCGATTATTTGCGAAAGTTAATTTCGCAAATTCCGCCCACCCCTAATTTATAGCTCTGATTTGCACAATTATATATTTCACATGCCTGCTCACCCCCGTGGTAGCTTGACCCAAGCAGATAGGCTTTTCTCAGAACCAGTCTAAAGCAAAACAAGACCAAATGACAAAAATCCACAATACAGTATTAAAAATATGATTCTCAAAAGGTAGAAACAGTTCAGTTCTAAGAAAATGTGAGATGCAACACTTTTACACAAAGTACCTTGGATGCGTTGAAAAATGCAAGCGAAAAGGGTAGCAGGGAAGGTGACGCATTGGTTCCTCACACTCAGGAAAGATGATGCATTGGTTCCTTGCTCCGGGGGAGGTGATGCATTGGTTCCTTACCAGAGAAGGTGATGCATCGGTTTCTTAATGCTTGGGGAGGTGATGCATCGGTTTGTTACTGCGTCCCCCAATGATGTGACAGACTTGGCGCTTCGATGCGATGCGTGACGAGCCGGTGCGATGTGTCGGTTCTTTTCCAACTTGGCCTACGTCAGAATCGGTGCGGTGATCTCAGACGTCGGCGATCGGTGCTCAGGATTCGTCGCATGGCAGACACTTCAACCGGGAGCAGGCTCTCTGTCGGTTCTTCGGTGGCGGCGATGCGTCAGAAATTTTCTCTTGCATCGCTGCAATGCATAGGAAACAGGCAATGCATTGATTTTCACTGTTGTTGCAGTTTCCAGTCCCAAAACAACCTCCAGAGGCCCAGAACACTGGCAGGTACCCACCAGGAACTCTCTTCCTGATGAGTTATCAGGCCTTGTGTCTCACTCTCTTTTCCGTAGGGCCTTGAAAACCTGGTTGTTTACACAAACTGTGATATGATTTTTCTATTCGGCTGCGCACTAGTCCTCTGTAGCGCCTTGATGCCCTTGGGCTAAGTTTTGCGCTTTATAAATTTAACATTCATTAATATTCAGGTACCTCCCAGTAGATCAAAACTCCCAGCAGAGGAGTTTGAGGGGGGACTGGGGATGAAGTTTTTGTGTCCCTGAGACTTCAGAACAGGAGGCAAGCTCAATTCAAGCCCTTGGAGATCTTCCTCAAGCAGGGGACACAGCAAACAGCAAAGTCCTTTCTCCTTTCCTTGGCAGAAAGTAGCCACTGCAGGCCAACCCCAGACAGCAAACAGCACAGGGGCAGTATTCCTCCTCAGTTTCTCCGGCTCTTCTCCATGGTAAAGGTTCCTCTTGATTCCCAGAAGTGATCTAAAAGTCTGGGGTCTGGGCCCCAATATTTATAGTAAACATCCTTTGTTCTCTGGTGGCAGAGAGACCCTGTGCTTAGTTAAAACCAGTTCTGTTCACTCTGGTGCAGCTTCCTGGCAGGAGGTGGGGACAGCATTGTCCTGGGCAGACCAGGCCAATTCAGATTAAAGGAAATCTCCTCCCCCTATTCTAAATGCAGCCCAGGTCTATTCATCCCAGCCCAGACTCATCCAGACTCTCTGGAGCCCCTGCACCTCCCCAGCCCCTTTCACTCCAAAGCCTGACAGTCAATACACATCCTAGAGGAGGAACACAGTATGGCTAAGCAAGAAAATACCTACTTTCTAAAAGTGGTATTTTCAAACCCAGAATGTAAAAATCACCCTCACTAAAAGATGCATCTTAACATTCTGAGTTCAGGCATATCAAACTTTATTTCCCTATCTTGTTCCCAGGGGTAGTTATGCTTATAAGTTGTTATAAGCAAACTCCCCATTCTATCCCATGGGAACAGATAGCCTTGCAATAGTGGAAAAAGGAATTGGCAGTATTTCACCCTCAGGACATGCCACACACATCAGGTATGTCCTACCTTTCACATACACTGCATCCTGCCCACAGGGGTACCTTGGGCCTACATTAGGGGCATTAGGGGTAACTAACATGTAATAAATGGGAAGGGTAAGGCCTGGAAAGTGGGTACACTTGCCAAGTCGACATGGCAGTACTAGATTGCACACAGGCACTGCAATGGCGGACTTGAGGTACATTTACAGGTTGCTTATTTGTGTGGCACAATCAGTACTGCAAGCCCACTAGCAGCATTTGATTTACAGACCCTGGACACACACAGTGCACTGTACTAGGGACTGACTAGAACATAAAATAGCCAATTATGGAAAAACCAATCCATAACAACAATTTACAAAGGGAGCACTTGCACTTTGGCACTAAATAGCAGTGGCAAATTGCCCAAAGCATCTAGACCAGCAAAACAAAGTCAAACACAGAGCACTTGGTACTGGTGTCACACTTTAAATCCTCATTCAACTCTTGTTGAAGTGACGGTTCACCTGTGTGTTTATTTGCTGGGGCTGCGGACTGCTGAAAGTCTTCTGGGCTGTATAGGAAGCAGTGCCCATGACGCATCCATCAGTACACCTGAACAACCTCAATCCATGGAGCCTGTGGTGCTGGTGAAGGTGCAAACCCACATGCTGAGATTTCCCAAGGTTGCGGTTATGCAGTCCCACCTAGACTGAGGACAGATACAGTCCAGGTTAGGCCAAGGGTAGTCAGACCAGTTGTAGTCCTAGTCGGACCGGAGGATAAATGCATCTCTGTCCAGACATCGATCACATCAGTCATAGCCCCCAGTGAGGCCTACTGCAATCTTGGAAATTGGAGCCCCAATCCCAACCACCCTGTTGGAGCTTCCATCCTGGCCTACAGCAATCACGTAGTTAAAGCCCCGACTGGGCCTATGATGATCACACAGTTGTGATTCCCATAGGAGACATGGTGAAAGATTGGGAGGCCTACAAGACATATGGGACCTTCCTAACTTGCTCTCATGGGTTATGCAATCTGTGAATGTTCCACGGCCACCGGGTACACCTTGGGCATCTCTTCTCATGGGCACTCTCCTTTCTCTATAAGCAGGCAGTCTTCCAGGTGCTTTAGGGAAAATCAACAGCTCCATCAGAAATTGCAGACTTCAGGTGATGCAATGATGAGAGAACTGGCAATCAAGCGGATATCAGGCCTGGTTGTAGAGAAGTCCTTTGAGTACCTGGTGGAGCATGTCCTTCCCTTTTTATAATGGAGTTGGAATGGAAACAAAAGGGTCTAGTTTGGGTCCCACTTTTATACGTAATTTCCAGAAGGGAATGTGGATCTCAAATTTTAGAACCAGTTAGGGTTCTCCTTTTAAATATCTCCTCAGGCTGCTTTCCAGAAACAGACTTTGTGTTGAGTGATATTTTTCACAGCAGGTTGCAATGGGCCTGTCTACAACCAAGAGAGAGTAATCAGTGACATACAATAGGGCATGCCTGACCTAGAAATGTTCTCACCATAGAAAATAGAGGCAATACACTTCCACTGTCTGGGATCACAGTCCTAACCCTTTGCGCTGTGCTATGCCATGCCAGCAGCATCCTAGATGGATCCCACTGGCCTTTGTTCCAAGGCTCTCTCATACATGCAAATGATTCCTAGACGTTTTCAGGTTTTACATAGCTTACAGCTTGTAGCATCTGGAAGCTACAATGCACAGTTGTAGTTGCATAAGAGATATCCAAAAGTGACTTATGCAGGATTGTTAGGAATTTTCTAAATACAATGTTGAAAAGAATTCATTCTCATATTGCATTTCCAAGTACCTTTGCACAGTTGGAAGCTGCAAAAATCTAGTTCTTTGGTGTAGCTCATTTTCGCCAAGTGATTGGATGTGTGTATGATACCCATGTTCTAATATGCCCACCCTCTGAAACAGAGTATGTATATTGACATAAAAAATAGACACTACTCCTTAAATATCCTTAAATATACAATTAGTGTGTGATGCCTTGAGTTTGATCTCAGACCTAGTTGTCCGATATCCAAAGAGCACACATGACCACTGCTCCCTTTAAGGTGGGTGCGCAACCTATTTCACTCCGAGTGCGCAGTGTCTTCTTTGGAGTTCGCACACACACAGCACATCCCAGAGAGACAAGTGTTCATGTTAATCGCTGCGGAGATCAACATGACTACTTAAAAAAAGTAGACAATCTGCCCCCAGCCATGCTCTATTAAGAAAGGGCATGCAGCAAGACTAAAACCACAACCTGTGCTTTCACAATCACTAGCATATATTAGTGATTGTGAAAGCACACATCGTGCTTTTAGGCTTGCTGCATCCCTTTTGTTAACAGAGCTCAGGAGTTTGTGTACCTTTTTGAAAGTTTTCATGTTAAATGCAGCCCCGTGTATTAGCATGCCGGGTGCTGCAATTAACATGAAAGCTTTCAAAAAGGCACACAATCTGTCGCACTCTATTAACAAAAGTCATGCAGCAAGCCTAAAAGCACGATGTGTGCTTTCACAATCACTAGTATATGTTAGTGATTGTGAAAGCACACGTTGTGCTTCTGGACTTGGTGCATGCATTTTGTTAATAGAGAGTGACTGCGGGCAGATTGTGTGCATTTTTTAAAGTATTCATGTTAATTGCAGCACCTGTCATGCCTATACACGGCACTGCAATTAACATGTATACTTTAAAAAATGCACACAATCTGCCCACAGCCACGCTCTATTAACAAAAAGCATGCGGCAAGCCCAGGTCTTTAAGTGGGCCGTGTCCTGCCGATACTCAACACCTGCATTTCTTAAAAGCAGGTGGTGCTGAGACGGGTCCCTATCAGGCTCTTCATTCTTGCCTTCACCCTCAGGGTGAAAAAAAAATCTCTCTTTGTTTTTGCCCTCACTCTCAGGGTAAAAATAAATCTCAACTCTGCAGCAGTGCAACTGCTCCAAGCCTTCTTTCCTTTTCAATCTAAATAACTGACTAACAGGCCTGGGCGTAGTTCGCAGAGTTTTGCTACGCAAAACTCCGCGAAGTTACAAAAAAACTCTGTGGAGATCCGCAAGTGGCGGCATGCAGTGCGAACTGCCGTTCGCATTGGTCTTCCTGACGCTCTGGTAGAAATTCTGCCCGAGCAGCAGCCCGTGCTCGTGAACTTGCCGTTAGCGATCTTGAGCGGGGAAAAAACTCTGCTGCACTATGCGAAGCTCCGCAAACGGAGAGGAGTTAACCGCCCAGGCCTACTGACTAACATATCCACCACTCAAATTACCTTCATATTTCACTATACTAATTCACCACCAATCCTTTGTGGGTTCTGGAGTAGCTTGCTACTCACCAAACAAGCTCTTCAATGCCTTGTCAGGGGTAGTAAGCACTATATAAATGCAATTACAATACAATACAGTAGATCTGGATGCAATGACAAAGGCAGCACAATAACAGTCAGGTGGCTCACTATGCGAAGCATAGATTTTTTGCTTACATGTTTTTAAGCCATGCCCTTAATTGTATCAGCCACACTCCTTTGAGAAACCCCCCAGTTTTTCCATCCTAATTAAAGCCCTGAGCAAGCCTAAAAGCATCACACGTGCTTTCAGAATCACTTACATGTAGTAGTGATTCTGAAAGCACACGTGGTGGACTTCTACGTACATTCCTCCCCCTGCATATCCAGGAAACCATTTTCAGAGCTGATAAATGAACTCATGATTATAAGTTCTGAAGTGTAGAGTGATCCCCACCTGGTAGTGCCAGCTCTATTCTGCAGAGAGTCCTGCACTGATGAACTTGAATAATTCTTAAACAGATTGTTGCAAATAGCATTTTCCTTTCATTTATTTTTAATCTGAGTAATGTGTGAGGGTCTATTACTGACATTTTAGGACAAATGTGCTTTTGTTTCATGCAACATCTATAACTAAATGTTTCTTTTAGATCCAAACAGGATCTCAGATATAAGAAATGAGAGGATGTCACAGTGATTATTTGCAGTAGTATTAGTGAGCATCTACTGTGTTACAATATTGGAAAAATACATCACTATCCCTGAATATTACCTATAAACACAACTAGAATTTGAACTAGGGTGTCTGTGCACTGTTTGTGATCTGGCCAAAGAGGTCATTGGAGAGCTGAAACTGGATCGTAAATTCAAAGCTGATCCATACAGGGTCCCCCAAAATATGTTTGGCCTAGGGCGCTCAAAATCCTTAAGATGTCCCTGAGCTGCTGCTGTGTAGTTGGTTAGGAAAGCAGAGGTTCACTGGTGTTGTGGAATGAGGTAGGTTGCCCCAGTTTCCTAATAAATATTAGTGTAGCTTTGTCATGGTTGCAGATGCTCTTCACTGCACCTGTTTGTTTCCAACATGACACAACCAGTGTACAACCAGTCACCAACATGAAGGTCTTCCCCAGGGCTGGAATGGCCGTACCAGGCATCGGCGTTTCCCAGAAGGATGGAGAGTGGGGGACAGTTTTGGAGCAGTGGGGGACAGTTTTGTTTCTGGGGGCAGTTTTGCAGCGATGCTGCAAAATCTGCCCCCAGTAACAATAGCAGCAGTGCTGGGGACCAGATTTGTTAATCAGTAGTGCTTGACACCTGTCCCTGCCCCTCGGAGGGTGGAGGCAGCTCTGACAAAATCGCCAGGGCTGCTTTGGGTTCTCTGCCCAGCCCTGCAGCCCCATCAAGCAGGCTTCCTGCATTCCAGTACCTAGAGCAGTCATCTCCACAATCAAGCAGAAAGCTGCGTGTCAGAACCCTTGTCGCTGCACCCACATGGCGGGTCGGGTTCTTGGCGCACATAGCTTGGCTGCAGCGCACAGAGACCTTACACTGGTGCACACAGAGGAAAACAATTAGAGGGATCATTGCTCATGACTCATACATCTTTAGATACTGTGGACTATATGAGTGACTATCAAGAGGAGAGCTTGGACACAAACAGTTGTTAGGTAACTGTTATTGTTATTTAACTGAGCAGAATGATGTTATTATATATCTAGAGCAAATCTTTGGCCCACAAGCACCTAGACCAATGAGGTGCAATTCTGCTCACATGCAAACAAACAAGAAGCATTATATAGTAGACATTTAGCTTACAGAAAGACAAATTCTGATGGCCGTGCAAAAGTGAGGCCCTTAGAATATGATACAGTAACGTGGTATGAAATCATAAACACCTGTGCCATGTTTCACATTTTAGCCAGCCGAAAGAGACGTTCACTGGACCCTGCAAGAGATGAATCAGATGAAGATTATGTTGAAAACCCTCTTCAAATACCACCCCAGGAAATACTGCCATTTGAGTTGCAAAGGGGCTTGGGCACATGGATGATGTGATTAACACCTTCTTTCAAGGTGCATAATCTTAAAGAATGAACAAATAAAAAGTATAGCTCAGCAAACATTGTTTTCTGTTTATTCACAAATTTAAATGAAGATGAAGAACAGTGTGATTTTCAACATATTAATCAGGATTTGTGAAAAAACGGTACTTGTTAAACATCAAGAAATCAGACCAATTATCTATTTTTCAATTTGCACCTTTGTCGTTCAGTAATTGGCCTATAGGTGGAATGCTATGCAGCCCCTCCTTTTCCTTCCCCTTTGAAGCTTCTAGTGTGCTTTAGCGTTGCAGGCTAACCAAGCAAACACAAGGAGATGATGGATGGAGCGCTGAAACTTTTCAGATTCTCACTCCCAGTCACAGATCTGGGTTGAATCCATCATCGTTCTTTAGCTCACTTTGCCACCCCAGTTCAGACACAATCAGTCTTGACCCTGTGCCTCATGGGAACAGTCCAGCCCGAACTGCCAAGCAATGTCTTCCCTGGACCGGAAACAAGCATCCTTGGTCCGGTTTCGGGCTAACAGCCTTCATCAGCCAGGCTCGCTTGAATCCAGTGTCAAAGTGATCAAGGGACCCACATCTGGGCATACCATGCCAACTTAGGGCGCACAAAGCAAACACAAGGAGATGATGGCTAACCAACAGATATATTGTCCACATAGGAACCCTCCTCAGTCTCTCCTAATCACCTTACTGCCCTATTTTCTACATTAGTCTGCCTTCTTTGCTATGCCCATGGCGGGGTAAAAAGTATCAAAACAATGATTGCTTTTAGTGTAGACTGCCGAGTAGTAGAAAGAAAATTGAGTGAGACAGTGTAAATATGTAATGTACTTTTTAGGCGTCGATTAGTCCCTTATACAACTATAGTGTCCGGAGTTCACACACATATATTGTTCTCGGGTCTCTATGGATTATGGCAGTATTACAAAATGGAGTATTTTAAAAGCTTCCCAACAAAATGTGATTCTGTATGTCTCTTAGATTGTTTACAAGTGGTTCTAAACCTAATTGTTTAAGAATGTAAAATTAAAGTAAAAACACAAGTAAAAGAGCATACATAATTTTCTAGGTGTACAAGGTCAGAAGGAGAAGTAGCCACTGTGGGTAAATGGTTAGATCTGGATTCTAGCAAGTGTCTCAGGGCAAAACAAACATTTTAGGATGGGGAACTACTAATGATACTGCGCAGACCCACGTTCATCTCCTTTTCCCAAGGTGATATGAAATGTGGCAGGTTGGCCACTGTGTCAAGGAGGCTGGGGGTGAGTATACTAGGGGTTGTTACTTTCCCACTCCTCCCACTTCCTGACTAGTTGTCTATAACCACAACCTCGCACTTGGGTCACAGGAGTTCAAGACCCGCCACTCTGCTCTCCCAATTGGCTGCATATAACAGGCGCTGTCACGTAGGATCATAGCCCTCAGCCTCTACTACTTCTGCGTTCCATTCTGATCCTTCTTCGCTTGCACTGTTTCCAGGAATCCTCAATGCACAACCTGCTCACCTTGGTAAGCTTTTAAGCTGTTATTGGATTGGACAGGTTAGTCCCATCCTGTTCTGCCTCCACATCCTGAACAGTTGCCTGGCTTCCATTCCTGCCAGCAAAATGTTCATATTAAAAGTAGGGGTGGATGGTAAACTCTGCTCCGCCTGCATGTTTTGCAGAGGTTTGACCACTCTGCGCTCTGCTTGGAGTGTGGAGTTCAGCAAAAACTCCACCAACCACTGTGTGGAGAAGCTTACCGTCCACCCCTATTCATAAGATAATGAAATATGACTGCTTTATGGGGACACTGTGGGTATTCCAATAAATTTACTATAAAATATGTCTTTATGTTAGGGAGCAGTAAGGAGGACAAATGCACTGTTTCATAGCAGCTCTTTGTTGGGGAAAAATTGTAATAACATTTGACGTTTTCTTACTCCTTTCAGAGAAAATATAAATTGTCTTAGTGAAGATCATGCTCGAAGGATAGGAAACAAAACTTTTCCATGATGGTCGCCTTCTAATCCTAAAATGTCTTCCATCACATCTTGAACAGGCACTGCTTCTGTATTCCTCTTTCTATGTCTGCTCCTCTTTGTTTATTGTGGCCACTGAGATGGGTTTTTAAAACAACACCTATCATTCATGCCTTGTTGTTTCCTATTGGGTTCTTGTTGATTGGACACCTGGGGCGGAAGTGTGGTTTGCCAAACCTAGAAGGAGCGCACTCAGAGTGGTGGAAGAAGCTGAATCTTTCTGATGCTTTGAGTTGTTTTGAACCAGCGGAGCAGGCAGTGGGGTACAACGCAGGAACAACGTGTTTTTTTGTTGGTGTGATTGCGGAGGTAAGTGGATTACTTTTTAGTGTCTGGCAGGGATTCATTGAACCAGGCTTGATGTTGGCTGATCTAACGGTGCACTCTCCAATCAGTCATATGAGGCAGTGCTTGCTGAGCACTGGTAAGAGTGTGGAAATTTAGCTTGCAAACTGAACATTATCTGCGCCATCTTGCCTCTCCCCAGCGCCGCGCACAGCGAGCACACGACAGCCATTTTAGGCACCCCACTCTCTTCCCCGCTCATTGTCAATCACCAGCGCGTTCCCCTGACACTGCAAGCATCCCCCGCGCACCGGCCACCCCCGCTCTCTCATACAGGCCATAAACCCTCTCATTCTGCGCGACCCTGCTACGGAACCACATCCGACCGACATCCCATACATGGTCATGCCTCTCCTTTGATAACCCCCTTCCTCTGCGCCCCATTGTCCGACCCGATCCCAGGCCATCACCTAGCCCTGCGGATGCAGTTTATTGCCCCTACTGTAAGGGAAACACCCCACATCAAAGGGATTACAGTAGATCAAAGCCCCTACCCCCTGAGACCCGGCCGGTTGCACACATCCCCGGGAATTGGCGGAACACCCTGCTGCGTGATAGCCATCTCCTACTGCGGGTGAGGTGGGAACTTCTACTGTAGCTATGTGTGGGATCGGATCTGAGCCGGGGCTTCAGGGGATGTTCTCTCATGCATCAAGGGGATCTCAAGAATGTGCCATGTACAATAATCCTGCAATAAAATCATAAACGTGTGTATAAGAGGCCAGGCCTCAGAGATGCAGTTAGAGCACCTCGTGACGATACCTTGCTGTCTGATCTGATGTGTTCTGTTCCGACGGAATAAAACTTTGTTTCCTGCCTTCCAGTCTCCGGCGCCTGCCTCTTTCATTGGTAAATTATCGAGTGGTATGAGAGGCGATTACCGCTGGGCAATACTTGAAAGGTTATCGACTGAAACTGCCGCTACCATTTAACAATTGGCGTCCCAAGCGTGGGGCCCATCAGCGACATGTGGATCCAGTGGGAGAGGTCCCGACGACAGAGTGAACGACTGCAACGATCGGGAGAGCTCCTGCCCAATAGACCCTCGTCTGGCAGCCGATCATCCGAACTTCACTGGTTCCGAGCAGACCTCTCTCGAGCGATCTACGGTCCTGACTGGGAACCATCAGGAGTGCCACGGCAAATACGGAGAGTAGAGGACGATCGGGCGCTGGAGGCGGAAGACGAGAAACTGTCCACGCGGTCCGGGTAAGGTCGTGATACACGACAAATTGCGAAATAATTGATTGATTGTTTGAAGTTTTGAAATACTAGTATTGCTCATTGATTGTTCTCTTTGAGATATTCGCTGTCTACAAACGGGGAGGAGTAGAAATACTCTCTCTCTCTCCCTTTGCAGATAGTGAAGGGTAGGTAACGCAGACTTTTGTCCCCGTTGTAACCCGTCGTGCCTATCTTTATCTCCCCACTGATTGATTGTCCGAACATTGATTGTTTTGAAGAATAGTGCTCTTTGAGATATTCTCTGTTTGCAAATAACGTAGAATAGAGATATTCTGTCTAGTCTTTGCAAATAGTGAAGGGTAGGTAACGCAGACTTTTGTCCCCGTTGAAACCCGTCGTGCCTATCTTTATCTCCCCATTGATTGATTGATTGATTGTCCGAACACTAGTTGTTCGATATTGGTTCTTTGGAGGTATTCTCTGCTTACAAATAACGAGGAATAGAGATATTCTGTCTAGTCTTTGCAAGCAGTGAAAAGATAGGTAGTGCTGACTTTTGTCCCCGTTGAAACCCGTCATGCCTATCTTCTCCCCACTGATTGGTAGTTGGTTCTGCCCGGACCGCTTATTAGAGGTGAACCATCCGGCTCCACTGGAAGGCACCCCTAATAAGGACATGTTCACTAAATATGGACTAGTCGCCGTAGCTTATAGCAAGCTGTGGCATAAATATACCAAGAAGGACCCCGAGAGTCAGTGGCCACTGATGGGATCCTTCGACGACCATAAGATAGAAGTGCTAGAAATAGCTCTGCGTAGCAATAAGACGACGCCTACTATGCTTGACAGTATCGGCATGTGGCGCAAAGAAGCAACGCAACGGAAAAAGAGGGAAGAAGTAAAAGCAGAAAAGGAATTACGAAAGGCAGCTCACCTTGCCGCTAGAAGGTTAGAAGAAGAAATAAAGGAGAGAAGGGAAACTAAACTAAGACAGGAGCCCGAAACATCAGGCCAGTACGCTATTAGGACCCCTTCTTTGCTCTACCCTGAGTTGTCCTCTAAGCAACGAACGAATGATGAATTACTGTTAGGTCCCCCGATCATTTACATGCCCCCTCCATATGCACCCTCCCAATCAGTAGTGCAACACCCACAACCCCCAAAAACGAGCGAAAGCAGTACAGGGGCCTCGGTCCTCACGGCCTCCGCGCCGGCTGAGCCTCTTGTACTGAACCCAACGTCGGCTATAACGTTAGATGACCATGAGATGAGAAAGAAAGATTCCACCAGAATGAATCGATTAACAAAGGATGAACGAGCAGGAATTGATAAGATAGTAGGGACACTGGTGGAGCGAAAAGAAAGTGAGGAGTATATAACAGACGTGTATAACTCGTATGCCGACAGCCGCAGACGACAGTTTGTCGTACGGCTTTGTTATCACGCCCTGAATGCATATGAGGATAGGTACCACGATAAAGGTCCTGAAGGCTTAGCGGCCCTATATAGGAAGGTAGACATCGGGGAAGAAAGAGAGGGCGATGTGACGAACCTCTTCACTCGTACACTCGAGGTCTACCGACACCTTAAAGAACACAGACAGACCACCAAAGCAGAAACCCCCATAGCGACTAAGCCCCAGGAAGGAAGGGCTGATGCCATGATGCCCATCAAAGAAGCTGCCCCCTACTGGGTCCCCCCACGAGATCAGGGAACACATGACGACATCAACCACCAAGATGCGAAGGGAAGGGTTGTATATAATTGGGTCTATTAGCCGTGGGACCGGCAAGATATTTTGACCTTTAGAAAAACTCTGCCCGACTTGAGAAAGAACCCGACTGCCTTCTACACTGAACTAGGCACAGCCTTAGGTTCTACGATAATGACTTTAGCAGATATCGACTTGTTCTTTGGGCTATGTCTGCCGGCTGATGTGTGGAAACAAATCCAGAAAGTTGACCACGCTGAACCGTTCGGATATACCTGGGTACAACTCGATACCATAGATAAACAGCGAGAACCAGGACAGAAACCCCCGAAAGCCATATTAGAGCTCCCAGACAAGATTGTACAAAAGCTGAAGACTCTAATCCCAGAAAGAAAGGTAGACTGGTCGATAGTGACGGCTTGCCGCCAGAAACCCCAGGAGGATGTGTCTGAATACTTCTCCCGATTCGAGACTGTGTTTTCCGATTACAGTGGCCAAGACATGACCACCGCAACCGGACATCACCTCTTTGTCCAGAATTATGTGAAGGGTCTGTCACAAGAAGTTTCCCAGAAGCTACAGACCAGCGAGAGTAGTTGGGCAGCCTCCAAACCCGCAGCAATTCTCCAGATGGCCCAATACTACGAAAACCAGAAGAACGAGAACGATAGGGCGTCAGAGAAGAAGAAAAAGGAACTGAAGGAGAGGGTAATGATAGCACCGTTGCAAGGGGTGACCATAGGAAGGGAACCCCCGAAAGGGAATTACCAACCAACCGCCCCTAGAAAGCTACCCCCTAGAGACCATACACCTGCACCCTACAACGGACGGAGAGACTTAGATGGGAACCAATGTGCGTTCTGTAGAGGGTTCGGACACTGGAAATCCCAGTGCCCGGTCCTTCTGGAACTGAACAAAAATAGGGATCCCAGAGAAACAGCATATGACCCCAGAAATAGAGGACAGGGACGAGGGCACACGAACGACGCCATCAACGACAGGCCAGGCAGACCAAACACCTTTGATCGCCCCCGACAAAACCAGTGTCAGCAGTCCGACTACGAAAGCACCCATGACTTCGCATAGGACCGCCAGGGGCAAGGGAGGGATCCAGTCGAACTCCGTGTTGACCAGCAAGGTCCTTACGTCACCGCTAAGGTCCTGGGCACGAAATCTCCATTCCTGGTAGATACTGGGGCGAAACGTAGTGCGTTATCTAAACGACTGATTCCTAGGGCACCCTTGTCTGGCTCACACGTAACCTCAATAGGCTTCGATGGAACACCCTCCACTAACCCCTTATCAGCACCAATCTCCTTTGACTTAGACGATAACGTCACTGACACGACCTTTCTGCTCTCCTCCAACACCCCCGATGCTATTATGGGACTTGACTTACTAAAACATTTTCGAGCTACCATCAGATGCTCCCCAGACGGAGTTCGGGTCATCCTGCACGATAACCCAGATCTGTCCAGACCCTGTCACACACGGCGTATGCTCTCTATAACCGATGCTGACCTGTCCCTACTCGACACATTACCTTCACATCTATGGGCTAAAACCGACTCAGATGTAGGGCGCATGGTGATCGACCCAGTACACATAACCGTCCGACCGGACGCAGTGCTCCCAAAGCTTCCACAGTATCGGATATCGCCTGAAGGTGAGAAGCCGTTGGTGGAAATCATCGAGTCCCTAGTCGATGCAGGAGTGGTAGAAGAAGTAGTCAGTAATGTTTGCAACAGCCCTATCCTACCCATTGTTAAGAAGCAAGGCGAGGGAGATGCGAAAGCATACCGCTTTATTGTTGACTTACGAGAAGTTAACAAAGTAGTCATACCTCAGTACCCCGTGGTCTCAGACATCACCACCATCCTCACCCTGATTCCGTCCACTGCCACTACCTTTACCGTTATTGATCTCAAGAACGCATTCTTTTCCATCCCCATCCACCCAGACAGCCGCTACCTCTTCGGCTTCACCCTAAAAGCCCGTTCATACAGATTCTGTAGGGCACCCCAAGGCTACACTGAGAGTCCCAGCAATTATAGCCAAGCCCTCAAGAGACAACTAGATGCAGTCCAACTACCCGATGGAGTAGTGTTAATACAGTACGTCGATGACATCCTTTTGGCGGCCGACACCACTCCACTTGCAGTCACAGCCACCATTCACCTCCTCCGCTTCCTCGCGGAGAACGGTCACAAGGTCTCCAGGAAGAAATTACAATTCTGCCAACCCCAAGTAACATATTTAGGCCACCTACTATCCAAAGACGGGAGAAAACTTACCCCTGACCGAATTCAGACCATCCTAGAAACCCCTGTTCCCAAAACTCAGAAGCAAGTGCGGTCCCTAGTAGGCCTCACCTCCTTTTGTCGACAATGGTTGCCAAACTTCAGTCTTATCGTAAAACCCCTGCTTTCCCTGCTGGCTAAAGATGTCCCCTTCCCCCTCCCTTGGACACCCGAATGTCAATCCTCCTTCAAAGAATTACGAGACGCCCTCTGCTCAGCCCCAGTCCTAGGAACCCCAGACTACACTAAACCTTTTTCCCTCTACACCCACGAAAAGGAGGGATGTGCGTTGTCTGTCCTAACCCAGTCCATAGGCCCTAAACAACGCCCTTGTGCCTACTTCTCTGCCACTCTTGACCCCGTAGCCAGAGCTTTGCCTGCCTGCCTTCGAGCAGTGGCCGCCGCCGCTGTCTCTATCCGGCAAAGCGAGGGGATTGTGCTCTCGAACCCCCTCACTGTATTGGTACCCCATGCGGTTGACACCCTCCTGAACCAAACCAAGACTCAACACCTGACTAGCGCACGACTGACCGGTTACGAACTGACTCTGCTTGCACCCCACATCACATTGAAACGATGCACCACTCTGAATCCAGCTACTCTACTACCTCTCCCTGACACTGACCCCAATGCGTCCCCTATACATGACTGCGTGACCCTCACCGACGAACAGACCAAGAGTAGGGTCGACCTCCGAGATACTGCCTTCCCGGACTCTGACGGAGAACTGTGGGTGGATGGCTCATGTATCAAGCTCCCCGATGGCACCACCTCAGCTGCCTATGCAGTCACCACGGCCCGAACAGTTGTTGAGACAGCCCGCATCACACAGCGATCCGCACAGGCGGCGGAACTAATAGCTCTCACACGAGCATGCATTCTGGCAGCAGGGACAACCGCAAACATTTACACAGACAGTCAGTATGCCTTCGGGGTAGTTCACCACTTTGGGCTCTTATGGAAAGAGAGGGGATTCCTGACCTCTCATGGCACACCCATCCTGCATGGAGATCTAGTCTCTGCCCTGACCGAAGCGGTCCTCCTCCCCACACGGCTGGCTGTGATCAAATGCCAGGCACACAAGAAGGTGACAGACATTATAGGACAGGGAAATGCACTAGCTGACATTACTGCCCGAACCACAGCCGAGAATAGGTCCACGACCCATATGTACGTGACCAGGTCACAAACTGAGAAATGGAAGGATGCTAGGGAAACGATTAGGGATATCCAACTAGCCAGCACACCACACGAATTAACTGAATGGGCCCGGGTGGGATTGAAGGACGATGACGGTTGCTGGCGAACTAAAGACTTAAACAAATGGTTGCTACCAGACTCATACTTGATCCCCATGCCTACCATGGCACACTCCCCCGCACACATAGGGTCTGCCCCCATGATTGAGCTCATCTCCAAAGTCTGGCACAATGACAAGATCCCAGACTCAGCCAAACGTCTGGTCCAACAATGCCTAGTATGCCTCCAACACAACCCTGGGAAAGGAACTGCTGTACCCCGGGGAGGGTTTGGGGTCCCCAATCACCCTTTTGAAGTCCTACAAATGGACTATGTCCAGTTAGAAAGGTGCCAAGGTTTGAAGTACGTACTTGTTGTTGTGTGTGCCTTCAGCAAGTGGGTGGAAGCCTATCCAACCCACGACAACACCGCTATGACTACTGCAAAAGTACTACTGAAGGAATTCTTCCCCCGATACGGCCTTTGTCGAATTTTGTGGAGCGACAACGGCCCCCACTTCGTAGCCGAAGTTATCCAACTCATCTTAAAAGGGTTGGGTGTAAAACAGAAATTCCATGCAGTCTTCCATCCCCAATCTGCAGGCTTGGTTGAGCGACACAATGCCACATTGAAGCTTAAGATAGCAAAAATAGTCGCCACCACAGGACTAAGATGGCCAGACGCTCTCCCGCTAGCATTGCTATCAATGCGTTCCACCCCCACCAAACACCACTTAACCCCCTACGAGGTCGTCTTCGGGCGGCCCATGAACCTTTGGACTGCACCGAAACCAACATCCATCCACGACGTCCCGGACGTCCTCATGTCTGACTATCTGTACAATCTAACTAAAACGTTGTCTGTTATCCATCAGCAGGTGCTGCACGCCATTCCCGATGTTTCCAGGGGCCCCGGACACGACATCCAACCCGGTGACTTCGTCTTAGTGCGTAACTTCCAGCGCACCAAGAGTCTGGAGCCCCGGTGGACGGGCCCCCTGCAAGTCCTGATCACCACCCGAACAGCTCTTCGAGTGGAGGGGAAACGCAATTGGCTGCATGCACACCACTGCAAGAAGGTATCATCGACCCTGACGACCACGGACAACATCACCGCCCAAGAGGAACTTCTGGACAAAGACCGACCATCCCTGAGCCGCTGCCCGGATACAGAGTCACTTGAATTGACTAAATATCCCGATCCCACTGTGCCATCCAAGGAAGGGTATAACTTGCGACGAAAGGAGAGAACTTCGGCTAAGCAGACCACAAACTAAGTTGAAATCTCAGAGCGGTTGCCTAGTCCCCTCAAAGGCCATCAGGAGAGAAACTAAACAAAGTCTGTGGTTCTGCCCGCTACCGAGTTCCTTGAAGGTGATGGAAGCGCCCGACATGAAGATGATGGAAGCAACCGGACGTCCGAAGACCCACTACAAAAACCCAAAGACTGACAGAATGCACAGCTCGAAGACTATTATACTTTTCGTTACCCTTCTCTTTTGCCTTCTCCTCATGGTCACCTTCTGGATCATGGAGGAGAGCGCCCCTGCTCATAGGACATTGCTGACCACCGTTCAACCTACCACCATGAAAGAACACCATCTGATCTCACTTTCACCCCAACTCCGAGAAAGACGTAAGGAGTTCTGGAATAACTCTTTTGTGCAGTTGCTCCACCAACACAATCTTGCCGCCAACGCCACTAACTGCTGGATCTGTGGATTGCTACCACATGCCACTGGGCACTCAATCCCTTTCATCCCTTCACCTTTTTCTGTCCATGGTTCCTGCCTCGCCTGGCTAATCCTCCTGCAGGAGAGCTACAAGGACAATGCCACTTCCGGCAAAACTGTGTCGCACTTCTACCATGGGTTCTGGCTGAACAAAACTGGAAAAACCTCTGCCCTCTTCTGCCCTCTGAAGTCAAACACTTCCTTCCACCTGGACATCCCTGCCAAAGAACGAGTTGAAATGCAAGTGTTCAACAACCCAGCCAGACCTACCTTCTCTTACCTCCGGAAACGAACGGCCGCCACCCTGACAGTGGCCCTAACCGTCGTCAACATCACTGGATTTGTGTGCCTCGAAGGCCTAGGGGCGCAGCTGGTGGGCCACAGCTCCTGCCTCATCACCCGAACATTGGACTCAGTCGATCCACCCTCCTTTGTTGCCTCCCCGAATATGTACTTCATCTGTGGTACTAAGGCCTACACCTGGCTCCCGAAAGGTTGGGGAGGCACCTGCTACATCGCTTTTGTCCTTCCCCCGACATTTGTGGCTCCAGCAAACCATCACCGACAGAAACGTGCCAAAGACATTGTACAAGCCGACTCCACCGGAGCACAGTTCCTGGATGCAGTAAAGGGACTTGTTCCACTCTGGGGTCCAATGGTAAACAGCCGTGCCATCCGCCACTTAACCCAGGCAGTTGAAACAGCAATGAACATTACAGCTGGCGCCCTCGCCAACAACACCGCCGAGCTTCAGGCCGTCCGCCTGGTGGCTCTTCAGAACCGCCTTGTTCTAGATGTGGTTCTGGCTGATCGTGGAGGAGCATGCCGCATCATTGGGTCCAGCTGTTGTACCTACGTACCGGATAACTCACCCTCAGTCTACAAAGCAATTGAACACCTCCACAGACTTTCCGCAGAGGTCCATCAGGAGCAAGAAGGATGGTCACTTGGGAGCTGGTTTTGGGACACTATTAAAAGTTGGGGATGGAGGCTGTTTTAATTTATCCTAATACCGGTTGTGATACTATGTGGATGTTGCTTGGGGATTCAGTGTCTGCCACCTTTATGTTCACTTTTTATGAACTGCATCTGCCCTAAGACTTTGAACTTTGAAACAGAGCGGATGAAAGCTCTTTATGAGGTGGAAGTCCGTAGTATTATGGGGATAAATCCGAACTAGACAAGCTGGCGAGATATGTTAAAAGGGAGGACTGTGGAAATTTAGCTTGCAAACTGAACATTATCTGCGCCATCTTGCCTCTCCCCAGCGCCGCGCACAGCGAGCACACGACAGCCATTTTAGGCACCCCACTCTCTCCCCCGCTCATTGTCAATCGCCAGCGCGTTCCCCTGACACTGCAAGCATCCCCCGCGCACCGGCCACCCCCGCTCTCTCATACAGGCCATAAACCCTCTCTTTCTGCGCGACCCTGCTACGGAACCACATCCGACCGACATCCCATACATGGTCATGCCTCTCCTTTGATAACCCCCTTCCTCTGCGCCCCATTGTCCGACCCGATCCCAGGCCATCACCTAGCCCTGCGGATGCAGTTTATTGCCCCTACTGTAAGGGAAACACCCCACATCAAAGGGATTACAGTAGATCAAAGCCCCTACCCCCTGAGACCCGGCCGGTTGCACACATCCCCGGGAATTGGCGGAACACCCTGCTGCGTGATAGCCATCTCCTACTGCGGGTGAGGTGGGAACTTCTACTGTAGCTATGTGTGGGATCGGATCTGAGCCGGGGCTTCAGGGGATGTTCTCTCATGCATCAAGGGGATCTCAAGAATGTGCCATGTACAATAATCCTGCAATAAAATCATAAACGTGTGTATAAGAGGCCAGGCCTCAGAGATGCAGTTAGAGCACCTCGTGACGATACCTTGCTGTCTGATCTGATGTGTTCTGTTCTGACGGAATAAAACTTTGTTTCCTGCCTTCCAGTCTCCGGCGCCTGCCTCTTTCATTGGTAAATTATCGAGTGGTATGAGAGGCGATTACCGCCGGGCAATACTTGAAAGGTTATCGACTGAAACTGCCGCTACCATTTAACAAGAGGTCCATACATTTGCATGAAAGCTCCAGGGCTCAAAAGCACCATTTACTTTACCAATAGGGGTTTGTATTTCTGCTGTTAATTTAGGGGTAGCGAGATGTGGCCCAGAGTGCCTTAAAAACGAGGACTGGATGACAATACCACACACGACAAGTAGCCAGTAAGAAGGAAAGGAAACTTTAGCTGGTGTAATAGAAATAAAAGGGCCAAATTAGAGTTATATAAAAATGCAAAAAGAAAACCTTGAGAAAAGCTAATGAGGAAAGGAGGGAGTTGGAGCGTATAAACACGAGCCTGTACGGTGGACCAGAATTCCGCCACTCGCGGAGCTCAGCAAAATCACATGGAGGTTTTGGGTAACTCATCGGAATTCCGTAAAGTAAAACTCTGCAAGTTCTGCCCACCCTTAATTAAAAGTCCTCCTGCAGGAGAAAGAGGCTTCGTGCCAGGGAGGGCCTACAAGACCCATCATTTGGTACCTGCCAATGTAGCCAACAGTGTCTTGAAATATGATTATCTACCGGGGGGTAAGGCAGAGGCCCTCAGGCATAGAGGTGCCAACCGATACTCATGAGGCAACTGTCCGGTAGCACATGGTGCTCAAAGTGGACCAGGGGTCTGTGGTTGTGGCTAGCTAGCCATCTGAGTGCTGAACTGTCTGGTATGGTAAGTCAAAGCAAGCAACATGACATTTCTAAAAATAAGAATACTTTGGGGCAAAGTTAGAGGTGCTAATCAAGAACAGTCCCCACCTTTGAACTGCGCATACTGGAGTCGAGCTACCGGGGAAGCCCGTATCCATCACTGGTGCAGGGTTGAATGTGCACAGCAGTTATTTGTGAAGATTTCACGCTAGAGTTCCATGCGGCCCATCTCCGTGTTGTGGTGTTGGGTCCAGCGGACTCAGGGTCTCCTCAGCAGGGGAGGACTCCTTGGGCTGTCTGGGCTTCCATGCTGGTCAAGATCTGCGGTAGCAGACCAGGCAGTAGGGTCCCTGTCTTAGCCCTAGCTAGAAGGAATAAGGCAGCACTCTGGCTGTACACACCACACTGTGGATTCAGTTTCAGCAACAAGCTGCCTTTGGCAGTCCAAGTCCAGAACCCGATCAGTGACATCCAGGCAACTCTAATTTAATGGGGCAGTTGGAAGGTGCTGTGTGCGCTGTTACAGAAATTGCAATTTGACAGCTATAATGTTGCAGCTAGTAAGACTAGGGTCAGTTTCCTTTCTCCAGACAGGAGTTTAGGATAATTGGAGCCTCTACCTGTGTGCATGGGATAGCAGCTTCTTCCGGGCAAGATATGGGTACATCAAAGCCTGCAAAGGCACATATTCCCCTAAGGCATTTGGAAACAGCCTGAGTTACCCCTGGGATGAGCTTTACTAAATGATGCTTCTTGAAACATGGGTTTCTTGCAAAACTTTCCCCAGACATGCATTGGGGGAAAAAAAATAATCCGGATGGTGTACTTCTCGCCTACTTTTCAAGATGTCTTTATCTTCAAATTCAAATGTTTATTTTCTGCTGCCTATAAACTTCCCTAATACTAAAAAAATGGAAACTGTTCTTTCCCTTGTCGTTTTTTCCAGTTCTGTGTTTGCTTTTAAAAAATAAACGTTAACGTATTTCCCAGTTATTTGTGAAGAACTGTATTCCATTCCAGCCTCTGTGCAGAGCGCACCATAGGCCCATCCGAGGCTAAGTCGCACCTAAACCTATTACACATATAATCGAGTGGCAGAGCCTTATATGTTAATAATTGTGATATCGAATAATAAGCCGGCAGAGCGAGGCGCTTATCAGCTCCAATCCTGTTAATATCCAGCTAAGCCGATCTCGCATTATCTGCGTTCTCTGAGCGGAGCCAGAAACAGATGTTAAAGGTTTCAATCTGCATCAGATGCTGGGGAGCGCGTGCGCTGCGCCGGGCAGGCGAGCACGGTACCGATGATGCTTCGTTAGAGTCCGTATCTCGTCTGAATATGCCCTCCCAGCTTCCTTCTGTCGGATGTAATCCGGCTCATGGATGAACATGTCTCGGTGAGTCAATGATGGCTATCTGGCTGGATGCAGAACACAGTGTGCTAGCGAGTCAAGGCGGCACCTGCACATGCAACATTGTGGAGTCAGTTTCTACCCGTGATGTGGGATGCCCTTTGCATTAGAACACCAGTGACCCTGTTACATATTGGGTGCAAATTCTCAGTCTGCGACACAGGTCCGGTTCTAGGAATTTTGATCTGGATGGGCCAAGGGTTTGTTTGGGTGGGCCAATGTGGGTCCAATTGTTGTCAATTCTTTAATCCCAAGATTTACATCATATCTTCTTCAAACAGGCATACAGAGCATCTAGAGAGATATTTTAGAGTAGCAGCTGATGCCTATACTCAACAGCTCAACTCTTATAATTTCCAGAAGGCTAGGCTTTAGCACCAGCACCAGGATTCCAAGCAGATTGTAATAGCAGTTTACGGTTAAGGAGGTACCTGTTACCACACCTGAGCCTTGATATTTCGCACTAGGAAGACAGGCACTGAGAGCTTCACCAAGGCTTGAGCCTGAAGCCTGGCTGTGGCTCAGCTTCGGGTCCTGTTGGAACTTCGAGCCCATAATGAGCCGAGCTATTATGTACGTTCTGCCTGCCACCCTCAATCTACCCAGGATGTGGCGTTACAGCAAGAGCTTGTAACTTTGGAACTGGACAAGCTAAGTTTGAGTCATGGCGTTGGCTCAACATCCTGTGATTCTGGGCAAATCTCAAGTGCCTAAAAGAAATGAATGTGACCTTGTATAATTTAACTGGTGTTCATGTGAAGCGCTTCAATATCTCCAGGTAGAGTTCACGCTATAATAAAATCGCAGAAAAACTGGGAGGTAAAAGCAAAGTATCAACATAGAAGAGACAAATAGCCATTAGCGGCCGAATTGTCCAAAATTAAAACATAAAACCTGGATAAATTGCAGCATCTCCACTTAAATTGTGTGAGCTTGGGCAAATATTTGATTTCACCAAAACTCGATTTTCTTCATACATGCGCATAAAAGCACTTTCAAATACATGAATCAGAAAACCAACTATACAAAACCTATTGTGTTCATTTAATAGACTAATGCTGCTCTATAATAATATGGGCCACATACAGGGTCCAGGTGACAACTGTCTTGCCTGTTGGTTCACTAATAGCACTGACACCAGTGTGAGGATGGGGCGGGAATGACTGACCATAAGCTCATGTTTAAAAACGATCCCTTTTAACAAGTGCTTCTTAGTGCAGTGCTATATTGTGACATATTAATGTCAAAGCTTCCTTGTGTTAAAGGAATACAGTCATCAAAATTTTAAAAATGGTATCATATTTTACAAGATGTTTGTTGTATGTTTTACATAGCAAAAATTTTCAGGGCTTGGATTGTGCATGGGCTCTAAGAGCTAAGCCAGAGCCTGGGGCCGGCTCTCCCTGTTAATTTGTTGGCTCGTCCCACCTATAACCCCAAAACTCAATTTTAATTTTAAAGACAGTGAAAACAGCATTTCGACTTCTGATGTTGAGATTGATGAAGCACTTAGCAGGTGCCTTCCCCGTGGCCTCTCGTGGCCTCTTCTGCCGTGATTGGGTAGGCCAAAGGTCATGTTTGGGTGGGCCTGGCCCACCCGGCCCCCCTGCTAGAACCGGGCCTGCTGCGACACAGCATGACCTAAATTGGGTACCCCCACTGCAGAGCAGGACTGTGTGCTAGCTTACAAAAAATGCAGGGGCAGATTTTCAACTAAATGGCGCAGCATGGCACTGCAAGCAATTTAGTAGCACCATCCTGCGTCATTTAAAAAATGCAGGCATGCACCATATTGACAAGAATACGACACACACCTGTGTTTTCCCTTGCACTGGTGCTAAAAAAGCTGCCTAGCGCCAGCACAGGCACCCTTGCACCACGGTGCAAGAGTGTCTGCATTGCAGGGATGATTGTGCTTGTGTGGGAAGGGAAATCTTCCTGCTCAAAAACAATAATTAAAGTAATTTTGACCCTTCTATGTGCGCTGCAGAATGCAGCACACATAGAAAGAGCAATAACCGAGGAGAAATAAAAGTGTTTCTCCTCGTTGCGCCACTCTAATGCCTCCTTTTCAAAGGCATTAGTTTTTGGTGCTGCCTCAGATTTACAGATCCTTGTAAATCTGGGCAGTGTCAAAAAGCAATGGGTGTTGTATGGAAACGCACACAGTAACACCCATTTCATGCCCCTTTGCCACAGAAAACTGCGGCGCGGCACCCGCTTCAGGGACACAGCGCTCTTTGGGCCCCATTCACAGAACTAACTTACGACAAAAACCTAAACTTACTACCATTTTGGTATTCACAGAAGGCACTTACTAATTTTGGTATTCACAGAAGGCACTTACTCATTGATGAGTAAGGGCCTTCTGTGAATACCAAAATTAGTAACTTACTCATTTTGAGTAACTTACTCATTTTGAGCGACTTACTCATTTTGGTATTCACAGATGGCACTTACTCATTGATAAGTGCCTTCTGTGAATACCAAAATGGTAAGTAAGTAAGGGCTTGATCGCGGTCGGCCTGACACTTTGACTTTATCCCGGTCTACAGCATCCAGATGTCCCAATGGGTGCTATAGGTTTTTATGCGCTATATAGTGCTATATCTTTGAAAATCCATATCTCCGGTTCCCTACTTTGGATTTATTTTCGTTTTCATGTCATTTTAAAGATAAAAATATTTGTATTCGTATAAATTGGTGTTGGATTTTTATTGTGTGTGTCTTAATTATTTCCTGAATTGGTGTTTTTAAATGCTTTACATACCTGTCACTGAAGGTAAGCCTGCCTGCTTGCAGCCAAGCTAACAAGGGTTGGGCATGGGAATAATTCTCTGAGACCTACTCTGAGCCCTAGACTGTGTTAGTGGCCTTATTTCCAGTGGTAGATATATATATACCACTACTAAAAATCCATTTTACAACATATATTATATATAAAGGCAAGAAAACTGGAATAAATTATTAATTGCACTCTCGATGGTCTGCACTCGTCATTTCTGCGCAAAGCAGAGGGAAGGTGTCATGAGTCCAAGTGATATATATATTTATATATATATTGAGTCCAATCCTGCTTGTCTTCGTTAAGAACAGGCACTGACACCGTGGGATACTTTCAAAGATATTTATTCCATCAACAACGCTCCAACAACAGACGCGTTTCGGCGGACGATATATATATATATTCACTTAAAAAACCATAGGTTTCAGGGATGTTATAGTTAGTTGGACATTTGATTCATATAAAACCAGAGAAATTCGCCAGTTATAGTTAGTTGAGCTAACTATAACACGCGCGCCCGCAATGCACTGCTGATGACGTCACATATTACATCACTCATGACATGGTCAGTGACATCACTGATGACATCACTGGTGTCATCTCAAATGACATCACTGATGACATCATCCAGTGAATGTGTGTTTCTGTAAAGTTTAAATATTTTTCATATATATCTATGCCAAGGTGTATTGAAGAAAGAGTGAATTTACAAGTCCCTGAATGGTATATTTTGTAGGTGTGTGACTGACTGTATAAGTGAGTGATTGAACATGTGTTACTGAATGTATGGGTTAGTGACTAAATTGTGTGAAAGTCTGTATTAGTCTCTCTGTTGGTGTGTAAGCGGCTGCATGACTTGGTAAGCATCTACGTAGGTGTCTATATGGGTTATTGATTTCCTGTCTGAGTATCTGTATGAGTGCCTGAGTGTCTGTGTGGGTCGGTGGAGGGGGGTGTGACTCTGTGCACAGTGTATATGAGAGCAAGCGATAATCTAACATATTTTAAACATTGCTATATTTCTAACTGTAATAAACTTATATTTTAGCAATTATATTTTCTCAAAATCACGTCTGGTGCGATCTCCTTGCGCACTAGGTGCGCGATTGCCATGTGACCATAAAAAAAAGCACTTCATTAGTTCATAACATTTCCCATTGTAATAGTTGGAAAACGCCACCCATTTTAGTCAATCTCTGTACTGCATTTGATGAGACACTTCTGCTTAGAGAGCTTTTTTCTAAACGTTTTGCAATGTACACATATCTTACACTACGCACAACATGCAACCACCATCTTCATCAATATTCATGGTCTGTAAAGTAGCCTTCCATCTGTGATAGCCATACACCTACAAGTTACATAACCAAAGTTTTCCCCACTACCAGAGGTAACATAGTTACATACACTGCCCACAGCACAATGTAATATCATATGGCCCAGGGGCACTATCATGCATAGATAATGAACACTCAGACACAGATAGATAGTGGAAGTGGGTATGAGCACATGCGCTCGACACCTTTTTATTACCAGGGTCACATATCCAGTAACGTCTGTGGTGGATGCGTGTGGAGTCAGTGTCAACCATTCCTCAAGGAATAGTTGCTGCTATCATCTACTACAACAGTAATCATTGGATCACACACAGACATTCAATAATAAAATAATCAATAGTTTGTACTGCAGTAAGGTAGGGACAGTAGATGTGAAGTAATACAGAAAAATATTCTATCGTAAAAGAAACACAACTTATGGTATACAGAGACACAATTAATAGATCAGAAATAATACACAAAAAGATTTTATCATAAAGGGTCCATCAGTTTTAGTGCACTGAGAATGCCACATAAAATCATTCAGCATGTCAACAACCAGCAATGATGTGTGCTGTAGACAGGCAGGCTGTACTTGGAGTAATATCTGTTGCCATCAAACGAACATCATCAGCAATAGCAACTCAATCTAAATTGTGAACACTGTTGTTTACAGTGTAGGCCAGAGAGAGCGGTCAGCAAGGGCCCACAGCTACGTAAGGTGGAATTCAGCTACACAGTTTGTCGTACGCATAGCAACAAAAGCGTGTCTGGAGCCTGTAATAATACATATTCATGGTGTAGACAGAGCGCACTGGAGCAACGTCTTTTCCTACAGAGCTGCGTCATCTACAAGACCAACACAATCTGAATTGTGAACACTGCTATCGGCAGTGTTAATTGTAAACAGTACTCACACAAACATTCATGGATACTTTCTCTCACGTACTCTTAACAAAAGAAAACAACATAAATTGCAGAAAAATCTGCAATAAATAAAACAAAACAATTCAAATACAATTTCTGCTGTCTACAGTGTAGACTATTCAGTGTTCCTTTGCACTTGCAAATTAAATTTGGTCATTGTGCTAAACCTATAAGTCATTTAAAAGAATTTCTTCAAAGAAGTATACTAAAAACATAATATGTATATTCCAATAGACATTGTAGTTACTTGACTACTGGATTCTATAATTAAACAATCAGCACTCAATCTGAATTGTGAACACTTCTGTCTGCATTGTAGGCCAGACTCACTATTCATTAACACCTGACAGCCATGTACCGTTCAATTTGAAAGCATGGACTTGCTTGCAGCAGATCAGAAGGGGTACACAAAAATAATATCAAACTTCAACTTCTGACATCCTCAATCATACAATCAAGACCCCATTTCACTGTTCGGACCTGTTGTACCACAGTGTACTCCACCGACTAGTGTCAACCAAGCACAATAATAATGTGCAACAGTTAGCTACGGAAACACCGAGTCTGATGCACCTCAACGAAGGGAGTTCTATAAAAAACAAGCAACAAGTAATATCGGACATCTTCCATTGTGGAATCAAGACATCGTTCCACTGTTGGGACCTACAGTTGCTTGCACCTGGTCGAAGGGAGTACCTTCATCTCCACTCTCAGATGAAGTTCTAACATCCTTCATTGTCAGACCAAGACACAGTTCCACTGTTGGGACCTAGAGTTTGATGCACCTCATCGGAGAGGGTACCACAAATCGTCACAAACTGTAAATTCTGACCACCTCAATCATAGAATCAAGACCCCGTTCCACTGTTCGGACCTGCTGTACCGTGGTGTACTCCACCAATACAGTCAACCAAGGCCATTAATCATGTGCAGCAGTTAACTACGGAAGCACAAAGTCTTATGCACCTCAACAGAAGGACCTCTCAAAATTCACCTGCACGTTATATCGGACATCATCCATTGTGGGATCAAGACACCGTTCCACTGTTGGGACCTAGAGTTGGTTGCACCTGGTCAAAAGGAGTACCTTCATCTCCACTCTCAGATGCAGTTCTAACATCATCCATTGTGGGATCAAGACACCGTTCCACTGTTGGTACCTAGAGTTTGATGCATCTCATCAGAAGGAGTACACAGAAATCATCACAAACTTTAACTTCTGACATCCTCAATCATAGAATCAAGACCCCATTTCACTGTTCAGACCTGCTATACCACAGTCTGTTCCAGCGACAGCAGTCAACCAAGCCCAATAATCATGTGCAGCAGTTAACTACAGAAGCACAAAGTGTGATGCACCTCAACAGAGACAGTTCTGTGAAAACCCAGCAAAAGGTTATATCGGACATCGTCCATTCTTGGATAAAGACACCATTCCACTGTTGGGACCTAGAGTTGGTTACACCTGGTCGAACAGAGTACCTTCATCTCCACTCTGAGATGCAGTTCTAACATCCTCCATTGTGGGTTCAAAAGACCGTTCCACTGTTGGAACCTACAGTTCACCTGATCAGAGGGGGTACACAAAAATCATCACACACTTTAACTTCTCACATCCTTAATCACAGAATCAAGACCCCGTTTCACTGTTCGGACCTGCTGTACCATGGTATACTCCACTGACTAGTGTCAACGAAGCACAATAATCATGTGCAACAGTTAACTAGAGAAGCACAGTGTCTGATGCACCTCAACAGAGGAAGTTCTATGAAAACCAAGCAACAAACCAAGCAACAAGTAATATTGGACATCTTCCATTCTGGGATCAAGACACTGTTCCACTATTAGGACCTAGAGCTGGTTGCACCTCGTCGAAGGTGTTACACAGAAATAAACACAGACTTTAACTTCTCACATCCTCAATAATAGAATCAAGACCCTGTTTCAGTATTCGGACCTGCTGTACCGCGGTGTACTCCAGTGACTACACTCAACCAACCCCAATAATCCTGTACAGCAGTTAGCTACGGAAGCACAGAGTCTGATGCACCTCAACAGAGTGAGTTCTGCGAAAAACAAGCAGCAGGTAATATCGGACATCATCCATGGTGGAAACAAGATACCGTTCCACTGTTGGGACCTAGAGTTAGTTGCACCTGGTCAAAGGGAGTACCTTCATCTCCACTCTCAGATGCAGTTGTAACATTGTCCATTGTGGGATCAATACGCCATTCCACTGTTGAGACCTAGAGTTGATTGCACCTGGTCAGAGGGGGTACACAGAAATTATCACAGACTTTAACTTCTGACATCCTCAATCATAGAATCAAGACCCCTTTTCACTGTTCAGACCTGCTGTACCGCATTGCAATTTCAACTTCATGCATAGCAATGGCTGCTTCATTTTCCAGTACTGCTCGTCCAAGAAGATCGTGACTACATGGAACTCTAGTTTCACTATCTTGAGAATTTTCATTACTAATTTCAGCTGTAATAGTCTTTTTCTGTTCAACTTCATCATTCAACATTTTTAAATATATAGCAAAAATTGTACATGCAACACTACTTTTACATGTATTATAAGAATCTTCGTAACAGTCAAAGTCTCAAAATAATTGACTTTCACTACACCATAAATTAAACAGTTGCAGAAGTGCTAAATAGTAAAATTATCCCTTATCTAAACTTTCACAACTAACTTTCTTGTGGTTTATGAGATTCCTCTTTGCATGTTTTACTAAACAACCATGACATCCAACTACTGCATATTCTCCTTCTTTTACATTCTCTTTAACATTTCAAGCTGTAATGTTGAAGTACTTCATACAGACATAGCTTTTCCAGATGTTGACTCCTTTTCGGTTAGTACGTGTCCAACATATTAGTTTTAAAATTGTCTGTACTGTCTGCTTCATTTACTGCTAATTTTTCAATTTCTTCAAATCATTTCAAGACTCCATTTCGTTTGCAGGCAAGACCTAAACTTACCCAAATGATTCCCCGTGACTTTGAATTTAAACTTGAAGAGCATAATCAGTCTGAATATCCATACAATCCAATTTCTCGGTGGGAAAGCATTTTCAAAGTAAAGCTATACAATTCTTTACTAAGGCTTTTCTCTTGTGTAATTTCTTCCCACAGTTCTTTCATCTCTATTTTTTCTGATTTTGTTATGTACGATGTAACGTAACATGCAACATCAATTGAGTTATCTGCAACATACTGAATGTCCATGTTCGCATTCCATATTTTTAAAATGACTGGATTGTAATCATTGATATACTTTGACACTTCTCTTCATTTTAACTTGTAGTTATTCTTTTGAGAATTCCGAGTTATTGTGTGCCTTACAGAAAAAAAAAAAAAATTACTCTTCCTTTTCAAATGACTGGGCAGGAGAAACCAAACCGACATCTGGTGTAAAATCTTCCTTTAAAGTTGTAGTTTCTTCTGCAATACTTTCAACAACTGTGACTTAGGAAACGTAAAACTTGCTATCTCAAGCTTCTATCTCCTTCTTCTCTTAGTATCTCACATGTCACATACTATTCAATGAAAGACAATACTGTTTCATCAGAATCATTTCCTAATTTAGGTTCATCCTTGATCCATAGTAGCATATGTATATGAGGTGCACCTCTTGCTTGATACTCCTTTCTCCAAAAGAAATCGGTAACCTCTCCAAGAGCTGTATTCTTTTTATTGCAGATAAAAGGCATTATAGGTTGAAACCTATCATTACAATATCTGCACACATATACAGGATTCAATGAACACAGTTCCTCACGAGTCTTTATTTCACAATTATTTATATTGTAATTCACTTCTCTTAGAAAGTCAAGCAAATCTTCCCATGCATACTCTGTACAGCTAAGTGAGATAAACCATGTTCTTGTACCTACATTCCGTAACATACACTTGAGTTCTTCATGATGACAATACCAATACTCATTTGTTCCACGTTGACATGCCATCAAATTGATTGTGTCCTTCTAAATTTTCATCTCTTTCTTGAAGATTCTCCACAAATTCTTTCGCAGAAAGAAATTATGGATTAACTTTAGTTTTAAGTATGTGGTTCACTGCATACGACAAAAAAGACAGATCACTTTCAAACAAAAAGGTGAAATATGTATAAAATGCACTGTCGAAATCTAGGATCTTCAGAATATAATCTGAAATTTCAAGTGGTCAAATAGAGAAAGTGGACAAGTCAAGGATTGAAGATATTTATGAACATTACACAATATGTCCTTTGCATTCAAAAGAAGTAATAGGAAGCAGCATTGAGTTATTTGAAATGAAAAAAACACAGGGAACTCCAACAAGTGTATGGGAGAAAACCTTGGAAGGTCATTATTTTCCACAGCTGTTTCCTACAGGAGAAGGTGGACGGTATAATGATCCACCTGTACCGATTGCACCTTCAGAATATCGATGAAGATTCATCTTCTAAACTTATTACCTGTTCACCCACATTTATAGTTTTGTAATAAATATTGTTCTCTATAAGGTAGCCTTTTCAACTTTATTAACACCCACAAAATCTTTCCATATTTTCCGACTTTTTGTTACTACAACATTTACTAGAATGACTACTGCCTAATTTTCCTCTTTCACTCCAGCAATAGTTTCAATATTTTTCTTAAAATCCAAAGGTAAGTACACCACTCTTCCTTCAAACCTCTTTGCAAGTCTGTTGTTGACAGTTTACATGTTTTAGGCTCCATCAAATCATAGTTTGAAAAGAATTAACACATTGAATTAGAACAGACTCAAATGTATTCAATTCTGCCAGTTCCTCTGGAATAGCTACTAATTCTAAGTTATTATGTACTGCTCTAAAAGGCATTTTGTTCTCTTCTAATTTGTTATAACAATATTTAAATATACGTTGATCACTACCTAACTCAAATTGACCTTCCACCAACAAGTAAATTGTAAATTCTACCCACTTACCATTGTTCTCCTTTTCACTTTTCAAATACAAATCAACATTCCTACTTTGACTTTTATAATCAGTACGTCAACAACAAACACAAACATAGTCTCGTATTTCACACCACACTACATTAAACTTTCCAATTTCTTCTTCAAACTGATCAGTGCTAATCACTTTCCCATCTCGTCCAACATCTGTAATTGTCAAACTTTCAGGTTCTATGAACTGCTCCTCTGAACCAAAATATCGCATTTCAATATCATCACACTTTTTTTGAACAACTAATAAAGAAGCATATAAAAGACTTGTACTCAGTTCGCTTAAAAATAATGCAGAACGTTTTACATAGTACACTTTCCTCACAAACTTCCGCATTTCTGAATAACATACTGCTTACATCCGCAACTGATAAAAAACACTTTTACAAACTTTTCTTCAAAGATAAGCCAGAGAATGCCCATATTTCTCAGTATATTTTCTTATGTGAGATAGATCTAGTCCATGTAACAACTTAACGTTCTGTTTAATACTTTCTCTTCAAAATCACAATTAATAATTTCTGAGAAAGTCTCTGACGATTTTCATGAAACTCCTTTTGTCTCCGAGCAACAGATACTATTTCTTTATCATCTTTCCTTTTCCTGGAATTTGAAATTGAACTCTGCTTCACCTTACTTGAAAAATTCCTATTGTTCCTCTTGTGTGATTCTTTTTTCATCTTGTACTTATAGTAGAACAAAGTTTTTCTGTACTACTCCCATTTTTTCCAAATACAAACTTTTGCCTTTTGCACAAATATATATTTTTCTTCTCTTTTCTTTTTTTTTTTTTTTACTTCTTCTTGGCATTTCCAAATTTTAATCCAAACGAAATAATTTTCTGAAAAAAAAAGTAGATTACATTTTTTTTCACATTTGTTTACTATGTTAAAATTATAACATACAATTACAATACTTCCACTAATGACTTCCACACCCAGTGCTGCAACATGATTGAACACAACAGAGCAGCACTAACATGACAAGTAGTGCCATAGAACATACAGTAAGTATTTATTTAATTATTTACAAACACCTTTACAATTTATATGTAACTGCACTACCTCGTACTTTTCACCTCTCCACTGCACCCCACCACCCCACACCACCACAGACAACTTTATAGATAGTATTTATTTTTTATGTAATCTATGTACTTAAAATGATATTATCAACCAAAAAGCACACACAAAAATTACCATTATTAGCCTACAATTTTATCTACAACTTTCCAAACATAACACTGCCCCCCCGGTTTTAAGTGCGGGGGGGTGTCTGTGGGTGTCTGAGCAACAGCACTTTATTTTAGGTGGCCTCGAAACAGGTCTTTATGGGGGTCTACTTTCGGGCCTTGCAAACCTCATCCCTTTTTTTTTTCTTTATTGTACTGCAGTGAGACTGTGAGAGCATGCACATTACTCACTATTTAGAAGTGCAGACATCATGGCAGGTGACTCGCATTGTAGGAGAAGGGAAATCCTTTAAAAAGACACTTTTTCTCTCAGAATTTCCCTTCTCTTTTTGTAACGAAGGAGCAACATCATCGTGGGGTAATTAGCAAACACACCACCAGGGGCGCATCGCCCATTGCCCCGGACTCTCTCAAATAGCTTCAGAGCGCACACACACAACCGCACCCGAGTACTTCACAGGTTTTCAAAATAAATTTTTGAGACTCAGTTCTTTTTCACCCCTTTTTACAGCCCCTACATCCCCACTCTGCCCATTGCTGAAAAAATTAGGCTCCCCCGTAATTTCGCTCTGGTTGCGCCTCTTGAAATGACCACAAGCAAGCAACTCCAGCACGAACCTGCTCTGACCTTACACATTCTCTTGTTTTAGGGCTATGAAAACACATGCTTTGCCTGCCTCACTTAGTTCTCACACCCCTTCTTTAATATGAACATAAAAGCTTTCCACTTACTTTTATATTCCTATACTGTACTTCACATGGAAATATAGAAATCAAGGTTCTCACCACCCCAAATTACCTCTCTGGTATACTTTCTCAAGTGTAAGAAATACAGGTATTCAGTATGTGTCAGTCACGGCCACTTTTAAACAGTGTACCTATATACAACTCAACAAAACGTTATGTTTCTAAATTAACCTCTTACACTTAAAAGCTCCTTTACATTTCTTTCGTTATATGTAACTTTCTTTAAAACACCACCAGAGAAGGATGGTGAAGTATGCTCCACAAAGAGCAACTCAAAGCTTTGTTATTCTTTATAAAATAATCTGCCTGTCAACGCTTTTCGCAAACCTTTTCGACCCCTTAACAGGCTAGATGGATGAGTATAATACGTCCTATTTAGGATTGGGGGCGGACGATGCTCGAAAATAAGAATGTATAGTTGAATAAAAGGCTAGTGGATGCATGGCCAGATGCATCAATGCATACATACATAGATGGATGTATCAATGTATGAATGCAAGGATAAATGAATACAGGAAGCAGTACTTACAATAGACTGGTGGACTGATAGATGCTTAGGATTGGTTATGGGACAGATGTATCTATGGATATATAGGCGTATGGCTGCATGAATGACACAGTGCTTACAATAGGCGAGTGCGCTCATAGATGCTTAAGATAAGTGCAGGAACAGATGTATGTATGTATATAAGTAGGAATGTATGCATCAATTAAAAGATGGTTGGATGGCGCAGTGCTTAGGATAGATGAATGCTGGGCTTTAATTGGGCCGGGTCTGAGGACCAGCGCTTATTTTCAAGGAGCCTCCAAAACGGTCTCTATCAGGCTCTTTTTTCAGCCCTCGCAAACATAGTCAATTTTATTTTCGGCCCTCGCAAACATAGTCAATTTTATTTATTTTTTTATTGCACTGCAGTGAGAGCATGCACATCGATGTAAGCATGCTTATTTTGCTCACTACTGAGAACTGGAGACATCACACTACGTTACCCACGTTGTAGAAGGAAGGGAAATCCTTTAAAGAATGTTTTTTTCCAAACGTATGATAATTGGAGAGGATTTCCTATAGCACACAATGATACTTATCTTGATTTAGACCACGGCCCAACTTGCATAGCCCACACCCCTTTAAGAGCTTTGCCCCCCCTCCTTTTAGAGCACCCCCACTTTCTGAAATGCTCATAAGCAAAGCGTATTAAAACATGCAAATTTGCGAGTAAAACATATACCATGCCATAGGGCACTTTATAAGTGCTTCCAGCGGTACTACATCACCTTTATTAGCTCGGCATCTGCACGTTACTATATTCTGTGTTTTAATCAGAAAAATACCCACCTCCCCCACACCCACAACCACCCACACCCTTCCTTAACCATACAAAATTAAATAGAACCCCCCACTATTCCTAGTAGCGCCACTATATCCATACACAGGCTTAATTTTAACAGGTGTGTGCCGGAACACTTATCAACAAAAAGTATTCAAACATGCAAATTGGCGGGTAAAACATAAACCATCCCATAGCACAGTTTATAAATGGGCCCAGTCGAACTACACCACCTTTACTAGCTAGACATCTATATGTTGCGAAAGTCGTTTAAACACTCTGTAGAGTGTATAGCAGGGCATGCGGAGAGTAAACAAACTTCTAATTCCCAAACTTTTGATATACAGTCCCTTTACTGTATCTATATTAAAGATATTAAATGGAATGAATAAATTGACGAGTGTCTCAAAAGGTATAGTGAAGCTCACCATCAGTAAAGCATGAACCACTTCAACACCTACATATATCCGCCACAGTGACACAGCCTGACAAATAGTATCACTTATAATCACATGTAGTTCTCTAATGTCAACAAAGTCATACAGAAAATATACCGCACATTTAAATTTTTTTTATCTCTCACATTTATAAAACTTCTCTTCTAAAGAAGCACTCCCCAACTACTTCTATTCCATAAGAACAGACAATAATTAATACGTTTACTACCATATATTTTAGTATATCTACCTTTTTATTTTTCACTAGTCAGAAACTACAAAAACTATTAACTATACCCAAATGCAAACCAGAAACCATATTCTTATTATATCACAACTTAGGATCACATGATTCAAACTATGCGTACATATAAAAGGAACATATCACTTTTCCAATCTCCATCTCCTCTCCATGTAATCTCCAAACACTGTACACGGCCCCACTGTACAACAACCTACCCTGACTTACATTCAAACCTACGTCTCAGTGTCAAAAATAAGACCACAACCTGCCCACATAACATTTCTGCATTTTGTTTTATCGCTTTTAGCTTAATAACACATACCTCTCCTGCCACCACCCCCACCCCACTATTTCCACAAAAAGTATCAGTTTTAAATGTGCGACATTTTCTTTATCTCCCCAAATACATTACAAACTCAAATTAACGCTGTACCTCATTTTCAAAACAATACAGTCCTATAAAGATGACAAACTACACTGTGAAAAATTCCTAAACATATATAAAATACTCATATAACAACAGCTCAAATTTTATGCATATTTCATAACCAATTTCAAACACCACACTTTACTAACACTATATTACTTTGAAATAAAAAATACTTTCAAAATTAAAAAATCACCTCAAATACTTAATCGATACTATAAAACACATAACACACCTTGTTCATTTCTAACTCACCTTTGTAGTTGTTATCCAGATTTCAAATGACACACGCATACAATTCTCTCTTTCTCACATAGTACATGTAAAGCTCCGACTTCATCAAGAATGAAAACAGGAATGGCACAATTTCTCTGTCGCTCCACACATAAATACATGTAAAGAACAAATCAGAATACTTCATTCCTTCAACGACATTCCAAAACTTACCTCCATTGGTTAATTTTGAATTTTCCTTCCGAAAAGCTACTTATTATTCCGCGCCACATACAGGTCACAAGTTCAACCTATTTTAACACCACACTTTCTGGAACCTTCTACGACACCTGCAGGTTAAAAGTTCATAATTTTTTTTTAACCTAACGATATACTTTTGCAAAATTTTATCGAACATTTAACGGCACGTGCACGTTAAAAGTTCACAATAGGGGTCAGTAGTTCATCAGCTTTATTCCCAACTCCAGCAGCATCTCACCTTACGCCCCCAGCACCATCAGACCCATTGGAGTCAGTGCTTTCCACTTTCCAAATACCAAATTAATTTCATACACACAAATTTACCTTCGCACTCCCTATATAACACCCACTAAGCACCATACACAAGTTACAATGTTCGGAACAAAAGTTCCTCCGAGTAGCTATACCTACATGCTGACACTACTTGCACAGATGTGACACAGCGGCCAGAGCACATGACTTCACAGCATATGACACACAGTTTGGGCTCACGCTTTTATCCCCGAGTCCGGCAGCAGCTCAGAATAGCAGCATGAGACTCTACACACTACCTCACATATTTTCTGTACCCCAGAACTTTCAGACCAGTACGGGTCAGTAGTTCGTCCTTGTAGTTATAAACACATGCTGACACTACTTCCACAGCTGTACTGCAGCGGCCACGGCACATGACTTCACAGCATAAGATACACAATTTAGACTCACGCTCTAATCCCCGAGTCCCGCACCACCTCACCTTAGCAGCATCACACTCTAGGCAATACCTCACTTAATTTTCGTAGCCTAGCACTTTCACACCGGTAGGTATGATTAGTTCACTTTGAACCCCCTCTATAGCACACCCTAAACACCCCACAGATGTTACAGTGCTCCTACCCTCCTATTTCCCACTTTCTTCGCCCTTTTTTCCCCTTACTCACTTCAAGGGAATCACAAAATGGCGGCCAACACTTCCTCCTTCCATGAGACTCTAGACAATACCTCACATATTTTCCGTACCCAGGACTTTCACACCACTACGGGTCAGTAGTTCATCCTAGTAGGTATAAACACATGCTGACACTACTTCCACACTGTACTGCACCGGCCAGGGCACATGACTTTACAGCATAAGACACAAAGTGTGGGCTCACGCTTTAATCCTCGAGTCGTGCCCAAGCTTACCTTAGAAACATCACACACTAGCCAATACCTCACTTAATTTTCGTAACCTAGAACTTTCACACCGGTAGGTATGATTAGTTCACTTCGCACCCCCTCTATAGCACACCTCAAACACCCCACAATGGTTACAGTGCTCCTACACTCCTCTTTCCCACATTTTTTGCCCTTTTTCCCCCTTACTCGCTTCAACGGAATCACAAAATGGCGGCCAACACTTCCTAGTTGCAAACGTTCACAGTGCTCGCAGCCAATCAGCAGCAAGCTCATGCATGTAATGCCTCAGCCAATCAGATGGCAGAACTCCCAAATATCGATATCTGTATAATTTTGATACTTCTCAAAAACTACTGAACGGATTTACACCAAGTAAACAAAAGTGTGCTTTCTAGACCAAGACCCTTCTCCGTGCCAAATTTGGGTAAATCCGTTCACCCGTTCAACCTGTAGACTTGTCTAAAGTTTCCTATGGAAATTAACATTGAAAAAACATGTTTTGGGACTCCCTTTTTTCTCGGCCCCCCCTTGATGAATCACCCCCAAACTTTAAACATGGGAGCTGATCTCAACAAAGAATTAGTTTTGAAAGTTTCACGAAAATTCACCAATCGGAGCTAAAGTTATTGCAAATAGAATGTTGCCATTTTCCCATAGTAACGAGGTCCTAACTATAACTACCTACTGGCGATATATATATATATATATATATATATATCAAAGCTACCAAGTACCCAACGTACGAGGAGCACTCGGGCCTCAGCTGCACACAAGGAGCCAATCATAGGTAAGCACGCCTCCACCACAACGATTCCTTTCACTGTTCAAACTGCCCTGGATGTCTGACGCGTTTCGAAGTGTCCCCACTTCTCTTCAGAGGCTTTGGCAGTTCAAGAAGAGCGCGTAAGGCACCACCCCCTTAAATGCATGGATGCACGCCCTGGATGGGATTATGGGACTTGTAGTGCCTTACGTTGCGCAAATATTCAGCTGGCAACTTCTTCGAGCCCACAGATGGGCCTCGCTGTGCATGGTTCGTGCAAGATCCGTAGGCTGCTGCCCCACGATGTCGGCCCAATGATCAGGCCGCGTGGCCCCCACTTCTCTAGGGTGGTGCTCCTCCCGCGGCTGGGTCGCCGCGTAAAAATCAAAGCTACCAAGTACCCAACGTACGAGGAGCACTCGGGCCTCAGCTGCACACAAGGAGCCAATCATAGGTAAGCACGCCTCCACCACAACGATTCCTTTCACTGTTCAAACTGCCCTGGATGCCTGACGCGTTTCGAAGTGTCCCCACTTCTCTTCAGAGGCTTTGGCAGTTCAAGAAGAGCGCGTAAGGCACCACCCCCTTAAATGCATGGATGCACGCCCTGGATGGGATTATGGGACTTGTAGTGCCTTACGTTGCGCAAATATTCAGCTGGCAACTTCTTCGAGCCCACAGATGGGCCTCGCTGTGCATGGTTCGTGCAAGATCTGTAGGCTGCTGCCCCACGATGTCGGCCCAATGATCAGGCCGCGTGGCCCCCACTTCTCTAGGGTGGTGCTCCTCCCGCGGCTGGGTCGCCGCGTAAAAATCAAAGCTACCAAGTACCCAACGTACGAGGAGCACTCGGGCCTCAGCTGCACACAAGGAGCCAATCATAGGTAAGCACGCCTCCACCACAACGATTCCTTTCACTGTTCAAACTGCCCTGGATGCCTGACGCGTTTCGAAGTGTCCCCACTTCTCTTCAGAGGCTTTGGCAGTTCAAGAAGAGCGCATAAGGCACCACCTCCTTAAATGCATGGATGCACGCCCTGGATGGGATTATGGGACTTGTAGTGCCTTACGTTGCGCAAATATTCAGCTGGCAACTTCTTCGAGCCCACAGATGGGCCTCGCTGTGCATGGTTCGTGCAAGATCCGTAGGCTGCTGCCCCACGATGTCGGCCCAATGATCAGGCCGCGTGGCCCCCACTTCTCTAGGGTGGTGCTCCTCCCGCGGCTGGGTCGCCGCGTAAAAATCAAAGCTACCAAGTACCCAACGTACGAGGAGCACTCGGGCCTCAGCTGCACACAAGGAGCCAATCATAGGTAAGCACGCCTCCACCACAACGATTCCTTTCACTGTTCAAACTGCCCTGGATGCCTGACGCGTTTCGAAGTGTCCCCACTTCTCTTCAGAGGCTTTGGCAGTTCAAGAAGAGCGCGTAAGGCACCACCCCCTTAAATGCATGGATGCACGCCCTGGATGGGATTATGGGACCAGGGCAGTTTGAACAGTGAAAGGAATCGTTGTGGTGGAGGCGTGCTTACCTATGATTTGCTCCTTGTGTGCAGCTGAGGCCCGAGTGCTCCTCGTACGTTGGGTACTTGGTAGCTTTGATTTTTACGCGGCGACCCAGCCGCGGGAGGAGCACCACCCTAGAGAAGTGGGGGCCACGCGGCCTGATCATTGGGCCGACATCGTGGGGCAGCAGCCTACGGATCTTGCACGAACCATGCACAGCGAGGCCCATCTGTGGGCTCGAAGAAGTTGCCAGCTGAATATTTGCGCAACGTAAGGCACTACAAGTCCCATAATCCCATCCAGGGCATGCATCCATGCATTTAAGGGGGTGGTGCCTTACGCGCTCTTCTTGAACTGCCAAAGCCTCTGAAGAGAAGTGGGGACACTTCGAAACGCGTCAGGCATCCAGGGCAGTTTGAACAGTGAAAGGAATCGTTGTGGTGGAGGCGTGCTTACCTATGATTGGCTCCTTGTGTGCAGCTGAGGCCCGAGTGCTCCTCGTACGTTGGGTACTTGGTAGCTTTGATTTTTACGCGGCGACCCAGCCGCGGGAGGAGCACCACCCTAGAGAAGGGGGGGCCACGCGGCCTGATCATTGGGCCGACATCGTGGGGCAACAGCCTACGGATCTTGCACGAACCATGCACAGCGAGGCCCATCTGTGGGCTCGAAGAAGTTGCCAGCTGAATATTTGCGCAACGTAAGGCACTACAAGTCCCATAATCCCATCCAGGGCGTGCATCCATGCATTTAATGGGGTGGTGCCTTACGCGCTCTTCTTGAACTGCCAAAGCCTTTGAAGAGAAGTGGGGACACTTCGAAACGCGTCAGGCATCCAGGGCAGTTTGAACAGTGAAAGGAATCGTTGTGGTGGAGGCGTGCTTACCTATGATTGGCTCCTTGTGTGCAGCTGAGGCCCGAGTGCTCCTCGTACATTGGGTACTTGGTAGCTTTGATATATATATATATATATATATATATATATATATATATTCACTGAAAAAACTATAGGTTTCAGAGACGTTATAGTTAGAAATTAGCATTTAAAAAACCTTGGAAATTCACAGAAAAAAACATAGGTTTCAGGGGTGTTATATGTATACAGTATGATTGACTGAAAGAATGCATTAGTAGTGTATGGTGAATTTATAGGTGAAAATTTATGAGGAAGTACTGCAGCGTGACACTGCAAGCTCTTTAGCTGCACTGCACTGTGGCACTTCCGAAGCACAGGGATGTGACATATGTACATGAATATGTTGGAACTCTGTGCTTCCCTCTGCACTGCTGCACAAACTGCAGCCATGCGGTGACACAGGCACCCTTGCACCATGGTGCAAGGATGTCTGTATCGTGTGGAGATTGTTTTTGTGCAGGAAGGTGTCCCTTCCTGCACAAAAACAATCAGTAAAGGCATTTTCCTCTTTCAATGTATGCTGTGGAATGCAGCATGCATTGAAAGAGGAAAAAATGAGGAGATATGAAAAGAATTCTCCTTGTTGCGCCTTGCTACACCAGCTCTAGGATGGCGCAGCATTCACACACATCTCCAGATTTACGATTTCTCATAAATCTGGAGAAGGGTCTTGTTCTATGGGTGTTGCGTGGGAACACCCACAACAACACCTATGGGATTCCCCTTCAACGCAAAGTTCTGTGTATGAAGGGGTCGTATTTACAAGGAGAGGAAAAACCACACAGGGTGGCTTTTCCTCTCCTTGTAAATATGAAGGCGTGCCTGGCGCCATCACTACGTTACAAAAAGTGACGTACTGGTGGCGCAGGGTGTTTGTAAATCTGCCCCATAAGTGCTTAGGTATTGGCAGACTGATACAATAAGAACATTGTGCTGGATGGGTGATTGAAGAATTGCATGAGACTGACAGGAGGTATCCTACGCTGCATGGCTACTGCTTCAGTATTTAATGGAGTGGACCAATAGCATGTATCTGCTTAGAGATTTGTAGGGATTCTGCACAGAATATTTTGTGTGTACTTTTGCTGGTGCCTAGGTCATTTTATAAGAATACCACTAGTAACTGGAATGATGACAGTGCTGTAAACAGAGTGAACACTTAATTTATAAGTGCTTACTTATTGGTGGAGTGATAGGATAAGTAGATAGTGGTAGATAAGTGATTAAAGAAGTGCATGGGACAGACTGGACGATTGCTACACTGCATGAGTACTAACTGGGTATTTAGAAGAGTGTATCAATAGTATGTAGCTAGTTAGAGGTCTGCTTGGATAGTGCACAAAATATTATAGATGTACTTGTGTTAGTAGCTAGGCCATTCCATAAGTTCATGACTAGTAACTAGAATAATTACAGTATTACAAACAGAGTGTACAGTGAATTTATAAGTGCTTAGGTATTGGTGGAGTAATAGGATAAGTAGATAGTACTGGATGGGTGATTGGAGAAATGCATGGGGCAGACAGGAGGATTCCTACACTGCATAGGTACTAACTGGGTATTTAGAAGAGCGTATCAATAGTTTGTAGCTGGTTAGAGGTGTGCATGCATAGTGCACAAAATATTGTACCTGCACTTGTGTTTTTGACTACACCATTCCTTAAGTATATAACTAATAACTGGAGTAATTTCAGTGTTGCAAAGAAAGTGCGTGCTGAATTTATAAGTGCTTAGGTATTGGTGGTGTGATAGGATACGTAGATAGTGCTGAATGGGTGAATGGAGAAGTGCATTGGACAGACAGATGGATTTCTAGACTGCATAGGTACTAACTGGGTATTTAGAAGAGCGTATCAATAGTATGTAGCTGGTTAGAGGTCTGCATGCATAGTGTACAAAATATTGTACCTGCACTTGTGTTAGTGGCTACGCCATTCCTTAAGTATATGACTAATAACTTGAGTAATTTCAGTGCTGCAAAGAGAGTGCATGCTAAATTTATTAGTGCTTAGATATTGGCAGAGTGATAGGATACATAGATAGTGCTGGATGGTTGAATGGAGAAGTGCATGGGACAGACAGAAGGATTCCTAGACTGCATAGGTACTAACTGAGTATTTAAAAGACTGTATCAAAGCTATGTAGCTGCATGCATAGTGCACAGAATATTGTAGCTGTACTAGTATTGGTGTGTCTATGGTTTCGAGAATGGTAGTCTGTATTTTAGGGTGTGAGGAGGTGCATCAGATGATCATGTAGATGATGTCATCAGTGATGTCATTTGAGATGTCATCAGTGATGGCATCAGTGATGCCACTGACCATGTCATGAGTGATGTAATATGTGACGTCATCAGCAGTCCATTACTTTAATCCAAAAAGCTGGTGGCCATATTGGCCTGGTCACGATGTGGAAATTCAGGAATTGATACAATAAAGAACACAAGTGTTAATATGCACACAATGTCATTTCAGCATATCTTGCCCCGTGACCGCCATAGCTGTATATTCGTCAACGTGACTTATTCATAATAAACATACTTAGAATTGCAAACATCAACATAAATAATGGACTACACATTATTTTAAAGTGAAAGGCTATCGGCCATATTAATCTGGGCACGTTGCGTATTAAAATGGTTCTTACACGAAAGAAAAGGAAAAAAAGGGGTGTTAATAGACACACACTATCCCTAACTAAAGTTCCAGCGATTATAGTTCCATTCCATTCACAGCTCATTTGAGATGTCATGAGCAATGTCATAAGTGATGTAACTGACCATGTCATGAATGATGTAATGTCTGAGGTTAGCAGTACATTGCGGGGGCGTAAGTTATAGTTAGCTCAGGTAACTATAACTGCTGAATTTCACTGGTTGTGTATGAGTGAAATCTGAGTCTAGCTATACCGTCCCTGTAATCTTTGTTTTTTTCAGAAAATGTCTAGTTTTTTTTTTAACGTTAAGTAAGATGCATATCACATTGGATGGTGGGGGGTTGGAAGCAGAGCCTGGCATTGTGCTGCCCACACCCAAGCTTGCTGCTCCTACCTTCCTTTCTCCTAGCCTTCCATTGTCCAAGTCCATGTCCCTGCTCCCTTATTACAGCCCTTGTGGCCGTTGTTCTGCCACTGGCCTTCCCGCCTTCTCTGAACAGTTAGCTTGCTGCCCCATCCACCTCCTCCCTATTCTCTGTTGTCTGAATCCATGGACTAGCCTCCTCCCTCCTGCCATGCATGGTCTGATGTGCTGCCACTGCCCTCCATTTAGCATGATGTACCAGTCCACTCCTCCTGCCCTCCATTGCCCAATTCTATGCCTCATCATTGACCGCCTGCTTAGCCTCTGTGCTTAGCTTGCTGCCCCTATTCTCCTTCCCCCTGCCCCCGATGTCTTTGTGCATGCCCCTGCTCCATCCTTTTTGCCCACCATGTTCCATGAACCTGCCACTCCTATCTACTCTGAGTGTTCTGTTGAGCTGCCACTCCCCTCCCACCTGCCTAGCATTGTCAGATGACTGTAACCTGTCCCTGCCACCTCCACCCTGCCTGTCCACATTCCATGCCCTATCCCCTTTCTTCTGTCCTCCATGGTCCATTTTACTGCCACACCCTTCTGCCCCCCTGGTCTATTGTGCTGCAACTGCTCCCCCTGCCTGCCCCACATGGTCTGTTGTGAGGCCCTAGTACATATTCCCCAGCACACGTAATTTCAATACATTTTCATTTCTGATGTTTTTCACATAAGATTAAAAGCACATTAAATCAAGCAGTCAATTTCTTCTTATTCTTTTTCCAAGTCGTTTAATGAGTGATATCTTCCCAAGCCAAAGCCAACACGTGTTTCGTCGCCTCAGTATGTTTGTACATGCGACTTGTTCACGGCTGAACGGATTGACTGATTAGTAGTATATAGTGTGGCGATAATTCTCGCACTCGAGGAGAAACGGCGTGAGGGGCGAGGACGCGGATCGGCGTTTCGACCTGAAAGATTTTGAAACAAGAATACCGGGATATTTAGATGCCCAGCAGATTATCACTTTACCTCACGCCACAGGATTAGTGTGGCATGGAATTATCGCCACACTATATACTACTAATCAGTCAATCCGTTCAGCCGTGAACAAGTCGCATGTAAAAACATACTGAAAATGTATTGAAATTGCGTGTGCTGGGGAATGTGTACTATGTTCTTTTGTTGCTTCGGCCACAAACAATAGAGAGGCAGGTGGTTCTCTCAATCCCTTCAGCACCGTTACAAATTAGAGCTCAACCACATATTTTGATAAGTGTGAAATTACCAATTGGCACCTACACACTATTACCTATACCACCACTCTGAGTAAAGTTCTGTTGTGAGGCCCCTTCCCCTGAACTCTCTTGTCTGTGCCCAGGTCCTGACCCTCCCTTCTATCCTCCATGGTCCTTTGTGCATGCCCCTGCACCCTCCTTCTTGCCCATCATAGCCATTGTGCTGCCACTAATCCTCCCGCTTGCCATGCATGGTCTTCTGTGCTGCCATGGCCCATCCCACCTTCCCTGTGTGGTCAGCTAGCTGCCCCTGACCCCCTACCACCTTCCCTCCATGGTCTGTGTGTATGCCATCATAGTCTCACTGTTGCTCTCCATGGTGTGTCTTGCTTCTAGTGCTCATCCTGCCTGACCTCCATGGTCATCTTGCTGCTCCTGCCCTACCCCCTTGCCTCCAGCCCTCTGTTTCCATGTGCAGACCCCTACTCCCTCCCTCCTGGCTTGTCTGTTCCATTGTAATGCCCCTGATCCATCCCTCCTGCCCTTTATGGTCTGTTATGCTGCAGCTTTCTCTTCTGCCTGTCCATTATGGTCAGCTAGCTACCATTGCCTCTTTCCCCTCTGTTCTGTGTTGTCCATGTGCATGGTCCTGTCCCCTCCCTATTGCTGTCTATGGATTGTTGTGCTGCACTCCCATCCCACATGCCCTGTGTGGTGTATTGTGCTGCTGCAAACCCTGATGCCTGCCCTGTAGGGTCAGTTTGGTGCACCTCTCCATGTCCCTCCTGTCCTCTGTTATCCGAGTCCATGTCCCTACCCCAATTCCTCCTGCCTTCCATGATCCAATGTACCATACTTTTTGAACGTGGTAAAAGGGAGATTTTGAAAAAGAACTGGGGTATTTATTTTCCCCTTTGACTTACATTGAAAAAGAGGAGATTGTAGACAGGAGACAGATCAAATACAGCCCATTTGGGCTTAAAAACATTGGACGTTTCCTGGCTGAATCGGGTCTGTTGGCATGTATGGTTGTACTACCACTGCCTCTTCCTTCTGCCCACAACGGTCTATTATATTGCCACAGCCTCTCTTGCCAGTCCTGTATTGTTGGTTTGTTGCCCCTGCTCCCCTTTCCACTGCCCTCCATAGTCTGTTGTGCTGCCACTGCCCTTCCTGCCTGCCCAGTGTGGTCAAATTGTTGCCCCTGCACCCTCCTACCTGCCTTCAATTTTCAGAGTCCATGCCCCTGGCCTCTGCCTCTCAACAGTATCCTAATGAACAACTAGATTGCTAACATTCTATATTTATTACAAAAGTGTGGAATGCCTGACGTCATCTTGATGTAATCAAAACTGTAATACCTTGAGCATTTCCTTTAGAAATTACATATATGAGAGGGTCCTATTTGCATCAAAATTATGGTTAGTGCTCTAAAAAACGAAAATGAGGACATATTTTCTGAGTTTTCAAATAGCGACATAGCACTTTTAAATTATTTGTTATCTTTATGCTTTTTTATCCAGTTGACCACTTGATTAAATGTTGCACTTAGGGGAGAGGATGTGGTGTTACTTCCAGAGCTGCAGACTTTGCAACTGGGAAACCAGGTAGGAGTTTCTGCTTCAGCTCGACATTCTGTGATTCTGGTCAAATCACTTAATCTCCCCATGTCTACAACCAAAATGAATTTGTTCTCGTGTGATGTAACCAATGCTCATGGAAAGCACCTTCTCGATTTTGCATGAAAACACTAATTACGTAATCATTTTAATTATTAACCTGTACTAATTGTTTGCAGTGTTATTACTAATCAATTTTACACCTTAATAAACACGAATTACTTGCGGGATTAAGTTGCAAATTGCAAGACTAATAATTTTAATAAATAACTGTGGTACGCAAATTAACTTTCGAATGTGTTGGTATGGAAATTGCATGATTTATGTTGCTTTTGTGATGGTTTGTGCTCCGGGTAGGGCGGAAAGGTGAGTATTATTGCTTTAAATGTTGCTATGTGCTAGGAAAATACTAATATATAATGGGATTAGTGTGGGTTGAAACATTAGAAGCTTCATTTCCATATATTAATTGTTTTTATGTTTATGTTTGCTAAAGTTGGCATTCGGGCCTACTAGGCCGCAGTATCCAAAATGGAGTTAGGAAGTGGCCACCATCATTTGAGCGTGATGTCTACTGTGCAGACTCGGAAGGCTCTGAAGATCTCCAGGCGACCTCCGAAGCAGGCACTGTGTTTCTTGTCAAGGATTGGAACGTGGAGGATTGCCAGAATTCGGCTAGTGTGAATGACAGAAAAGACAATAAGTGACCTGTATCCAGAGGTCTACATGTTGATACTTCGGAACTTTTCGCATGAGAAATGTACAAACTAAATGATGACATATTCAATTCCCTGAGAACCATGAAAACCTGGGAACTAAGTTCGATATTGCAAAATTTAAAGGTTTAGCCAATCAGGAGTCTTCTACTACTAGAGATGCTGCGGATTATCTTAGAGTTTCCTATATAAGGGGAACTTTAGAAGAGGGTGGGTGTTCGAGAGAGAGTAGAAGTGTAGAAGTGCGTTCCGAATTTCCGTTGGTGATTACTGGTGAGGAAAACCGATTTGCTTGCACGATTGCTTGGTCCTTTTGATATCTTTGGGACTGTGTCATGATGAGCGAAATAACTTTTCCCGGACTTATTTGGGTCTTATCCTGCAATTGCTTGGACGATTTTACCAGAAGGGATTTGATTTATGCAGGACTGACGAATTTCGGAAAATGGTCACCTCTATCAGACTTTAGGTAAATATAATGGTTATGCAAATTCGTGACAAAATATTCATTGAAATTCTGATTTGATTAAAAGATGATTATGCCAATGAAAGTGAATTAATTAGATGAAATAAGCATTAATTAACAAATTATGAGTCCGTGATTCTTTAATAAGGTATTGATAAATTGAAATGTGTTTTAGCTGGTTCTTAATCACCATCAACCAGTCCAACTAATTGGTCCATCGACCAAGTGGTGGAGTGCCTTGATGTTAAAGTTAGGATTCTACAGATGCAGATGTACATAATGTATTTAATGTAAAGAATATTCTTCCTCTAGGTAATAAGGTACCCCCACTTGCCCAGCGCTTCATTCCTCCTGTGTGCAGACTTGAAGTGTGACGTATGAGTGTTGGTGTTATGGGCCCCACCAATGAATGCGTGTGTGAATGAGTTAGCGTGCTGACGGGTCTGTGACGAAAGGAGGATATGTAAATTTGCCCTTTCCCGCTGGAGTAGTTTTCTGGTAGCAGAGTTATGGTTTTATTGCATTGGTTTGGTGATTATTAAGTATTGATGATTAATTATTGATTTATGTACTAACATTCTATGTCGAGTCCCGTCGCGTTTTATGTTGTTTTTTGAAGACTTCCGGGATGTAGGAAGTTGGATGCCCTGTAGGTAAACGGGGAAAACGTGTGGCAAGTGAAGTCGCACAGTGTATTGTCTTGTTGCCCTGTAGGTATACGGGGAAGACGTGTGGAGATTGGAGTCGCACAACGCATTGTGTGGGTTCGAATTGGTAACATCGTCGTGTGTTATCGTTAGGGACATTTCTGTGTGAAAGTGCGTGAGTGCAATAGCGACAGGTTCTCTCGTGAAACTCTGGCCTTAATTCTCAGGAGCCGTGTAGTCTCCACATGTGTCTTATCAGCAGAGAAACGGTTAGCCTTCTTGCTTGTTAGAAGGGTAAGGTAGAGGGAAGTGCTACTTTATCGGCGAAACTGAATAATTCTGTGGTAGGGTAGAGGTAAGCGCTGCCTTCGGAAAATACAGAATTCTTGTGTAAATGAGCAAAACTATCTCTTTGGGTTAGCGAAACAGGCAATGGTGGTGTTTTTATGTTGTTATTAACAGATGTTTGATTGAAGAGAACGTAAGAGAAATTTTGCCGATAAAGTTTGTAAAGGAGGGGTCAGCAGAAGCAGGAGTAGCGAGACAAGCTGACGTCAGAAAAAACGCGCTGGGATTGGCCAGCCATATAGAGACGAGGTCTTCACGGATTGGTGCGCTAGGAGTGGAGAATTCCAGTGTGACGTAGATGCTCCAGATTGGTGCGTGAGTGTGAGTCGGTCTGGGATTGGACAGCAAACAGAATAGTTGTAGAGAAACGATTCAGGAAATCTAGCGATTCAGAATTTAAGAATAAGAGAAATTATGTATTACGATCCACCAGAGAAAGAGAAAAAGTCATGGTTTGGAAAAATTAAGAACTTATTCAAAAAGGATAAGCCAATTGTGACTAGGGAAGGACATCTACTTCCTCCACCAAAATCGCCTGCATCCTTTATGGTAGCGAAATATTGGTACCATACATGTATTTGGCTAGATAATTGGGCAAAGTATACAAAAGAAGATGGAGTTTTAGCATTTCCAGAAAGTGGTTCTTTCAGTTTAGCCGTATTACGGAACCTAAGAGAAAGAATGATGGGGTTAGAACCGAGACCTAGACCTACTCAGTTTGAAGCTTTAACGGAATGGGAAGAAGAGATGTATGAAAGAGAACGGCAGCGGAGTGGCGGAAGGTATAATTACATGTTTGGTAGACGGTGTGGACCGGAAAGTCATGATGACAGAATGAGGAGATGGCGGAGTGCAAACATGACTGATGGAATGTTTCCATTGAGAAATACTGAAGAGACTAGTGGTAGAAAGTGTACAAAAAAGAGAAATAACACAGGGTCTGAAGGTTACAAGTATGGTGTGAATGAATCAGAGGATGATGTGCTAGAGGACATGTTTTATAAAAATCCTCCCCCGTATCAACCAAACTCCACGTTGCTGATGCCGAGTGCGCCAGTAAAAGAAATTCTGCGAAATAAAACTTTTGAGCAAACGTAACCTGATTTAGGGAAAAATAATCAATTTCGAGACTCTGAAATAGCACAACCTAACAGGATGGTAAATGAAAATTTAGCTGAACTGGCTAGAACTACCCTGGAATTAACTGAGAAAATTAGGGAATTAACCAAAATATGGAAGCTGTAACCATTCCTGTGACTTTAGGACCAGTGATGCCTGTCTTTGATAAACAGAAAGATAGTGAGCATTGTTTAACAGTTCCTTACAAGAGTAATAAACAAATCGAGACGGGAAAAAGAGATTCAGGAGAAAATCCATGGGGAAAATTTGTAGGTACCTCAGGGTTAAGTATTTCAAAAAATCTGACAATGAATCAAAGTCCAGCAAGTAAGAAGCTGATGACAACAGAATCAGCATCAGAGACTCCAGAAAGAAGTAGGGAACGGATAAGGAATGAAACAACTCCTGTAGGTCCCACTTCTGATGAATTGAGCGATTGGTTAAGGAGTTTACAGCGAAAAGATACAGAACCTCAACCTTTAGATGTGGCAAAATTAAAAATAACGTTGGAGGAATTAATTGTAGGGACTATTCCAACTGAAAAATTAAAAGCATATCAGGATGAAGAGCTAATGTTTCTTTGTAAAAGTATAACTTGGAGAGCGAGGAGTTTGCATGAGAAACTGGAAGAAGTGGCGAGTGAAATGGGCATTGATTTTGAGAAAATAAAGTCATTACAGAAGCCATATAGAGTAGATTTCTCTGAAAAGGATATCGAAAATCTGAATACTGCAGGAAGGTTGACTCAAATTAAAGAACTGATTGCCTTGTTAAAAAAATGGGGTTATGTAGATAGATGGAAAAAGCAGGTGGTTTCAAAAAAGAGATGATGCAACAGATAAAACCTTTTCGGCGTTCCCGGTGAGAGAAAAGGAAACGGTGGTAACAGAATGTCCAATGAGGGAGATTCCTGGAGGAGGTTATGTGCATGTTCCATGGACTAGACAAAACATTTTATCATTTATGAATGATTTCCCCAGGCTCCGGGAGAAGCCTGTGGAGTGGTATCGACAGGTAGAAAGATTTGTTAAATTATCAAAAGTGTTGTGGATAGATTTGAACGGTCTTTTTGATATAATTGTGCCAGCAGATATGTGGGCAGAATGTGAAATTACAGTAGGTGAGAATGTTTCTTGGAATGGTTGGATACCTCTCGTCAGTGGATCAGCAACTTTTTCACTGATTGCAAAACCCTTGGTACGTTTGACGAAGAGTGATGTGAAAGACCCCCTTGAATTGAACAAAGAAGAATTGAAGGCTTTTAAACAATTGAGAGACAGCTTGTGTGAAGCCCCGGCTCTTGGAATGCTTGACTATGAAAAAGTGTTTGAGCTCTATTGCAGTGAGAGAGATGGATGTACACTTTACGTGTTAGTACAAAAGCATGGAAAACTGAGACGACCGATTGCATACTTTTCAGCAGTATTTGATCTTGTAGCTCTAGCGTTGCCTGGTTGCTTGAAAGCAGTGACTGCTACCTGTAAGAGTTTGGAACAGAGTGAAGGAATTGTGATGGTATACCCTGTGAGAGTGTTTGTACCCCATGATGTTGCGATCCTTTTAACAAGGAGCCGCACTCAGTTTATGACGCATAGTCATCTAACTAAATATGAGAAAGTCATTTTGGGAGCTACGAATGTTAGCCTTGTGAGGTGTCTCAATGTGAACCCCACAACACTGCTGCCTGATGCTGTAAATGTGGAAGTGAATGATGACATGAACCACGATTGTTTGGAACTGCTTGACTTTTGTACTAAGCCACGTCCGGACATAAAAGATGTACCTTTGAAAGAAAGTGACTATGTGATGTTTGTGGATGGGTCATGCCTGAGAACTGAAGAAGGAATTTTGAGTGCAGCGTACGTAGTATGTACTGTAGAGGCTGTATTGCAAGCGTCATGTTTGAAAGGAGTAAGATCAGCTCAGGTTGCTGAATTGTTTGCATTAACTAGAGCATGCAAGTTGGGAAAGAATCTGCAGATAACTGTGATTACTGATAGTCAGTATGGATTTGGAGTTGTGCATGATTTTGGGCAGATTTTGTCCCGAAGAGGGTTCTTGACATCGAGTGGAACTCCTATAAGGAATGGGGAAGTGGTTGGTAAGTTGCTTCAAGCGATACAGCAGCCTAAGCAATTGGCGGTAGTAAAATTCGCAGCCCATTCGAAGGGTGCTGCCTACGTATCGTCGGGTAACGGATTAGCAAATAACATAGCGCAATATTGTGCGCGCAACCAAAATTCAGTCAATCGAAACAGGGAAAAGGAAATTAACTCATGTCCCTTACTTTTTACTAACACTGTGAGTACTTGGGAGGAGGTGAGGCAGTTACAGGAAGAGGCAGGAGAAGAAGAAAAGAAACATTGGATAACATCTGGATGTGCACCACGAGAGGCAGACAGAGTTTGGGTTTATCGGGATGAAAGACCAGTAATGGCTGATAGCATGATTTCTGCCATGGCACGGATGTACCATGGACAAGCACATGTTGGTAGGGATGGCATGATCAGACTTTTCAAACAGACCTGGTATAATGCACAATTCCGGCTTGTAGCTGAGAGCCTTTGTCAGAGATGCCTAATATGTCAGCAATACAACCCAGGAAGGAAAACAGTGGTGAGTTTGGGAACGATAGGACGGGAGGGAGGTCCTTTCACCAGAATGCAGATTGATTTCATTGAAATGCCCCCATGTAATCGGCTCAGGTAAGTTCGAGTAGTTGTTTGTCTGTTTTCACGCTGGGTGGAAACGTATCCTACAAGAAGGAGTGATGGGGTTACAGTAGCGAAACTCCTATTGAGAGAATTCATTCCTAGGTTTGGTTTCTCAGTTATGATTGAGTCAGATAAAGGAAAGCATTTTGAGAATGAAATAATAAAATTGATTTGTGAAGCATTGAATGTACAACAGAAACTCATGAAAGAAGCAACATTTCTAGGTAGCAATTAATTTAAATGTATAGGTTTAAATCAACATATGAATCTGATCTATTGAAACAGTGCACTCTCACAAGAATAAAAATATATAGGTCTTTTTATTAATTTGAGATAAAAGTCTGGCTATGTGTACATAGATATACTGCAGACAGGTCACATAAGATATGAACAAAACAACATAAAGCAATCAGAATGTCAAATCGTGATACATAAAATCAATACTTAACAATATATACAATACAACACATAATGGCTTGAAAGACAGTAAAAGATGTTTTTTTCAGTAGAGTGATGTAATTTCCTACGCGCGTTTCGGCATATAAAACGCCTTCTTCAGGAAAAGCCAAAAGAATTCCTAAACAGGGAAACAGAGAACAGTGTATATAGACAAATATAAACACTTGTATTAATGGAGACTCTATTTCGAAAGATAACATAAATGCCTGTACAGAAAACATAATAAGCCAGATATATGTACAGCTATATAATATAGTGGAGTACATTGTATCCTCTGTTTATATACATGTTTTTTTTATTACAATGGGCTGTCACACAAAAAGAAAAATAAATGGAAAAATGAAGAGAGCCTACAGCCAGAAGAATGTCTATGGTTTATTATATAAGGATATAAAAAGAAAATTAAGATTTTTAGTAATACTGTGAAAGTATAGATGAATGGCTCAGAAAAAAGTAAAACACTGTGCTTTAGAAGAGGAAATGAGACGAGACATTGTGAAACCTAATTAGATAATATCGTTAATTACCCCAAATCACCAAAAAAGAGGGTTATTGAAACATAATATACTATATAAATATGACACCTAATGAGACACAGATGGACGTTAATGCGAGGGATTGTCAGTGTACAGCGACAGGTGACAATTATGGTAGGTTATTATTTTTTCTTTTCTGTACCACCTCACCTTCCTTTCATGTTCCTTCGTTATTGTCTTTTATGTTTACTCTTCTTGTTTTCTTTTCCCTCTCTTCTTTCCCTTTTTCCTTATTCTTTTTTGTTTTTTCTCCTTTCTTCTTTCTTCTATTTTTATCTTTTGCTCATGTAGTACTTGCCATTCATCCTCTAATTCGAAGTTGATCGTTTCTCAATTTCCACTTACTCGAGGTCCCGCGATTACCGGTATAACCTACCGTAATTGTCACCTGTCGCTGTACACTGACAATCCCTCACGATGACGTCTGTGAAATGCGCAAGAGTAAAGAATTGGAAACATGCGAGTCATACTATCCGGATCCCTAGTTCCTGAGGAAGAGTATTTAGGCAAGTCGGATACCAGTTCTGAGTCAGAATCAGAAGAAACCAGAACAAGACAAGCTCTGAGAAGGGGAGAGTTGGAACCAAGTCAAGTTTCAGAACAAGAGAATTTGCCATTAAGGAGACGACTGGAAATTTTGGATACTAGCTGCGAATCAGAGACGGAACAGGTGAGAATACAGGAAAAGGTAAAGGAGAATATTGAGGAAACTGACAAGGAAATCCTTGTTAAAGAAGCCCCACATACAAGTACGAGAGAAAGTCAACCTGCGGTTGTAGAGCTAGAAGGTGAGGAATTAGATATAGAGAGTGAGGGTAAGATTGTTGCAGAAGACCCCCGAGGAATACACATATCCAGGTAGAAGGAGGGACAGTAAGTCAGCAGGAAGATGGCGTGGAAGAAACACGAGGAGGGACAATTATAGATAGGGGACAGGAGGTTGTGAAGGAAAAATCCAAAGAAGGTAAAGGTCAAACCGAGAGTGAATTTGAAGAAAGTGAAGGAGAAGCACAAGAAGGACGAGTATTAAGGAAGAGGGCTTGGAAAACCGAGCGAGGTGAGAAGGAAACTAGATTGAAAAGGCCATCAAAAGAAGAGATTTGGCCAAACAGAATAAAAAGATTGAGGTATCGGTTGACAAGAGTGAAATCATCTAAAGCAGAACAAGTGAATGAAGTGTCCAGTCAAGAGAGAGCAGAAGACACTGATCAGGCACTCTTGAAGAAGGAAAGGCGAATTAAGAAACCCAACCAGAAGTATAAGCCACCGGAATGGATGTATGTGGCACTTCTTGAAGTACAAGAGGAAGCAGACAGCCAAGAGAGTCTAGGTGTGACTGTACCGGAAGTGGTTGAAGAAGAAGAAGATTCGGAAATCCTGAGAGTTATCTTGTCTGATATCGGAGAAGAAACGGATGTTCAGGAAATTCTGAATCAAGATTGTGAAAACAAGGTAAAAGACGATCAAATGCCAGACTGAAGTGACGAGAGGACGTTGCAGAGAGATTGAATTACCGGATAAGACATATAACCGAAAAGGAACCAAGTAGGCGCTTAGAGCCTTGGGTTTAGACAAAGGTTAGTTGTGAATAAAAGAGGCTAAGTCAAAAGACAGTGATCATTTCCGAAATGGCAAACACAGAAGGTAGAAAACCTACATGTGGGTTCCTTCAAAGATGGTGCAAGGTGTGTTGTTGTTGTACAGGATTACTAATGCTTCTTTGAAGTGTATTAGCTATTATAATTTAATTTAGAGTCGCATTGGAAAGGGTAGAAAATAACACTGAAAACAAGACTAATATAGAAAAGGTTTATGATACTCGTGCAACTAGAGTGGTAGATAGAACTGACTTACATACAGATAGGTCTCGCTTTCGCTGAGGGACTGCGAGGTCCAGCAGCCTCAGCTTCCACACAGCTGCTGCCTCTTCCCCTGATTGTTTCCTGCCTCCTGCCTGCATTTAAAAACTGCTCACGGCCCCCGCTTCGCGTGCGCCGCTCGCAGAGGGAAACACTGTTCACAGACTCTGCCGGATTGGGTTTTCACTGAGGGACAGCGAGGTCCAGCAGCCTCAGCTTCAACACAGCTGCTGCCTCTTCCCTTATTGTTTCCTGCCTCCTGCCTGCATTTAAAAACTGCTCACGGCCCCCGCTTCGCGGGAGCCGCTTGCAGAGGGAAACACTGTTCACGGACTCTGCCGGATTGGGCTTTCACTGAGGGACTGCGAGGTCCAGCAGCCTCAGCTTCCACACAGCTGCTGCCCCTTCCCCTGATTGTTTCCTGCCTCCTGCCTGCATTTAAAAACTGCTCACGGCCCCTGCTTCGCGGGAGCCGCTCGCAGAGGGAAACACTGTTCACGGACTCTGCCGGATTGGGCTTTCACTGAGGGACTGCGAGGTCCAGCAGCCTCAGCTTGCACACAGCTGCTGCCTCTTCCCCTGATTGTTTCCTGCCTCCTGCCTGCATTTAAAAACTGCTCACGGCCCCCGCTTCGCGGGCGCCGCTCGCAGAGGGAAACACTGTTCAAGGACTCTGCCGGATTGGGCTTTCACTGAGGGACTGCGAGGTCCAGCAGCCTCAGCTTGCACACAGCTGCTGCCTCTTCCCCTGATTGTTTCCTGCCTCCTGCCTGCATTTAAAAACTGCTCACGGCCCCCGCTTCGCGGGCGCCGCTCGCAGAGGGAAACACTGTTCACAGACTCTGCCGGATTGGGTTTTCACTGAGGGACAGCGAGGTCCAGCAGCCTCAGCTTCAACACAGCTGCTGCCTCTTCCCTTATTGTTTCCTGCCTCCTGCCTGCATTTAAAAACTGCTCACGGCCCCCGCTTCGCGGGAGCCGCTTGCAGAGGGAAACACTGTTCACGGACTCTGCCGGATTGGGCTTTCACTGAGGGACTGCGAGGTCCAGCAGCCTCAGCTTCCACACAGCTGCTGCCCCTTCCCCTGATTGTTTCCTGCCTCCTGCCTGCATTTAAAAACTGCTCACGGCCCCTGCTTCGCGGGAGCCGCTCGCAGAGGGAAACACTGTTCACGGACTCTGCCGGATTGGGCTTTCACTGAGGGACTGCGAGGTCCAGCAGCCTCAGCTTGCACACAGCTGCTGCCTCTTCCCCTGATTGTTTCCTGCCTCCTGCCTGCATTTAAAAACTGCTCACGGCCCCCGCTTCGCGGGCGCCGCTCGCAGAGGGAAACACTGTTCAAGGACTCTGCCGGATTGGGCTTTCACTGAGGGACTGCGAGGTCCAGCAGCCTCAGCTTCCACACAGCTGCTGCCTCTTCCCCTGATTGTTTCCTGCCTCCTGCCTGCATTGTAAACTGCTCACGGCCCCCGCTTTGCGGGAGCCGCTCGCAGAGGGAAACACTGTTCACGGACTCTGCCGGATTGGGCTTTCACTGAGGGACTGCGAGGTCCAGCAGCCTCAGCTTCCACACAGCTGCTGCCTCTTCCCCTGATCGTTTCCTGCCTCCTGCCTGCATTTAAAACTCCGCCCATCACACACACCGCAGGACGCGCGCGGGTGCGCGCCGGGCGACGCCCGGGCCAAGGGCGGGCCCGTTTTAGCCCGTTCTAGACCGCGAGAGACCGGACCGGGCCATTTCCCTTTATATTTTGTTTAGATACCTGTGGGTTTATAATTCTCTTACGTTGTGGGTTTCAGGCACCAGTAACTACGTATTAATCCATTCCGGTACGCCCCTCTGTGCACAGCTCACCCAGGTATGGCAGCCCGGGAGCTGAGAAACAAAACAATGATTGCCAGGGGCCAGCTTACAGGCACCCTGGATAATTTTATCACCAGGGCGAACTCGGTGATTGACCAGGGGATAATTTTGATGGAGCGACGTGTATCGCAAGATCTTGCTCTGGCCATACGCTCTTCAATGGGACATATTGCCAATGCACGTACCCCGGGTCGTGTCTGTTCTCGGGGTTCAATGCTGGTCCCAGTTACTGTGCATACCCCGCCTTTACCTCTCGAACAAAATAGTTCCTCACTATTGGCTTCTCATCCAGTAATGGAGGTTCCCTTGTTTGTCGAAACCTCTATTGTGGTGGCCCCTCCTGAGAAACCACCAATCAGTCAAACTCGGAAAAACACCAAGGGGAGTAACTCTAAAAGAAAGCGTGTTGCAACATCTGTGGTCGGTGGGAAAAAATTAAAACGTGTTAAGGCGCATGCTAATAGTGATATAATAACCGTAGATAAGGGGGTTTCTGTCCAGAATGATCAGGCTGCTCAGGGATCACGGTCACTGAATGACTTGGGCATTGGCCACAGCCCTGGGGCTGTGCCCTGCCCCGCACTAAATATGACCTTGGTTCAAGAATTTATAATAACTAAAATGGGTGATTTATTTAGGGCCTGGCTTGGACCGATAGAGGAAAGATTGGGGTGTATTGAAAACAGGCTTATCCAAATTGACCAAGATATACGGGGCTCTATGTCCAAAAATAATCGAAATGGCCCAGAGCAGGGAAATATTGTAATGACTTCTAGATCTGATGGGGCATCAGCGCACAAACTTCCTTCTATTAATGCCGATGCCATTGATTACAATAATATACCCCCAACGAGAATCCAGGATTCTTGTGATACCCCTCTTGATACCCTGACCAAGCACACATCCTTTGGTTTAGGAAATCAAAATGAGAGTGGCCAAACCCTGCCTGTAGTAGTTGCTCGGGCAGCGCCCAGAATTGACCTACCACCGGAAACTAGTCCGTATTTGGTGGTTTTAACTGGTATTCCCGAACTAAGTAAAACAGATCGGGAACCATATAGGTCTTTAAGAAACAAGGTGACTCATTGGTTAAATCTTAACAGACCATTACCCTCACATATTACGAGTGAAATATTGATGGTTTGAAGGCTTTCATGGGTGGACCCCACTGCTAAAACCATAGCAGGTGATTGTGTCTTGGTAAATTTTAGGGACCCTCGTACTGTTGAGTATATTTGCAATTGGAATCAAAACAGTACTGGGTCAGTCATTGGGTCTTACCCCCTGTCTTTCTTCTATCCTCCAGACAATTTGAATGAGCGGGATGGTGGGTGGACCTCAGTGCCATTTCGTCGTGGGTCCAGGCTAGAGAGGGGTATGCATGGCCAGCCATTTGTCCAGACTTACCCAACCCTACAGAATAGGTTCAGTACTCTGGATGCGATAGATTGACTGCATTGCAGTGAGATGAATGCAGGAACAAGAACCCAATTGGGCCACAAAACTAGCACAGGTGGAGTGGTGGAGATGTTTAAGAGCGATTCCCCAAGCCTTCAGATAGATTCACATATATCTACTGAGGGACTTACTTTGGAAACAGGTATTGAGAATTCGGATAGGTCTATAACTGGTTTTTCTAACAACGTTTTTTCAAAGTTATTGTATGAATATGTAAAGACTATGGATGTTAGAGATTGTTATGTTTGTATGCAGTTACCTGCATCAGTATCAGAGGGTGTTACCTATCACCACCTTCCTGTGACATATGGGATAACATGTAGTGTATTAGCGAGTTTGTTTTATAAAACAGGGAAATTAGACTATTATTACTCTGATGTAGATAATATTTTCTCACAAGCACCTGTAGTGCCTGAACTAAATAGGATAAAACCTGGTAAAGTTTTAGGTGAATATTTCTTGGAAACTAGAGAATTAACTTTAGAAGAAGTGTTTAAGAATAATCTTACTTGTAGTCTGAGAAAAGAAGAGAGAAGACAGTTTGGGATGTTGAAAAGGAAAAACATTTGAAGGGAGAAACCAGTCCGGCTATGGCTTTAGATTGGCCTCAGAGAGGGAAATTGTGTATTAGACTAAATAAAACTGTTTATGATAATTATTTTATAGGTGCGAGTGAATGCCATGATACATATAGAATCATGGGAGGATGGGGATTTAAAGGAGGAAACGATCCGGTATTCCCTGGATTATATTTCATCTGTGGGAACCAAGCTTACTATCGGTTATCGGCCCATTGGTATGGTATATGTTTCCTAGGCCAGGTCTTCCCAAAGATATTTCATGTGGGAAGGGGAAAAGATGGTGTGCACGAGATAGGTAGGCAACTAACCCGTAGAAGGAGAGAAAGTTGGTCAGAAATTGTAGGAGATATTTTTGGAGCACTGATACCAGCAGTTGGAATGTCTCTGAATGCACATAAAATTAGAAAATAGGCACCAGTAGTGGATCGCTTATCGACAAGCACTGCTGGAGGATGCTTATTTGTGAATACCGAAATGGTTGCCATGAGAGCTATGGTGATGCAAAATCGACTTGCCCTTGATATTATTTTGGCAAAAGAGGGAGGAGTCTGTGGAATGCTGAAAGTGCAACATTGTTGTACTTACATTCCTGACGAGAGTCAAAATTTAAAGAAATATATTAAGAATATAACAGATTTGCATGAGGAAATTGTTCCATTGGAGGTTGAAAGTGTTTGGGGAAAGATTGGTAAAGGGTTTTCTGCTATAAAAAGCGTCTTGATCAAAATAGGTGGTTCATTTGTAGGTAAGATTCTAATGCCAGTGACCTGTTTGGTAATATTAGTATTAATTTTGAGATTAGGATGTGTATGTATAAAAAGAAGAAGGTTGCAAAATAAAATAAAAAGAGAAGTTGCAAAGAAAAGAGAGAAAGAAACAAGGGAAAGAGAAATGGGAGATATAGAACTGGAGGAGTGGAAAGAAAATATGTATAAGAAAACAAGAGAGGATGAGATGGGGGAAATAATGATGTGATGTAACAAAATGTAAGGAAACTGAGAATTCATTTCCCTAAAATTTTTACTGAAATTTAGTGGGATTTGTGGTGATATTAAAAATCACCAAAAGGGGGATTGGTGGAGCAGGTAAAACAATGTATACCTTCTCGATTTTGCATGAAAACACTAATTATGTAATCCTTTTATTTATTAACATGTACTAATTGTTTGCATTGTTATTACTAATCAATTTTACACCTTAATAAACACTAATTACACACGGGACTAAGTTGCAAATTGCATGGCTAATAATTTTAATAAATAACTGTGGAACGAAAATTAACCGTAGAATGTGTTGGTATAGAAATCGCATGATTTATGTTGCTTTTGTGATGGTTTATGCTCCTGGTAGGGAGGAAAGGTGAGTATTATTGCTTTAAATGTTGCTATCGGCTGGAAAAATACTAATATATAATGGGATTAGTGTGGGTTTAAAAATTAGAAGCTTCATTTCCATATATTAATTGTTTTTATGTTTAGTTGGCATTCGGGCCTATTAGGCGGCAGTATGCAAAATGGAGTTCGGAAGTGGCCACCATCATTTGAGCGCGATGTCTACTGCGCAGACTCGGATGGCTCTGAAGATCTCCAGGCGACCTCCGAAGCAGGCACTGTGTTCCTTGTCAAGGATAGGAACGTGGAGGATTGCCAGAATTTGGCTAGTGTGAATGACAGAAAAGACAATAAGTGACCTGTATCCAGAGGTCTACATGTTGATACTTCGGAACTTTTCGCATGAGAAATGTACAAACTAAAGCATGACATATTCAATTCCCTGAGAACCAAGAAAACCTGGGAACTAAGTTCGATATTGCAAAATGTAAGGGTTTAGCCAATCAGGAGTCTTCTACTCCTAGAGATGTTGCGGATTATCTTAGAGTTTCCTATATAAGGGGAACTTTAGAAGAGGGTGGGCATTCGAGAGAGAGTAGAAGTGTAGAAGTGCGTTCCGAATTTCCGTTGGTGATTACTGGTGAGGAGAGCCGATTTGCTTGCACGATTGCTTGGTCCTTTTGATATCTTTGGGACTGTGTTGTGCTGAGCGAAATAACTTTTCCCGGACTTATTTGGGTCTAACACTGCAATTGCTTGGACGATTTTACCAGAAGAGATTTGATTAATGCAGGACTGACGGATTTCGGGAAATGGTCACCTGTATCAGAATTTAGGTAAATATAATGGTTATGCAAATTCGTGACAAAATATTCATTGAAATTGAAATTTGATTAAAAGCTGATTATACCAATGAAAGTGAATTAATTAGATAAAATAAGCATTAATTAACAAATTATGAGTCCGTGATTCTTTAATAAGGTATTGATAAATTGAAAGGCCCGAGTCTTTAATGTGTTTTAGCTGGTTCTAAATCACCATCAACCAGTCCAACTAATTGGTCCATGGACCAAGTGGTGGAGTGCCTTGATGTTAAAGTTAGGATTCTACAGATGCAGATGTACATAATGTATTTAATTTAAAGAATTTTCTTCCTCTAGGTAATAAGGTACCCCCACATGGTCAGCGCTTCATTCCTCCTGTGTGCAGACTCGAAGTGTGATGTATGAGTGTTGGTGTTATGGGCCCCACCAATGAATGCATGTGTGAATGAGTAAGCGTGCTGACGGGTCTGTGACTAACGAAGGATATGTAAATTTGCCCTTTCCCGCTGGAGCACAGTCCAATACCTGACAAGTCTGCATTATATAAAACTGCAAAAACACAAAAAATCAAAAGTGTTTTGCACACTTCTGTCATTTGGCTACATGTGGGCTACATCTGGGTGATATGTGTGCTACATTTGGGCTCTTTTGTCTCTGGTGGCCATCTTGGGAGATTTATTTGTTATGAAGTTACCTAACTTCCTTATTTACTACAGTCTCCTCAGTAGGAAATGCTTTCAGTTTTTTACTTTGATTCCATCAAGAAGGCATTCAGATGTGTCATACATTTGCCATAAATTCAGAATGTTAGTACTCTAGTTGCTCATTAGATCACTGTAGTAAAGCTACTGCTCACCAGGGAAGTCTGCTGCTGGTAGTGAAAGTGCATGTTTCAGTCTGCATGTCAGAATTTTTTAAGGAAATAGAAGAGGATTTGAGAAGTCACTCAAAATGTGCCCTCATTTTTCTTTCTACAGCACTAATCATACTTTCTATCGCAAAATGAAACCCCTCATGTTGTTCCTTTTTAAATTAAATGTTTTAAGAGTTACCACTTTATTCCAATCAAGATGGCTTCAGGTGTGCAATACGTTTGTCATAAGTAGGACTATTAGTGCTCTAGTTGTTCTTTAGAACACTCTGGGAAGCTGCAGTAGAACACAAAGGAATCAACTGACAGTCTCTGCCCTTGTTGGATGTACATGTTTTACTGAGAGTGTCAGACTTCATTCTCACATGACTGAGAAAGATAATGTGAATTTACAGAAAATATGCTCTCAGTTTAGCTTATAGATCACCTTCCAAACCTCTGTGGGAAAAGCATTAGAAAATAGTTTTCTCTCAAACATGATTCATGATATCCCAGCAGAAGGCTTTTTCACATGGTAAAATCACCTTAGAACACACCACAATTCCTAAAATGAGTATGGTACCATCAACAAATGATTTATAATGTAACTAAAGTCTTAAAACCTTCTATTAACTGCAATGCTTTTTAATGAGGTGCTATCATGTATATTGGTTCCAAGATGGCTGCCAACACTTCTTGGATGAAGTGCTGACAGCCAATCAGATCTCACGATGAGATGTGTGGTTAGGCTCCGCCCAGATATATATATTTCTTTTTCCATCAATATTTTAAAAACTACTTAACAGATTTACACCATTTAACTAAAAGGCATGACTCGGAACCAAGGGCTACCTTTTTGCCAAATTTGGTGTAATTCCGTTCAGCAGTTCAGGCTGTAGCTGCGACTAAAGGTTCCTATGGAAAATTGCATGGGGAAAACATGTTTTGGGACCCCCTTTTTTCTCGGCCCCCGCTTGAAGAATCACCCCGAGACTTTCAGGATAGGAGCGGACCGAAGCTGGTCAAAAGTTTAGAGAATTTCGTGAAGATTCGTCAACCGGCGCAAAAGTTATTGGGAATAGAATTTGCGGATTTCCTATGGAAAATAGGTCCTAACTATAAATACCTACTGGCGAACGCCAGTAGGTAATATATATATATATATTTTTACTCCAGGACTAGCCCGTCACAGGGTCATTTTAATTCATAAATCAATGGCGCTCCTCTTTTATTTTTTATTTTTCTTACTTTGATCCTGTGGTACCCTGAGGGTCGCAGCAAAAAGACATTTTTTTTAAAGTTTTGGTCTCAAGGTGGTCCCTCTAGGACCACTTCACAAGGGCTTAGGGGGCAGCGTATCCCTACCCTGCCCCCCTAAATTGTTTTTAGAAACATTTTCAAGACAGAGAACCAAGTCCCTGAGTCTTTTAATGGCTGCTGCAACATCTGTTTTCATGTTGCGGCCAGTCAATCAGTGCTGTAGCTCCAGCTGGACCCTCACTTAAGGCCCTGGAGGATGGTTAAAAGTCAAGGCATGGTCAAGAAGTATGGTAGGGTACACCAATGTAATATCCATAGATAATTCTTCCTTTAACCATAACTAAGGTACTACTCATTAAAGGAACATCTCTGTGGTATACCCTGAGGCATTTTTAACTAGTTCTGGATCCCTGCTATACCCGTGAATGTAGTTCTCTTAAGAACTTCCACATGGAGATGCCAAGTGTTGAGGTGGCCAATGACAGGGCTGACTTTAGGGCAGTGCGACTGGTGCAGCAGCACTGGGCGCTGACCTTTGAAGGGGGGCGCTGTGACCTCAGGGGGGTGCTGTGTTTAGCAATATTTTATGATAGGAGATATAAGGGCACTTTTGCAGGTGGTAGTGAGAGAATCCGAGGAGGCGGTCATGGGATGAGGGGGCGCTAAAAGTGATTGTCGCACCGGGCGCCACCAGCGTTAAAGCCGGCCCTGGCCAATGATGGAGCATGCCACATTACATGGGGGAGGCTCCCTCATCCAATAATAATGGATTGGCATTTTGAGCATCTAAGTTTCTAATTAGGTAGGCAAAAAGTTCCATTCCTGATTGGGAGTTTACCGTACCTTTGTGTTGTCAAGTACACAGTCACTTGCCCATTCACGTACCAATCCCCGCATGCATTCATCTATTTATCTAACGATCTACTCATTATCTCATCCACCCAGTGCACTGATTCACCCCCACAGAAAACATTGCCAGTCGTTGAGGACAGAACAGAAATAGTGTGCTTATAGCAACCATGTGCCTTGGTCCGCCCCTTATTAGACTCCCCTTAAATCCTTCTCTGAGACTATTGGAGGTTCCTCGGTTGCACATAGTCAGAAAAGGTGAAAGATGCTTCTGCGAGCAGCTGCTACTTTGAATGTTCATCCAGTTAATTTTAACAAACTGGTCAACTTCTGAGTCTTCACAACAAAATAAATGCCTGTCTGGTGTAGTTGCTTATTAGGTACCTTATAAAATCAGTTTGTGCAGTGAGATGTCACATGTTAGTTAAGCACTTTATAAAAAAAACAGTCAAAAAACAATAACAAACTAAAAACCATCATGTATAAAATAAGGGAAAGGAGGTGCCATACCATGATATATAGAGGATAACGAATAACAGAACTGAGAATTATAAAGTGATGGATAACATGGAAAACATGGGGTATAACTTAGGGTGATATATGAGGGAACAGAATATAGCAGGCCTTGCTATAATATAGCGCACCACTCAATATCATACATGACCATACCATGCCATGAGATAACATATTGTATCGTACAGTAAAACCAAACTGTAAAATACCTTACAGTACCATACCATACCATATTGTGCCTACCACAGTCAAACATCTGCTTTCGCTGCATCTTTTATTTGTTGTAATTAGCTTGGAACGTTAGGTCTTGTGTGATGTCATTATGGACAGTGGTCGAAGTGGGCGGGAACGGAGGGGCACGGCGTGCCCCTACTTATTTAATTTAACAAAGTCCGTTCCCCTACTTCTTCATTTCAAAAATTCGTCCCGGGACGGCAGGAATGCTCTGAGCTTAAAAAAAAAAACTACAGGATTATCCAGGCCAGTGTGCTGCATAGCGAGGAAGGCCTCTGCAGCTGCCAGGACCCCCTCCCCCTTCCCCACTGTATCTGTGGGCAGGGACCTGCCCAGCAACACTGTAGGAGCTGTGGTGCAATGGAGGAGCAATCAATCGGCACAAAAACCCGGCTACCTCTGATGGGCCCGGCTGCGCGGTAATTTACACCTCATTTAGTGAGGAGGCCACCCACCTGCCCTCACTGTGACCAATACAATGGACACATTAGGACACATTGGCGGCCCCGCCCTTGACCTCATCTGCCCTTTATTTTCCAGCTCACCCAGACTGACGATGGCACACGGAAAGGAAGAGGACTTCATGTGGAATTCGTGGCAGACTGTGCTCAAACCTTGGCGCTTTTTAAAACAAGCATTTGCAATGCAATAGGTCTCGCATTTACGTGGGTCTGAGCTATTGACTAAGCAAATAACAATGCCTTTTATTTTTGTTTTTGTTTTTAAAACATAAATAAAAGGCAATCATTTACAATGCCGATAGCTTAAACTCGCGTAAACGCGAGACCTATTGCATTGCAAATGCTTGTTCTTTATTATTACGTAACAGAACACTTTTAAATACTTACGTTTTAGATGTGTGCTGTAAAAGCATCTCATATGTTTGATTTAATGGACTATAAAACTATTGCGCGGAGCCTATTACATTTTGCCACAAATGCAAGTCACTGCACAGATGCAGCTGCACGTCTTACGGTTAATGAGCGAGGCGTTATAAGACTGCACTCGTCCTCTGGTCTAAACATGTCTTGGGTGGTCTGTTACATATTAGCAACAGCCGCACGTGCTGCCTCTGTGAGCCTTTAGGAAGTGTCGATAGCCATGTTTGTTCCCTTTTGTCTCCTCATCACCGTGCAGTGAATTCACTCGTGAGTGCACGGCTCTAATGGATGCCGTGCAGTGAATTCACCCATGAGTGCACCGCTCCGATGGATTCCGTGCAGTGAATTTACCTGTGAGTGCACGGCTCTGGTCTATTCCATGCAGTGAATTCACTTGTGAGTGCACGGCTCTGGTGGTTTCTGTGCAGTGAATTCACCTGTGAGTGCACACTCTGGTGGATTCTATACAGTAAATTCACCCATGAGAGCATGGCTCTGGTTTATTCCATGCAGTGAATTCACCTGTGAGTGCACGGCTCTGGTGGATTCCCCGCAGTGAATTCACCTGTGAGTGCACCGCTCTGATGGATTCCGTGCAGTAAATTCACCCGTGAGTGCACGGCTCTGATCGATGTCGTGCAGTGAATTCAGCTGTGAGTGTACTGCTCTGGTCTATTCCATGCAGTGAATTCACCTGTGAGTGCATGACTCTGGTGGATTCCCCGCAGTGAATGCACCCGTGAGTGCACCGCTCCGATGGATTCCGTGCAGTGAATTCACCTGTGAGTTCACTGCTCTGGTATATTTTGTGCACTGAATTCACCTGCGAGTGCACGCTCTGGTGAATTCAGTGCAGTAAATTCACCCATGAGTGCACGGCTCTGATCGATGCTGTGCAGTGAATTCACCCGTGAGTGTACTGCTCTGGTCTATTCCATGCACTGAATTGCCTGTGAGTAAACGGCTCCAGTGGATTCCGTGCAGTGAATTCACCCGTGAGTGCACTGCTCTGATGGATTCCGTGCAGTTAATTCACCCGTGAGTGCTCGGCTCTGATGGATTCCATGCAGTGAATTTACTTGTGAGTGCACAGCTCTGGTCTATTCCATGCAGTGAATTCACTCATGAGTGCATGGCTCTGGTGGATTCCGTGCAGTGAATTCACCTGTGAGTGCACGCTCCGGTGGATTCTGTGCAGTAAATTCACCTGCGAGTGCGCGCCTCTGGTCTATTCCATGCAGTGAATTCACCTGTGAGTGCACGACTCTGGTGGTTCCCCCGTAGTGAATTCACCTGTGAGTACACCATACTGATGGATGCAACTGTAAGAGTATTGAACAGCAGCCTATGAAAACAAATACAGATTCGGACTGTTGAGATCTAGTTACATTGATATGCCCATCATGGAGTGTATGCTGAACCCCTAGCTGGAGGAAAGGTTAGTTTGTCACAGCTCTCACGTTCTGCTTATCTACCAGCAAGCAGATTTATTACGAAGGTAATAAACAGCAAGTAACTTAGCCTGTTGGCAGGAGCTGGGCAGCAGCTGTGAGTGGAGGAAGGAACAGACATCTGGCACAAACCTATGGGGGCACTTTGGTGCAGGAAACCAGGGTTCGAGCCTCGAGGTCGCGTCCACATCCTGTGATTCTGGGCAAATCATTTAATCTCCCCGTGCCTGAATATGTAATGTAAATACGGTGCTCGTGTACAGCGCTCCAATACCTTCGGGTCGAGTTTGCGCTATATAAAAGATGCAACAAAAAATAAAAATCTATAAAATTAGATTTTTCAGGGTTTGAGTAAGGTTAATGAACAAAACACCTTCACTGCAATACTTGGTAATATAATATAGGAATGCCCCGCAAAGTGGTATTCCTCTAGATCTCATGCTGACTTAGATTAGGCTGGGGGGGTCGTCACACTGATGATTTTTAGCATCACATTGATTTTACGATTATTTACTACTGACACAACACCTGTAAAAAAATAAATAAAGCGCAATAAAGCGATTTTGAAAATTGGAGCAGTGTGCGCCACGCCTTTTGTTGTAAGTGCATTTGAAAGAATATATATATATATATATATATATATATATATATATATATATATATATATATACACACCATACAACAGTCTGTTGGTACGGCCAGGTCCTTTTAACTCCAACCAGAAGAACCACAGTGTGGAGGCTTCAATAAATCAGCGTGATTATTTTACAAATTGGCAACAAACATCCCAACGCGTTTTGGAGCCTTCGCTCCTTGGTCACGGGTTAGGTTTTACTTTCTTTCATTTCTCTTTTAAAGAGACCACCACAAGTGCTGTTGTGCAAGTCAAAAACATAGAAAACAGAGTGTTGTCAGTTTCTGCAATTTTCTTTTTGAATAAAGTTGCATTTGAGATAATGCGAGGGGTTTTAACAATAATGATTTGTTCGAATTAATGTGGGAGAATCCATAAAACAGGTAACTCCATGTGATAGCGTTCCACCAATAATGAATGTGGAATGCTATCACATGCAGTTACCTGTTTTATTATTATTTATTTATGCGTTTTTATATAGCCCGGACTTTACCCGAAGGTGTTAGAGCGCTCCACAATAGGAACAGTAACGTTACCTGAGGATAAAATTACAAGTATGCATAGTACAAGAACAAACGTTACGTTACATGAGAAAAAAAAACACCCAAATTATCTCCAAGCAGTGTTAACCGGAAACGAACTGTAGCAGTTGCTCGCATCGAGAAGTGAGTGAGTAGTGAGGAGTCGGAGTCGGAGGACCCCCCCCTCCCTGGTACCGGTACTACACAGGTGAGCGGCAACACTAACTTTGTGGTTTCGGGCTGGTTATTCCGAGGTGCGGGGTGCTAAACGGGAGTATAATTCACCTGAAGAGAGTTGGTCATTAACAGCGTGAGTGCTGGCATTTACTGCAGGATCCCCGAATGATTATAAAGGGATCGATAGTATGGCAACATCAAGAGAAGTTAAACGAAGGGAGGCAGTTAACAAGCTGTTTACACTATCTGCTTCATTAAGCAGTGAGAAGCCTGCCGACCAGAGAGGTCTCAATGAAGACCAGAGCCAATAGGTCTTGCCTTTGGGACCTCTTAGGTTTGTGATTTTGTTTTAGCAATGCATTACAGCCTAACTAATGTACGATTGTGTCGCCACAAAAAATAAAGTTGGATGTATCCTTCACTTTCCGAATGAAAATATAATTTTGCCTTTTACCCTCAAGAGCTCTTTCAAGTTTTTTGTGGGTAGGAGAGTTAGCAAGCCAGACAGTTCAAAAGGTATAGTTAGCAGGACACTTGAATACATAATGTTGATGTTTGAGCAGCTTGCTGGATACAAGAATGTGGAGGAGCCCTGTGGGTTTCTGTGAGTCAGATCAGATTTTCCTCAAGAATACCTTAATCTTCTGAGCCCTGCTTATGCCCTTCCTTGCTGTCCACGAGTACACCAAAGGCACACCTGTGTACACTAAGAGCACAGTTTTCATGTCCTCAACGTTTGAGGCAAAAAACACTCATTGATTTCTAAAAAAGGAGTGTCAAAACTAAAGTAGCCATGTCGTTCCTGCTTATATTTCGCACGCTTTACATAATCTTCCTGTGCCTATGAGTGTTTGCTTTTTCAAGGATGTTGTTACTTTTTTTAGGCAGTGTGTAATTTGAATTGAGTCACAGCCAGGTGTTTATAATGGGGCAGAATTGGGTTGTAGCTGAAGGCAGTGCAAGTGTCTCTCAGTGGGACAGAAGGGTGCTCAAGGAGAATAGGATGTGGCACTACGGCCAGAGCTACAAAATCTGGAACTGGGGAATCGGGCTTCATGACCAGTCCACCAGACCACTCTCCTGAGGGAGCACATTCCCCTACTAGACCTTAGAAGGCCATACTAGACCATAGAAGCCCTGGTCTCTTAGCACCAGCAGGTGGACCCTACCGGTGGCCAGTGTGGGTTAACCTTGAAGGCCTATCCACCACAATCCATACTGAAGTTCACCTACAGTCTTGCGGGTAGGCCTACGAAGCAGCACACCCTAGAACAGCAGTGACTTTGTCACTGAGGTCACAGGACCCTTGAGGCCAGTCCGCCTCACACATAGGTGCCTCCATTGGCCTTGTTCCAGTGGTATTAATGCAACTCACCAGGGATTGGCAATGCAGGATTTGCATGCACACCAGACTAAGGGGCATGTTTACAAGGGCCTTGCGTCATGCTTGCACCATGGAACGTGGTAAATTCACGTCACAAATCTGCAAATCATATTTATGAAGCCACGCAAAGCCACTTTGCATGGCTTTGAATGGTTTCATAAATATGGAGTAAATCAACACAGCGCAAATTGCTGCTTTGACTTACTCTGCACAAGGGAGGCGTTGCAGTGGGTGTTCCCACTCAACTCTCACGTTTTTTATGCATTCCCAGATTTACAAGGACTTGTAAACCTGGGGCTGATTCAAAATCCGACGCCTCCCCAAGGGAGGCACAACAAGGAGAAAAATCTTTATTTCTCCCTGTTTTCCTCTTTCTATATGTGCAGCACTCATACAAAGAGGAAAAAGCCTCTCAGGTTTGCTTTTGTGCACAAAAACAATGCTGCATGCAATGGAGGCACCCTTGCACCATGGTGCAAGGGTGCCTGCGTTGGCGCTAGGCAGACGAAACGGCACCAGCACACTTGGAAAGGGCAGGAATGCACCGTATTGGATAAAGACGGTGCATTTCTGCCCTTTCCCTGTGACCCAGGGCAGCACAGCAAATTAACTTGATGCGTTGCACCACCATTCCCGTAAATATGTCCCTAAGTTCTCAAACTTCACGGTGTCTCTTTGCTTCAAGCAGCAAGCACTTTTAACATGTGCTGCCTGCTTTTGGGCCGCTGCAATTACGCAGCAATGGAGGGCAAAATTATGTTGCAGTGTTGACTAAATTATGCAGCAAAGAAAGACTGCAGTTTAATGTGGTACATTTTCTGATACTTTGTTATTTTGAAATTTTTACACATACTAACAGTCTCTGTAAAGCTTTCCCCTCATTAATAGCAGCCCTGAGAACATGACCAGTCAACCTTTGTAAAGGGCCCTCCACTTCACAGCAACACAAGTCACGTTGTTTTGATCCATTTGAGATGCAAACAAATTTTTAGGTAAAACCATCAGATTATGAAGCAGATGGTGCTTTATGTGGCAAACACGGCAGAGTTATAATTATGTGGAAAACATTTGCAAACTAGGATATTTTGCCATTCATGTTTGAACTTCTCTCATGCAGTCTCTGGTGGGTGGAATTCCTATACACCTACAGTGCTCATGGAGAGACAAAGGAGGAAGGTGCCTAATAGTGATTGCAGAGGATAGTAGCCTGTAGAGGAGAAAATAACTGATTGAAATAATCTGAGGACCACTACCTATTTTTGACTCTACCAATGTTTGAGTCTCATTATTTCAGAATTGATGCATTTGCAATTCTGATAGCTATCTAACTTGAGTGGTAATTACACAAACTACTCATAAAATAGTTGTATCTCATTCATACTGCTAAAAGCATCTGCAAAACCAACAGGTCTGGGTTGTTTTAGAGTGGTAGGTCTAGATACAATAACAGGAAACTAAGAGGCATCTAATGCTGGCTTAATGACATGTTGCGTGAAGCATGTAAAAACACATGAATACAATTTTGCATTGACCGTGGGGCACAGAATGATGTCATCAACAGTGCTCCCCAACACGTGGGGTTCCTGTCATCGAATCTAAAGCCAAATGTTATGTTCAGAAATGGTTAGAAAAAGGGAGGAGAAGTGCTAATGAAAGAAACTGCATGACTCGGAAACAAATGGCTTATGATTCCATCTATATGCGTATTTGGGACATTCTGTGATTGAATACGTATCCCACATTGTAAATGTATTTTAATGTCAATACCTCATCTATTAAACCTCAAATAAACGTGTATCTATTGGTTGCATTAAATAACATCATAAGCTGTAACTCGTCAGTGAAATGCCAAACATACTAAAAATTGGGATGTTTTGCTCGTTTTTTTTAGCCACACCTCTGACTCCGCCCACTGACCCAATCCTCGGAATATTCCCGCCCCCTGATGCCACGCCCACAGTTCCCCTACATTTTTTTCCCCACTTCGACCACTGATTATGGGTAGAGGGTCTGCTCGGTATGTGGGCTCCTTTTGCTGACTGGTGCAGTTGTAATAACCCGTGTGTGCGTGTTGACGTCATAGAGACTTGGTAGAGGCCGTCAGTTTCCTTGTCCTTCTAATAGCATGAATTAAGGGACGAAGGGGCTTAAGACTAGATAGGGGGAGGGAGACAAACCTACTCCACCTCTGCTTCGCCCAATAACTCTTTAGTGTACTTACAGGATGTTCCTGTCAGCGCCATCTTTTACTTGTTGCAGCATGAGATGGTGTTTTTCACGGGACCAGGGCCATACTCCCAAAACCAGACCCAAAGGTACAAGATGCAACTTCAACTTCTCTCAAAGATGTTAGTGCAGGATGTGCATAAACCTTAACAATGTCATATGGGGCACGGTGCGTGCGTATGATGACCTTTTCCCTGAGGGTACTCTGCACTCTATCTGCAGTCTGGCGTCTCAATACTTTATGAGGTGCAGAATTGCTCGGTGTTTACTACGATTTGCAAATGGGTTTGCACATGAAATATTTACATGCATTTGAATGTTTAGCGCAGTGGCGGCCAGCGCCCCGTGCAGAAATTAGAGTCACGCGCAGTGAACTGCAGGTCAGCAGACCTGTGCTGCCAAGAAGTTATCACGCACTGTACTTAGGGGTGGGGGCGTGGAGATGCTGTCTGTGAACAAATCACGGCGGACAAAATAAATATTTAAGGGGAATTCGAACATGAAATAACAGACTCACTTTAGAGTACCCGTTCAAAACCCCTTACGGTCTCTCGGCACCTGACAGATGACAAATGCCTATTTGATTGTAACCAACTCAAACATACTCCGTTTATTGGCCTCGGAAGAATGAAAGGTGGGGTCGACCTTCAGAGATTTGAACTTGCGTTGGAGAAATTCCATTGAAACCAATATAAGTGAGTGAGCAAATTCGGGAAAGTTTCAGACTTTGTGTAATCGGCAAAAGTTTGCAAAGTTGAACTTATTCACTTCAAGTATAGTGTGAACTCTGCCCTAACTCCCCGTGATTATTGCCAGGCCATTCGAATTACCTTCCAGGCTCTTCCCTTCTCTCACTGGTTCTGCCCCTGCTACGTCCCCCTTTCCTCCAGTCTCCTAATATTTATTGCTGATTGAGCCCCTCTTACTTGCACCTCTCGCCTCCATGCTGTGTAACACTTTACAAACTTTCTCTTGGGGGCCAAATTTACAGTGTGGTTTGTGGCCGAGGGCCGCACCTTGGGGGCGGGGTCATTGGGGGAGGGGGCGGGGCTAGAGCAACAAAAAAAAACTGTGACCATGAGGTGGAACACAGGTCCCTGCAGCGGACGCCTTCATCCACTGAGCCACCGGACCCGGCATACACATATCTCTCTATCTCCCTCCCTCCGTCCCCCGTCTCCCTCCCTCCTCCGTCTCCCTCCGTCCTCCGTCTCCCTCCCTCTCCCTCCCTCTCCCTCTGTCTCCCTTCCTCTCCCTCCGTCTCCCTCCCTCCTCCATCTCCCTCCCTCCTCCATCTCCCTCCCTCCTCCGTCTCCCTCCCTCTCTCCTTCTATCCGTCTCTCTCCCTCGACGTCTCTCTCCGTCTCCGTCTCTCTGTCTCTCTCCCCCCTCTGTCTCTTTCCCCCCTGTCTGCCTCCCTCCCTGTCTCCCTCCCTCTCTCTCCCCCTCTCTCTCTCCCTCTCTCCCTCCCTCTCCGTCTCCCTCTGTCTCCCCCCTCTCTGTCTCCCCCTCTCTGTCTCCCTCCCTCCCTGTCTCCCTCCCTCTCTCCCTCCCTCTCTCCCCCTCTCTCTCTCTCCGTCTCCCTCCCTCTCCTTCTCCCTCCCTCCCCCTCTCCCCCTCTTCCCCTCTCTCCCTCCCTCTCCCCGTCTCCCTCCCTCTCAGTCATGGTTACCTTTTTCCTTTTACACTCATTATTCTGAAATTAGTGAGTGCTTTTGCATGAAAAGGTAAGGCCATGACTACAGGGCCCGGAAGGGACCCGTTTCAGTGCCCATTGCTGATATTGTTTCAAAACATAGGCAGTATGGTATAAAAAGACCACATTCGTAAACACACAGCTGTACACATTTTGTTTTCCAATTCACCCATCAAGCACGTATTTCAGTACCTCCAGGCAAGGTGCACTTTCCCACACAGGGAAAACTATGTTGTTCAAAGAGAGAGGAGTAAACAAAAGTATCACTTCACTGGCAAACACTGTAAAGTGGCACTAATGTGTTTAGGTGTAAATAAATCAATCTGGACGTCTTGCAACCACTCTGTCTTGCTTTAATTAGTTATTTATTTTTCACATTTGGAATGTTTTATTTCTCTCCACCCAGAGGCTGCACTTGTGTCAGAGAAAGACAACGTTTCCAGCAAAAATGTTATTCTTTTTTGGATCCATTTCACAGGGGAGCAAATAAACGAAAGGAGGAAAGAGAGGGTAATACCCGTTTCTTGAAGTCTCGGTTTTCACTAACTGAGGAGCGAGACAGAATGAGAGGCTTAGATGCCGTCACCGTGGTGTGCGCGCACAGTTTAATTTATGGGGACTTGGGGAGGCTGAAGAGGATTGCTTCCAGGCGCAGCCGTCTCCCTCGCTTAGAGTGAGGGGCCCCTGGAGTGTGGGGGCCCCCGGCACCGCGGGGGCTGCGTTATGCCCCTGGCAGCTGAGGCAGCTTCCCTTCCAGGGCACACACATAGCCCCACCCGAGTACTTCACAGGTCTTTAAGAGACCATTTGCATGATAACGAGGCCTTGTTGTATTTCACCTCTTAGCGCCCCAGCAGCTCCACTTGTTTGCTGACACTGTTAAACAAACACCGGTACGATGTCTGCAAGGTCCGCGGGCCACCAAGAAAGGCTTGCCGGGCCGCTGGTGGCCCGCGGGCCGTACTATGAGTACCCCTGTTCTAGACCCTTCCCTCTTCTATCCCTAAACTATACTTTTCAATCCGACTAACAGACGCACATGTCCACCGCTCAAATTAATTTCATATTTTCCTATACTAATTCCCCACTAATCCTGTTTGGATTCTGGAAAAGCATGCTTCCTGTCAAAAAGCATTTTGCCACCTCAGCAGGGGTAGCAAGCACTATATAAATGCAAACCCATTCCTCTTCTATCCCCCCACTATCCTTTTTCAATCCAAATACCAAACTCACATGTCCACTGCTCAAATAATTTCATAGCTCCATATACTAATTCACCACTAATTATCTTTGAGTTCCGGGGTAGCGCGCTACTCGCAGAAAAGTGCTTTGGCGTCTCGTATGGGGTAGTGAGCGCAATATAAATGCAATTACAATTCCCAACCACAACATGTGCCTAGGTGCGACTTCCTAGAGCAGAAAATCATGGAAAAACAATCTACTGCACCCTACTGTGACCACAGGGCAACAGTGCTTGAAACGGTGGCCACAGGGTGCTGTGTAGGCATCAGGCCATGCAGGGTATGAGGAGGGCGTAGGAGTTCCAGGCCTGATATTTCAGACATTTGTGGCAGGAGGCAGGGATGGAACTACCATGAAACCTGCTTGGGGCGAGCCTGCTCAAAGGGGCTGTAGCAGCTGTCCATTGTTACCTCCCTTGCCATCCCCATTGCCCCGAGGGTCCTTGCGTGCCAGTGCCCAAATGATGACCATGGAATTCATTTTTGTTTTTCTTTAAACTTTGGGTCTTAGCACTTTGAGGTGCTCTCAAAAGAGGCCTTAACTTTGCTGGAGAGAGGCAAGAGTAGCAGTTCCTAAGCCAGAGGAAACAGGCTCTCAAGATTCTTCTGACTAATGGATGAAAACTCCAGTAGAGCTGGTTTGACTAGTGTTCTCTTTGTCCCCAGACTAGTGGGAACGTATCAGAAAAAACAGCTACTTTTGCGTGTGTCCTCCAGGTCTATTTATTTGGAGCTAGGAAGTGGAGGCCGCCACAACACGAAGGTAGGGGGGCAAGGGAGGGATGGACCTGTGGGTAAGGAAAAATAATACTTTTTTTAAAAAGTACCTTTTCCCCACAGCTGCCTACGGCCGCGGCAGCCTCAGAGCTCTCTCAGCAGTCTCTGAGAAGGCAGAGGCTGCTCAGCCAATCCTGGCACTGCTCTTCTGTTGGGAGAGCAGCACCAGGATTGGCCTGAGAGGCCTGCGCTGCCAATCAGACACTGCCTGTGAGCCTGCGGCATTTCTCCAACCCAGCTGTGAACACAGCTGGGTTGGAGAAATAGAAGTGCACATGTATGTTTTTTAATGTTTATACTTTTGGATCAACATCAATCTGGCTTTTGGAGAGGTCACAGCACGGAATCTGCACTCATTCACATTATGGATGACCTTTTAAAAATGCTGAACCTAAATGAATCATGCCTCCTGATTCTCCTTGATCTATCATCTGCCTGTGACACTGTTAATAACAGCAAACTACTATTCATGCTAGAACACAGGGTGGGCCTTTCAGGGGCTGTATTGCAATGGTTTACTTCTTTCCTCCATAACAGATCCCAAAGAGTCAAGGTGAATCAATCCCTATCTCAGACCTCTACAGTAACTATGGGGGTTCCCCCTTTCTCCCATTCTCTTCAATTTATTCTTTGAACCTTTAGAAAATGCTCTGAACTACACGAACATTCTTTTTCATATGTATGCTGATGACACTCAATTATATCTGAAAATCACCTCCCCAGAAGATTTCATTTCACTCAACTCTACCCTGATGAACACTCAAAACTGGCTCACTGAGAACCACCTCATGCTCAATTCCTACAAAACGGAATTCCTCCTCATCACTCCCCCTAATCACATTCCCAAGATCAACCTCTGGATGAAACCTCTTACAGCCTTCAACTGCTCTCTCCACATTATTGAGTCAGCTAAATCTCTTGGAATTACACTAACAAAAAGATCATAACATGTGTATTTGTAAAGTGCACATTCACCCCTAATGGGGTACCTTGGTGCTGATTAACAGATGTTTATTGTTACTAACTCAATGGTACTGATTTTATCGACCTCAGGTGGATGAAAGGCTGAGTGGACCTGCCAGGATTTGAACCAGTGACCATGAGATTGAACACAGGCCCCTGCAGTGGATGCATTAGTCCACTGAGCCACCAGACTCAGCTACACTAAACAAGCATTTGAACATGCAGAATCATATCAGTAATGCAACCAAGAGAGCCAAACACCAGATGAGTATACTAAGGAATATCAAACTATCCTTCCACTGGAAGACTTTAAGCTGGCGGTACAAGCTCTTGTACTGCCAAGGCTAGAGTACAGTAGTGCCATGCTTTGTAGTCATCCCAAACATAGCTTGGCCCCACTAAGGGCTTCCATTAATGCCACAGCCAGATTGATTACTTGTACAAAAAGAAACAATCACATATCCCCAGCCCTAAAAACCCTTCACTGTCTGCCAGCTGAAGCAAGAATACCGCTAAAGATTGCCTGCAGGACTCACAAAGCCCTACATTTCAACACCCCCATTTATCTGGCTCGAAAGCTAGAATTATCAGGGGGTGCAGACCTTCACGAAGTGCAAGTTCAATGCTCCTGAAACCAGAGATCTTCTACAAAAAGAGAACGAGTTTCAGAGCTTTCTCAAAGATTTGGAACTCTCTTCCACTGGAAGTCCGTTGAATCTCATCCACCACTTCTTTCAAAAAGGAAGTGAAAAAAATCCTAGTGAACAAGTTTCTGCCCTAAAAGGCCTTGGTTCTACTGCTTACTTACCGTCCCTCTTTTCAATGTCCTGATTGACTACTAAATTGTTGTTCACCTGGGAATTCCAGCGTTAGCATGCTATGCACATATATGTAAAAAGGGCTCTTTTCCTACTACTGTATACTACCTACCCTAAATGTGAAGCACTCTGATACCCGCTTGTGTCATGTTCGCGCTATACAAAACTTTATAAATTAATTAAAAAAATTAAACATGTTTAGCCGGCCTAGGAAGGCCACGCAAACATGCATGCTCACTTCTAAGTGCCGCCACCGGCCTGTCATCACCCGCCCTGCCCCATCCTGCATGCATGTCAGAATCAGTCAAAGCAAAAACAAATTATATTGTTTCTTTATCCTTCTATTTTTCTGTAACTGACTCTAATGAGTGGGGAGATGTTCCTCTGCCATTACAGAGGAGCCGCCCCTGACTATAAAGTTTTAAACCATGATGTGGCAGACTTTTGAAATGTTCCTGTTGTTGTTTATTAACTAGTGTGAATTACACATAGAAAACAGAGGCTTGGTGAGTAGTAATTGGAGAGGTGCTTCGGCTAAGATGCTATTCACTTGACATAATAGGAGAAGATGAAGTGATGGATCTGATGTTGAAAAACACACCCAGCAGAATTCCAAGATGTTTTTTGAACGCTGTCATCTGCTTGGGACCAGCCCTGACCTACTGACCCTGGAGAAGCAGAGATGGTCATGAATGATTCTGAAGTGAGCCAGAATGCATTTATGCAGTTAAGCATCAAAACTGTATTTTTTGTCCAGAAAATGACTTTTCGAGCAAATTCTGCATCTTGCCAGACAGATCCTGAGTTTGTTTAGGAAGAAGGTGGTGTGGCATCTTGGCAATGCATGTGGAAAGATTCCGTTCCTGAATGAGATATACAAAAATCCTGAGTGTTTGTTCTGTTTTGTAGTTGGTTTCAGGCAAGGCTGTGGTGAATTAAATAAACCAACATACTTGAAAGCTGCAAGCACCGTACCATGTTAGGGCATCCCCTTCCCAGCCAAGGTCATTGAGAAGGCCATCAATGCCCAACTTTCCGAGTTCATTGTAGTGAACCACATCCTGGACCTCTCCCTATCCGGCTTCCGAAGCAACCACAACACTGAGACCACCCTCCTCTCCACCACAGTTGATGTCCGAACCCTCCTCAACCAAAGCAAAACTGCAGCCCTCGTCCTCCTGGACCTCTCGGCCGCCTTCGATACCGTCTCTCACCGCACCCTATGCATAAGACTCCACAATGTCGGCACCCGCGACAAAGTCCTGGAATGGATCTGCTCCTTCCTCCCCATCCGAACACAGAGAGTCAGGCTACCTTCATTCCTCTAGAACCAACAGAGATCAGCTGCAGAGTGCCTCAGGGCTCCTCCCTGAGCCCCACGCTTTTTAACATCTACATGGCCTCACTCGCAGCCATTGTCAGGAACCATGGACTCAACATTGTCTCCTAGGCAGCCGACACCCAGCTGATTTTCTCCCTTACCAACACACCCACAGTTGCCAAGCACTACTTTCACGAGAGAATGAAGGCTGTCACTGCCTGGATGAAGAACAGCTGCCTCAAGCTCATCTCAGAGAAGAACAAAGTCATCATCATGGGCTCCACTCCCTCTGCCTGGGACGACTACTGATGGCCCCCAGCACTTGGTACCTCACCCACAGACCATGCGCAGAACCTCAGCATCATTCTGGACACCTCGCTCACCATGAGCCGCCAGATAAACGTTGTTTCATCATCCTGCTTCCACACGCTATGCCTGCTCTGAAAAATCTTCAAATGGATCCCCACTGAGTCCAGAAAGAAGGTCACTCATGCACTCGTCAGCAGCAGAATCGACTACGGCACCGCACTCTACACCAGCATCACCCAGAAACTCCTCAAGAAACTTCAGAACATCCAGAATGCCTCCACTAGACTCATTCTCAACATTCCCAGTGGCAGCCACATCACCAGCCACCTAATAGACCTCCATTTGCTCCCAGTAAACAATAGAATCACCTTCAAGCTCCTCACGCAACGCTACAAAGCCCTACATGACTCGAAACCTGCGTACCTCAAACACCGCCTTGCATACCACATTCCCACTCCGCCCAACTTGCCGTAGCTACCATCCCACGTATCTGCAAGACCACAACTGGAAGAAGAATCCTTCTCCTACCTCACAGCAAAGACCGTGAACACCCTGCCTCTCCCCCTCAGGCAACCACCGTCACTGCCACAATTCAGGAAGGACAACAGTACTTGGTGGACCAGCAGACCCCACCCCCCCAGCGCATTCAGACCCTTATGGGTAAGTAGTCACGCTCTACAAGCCATTGATTAATTGATTGATTGAGCAGTGTCTGTCTACGAGATTAACTTAAATGTGTCTAGGAATGGGGACAGAGGGTGGGCCCGACGTCTGACGGAGAATGTATTTTCTTAATGACAGTGCTCGCCACTCAATACACTCTGGAGCATATTTCCAAAGAAATGGTGTAGATCTGCAAGCAATTTAGCAGCGCCACGCTGCATCATTTAAATAAATGCAGCGATGCGCCATAGTCACAAGAATACGGGCAAAAAACGAGGAGAACTAAAAGTATTCTAATTTTTGCACCATTCTAATGCCTGCTTTTCAATGTTAGTTTTTGGTGCTGCCTCAGATTACAGATCCTTGTAAATCTGGGGCAGTGTCAAAAAGCAATGGTTGTTGTGGTGGAATACACACAGCAACAGCCATTGCACACCCCTTTCATGCAGATACCTGCGTCAAAGAGTATGATATTTAAAAAGAGGCATTAAGCCAATGAGAAGCACCTTAGTGGCACTTTGTAAATATGGAGCAGGGCATTGTGTCACCGAAGCATCAGAAAAAGTGATGCTCCGGTGGCACAATTCCCTTGTAAATATGCCCTCAGTGTCTCATGATTGTGGAGAAAAAGTAAAACCAGTATAACAGGATGATACTCAAAATGACATCAGTGAAATGCATGTTTCTGGATTTCACATGCCCTCAGAATTATCTTGAGTGTGATGCTTTGACAGACTTCTGTGCACTCACGACATCAATAGCGCCATTTTGGTGGATTAGGAATTCATCAACATTGTGAAACAAGTAGGACATGCAGGCAAGAAAATGTAGCAGCCATCCTAATGCAGGCGAAATATTGCATTTGGTGTGGTGAGCAAAGCACGTCACAAAGAAAAGAGTAACAGGAGAGAATGGTATCATGTCAGCTGGAGGAGATGGACGCAGGATCTGAGCATTGACTGATGAATAAAGAAACGAAAGTGAGGTTGAGATACTTTCCTATTGACTCCTTCTTAATAGGCGGAGACTAAAGAGGACCTTTTAGTTTGAAATTAGCAAGCGTTATTGGAGCTCCATTATCATAGGGCCTATGTAACAAATGGCGATAGCTCACAAATATGTATAAAAAGGATTTTAGAAGATTTGACCATGTGCAGATCTAAAGAGTGCTGAATGGCACATCAGTCATAAATAAAGTCAAATGAAAAGCCTTTGACATTGCTCTGTTCATTACAACAGTAATTGGCACAGCTCTGAAGGGCCTAGGGATCGTTAAGAGGTCGGTGCTTTCTTGTGAATATGTGATTTTACATCATTATTTGAGAACAGAATGTAAAACTGGAAATGGATGGTAAAAAAATGTAGACTTTTTGGTGCTACTAAGTGAGATATTTGTTGATAGTGAATTATAGCTGCCATAGGAACTAAAATGAGAGCACAATGTTTGCATTAGAATTGAGAGACTTGTGAAGGATACAGAGCCAGCTCCTCCACTGGAGTGGAGGAGCGTCGCCCCACTTAAAATCCCCCCAAAACCCCATGAAAAATAAAATGGTAATTTATAGCTATTTTAATTTTCATCCCCGTCCCAAGCCAAGCGTCAGGAAGGGGGCGGGTTCAGGGTCGCTGCTGAGTGATAGAAGCAGTTAGGAGGGAGGGCTGTCTATGCACTTATGTTTAAAGTGAGCATGTCTTTTTGGCCAGCCGTCTTCAGATGGCCAGCCACATATGTGCACTTGAAGCATCTCTAACCCAGCTGTCTTATGACAGCTGGGTTAGAGTCAGTGCAGGCCTCCAGGGCGCTGTGGAGCGCCGAGGGAGGATGCTCCCTCCAATCAGGGTGCTGCTCTCACACCATGAGAGCAGCGCCCAGATTTATCAAGGGAGTTCCAGGCTCCAGCTTCCAGTTCCTTTGGAGGTCTGGAGTGGAGAACATTGCGTTCTCCAGGTAAGTTTTATTTAAATAAAGTATTTAATTATTTTGCACATTCACCCGCCCCTCTTCTCCCCGTAGTTGCCAGCTGCTACTGGAAGGATAGTGGGTTTGTATCATTTTAGATAACCCATCACAGCACTGGAAAGATATATGCAGAATTTAATCCTAGCCCCTTTTTCTCCGAGCATTTCTTGGGAACCCCTTTTTTTAAGTTTGAGTTTATTAAAGAATAACAAAAAGAAGACGTATAACAGTATTAACATAGGGTGAATGAAATGTTATTAAGCATTAAAAAAAAGCTAAAATTGAGGGTACATAATAAAATTGGTATCACATGATACATCAAGATAAAATGCATCATATAAAACAATAAATAAATAAAGAGGGGGAAAATTCAGCAAAAAAGGAAATGCAATAAAATAGTCGACAGTTGAATGTCCAAAACACATTATACAAAATAATTTAACCAAGTAAGCATAACAATGAATGAGATTATAAAACAAGCATATTAATGAAACAATCAATAATGGAAGACTAACTAATCATCTAAATTACAAGGCAAGGGGGAAAGTTAAGGTGGTTTTCGTACTTCGTCTGAACTATTCGTAGACAGATAGGGATAAATAATTTGTTAAAGGGAGCCATAAAATATCCCTTTTAAATCCAAGAGATATGGGGAGTCATAGTTAGTGTCCAGTCGGTGATGAAAACAGACTGCATTCCACCAGGATTAGAAATTGACTTTATCAGCTTGTTTCCAATTAGTGGTTATTAAGTGGAAAGCAATAGCTAACAAAAAGTCTAGAAGCTTAAAACTCAGAGGAGATTAAGGCCATTGGGGGGACAGAGTGCCTAAAAAGATGTGTGTGTAGGAAAAAGGGAGTGAAACTTTATATATTTTATTGATTTGGGACCAAACAAGTTCCCAAAATGTATGAATTGGGGGACATTTGAACAACATGTGTTTTAAATCAGCAGCAGCACAAGGACAGGACCAACAGGTGGAGGGCATGGTTGATGAAAAAGAGGCCAAAAGCAACAGGAAAATAACGTTTGGTGATAAATGAAAAAAAGGGTTTGTGTAGTGTTAGCGGATCTGGAGGTTTTATGAATTTTAGACCATAGTTTATCCCACGTAAGAGTTGACCAGTCTTGTGAGAAATCCTTTTCCCAAGCTAACTCAACCTTTATTTTGTGTCTGTCTAAATGAGATTGCAATGATTTATATACATTGGAGGCTGAGGGAGAGTTATCTAAAACTTGAAATAAGTTTTAATACAAACTAGGAACATCTTGAGATTGGGGAAGATTTTTAGGATATTGGATGAGTGAAGAATGAAGAAGGTTATATTGTGTTCTAGAGGAGAAAGGTAGAGAAAATTGGGCTTGGAGCTCAGAGAAAGTAAGGGGTTGAGTATCAGATGATAGCTGGGATATCCAGCTTAAACCTTTAGAGTGCCAAGATTTCCAGTATATAGAACGATTACGAAAACATAATCATTTATTATGCCAAGTAGGTTGCTGATGTAGGGAGTTATAAGAGGGATAAGACGAGGAGAGTGTGGGTATCAAGAGTTTGCGGGAATGAGAATTGATAGGGGACACAGAGAAGCAGCACTGGAAGTGAAAGTTAAAATTTCTTGAAAATCGAAAGGAGCGATAGAAACCCTCTCTATTTTTAACCAAAGGGGAGGATATAAAGGAAGATCTATAGATAACCATCTAGCAGTCTGTTGTAATGAAAAGGCAGAGTGATAAGTTTTAAAGTCGGAAAACCTAAGACCCCCGGTGGATCTGTCTTTTTTCAAAGAGGATAAAAAGTTATACAAGAGCGTTTACCTTTCCACAAGAATTGTACTAATATTGAATCAATTTTTTTAAATAATATTCAGGGATGTCAATAGGGATCATGGAGAGGGAATATAAAATAAGAGGAGATAGCATCATATTAATTGAGTCTAAACGACCCCACCAGGACAGAAAGAGGGGATGCTAACGCGTGATGGAATCATTCAATTTTTTTAGTAACATAATAAAAATGTAATTTCAATGTCTCAGATAATAAAGGAGCAAACCATAAACCAAGATATTTGATTTTTAGAGGCTTCCAGAAAAACCCGGAATGATCAAAGAGATGTTTTTGACACAGAGCGTTTCAGGGTAAAACTTCACATTTGTCTACATTAAGACCGTAACCCGAAACGTTAGAGAAAGATTACACTTGTTGAACAAAAAGGAGGAAGAGAAGATTCAGGATTGGAACAATATAAAAGATTGTCATCTGCGTAAACTGACATTTTAACTTGATGGGGACCAAAGTGAAACCCAGTAATCTGTTTATCTTGCTTAATTTTAGTTAAAAAGGGTTCCACAGCAAGAACAAAAAGCAGAGGGGAAAGGGGGCATTCTTGACGCACTCCTCTACGCAGAGAAAAATATTTCAGAGCTCATACTGTTGACAAAAATTGAGGCATGAGGGCCCGAGTACAATAAAGAAATGAAAGTCATCAGTTTGGAAGAGAAACCAGCCCATGTTAAGGAGTGAAACATAAAATCCCAACCAATTCCATCAAATGCCTTCTCGACGTCTAATGAGATTGTGGCAAAAGGGTGATCCAACGAAGAGGCTTTACTTAAAACATTAAAGAGGACTCGTGAGTTATCCGAGGCAAGTCGTCCTTTCACAAAACCTGATTGCTCCGGGCCAATAAGATCCAGAAGAATAGGATCCATCCGGAGGGCCAAAATCTTTGCTAAGATTTTATAGTCTGTGTTTACCAGAGAAATCAGGCGGTAGTTCTTACAAAGGGAATGATCTTCGTCCTCTTTAGGAATCAAGCATTTCTGCGCTTCTTGAAAAGTGCCTCGAGAAGAACTATTGTCAAGAAAAGACTGAAATAAAAGTAAAAGATTAGGCAAAAGTATGTTCGCAAAAGAGTTATAAAATTCAATGGTAAAACCGTCTGGACCTGGAGCTTTTCCCCGTCGTAATACCGATACAGCATGGGAAATACCTGCTAGAGAAATATCAGCATCCAATGACTCAAAATCAATATGGTTGGATAGAGGAGGAGGAATGGATTGGAAATAAGAAAGGAGGTCAGATTGGTCTGGCGGGTTTTCAGGAGTGTATAAATAAAAAAAGAGACAAATTCATTCAGAATAACGTTATCTTTGAAGATAGGAATACCGGCAGGACCTTGTATGGATTCAATTTTTGTTCTTTCTTTTCTGATTTTTAAATAATTTGTTAATAGTTTCCCCATTTTGTTCTGACTCCCTAATAGCGGGAACTGCTTTTTAAAAGATTAGAGGCAGCATCAGTAGAAAGTCTGTGAAAAGTAAGTTTAACATCAATAAGATTCTTCAGAGAGGATTCATCATTTGAGTGTTAATATACGTATTAGGCCTGGGCTAAAATTCCGTTCCGCTTGTGGAAATTGCGATAATTTGACATTTTCGCGTTCGGCGGAGAGCGCGAAAATGTCAAAATTTCCGCAATCCGCATTGTACTGGAAATTTTTTTGCTTGCTCGTGCTGTAAAATAATACATTCTCGCGTGCGCGCGATCGCCTTACCTGAATCCCTGCGTTCGCCGACAAGTTTTCCCGATCCGGTCGCGTTCTCCACGAGATGTTGGATTGTTGGTAGCCATTTGCGCTGTCTCGCGACAGTTCGCGCCCGCAGTAACGTCATTCGTCGCGCGATCACATCTTTCTTCTCGCGATCATGCACCGCGAGACAAGTGAAAACACGATGGCCGCGCCCGTGAGCAACCACATGGGTAAGTTGGCAAGCCGCGACCACGCAGAAAATACCGCGAATGGGCGGGAAAAAAACTTCTGCAACTTCGCGATATTTCCGCGTGTTTGCAGAGATTTTTAACATTTTCGCGATAATTTGCGAAAGTGAATTTCGCAAATTCCGCCCACCCCTAATACATATTCTAGTTGTTTGATTTTATTGAGTAATTGAGAGGATTGGGCTTCTATGGATTTCTTCTTCAGAGAAACAAAATTAATAATAAAACCTCTTGCAGCAGCCTTAAAAGAGTCCCAACCCATGACAAAAGGGGTGTCAAGAGTGTTGTTAATAGCAAAAAACTCAGAGGCAAAGGAATTAAACTTCTGACAAAAATTTGGATCAAGGAGAAGGGAACTGTTAAAGCGCCCATGGCCTGGGTGAGGGGAAAAGGGGATAAGGCCAATGTCTACATGAACAGGGGTGTGTTCTGAGATTACAATAGAACCAATCTCTGAGTGAGTGGCAAGTTGGGCTAGGGATTTACTCAGAAAAAGATAATCAATAGGGGATTGGGAATGATATGGGGCTGAATAAAAGCTGTATTCTTTGAGGTCAGGATTGCAAAGTCTCCAAATGTCCACCAAAGCTTTACGACGAATAGCTGAAGTTAACTGTGAATGCATTTTAGATGGGCAAAACTTAATTCCAGAATGTCTATCTAGTATGGGGTCGAATACTTGGTTATAATCCCCTTCTAATATGATGTAATCATCATTATAGGTAAGTAGTTTGTCCAATAAATCAGTTAAAAAAACTTTATCAATCGTAGTAGGGGCATAAACATAAAAAATGGGTAAAGGGATCTTATCTATAAGGAATTTACAATAACCCAACTACCTTCAACATCAATTTCTTGATGAACAATTGAAACAGGCAACTTTTTGTGACATAAAATCAGAACCCCATTTTTTTTACCCAAAGCTGGAGAATTAAACACATGTCCCACCCAGCATCTTTTCAATTTAGAAGGTTTGTCTTCAGAAATATGAGACTCTTGAAGTAAAGCAATGTCAGTTTTTAACTAAGCTAGGTGAGATAACACCCATTGCCTTTTGATAGGGTTACCTAGTCCTTTAATGTTCCAAGTTGTAACCTGAAATGTAACTCAGTGAGAAAAGTTTGAACAAATTTCATGCTTACAAGAACAGGAAATGAGAATGAATGGAAAAAAAAGTAGAGAAAAAAGACAAGAGAGATTGAGCAACTGTTTTAAAAAGGGAAAGAAAAGAAAAGGATACGTAAAGATAAAAGAGCAAACAGGAAGGTAATAGAGAACCAATGGAAAAAGCAAGAAGGAAACAAAGAAGAAAAAGAACAAAGAGACAGTACAAGTCATACATGAGACGACTGAAGAACATACCTACAGATACAAACGAAATGAGGGATGGCTACACCAAAGATGAAGATGTCAGCAGGGAGACTCCACCAACAATCCAGACTGACTACATCAAAGACTTCAACATAACAGGGCGAACAAATAAGGAGCGCAATCGGAAGTGGAAATACTCCTGTGTATAAGAGAAAGAGATATTAAGAAAAGAAGAAGCAATAACATTAAGAAGAAAGTGAGAGGAATAAATAAAGCAACACAGTAAATTAAAACATTACAAAAATGTAAACGAAACAACGTTCAATATGTAACCAAAACCTGAGAACAACCTGAAAACATCTACATAACACGTGGCACAAATAGTAGTCATGCAGGTCTAGAGATATCCATAGTATCCATGAAGACAAAGGAACTCTTGTAATGCCGCAGGGTCATAATATGTTGTAGTCTTGTCTTTATACGTAACCTTAAAAAAGACATAGATTAAGAAGACCAAATCTGGTGTTGATTGAACGTGACTGAGGACGAAGGTCACAAAACGTTTTCCGACGGTCTGCTGTGGTTTTAGCTACATCTTGAGAAAAGAAGAGAAGGTGACTTTCCCCAAATAGTATTTTTTTGGTCTTAACAGCTGATAAGACTTGAAGAAGGTTGGTGTATTGCAGAAAAAGCATGATGACACCACGAAGTTTCACAGAAATTTTCAGTCCAAGCCTATGAGCCCATTGAATGTTGGGCGAAGTAGTAGCAGGTAAGTCCAGGAGCTTGGGCAAAAAATATTGAAAAAATGTGGTTGAAATGGATCCTTCAATATGTTCAGGAAGACCATAAAGTCTAAGGTTGTTCCTATGATTTCTGTTTTCCAAATCTTCCGTCTGTTTTTTTAGAAGACACACTTCAGATTCCAGAGATGAAATACGTGAGCACGAGGGTTCGAGAGACTCCGTTCGCTGTTCCACAATGAGCACTCGTGAATACAAAGAAGAACATTTACCATTCAAAAATTGTAACATTTTATTAGTTTCTTCTATGAAGGGTTTCAGAGCTCGAATCTCTTCAAGAATAACATCCATGGCTGACGAAGAGGATTTTTGTGGAGAAGGAGGATCTTTTTTGGGTCTTTTGGTGGAGACTGCAGGTAATTTACTAGACAACTGCGTTTTTGGTACGGTGCCTGAAGAGATATCATGTTTCTCAGAGGGAAGGTCCTCCATTTCAGTGCCGTTGGAATTAGAGTCTGAATCTGAGCACTTAGGAGCTTTAGAAGACGCAGATAGTTTAAGATTCCTCAGCCTCCCCATAAAAAAAAATCCGGTGGAATTCAGTGATTGACACTAGACTCTTGCGATCAATAAAACCAATCCATAAATAATAAAATTCCAAGATATTGAACACTAGTTGCAGCCTGTAAAATCCAGAAAAAACTCTTTAATGATAGGCAGTATAAAATCAAAAACCAGTAGAAACTGCCATGAAGATGGTGAGTATTCACCTCATGAAGAAAAGAAAAGCAGGCAGAAAACAAAATGGTGGCTGCTTTGCAACATATCAAAGAAAACAGCTTCAAAACATGTCAGGTAAGTCAAAGGAAACAACTGCTTTGACTCCATAACAAGAAAAGCGCAGGTACTCAAAAATAAAGGCTCCAATACCAAATATACAGTCCATAAGTTGAGGCAGAAGTGAACATTGTTAGGTATGATGTCACTATAAAGAATCAAGAAATCTTAAAAAAAGAACTAGCGAAATATCAAATATATCTTAAAGATAAAAAACAACAAAAGATATTACGTGATCAGGGAGACTACGACAAAGGATGTATATTCACATTTGCACGCAAATATGATGATATGATGCACAAACAGACCACCAATATGCAGAATAATGTGAAAGATACGAACACCTCCTCCAGTAATACCTCCATCTCCTCAATTGATAGCGACCCTGGGGAAGGCACTAGTACATCTAGTATTCCAAATGCTCCTTCTGTTTTTTTACGAGAGGTACAGCGGTATCGCCTGGGAAACAAAAAGAAAAACCCTATCGAAGAACAAGGAGGGGTGGCCAGAAACACAAGGGCAGGCACAAAGGCATGAGTAGAAACACAGCAGGGCAAGAAATAACAAAAATTGTGAACCATGACATGGACAGCGACAGTAATGATGTATTGAATACTCTGAGTATTGTGAACTTATCATCTAGAGCTCTAAATGACCATGAGAAATCTGTGTTAAGCATGGGCCTTAATTTTTGCATAACTGAGAGACCTTTCTTTGAAAATGTTCATCTGGACTTATTTAGATTTGTCCGCAAACTTAAATTAAATAAATATTTTGCAGAACATCCCTTTGCCCATCATTCTGTTTCTGACGCTGTTCTTGATTCGAATTTTACTATCTCTGATGTGAATGTGTTGTATCGTCTCACTACGTGAGACGATGCAAATGATTCAACTGATTTAATGGATTTTGCGTCAGATCTTAATATACGTGAAGACACGTCTATAGATAGTGGCTTACGCCAAAAATCAAAATTCACTCCGATAACTGTAACAGATTCCAGCATAGATGAATTTTCAAGAAAAGTAACTGAGGAATTACACAAACTTGAGGACAGTTATGTCAAGAACAAAAAGTACGCATGCCCCCCTAATCTAACTAATGAGGATAAAGAATGTTTATAATCAATTAGAGATGACAACAATGTAGTAGTCCGTGAGGCAGATAAGGGTGGCAACATTGTCCTAATGGATAGGGTTGACTATTTGGCTGAAATCAATCGCCAATTAGGACAAGGTAACTGTTATGAACAACTTAGGAGCAACCCCACCATAGCAATTGAAAAGACCATTAATGCGCACTTAACGGATTGGTGTGAGTCATGTCTCATTACTGACCTGGAATACAGATATCTTACAGCAAATAATTCCAGGCACCCCTGTATCTACATCCTACCAAAGATACACAAAGGTGGTTCTTTTCCACCTGGCCGGCCCATAATATCTGGCAACGGAGGCCCCACTGAGAGAATCGCTGAGTATGTGGATCATTTCCTTCAGCCGATAGTACTAAACTTACCATCTTACCTAAGAGATAGCAAAGATCTAATCTGCAAATTGGAAGATTTCAAATGGGAAAAGGACACCTTCATGTTCGTAACTATGGATGTGGAAGGTCTCTACACGTGCATACAGATGCCACGTGGCCTAAGAGCATTGAAATTCTATTTGCACAAACGGAATGCAAAACATCTGCATCACACGCATATGTTACTACAGATGTCCGAACTGATCCTGACACACAATGCATTTATGCATGGTGGGGATTGGTTTCTCCAAAAGCAGGGGACTGCCATGGGCTCCAGGTTTGCTCCATCTTATGCAAATCTATTCATGGGACTGTATGAGGTGGAGCATGCCTGGGGCTCGGGGGCAGGTAAATGGATAGACAACATCCTGTTCTTCTGTAAATACATTGATGATATCTTCCTCATATGGAAAGGAAATGAGGAAGAGCTCACAGAATACCACCATTATCTGAACAATAATGGATTTAACGTGAAATTAACAATAAAGAGCTCGAAACAGGAGATAGATTTTTTGGATCTAAGACTGTATGTTAAAGATAACACAATACATAGTGATACCTTCAGAAAGTCGACTGCCTCCAATAGCGTCCTTCACGCTAGGAGCTGTCATCCGAAAGCAACCATTTCAGCGATCCCCTTTGGGGAAATGGTTAGAGCTCGCCGCAACTGCAGCGAGGATCACACATTTATATCACAAGTAAAAAAGATTAAGAAAAATTTTGTACAAAGAGGCTATGATAAGGATTGTCTACAGAGGGCTGAGGATAGATCATCAAAAAAGACAGAAAATCTATTCTTTCTAAGGCCAAAAATAAGAGGGATCATATTGATCATGTGGATTTGGCATTTATAACTGAATATAATCCATTTAGTGGACAAATATTCAATATACTCAGAAAAAATTGGCACTTACTCACATCGAATATCTCATCCGTTGATATAGTTTCTACTAAACCAAAAGTAATCTATAAAAGAGGAAGAACTATAAAGAATATCATTTGTCCCAGCTATGTGAAACCATTGAAAATCTATCCACAAACATGGTTACCTGAAAAACCCTGTGTTTTTTTTATCTGTGGCAATTGCAACATATGTAATTTGGGTACAAACAAGACTTTCAGCTTTCAATATAACAACTCAAAGAAATTTGAAATTAAGTCCTTTATCAACTGCAATACCACTCACACAGTTTATCTTCTTAAATGTGCGTGCGGTAAAGCCTATGTTGGAAGCAGTATTCGTAGTTTAAAGACACGTATACAGGAGCATGTCAGGGCCATAAAAAATCGAGATGAGAAATATCCTGTCTCTTTTCACATTCATGAAACCCATCCGGAAAATACAAAGATCACTTTTCATGCCATAGATCATGTCATCAAAAATGAAAGAGGTGGGGATAGGACTGCCTACCTAAGACAAACTGAGGCACGTTGGATTTGTCGTTTACGTACTGTAATGCTTGGTCTCAATACTAACAATGAATTTCATCATTTTCTGTAGTAGCCTCTGTTGTTTTGGTATATGCCTTTAAAACAAATTAAGCATCAAGTAGGTCATTCCATCTTAGTTACATTGACTGTAAATTGTATACCCTGGCTGTCCCCTTTTCTTGAGGTACCCCAGTCCTAGATGATAGGGCCTACACTTCTATGACTATTAGGACCTGTTCACTCTGCATAATTGTTAATGACTAATTTCACAGTTTACCTCAAACGGCCATCCCTTAACAACATGATCTAATCATCTGGAAAATTGGTTGCGTTTTACCTAATAAACAATGTAGTCTCGACACTCTTTTCCGTCCATAATAACCACTCCAAGATGGCGGTAATGTTCACGCATGTAACTTTAAATTTTGCATTGATATTTCCTTTGCTTGCATTAAAGCCACTGAAAAAAGGCGGATACCTTTCTCACCGCGTCTAGTAAATGCCAATTGACTTACGTTCAAGTTTTATATCTAACTTACACTTATTTCGTTCGTAATAACTACTCCAAGATGGCCCAAATGTTCACACATCTAACTTTTTTGTTTTGATATTTTCTTTCGTTTTCAAAAAAAACTACCACTGTACGATGGCGGATATTGTTTTCACCACGTCCAGTAAATGCTAATTGCTTTACGTTCATGTTTCACATCTAACTTACACTTTGGGTTTGACACTTCCCTTTCGTTTGCAAATAACCACTGCAAAATGGTGGACACTTTTTACACCACGTCCAGTAAATGCTAATTGGCTTACGCTCATGTTTCATATCGGGTCCTTGCCACTTTGGGAGATAGAGTTAAATCTATTCCCTTTTTCTTTTTAAACATATAGATTTGCGTTTAAGATATTCATCAATATCATAATATTTTTTGCTAGGATCGACACTCCATCTTAAGATGTCGGACATGTTCCTGTTCGGGTCCTATAACGTTACACGCTTTGCGTTTGGGCTTTCAATTTGTTTTACACCACACAGGTGGAGATAGTTAAATTCCTCATATATATAGAGGTACTGCTTTGGTCGGTCTTTCTCTACTTTCTCTGACACGCTGAGCGCGGATCCTGTGGCGACTGACCATTTCATACGTAAGTTGCTTAGATCGTGAATATCAGATCTTTATTTTCTGCGCTTACCAAAAGACTTTCATCAACATTTAAATCATGTCATTGTTGCTTCTTTTAAATTAGTGAGTCATTAGATGTTGCTCAATCATCCTGCCAATATGGCGCTGATCTTTACGTATGAGTACGGAGTGCTTATTCTCCCACTTAGGGGTTTTTCTTGTATTTTGGAATTTCACAATGATTACTTTTGGCCGCACAGTCATTTCATTGACTTTAGGTTGGGTACGGAGTGTCCCCATTAATAGCAGGGTGTTCACTTATGAATATATATCTTGACGTTTACTAAGATGTCATGTTCTGTGCACCATGAGCCCCGATAAGAGCTTATCATCGCGTTCAACGTGTTTTCATCAATAGCGCTGTGCTGACTTACGTACATTTTTGTTTGTTTGCCAGGATGGTATGCAAACATGAGTTCCGTGAAGAGCGAAACCTTGATTTTTACTGAATATAAGAATAACTGAACCCGAGAACCACCTCTAAAGAGTTATTGGACTTGCTGTATAGTTTCTTCTCAGTCCCTATAAACTTAGTTATCTTAAAAAATGAACGGTGCTTATTGGTGCACATATTTGAAGTTCCTTTGGACAGTATGCTTTGTATAACAGGAACCTCGTGAGAGAAAATTATAGCTTCTGTTTCAGATATTTCAAACTCGGTTTAATTTTGACTCTCTATGGCCAGGTGTGCATTTTTTACCCTAATAAGTGTCCATATCTCTATGTTAAATTTGATATGGCTTCATGCACTGTAGGGCATTATCAATTGCTTTATGCCCATAATTTTACATCTTGTCTCTCTCAGAATAATTAGTCTCTATTACCATATGGAGAATTCAAATTAAATTTATTCGATGTTTGTGTTTTTTTATAGGGCCAAGGCTATCGAACCTTGAATCTCTTACCTCTATATCACACAAATATAGAGGTTGTTTTGTTGTAAATATGGAGGTATGTCTTATGCATCCAATTTGATTAAGTCAACTTTCTGACATAATGTTTTTAACTCATAAAATTATATGTTTACTATATTTACAAGTTAATTTATTAAAATGGTTTAATAATACAGTAAGAATAAGATTTAGTCACATTTTGTCCTGGTCTGGGTGTAGCCACACACCAATTGTTCTTGTACAAAAAAATCTCCCTTTTTGATGATACAAAAGAACTCCGTACACTTCGAAAGGATTGGTCTTTATTAAAATAATAAACTCATATCAATCTGTGCTCTCTACTATAGACTTCTGAACTTTGAATACTCAATCATAGAAAGAAAAAGAGAGAAAAAATATATCTCACGTTGGATTGTATATGCACTATTTGTGAGGTATGTGTAACCCTAAGCGATCACTTGATTCTTTTGCATGCCGGATACTATTGATTACCGTTGATTGTGGCATACTTTGCTTGTAGAATCATCGCAGATAAACTGTTTAGAACATTGCCTGAATAACTTGTGAAAAAATTGAAATACACACATACATAATTGTGAAAAAAACTGAATATATATATAACAATAATTGTCTATAAATGTCAGAAATGACCAAGGAAAACTCTGTTAGATCCTCCTTAATTGTATTGTTGATACTTCCTATTGGTTGTATGAATATATCCCTAAGTCCGTATAGATCCACGGTTTTGGCTGTACATTTCAAACAAGGGCATGGAGAAAGTACTTTAGATTTCTTAATGTTAATTGTCCTTTTAATGTATTTTTAATTGTATATAATAATGTATGTCCTGTGTATTTTTCTTTATAGCCTTGAAGAAGTCCCGTTGGGACGAAACGCGCCACGTCGGCTATGAATTGTATGCTGTACTTTTAAATCAGAAAAACTTGATTGGCCCAGGGAACTTATGATTAAAGGATTTTTAGTTCCCTGTTTCATTTTTAAATCTCACACTCACTAGCACATCTTTACCCACACACCCTCACTCACAAATGCGGCAACTCCTTAAAAGAACTCCATCAGAGAGCCCCTAACCAAGGGCCCGTGAGGGACTGCAGCGCCACCCCCACGAGGAGCAACCGTGCCCAATGATGATGCTATACATCCGCAAGGGTGTGTGAGGGCACACAGGAATATCACCAGGAGTACTCTCTCCTCACTCTGCACACTCACCCTACCTTCGGAGACTTTCCCCTCTCTCTCATACTATAGGAACTGTAACCATCCATTGGATAAATGTGTAACTTTTAGGAGCTATGGTTCAGGACCTTTTTCAACAGCTCCTAGTCCCTCCTCCTTGTTGATATTGTATAATTAGTACGGCCAACGGCCGTGGGACAATTGTATCCTCTTCTCTCCTTCTAACTCACCCTGTCCCCACCTTTTCCGACAGACATGATCTGGGACCACAGGACCTCTCTGGACTGTCTGAAGCTCATTTAGACTTACTATTTACACAATGGACAACCCAGGCCTCAGTTTTGATGACGACATGGTAGCAGAGATCTTGAGAGCACCATCGCTACTAGCAGAAGATGGCAGTGCACCATCAGGGAGCGGTAATGATGACTGGAGGTCACTCCAAACCCTACGGAAATTACAGATCAAGACAGCCTTACACGGGACCATAATGACAGAATATCTAAGAGCTAACATCGCCCCTAATGGCCTACTAATTACACTGGCCCCAAGGATATTTTTGGAAGATCTGACATTCCGTCGTGAATGGTCGAGAATATCCTGGAAATGTACCCGTGATTGGTTGATATTAATAATAAACACAGCCAAACGATTATCAGATGAACTACTAGTCCAAATCAATCTGTCTGAGAATAGATTGAAGACAGGGATCTCTATTACAGCATTCAAATCTAAGCTCTCAGAAATCAATCTTGAATCGAATAAACATAAAGAATATTTGACAAAACAGAAGATTAACCAGTTACAAAAAGACGTCAAACGGTTCGACAAGGAAAAGATCTACCCTTATACCAAAGACGATTATGTGTTCTCCAACACAGACACCACGTCTGATGATGCGAGCAGTCGCAGCTCAGGAAGGTCAGACTCGACTGGGAGTGAATCCAACTATGAAACCAGACAACCAAGACCAAGAGGAGGATATAGACACCAACCTCCTCCACCACCTCTGTTCCACGGGTTCCCTTCCCACCCCTTCCAGACACCCATGTATCAAGGACCATGGATGGGTCCCCAACCTATATGGAATGGCCCTATGGGACAGAACCCTATACCTAATTATCACCAGTATAAGACCCCACCTTTTCTCAACAGAGGGAGAGGCAGAGGAAGAGGCAAAAGAAGAGGAACAACCAAGACCGTCCACTGGCAGGATCCAGAACCAATGACTCTACGCAGCAAAACAACAAGACCCTAGTGGTTAATCTATCCTCCAGACCCCTAACTGAAGGTGAAAACAGCCTTTTGGAAAAAGGATTAGGATTTGTACCTACACCGAAGGAAGATGACTTTATCCTGAACCAAGAACTTCACCAATTTTTTCGAAAGGCCCGCCTTAAAGCCTTCTTCCAAGACAAACCTCAACCTCCACCTAAAGGAACAGGCCTTAAGAACAAATCAAAATTCACTCCAACCGCAGCCATGACCTCTAATGAGGTACTAACATTTGAACAAGCAGTCTTGAAGGAAGTGAACAACATCACTACTGACCGCCCGTTCGACAATCTCTCCAAGAAAGAAAGGACACTCCTAAAACATCTGACAGAGGACAAAACCATCATCCTGAAACCTGCGGACAAGGGAGGAGCCATTGTCATCCAAGATAAGAACATCTATGATGGTGAATGTACACGACAATTATCCAACACCAGATATTACGAACCCATTGAAGAGGACCCCACTGCGCGCCTCTCCACCATGATACAACACCTCATCACGGAAGCAGAGGCAGAGGAATGGATCTCGAAGGAGGAGGCCCAGTTCCTTCTGAACAAGAATCCACGCACACCATACTTCTACTGCCTCCCGAAAATCCACAAGGGAATCACCCCCCCACCAGGCAGACCTATTGTGTCCGGGATCGATTCCCTTCTAGAACCTTTGAGCAAATTTTGTGATGCGTTCCTACGCCCCCTAGTGATGAAAACTCCGACATATCTGAGAGACACCACAGAGGTACTGAACCTCATTGAACGATTTGAGACACCTGAATCTATCACCCTTTTAGTCACGCTAGACGTGGAATCATTGTACACCAACATTCCCCAAGATGCTACTCTGACGGTTCTTGACAAGGCCCTGCGCAACATCGACCCATGGCCATCGACTACCCCCATCACTTTTATTTGTGACTGTGCCACGATAGCATTGAAAGAAAATTACTTTGCCTTTGAGAATAATCTGTATCATCAAATACAGGGCACGAGCATGGGGAGCACCTTTGCGCCGAGCCTGGCATGCCTATACATGGCCAACTTTGAAGAAGAACACATCCTAACAGAGACCAACCCATATACTAACAACATCTTACTATGGCGTAGGTACATAGATGACATCATCATCTTCTGGCAAGGGGATGAAGATACGTGCCGCACATTCTTCAGTTGGATAAATACTCTTAATCCATATTTACAATTTGTGGGCACATTGTCATCTGAATCTATTCCATTCCTTGACCTGTTGATATCCCTAAAAGAAGGGTGCCTGATGACCACCAACTACAAGAAGCCCACGGATAGGAACAGCCTCCTCCTATTTCAAAGTCACCATCCGAAATCTCTAAGAAACAATTTACCGGTGGGACAATTCCTCCGCTTACGCCGCAATTGCAATACCATCAGAGAATTTGAGAAGGAGGCGGACACCTTGACAGAAAATCTGATAAGGAGAGAATATCCAAAGAGAATTGTAAAACAGGCACGCAAAAGGGCAAGGAATAATCACAGAGGGGCTCTACTAGAAATCAAAGAAAAGAGCACCACAGACATATTAACATGTGTTACATCCTTCACCCCTAACTCGAACAAAGTCCAAAGGATTATAAAGAAGCATTGGAAGATCCTAGAGATGGGGGATTTCCAACCAGGACCAAAACCTCTCTTCGCCTTTAAGAGAACACAAAACCTGAGGGACATTCTAGTGCACACACGTCCCAAGAACATCACAAAAACGCAACCAACATTATGGAACCTTCCTCCGGTTACGGGGCATTACCCATGCGGGTCCTGCACAGCATGCCCACTGACAAGCAGTACTAAGGAACTCGACTTAGGGTTATCCAGCCCATGGAAACAGCTACGACACACCAACTGCAACACAAAAAATTGTGTATACATGATCACCTGCCCCTGCGGTTCTCGATACATTGGGATGACCACAAGAACAATCAAAACACGAATTGGGGAACACAAAAGTACAATCCGGTGCAAGCGCACAGCGACAAGACTACAAAGCCATTTTCTGGAAATGAATCACTCCCCCGATAGCTTACGATGGACCATAATTGAATCCAACCCACATTGGTCACCATCCACACTGTTCAGACAGGAACAACGATGGGTGTTCAAACTGCAAAGCAATAAAAGGGGACTCAATGAAGATATTCCCTGGATTGAACTCTCCAGATAATACACACCATGAGGTGGCTTGATAGTAGTTTCCCCTATCATGAGCAGAGAGCCTGGTATTCAGAACACAGTTACATCCACTGCTCATACCTCCACATGTATGTTAGAGATACCAGTCAACAACTATATGTTCAACCCTGTATCACCATTTTTACAACCTTTTAGAAGTAGGTCAAGGCTGCTAAGTATCCCCAGTTATACTTAATATGAATCTCTTACAGCCTACATACTACCTCCTAGTTGGACCACCTCACCTTGAGTCTTGCTTATGTCATGTAAATAAATCATTTGTACCAATAACCACCGTCCCAACCCTAGGGTGGGTGACATCGTCACCGTTCTGTTTTTCCTCCTTTTTTAATAATGCAGCGATTTGAGCTCCGAATAGACGGCAAGAAACAGAGGGGCAGTGTCGACCCCATTGACACAGAGACATCACGTCACATGCAATGCACACCTCATGTCTTAGTAGACAGATCCCCTTGGATGATTTCTCTGTTTTTATTAGTCTGTTTTTTTAATCTGTTTTTATTAATCTCTTTTTGACATTGGTACGGTGTCCGTCCTTCCACCTTGGACCTGTATGTACCTAGCTGTTCTGTTTGTATTGTACTGTAATAAGTACACTAACGACCATGAATTTATCGATATAGACGAAATTCATCCCCGTAGCATTCTGATTAACCATTAATACGACCCCCCTCCTTTTGACATCTTTCTCCCCCTCTCTCCCCTTCTTTGGGGTCACGGCCGCCCTTTTGACTCATATAGACCTCCGGTTGTTTCTGTAATCAGCACTAATATGACCATGACACTACAGATAATGACTTAATTCATTTCGTAGCGCTATAGATTATGACCAAATTCATTTACGTAGCACCTTACTTTTATCTTAGTCCCCACCTTTGGGGCCAAGGGCACCCCGCCCTTACAATTCCGTTCCCGCTGTCCTGACTCCACTCCAAGATGGCCGCGACAGCCGTGCACCATCCCGGCCACTTACGCCCGAGATCTCCGGGCGCTTTGACGCAACGTCATCACACAGGGCCCGCTGCATCACCGCTTCCATTACTTAACGAGTCTGCTGCCGCACCATCCGTGTAACCGGCAGTGCAACCGCACGGGTAGGTTCCCCGAGACGTAAGGCATACAGACATGTAAGTACCTCTTCTATCTCCTCTTTTCTGCTCTGTGAATGAGGACCCTTTAGCAATTTCCATACCACCTCTGACTTCTATCATAGAGCTGTCTCACATGTGTTTTTCAGCCTTACTCCGCGGCATTGCTGACGGAGCCCATCATCAAGGAGGAGAGGGTAGGCTGGCATTGCACTAATGTAATATGTTTTTGGTGTGATTTTTTACCTTGCTACTACCTGTCCATATCGAGATATGTGCACGGGGTGACTCACGAGTCACCGCACCATCAAGGCTCTCTCGAGGTTGTGATCATTATTACACACCGTGTCACCTTGTCACATCTAGTCTCTCACTCCTTCATTACCGTTCCGACACGAGGCATGATGAGCACAGCATCCCCACTTTTGACATCGTAGTTGGACGCTCATTCCAGCCACAGCCCTGTGTAGTCACCATAGAGGTTACGACGTTTTGTCTCACTCCCTGTATGTCACCCAGATCTGGACTCTGCTCAGTTTGGAGCCCAGTGAGCCCATGATCATCACCATGTTCACTCAACCTCGGGGGGTACGTTTCCCATTTCCCTGGTTGACTATCTTTTATCGATCTTTCTAGACACACTAATCGGTCGACGTCCTCGTCATGCATGAGGCATCACAGCACTGAGTGTGTACCAGTGTCTCCGATTATATAAGATATACAGAATATATATCTTTACTAAGGTATTACCCTCGTCTCTCTCCCCCCCTTTTTCTTCTTCTTTTTGTCTCTTCCCCTCCCTTACTTTGTCTCCCTTTGTAGGCTGTGAACAGGATTGACGTATAACAACGGATCCTGGACACTAACTGTCAAGCATACCAGACCTAGGTAATAAGTGGGATTATGGGCAGTCTTTACCCGAAACCCATTCTCTAACACACTTTCCCGGTCCTGACGAAGCGCTTGAGGATCCATTAGGGACCGTTTTATAGCGCGAAACATGTTGACCTTTCATTAAATCACCTTTGTTAACACACCAATCGGGTCGAGAGAAGTGGGACTTTTATTTGGTCTTGATTCCCCTCTCTGAACAGCACTACAGTGCATCTCCATCCCCGAGTATTTTTAGTTTGGACCAGGGAACTTATGATTAAAGGATTTTTAGTTCCCTGTTTCATTTTTAAATCTCACACTCACTAGCACATCTTTACCCACACACCCTCACTCACAAATGGGGCAACTCCTTAAAAGAACTCCATCAGAGAGCCCCTAACCAAGGGCCCGTGAGGGACTGCAGCGCCACCCCCACGAGGAGCAACCGTGCCCAATGATGATGCTATACATCCGCAAGGGTGTGTGAGGGCACACAGGAATATCACCAGGAGTACTCATTCCTCACTCTGCACACTCACCCTACCTTCGGAGACTTTCCCCTCTCTCTCATACTATAGGAACTGTAACCATCCATTGGATATATGTGTAACTTTTAGGAGCTATGGTTCAGGACCTTTTTCAACAGCTCCTAGTCCCTCCTCCTTGTTGATATTGTAACAAATTCTAGCATTCATGACGTCCGCAATAAAAGATATTCTCCCAAACTGAGAAATTGCCGGGAACGATGCAGCGGAGCTCTCCCGCTACGCGGCCATCATGCTTGGCGCATTAGCCACGCCCGGTGAACCCCTTTTAAGATGGAATAAATGGAAGAAGGTGCGCCGAAATTATGCAAGGGTATGTGGAGGCAATTTGGGAAAAGAACAGAAATCATCTTTACTGATGCACTGTTTACGGATAGATGAGCATTTATAAAATCTACCTGAACTTGTACAAAACCATTAAAAAGATAGACTTAAAGGAGTGATGGTGAATCCCATAAGTCTGAAAAAACAAGAAAATGTGGGTCTGGTGGCGGTGGAGAAAAGTAGATTCAAAGGACATCTTTCCTGAATGGATTGGTAGGACACACAATAACTGAAAAAAGACTGTCCGGAGTAAGAGCTACTTCCGCCAAGTGTGGCATAAGGGGACATTGAAGTGTTGCAGAAATACAGCATGAGGAAGAAAAAACAAAAATGTGAGAAAGGTGTGTAAGAAAATTGTGCTGTAACTCTGCAACAAAGTGAATTGTAGAGGCGACATTTTAATTATACCAGAGTAATTGGAGTACTTTCAGTAATTATGCATTAATCTTTTGACCATTACACCATTACACCAGTTTGAGTAGTTAAGAGTATTTTGGGGCAAGTAAACCTACCACAGGACCACAGGTAAACAAACTAAAAGAGAGCAAGCGGTTGGTGTCTGCTGGGGAACGACTTTGTTATTCTCATCGACTGTACTGTACCGTTTTGTGTGAAAACAATAAAAAAAATTCCCCAAAAAAAAAAAGAGAGAGCAAGCGGCTGATGGCTACAACTGTTCGTGTCCTGTAGCATTTTTACTACTATTTTCTTAGCGAAAATGCATCATTGGGCCATTTTGGAGGCAAGGGTGCATTTTGCACTAAGAAATCAGCGCTAAATGCTGGATTGCTCTTCTCAGGTAATTATGCATATTTACAAGCAATTTTGCAGTAATTATGAGTAATTACACTAGAGAGAATTGCGCCAGTTACGTCCACCCCTAATTGCATTCATTTCCTGTTGGCAGCAAATAAGTGAAAATGATGTTTGAATCCTATTCCTCCTTCAACATTGTACTTAAAAGATATTTAGTCAGTTTTTCCCTAAGAAAGTCAAGTCACATAGGATGGAGATTAGACCAGGAGGGAATAGGGGCCAGGCAGTAAAGATGAAAAGATATTTCCAGGGTGTTTTGGAATTTTGCAACCCAATCGTAGTGGAAAAATCCATGTTTCAGCCAAAAGTGACTGCATTAATAATTGACCCCATCAAAAGGGCATTGGTGTGTTCTGGGGTACCAGTGCCCATCTTCATGGTCAGGTTCACATGGGGTAAGAGGATTGCTCAGATATTGGGAAAAATATTTCCTGTGATATTAAAGACAGAGCTAGGATGCATGACAAGGTTCAATTGAAGGCGAGGTAAGAGTGAAAAGATAACCTACTGAAGTCCATGATATGTATTGGGCAGACCGTATAATTCTGTGTTAATTACTTGCTTGTCTGGAGGCTACTGAATAGCTAGCTCTTATGTGGTATTTAAAAAAGGGCAATATTCACTCATGCGAAGGCTTAAAAGCACTTAATAAGGGGGTGGTTGTTGACAAATTCATGTTACCCATTTTTTAGGAGATGATGTCAATGGTTATTTGGGCCCTGATAAAACATTTGATCAAGTCTAGGTATTACACTATATTGATTTGCATAAGGAATCAGAAGATCTGACAAGATGTATTACTCTGATTGGGCTAATGGGGTGAGAAGCCACTTGACTTGCATCTACCACTTAATTATTTCAGAAAGCAATTATGTCATTGCTACAGGACCTGTCTTGAATACAAGGCTTCCAAGATAATGTTCTCATACACAAAACTCATTGGAAGACCATAAAAAGCATGTCAGGAGTATTCTGAAGAGGTTCAGTTACCCTAAATTAACTGTGTGAGCTGGAAAATGTAAGTTTGGAAGGACTGAAATCAATTATCTACGACACAGGATTGAGGTTCCGTGCGAGACAGAACGACACCTTTTGGATGTTGTCGAATATGGATGAGTCTGGTGTCTACGAACCGCAAATGACGAGTTTAGTGGGTGTACGCGTTTTCACTACGCAACCACGTATGGTTCGTCTCATTTTTGTGTTTGTTCATCCGAACCCTCGGGATCCATTTTAGTTACGGCATCCATTTTGTTTCTTGCCCTCAAGTAGCCAGCGAACGGACCTTGTCCGCTCTGTGACCCTGGGATTCCCAAGTTTACACGAAGGACACGTGTTTCTTTGAGGGTGACTTTTATGATAGGGGAATGACACGGCGAGGGCAGATGGCCCCGCTCGAGGTTCATCTCACCGCGCTGGTCTATTGTTTCAGTCGTGCATGCATTGGGCACGAGGTCTTTGATCCTGCAATCAAGATCCCGGTATCACCCTCTACACTGTTTTCTAAACTGTTATACATTCTTGTCTTTTCCTTTGCATCTGTTTCTGTCCCCTCCTCTAATTCGTTACGGTCAGAATGGAATGTGCTTAATGTGCTTTTACAGTTGGGAACCGGCAATGCTGCTGTAATTATGTTCCGGCCTCCTGAAACATGAACGCGACTCTTTTTAGGTTTATTGTGGAAACTGAGTTGTAACCTTTGTTTGTCATGTTGTGCAATGATCAAAATGTGTATAAAAGGAGCGATCCACTTTTGCAATTCGAAGCAGTCTCCGAGAACCTACACGTTGTGTACTTCTTGTGATTTCTGTATCCCTGCAGTAATAAACGCTGATCTTTGACGTCGCTGGAAGTGTCCCGTGTCTCTGTGTTTTGTACGCCAGAACAGGTAACCCACGAAGGTTTCAGGTGTTGTCCCCTGGCACCGCTGGGTCTTAGAATAACCCAGTCCTTCAGTTGGCGCCCAACGTAGGGCGACATCAGCGGTACCGGTCCAAAGCCCGACGATCGTGAGGAACTTCGTGTGAAATCTCCGAGGGAAGGTGCACCCCGCTTCATCGATCCAGTTGTCGAAATAAGTGGCCCGAAGACTTTTCCCGCGAAGATTCCCGCCTCCTGACGGCTGCGACGGACTGATGCCCTGACTGTCGACCTGTTTTGGCGCCTGGCGTAGTCCTTTGTACGGCGAGACGATAGACGGGCCTTCCTGGTGACGCCATTGCTCTTTCAGTTAAGTATTTTTGGGTCGCTCCCAGAGTTCCTTTGTGGTTTGCATGGTTCCATTGCATTTGTGGTTCTTAGTTGTTGGTTCTTAGTTGTTGGGTTTTATTTGACGATTGCAATTGCCAAAAACCGAGGGTCTTGCATTTTTTTGCGAGGACATCGTCATTCGATAGCCCTTGAAGTTTGTAAACTCGGTTAGTGTGCACGATGCCTGGCCGTAGTACTTTGTTTGGTTTCCTTAAATGTTGCAGAACGGATTCCCGGCTGGAGGATTCATGCCCGATACCTCCGGTTGGAACTCCAATTTATGAGCTCTATAGTCGCCATGGCGTAGGTCCTATCGTATATAATGAATATTGGGTTCGTTACACTAAAAATGATGGCATCCTTAGTTGGCCATCACACGGTAGTTTCGAAACTGCCGTCTTAGATAATCTTGAAGCTAAACTGTTTAAAAAGAAGGCTAGGCCGGCCATGCTTGATTCCTTTCGGTTATGGCGCAAAGAGGCCAAGCAGAAAGAAATCAAACAGACTAAGAAAAATAAGAGAGAAGGTGTTATTACGGTGATGCGAAATGCAGAACAGTATCAGCGAGACAAAGATGAGAAGGAGCAGGAAGTCAGTGCTAGACTTCAACACATGGCGGTGGACAAATGTTATCCGGTGTTACCGTCTAATTCTGATAAGACGGGAGAGGAAGTGATAGAAGATTCGCTATTGTCCTATCTATTGAAATCACCACCTCCCTATGCTCCAGATACCGTGGGTCCTATGATTCTTCCTATTCCTCAACCTGCTGTTCTGGCGGCTGCAGGTCAGCCCGTCGTTCCTCCTGCTCTCCCGAATCCTCTTGTGCAGCAAATTGTTCATCCTCCTTTACCGGCTTTTCTTCCTACTGCTCCTTTGCCAGTCCCTCCTCAGACTGTCGTTCCCGCTACTCCTGCTACCCCGTCAACGTCTACTGTCTCTACTCCTACTGTTGTTGCTCCTGTACCTCCTTCTTCTTCTCCTTCTGTTCGTAGTCGTCTCCTTAATGCTGTTGCTACTCTTTATTCTCCGCTTTTTGGGCCAATACTCGAATCGACTCTTTCTGATGTTGCTCAGAGGCGCAGTCAGATTCCTGATGGTAGGGAACGTGAGTCGTTGGTAAAACTGGCGTGTAGATGGATTCGCCATCCTGTAAAGTACACTTTGCGTATAGTGTTTAAGACATTTTCTCAGTTTAATGCGCCCACACAAAGATTCGTGTTTGAGGAAATGTGTAAATCTTTGAGAGAAGAGTGGGATAATGATGTGGTTGATAATGTACCGCCCGAGGTCTCTGAGCTCCAGAATCAATTTACGACTGGGGTGATTGTAGGTGATAATGTTCGATGTGCTCTAGAACGTCTGTTATCTTTTCGATGTACAGTGCAACCTCGAGCATTATTTAAGGACGAGACTGCAGAGTGGATGTCGAAACCTGGTCAGTATCCTATGCGGGAAGTTCCCCCAGTATGGATGCCAGGTGATCCTAATGCTAATCCTGCTGTTCCAGGACGTTTTCAGAGAGTTTGGATACATCTCCCTTGGAAGCGATCGGAAGTTTTGCAGGTGAAGCAAACTTTGCCCGATCCCCGTAAAAATCCTGCAGGTTATTATAAGGAGTTGTCCCAACTAGTGGATGCTACCGTTATGAACCTTGCCGATATTGACATGTTGTTTGGTAATGTAGTGCCTCAGCCGATATGGGCGAAAATCCGTCATGAGAATCATGCGGCTGAGTTAGGCGGTGACTGGGCTGCTCTTGTGGCGGCCGACGCCCAGCAAGTTGGTGGGGCTAAACCCGAACAGCTTATCGCGAATTTGCCCCAGAGGATAATTCTCCTTATGAAAACACTTATGCCAGCAATACGTGTTAATTGGGACAAGTTGTCCGCGTGTAAACAAAAGAGGGATGAGAGTGTCTCCGATTTCTTTACGAGATTTGAGGAGGCATTTATTGATCATAGCGGTCAGGACATGAGCTCTGAGGGAGGTCAGCGGTTGTTCGTTGATAAATTCGTATCGAACTTGTTGCCTGAACTCAGCAACAAGCTGAAGAATTCTGAGAGTTCGTGGGCTGTTTCTACCACTGCTCAGATCTTAGCCACGGCCCAATACTACGAAAACAGAGAGAAAGAAGAAAGCGAACGCGCGGATAAGAAAACGAAGGACCTTAAAAATAAGGTTTTATTGCAGCAGGCGTATCCTCCGCGCCCGAATCAAAATGACTCACAACAGCCAAATCGATCACAGTCTCAGTTTTCTAGATCACAGGTGCGTAATGACTCTTCTGCACCTCGCTTTGTGTTGGGGTATAATCAATGCGCATATTGTCGAGGTGAGGGCCATTGGAAGTTTAATTGTCCAGTTTTACGTGACAGGAACAATGGTGTTTCGGCTCGAGGAGGTCGTGGTGGTCCTCCACAGGCTTCACGTGGTAGAGGTCGCGGTGTTACTCAGAATCAGGCCGAGCGTTTTGCCACTTCGTCAGACTCGCAGAATTGTTTCGATCGACGCGATCTCTCGTCTGGTAGATCTGCACAGTATCATGTGGAGGACTATTATGTCGAGCGTGATGTTGATGCGGACGGTATCTACTAGGACAGCCATAGACAGAGGAAGGGAGAAGTATCAGTTCCGGTTGATCAGAGAGGGCCTTATGTCGCAGTTGCCACATTGGGCGTAGTTGAGCCTTTTCTGTTGGACACTGGTGCTGCGAAAAGTTCCATCATGCATTCGAAACTCCCTGGCGCGCCTTTGTCTGGCTTAACGAACGTTTCCGTTGGATTCTCTGGCGCCCCCGTTAGCAATCCAGTTTCTAGCCCTTTGCCCCTTACAATTGGGTCTCATGAGTTAGAAGCTCCCTTGATTTTGACTACTGGTTGTGGTGAGAATCTTTTGGGCCTGGATTTGTTGAAACGGTTACATGCAACTTTGTATTGCTCTCCTGCGGGAGTGGAGCTTACATTGGGTCAGCGAGTGATCTCTCCTATGTATTTGTCGATCGATAAGCTCCCACCCGAATTGAGTTCTCTTCCGGCTTCTTTGTGGGCGACAGGTCCCAATGATGTGGGCTTGCTGGATATACCACCTTATGTTGTTCAATTGAAATTCAACGCACGATTACCGCGCATTCCTCAGTATCGTATCTCCCTTGTTGGTGAACGAGCACTATTAGCGATCGTTTACGATTTGATTGATAAAGATGTCATTGAGGGAACACGAGGTAACGTGTGTAATAGCCCTGTGTTGCCTATTTTGAAGCGAACTGATCCCTCTAAGCCTCCTGTGTACCGTCTCGTTATTGACTTAAGGGAGGTAAATAAAATTGTCGTCCCACAGTTTCCTGTGGTACCAGACATTACAGCTTTACTGACTCTGATTCCAGCCTCTGCATCATGGTTCTCGGTAATCGATCTGAAGAATGCGTTCTTTAGCATTCCGATTGCTGAGGAAAGCAGAGATTTGTTCGGTTTTTCATTAGGTGGTCGTAGCTTCCGGTTCAAACGCGCACCTCAGGGCTACTGTGAGAGTCCATCGATTTACAGCCAAGCTCTTAAGAGTCAACTCGATGCGTTCGTGCTGCCAACTGGTGCGGCCTTGATTCAGTACGTTGACGATCTGTTGGTAGCTGCAGACACTGAACAGACTTGCAAGACTGCTACAGTGTCACTGTTACAACATCTTTGTGACTTACATCACAAAGTGTCACCTTCTAAACTGCAATATTGTTGTCAAGAAGTAACCTATCTCGGTCACTTATTGTCAAAGGCGGGAAGAAGGTTGACCCCTGAAAGAATTGCAGCAATTGCTCGAATGACTGTGCCAACAACTCAGAGAGACGTGCGTGCCTTTCTAGGTATCACGTCATACTGCAGACAGTGGATCCCGAACTTTTCACTGTTAGCGAAGCCATTGATAGCTCTCACGTGCAAGGATGTTTCGACTCCCTTGCCATGGACGGAAGAATGTCAGAAGAGTTTTTCTGACCTTCGTGATGCGTTGTGTTCGGCTCCTGTGTTAGGTACTCCTGATTACAGTAAGCCATTTACACTATACGTCCATGAGAGGGAAGGTTGTGCGTTGAGTGTTTTGACGCAACAATTTGGTGGTAAGCAGCGTCCATGTGCATATTTTTCCTCGACCTTAGATCCGGTAGCTAGAGCGTTGCCGAGTTGCTTGAGGGCGACGGCGGCAGCTGCGGCGTCTATTCGACAATCCGCAGGTTTGGTCATGGATAATATGCTCATAGTGATGGTTCCGCATGCAGTTGACACTCTCCTGAATCGGACAAAGACTCAACATTTGACGAGTGCAAGGTTGTCTGGGTATGAGCTGACCCTTTTGGCAAGTCACATACAGATCAAGCGTTGTAATGTACTGAATCCGGCGAAATTGTTGCCGACTAATATGGAATCAGATGATGTACCACCACATGATTGTTATTTACGAACTGAGGAAGAAACAAAGGGTCGTGTGGACCTGAAAAACACCCCATTGACAGATCCCGATGGCACTTTGTATGTTGATGGTTCCTGCTTCAAAATGCCGAATGGCGATGTGACGACTGCGTATGCTGTAGTGACGTTGAGCACGGTTGTGGAAACTGCAAGATTGAATCAGAATTCAGCGCAAGCGGCAGAGTTGATTGCATTGACAAGAGCATGTGTGTTGTCTAAGGGAAAGCGAGTGAATGTGTTTACCGACAGTCAGTATGCATTCGGCGTTGCGCACAGTTTTGGAAGACTGTGGAGAGAAAGAGGATTTATGACATCGCATGGTACGAAGATCCAGCACGGACAGCTCGTGAATGATCTTTTGGATGCACTTACATTGCCTAAACAGGTGGCTATTGTTAAATGTAGTGCACATCGGAAAGTGACGGATGATGTTGGTCGTGGTAATGCATTTGCGGATGAGATTGCTAAGGAAACGGCTAAGAATCTTGCAACTCGAATGTATGTGACAAGTTCAACGAGATGGTCGACGTAAACTGGTATATGTGAGGACTCTGTCGAGAGTGTGAAAGCAATTCAGAACGAGGCCACTGAAGCTGAAAAGACCAAGTGGAAAGAAAGCACGGGAAAGTTGGATATGCATGGATGTTGGGTTGACTTGACGGAACGTCAGAGGTGGATGTTACCGGATGCGTACGTATTAGCTGTTGTGATGATGGCGCATGGGTTGTCACATATTAGTGCGAAAGGAATATGCAAGTTCTTGTCCCCTGTATGGAAAAATGATGGTATTACTAAATGTGCTGAGAGAGTGGTTAAAAATTGCATGGTGTGTTTGATGCATAATCCTGGTCAGGGCACCCCCACTCCACCTGGTCATTTTGCTCCCCCTGTTTGTCCCTTTGAGGTTATCCAATTGGACTTTATCCATATGGAGAGATGCAATAATCTGAAGTATGTTTTAGTTGTGGTTTGTGCGTTCTCCAGATGGATAGAGGCCTATCCTCTTAAGGATAACACTGCTCTGTCCACAGCGAAAATCCTACTGAAGGAATACTTTCCTCGGTATGGAATGCCACGGATTGTGTGGTCAGATAATGGAAGTGAGTTTGTGGGAAGTGTGATGCAGAGTGTATGTAAGGGCCTTGGAATTCGGCAGAAATTCCATAGTGCTAATCATCCTCATGCAGCGGGTTTAGTTGAAGGGTACAATGGTACCCTGAAGCTGAAACTTGCAAAGATACATGCTACGACTGGCCTATCATGGCCTGATGCCTTGCCTCTGGCTCTCCTATCAACCAGAGCGACTGTACACTCTCGAGTAGGGCTCAGCCCATATGAGATTGTGTTCGGCCGCCCTGCGAACATTTGGGGAGTACCGAGACCTAAGGCCTTTGATAGTCTTGAGTATCCAATGCTAATTGATTATCTTCATGATTTGACCACTAAACTAAGGTTAATCCACCAACAGGTCTTTGAAGCTCTACCGGCGCAGACAGAGGGTCCTGGACATCAGCTCCGGCCAGGCGATTGGGTCGTTACCCGAAGTTTTGGTCGAAAACGTAACTTGGAGCCAAGATTCGTGGGACCCTTTCAAGTCTTATTAACAACAAGGACTGCAGTTCGATTGGACGGCAGGAAGAACTGGGTTCACGCTGGCCACACGAAAAAAGTACCGATCCCCTCACCAACGGATGGTTGGGTGAGAGCTGGGATTGCGGCAACGGAAACTGAGACCCCTTTAAGCTTTGTGCCGTTTAGTGATGCTCAACCTGTGGGAGACAATTTGTCGCTGTCAGACACACTTGTGGAGTCATCAGTCGTAGAGAACTCAAGGTCCGAATCATCATCCACTCCACCGAACACTGATGCACCAGCTGAACAATTGTTTGTAGAGCAGACTCGACCTGGAAGAAATCGATACTTTCTTCGTCCACGTAGCAAGGACTAATAAAATTTAGTTTTATATTTTTTCTTTACTGGTGCTATGAACATTACGGACAATTACATCCTTTCTTTTTGAGTCTTTTTATGTGCTTTTTCACTGCTAAGAGATCTGTAATAAAACTGAACGTTTTGAGAAAACCTATCATCCGGGTTACCGTAGGGCCGTGCGGGTACTCCTTTCTGTTTAGCAAGTTTCTGACACTAGGTCGGTTACTTTTGTCGATTCCTGGGAACTCCTGGGAATTGATAATCGCTACTCAGAACGAAGTGCGTCAAGTACGTCATGGACGGTTTGTAGAGGATGGCATTCTCTAAGCTGTTGGAAGTAGAAAGGATGTCGATGCAAGGATCAAAGTTGCGTAAGATTGTGCGCACAAAATGTTTTCTGTTTCAGGTATTCCTACTGTTTCTGACTGTGTCTATGTTATTGGTGGGCGGAGTGTATTTTGGAATACAGTCGTTATTGCCTTCTGTTTCACCTACTCTTTCTCCTAAACTAAGCTCCGTCACCACTGTTTCCCCACATTCTTTCCATCCCCTGCCTCAACACGAACAGGTTAGACGTGCGGAATTTATGAATAACTCCTTCGTTCAACTCCTACATCAACATCAGTTGGTGATGAATACTACCAACTGTTGGGTGTGTGGGTTAATGCCACATACCATGGATAGGGGTATTCCGTATCTGGTTCTTCCTTATAGCTCCCAAGGGTCAGCTCGAGCATTCCAAACTATGTTTCGTAGCGCACTAGATTCCTACCCCAGTCGAGAGCCACGCTCTGCAAACTTTGGTCCTGGTCCGTACCACAAGCCTTTGGCGATAGCGATTGCGGATTTAGATAGAGATGTTTTTGATGCATCGCTTATTCCAGATGAAGAGGTGCAAGCCTATAAGGATCTGAGTGAGGCTGAGTATAGTACGTCAGTGGGTGATAGACAGCTCAAGAGTTCGTCCCCAATATGGATTGTACCACACCTCGGTAATTTCTGCTTGAAAGGGTTGGGTCGAAATCCGAGAGCACAACTTGGGAACAGTGCTTGTACTGACACGTATGTTCTACCGATGCTCTCTTCCCCTGTTTTTCTGACTGCTAAGGGCACTTATTTCATATGTTATGAACGCGCATATACATGGTTACCCCGTGATTTTTCGGGTACCTGTTATATTGCGAATCTTTTACCACCGACTTTTACAGTTGCCTCAGATTATCACAGAACTAGAATTGTGAGAGGCGTTATTAGCGAAGAGGACACTGCCGGTCAAGAAGCAGGAGACTTCTTTAAGGGTTTCTTGCCGTTTTGGGGACCTATGGTTAATAGTAGGAACCTGAGACAGTTGACTCGTGTGGTAGAATTGACTGCTAACATAACTGCGAGTGCTCTTGGTAATTTAACAGCAGAACTTCAGGCGGATAGACTCATGACGTTGCAGAACCGTATGGTTCTAGACGTTGTTCTCGCAGATAGAGGTGGTGTGTGTAAAGTTATTCATTCGAGTTGTTGCATTTTCATCCCTGACAACGCTCCAACTGTCTACCAAGCCATCTCGAAGTTGCACAAGATTTCCGAGTCCATACACGTGGACGAAGGTAATTGGACACTTTTAGGATGGTTTTGGGGCTTGATATCCACTTGGGGTTGGAAAATTCTGATGGTTGTAGGGGTTGTTGTAACGTTTCTGTTCACGTGTTGTCTTTGTGTACAGTGTGGTCCTGCCTTATGTGGCCTCTGTGCTACAACGTGTATAAGACGGCCATCTGTTACCAAGGAGACATTGATGGATAGAATGATGTTCCAGCAGCAGCTGAATGACCTGATGAATATCGAAATCGATTCTGACATTGACTAGTGCTTGCCTACGTGAGGGCAAAAGGAGCGTCTGAGGTTCCGTGCGAGACAGAACGACACCTTTTGGGTGTTGTCGAATATGGATGAGTCTGGTGTCTACGAACCGCAAATGACGAGTTTAGTGGGTGTACGCGTTTTCACTACGCAACCACGTATGGTTCGTCTCATTTTTGTGTTTGTTCATCCGAACCCTCGGGATCCATTTTAGATACGGCATCCATTTTGTTTCTTGCCCTCAAGTAGCCAGCGAACGGACCTTGTCCGCTCTGTGACCCTGGGATTCCCAAGCTTACACGAAGGACACGTGTTTCTTTGAGGGTGACTTTTATGATAGGGGAATGACACGGCGAGGGCAGATGGCCCCGCTCGAGGTTCATCTCACCGCGCTGGTCTATTGTTTCAGTCGTGCATGCATTGGGCACGAGGTCTTTGATCCTGCAATCAAGATCCCGGTATCACCATCTACACTGTTTTCTAAACTGTTATACATTCTTGTCTTTTCCTTTGCATCTGTTTCTGTCCCCTCCTCTAATTCGTTACGGTCAGAATGGAATGTGCTTAATGTGCTTTTACAGTTGGGAACCGGCAATGCTGCTGTAATTATGTTCCGGCCTCCTGAAACATGAACGCGACTCTTTTTAGGTTTATTGTGGGAACTGAGTTGTAACCTTTGTTTGTCATGTTGTGCAATGATCAAAATGTGTATAAAAGGAGCGATCCACTTTTGCAATTCGAAGCAGTCTCCGAGAACCTACACGTTGTGTACTTCTTGTGATTTCTGTATCCCTGCAGTAATAAACGCTGATCTTTGACGTCGCTGGAAGTGTCCCGTGTCTCTGTGTTTTGTACGCCAGAACAGGTAACCCACGAAGATTTCAGGTGTTGTCCCCTGGCACCGCTGGGTCTTAGAATAACCCAGTCCTTCAGGATCATCTGGGGTTATACACAAAAAGGATTTGGTGTAGACAATTAACAATTTACTCTCCTCAAACAGCAGGGATTAACCGCTTCCTTTCATGAGTATAGTAGAAGTCAACAGGTTTATTGAAGGCTTGTCAGAGAAAATGTGCTGATGAGAATTGTTTTTGTTCAATTCTAGTTTACCATTTTTATCAAAAAGAAGAACAGTGACACCAACATAAGTGTGAATGCAGTACCCTGTTTAAACAGCAGTTTTGCCATCATTTACATCCCTATATGCAAATGACATTGTTCACACTCATCAGACATCATACTGGCCATCTATCACCTATATGTGACTTCTGTCAAATGTCTCCTGGTCCATGAGCCCCACCTCCCCTGTTATGCTTCCTTCTAATTCTACTCTAGCTTCACAACCAGTGTATCTACCTCTTTCAAATGTTCACTGACCTGTGAAGGGGTGCCCTCAGAAAATGTTATCAAACGACAAATAATTTCTTCCCACATCTTTAGCGTTGTCATCCTTCCACATCTCTCTCGTGCATCCCTCCACACCTCTCTCATGAAACAGCTCAAAACATGGCTTTTTACATCACAATTAGAGTAAGTTGCATCCACCATAACTCTCCGGATTCTTTCTTGAGGTTTCCAGTTGATAGTGCTAAGATACCTTGGTATTTGAGCGCTTTAAAAACGTTTTTTTTACTTACTTACTCATGCACCTCTGACATATCACTTAGCCACTCTTCACCCAAGAACTCCAGCTGTGAGACAGTAAATTACTATAATTCTTTCACCTAACAGCAATCCCAGGACTGGAAATCTATTTCCAAATGTACCTCATTTCTTAGATTTGGGAGTTAAGCTCAATAGGTAATGCCTGAGGTCCACAGCCACATTCACCATTGTAACCCCTCAGAGCCTAGCTATTACTGATTTCCAATAGTCAACCACCTTCTGCCAAGACCGAGTAATAAGGAAAAAGATTGCTTACGTTATGCCACACCTTGGGCTGGCAGCTGACCAGGTTGTGTATATCCAGTTAATTCATAATGGAGTATGGAGTATGGTACTTGCAGTAAAGTTAGTAAAATTGTGTCAATTCATGCATAGCATTGCTAGCCACCCCCTGCACTAGTGCTCAGAACCTGTCCAACTCAGACTCAGACAGGGGTTTGAACAAATCACCATCCCGCTGGCTTTGGGTCTTCAGTAGTACCTTCTTCCTATCTCTTTTTAGGTCATCATGGAGGCATGAAATCAGACCCTTACCAGATTCCAAATCAATCAATAATTCCAGGGTCTGAGAAGTCTCAGGCTGGAATGTAAAACCAGTCCATATTTCTCACATCATTTTAGATAGTTTAATGAACTGAAGGAATTAACCCGGGCCCACACCAAAAGTCTGCTGGAATTCCTAAAAAGAAATAAATTCCTTCATGGGGTTCAGGTTACCTAGTGGATGGCATTCACCCTCCTTCCACCATGTCAGGCACATAACCTGTTGTATCTGATGAAATGGCTGCAACAACCAGATGCTCAACTGGAAAGCAATGTTGCACTCTTTAGAACTTTCTTAATCTCAGCCTCCTAATCTTTGGAGATCTGTTAGACTACATGGGTGTAGTCCGCTGGGACTCATGCTTCGCTCATAAGGTAGCTTGATGAGGAAGTTTCTTAACATAATGTAGCATTTCATTGGTACAAAAATATTGAGAAAATGTTGAGTTGCTCAAGAGAGATTTAGAGAAGGCCTCTGATTTGCAAGCTTTTGTTCCTGCGAGGGATATTGCTACAGTAACTCATGTCAGATCTAACTATTTGGGGACTGTATTAATACAGGTATTTGAAAAGGATTTGCCTCCAAATGTTTGAGGGGTGCATAACACAATCATGTATTGAGAAACAATGATGTGTTTTCAAGGCGGACGGCTGTTGCTTTTGTTAATGACATAACTTCTCAAAGTGTGATAATATTTTTGGGAGGGGCATATTGTAGAGCAGGATTATCAATGGAAATGTTAACAGATAATGGAAGACAGATTTGCTGAATGTAAGTGGACGTGTTTCTTAGTAAATGTGGTATTAAACATGAGAGGTGTGTGTCATACCACCCCCAAACAAATGGGGTATTTGAAAGGTTTAATATGGCCATCCAAGGAATATATCTAGCAAGAACAAATGAACTAAACTGAAAGAAAGTATTCCAAAACATATCACTGTTCTACAGATTAATACTGTATGTTACTTGTTAGAAATTTGGGTTTTTGGTTTAGGGGGTAGAGGGACCCTATTCATGCAACAACCACAATTCCTGTCAATGTGAACCACAAAAAGTCACAAAATTAACCTGTGCTTAACCATATGGTAGTTTGGCTCAAAGGCAGTCAGGCTTAGAGGCAATGTGTAAAGTATTTATGCAGCACTCAAAGAGTAATAAAGTGAAAAAACCACACAACAAAAATCCCATAACATTTTAGAAAAATCCAGCCAACTGGAGGTATGATTTTTTAACGTTTTTGGTAAAAACTAGAGCCTAGAAGATCAACGAGCTAATCAATTCTGTGTAGGTAGGGATTTGCATAAAGCCCATGGGTAGTTGCTTGGAATGCCAATGCGCAATCCATGGAACACACCCTTGATGCAAAGTAATGCAAGGTAGCGCATTGCACAGATTTTAGTTTCAATCCAGCACTCATCGGTATTTACTTTGGATTGTAAACACCATTACAACACTTTGGTGCCGATTCCGATCCGGGTAAAAAAATTTGCGTACGTATCCGTATATTTTCACGTACGAATCGTACAAGTACCGTACAAACTGCGAAGTACGATTCGTACATTAAAAATACATACGAATTGCGTCGGGAAAATGGTCCGATAGGGAGCCGGACATTGTTACGTGCAAATCGGAAAACAGAAGTCCGAGCGCGCAAGTACGATCCGTACCGCCCGTCCGAATACACAACCACATGTAAAAGGCCCCGTACGGACCGAACGCTGTAGCACACATGTACACGGGTAAACTTGTGCCCGGATGCGAGTCGTACAGCCCCCCTCACCCCACACATGTCAGCACCGTACCCCCGTATGTCACCACCGTACCCCCCCTCCGCACCGTACCCCAACACCGTAGCACAGCCCCGCACCTGTACGTGCCGCACCCCAGGCCCGTCTCCCAGCCCCGCACCTGTACGCCCCGTACCCCAGCCCCCCACCTGTACGCCCCATACCCCAGGACCAAACCCCAGCCCCCCACCTGTACGCGCCGCACCCCAGGCTCGTCTCCCAGCCCCGAACCTGTACGCACCGTACCCCAACACCGTAGCCCAGCCCCGTACCTGTACGCACCGCACCCCAACACCGTAGCACAGCCCCGCACCTGTACGCACCGTACCCCAACACCCTAGCACATCCCCGCACCTGTACGCACCGTACCCCAACACCGTAGCACAGCCCCGCACCTGTACGCACTGTACCCCAACACCCTAGCACATCCCCGCACCTGTACGCACCATACCCCAACACCATAGCACATCCCCTCACCAGTACGCACCGTACCCCAACACCGTAGCACAGCCCCGCACCTGTACGCACCGTACCCCAACACCATAGCACAGCCCCGCACCTGTACGCACCATACCCCAACACCGTAGCACAGCCCCCACCTGTACGCGATGCACCCCAGGCGCGTACCCCAGCCCCTTACCTGTACGCACCGTACCCCAACACCGTACCCCAGCACCCTCACCCAGCATCGCGTATGTATGGACCTTACCTACGCGAAAAATACTCGTACAGAACCAGCACACTGTAAAACAGCACAAGGAGGGCTAATTCGACTCGCACAACACCACAAAACACGTCAACATGACAAAATACATCTCTATGACTGACCTGGCACATCCAAACAGGCAAACAGAGGCCCTAAATCACAACCACCTCTTATAACACACCCACCACAAATTCAAACCCAGCCACACCCACAAATGGACCAATAAAAAGGGCCCACACACACAACCCATGAGCCTTTGCAACAGACCCACTGCTGACAGACCCCACAGACAAACAACTGTACCTTACTTACACCTTCACTACACCTTAACTTACACACCTTCACACAACCTCATTCACAAACACCCCCTCTTCACATTCACACACACACCGTCACATTCACACCCACACACCCACAACCATCCACACCCACACCCCACACCATGCCCACAGACAAGAATCCAAAGTTCACAACGGCAGAGCTGGACCTCCTCGTCAACGAAGTCATCAGAGTCGAGCCACAGCTGTTTGGAACATTGGTCAGACAGACCAGCATAGCCCAAAAAACAAGCCTGTGGCAGAGGATTGTCGATAAGGTGAATGCTGTTGCGCCCATCCGAAGGACCAGGCATGAATGCCAAGCCAGGTGGTACGATCTGCGCAGGGCAGTCAAGAGGAAAATGAACGAGGAATACGCCCAGAGTAACATCACTGGAGGTGGGCTGCCCCGCAGACCCGTACATTACCATCCCTGGGAGGAGAAGGTGATGGCCATGCTTCCGCCGGTGAGAGTACACGGAGTCGAAGGAGTCGCAGAGCCTGGTGAGTACACAAACAACGTAACACGGGGGAATGCCATCCACACCACAAATACACAAAATGCACGCAACTTTCCCCAAGCCCTCACTGCACACAACCACACTCAAAAACCACGCTCATGCCACTAACGTCTCCATGCCCCATTCACAAATAAAGGCAATGCCATGTCCCAGGCCACACCAACCACAAACCCAAGACTGGATGTCCGGGATGCTGGGAGGGTGGGGCTCACACAACACATTGTGCAACTCCGAAGCAGACACCAATGCCCTCAGACCATATGGCCTAGGTACATACCCATGCACCATGCCCAATGCACAGGGACTGGCAAAGTACTGACAAGGTAGCTGACACTTGGCCCTGCTGTATGCAGCACAAGGCCCTCCTGTGATCACTGTACACTCAAACACCAACTACACAAGCTCAGATATCTAGCATAGGCACTCAAACTCACTGTCATGCCAGCATGCACCATGAGGGGACAGACACATCACCTGGGAGACCCAATGACAAATCACACTACACCCAACAGCAGGCCCGGTCACACCCCCCCCCCCTCACACAAGCACACACCCCAGCAGCAGGCAACGGATTTACCCACTCTCACAATGGACATGTGACACAACAAGACCAATCCATCGCCAAATAAGCATCCGACCCAAAATTCTACTGGTCAAACACTCAGGAGAACATACCAATCTGTCCCCCACAACATACCCATCCCAAGTGTACATTGAGAGGAATGCTAGGCACATCCAACTACCTGGAGGATCTGTGACAACTTGAATATGTATGAAACGTGGATGTAGCATGAAACAGCATTAACATTGTCTCTCTCTCACACACAGGGCAACGTCATCGACCTCCCCCCAACAATGGGGGGGAACAATCACAGTCCCAGGCTCAGCGTGAAGATGATCCCACCGGCAGCGATGACTCTCACCACTCCGTGGATGACCCCGACCAACCTGGCCCCTCTGGTGCCCAAGCCCCTGCAGCACCTGCGTCAGGTACATCTGTGCCAACCACCACCCCCATTCCTGCCACATCCCAGGAGACACCCAGGAGCCCTGCTTGCACTGAACAACACACATGTGTACGGCCCGTAGCACTATGGCGTACGCCTACGCCAACACTACCATAGTGCTACGGGCCGTACACACGCGGGTACGGCCCGTAGCACTATAGCGTACGCCTACGCCAACACTACCATAGTGCTACGGGCCCTACACACACGTGTATGGCCCGTAGCACCATGGCGTATGCCTACGGCAACACTACCATAGTGCTACGGGCCCTACACACGCGTGTTTGGCCCATAGCACCATGGGTACGCCTACGCCAACACTACCATAGTGCTACGGGCCCTACACACACGTGTACGGCCCGTAGCACCATGGCATACGCCTACGGCAACACTACCATAGTGCTACGGGCCCTACACACGCGAGTACGGCCCATAGCACTATAGCGTACGCCTACGTCAACACTACCATAGTGCTACGGGCCGTACACACGCGAGTACGGCCTGTAGCACTATAGCGTATGCCTATGCCAACACTACCATAGTGCTACGGGCCCTACACACGCATGTATGACCCGTATCACTAGAGTAGTGATGCCCTAGGGGTACGTGTGAAACGCACCGTACCTGTGTGGGGATTTGAAATTTACAATGGGGACACATAAGGGACAAGTATTAGGGCCTACATGCATGCTGGTTGTCATGGATACCCAGTTTGAATATCAAATTTTTCCATCATGTGGCCTGGAAAAAGCAGTTGGCCACATTATACATTGTTGCAAAGTGGTTGTTGACCTGACATGATGCTGCAAATTTGAAAAAATTCTAATGCTGTCACTGGTGTATGTTTAAAGGGATTGGAGGAAACGTAGGATGCAAAGGAGTCTGACCAATCACTCTGCACTCCTGTTACTGAAATAGGCCAGCAAGGCAGATATAAGTCAAGCAGAACCCATGAGAGGGCACTTGCCTGCACAACCTTTGATTCGACACCACTGCTGCTGCTTGTGATTCCTCTGGCGGTCTGTGGAGAGGGCCCAGCCATTCACACAGGAAGAGAATGAGGCATTGCTGGACGTCATCTTCCCACAGTTCCCCAGCCTGTATGGTAGACCAGGGGAGCAGGTGAGTGCTGACTCCGTTACCTTTGACTGTTCCCCTTCTTTTTGTGACTGTCACTTCTGGCATTGTGTCCAGGTGTGACAGACATGAAATGTTGTTTAGAGTGGGTCCCGGGGGGGGGGGGGGGGGGATGGCTCATGTCTGTCATGCAGAGCATGATGTGGTTCATGTGTGCACTCCTCACTTGCATTGTGCTTACTGTGACATTCACTGCATGCTGCATGGCACATTCAGCATAGCTAATCCTCTTGGCCCTTCTTGTTCTATAGTCCTGAGGTGATTCAGTGTTCCCCCCGTGTGACAGGTGACTGTACCCACAGATGTGTGTGAGTTGAGTGGAGCTGTGGTGAGAGTGTCCAAATGATCTGGACATTGATGTGTGTGAATGTTCCTTGTCATGTGGGTGAGTGTCTATGTGGAGTGTTGCACCACAGCTGCATGGAGGAGGCAACAGCTCGACCCATCTGATGTGAGAAGTGATCCGTGCTGTGTGTCTGACTTGCTGGGCTAGCCCCACGCCTGTGACACCCCCCAGGCAAGTGGCACATGTGCAGAGTGAGGTTTGTATCGGCTGTTGCCACTGGCAGGTGAATGATCTGTGCCTGTGTGTGTCTGTGTAGTCTGCTGTTGTTGGGTCAGTGGCCTGGGGCATGTGACTGCTTGGAGGTGCTGGCCATCAGCTTTGTGTTGCTTGTGATGTCCAGTGTGTGCCATGATCAGGGAGTGTGTCGCACCCCTCATGCCACCTGTGTACTTTCAATGCCATGTAGTGCATTGGGGCTTCCACAGAGCCTAATGTCCCTATGACAAAGGTGCTATTCGTTGGCAGCATACTATGCCCTGTTCAACATATCAAAGATGTTCAAATGTGTGTCTCTGTGACATGGAGCAGGTGTAGTGATGTTGTCTCACTTTGTCATCCTCACAGGTAACTGCCTACGCCAAGGGGGAGATATGGAAGCGGGCCGTCAGGGCCGTGAGATCTGTGGAGGGTCACAGTCGGCGCCTGGCACAGGTGAGGAAACGCTGGCAGGACATCCGGTGCTGGACCAGGAGGATCGCCCTGGTCCTGCTGGGGGACTCACCAGAAGGCAAGAACCGCGGGCCCTGGCAACTGACCCACCAAATGAAGCGTGTCCTGGCGGTGGTCTTCCCTGACATGGATAGGCGGTTACAGGCGATGCAGCAGCAGCAAGGGGGTAGGTACATGTGTGTTTGTTGTGTGTCACCAGCTTTGGGAAGTGCCCAGTCTCATGGATACACTGGCAGGGTTAATATGTGCATTGCATTTTCTGTTCCCCAAAGTCATCTGCTGCTGGTCTTCCTCCTTTCCCCTCCTTGACATGTGTTCCCTGGTCTGTGTGTGATCACTATTGCACATGGTCATCTAGGCTGGCGGTTAATCCAAGTGCACATTGCTGTCTGCATCTTGTGGGCGTGGGGTCGGAGACATGTGTTGTTACCTTGCCTGTGCCCTGTCCTGTTCAGTCATTTGGGGGTCCATATCAGTTGGCACTGATGCTGAGTCTCAACATAGGAGTGTGAGTGTTCAAATGAACAGACTTGCAGCATGCATGACCAATGTAGTGGCCTCAGACATGATGTGCATGAGTGGGAGATATGCATAGTGCCGGGACGGTAGCTCATGTTACAGTCAGATAATTCCAGGCCCATGGAGCAGTGTGCCCACTTCAGTACCCTAAGACACCCTTGCCTCGGTATCATGTGTGTCATCCAACACTGTGCCAATTCTCAATGTGTTCAGCATAGTTTTCCCTCTGTGGCATTGTTCCCTGGCCTCATTTGTATTTATCTAAAGTGTGCTACATGTGCCCATTGTACAGGCTGACCCCATTTTGCTTCTGCATCCTCACACTGGCCAGTGCCTGTGTGTCTATGTACAACAATCTGTTGTGGTTTTGTGTCACAAATATGTGTTGGCAGCCTCACGAGGTGATGTGGAGTACATTTAGGATTTCCTGATGCACTTTTTAGTAAACCCAAATTGAGAGGTGTCACTTTTTGAGCTGTCTCAATCACATTGTCTCAGGTATGGGGTGTTTTTGCGGGAAAGGACTACATGTCCATACCTTATGTCTCCTTGCCAGGTCTGACCAGTGTGTGATGATTGTCTGGACAGGCCCTTAACGTGCAGTGACCCAGGCATGTTGTGCAGGGTGTCATGTTTGTGCTTTGCATCATGTGTCACAAGTTAAAAAACATGTTTCCTGCTCATCCATTATTGGCACGGGTGTGTGCTCCAGATGCTATGTGGTTTGGTCTGTGTGTGCTGACATCTGTGTGGACATTCTTCGTTCACATCAGGGTGTCTCCTCAGTGCAGGTGCTCCTTATTCCAACACAATTTCAGGGCCATTTGCTAATGCAATGTCCTGTGTCTGGACATGTGTGCCACTCCACATGACAGGTAGTGTGTCAGATGTGTTGCCAACTGTGTCATCATGGTACGGATGGCCATGTGACAGGTGGCATGTTTAAGTTGTTATTCAAGAAGGCATGTGCCCTGGCACTCACTACACTTGTCAACATGTCCCAATAGTTTATATGCTTCACTTTGATTTTTGTGAAGGACAATGATGTGCCTGCATGACAGATGTCTCCCAAGGGAGTGCACAAGTACCACTTTTAGACTTTTGTGGAACACGCTGGCACAATTATAACATGGGCACATCTCAGGCCAAAAGTTGTTTAGGATTTATACATATCCATGTTCCCACAGTGTGTTAGCATTTGGGTTAGTCCTTGGTTGTTGCTGAAGGCAACTTACCGGTGTCAAGTCATCCCGACCACCGTGGTGCCATGTATGTGTACTTCCTGATACCACATTTCTTCTTAACATTGGCTTCTTGGCATTAGGCGGCCAGCTCATACTATGACTGTGTAAATGTAGTTTTGTGTAGGCCTGGGCTAAAATTTTGTTCCGTTCGCGGAAATTGCGATAATTTGACATTTTCGCGTTCCGCGGAAAGCGAGAAAATGTCAAAATTTCCGCATTCCGCAGCTTGGCGATAATTTGTTTCTTGCTCGCGCTGTAAAATAATACATTCTCGCGCGCGCGCGATCGCCTTACCTGAATCCCTGCGTTCGCCGTCAAGTTTTCTTGATCCGGTCGCGTTCTCCGTGAGATGTTGTATTGTTTTTAGCCATTTGCGCTGTCTCGCGACAGTTCGCGCCCGCAGTGACGTCATGCGTCGCGCGATCACGTCTTTCTTCTCGCAATCATGCACCGCGAGACAACTGAAAACAAGATGGCTGCGCCCGCGAGCAACCACATGGGTAAGTTGGCGAGCCGCAACCATGCAGAAAATCACGCGAACATGCGGGAAAAAAACTTCCGCATCTTCGCGATATTTCCGCGTGTTTGTGATAATTTTTTACATTTTCGTGATAATTTGCGAAAGTGGATTTCGCAAATTCCACCCACCCCTAGTTTTGTGTGCACCTCCTTGTGTGACTTCTGATATTCATGCACATGTGTGTTCTGTTCCACAGGTGGGACATTCACACATTCCAAATATGTCAATTGTGTAAAGTTTTGTGCTTCCCAATGGATCAGATAGTATTACATTGCTTTTCTACAGTACTCACAGGTCTATGAGTGTGGGGACCCCATCAGCATTGGCGTCTGTTATTTGGCATTGGGTGCACCAATACTATTTTGTTCACAGTGACCAGGAGGTGGCATGCCGTCATGGTCTGCCTGTGCTACACTGTTCACAGACACTAGCTTCTCTGTATAATTGGATATCCAGTTATTTGCTGTGGTGTCCTGATTTTCATTATTTCAGGGGGCATGTTGGGTGAACCAACTGGGGAGTGCAGGGCTTACATATGTGCTGGGTATTCTAGATGTTCCTCATGATGCTTTTCATGATATGCACTATGACCTATTTAGTTTGGACTCAGGTGTCAGATGTACACAGGTGACTGATTATTTCCTGTCTCTTCACCTTGCCCACAGCATCATCGGGGGACACCAAGGGACACACCTGTATGGAAGTGGAGGAGGGATCCAGCACCACTACCACCACACCTGGCGAGTCGGCAGCATCAAGTGGCACAGAGGGCAAGGGGAGTGCGGCGGAGGACCTGGGTAGTACCACCACCGACTACGACGCAGACGGGTCCGAGGCTGAACTCCCTGAGGGGGCGGAGGCTGCTCCAACAGCTGGCAGCAGCACTACAACTGTCACCGCCCCCTCCATTCCCATCACCGCCCTCCCAGTTGCTTGGGTCCCTTCTGTCCGTGTAGTGCAACAACGTGTCTCCTTCGTGCCAGGCACCACACCCCCTGCCCCTGTCTCCCCTGCTGCCCTCACTGCCGAGTCTGTGGACATTCAGTGGCAGTTGCAGGTTGGGGAGACATCGATCCTGACTGTCCTCCATGGCCACACCAGACTGCTGACACAGATGGTGTCCTACATGGAGGGCATGTCATCAGCGATGTCTGACCAACGGATGTTGCTGAGGTCCATGGACTTGTCACTGACGGCAGCAGTGAGTCTCCTGCAGCACTTCGTCCCCCCACCTACCCCTGCGCCATCCCTACTTCCCACTCCCATTCCTGTCCCAAGCACACACACACCTTCCCAGGCAGGCACCACACCAGACACAGGCAGCACACCAACAGGGAAGGGCAAGTGCACACCTCCTGTCACGCACACTCAGGGGGAAGAAGGCACACCCACTGGGTCTAGGGCACACAGGCAGACACGCAGCCACAGTAGGAGTCCACATGCCTCACTCCCCAGTCCCTCCGATGTCACTCCCCTCGGCTCCCCTGCCCCACAGTCTGAGAAGGAGACCTACTTGGCTGTGCTGGGCCTCAGCCCCACTGTTTCACCTGCGCGCAAACGGGCAAGGCACTCCACGGGTAGGGGAGTCCTTGTCCCCCCCTGTCCACCACCTCCCCCAGTAGCGCTGCAACCCATCCCTCTGACCCCCCCCTCCTTGGGGCCTGTGGTTCCTTCTGGTGCAGGGGAGACTCTGCAAGATCTTGCGGATGTGTGCAGCGCAGTACTGACCTCCACCCTTGGCGCTGCCCCACCCCCTCCTGTCCCTGTGGTGCCTGGTCCTTCCCCACATGATGCCCCCACCCCAGTCGATCAACCGGAGGTATCTAATGTGCAGGCAAGCTAGGGGAGACGCATGGCCGTGTGTCCCCCCCAGGACTTCGTGTCTGGACTGGCCTATGGCCTTTGTAAATAGTGTCCTTTTCTACTTTTTGTTTTCATGCTGAATAAAGCATTTTGTTTTTCCTTTGCACACAATTGCTTTTCAGGTATTGATGTTGGTGCTGATGCTCCATGAGTTGGGGTGGTGATCATGTGTTGGATATCTGGGAAATGTAGTAGTCTGCTACTCATCGGGTGGACCCTGGTATCTGCGTGGCATCACAAGGTCTCTGCAATGATTCTTTGGTTGTGTATGCTCTTTGTGTTTTGAGACATTGTCCCAAGGAGTGTTCCTTCCTCTGTGGCACCTGACATCTTCCCTGCAGGGAGTTGCACCATTGTTGTGCTGACCTGTGTCTACATTTCCTTGGTGGCTGAAGGATCCCTTCAACTATGTCCATGCCTGCTCAGCAATGTGTCCGGCTGCATCATCTGTGCCGTCCTTGGTAGTCACTGTACTTGTGTATAGAGTATGTTGCCATGCCTCCATGGGGAAATGGTCCCTTTTCCGCACAATGCATGTGTGTACTCCCAGCCTAGCACACATATGGTACTTGATCTGCAGGGTATTTGGTCACCTGACTGACAATTGTGGGCATTGTATCTGTGGGAAGTCCACCCTATTCCTTCCATTGGAGACAACAACTTGGTGGCTGTGCCAGCACCTGTACATTCCTATCAGTCCTGGAATGTGTGTGACAGTGTGTGTTCCCTTTGGCTCTCTTAGTTTAGTGGGTTTCACATGACTATACAGTCTTGTGACATGATCTCAGTGTGTGTATTGTGCAGCCTCCGCAAGGGGTGGGTATGCATGTGTCATTTGTCATCGCACCCACATGTGGTGTGTCATGCAGTGGGGGAATGACATCCATCCTCATGGGAGTGGGACACTGCTGTCAGTGATGTGTTGATATGGCACTCTCAACATAGTCGCACATTGGGGAGGCGTTCATGGACCCATGGAGTTGTGGTCATCTGAGGATGATGCACCCACCCCTCATGCGTCTGGGCACTGCTGGGAGGCCTCTGCACCCACCCCTCATATGTCTGGGCACTGCTGGGAGTCCTCTGCACCCACCCCTCATATGTCTGGGAACTGCTGGGAGTGATATGCACCCACCCCTCATATGTCTCAGCACTGCTGGGAGTGATATGCACCCACCCCTCATATGTCTGGGCACTGCTGGGAGTGATATGCACCCACCCCTCATATGTCTGGGCACTGCTGGGAGTGATATGCACCCACCCCTCATATGTCTGGGCACTGCTGGGAGTCCTCTGCACCCACCCCTCATATGTCTGGGCACTGCTGGGAGTCCTCTGCACCCACCCCTCATATGTCTGGGCACTGCTGGGAGTCCTCTGCACCCACCCCTCATATGTCTGGGCACTGCTGGGAGTCCTCTGCACCCACCCCTCATATGTCTTGGCACTGCTGGGAGGCCTCTGCACCCACCCCTCATATGTCTGGGCACTGCTGGGAGTGATATGCACCCACCCCTCATATGTCTGGGCACTGCTGGGAAGCCTCTGCACCCACCCCTCATATGTCTGGGCACTGCTGGGAGTGATATGCACCCACCCCTCATATGTCTGGGCACTGCTGGGAGTGATATGCACCCACCCCTCATATGTCTGGGCACTGCTGGGAGTCCTCTGCACCCACCCCTTATATGTCTGGGCACTGCTGGGAGTGATATGCACCCTCCCCCATGTCTCTGTCCACTGCTGGGAGTCCTCTGCAGCCACCCACCCACCCGCCCCCTTGGTGCAGTACACTGCTGTCCTGTGCATACACACACACCAATATACTGCTTATATGCTGCAACAGGCCCTATGCCAACATTCGTGGCGTGTGTACGCCTTGTATCCATTCTGTACTGGTGCCGTAGGGGTACAGGTGGGACGGACCCTAACCCCGCATTCATAGGGTGTACACACCGTACCCATGCTGTGGGTGCGTGGGTATGGCCCGTACCACCATTGGGGTGATGATGGAGGTGTACGCCTCGCACCCATGCTGTGAGGGCGTGGGTACGGCGCGTACCCCTCCATCACCACAACAATGGTGGTATGGGCCGTACCCATGCCCCCACAGCGTGGGTACGGCACGTACCCCTCCATCACCACAACAATGGTGGTACGGGCAGTACCCACGCCCCCACAGCGTGGGTATGGCGCGTACCCCTCCATCACCACCCCAATGGTGGTATGGCCCGTACCCATGCCCCCACAGCGTGGGTACGGCGCGTACACCTCCATCACCACTACAATGGTGGTACGGGCCGTACCCATGCTCTGGGGGGTGTGGATACGGCCCGTAGCACCAGTGGAGTGGTGATGGAGGGGTACGCGCCATACCCACGCTGTGAGGGCGTGGATACGGCGCGTACCCCTCCATCACCACAACAATGGTGGTACGGCCTGTACCCACGCCCCCCAGAGCGTGGGTACGGCCCGTACCACCATTGTAGTGGTGACGGGTACGCGTCCACGTCCACTTCCGTTGTGGCGGTACATGGGATTGGTGGACACGCCCCCCGAAGTGACCAGACCATGGGGGTAAGTTATGTGCAGGATATATATGTTTTAATTTGGGGGTGGTATGTTTCCTGCCCCTCACCCCCCCACCCCTTTGCCCCTGGGTGTTGTTCTGACCTTCTGCGGCATCTGCGTCGGTTTCGGTGCACCAGGTCGTAGGCTAGGAGGGCCGGGATGACACGTAGGATGGGGTCCATGGCTGTCCGTCGCGTACCGGTGCTCCTTCTTCTTGTCGTCCTCAATTTCCCGGGAATTTTTGGCTGCCGTAAAAAATGAGCGGTGCGACTGACCTCGGCACCGATTGTACTAGCTGGTCCGTAAAACGCTGCCTGACTCCATCCGGACGTCACGTACGCGATGTCACGGATCGGAATTGTGGGTATTTTTTTCCCGGTCGGTGTTTTGTACGACTCGTACGGAAATGGTATTTCTGTACGAATCGTACTTGCGGGTTTGTAAGGTGGTTTTCCCGGGTACGAGTCGTATGGAGAATACGCTCCGTACGACCATTCGTACCCGGGTTTTACAGGATCGGAATCAGCACCTTTGTGTCAGGTTTGCATTAAAAAGTAACACAAACTGGATGCAAAACTTTTCTAAATCTGGGCTTTGGTTAGAGGATGGCTTCATGTTTCTACATATTGCATCATTGGGCCTTCTTAACAAACTGATTTAATCTGAGATTTCAGTCCAACTGATTCAATTAAGGTGAACTAATGCATTTTGTTGTTAAATGGAGACTACGCACTAGATCCACAGTTGTATGGAGTCACCTAATAATTATGGGTATGGAAATTTACGTTAATTTACTTTTGCATAATTATGTGTAATTGAGAAAAAATTATGCAAAATAATATGAAATCCAAAATTGGATGTGAAGATGCCTTTTGCTCTAAAAGAGCACTAAAACATATGTGCTGCAATCAAAAGCCACTTGTATTCTGGCTGTTCACGTTGTTCCCATGCTCCTGCGCTACAATAATCATGCCACATAATGCAATGGCTTAATTTGGGGAATTTATAAAGCAATCATAATGGAAAGTTCCTGAAATTATGCATGAAAATTGAAATTTCGCCTGAGCCTGCTTATAGTAACCCTACCTAACAGCTGAGCAGCTCTCACATTCCACAGATTCTCAAGCAGCAGGATTATACAAAAGGATGCATAGATCATATAAGCTGAGGCCCTAGCAGCAGATCACACACTTACAAAGCCATGACTTACCTCAGCAATTCCCTATCGTTACTCTCCAGGCCTCATGTACAGGGTTTAGACAGCAGAGCTATCAATCGGATTACACAGCTGTGTAAGGCCCTGGCTTTAAACAGTTAAGTAACTGTGCCCCGTAGGAATAGCTTGTGACTCCCTGAGACAGCAGGGCTGTTGCTCAGGACACACCTTTCTGCCACCTCGGGGACACATAATTCACATCACAGCGTATTCATTAATCAAATCGCATTCGCTTTTGTTGTTTCTCTTTGTGCTCAGCTAGCTGCTTATAATGGTTTCTTCAATTGTTTATTACTCCAGATAGCACGGCTGTTAATTGCTAACTTCCTGCTTTATGAAAGTGGTACTAAATAAGTAACAATAAACATCCCTCTTTAATTGTTTATGGCTACTGCCTGCTCTAGCAATTGCATGCAGTTTAGTAGAGTGAAGTTTTCACTTGAGTTTTTCCTTAATTTATTCACACTCAGGTTCTATAACTGTGGCATTTGAGCAAACGTCAGCACTTCCTGTAGTGCCGCACTTTATATGGATGCAGTACTTCATCTACAATCTTCCTTTATCCACACTGTATAGTATGGTGTGTACACATATAGAGCCAACCAAGTCTCTCATTTGTGGCTTAGAAGTGAACATGATTTTTTTAGCCTCATGTTTTACAAAAAGAAAATCCTATTAAAAAGTCATAAAAAATATAGTATGTATACAGACAAGAGTTAATGGTCAGTCCCCATCCTTCATTGTCTGTTCAGGTGCCATTCACATTTTGCTTCTGCCCACAGCAGCTTACAACATGCAGCAATGGATCAGCCCCCGCCCCCCATTCAGCCATTCGATCTCTTCAGTGTGAGTGATGGCGTTTAGCTTGTGCACATCCATCTAAAAGTGGTTCACTTCAGTGCCAGAGCTAGATGGTTAACTTTGCTTTCATTCTGAATTCACTTCATGTTTATATAATTTATTTTTGGGATATGTTATGTTTTTGAACATATGAACACCACATTTAGGAAGTAGCATTTTTACTTTTTATTACTTTTACATTGTTAATGCCTAATACATATGTTTGCAAACCATAGTAATAATTTTAAAACTTTGAAGGTATGCCAAGGCCTGGCCTATTGGCTTTGCAATGCTTGTTTTTTTCGATGTGTTTACTGTTTACAGTATTGGACGATTCTGTTTCATGATGAGACCCTATAGCTCAAAACCACCCCAACCCTTCAAATAAGTTCATAAATTCTTCTTTAGCTCTGGCTAAGATAACCTTGGCTCCCTGGACGATTGTATCTCTAAGAGTAGATGGAGTTTGTTTTGAAAGCTGTGAAAGCAATGTTGCAGAAATTTGATTGGCATTTTGAGATGCTATGGTATGGCAGCCATGGTGCTTTTGTATTGAATATCATTGTATTAAAATGATGTCAATCCAAATTCATAAATAAATGCCATTTATTGCAGCACGGTGAGAGATGGTCACATGCATGCAAGCTCCAGGTATAAACTGAGCCCAACAGTAGAATACAGCATTTCTCAAACAGTTAGAACGATGGAACACTATGAAAGAATAACATGTCGCATGCAGGAGCATGCGACCAAATGACATATGAATTTAAAGTGAACATACACATAATAAGAAACATAGAATGTAACATATCTCCCTTATTAACGAAAGAAAACAAAGATAAAGAAAACGAAAATATTTCCATGAATTCATTATATCTTTTTGGAACTTGTATAATACGTCTTGAATTTTTGGCCCTGCGAGCAACAGAATCATTATTGTCAAGATTGACATCTTCATCAGAATTACCTTTAAGTGAAGAATTAAAACTAGGACATTTAGCCAACCTTTTGACATTCCAAATTTTGCCATCTTGTGTCATTACACTATTAGTTAAGATTTTTTTTAACTGGATGGCTTTGCCAAACTTATTGGCACCTTTGTTTACAAAACCAGGTTTGATAATTTTTACCCAATCTCCTATTTGGAAAAAGTGTGACTTTGTCCTCCATTTCTTATCATACCAACTCTTAGTTTTTAATTGTTTAATTTCCACTCGTTTGGCAACATCACTTATACACTCTTGTCCAAAACTAAAATTATGCGATTTCTCTCCTAACCACCACGGAAAACTTTGGATGTAGGATTCCTGCCTTTGAAAAGTTTAAATGGACTCACCTCGGTGGTGGTGTGAGGTGTGATGCGGTATATCCATAAACGTTCTCTCAGAGCACTCACCCAATTCCGGCCACTTTGAGTGATGATCAATAATTACTAAAGCATATTGTGAAGACTCTAGCAATATGTGGAATGGACCTGAAATATCAAAAGCAATTTTTTGCCATGGTTCTGTGGGCCATTTGACAACTTTTAACGGTGGAACATGTGCCTTTAGCATTGTTTCATTTGAAACACAATCAGAACATTCTCTAACTACCCTATCAAGAAATTTGTCAATACCAGGCCACCAAAAATAGCTTCTGATTAAACGTTTCATCGAAGAGATACCTGGATGGGGTTTGTGTGCAATTTGTAATATAACTTCATACATACCTTCTGGAGGAATGCATTTGCCCGACTTAAAGATGAAATCACTTTCTAATTCTAACGCTTCTGAAACATTGATAAGGGTAAAAGATCAGATCTTAACACATTCTTTTTAGGCCAACCATGCAGGATGCATTCTTTTAACTCACACCATTTATTATCTTTTTGTTCGCATTCACGCCAAAATTCTTCAGTTATATCTTAAAATCTATCTTGAAGTAAGTCTTCAATGGTCAGCACAAACTCATGCTCTTTAACAACATTGACTTTGTATTGATCACACGGTAAGCATGATAGGAAATCAGCTGTGACATTTAGTTTTTCCAGGAACATATACTGTATTAAAATTATATTCCTGTAATTTGGAAGTCAATCTGGCAATTCTGGCTGTGGAATTTCAACCCCCTCCAGTCAACAAGATGTTGACCAGTGGCTTATGGTCTGTTCTAAGAGTACATTTTGTACTCCACACATACAATCTATAGTGTTCTATAGCCCAAACACAGGCTAGAAATTCCCTATCTATTACCGCATACTTGCGTTCGCACTCATTCAGCGTTCTGGAAGCAAAAGCCACATTCCACTCTTCCTTTCCCTCTTTCTGTGAGAGAACACCTCCTAAACCGTACAGGCTGGCAAATACAGTAATAATACATTCTTTGTTGATGCAGAAAGGCTTGAGAGTGGGAGCATTGATTATATCATTCTTTATGGCTTCAAAAGAACCTACAGTCCACTCATATTTGACACCTTGTCTCAAAAGTTTTCGTAAAGGTTCCATTTTTGTGGCAAAACCCTCAACAAACTTGCTGTAATACTCACACATACCAGCAAACAAAAAAAGTTGATCTCTGTTATTTGGTGAGGGAGCTTTGATAATTGCTTCTACATTGGATTTCTTTGGAATAACACCATTCCCCGATAAGGTATGACCTAAATATTCAACTAATTTCTTAAATAATTTGCACTTGTGTGCTTTAAGGGTCAAACCATTTTGTTCCAACCTTTTACAAACTTCTTGTAAATGTCTTTCATGTTCATCCGTGTCCTTTGAAATAACCAAAATATCATCCTGAAAGCATTTAACGTAATTATCTACATCTCTGAAAATGTGGAACATGACTCTTTGAAAAACTGATGTGGCTGATGCCAGTCCAAATGGCATGCGAGTGTATTGAAACAAACCTTGCGGGGTAATAAAGGCTGTGTACTTTTTAGAATCTTCAGTGAGTTCTATTTGGTGGTAAGCCGATCTGAGATCAAGTGTAGAAAATACTTGTGCACCATCTAAAAGAGACACCAACTCATTTATGTTCGGCAAAGAATGACAGTCTATAATTATGTTGGAATGTAACGCCCTCAAATCCACACATACTCTCAATTTTTGATCAGGTTTGCGTGCCAAAACTATAGGAGACACCCATTCCGAAGACTCTATGGGTTCAATAATACCTTCCTTTGATAGATCATCTAACATTAATATAAGTTCTTCTCTTATGTTAATGGGGACACCTCTCAATTTTTGTACCACAGGTGTGTAATTTTCTTTTAACACAATTATGTGTGAGAAATTTTTGAGTTTGCCTAATTTGTCACAAAATATCTTTCCAAAATTTTTTATAAGTGTACTTTCTTTGCTGGTTTGTGACAAACTGTCTTGAACCACAGTAACCGTGTTCATGAAACAATCATCACATAATGATACCGGTTCCTTGGAACGAGAATTCAGAATAATTCCCAATTTCCACTGATCATACCACCCTAGAATATTTACACCTTTCTGGGAAATATATAGTTTTATCACTGCTTTTCTATGTTTGAAATGTAATTCTACTTGAAAAAAAACCATAATGTCAATTCTTGTAACACAAAAACTTTCAGCCACAATATCCGATTTTTGCAAACGCTTAAATGAGATAGAATCAGCTAAAGTGTCAATATAGTATTGATGAGAAATGATGGTCCATGGTGAACCAGAGTCAACCATAAGTAACAAATCGATACCACAAACTTGAAAGGTGCATTTGGGTGATCTCATTCGTACATGTGTGCAGTTATCTAAAATAGACACCACAAAACCTTTGTCAATGCTGGGTGTAGCTTCTCTAATCGTGTTTATGTTATCTTCTAATAAAGAAGATACAGCTCCGCGCCTCTGAAATTATGGTCGTCTATCTCTACACATGTTGCTGAAATGACCTACCCTATTACAAATTTTACACTCTCTTTTTAAAGCTGGACAACCTGGAAAAGAAGCATAGTGAGGTTTGTTACCACATCTGTTACATACACCATAGTTATTAAACCCTTCATTTCTTCTTTGAATGGGATTCTGTTTAAACTTATTGACATTATATCTTCCTATAGATTGTGTAGTCTCTTGTTTTGGTTCAATTTTTTGTCCAATAGCACAGATTTCTTCATCTGTAGATTTTTTCTCTGTATTTTGTCTGACAGTCTCCATCCACATATCAGATTGTTCTAGGGCTTTGGCTGTGGCTATGGTTTCATTTAAATTGGGATCACCCATGACCCATAATTTATCTTGAATCTTCTTGCATTTAACATGAACTATTATCTGGTCACGTATCATCTCGTCAGACATGGTACCGAAATTACAATGAATACTCAAAGACCTCAATGCGGTTTAAAGTCATCAAATGATTCATCATCTTTTTATTTTCAAGTGTAAAATTTTAAATGATTCAACGCGATATTAATTGTAGGTTTAAATCTCTTCTCCATTCTGGCTAGAGCTTCAGTATATACATTCATGGAATCACCTCCCCCTTAATTTTGTGTCGAAAACTGCGGTGAAGATCTAAATACAAGTTGACCTTCCGAGCCAAGACAATGTAAACATATGCTTTTTTTCCTTTCAGAACCCATTCTTTCACCATCTATTGCTTTCATATATGTAAAGAATTCCTCTTTCCACCTGGACCATGGCATTGGTGGATAACCTTTAACTTGTAAAAATTTTGGAGGTGGATCAAATTGCATGTTGTTTTGATAAATAGCAACAATGCACTCCTAAATATGAAAACTGCATAAAATGAGAGAAAACAAAATACCAACTTATTGAGATCCAGCGGTAGTGAGGACATTGGCAGGTGTGTAATCCAAATATTGCATTAAAATAGGATGAAAATGGGGTAGAATAAAATAAATCTCAATGCACTGTAGCTTAACAAATAAAGCGGACTATAATTATAAATTGAGTTGTTGCTTCGTCTGACTTCCGAAATATGCTTGGTGAGTTTATCATAAGACAGTCGTGCGCGCGCTTAAAATAACAATAAAAGTTCAATTCGGCTTATCCAAACAAAGTTGTTGTTATGAAGTGATTGCCGAAATATGTTTGCTGATGTTGAAAAGGCTGCCGTGCATGCACTTGAAGTAAAATAATAGTTCCATGTGGCATATCCAAGCAACGTAAAAATATGAACTCAATCTGAAAGTTAATCGTAAAAGGTGGTGAGCGTGAAGTTATTCTGTTGAAATAAACTTAAACGCCGTGGCAGAGAAAGATTGAGTAAACACTTACTTAAAAGGTTCAGCAGAAAAGGCATAAATCACATCAATCGCAGGAGGTAAACTCTTCCACAAGTAACTATGGAGACAAAAGTTTTCAAAATGGCCACCACGTAACGTAACGTTTTACATCATCACTTAGGTTACGTACGTGACGAGCTTGTACCGTACCTCCAAGAGATGAGCGTCATAAGAGAGGCCAGCAATCTGGAACTCCGCCGATATTGCTCATCATGCTCCACTGGAGGTTGAAGGTATTTACTTTTAAAATAGTGTGCGCGCAGCTGAAGGAAAGGTTGTTGAATCCCAATCGTAAATTTCGGTCAAAAACCTCCAAATTAGTTAAAGAAAGGTCTTACAGAATCGGAATTTCGGCACGTTGGGGAAATGAAACTCTCTGTATCTGCCGCAGGTGCGATCAATGCACAACTTGTTTAATTATGAATTCTGCCGCTGGTGCTATCATTACACTTAATATATTAAAATTAAAATGTGTCCCATATGAAACAAATAAAAAGAACAACGTACCGTTCCAATGAAGTTGAATTTTGAAAGTAGACCTTTATCGAAGGAAAAACTGGATGCTTTTTTTAAATCCGTTTAAATTTCTTTTATTTCTTGTGGGTTCACAATCACCACTCTGTGCCCGTGCTGCTGAAAATAGTGGTTTTCCCTCGTCGTCAATATTAAAATGATGTCAATATAAATTCATGAATAAATGCCATTTATTGCAGCACGGTGAGAGATGGTCACATACATGCAAGCTCCAGATATAAACTGAGCCCAACAGTAGAATACAGATAAATAACAATTGGTTCTGTCGGGTATAAGTTATCTCTTAAACCATTAAACCAGTCATTGGTGTATTCACAGGAAAGACAATTTATCATAAGTAACACACATAGAGACCATAAAGGGTATTCAAAAGTTTTATAAATTACGTCATTTATAAATACCCCCAATAATTGTCATGGCTGTCAAAACATAAAGGTGAATTGTAATTTGTGACAAGGTGACATGTGGTGCTCAGTGCTGTAGTGAGGGTGCAAAATATATACAAGGTGACTTTTGGCAGTATTCTCGTTTTCAAAAGGCCAGAAAAAACACAGATATTTGAATTGTCCTGTCTCCTCTGATCGTGAGGTTCTTAGAATTAGACCCAGAAAAACAAATTATTCCAAGCAGGAGGGCGCAGGCATACGTCCTGTCTCATCCTGCTTGGAATAATTTGTTTTTCTGGGTCTAATTCTAAGAACCTCACGATCAGAGGAGACAGGACAATTGCCTGCGCTCCACCCCCACCCCATTTATACTGAGAATCTCAAGAATTATTGGAAGAGGGGATTCGGTTCCCATTACTTGGAACCCCCGGTGGGGAAGACTTAACGCTGCACAGGAGACCTTTGCTCCTGTTCGAGTATTTACTACACCAAACAAAGAGACTTTATACGTCCTTTGAGCCACACTGGGCTCTTTTAGGCTGTCCCCCTTGCCCCTCTCCTGATGAAGACCCGCATTGACTAAGACAGTAATGCCCCCCTGGGTTGAAACGTCGACATATATCCCCTGGACCAGTTGAAAGACTCTGCACGAAGACCTACTTATTCAGTCTGCAGACCGATTCAAATATCTGTGTTTTTTCTGGCCTTTTGAAAACGAGAATACTGCCAAAAGTCACCTTGTATATATTACGCACCCTCACTACAGCACTGAGCACCACATGTCACCTTGTCACAAATTACAATTCACCTTTATGTTTTGACAGCCATGCAAATTATTGTGGGTATTTATAAATGACGTAATTTATAAAACTTTTGAATACCCTTTATGGTCTCTATGTGTGTTACTTATGATAAATTGTCTTTCCTGTGAATACACCAATGACTGCTTTAATGGTTTAAGAGATAACTTATACCCGACAGAACCAATTGTTATTTATCTATATGATTGCCCAGGTTCTGAGGGATACTGGGTTACCCCATTGTTACTACAATCGCAACAGTAGAATACAGCATTTCTCAAACAGTTAGAAAGAATAACATGTCGCATGCAGGAGCATGCGACCAAATGACATATGAATTTAAAGTGAACATACACATAATAAGAAACAGAATATAACACATTACATGCAGGATTTTGATTGGTAGTTTAATGTGTATGTATTGGTAGTTTAATATGTATGCATTGGCCAAAACGTGGCCAGAGAATGCCATGTTAGTCAGCATAACTTGTTCAAGAAGCAGCACTTACTGAGAAAACATTAATCATAAGTAAAAGCCTGGGCCAGCAGCCTTAAGGTCCGCTCACTGGGGAGTCACTGATGAGAAGAATATGCTCAGACTGCAGTCTCACATTTTATGGTTGGGAAGGCATTGGTTGCCAGGATGTGCTAGGAGAACACATTGAAGGATGCACTCTCAAAGACTGGACACTGATCGGCTAAACAAGCAAATGCAGCAGCACAACAGAGAGCTTAAACGTAGCTAATTATGATCAACAGAATACAGAATGGCTGTGCTCAGAGAGGAAACGCTGAGCAGCAGAACATGCCCAGACAGCATCCCTGCAGCATATTGAAAGGGGAGGTGGAGAGGCTCATGTTACATATTAACCCACAGGGCATATACTTATGAACAGACATTAAAATAGGTATCATTCTCACAGTTGAGATCGTGCTCGGCTCAGCATGTTCACAAAGCCAATTACAGGCTCAGGCTCCCAGGGGAGGCATGCGTCAGTGGGACATGCTCACAGGGAGTAAACATGTTGCCACTGGAGGGCTCATTATGATTGCCCCCTAATCCTCCTAGTCTCAGAATTAAGGATACTGAGATAAGTGGTACTGCAGGGACAGAGTTTCAGGGTGATTAGGAGTGAGAACCTGTGGGTTACAATAGAAATGAGGAGTTAACAGGAGGGTGGGTAATAATGGTTAAAGAGTGCAGGAATTTGGGTTACTGGTTGTTTTTTAATTTTATTTATAAAGATTTATATAGCGCGGACTAGACCCGCTGAGGGTATCAGAGCGCTTTACGGAAGTTACATCACAAGAAAAGTTGAGTGCTAGTCACATATAAATGAGCAGCTAAGTAGCGATCTTGTAGATTGTAAATTCTCGTTGAAAGTCAGGAATGTGTTGGTCATTCTCATTTAGAGATCATCATGTATCTTGGTAGATAAACAGCTTCAGGTTGGTAACAATTTGCCTCATGGCTGGGATCGGTAGAGAGTTTTTTTCATTAGAAGTAGTTCGACTTCTTTTTTGAAGGAGTGGTGGAGGGGTTCATTCTGATTGTTTGGGGCAGGGCATTCCATATCCTCGGTGCTAGGCCAGAGAAGGTTTGTGTGTAGGTTTTCTTTTTCTTACATTTTTGTGGTTTCAATAGCAGGGTGTTGGTGCTTCTCAGAGTTCTGCTATTGCCTGATAATTCGAGTTTATTGGCTAGATACTTTGGTGTATTTAGGTGCAGGGCTTTGTGCATCATGCATGCAATTTTTAGCTGTGCTCTTGCCTCATAAGGGAGCCCATTCAGTCTCTTTAGATCCGGGGTGATATGGTTGTTCTTTCTGGAGCCAGTGACGAGTCTTACAGGCATGTTGAGTGAGGCTCTTAGAGGAGCAAGAGTGGAATTCGGCAGGCCACATAAGGTTGTATTCCCATAGTCTATTCTGGGTAGAACTAATGATTGAACGGCTGTTTTTAGGTCATTGTCATTGAGGAAGGGTTTTAGTTTTCTGAGAATGCTCATACGAAAGTTGGCTCCTCTCGTGGCTGTGCTGATGTGTTCCTTCATGTTGAGATTTTTATCCAGTATTATTCCCAGTGATCTTGTGGAATCGATAATGTGAGGTTTGCATTTGAGGGCTGTGTCCTTGTGGTGGGGAGATTAGGAGAAAGTCAGTTTTGAGCACATTGAGTTTGAGGTGGTTTTAGTTGTGGTGGGTGGAACCTACTCAAGCAACAACCATAACTCTTGTGAGGGAGAAACACAAGCAAACCCCAAATTAACCTGTGCTCAACCCTCTGGTAGCTTGGCACAAAAGCAGTCAGACTTATCTTAGAGGCAAAATGTTAAGTATTTATACAACACTTGAGGTTCCGTGCGAGACAGAACGACACCTTTTGGGTGTTGTCGAATATGGATGAGTCTGGTGTCTACGAACCGCAAATGACGAGTTTAGTGGGTGTACGCGTTTTCACTACGCAACCACGTATGGTTCGTCTCATTTTTGTGTTTGTTCATCCGAACCCTCGGGATCCATTTTAGATACGGCATCCATTTTGTTTCTTGCCCTCAAGTAGCCAGCGAACATACCTTGTCCGCTCTGTGACCCTGGGATTCCCAAGCTTACACGAAGGACACGTGTTTCTTTGAGGGTGACTTTTATGATAGGGGAATGACACGGCGAGGGCAGATGGCCCCGCTCGAGGTTCATCTCACCGCGCTGGCCTATTGTTTCAGTCGTGCATGCATTGGGCACGAGGTCTTTGATCCTGCAATCAAGATCCCGGTATCACCCTCTACACTGTTTTCTAAACTGTTATACATTCTTGTCTTTTCCTTTGCATCTGTTTCTGTCCCCTCCTCTAATTCGTTACGGTCAGAATGGAATGTGCTTAATGTGCTTTTACAGTTGGGAACCGGCAATGCTGCTGTAATTATGTTCCGGCCTCCTGAAACATGAACGCGACTCTTTTTAGGTTTATTGTGGGAACTGAGTTGTAACCTTTGTTTGTCATGTTGTGCAATGATCAAAATGTGTATAAAAGGAGCGATCCACTTTTGCAATTCGAAGCAGTCTCCGAGAACCTACACGTTGTGTACTTCTTGTGATTTCTGTATCCCTGCAGTAATAAACGCTGATCTTTGACGTCGCTGGAAGTGTCCCGTGTCTCTGTGTTTTGTACGCCAGAACAGGTAACCCACGAAGGTTTCAGGTGTTGTCCCCTGGCACCGCTGGGTCTTAGAATAACCCAGTCCTTCAGTTGGTGCCCAACGTAGGGCGACATCAGCGGTACCGGTCCAAAGCCCGACGATCGTGAGGAACTTCGTGTGAAATCTCCGAGGGAAGGTGCACCCCGCTTCATCGATCCAGTTGTCGAAATAAGTGGCCCGAAGACTTTTCCCGCGAAGATTCCCGCCTCCTGACGGCTGCAACGGACTGATGCCCTGACTGTCGACCTGTTTTGGTGCCTGGCGTAGTCCTTTGTACGGCGAGACGATAGACGGGCCTTCCTGGTGACGCCATTGCTCTTTCAGTTAAGTATTTTTGGGTCGCTCCCAGAGTTCCTTTGTGGTTTGCATGGTTCCATTGCATTTGTGGTTCTTAGTTGTTGGTTCTTAGTTGTTGGGTTTTATTTGACGATTGCAATTGCCAAAAACCGAGGGTCTTGCATTTTTTTGCGAGGACATCGTCATTCGATAGCCCTTGAAGTTTGTAAACTCGGTTAGTGTGCACGATGCCTGGCCGTAGTACTTTGTTTGGTTTCCTTAAATGTTGCAGAACGGATTCCCGGCTGGAGGATTCATGCCCGATACCTCCGGTTGGAACTCCAATTTATGAGCTCTATAGTCGCCATGGCGTAGGTCCTATCGTATATAATGAATATTGGGTTCGTTACACTAAAAATGATGGCATCCTTAGTTGGCCATCACACGGTAGTTTCGAAACTGCCGTCTTAGATAATCTTGAAGCTAAACTGTTTAAAAAGAAGGCTAGGCCGGCCATGCTTGATTCCTTTCGGTTATGGCGCAAAGAGGCCAAGCAGAAAGAAATCAAACAGACTAAGAAAAATAAGAGAGAAGGTGTTATTACGGTAATGCGAAATGCAGAACAGTATCAGCGAGACAAAGATGAGAAGGAGCAGGAAGTCAGTGCTAGACTTCAACACATGGTGGTGGACAAATGTTATCCGGTGTTACCGTCTAATTCTGATAAGACGGGAGAGGAAGTGATAGAAGATTCGCTATTGTTCTATCTATTGAAATCACCACCTCCCTATGCTCCAGATACCGTGGGTCCTATGATTCTTCCTATTCCTTCAACCTGCTGTTCTGGCGGCTGCAGGTCAGCCCGTCGTTCCTCCTGCTCTCCCGAATCCTCTTGTGCAGCAAATTGTTCATCCTCCTTTACCGGCTTTTCTTCCTACTGCTCCTTTGCCAGTCCCTCCTCAGACTGTCGTTCCTGCTACTCCTGCTACCCCGTCAACGTCTACTGTCTCTACTCCTACTGTTGTTGCTCCTGTACCTCCTTCTTCTTCTCCTTCTGTTCGTAGTCGTCTCCTTAATGCTGTTGCTACTCTTTATTCTCCGCTTTTTGGGCCAATACTCGAATCGACTCTTTCTGATGTTGCTCAGAGGCGCAGTCAGATTCCTGATGGTAGGGAACGTGAGTCGTTGGTAAAACTGGCGCGTAGATGGATTCGCCATCCTGTAAAGTACACTTCGCGTATAGTGTTTGAGACATTTTCTCAGTTTAATGCGCCCACACAAAGATTCGTGTTTGAGGAAATGTGTAAATCTTTGAGAGAAGAGTGGGATAATGATGCAGTTGATAATGTACCGCCCGCGGTCTCTGAGCTCCAGAATCAATTTACGACTGGGGTGATTGTAGGTGATAATGTTCGATGTGCTCTAGAACGTCTGTTATCTTTTCGATGTACAGTGCAACCTCGAGCATTATTTAAGGACGAGACTGCAGAGTGGATGTCGAAACCTGGTCAGTATCCTATGCGGGAAGTTCCCCCAGTATGGATGCCAGGTGATCCTAATGCTAATCCTGCTGTTCCAGGACGTTTTCAGAGAGTTTGGATACATCTCCCTTGGAAGCGATCGGAAGTTTTGCAGGTGAAGCAAACTTTGCCCGATCCCCGTAAAAATCCTGCAGGTTATTATAAGGAGTTGTCCCAACTAGTGGATGCTACCGTTATGAACCTTGCCGATATTGACATGTTGTTTGGTAATGTAGTGCCTCAGCCGATATGGGCGAAAATCCGTCATGAGAATCATGCGGCTGAGTTAGGCGGTGACTGGGCTGCTCTTGTGGCGGCCGACGCCCAGCAAGTTGGTGGGGCTAAACCCGAACAGCTTATCGCGAATTTGCCCCAGAGGATAATTCTGCTTATGAAAACACTTATGCCAGCAATACGTGTTAATTGGGACAAGTTGTCCGCGTGTAAACAAAAGAGGGATGAGAGTGTCTCCGATTTCTTTACGAGATTTGAGGAGGCATTTATTGATCATAGCGGTCAGGACATGAGCTCTGAGGGAGGTCAGCGGTTGTTCGTTGATAAATTCGTATCGAACTTGTTGCCTGAACTCAGCAACAAGCTGAAGAATTCTGAGAGTTCGTGGGCTGTTTCTACCACTGCTCAGATCTTAGCCACGGCCCAATACTACGAAAACAGAGAGAAAGAAGAAAGCGAACGCGCGGATAAGAAAACGAAGGACCTTAAAACTAAGGTTTTATTGCAGCAGGCGTATCCTCCGCGCCCGAATCAAAATGACTCACAACAGCCAAATCGATCACAGTCGCAGTTTTCTAGATCACAGGTGCGTAATGACTCTTCTGCACCTCGCTTTGTGTTGGGGTATAATCAATGCGCATATTGTCGAGGTGAGGGCCATTTGAAGTTTAATTGTCCAGTTTTACGTGACAGGAACAATGGTGTTTCGGCTCGAGGAGGTCGTGGTGGTCCTCCACAGGCTTCACGTGGTAGAGGTCGCGGTGTTACTCAGAATCAGGCCGAGCGTTTTGCCACTTCGTCAGACTCGCAGAATTGTTTCGATCGACGCGATCTCTCGTCTGGTAGATCTGCACAGTATCATGTGGAGGACTATTATGTCGAGCGTGATGTTGATGCGGACGGTATCTACTAGGACAGCCATAGACAGAGGAAGGGAGAAGTATCAGTTCCGGTTGATCAGAGAGGGCCTAATGTCGCAGTTGCCACATTGGGCGTAGTTGAGCCTTTTCTGTTGGACACTGGTGCTGCGAAAAGTTCCATCATGCATTCGAAACTCCCTGGCGCGCCTTTGTCTGGCTTAACGAACGTTTCCGTTGGATTCTCTGGCGCCCCCGTTAGCAATCCAGTTTCTAGCCCTTTGCGCCTTACAATTGGGTCTCATGAGTTAGAAGCTCCCTTGATTTTGACTACTGGTTGTGGTGAGAATCTTTTGGGCCTGGATTTGTTGAAACGGTTACATGCGACTTTGTATTGCTCTCCTGTGGGAGTGGAGCTTACATTGGGTCAGCGAGTGATCTCTCCTATGTATTTGTCGATCGATAAGCTCCCACCGGAATTGAGTTCTCTTCCGGCTTCTTTGTGGGCGACAGGTCCCAATGATGTGGGCTTGCTGGATATACCACCTTATGTTGTTCAATTGAAATTCAACGCGCGATTACCGCGCATTCCTCAGTATTGTATCTCCCTTGATGGTGAACGAGCACTATTAGCGATCGTTTACGATTTGATTGATAAAGATGTCATTGAGGAAACACGAGGTAACGTGTGTAATAGCCCTGTGTTGCCTATTTTGAAGCGAACTGATCCCTCTAAGCCTCCTGTGTACCGTCTCGTTATTGACTTAAGGGAGGTAAATAAAATTGTCGTCCCACAGTTTCCTGTGGTACCAGACATTACAGCTTTACTGACTCTGATTCCAGCCTCTGCATCATGGTTCTCGGTAATCGATCTGAAGAATGCGTTCTTTAGCATTCCGATTGCTGAGGAAAGCAGAGATTTGTTCGGTTTTTCATTAGGTGGTCGTAGCTTCCGGTTCAAACGCGCACCTCAGGGCTACTGTGAGAGTCCATCGATTTACAGCCAAGCTCTTAAGAGTCAACTCGATGCGTTCGTGCTGCCAACTGGTGCGGCCTTGATTCAGTACGTTGACGATCTGTTGGTAGCTGCAGACACTGAACAGACTTGCAAGACTGCTACAGTGTCACTGTTACAACATCTTTGTGACTTACATCACAAAGTGTCACCTTCTAAACTGCAATATTGTTGTCAAGAAGTAACCTATCTCGGTCACTTATTGTCAAAGGCGGGAAGAAGGTTGACCCCTGAAAGAATTGCAGCAATTGCTCGAATGACTGTGCCAACAACTCAGAGAGACGTGCGTGCCTTTCTAGGTATCACGTCATACTGCAGACAGTGGATCCCGAACTTTTCACTGTTAGCGAAGCCATTGATAGCTCTCACGTGCAAGGATGTTTCGATTCCCTTGCCATGGACGGAAGAATGTCAGAAGAGTTTTTCTGACCTTCGTGATGCGTTGTGTTCGGCTCCTGTGTTAGGTACTCCTGATTACAGTAAGCCATTTACACTATACGTCCATGAGAGGGAAGGTTGTGCGTTGAGTGTTTTGACGCAACAATTTGGTGGTAAGCAGTGTCCATGTGCATATTTTTCCTCGACCTTAGATCCGGTAGCTAGAGCGTTGTCGAGTTGCTTGAGGGCGACGGCGGCAGCTGCGGCATCTATTCGACAATCCGCAGGTTTGGTCATGGATAATATGCTCATAGTGATGGTTCCGCATGCAGTTGACACTCTCCTGAATCGGACAAAGACTCAACATTTGACGAGTGCAAGGTTGTCTGGGTATGAGCTGACCCTTTTGGCAAGTCACATACAGATCAAGCGTTGTAATGTACTGAATCCGGCGACATTGTTGCCGACTAATATGGAATCAGATGATGTACCACCACATGATTGTTATTTACGAACTGAGGAAGAAACAAAGGGTCGTGTGGACCTGAAAAACACCCCATTGACAGATCCCGATGGCACTTTGTATGTTGATGGTTCCTGCTTCAAAATGCCGAATGGCGATGTGACGACTGCGTATGCTGTAGTGACGTTGAGCACGGTTGTGGAAACTGCAAGATTGAATCAGAATTCAGCGCAAGCGGCAGAGTTGATTGCATTGACAAGAGCATGTGTGTTGTCTAAGGGAAAGCGAGTGAATGTGTTTACCGACAGTCAGTATGCATTCGGCGTTGCGCACAGTTTTGGAAGACTGTGGAGAGAAAGAGGATTTATGACATCGCATGGTACGAAGATCCAGCACGGACAGCTCGTGAATGATCTTTTGGATGCACTTACATTGCCTAAACAGGTGGCTATTGTTAAATGTAGTGCACATCGGAAAGTGACGGATGATGTTGGTCGTGGTAATGCATTTGCGGATGAGATTGCTAAGGAAACGGCTAAGAATCTTGCAACTCGAATGTATGTGACAAGTTCAACGAGATGGTCGACGGAAACTGGTATATGTGAGGACTCTGTCGAGAGTGTGAAAGCAATTCAGAACGAGGCCACTGAAGCTGAAAAGACCAAGTGGAAAGAAAGCACGGGAAAGTTGGATATGCATGGATGTTGGGTTGACTTGACGGAACGTCAGAGGTGGATGTTACCGGATGCGTACGTATTAGCTGTTGTGACGATGGCGCATGGGTTGTCACATATTAGTGCGAAAGGGATATGCAAGTTCTTGTCCCCTGTATGGAAAAATGATGGTATTACTAAATGTGCTGAGAGAGTGGTTAAAAATTGCATGGTGTATTTGATGCATAATCCTGGTAAGGGCACCCCCACTCCACCTGGTCATTTTGCTCCCCCTGTTTGTCCCTTTGAGGTTATCCAATTGGACTTTATCCATATGGAGAGATGCAATAATCTGAAGTATGTTTTAGTTGTGGTTTGTGCGTTCTCCAGATGGATAGAGGCCTATCCTCTTAAGGATAACACTGCTCTGTCCACAGCGAAAATCCTACTGAAGGAATACTTTCCTCGGTATGGAATGCCACGGATTGTGTGGTCAGATAATGGAAGTGAGTTTGTGGGAAGTGTGATGCAGAGTGTATGTAAGGGCCTTGGAATTCGGCAGAAATTCCATAGTGCTAATCATCCTCAGGCAGCGGGTTTAGTTGAAGGGTACAATGGTACCCTGAAGCTGAAACTTGCAAAGATACAAGCTACGACTGGCCTATCATGGCCTGATGCCTTGCCTCTGGCTCTCCTATCAACCAGAGCGACTGTACACTCTCGAGTAGGGCTCAGCCCATATGAGATTGTGTTCGGCCGCCCTGCGAACATTTGGGGAGTACCGAGACCTAAGGCCTTTGATAGTCTTGAGTATCCAATGCTAATTGATTATCTTCATGATTTGACCACTAAACTAAGGTTAATCCACCAACAGGTCTTTGAAGCTCTACCGGCGCAGACAGAGGGTCCTGGACATCAGCTCCGGCCAGGCGATTGGGTCGTTACCCGAAATTTTGGTTGAAAACGTAACTTGGAGCCAAGATTCGTGGGACCCTTTCAAGTCTTATTAACAACGAGGACTGCAGTTCGATTGGACGGCAGGAAGAACTGGGTTCACGCCAGCCACACGAAAAAAGTACCGATCCCCTCACCAACGGATGGTTGGGTGAGAGCTGGGATTGCGGCAACGGAAACTGAGACCCCTTTAAGCTTTGTGCCGTTTAGTGATGCTCAACCTGTGGGAGACAATTTGTCGCTGTCAGACACACTTGTGGAGTCATCAGTCGTAGAGAACTCAAGGTCCGAATCATCATCCACTCCACCGAACACTGATGCACCAGCTGAACAATTGTTTGTAGAGCAGACTCGACCTGGAAGAAATCGATACTTTCTTCGTCCACGTAGCAAGGACTAATAAAATTTAGTTTTATATTTTTTCTTTACTGGTGCTATGAACATTACGGACAATTACATCCTTTCTTTTTGAGTCTTTTTATGTGCTTTTTCACTGCTAAGAGATCTGTATTAAAACTGAACGTTTTGAGAAAACCTATCATCCGGGTTACCGTAGGGCCGTGCGGGTACTCCTTTCTGTTTAGCAAGTTTCTGACACTAGGTCGGTTACTTTTGTCGATTCCTGGGAACTCCTGGGAATTGATAATCGCTACTCAGAACGAAGTGCGTCAAGTACGTCACGGACGGTTTGTAGAGGATGGCATTCTCTAAGCTGTTGGAAGTAGAAAGGATGTCGACGCAAGGATCAAAGTTGCGTAAGATTGTGCGCACAAAATGTTTTCTGTTTCAGGTATTCCTACTGTTTCTGACTGTGTCTATGTTATTGGTGGGCGGAGTGTATTTTGGAATACAGTCGTTATTGCCTTCTGTTTCACCTACTCTTTCTCCTAAACTAAGCTCCGTCACCACTGTTTCCCCACATTCTTTCCATCCCCTGCCTCAACACGAACAGGTTAGACGTGCGGAATTTATGAATAACTCCTTCGTTCAACTCCTACATCAACATCAGTTGGTGATGAATACTACCAACTGTTGGGTGTGTGGGTTAATGCCACATACCATGGATAGGGGTATTCCGTATCTGGTTCTTCCTTATAGCTCCCAAGGGTCAGCTCGAGCATTCCAAACTATGTTTCGTAGTGCACTAGATTTCTACCCCAGTCGAGAGCCACGCTCTGCAAACTTTGGTCCTGGTCCGTACCACAAGCCTTTGGCGATAGCGATTGCGGATTTAGATAGAGATGTTTTTGATGCATCGCTTATTCCAGATGAAGAGGTGCAAGCCTATAAGGATCTGAGTGAGGCTGAGTATAGTACGTCAGTGGGTGATAGACAGCTCAAGAGTTCGTCCCCAATATGGATTGTACCACACCTCGGTAATTTCTGCTTGAAAGGGTTGGGTCGAAATCCGAGAGCACAACTTGGGAACAGTGCTTGTACTGACACGTATGTTCTACCGATGCTCTCTTCCCCTGTTTTTCTGACTGCTAAGGGCACTTATTTCATATGTTATGAACGCGCATATACATGGTTACCCCGTGATTTTTCGGGTACCTGGTATATTGCGAATCTTTTACCACCGACTTTTACAGTTGCCTCAGATTATCACAGAACTAGAATTGTGAGAGGCGTTATTAGCGAAGAGGACACTGCCGGTCAAGAAGCAGGAGACTTCTTTAAGGGTTTCTTGCCATTTTGGGGACCTATGGTTAATAGTAGGAACCTGAGACAGTTGACTCGTGTGGTAGAATTGACTGCTAACATAACTGCGAGTGCTCTTGGTAATTTAACAGCAGAACTTCAGGCGGATAGACTCATGACGTTGCAGAACCGTATGGTTCTAGACGTTGTTCTCGCAGATAGAGGTGGTGTGTGTAAAGTTATTCATTCGAGTTGTTGCATTTTCATCCCTGACAACGCTCCAACTGTCTACCAAGCCATCTCGAAGTTGCACAAGATTTCCGAGTCCATACACGTGGACGAAGGTAATTGGACACTTTTAGGATGGTTTTGGGGCTTGATATCCACTTGGGGTTGGAAAATTCTGATGGTTGTAGGGGTTGTTGTAACGTTTCTGTTCACGTGTTGTCTTTGTGTACAGTGTGGTCCTGCCTTATGTGGCCTCTGTGCTACAACGTGTATAAGACGGCCATCTGTTACCAAGGAGACATTGATGGATAGAATGATGTTCCAGCAGCAGCTGAATGACCTGATGAATATCGAAATCGATTCTGACATTGACTAGTGCTTGCCTACGTGAGGGCAAAAGGAGCGTCTGAGGTTCCGTGCGAGACAGAACGACACCTTTTGGGTGTTGTCGAATATGGATGAGTCTGGTGTCTACGAACCGCAAATGACGAGTTTAGTGGGTGTACGCGTTTTCACTACGCAACCACGTATGGTTCGTCTCATTTTTGTGTTTGTTCATCCGAACCCTCGGGATCCATTTTAGATACGGCATCCATTTTGTTTCTTGCCCTCAAGTAGCCAGCGAACGGACCTTGTCCGCTCTGTGACCCTGGGATTCCCAAGCTTACAGGAAGGACACGTGTTTCTTTGAGGGTGAGTTTTATGATAGGGGAATGACACGGCGAGGGCAGATGGCCCCGCTCGAGGTTCATCTCACCGCGCTGGTCTATTGTTTCAGTCGTGCATGCATTGGGCACGAGGTCTTTGATCCTGCAATCAAGATCCCGGTATCACCCTCTACACTGTTTTCTAAACTGTTATACATTCTTGTCTTTTCCTTTGCATCTGTTTCTGTCCCCTCCTCTAATTCGTTACGGTCAGAATGGAATGTGCTTAATGTGCTTTTACAGTTGGGAACCGGCAATGCTGCTGTAATTATGTTCCGGCCTCCTGAAACATGAACGCGACTCTTTTTAGGTTTATTGTGGGAACTGAGTTGTAACCTTTGTTTGTCATGTTGTGCAATGATCAAAATGTGTATAAAAGGAGCGATCCACTTTTGCAATTCGAAGCAGTCTCCGAGAACCTACACGTTGTGTACTTCTTGTGATTTCTGTATCCCAGCAGTAATAAACGCTGATCTTTGACGTCGCTGGAAGTGTCCCGTGTCTCTGTGTTTTGTACGCCAGAACAGGTAACCCACGAAGGTTTCAGGTGTTGTCCCCTGGCACTGCTGGGTCTTAGAATAACCCAGTCCTTCACACTTCAAAAAGTATTTAAGTGAAGAGACAAAACAAGAAAAATCCCACACCAATTAAGAAATAATTAGCAAAATGTGATAAATTATTTGACACCAAAACAACAAACATCCAAACAGTAGAACCGGAGATACGCAATTTGAAAGATTTGGTTAAAAATAGTGCCTAAAAGCACAAGGTATCAAATATGGTGATCTTGTTGCTCCGCATCAGAACAATGTCACAAGTTTAGGCTGACCTTGATGGAGCATGGGCTAGTGTCAGATGCACTAACCTGAGACATCCTAAACTCAGTGGGAGTGGTGTTCGGGATTGTCCTACTACACCCCTCACTACGATGCGAGCTGCATTTCTGGCAGCCCATGTCACTATCAAGGGAATGGGGGAATGGGACAAAATAATAAAGAAACAAGATCTGGTCTGTTGGCTTACTGGACACCCTCGTCTGTGGTTGTTGAGTAGGCGTTGGCTTGACGTAATACCAGGTGAGCTTTGGGGAGGTGGTGCACACTATGATATTAGCATAAACATAAGTAGAATTACCCACAGATCATCACATCTAATGCAAGCACTCCACTGCACATCCCAGCACACTCACTTCAGTATCTGTATTACCTTTTCACGCAACCAGACCAGTAGGTAGCCTAGGATTTTGGCTCAGGAGGACGGGAGGCTTTCCCTTCAGTTAAGTCACAGAATAACCGCCTGAAGGAGTGGATCACTTCTCCAATCCAAAAGTACTGTTAGTCAAATACACATGTGCCCCACAATAAACAACTGTCGAGACCTAGACCAAGGAAACCTCCGGGTTACTTCACCATCCAACTATCCCTGGTGGCTATCCCTAAACATTGCAGCAAGCTGGGCATGGGATGATGAGGGCAGTGTCATACATGCTGGCAGTTGTAGTCTTGTATGTACAGACTTGTTACCTTTACTGAGAGCTGCTCTGACAAGATTCTAGTGTAAGATGTTAAAGATGCCCCCTTGAGGGTGAGTGATTGGTGGCGTGTCTTACTGTACAGTTTCCGACGCGCTGATGTCCAATGCAGGTCTGTGACACAGGATGACCTGCTGACTTCCACTGCAGTCTCGTGACACAGGATGACAACATCCACTGCAGACTCGTGACACAGAATGATGCACTGATTTCCACTGCAGGATCGTGACTCAGGAACCCCTTGATGCTGTTATCAAGAAGTTCAACAGCGACCAGAGCTGCTCTGAAGATGTGACAGAGGCCACAGAGATTCCTGATTGCCTAGCAACTAGGTGCGGACGGGGAGTGCCTTTATAGCCCCGGTCCAATTAAGGTGGCTGCTGAGTGGGTGACTCATTTCCTGGTTGTAATCACCAGGCTCATACCATGAGGTGTTCTGGGTGACTCATTTCCTGATTGTATGAATCATTAGGCACAGTCTGAGTGACTCACTCCCTGATTGTAAAATCTCATCAGGTCTAGGCTGGGCGACTCATTTCCTGATTGTATAATCACCAGGCCCAGACCATGGTAATGGTAATGGTAAAGGTATTTCTAAAGCGCTAACATTCATCCCAAAGGATATCATGGCGCTAAGATTGAACAATATACAGCGAGCTAATGGGGGTCAATCCGAGTTTTAGTGAGTGTTAGGGAACAACATGGGTTTAAGTTTCTTTCTGAAGATGAGGTAATCGTCAGTCAGTCTTAAGTCGATTAGTAGTTTGTTCCACAGATTCGCAGCTAGATGTGAAAAGGCACGGCCACCCGCCCTAACCTTCTTTATACGGGTGGCTGTCGCTCTTGCGGTGAGTTGAGATCTAAGGTTTCTGTTTGGTACATAAAAGTTAACTCTATTTTTCAGGATGGTCGGGCCGGTATCGTGTAATGCTCTATGAGTGATGCAGAGAATTTTGAAGGAGGCCCTTTGTCTCATAGGCAGCCAATGCAAAGTTCTTAGGCAGCTTGCGGCGGAGTCGTATTTCTTTTTGTTGCATACGGCTTTTGCTGCCACGTTCTGAACAATCTGAAGCTTTGAGAATAGGTAGTCTGCCATGCCAACGAACAGGGAATTCCCATAATCAAGTCTACTAATTAATAGTGACTGGACTAGTAATGTAATGGTGTCAACACAACAACTAAACACAAACTATATGGGGTGAGATCACACACACACACAATCAGATGCAGACGTGCAAAGCACACAGATTTTCCACACAGATGCATATGGGTCATATATGTGGGTTTATGCAGAGCGCATCCTCCAAGATCGCACAGCACCTGTCCAGGGATGCAAATCACCGCAAGTGTTATGTATGGTGGTGTAAGTCCCCCTGATAGCTAGATACATGGCCCAAGTTAATCCCGCTGATAAATGTACCCTAAATCCTGGTTGCAGTCCTGATAGAGTAATGTGAGAACTGCGTTGAAGATGCTTTGCACAGCGGTGGTTCCCATGAGCTGCAAAGGCTGGAATGCAGACTTGCATCTAGGATGTGTCACACAACATGAGTTCTGATGTGGAGCTGCGAGGTCCTTGATGAGGATGCGTCATGCAGCAGCGGTTCTGATCAACTGTGAGGGCTGTGATGCAGGCTTGCATGAGGACTGCACCGCGCTGTGTTGAGTTTGAGTCACCCTGTGTCAGTTCTGGTAGAGACCATAGCTAGGACTGACAGGACACCTTTAGCCCACCTTCCAAGAGTCCAGTGGGGGAGGAGCAGGCAGGGTTTATACTTGGTGCCCACTTTGAAGTAGGAGAAGCTTCTAGAGTCCTTCTCATGCAGAGGAGTTTGGAATTTCCTGCCTCCCTGCCCTGGCTCCAGTTTGTCTGGGGGAACAAAAGACTAGTGTGAAACTCTTTGAGAGTGTGCTGAGGCAGAGTCTTTGTGATGTACACGTGTGGTAGGTCACAGCTCCGCCCCCATATTAAAGTCAGAGATTACCAACCCTGCCAGCACCTATTCCCCCTTTGTCTCACTGTCTGGGATTAATACACACAAAGACCAACTGCCAGCTACACCTAGTCATGTGGACTAGGATATAGGCTACAGTCACCAAATGGTTGGGACAAGAAAATAACAACTTTCTAAAAGTGGAATTTTTAGAATTGCCTTAAAATCCAATGAAGAGCGTTTTAATTTACAATACTTTAGAGACCAAACTTGACATTCTCACCTTCTCCCAATTTAATTTTATTGCTTCTTAAATGTAATAAGTTAACCCAAGGTTATCACATGGTAGAGGTACGCCTTGCAGTACAGAAAACACATATATGAGTTTTTCTCTACCAGGACATGTAAAAGTTAAAAGTACATGCCCAACTTTTTTAATTAATTGCACCCTGTCCTATGGGCTATCAGGCCAAGCATAGTGGTTACTTTTTTTATCAAGAAGAAAGATTTAGGGCTGGCCTGGCCAGAGGTTTATTTTGCCAGGCCGAAATGGCAGTTTAAAACTGCACACACTGGCTCAATGGCAGGCCTGAGACATGCTTAAAAAGGCTACTTATGTGGGTAGCACAATAAGTGCTACAGTCATACTAGTAGCATGTCATTTACAGGCCCTGGGTACACATAGTACCACTTTACTAGGGTCTTACTGCAATTTAAATTGGGTGTAATCCCATTTAATTATGTTTAGAGGAGCGAGCACAAGCATTTTAGTACTGGTTAGCAGTGGTAACGTGTGCAGAGTAGTGAAAGCCAACAAAAAACGGGTACAGTTACATCCCCTATCAAAGTTAAAATACACCTCGTAACTAGACCCTAAATAGGAATTATAAAGACCATGTGAACATCTTAGCAGTAACAAGCTTCACAACCTTCCTTTTACACCCATCAGTGTTTGGTTTCATCAAAGCCTACCAGAGCAGGCCTTTATACTCCAGTTTCAGAGAGTGGACAATTGTAATGTACAGTGTAAATTAATGCTTCTGCCATTTCATATTGAACTGTTGTTTACAATTTGGATTCTTTAACCAGTAATGTCCCAGACAAGGATAACACAATGGAATGTATACTGAGTAATTATCAATCATTTAGATTAAATCATTTATTTTCACCTAATACTTTTCTGTTTCTAGTGGATAAACAAGACCCCGGGGGTCAGTTCAGGTACAATATAACATATGAGCGAAAGGACGTTCCCATCCTAGCAGATTTCCCTAAGCATAGTCACCCTTTTAGATAGCCTGCAGACCTGTGAGACTGGCCCACCTTTTGGGCTATGTTATGGGGATAGGTCAGTATGGAGATGGCTCCAGAGATGACAGAGGACCTGGCTTGGCAGTTCGGGCTGGACTGTTCCCATGAGGCACAGGGTCAAGACTGATTTGCATATGGCTGGGTTCAAACTGGAATGGCATGGTGAGCAAAAAAACGAAGGATTTAGGCCCAGATCTCTGTACAGGGGTGAATGTATGACATTGTTCTGCATTCTGTCCATCAACTGTTGTTTTTGGATTTGTCACCCCGAGTGGGACGGATATGCCCAGATGTGGGTCCCTTGCTCTCCATGCTGCTGGAATCAAGCTATCCTGGCTAAAGAGGGGTGAAACCCCGAAACCGGTCCTAGAATGCTTGTTTCCAGTCCAGGGAGGACCCGGCTTGACAGTTCGGGCTGGACTGTTCCCATGAGGCACAGGGTCAAGACTGATTTGCATATGGCTGGGTTCAAACTGGAATGACATGGTGAGCAAAAAAACGAAGGATTTAGGCCCAGATCTCTGTACTGGGGTGAATGTATGACATTGTTCTGCATTCTGTCCATCAACTGTTGTTTTTGCATATGCCAGAGACTGTACCTTGGTTTGCCGTACTACTTTATTGGGTGGCACAATGCACGCTGTAGCCCACAAGTAGCATTTGCTTTACTGGCCCTGGTTGCAGGCAGTACCATAAACTAGGGACTTATGTGTAAATTAAATGTGCAAATTAGGTGTATATCAATTTTCACCCTTTCAAAGGGTGGGTTAGCAGGAGTAAATTCCACAGAGTCGTATGGGCAATAACAAACGGGTTCTGTAACAGAAGGCAAAAATCTGTGGTGAGCAAGCAGAAAGAGAATTTCTAATAGCTGTAGTTTCTGGGGTCCAACCCCAAATTCCTGTATGATATTTTAAATTGTATGGAATACTGTTACTCACCGAATGTGCTTTAATGCCTGTCTGTCTCTCATCCATTGTAAGTCTCATGAAGGGTATAGGCAACTTATGCAGTCTTTTGACCCCCACTCTAATGAGCAGCAGGTGACTCCCAGGAATTCTCTGGCTTATATAGTCACCTTGCATCAGCTGATAGTCCATCACCTTCTCTCATGTCTTCTCTTCCCACACGCCTCATTCAGCTGCTCCACCCAAAGTTTCCCAGGATGCCAAACAAAGATCCAGTCACAACACAGTTGTAAGATTCTGTACAAACTCCACCTATCGGCTCCACCTTGCATAACTCTCAAGCGCATTCAACCTCTTTATAAATAAATCCATCTTTTTGCCTTTTTGTCCTACTTATTTTGTGTTAAGTGATAGCAAATCTGGGTGTTGTTGGAGGTGTCTTTGAGTAGGGCGAAAATTAGCTAAGTGTCTTTTGTGTATGACATGATGTTGAGTCCATGGTATGGAACAATACTGGTGAGTGAGGCTATGTAGACATTAAAAAGCATTGGACTGAGCAATGTGCCTAGCAAGAGATCACATTAGAGGCAGAGGACGAGTATCGGCCAGGCTTACTGTTATATCCTACTTCGTATTAATGTTTGGTTACTTCTACATGGGGGTATGTAACCTCTTTAAGGGGTTTGGAGTACCTAGGTTAACCCTCACACAGGGTAGGGTTATGGCTTAGTCCATAGATAGTTGCGCGCAGTACTAATGTACATTGTTTCATGGTTAACTCTCACACAGGGTTGGGTTATAGTTGCGCGCAGTACTAATGTACATCCCTTCACGGGAGTTGTTATGGGTGACGATCCATATACTTGTTTGTTTCGCTTTCTCTTGGGATTGTAGTTGTAGGGTATGCTATCTTTAGAGCTACTTTTAGTTATACTTTTGGGCATTGGTTTTGTGGGGTCTTTTACCCTTTTTCGTTGTAGTGCATCACGTCACAGTGGTTGATGCAAAATGCTTCAAATGTATTTCAGGGAATGTTATGCTTGCTTCATAATGTTTTTAATTCTTTTTAGGAAGGGATGGGAGATATTGCTGTTCATATGTATGTATCTTATCCGTCCTTTCTTGCTTTAATGGTTCTTGCTCCTGTGATGTTTGATTTAAGTTTGCATCCGTGGGACTTGTACTATTATTTATTTTTCTTGTTGATAGTTCTTCCTTCATGTTTTATCATTTGCAAGTTTCGTTTTCGTTGAAGAAAAAGGGATAATGTTATATCCTACTTAATTGAATAACATTTTAGTCCAGCACTGCTGCCACTAGCTGCTCAGCCAGAGCGTGAGATGGTCATAGAATGTTGGTGTGCCTGTGATGCATGGAATGCCTGGGTGTCTGAGTGGATGAGTGTTGGCAGTTGAAGATGGGCTGAGCAGCTGGGGAGGCTGCTCCTGGTGGGGCTGGTACCACACTAGGCTGGCTGGAGTAGAGACAGATGTAACCTGAACTGGAGACTGAATAAAGATGGCTTAAGAATACTTCCTGGCTCCAGGTGTCTTTCTACAGAGATCGTAACACTTACAGACTGAGTGCGACCCCAGAAGAAGGTTTTAATCCAGCTAAGGGTGGCCCCTCGTAATTGGAGTCATCGAGGTGTTGAATGAGGATGGGGTGGGAGACAGTTTTGAAAGAGCTGAGAAGTAGAGTATGGTTAGAGCCACTGTGCTCCCCTTGTGCATGATAATCTGAATGTCATCTGCTGCGACGATGAGGGCGGTCTTGATGCTGTGCTTTAGTCTAAATCCTGATTGGGAGGGGTCCAGGATATGGTTGGTGTCGAGGTGTTCAGTCAGTTGCTTGTTGGTCAGTTTTTCCACAAATTGTGCTGGGAAGAGGGAGATGGGTCTGTAGTTTGCTGAGTCTTGTGTTCCATGAGGGTCTTTTTAGGAGAGGTAAGATGGTGGCATGCTTCCATAAGTCCGTGAAGGTGGCTATGGTGAGAGAGTCATTGAAGATCAGTATGCAGATTGGACTAATTCCTTTGCAGATGATGAATAGTGGGAGTGATGGTCGGCAATCATGTCAGGGTGGTTTCTTGGGTGTACCAGTGGAATGGAGGGGGACGAACATTGTGAGGTCTTGCTGGGGTGCGAAGTTGTTGTATATGGTGGTGATTATGGTGCAGAAGTATTCGGAGAGCTGGGTTCAGAATTGATGTGATGCAGTGATGGTCATGAAGCTGGTGGCAAAGGATGTAAATTATTTTGCATAGTATAAACTTGCGTTGTTTGGTGCTGTAATGTAGATTTGAAAATGTTATTCCTCACTCTAGATCTCCAAACCCGCAATGGCACAGTTAATGCACATTAGTAGTGGTTGTTATGGGCCACACCATTGGATGTTGCAATAAATTATTACCAGGACACTTGTAATTGGGCTCTCGGGTGCAAGTGTATTTTTTAGAGGCCGGGCCATTATTCACTGCACTGAATTGAAATGCAAGAAGGGCATTCATCTCTGTCCGATCATTATCCAATGCCTAGATCTGAAGTGTCCTGTGTCTAGAGAAGGACATTAGCCCTGACAAACAAAAGAGAGACAATATATAGTGCTCACGGTTTAAATGACCGTAAAGCATTAAAGCGCCTTACTGGATGTCAGGGCATTGACAAAGTGCCTCATCGAATGCACTGTTCATAAAGTGAGTATCTGCACTTTATAAATAACAGCTTGGGTTGGATAGGACTACATGTCGATAAAATGGCTTTAAAAAATGCAGTCGGTCCAAGGTACCGCTGGAGCCGCTCTTATGAACGCTCACAGCCAATCACTTTGGCCTGAGCTTACAGGCATTTCATAATGTACATTATTCACAAGAGAAGGAGAAAATGTAATTATCTACCCAACAAATGCATTCCCAGATATTGACTTTTGCTTTAACCACTGCGGAAATTGAATTCCCTTCATTCAATATTAGATTTTCCGGGTCAATAAACCATTAACTGGTCCCTCGTGGGATCTTGTCCACATCTCAGACCTACCACATAATTTGCTGACTACGTTGTGATTGGCAGTCTTACTCCGTAGAGGAGTTCTACAAGAGCCCGGGGGCATAAGTAGCTGCAAAATGAGGTAGGTGCCCATTTGTGGTTATTTTCAATAACAAGACGGGTCCCTGATGCAGCTGCATAGTCTGCAGTGCTGAAAGGAGGTGCAGCACCCCTACAGTTGAAGAGTACGACAGGGCCTACTCAGCCTTTCCTCCTTCTGAGATTGAGAGGATGGGTGCTATTTAGATAGGTTTAGTGATACCTGCAAATTACAGCGTTGCAAAACTGTAGTAGCAAGCACAATATAACAGTATTATTTTTTCCATTAAGTTCCAAACACTGAGCTGCTTTTGAGTGCTAGCATCGGATGGAATGGTAAACCTAAGCATTGCACCGCAGAGGTAAAACTATGAGTGAGCAGGTCCTGCTAACAGACTAATAGGGGGAAAATCATCAGGGGCATGGCATGTGGAGGGGAGGTGTTTTGGGAGTTAATAAATATTATACATTTAATAAATGTATTTTGTGATAAATAGCTGTGTCGAGGTGCTTCAGTCGGGTATGGTGAGGTGTCGATCAGATTTCACCAGGAAGTTTTCCACTTAGAGACTAAAAACGCACACACTCTCTCTCTCTCTCTGTTTGGAAAGAGAACACAACATTTTGGGGTTATGTCACAAAATATTGTGTTTTCCCACTTAGTGCCCCTACCAATCTGCTCTCACTGTCCACTTCCCCGTGAGCCCCTCTCGAGTCATACCCCCTGCGTGGCCTATAATGTGTTTTAACATTATGGGATATATTTACTAAGATTTTGTGCCATGTTTGTACCGCAAAAGTGACGTAAATCGATGGAAAGTCTTTTTTCCCCAATTTACTTTCCAGCACAAAACTTGTTTTGCAGTGGAAATTCACTTGAAAGTAACACAATGCAGTGCATAGAGCTGCTTTGCATTAATTAGTGCCAATCGAGCTTTCCACGGTTGGTGCATCAGCGCTCCCATGCAGCCACCCATGGTTTTTGTTGCAAACTCCTATCTACTAAAAAAAGTGGACAGTTTTGTGTAAAAAAATAATGCCGATTTCCAAAAACTATCAAGGATACACGCTTCTATTTCTCGTTCTTTTGTGACTTTGCATGTGTGCTGCTCTGTACAGCACACATACAAAGTGGGAAAAGTTTAAAAGTTAGTCTAAGTATTGTATTTTGTACTGGAAGAGTACCCTTCCAGTACTAAACCTATGCTAGACTCGCATAGACACCCTTGCACTATGGTGCAAAGGTGTGTTATTGGCGCACAGCTACCTGATTGTGCACCGGCACTAGGGAGACGGGAGGAGAGTGCCGTATCTGTGTAAATATGGCACTCTGCTGCTCTCTCCTCCTCACGCAGCATGGGAATTTGGTAAATAGACCCCTATGTGCCAGCGTGATTGTTGCAAAATTGGAAGCTCACCCCCCACACTCTTACTGACCAAGCTACGCCCCTGGAAAAAATACGCGCAGTGGTAAAACTGTGAATGTGCCCTTCTGCAAGAAGGAGGATGGAGTGGGATTCCCAATTCATTGAGAATTGACTGAGGTGCACTGGAAAAATTGCATTTGAAGGGTACCGGGATTCAGTGGTACAGTTGTGTGCGAGTTTTTGTACCACAATACAATGGAGTGCTGCAGTGTAGGCTTGAAGTACAGATAACAGCTATGAGGTTCCCAGTTCTAGTACTTCATGAGAGAGTGGATCGAAGTGTAGTGGTACAGGTGCATGGAGGGCTCAACATTTCATTAAGAGAGAGTGCTAAGAAGAGGAGGTGTGAGTGTAGTATCAGATTAGGAACTGGATTGCTGTGCAGTGTCACATTTGTATGTGGGTCCCAGTGACAAATTACTAGGGAGTTTAACTGGAAATCAGAGAAGAGCTGTATTGCAGTACCAGAGATTTACTCAGCATCAGACCAGTGTGTAGGCTGAAGGTCCAGATTAGGAGAACACATTTGGGGTGCAGCCATATAGCTCTGTATGGGTCCCAGTAAAACATTATAAGGGAGTGGCTTGGGTGCACAGGAGTTCAACCATGTGCCAGTTCCAGTAACATTTTCGGGAGTGGATTGCAGTAAAGGAGATGATGTGTGTGTGTGTGTGTGTGAGTAACACATCTAGAGGATGGTTAAAATTAGAGGGAAGGGCCTATACAAGGGTCTGGCACCACTGAGATAGGAGTTAAGCTCCTTATGTAATGCTAGGCTCTTAAGTTAGAACAACAGAAGGTAGATCTTGTTAGGTTTCCATCCTCCATCCACCTGTCTCTCTCTCCAAGGGCACACTCCAGGCCACCAACCAACATTCTATTACACCATTCATTCTCATTATTCCAAAACCAGCTCAGACAGACGGGTGTTGAGGACACAGAATACTACAAGGGATTGTTACTGTAGTGTGATGGAAGAGCTGTGTTTCAGTACCAGATTAGATGAAGAGGTTGAGGTGCAGCTGCCGGGCTATGTTCAGGTTGCAGTGCCTCATTAGAACAAGTGGGTTGGACCGCAGTGGTCCAGACTAAGCCTGGGTAAAGCACTACGCTACGCTCGCGTAGTTTGCGAAGTTTGCGCTACTTCGCACTACGCGAACTGCACGTAGCACAGTGCGAACACGCGTAGCGTAGTGTTGCGTAGTGCTGCGGTCATTTTTTGCTTGCTCGCGGTCCTCAACGTCAAGTTGGCGACCGCGAGCAAGCAAAATGACATCCCGGCGAGACTTTTTCCTTGTTCGCGATCAGCAACATCAAGTTGCCGATCGCGAGCATGGAAAATGAACCTCCCGGCGAGATTCCCAACGCGAGGAGGTCAGGTTTCTCATTGCGAGTGGTCGCGTATGCTCGCGACCGCTCGCGATGAGAAACTACCAGTTCGCGTTGAGAAAGCTGCCGCTCAAGTAAAAATCTACTCGAGCAGCAGAAAACTACAGCTCGCACTGTGCAAGATGCCATTTTCAATGATTGCACAGTGCCGGTTGCTTGTCCGCACTGTGCAATCATTGAAAACGACATCTGGCACAGTGCGAACAAGGTACTACGCAGTTCGCGAAGTGCTACGCGTAGCTCGCGTAGTGCGAACTTCACTTTGCGTAGCTTCGCGAAGTGCTACTTTGCGAACTACGCCCAGAGTTAGTCCAGCCATGTTTCAGTCTCAGAAACAGATTAGAAAGAACTTGCTTAAGGTGCAGTATCAAGGGTATATACCTGTCCTTACACCAGAGTAGGTTGGACTAAATTGAGGTGTCGTGGCAGAGGTCTCTGTGCTGTACTGGTCCCATTATCCAATTAAATGGAATTCAACAAAGTTGATTTGATGGTGTACATGGGTCTCGTGACAAAATTAGGAAATCAGAGACAGGGATACAGTGTTTAATTCAATACCAGTGTGGCAGAAAAAGAACTGTGTTGAAACTATCTTTGATTATCTGATAGATATTTGATATGTGGGATCGGGTTGGTGTTAGCCTCAAGAATGGATGAGTTAATGTTGCCCTGACAAAGTCAAATTAAACAATAAAGCACAGAGCATATGCAATTAAATGAGGCTTCTGAGACAAAACTAAGAAATCATGAGGGTTTACTAAACATCAAAATCCAGTACGCTTGTCAAACAATATAGGGAATTAGCTAAAGGCTCAATAAAGTTGAGATTAAAGTCTGACAAAATATTCTCAGTCCTAAGCAAGAGACTGACTGATGTGGATCTGCTCTCAAAGGTTCAAGGTAAACCAGGCATGGCTCACCTCCAGAATGTGGTATTTTTTGTAATAACATATACAGTAAAAATCACACAGTCAGCATAAGATGAACAAACTTACACAGATTTAACAAATCAGAATACAGAATGTAATGAAGCATCACCTAACCTCATCATAACACCGCCCCCTAAATACATATTAACATAACCCCTTTTAATATCATGCCATCAAATCATTGTCAGTGAAATTGCTCTCCCTCCCCCGCAGCTCCACCATTAAGTGAGGCCTTCCCCCGAGCCCCTACACTCTTGAGTGTTGGTGTTCGAGGCCCTCCTCCACCCGCAGGTTTCACCTTCGCCTCATCCCTGGAGGTCCAGTGGACCTCTGTCTCCATTCTCTCGCTCCGCTTTTTCTCTCCTTTTCACTCATTTTTTCCCCTCACTTCTATCTCCTCCCTTCACTCTCCTTCTGGGTCATTCCTCCGTTTTCTGTCGTTTTCTCCTCATTTCACGCTCCCCCTTCACTCTCCTTCTGTGTCTTTCCTCCGTTTTTCACGTGTTTTTACCCTCATCTCAATCTCCCCCTTTCACTCTCCTTCTGTGTCTTCAGTGTCTTTCCTCCACACTTTCTTGCACTTTTGCTGCCTTATTTGCACTTTTCTCTCTCTTTTTTCCTTTTTCCTTTTGCCTTTTTCAGCTCATTTTTCCCCGCCGCTGCTGCCCCCGCGGCCCCTCCCCCCCAGCACGACCAGTGCCACCGGACCAATCCAGCTCCTCTCCCCACTCCCGCCTCCCAGCTGTCCAGCCCTCCCCGACCCCTACTTAATGGTGGCCACTGCAGGGACAGGTGATCAAGACCACTGACTCATTGTCAGTGAAATTGCTCTCCCTCCCCCGCAGCTCCACCATTAAGTGAGGCCTTCCCCCAAGCCCCTGCACTCTCGAGTGTTGGTTTTCGAGGCCCTCCTCCACCCGCAGGTTTCACCTGCGCCTCATCCATGGTAGTCCAGTGGACCTCTGTCTCGATTCTCTCACTCCGCTTTTTCTCTTCTTTTTCACTCGTTTTTTTCCCTCACTGCTATCTCCCACCTTCACTCTCCTGGGCAAACCAGTCTGCGCCCGTCCGCGACCCAACTGCGACCAGCGCCAGGAACCCTGGGTCTCGGCACTGCCAACGCTATGACCCAGTGGCACCCCACGCTCTCAACTAGGCCGCAATAACAACAGCAAGCTAGCATCTCTTCACAAACACGCCACCGAAATCTGGGACCTCCCCGACAGCACCATCCCGGACGTAGCATTCTTTACCAAAACCTGGACCAACACCACCTCGGGACCGGACATCGCCATCGCTCCAGGAAGGACTGCGCCACTCGCCCGGGAGGAGGAATCACCCTCGTCTACAAATCCACCCTTCGCCTGAGCACACTCCCCGACGAGCCCACAGACCTGATGGAACACCTACACTTCAAGATACTGGCCAGCCCTACCTCCACCCTCCGGGGAACCCTCCTCTACGACCCCCTGGACCCCGCAGACTTTTTGCCAACTCCATCACGGACATCATCTCCCCACATGCCATCGCGTCCACCAACTACACCCTACTGGGAGACCTCAACTTCCACCTCAGCAACCAACTGGACCCCAGCACCACATCCCTCCTGGACAACCTCCACAACATTGGACTCCGCCAAATCGTGACTGAACCCCTGCACTCAGCAGGACACACCCTCGACCCCCTCTTCACAACAGGAAACTTCATCACCTTCAGCCCCACCACCGAACTCCCATGGACTGACCATCGATGCGTCCACTTCACCTTCAGAACACTCACCATCCACAGACACCAATACCTGCTCCTACGAAGAAACTGGACCAGAATCACTGACAACCAGCTAACCTAATCACTCAGCAACTCCACCCCAACCATCGCGGAAAACGACGACCCCAACACCGCAGCCCGAACCCTGCACAGATGGATCTCAGTCAGCGCCAACTACCTAGCCCCCTCAAGTAAAACAACAACACCCATGCCAAAAAAGTTAGATGATTCACCACCGAATTTCGAGAGTCCAAACTTTCTACATGCCTCGAACGCCCAACACCAACTCATCAGAAAAATGAGGAAAAAAGAGATTGAAGACAGAATCTCCACTAATGCACACAACAGTAAAGAATTCTTCAACATCATCAAGGAGTTTTCCCAACCCACCAGCGAGTCCACCGACATCCCTCCCTCACAAGACCTCTGCGACAAACGCAGCACCTTTTTCCACCATAAAATCAAGAGCATCTACGACAACTTCGACGAAGACAACCAACACACTGAACCCTCACCACCCACCCCCGACACCCTGAAGCCAGCGATCGACAACTGGACAGCCCTCACCACCGAAAACACACTGAAGACGATGAAGTCAATCCATTCCGGTGCCCCTACGGACCCCTGCCCCAACACATTTTAACAGAGCCGCTGAAACCATCGCACCCATGCTCTGCCACACCATCAACCACTCCCTGGCAACTGCCTTGTTCCCCGACGACTGGAAACACACTGAGATCAACCCCCTCCTGAAGAAACCCTCAGCGGACCCCACTGACCTCAAAAACTGCAGACCCATCTCCCTGCTCCCGTTCCCAGCTAAAGTCATCGAGAAAGCCATCAACAGCTTCCTTGCCACAACAGATGACATCCGCACCTTACTGGACAAAGGAGAAACAGCAGCCCTCATCCTCCTCGATCTCTCAGCGGCGTTCGACACAGTCTCTCACCGCACCCTAATACGCAGACTCCACGATGCAGGGATCCAAGACAAGGCCCTCGACTGGATCCGCTCCTTCCTCTCTGGCAGAACGCAGCGGGTCAGACTCCCCCCTTTCCTCTCGGACCCTACACTTACCACCTGCGGGGTCCCCCAGGGGTCCTCCCTCAGCCCTACGCCCTTCAACGTCTACATGGCTCCGCTCGCCCCCATCATCAGAACCTACAGACTCAACATTGTGTTATACACAGACGACACCCAACTCATCCTCTCCCTATCCAACGAACCCAACACCGCCAGACACAACTTTTGGGATGGCATTGAAGCTGTCGCCAAATGGATGAAAAATAGCTGCCTACAACTAAACACCAACAAAACATAAGTACTCATCATGGGCCCAAACCCCGATGAGTGGAATGACACCTGGTGGCCCCCCGCTCTTGGAAGCCCGCCCACCCACACGGACCACGCACGCAACCTGGGAATCATCCTGGACTCAGAGCTCAAAATGGACCACCAGATCAACTCCGTCTCGTCCTCCTGCTTCCACACCCTCCGCCTCCTACATAAGACCATCAAATGGATCCCCCTCGAATACAGAAAGACCATCACTCACGCCCTGTTCACCAACAGGCTCGACAACGGCACCGCTTCTATGCCGGAATGAACAAAAACCTCACCCACAAGCTACAGAATATCCAAAACGCTGCTGCAAGACTGGCCCTCAACCTGCCAAGACACTGCCACATCTCCCAGCACCTGCGCACACTCCACTGGCTCCCCATCGAAGCTAGAGTCACCTTCAAGATGCTCACCCACGCTCACAAGGACATCTACGACACTGAACCAGCATACCTGAACAGCCAACTCGAATTTCACGCACCCCAAAGGACCCTACGATCAGCCCAGCTCTCCTACACTGTGGTCCCCCGCACCAGAAAGACCAGATCAGGCGGTCGCTCCTTCTCCTTCCTTGCGGCCAGAGCCTGGAACGTCCTCCGTCTCCACCTCAGACAGACAACATCTCTCCCCATCTTCACAAGAAACCTCAAAACCTGGCTCTTCGACAGACCCCCTCCTTGATGGACTGGAGCCTGCGAAACCCCCCTCTCCCAGCGCCTTGAGACCCTCACGGGTGAGTAGTCGCGCTTAACAAACACCTGATTGATTGATTGACAGTACAAATCTAGTTATCTCAAACAATGGTAGGCTCGCATAATACATAATCTTGCTGTAGCAGGCAGGAAAAGAGTTTAACTATTGAATTTTGATGAAAGAAGTCTTCAGAGTTTACCAAGAACAGCACAACAGCACAGTATTCAATTTTTGCACATTCTGCAGTATGCGGGGACAGAGTTAAGCCTTGTCTAGGCAATGTAAGAAAACACAATTACATAAAGTGAAATATTCTTATTCATGGATCATTTTATTAGGTAAACATTATTTATTAATCTGAAATATCTATAACAAATCTGTACCAACAGAAACCTGTGTGGATCTCAGCACGGAATAGGCAGGGAATAAACTGAGTGCACTTGCAGAGTACAGTGTGTTTTTAAACAACCAGAATGGGCAGAGTGGATTGAGGAGTCGTTTTAGAGGCCTTTGTAGGTTTGTGGGTAACAGGGAGTAGAAGGGAGGAGCTGTGGAGAACAATGTGTGGGACTAGTCTATACCAGATTCGGGATGGGTAGGTTGAGGTTCAATGACAGACCTCTGTTGACAGTGGGATAAAACTGACGTAGTCGATAGTGTTACATTCATAGGGCCCGATTCACAGAACTAACTTAAGACAAAATCCTAAACTTACTACCATTTTGGTATTCACAGAAGGCACTTACTCATTTTGGTATTCACAGAAGGCACTTACTCATTTCGGTATTCACAGAAGTTAGGAGTCCTAACTTTAGGACTCCTAAATGCCTTCTGTGAATACCGAAAGTCTTAAAATTAGGATTTTTCTCAATTTAGTAGTAGTATAGTTAGGACTCCTAACTTTAGGACTCCTAAATGCCTTCTGTGAATACCGAAATTCTTAAAATTAGGATTTTTCTCAATTTAGTAGTCCTAAATTTAGGACTCCTAACTTTAGGACTCCTAAATGCCTTCTGTGACTACCGAAAGCCTTAAAATTAGGATTTTTCTCAGTTTAGTAGTAGTATAGTTAGGACTCCTAACTTTAGGACTCCTAAATGCCTTCTGTGAATACCGAAAGTCTTAAAATTAGGATTTTTCTCAATTTAGTAGTCCTAAGTCTAAACTTAGGACTACTAAATTGAGAAAAATCCTAATTTTAAGACTTTCGGTAGTCACAGAAGGCATTTAGGAGTCCTAAAGTTAGGAGTCCTAAATTTAGGACTACTAAATTGAGAAAAATCCTAATTTTAAGACTTTCGGTATTCACAGAAGGCATTTAGGAGTCCTAAAATTAGGAGTCCTAACTATACTACTACTAAACTGCGAAAAATCCTAATTTTAAGACTTTCGGTATTCACAGAAGGCATTTAGGAGTCCTAAAGTTAGGACTCCTAACTTCTGTGAATACCGAAATGAGTAAGTGCCTTCTGTGAATACCAAAATGAGTAAGTGCCTTCTGTGAATACCAAAATGGTAGTAAGTTTAGGATTTTGTCTTAAGTTAGTTCTGTGAATCGGGCCCATAGAGTGTCAGTTGGAGTCACTGCTTAATTGGCTTAGGTGGTTGCAGATGGTGGATAAGGCTGAAAAAGTCTGAAGGAGGAAAGGAAAAAAGAAGCAGCAAGAGTGAGATAAAAAGATGGTAAACAGACATAATATCGAATTCAAAATATCGACAGGACAGAATATCGAGTTTTTAATATAGAATGGACAGAATATCGAATTGCCAAAATATAGTGGTGAAGACTATCGAAAATCAGGTAAGAAATAAAATATCGATTTAAATAATATAGAAGTAAGTAATATCGACAGTCATAATATAGTTGTTAAAAACATCAAATTTTTTTATAGTGTTTTAAGTGTTAGTATATGTGTTAAAAGTATGTATACATTTTGGAATGTATGTTTGAATATTTTTAAAGTAATGTATTTTATGTTATTTAATTTTTGTGTAATTTAATTCCGTAGCGGGTTGTGGGTTTATAGGGGATTAGGGTGGGAAGTAATTTAATTATAGTACATTAAATAATCATTTTTAGGAATTATTAATTATTTTTAATTTAATTTTGCGTTTTACTTCAGTAGCGGGTTGTGGGTTTATAGGGGAATAGGGTGGGAAGTAATGTAATTGTTATTAGGTAATTATTAATTGGTATTGAAAACTAATTGGTTGTTGATTAATTATTAATTGGTAAATAATTTGTATTAATTGGTAATTAATTAGTATTAATTGTTTAATTGATAATTATGTTAATTGTATTAATTTATTATTTGTAGCGGGTTGTGGGTTTATAGGGGAATATGGTGGGAATTAATGTAATTGTAAATAATTAATTATTGAAATAATTTTTGTATATTGCTAATCCATTTATTCTTAATTAATTATTAATTGGTATTAATTTTATTTATTTATTTTTGGTATTGAAAATTAATTGGTTGTTAATTAATTATTAATAGGTTATTAATAAAAAACATTGGTATTTATAATAAAGTAATTATTAAATATTGTTTGATTGGTAATTAATTTTAATATTTGTATTTGGTATTAATAATTTATTTATTTTTAACAAAATATTAGATTATTATTTTCCCTACTATTGCACTCACTGGAGTGGGAATAGTAATTTTTACCCCTACGCTATCCAACGCTTTCCCTACTGTTGCACTCTCTGGAGTGGGAATAGTAATTTTTACCCCTACGCTATCCAACGCTTTCCCTACTGTTGCACTCTTTGGAGTGGGAATAGAAATTTTTACCCCTACGCTATCCAACGCTTTCCCTACTGTTGCACTCTTTGGAGTGGGAATAGTAATTTTTACCCTCCCGCTATCCAACGCTTTCCCTACTGTTGCACTCTGGAGTGGGAATAGTAATTTTTACCCCTACGCTATCCAACGCTTACCCTACAGTTGCACTCACTGGAGTGGGAATAGTAATTTTTACCCCTACGCTATCCAAGGCTTTCCCTACTGTTGCACTCTTTGGAGTGGGAATAGTAATTTTTACCCCTACGCTATCCAACGCTTTCCCTACTGTTGCACTCTTTGGAGTGGGAATAGTAATTTTTACCCCTACGCCATCTGACGTTTTCCCTACTGTTGCACTCACTGGAGTGGGAATAGTAAATGTTGCCCTCCCGCTATCCAACGCTTTCCCTACTGTTGCACTCTCTGAAGTGGGAATAGTAATTTTTACCCCTACGCTAGCCAACGCTTTCCCTACTGTTGCACTCTCTGGAGTGGGAATAGTAATTTTTAGCCCTACTCTATCCAACACTTTCCCTACTGTTGCATTCTTTGGAGTGGGAATAGTAATTTTTACCCCTACGCTATCCAATGCTTTCCCTACTGTTGAACTCACTGGAGTGGGAATAGTAAATTTTACCCTCCCGCTATCCAACGCTTTCCCTACTGTTGCACTCTCTGGAGTGTGAATATACATTTTTACCCCTACGCTATCCAATGCTTACCCTATTATTGCACTGTCTGGAGTGGGAATACTAATTTTTACCCTCCCGCTATCCAACGCTTTCCCTACTGTTGCACTCTCTAGAGTGGGAATAGTAATTTTTACCCTCCCGCTATCCAACGTTTTCCCTACTATTGCACTTACTGTAGTGGTAATAGTAAATTTTACCCGCCCGCTATCCTACGCAAAAAATATTGCATTTTTTGAATTAATATTACATTAATATATATGTATTATCATTTTTTTTTACTTACATTAATTATTTATTAATTTTAAAGTAATTTAAGTATTTTTAAGTATGTTTCAGTTAATGACATGTTTTATTTCATTAATTTTACATTAATTTTAAGACATTTACAATAATTCGATATTGTGACTAACTATATTTTTTACAACGATATTTTGGATTCTATATTTTTGTACTTACCTGTTTGGAGATAGGGCTTCGATATTGTGGCATTCTATATTTTTCCTTCGATATTTTGGCAATTCGTTATTCTTCTTCTCGATATTTCGTCAGTGATCCAAAAAGACATAAAGGGGCCTATTACAACCTTTCAGCAGAGCAGTGGCGTGGCGGAGAAAATCGCCCTGTCACCGCTCCGCCGAAGGTCCCACCTACCCACCAGATTACTACATTTCATTGGTCTGGCGGGTGGGCAGCATGGCAATTCCCCCTGCGGTGCCCTTTCAAAGGCGGTGGTGCCCAAATGGGAATGCCTCACAAGGTTCCTGCATGGCATGGACACAAAAGTCTATGCTGAGCAGGAACCTATGTGCATGCACACAGGGGGGCACATGTTATGCCCTCCTGTGTGCGTCCACATATGTCTGAGACATAGGGGGGCCATGTGGTGCACCCTTTGAATCGACTGCAACAGGGCTTCCATAGAGGTGGAACCGCCATAAAAACCCTGGCCGGGAGGGAACTTGTAATATGTTTGACGGGACCGTGGCTGTCCCGCCAAGAATACTGCGGCCTATGACCGCCGCTCCTAGACCAGGGAATGACGGTTTCCTTGCAGAGTCTGCGGTCCGGGTGGCCAAGTCATAATCATGTGGTCGGAACTCTGGTGCGGCGGAGGCTGGAAGCGCCACCGCCACGCCACCACGAGTCTGACGGTCCGACGACCGCCAGAATCATAATAGGGCCCAAAGTGTCGGGTGGTGGAGGAAAGAGGCATGAGGTGGAATCAAGACTTGTCAGCAATACTAATCTTCAACCTTGGAATTCAGCAGCTCCGACAGCAAGCTCCACATAAATCCTTTGGACCCCTGCTCTCATTTCAAAAATATAAAGATTGATTCTTGTGCCGGATTAAGAGGAGGTAGGTTAACGGTGAGAAGCAGAGGTGTGTGCTGGTTCTAGGTCCAGATGAGGAGGAACTGTGTTATAGAGGGGCGGTAGTGCTGTGTGAGGGTACCAGCAGCAGATTAGGAGAAACTGTGTTAAAGTTCCGTGGCAGAGCTGCATCACGGTTCCATTAATGTATTAGGAGGAACTGCAAATAGGTCCTATGGCTGCTGGCTGCTATGGTGGGTCCCACGTTCGGATTAGGAGGTACTGTATTAAAGAACAGTTATCTAGCTATGTGTAGGTTCCAGAAGTGTGTTTGGAAGCACTGTTTTAATACACAGTGATGGAGATGTGTGTGGTACCTATACTGGATTAGGAAGCACTGTATTAAGGTGCAGTAAGAGAGACTGTGCGGGTCCTAGAACTCGATTAGGAAGCATTCTCTCATTACCAGTGGCAGAGCTGTGTGTGGGTCCCAGTATCAGAATAGTGGGCACTGTATTAAGGTATAGTTGTAGGACTGTGTGGAAAATGATATAATGACAGAGCTATAGATGGGTGTCAGGTGATGGTTCGGAGGTGGAAAATGCGTAATGGCAGAGCTGCATATGGGTCCCAGTCCCGGATCAGGAGGCACTACGTTAAGGAGCAAAAGATTAGGAATGATAACATGGCGGTAGATGTGAGGTCCAGTGCCAGAGATGTGTGGATACAAAATCCAGATTAGGATCGCCAATTCTCCGATAGCCGTGAGATGTAGTGGCAGAGCTGTCTAAATGTCTCAAAACTGGATCAGGAAGAAGTGCAAAAAGGTTTTGTTTCAGAGTAGTGGGGGCCTGTTAGACCTGTCTGCCTTAGGGTGATCTTCTCCCAAACATGTTGCCTTCCTCCTCCGTTTTTGCTGATCTTGGTTTTGCTGGCCTTAAGACTCTGTGCAATTAACCACTGTTAATCAGTGCTACAGTCCATGTGCTTTCTCCCGTACCATTGTAAAATTGAATTATACCCAATTGGCAAATTTAATTTGCTTGTAAGTCCCTACTAAGGTGGTACTACCCAGGGCCTGTAAATTAATTGCTAGTAGTGGCTCACAGCACTGATTTTGTGACCCAATCGAGTAGCCCTTTAAACATTTCACAGGCCTGCCACTTCTGCCTGTGTGTGCAGTTTTAAACTGCAGTTTCAAAGTAGTAAAATAATCCTTTTGTCAAGCCCAAGCCTTCCTATTTAATGCATATAAGTCACCCCTAAGGTAGGCCCTACACAGCCTAGAGGGCAGGAAGCAATGTATTTAAAAGTTGGACATGTATTTTTAAGTTTTAAATGTCCTGGTAGTGAAAGACTTCTTCATTTGTTTTTCACTTCTGCACGGTCTGCCTCCCTCACAGAATTTCATTGGGTTTCCCTAATACATTTATTAAGTAATTACGTTCAGTTGGAAGTAGGTAGAAATGTAGAGTTTGGTGTTTAGGGAATTGTAATAAAAGCCCTCTTCAATAGTAAAGTCAGAATTGTAATCACAATTCTGAAATTGACACTTTTAGAAAGTTGTCCCAATCCTTTGGTATCTGCTGCCTGTATCCTGGGTCACATGTATAGGTGTAGTTGGTAGTTTGTCTTATTGTATTGCTCCTAGACAGTAAGAGAAAGGAAGCTAGGTATTGCCTGTATGTGCCACTCTGAGTTAAAGAGAGGGAGGAGCTATCACCTTCCACACTTGCACATCACAATGGCTCTGCCTGGGCACTCCCACAAAGGGTTTGACTCTAGTCTATTGTGACCCCAGGTAATCGGGGGCCAGGGACGGGAGGCAAGATATTCCAAGCACCTCTGGTTGTGGGAACCTCTGTTAAGATTCTCCTACTTTCAAGTGGACACCAGGGGCCTTCATGATGCTGGGAGCACCTTTTAAAAGGTGTGCCCAGAGCAATGAAGGAAAATGCGCCGTATTATGATGAATGCCCTGCCCCCAGGGCATCCTCGAACCTGCACTGCCCTGGGGGCAGCGCATTCATGTGAAAAACAGAGCAGCTACTTTGAAGCCGCTCCATGTTTTTACAGTGCAGGTGGCAACCCATCTGCACTTTGAAGGGGTAATAGAGATCCCCTTGCAGGCGGGTGCAGTGAGTGACTGCACCTGCCAGCAAGGGTATGTCTGGGGGTCCATGGTAGGCCTGGGCGGTAAATTCCATTCCGCTCGTGGAATTTCGGTAATTTCGCGTTCCGCGGAGAACGCGAAATTGCCCAAAATTCTGCTTTCCGCGACTTCGCGAAATTTTTTCTTGTTCGCGTTCTCAAAATGCGTGTTCGCGAGATATTTCTCCCCGAGCACGCAAACAGCAACTGTGAACAGGAAAAAAGCATCGCGAACATGCAATTCCGCGTGTTCGCGGAATTTCTGCATGTTCACGGAGATTTTTTACCGTTTCGCGGAGATTTGCGTAACGCGATTACGCAAATTCCGCCCACCCCTAGTCCATGGTACCCACTTTCCCAAGTCCAGAGGGCTACCATAAGAGAGCACATTGACAGTGCGCCAACTTTTAGGTGGTGCACTGTTAGTGCACCTCCTGAGAGCTACTTTGCTTCTGCCCCCACATCTGTAATACGGCGCAAAGCCAAAGGGATTTCCTCATTCGCATGGGGCGCGCCCCCATACAAATGAGGGAACACTCTCTGAAGGTAGTGCTAGCGCTGTGTGTGAACCAGCGCTATCAGTGTTACAGAAGGGGCTGCACAAGTGTCTGCATCCCCTTTTGTAATACCAAAGTGCCCCGGGCGCACAAAGCAGGCATAAACGCCCGTTCTGCCCCAGGGCACTTGCATAATACAGCCCCTGGTATAAATATTGGGCCTTATAGCCCAACTCATCAGTACACCTCTGGATCTGTGGTTACTACAGAAGGACTGTTGTGCTGCTCTGCTGCCAGAAGGACTGCCATTCTGTTACCCTGCTACTCTGCTGCTATGCCCCCTGCTGTCCTGCTTGCTGAGAAGGAAAATTGACCTGCACTCTTTCTCTCAGGCTGAAGTGACTCCAAGGGTTAGTCAGCTGACCTCCTGTTCTGAGCTACAGGGACATAACAAGCTTTAGAGGCTCCTTGCACCTGCCTAGCTGACCTGCAACTGGACCTGTAACAGGATCTGGTTGAGCCCTGCTGGCCTCTGCTGGAGTGAGTTCCTGATCCCCAAGTGATGCCTCTCAGGTCCAGGACCCTTAGTGTGACCTCAGTTGCCCTCCCCTGAAGTTTTTGGACTCTTCACAAACAAGCCTGTTTCTAGCAAAGATCTGATGAACCCAACTCCACTCTACAGCGACTACAAAAGATGTTCAGGAGTGCAAGATCTACACTTTGTACTCCAGCTTCGAAAGCTCGCGGTCACCGCCAACACAAAGCTCAAACAATGACTGTCCACTACACTGACAGATATTTTGAACTACAGTGACAACTGGCTGCGATGCCCAGCCTGCTCTTCATGCTACATTGACTGGCATCTGTGACGCTCTCCCTGCTCCTCCTTGCCCCTTCCACTGTGAACGTAACTCCTCTAGCTAGACTTTGAAGGCAATTCTTTCAGTGGAACTAACCTGGTCTTTGTGTCCAGCCCTCGCTCCATCGAGATTGGCCAGAACTTTTAATTGTAAAATATTTGTAAAGTGCATGGTTACCAAAGGCATCCCAGCGCTAGAGGCCAAAGTTCATGAACTACATATCAGTTTATGGAAACAGGAAGGTTTTTATACGTTTCCGGAAGACCAGATGGTTGGTTTCACACCGCATGGCAAGGTGAAGGGCGTTCCATAGCCTTGCTGCATTGTATGAGAAGAGGCGACCCCCTGTGCGTGCTTTCCTAATTCTAGGTACAACTGCCAACTGTTTATTGCCTGGTCGCAGGATTCTCGCAGGATGGTAAAAGGAAATGAAGGAACGTATTATAGTTGGACCAGAACCTAACAATATCTTATGTGAAATGCAGAGAGCCTTAAACTGCACTCTCTGCTGAATAGGTAGCCAGTGAAGGGGAGCCAGAGCAGCCCCTGCTGACGGTCGTTTGGGAATATTCAGGAGTTGTCGTGCCGCACAGTTCTGGACAATTTGCAATGTATTGACCGTGGAGCAAGGTGCTCCTAGGTAAAGGGCATTAGCATAGTCAAGCCTGGAAAGAATGAGGGACTGAACCACCACTTTCCTTGCAGAGAAAGGGAGGAGAGGAATGATTTTCCGTGTCATCCTCATCAGCCTAAAGCAGCTACCAGCAACTTTCCTTGCTTGTTCCCCAAAATCAAGGTTACGATCCAACCAAACCTCCAAACTCTTGATATAATCTTTGGGGGATTGGGGAGGGCCAAAACAACTTGGCCAAGATGGTATTATATTAGGTACGGAGGGTTTACCCAGAAACATCAGCTCCGTTTTAGATCCATTCAACTTCAAGAATGAGCACTCCATCCATGCTGAGACCTATCCAAGACACATGGCCAACTCCGAGGCAGTGTTGTTGAGCTGATTAAAAGAGACCATCAACTGCGTATCATCGGCATATGTAATGATTTGGATGCTGAAATGCTCCACAACACCTGCCAAGGGGCTCATGTACACATTAAAAAGCGTGGGGGACAGGGAGGATCCCTGAGGAACCCCACATCGGAGTGGCAGAGCGTCAGAGATGCAGTCTTCATAAAACACTTGAAATGACCGGTCATCCAGAAATGAGTGGATCCATTTAAGGGTCAAATCAGTCACTCCTACATCTTTAAGCCTCTGGATAAGCAGCTGATGTTTGACTGTATCGAAGGCTGCGCTAAGATCTAAAAGAACAATGGCAGCACAGTCCCCGTTGTCTAAGAGTTTCCTAGTAGCCTCAACCATAACTAAGAGGGCAGTTTCTGTGCCCTGTTGGGGTCTCAACCCAGTTTGAGATGGATGAAGACAGTTATTGCTATCCAAAAACACAGACAGAGCACTATTCAGATGTTTTTCAGCAATTTTGCTGATCCCTGGCAATAATGAAATGGGACGATAGTTCCCTAACATCTCAGGGTCCAGGTTCAGTTTTTTCAGCAAAGCTTTAACCATTGCTTGCTTCCAAAGAGGAGGTACTATGCCTGTCCGGAATGTCACATTAATCATATCTAAGATAACAGTGACAACTGTATCAAAGATTCAATTTAAAATGAGGGGGGGAACTGTATCTCTGGGGGAGCCTGATTTCAGCTGGCCAAGAATACCTTGCAAGGTGGGTTGATCCAGGAGAGGAAATTCAGCTAGGATACAGTTATCAATGCCTCCTTTGTTGTTAGTTAAGGGAACATTGATTAAGGCTGTGGCCTGGTGAAAGGAGGTATAAAGATCTTGAATTTTATTGAAGAAAAAAGTGGCTGGTTAGTTACAGCGAGATGGCATATCATCGCAAGGAGTAGGTAGGGGAGGGGGTTTAATAAGAGAATCAAACTTGTGATTGTGTCCCAGGTCAGCATGACCAAATATCCACTGTTGGCGCTTTGTGCATATCTCCAGTTCTACGGATTGGATTTTTGCTGTTTTGGTCCAAATTATTTATTTCACTCACTCTATTTTCCTAATTTGGTGTGGGATTTTTCTTGCGTAGTGTTTTCACTTCATCACTGTTTGAAGTGCTGCATAAATCTTTACATATTGTCTCTAAGTTAAGCCTGACTGCTTTGTGGCATGCTACAAGAGGGTTAAGCATAGGTTAATGTGGCTTTTGTTTCACCCTGACAGAGATTGTGGTTGCTGCTTGAGTAGGGCTTCACCCACCCCCCCCCCGCCCTTCAACCAGTAACCCAATTTCCAACAGTGTCCCCACAGCGGATTAGAAATCCTACAGTGAAGGTTGGTATCAGATGCAATGACAAAGCAGTGCTGAAAAAAGATGTTAAATTTGGTGCCATGTATAATTTACATGGTGACCTTCAGCACTCTATTTTCAAGCACTTATTGCATGCGAGCTCGGCCCGATGGTCCATGAAAAGCAAACCTTGTCAAGATCCTCGAGTCACACTTTGATCAAATTCCATATAAATTCTAATGAGACCCTCAGTCGTCACTGAGATTCCTGCATAATGCTGGTTCTGCTCTCTGGGAAAAGAAAAGATGATGGAACAGCGATGCTTTTATTTGTAGTTTTTAACTTAATGCGCGTTTGTGAAACATGCGAGCAACTTCCGGGCATCTTGATACTGAATAACAGATGTTTTTGTTACCGTAGTTCCACGGGAGGCTGAAAGTGTAGGGGTGGGTTTGTAGCAGGGGGGGCTGGTTTTGTTACTGGGGGCTAGTTTTGCAATATCAGCTCCCAGTAACAAGACCAGCGGTGCTTCACACCTGCAACACCTCCCCCTCCATCCCGTGGGGCCTCAGGGGAGGGGGGCAATCTGGTCTGAAAAAATTGCCAGGGCTGCTTTGGGAGTCTTGTCTGCAGAAGAATGAAAGGAGGACTGGACGCACCGAAATTCAAACCTATAACAATCAGTGATTGGAATGCAAAAAATAAATGTATTTGGAACAGTGATGTAGAACGCACAGCTATGGGGGCGGGGAGTGATATGACAACTGTAAGGGTCGGCATATTCAGAATGGTTAAAAAAGGCATTAAGTCAAAATATTCACTGACCAATAGCTATGAACCTGAATAACAAAACTACATATCCCAGAATGTGCATCAAAAGATCCAGACATAGATTAAGGGTCCTTGTTGTTACGTCACAGTGAGGCATCTGGCACCATAGTTTGATTTTGTAAGTGAAACAAGCTGCCACAATTTCTCACTCTGGAGGCACTCAGAGGTGATGCAGCATTGTAGGAGAGATGGCATAGATGGCACTTTAAGCACAAACATGCGCAGTGAAATCCTAAACCACACCTTTACAGGGAATCCCAGAGCTGCACCTGCAGGGGCCTGTCGCCGTTTGAAAACACTTTTTCTTTTTCAGAAAGTACAGGAACTTAGAGGCATATTATCAAGAAATGGTGTTAAACTTATCGCCGCCTTAGCGGCAGAAAACTGCTGCTAAAGCGGCGATGGGCTTGATAATATGCCGCAGAGAATTCCCATAGAAGCCCATGTTCTAGTGTCAACATGGGCTTCTATTGAAATTCTCTGCGGCATATTATCAAACCCATTATCGACGTTTTAGCGGCAGTTTTCTAGGTAACATTGATTTCAAGCATGCTTTTCCTGAGAGGGTGCATTAGTCAATTGACCTACCATACTAAGAACCATCAAACCATGGTGCAGGCAGAGAAGAACAGCCCCTGATTTTACAATAAGGAGAGTGTGCTGAGTAACTGGTTCTCTTTGGAGCCTAGGTGTCACTGCTGACTCCAGTGCTGGGTCTCAGATGATGTTCCTTTTGCACTGAAGAGATGTAGAGTTGGCTTTAAAGCCCCTGTAATGTTGCCTGCTCTGACCCTATTGAGACTGCCTTTCATATCAAGACACCAGATAATGCTGGATTTGCAGTCAATACACCATGACATCTGGACTTGTCTTTAGATGCTTAGGTGAGTCTACCTTTTATGTCAGAAGCATATGTATTGAAAGCTGTATTATGGTATCAGGTGTCTTCAAGCGATGATTGGATTGTAGTCATGAATGCAGAAGAGGCTCTTTTTAGCTTCAGGGATTACAGATCTACTTGATTTTGCAACATAGTTGAACAGGTATTCATGGTCTTTGCTATCCCGGTCATTCTGGCATTATTGTTTCAAAGAAGGCTGTATTTTTTGTCTAGGGCCACAGTAAAGTAGACTTTAATTTGATGTCAATAGGCAGGAGATGCTAGCTTCGTGTTCAAAGACTCAGGCGATGCTGCCATTGGCTATTAGACATCCCGGTGATGCTGATCCTGCTTTTAATGGATCAGCAGATAATGGGTTTGCAGTCAGGGATCCAGGAGATACCACTATTTGTTCTTTGGTGTTCTAGTGATGTTGATTTACCTGCAAATGGCCCAGGGAATGCTGGCTTTGCAAACAGAGGTCGAGGAGATGCTGCCATTTCAACTCTGATGTATACAAGAAAGTGGAGGGTAGAATGCTAGAATTAATCTCCACAACTGGTAATTACTTGGGGCCGCATCCCAGTCAATCATTATTTTGCACGCCATCCACCTCAGCTTGGAACTGGTTCAGGTAGGACGTAGCCTGGCAGGTCTGGCAGGAGTCTTCCCATTTGGACAGGGTCGAAGTTTATTTGCATATGGCTGGGTCCAAAATAAGGTGGCATGGTGTGCAAAATATGATTGAGTGTAATGTGGTCCGCCCAATCACCAGTGGTTGAGATTAATTTAACAATCACCAGTGGTTGAGGTTAATTTAAGCATTCCACCCTTCACTTTGTTTGTATACTTTTGGCCTCATTTACAAGTTTTTGATGCAGGACAGTGCAGTAAGTCACTTTACTGTGCTGCCCTGCATCAAAAGGAAAGGGCAGGAATGCATTGTAGTTTTAATATATGGTGCATTCCTGTCCTTTCCCACTGCACTGGTGCATTTTTGGTTGCCTTGCACCAACGCAGACACCCTTGCAATATGGTGCAAGGTGTCTGCATTGTAGGAATTATTATTTTTGCACAGGAAGGGACACCTTCCCGCACAAAAACAATCAAAGCATTTTCCATCTTCTATGTGTGCTGCAGAATGCGGCACACATAGAAAGAGGAAAAAACCTTTCTCCTTGTTACGCCTGCTCTGGGAAGGCATAAGGTTAAGATACTGCCCCAGGTTTACGTTATCAAAATCCATGGGTATGGTGTGGGAACACCCACCCCAACAGCCATGGAATGTCTCCTTGACACAGAGTAAGGCAAGGCAGTACTTTATGCTGCCTTTCTTACTCCTTATCTAAAAGGCAATTCAAAGCCATGCAGGATGGCTTTTTATCGCCTCATAGATATGACTGAGAGGCCTGCACCACCGGAGCATCAAAAAAGGCGATGCTCCAGCAGCGCAGGCCTCTTCTAAACTAGTCCCATCACTTTTTTGTGTACTTCACTTAACTGGATAATTCAGTGTGACTCCATTTAGACTTGGTTTTTTCAGTGTATTAATCCCCAGACCTTTTGCTTCTTGGCCTCCTATTTTTGACCCTGTTTTTGTTGGTTTTAGGACTCTTGACACTTTACCACTGCTATTCAGTGCTAAAGTGCATATGCTCTCTGTGTACATTGTGTCTATGTATTGGTGTTTCCATGATTTAGCTAATTTGGTTTACTACTACGTCCCTGGTACAGAGCACTGTGTGTACCCAGGGTCTGTAAATCAAATGCTGCTTGCAGGCCTGCAGCACTGATTGCCCCACCAGCACAAGCAGCCCTTCAAAGGGTTCTCAGACCTGCCTAGTGCACCCACTTGCTAGACCCTAACCGTCCCTTTTCTAACATGTAATGCACCCCTCCGATAGGCCCATGTTACCCCCATGGGCAGGGCGCTGTGTATGTGAAAGGTACGACATGTACTGATGTATGTGACATGTCCTGGTAGTGACATACAGTGTGTTTTGTTTTTCACTGTTGAAATGCTATCTGTCCAAAAAAGTAACATGGGAGTTTATTTGAAACATCTTACAAGTATAACTTTCCATGGGGACAAGGTAAAAAAATGGAGTTTAGGCTCCTTAAACTCAGAATTTAATAACCCAACCTTTAGTAATAATGGTTTTTAAATTGTGGGTTTGAAAATGCCACTTTTAGAAAGAAGGCATTTTCTTGCTTAGCCATCCTATGTGCCTCTACTCAGTTGTAAATTGACTGTCTGGAATGACAGGGGCTTGGGGTGTGCATTCACTGTAGACAGCCACTGAGGGGGTTGAGGTGAGTCCTGCCTTTCCTGGATGAGTCAGGGCTGGGCTGAATAGACCTGGGCTGCATTTAGAGTAGTGGCAGGAGATTTCCTTGCATCTGAATAGGCCTGGTCTGCCTTACACAATGCTGTCTCCACCTCCTGCCAGGAAGCTGGACCGGAGAGGACAGAATAGGTTTGGACTGAGCTAAGAGACTGTCTGCCACAAGAGAACAAAGGAAAATGTGATATAAATATTGGGTCCCAGAGAGAAAAGCTGGGAAAGCTGAAGGAGAAGTACTGCACCTGTGCTGTGTGCTGTATGGGGTTGGCCTGCAGTGGCTGTTTCTGCCAAGGAGAGGACAAAGACTGAACTGTGCTGTGTATCCTGTTTGAAGAAGATCTCCAAGGGCCTGGTGTAGAGCTTGCCTCTTGTTCTGAAGTCTCAGGGACACAAAAACTTCACCCCCTCTGTTCGGTTCTCCTGTATCTGGAACTGCTATTTCAGCAGCCACAGAGGGAAATAGCAACACCAATGCCAGCGAGCGATGCCGCAACCTGCAACAGAGCCGTGGTTACCACTCGTGAAGTGCATGATGCACCACCCCAACTTGCATCACAGCCGGACGCCTGCCAACACTGCATTGTACCTGCCCTGACGCTGTCAGCGAGGCCGCTGCCTACACCAGAGCTGAAGGCACCGCTCGAGACGCTCACAGATGCACCGCCCGACTCGCACCGCAGCCCCAACCTCAATGACGCCGATGCTTCATCATCGCGGAGCCGATACCTGACATGGATGACCTCCCAAATCCATCGACCCCATATTGTCATAAGGAACCAAAGCCACTGTGATGTCACCTCCCCGGCAACAGTAAGGAACCAACGCCTCACTTCTCCTGCATCGCAGTAAGGAACTGACGCCTCACCTCCCCTGTGGGACCGCTGCTGCCAGGCACCAACAAAGCATCACCTCCCCGATGGGGTGCACTGTCTTTGTTTTCATTGATTGCAAATGTACTGTTCTTTGGGTTCCGTGTGACTCTGGGCCCAGTGCCGTGCACCTCATGGTCAAAGCCGTACTTTTGGGTGGAACTATTTGTTGCTACAAGCTTTATTTTTGTGAATAGCCTATTTTTGATGATATCTAGATATATGTACAGTGGATTTGTATAGTTCTGGTCTTTATAAAGATTTCCTATTTTTCTACACTGGTGTGGCCTACATTTGCAGTGTTTTCACTGTATTACTGAATGTGTGCACAAATGCTTTACACACTGCCTCTGACATAATCCTGTCTGCTCGTGTCAATGTACCAAGGAGGTGAGCAGGGGTTGTCTAAGGGTGTAACTCCCTTACCCTGACTAGAAGCAAAGGTCCCTACTTGGACAACAGTGCACACCATTGCCAACTAGAGACCCCCATTTCTAAAACTCCCTAAGTGAGACAGGTATGCCCAGGTGTTAGTCTTGTGTGCACTGTGCCACTGAAAACAAGCTACACGGGGCTGATGAGCCCTAATCAGGGTGAAACTGGCCTGGGTTGCTTGAACTTCAGTTTAACAAGGACCTGGCTTGGCCGTTCAGGCTAGGGTCTTCCAACTGCGGCAGGGTCGAGACTGATTTGCATATGGATGGGTTCCAACTGAGGTTGTTTGGTTTGCAAAATACCACTGGACTGGGATGCAGCATATCTAATGACCAGTGGCTGAGAATAATTCAAACATTCCATTCATCACATTTTTGTATAGTGCAGCGCCCTTTCCACTGTAGCACCATGGTGACATTGATGTTGCTTTAACTGGTCCATTCGATGCCGACTTTGCTGCTGGTGGACTGGTTGATATTTTATTTGTTGTATGAGTGACAGTAATATAAGCTTTATTTTTCTACGGAGTTATCAAGTCTTTTGAGAGTAAAAGACCAGGTCCAGTATTACACTGTGTTTCCTAGTGGTACTTGTACCCTCTTCTTGAGTCCACAGGCCATATAAGTATTATAGAGGAGGCCACATATGCTTTTAGCTCTCAAGTCTTCATTCTTACAGCTTTCTGCTAGAGTCTTCTTTGAGTGAATGGAATATTTCCTACATAGACATTGCAGCCCAGGTATGACATTTAACTTCCAGGTCATTGGTGAATTTTCTACTTCACTTATCATTGCCTTATTACAAAGTTAAATACGACAGTTAGTTTAAACCAATGCACAGTACATGTTTTAGAGAAAATATCTTGCTGTGACACTGTCTATCAATGTCAAACCACACAGAGTCTGAAAGGAGCAAAAACGAAATAGCAAACAATGTGGGGAGAGGTGCAAAATGTTGCCCTTTATTGCAATCATTAATTCAACAACAATGTATGTTGCCTCTCTCTGTGGATCTTTATTAGAAAGTTGATGATTTTAACTTGATTTATACTATGAGTTATATATGTGAACTATTATTTTTTCATGAAACCTGAAATCTGTACTGCTCTTTTGATGTGATAACTGAATGATGATGTGGCAGTGTGCCAAAGAGGGGTAGGAACTCCAAATTACTGGACAGCACGGTCACAACAGCATATCGAATTATCTTCGACCTGCCAAAACACACCTCGCCTGCACAGATCAGGCTAGAGTTCAGCATTCAAAAACAGACCCTGGCAAGGCAAGGAGCATATATCATCTTTTGGGACAAAGTACGGAAATCCACACCAGGAACTCTCAACCGTCACTTGTGGTTAGAACGGCAATGGCAAGCTACATCACCTGCCGCAAATTACCTACAAACCAGTTTGATCAACACAGGGCTAAATCAGCTCTGGGAACTGCCCACCCATAACTGCACATTTAACCCCTTCCATGGTCATGACGAGCTCAGCTCGCCATGAGTCACAGTGGAGCTGTGCTCATGACGAGCTGAGCTCGTCCTAACGTCCGCAGCCCGCCCACGAGCGCAAACATTCCCAGCCCGTGCGGGAGAATTAATCAGTGGTCGGGGTCGTGATGAGCTCAGCTCGTCATGAGCACAGCTCCACTGTGAGTCATGACGAGCTGAGCTTGTCACGAGCACAACGGCGCACCCCCCCTCCCCCCGCACCGTGGTGGAATTTCTCCCGCAGGGAAGGGGTTAAAAAGCTAGTATGGAAAGCAGTCAAACTCCTATCATGGATCGAGGGCAAAGATTCCCTATCAAAAATGACTCATGGCTGGATGACTCTGAATACTTACTCGACCCCTGCTGCTCAAAAATATCTAGCCTTGGGGTTAGCTAAAATTAACAAAATCGAATCTTTGAAATATAGACTAAGCCTTCTACCCAGCATAAAGCACTTTCCCCATTCGCTGAAGGTCCAAACAGACTCCACCTGTTGCTTATGTGGCACAACACCGGAGGATATCTTGAACCTACTCTGCACTTGTAAGGAACTCCTGAACGAATGAAAGAAACTTAAAACCACATTTTAACCAACAAGGTATTCACACTCGGAGACAAGCTGTGTTGGCCTGCTTCGCACCTGATGACCCACAGCTGACTTGCCGCTTGGTGAAGTTCCTGAGACTGGTGGGGAAAAATGCCAGAGCTCCTGAATGAAGCCCTGGTCCTCAAACTGCGCCATCCTCTATACTGTGACTACATAGTAATAACATCAGCCTTAACGAAAAGGCTCTTAACAGACGCCCATTGAATGAACTTCAAATCACAAGCTGAAATGAAAAGAACAATTGCTTAACTCAATTAAATTCCTATATTTATGTATTATTATTATACAACTTTTAAAGAATATTTTTTTACCAATGTGTTCGAAGCAATGGTTTTAAGTAACTATGCTAATAAAATAAACTTGAACTTGAATGATGATGTATTAGTGAAAGTGCATTTACCTGGTTTGTTCCCGAACAACATAGTGTAAATTATTATAGATGGATAACTGTGAATGGGTTATTTTTCATTGTGAGGTTCTTAGTGAGATCACATACACAAGGAGAATAAAGTTTGTGTTAGCAAAGATGTCATTCAATATCTCAAATTCAAAAACATCCCCTATCATTCAGGGTGACCCATCGACACATTAAGCTATGTATGCCCTCTGCCAAAATCCTGTCCTCTGTTTTCATCAGTTGCACAGGGGTAGAATAGTCATGTTGGAGCCCTGAAGTTCATAGTCTTATTTGCCTCAGTCTGCCGATTCTTGTTATACCTGCCGAAAAACTCCCATCCCCCTCTGGCCTCTCTGCCCTCCCCCACAAAAACACAAACCTACCTGGCATTCTAATATCCTTAGAATTAACTTCCATGCCTGGTGTCCCATCACCCACCACCAGCAGAATGTATCCTCACCTCTCCCACTCAAAAACAAAAAATTGGCTGACACCCTCTCACACTACCCTCTTTTCATTGCCTTCTACCACAGCCAGATATTTAAAAGAAACATACCTGGCAGCTTGCAACATTTCCCTATTAACATCTGTACTACTCCCTCTATTTCCCTTCCAGCTTTCTCTGAGATCATGGTTTTGAACTACCTGTCAGTACAGGTGCTCCGAAGCCTGTGGCTGACAAGCGACATAGAAGTTAGTGCATGTAGAGCACAAACTATCTTCTCCCCTTTCCCTCTGATTTCTGGCAACCTGAGAGCACCAGGATAAGGTGGGTGAGTACATACTTCAACACGAGCCCAAGCTGCTTTATGTTTCTTTCATTGACTGGATCCATCTAGACAGTCCCATTTCTCTTTCAATCTCTTATCTGTCTCCTGTTCACTTCCTCAATGGTTCCCTCTTATATACCTTCATGACGCTTTATCCACTTAATGCTGTATTGTTTTGAACTTTTGAATCATATGAATCCCCTCTTATACCACTTGTAAACGTACTCTCTCAACCAGTGAAGCGCTCGGATACCCTCGGGTCTAGCTAGCGCTATATAAAAAAACTCAATAAATAAATTTGTCAGCCACTTTGCTGCTTTACTTTGGACTTTGCAGACCTGGGAGAGTTGGGGTAAGGTTTAACACATGAGCAATTACCCTAGTGATATAAGAGCAATGAAATGGTTTGGCAACCAGAAAAACCTTCATCTGGTTAGACCTTTTATTGTGCTCCTAGCAATTACCTGCATATGTTGCTGCTCAGTCTTTCCCAAAGATGGGCCTCCATTTCCTTACTAAAGTCCAACAGGGACAGAGCAGTTCTGATGCATATGAGGATATTGATCCTGAACTTAGGTGCATAGATGAAGACCACCTACTTTCTGGTCTTTTCCTTGCTGAAATTCTTCATCTTAAGTCTAGCAATTCATTGTGTGCGTTGTGTTTTCATTACTCTAAGCATTTGCCATAAGAAGATACTATCTTTCGATTTAACTGAAATGACTACCTCGTTTATTGACAATGTTTCCCTGATACTTGGACAATCCTCCCTTGCCATGACTCATTAGGGCAAAGCCTGACTTATTATAAGAGGATGATGCATTTCTCACCCTGTGACATATTGGGTTGCTGGTTTGCAGTCCCTCTGGATTTGCCGTCCACACAGGGTCACCCGCAAGTCCACCAAGTAGGAAATCAGAGAGCACGGATCAATAACACCTTTGTACGCTGCACATCAGTCAGTCTACTTTTCAGAAACTGGCAGCCATTATTGACATTAAAAATAATGCATTTGACATACAAATCGATGAGGTGTGCTTTGGTCAGGTGTATGCAGATCATGTGCACATTCATTTGGTCTGCTTTATGTGACAATCCTGCCAGATATCTATTTTCTTTTGCTCCATGAACTTGTACTTGGGCATGGAAGCTGGACTGTAAATCAGATTCAGTGAAACTATGAAGTATACTTGTCTGGGTCATCATCACATTGCATTTTGTGAAGATGACTTCACTCACATTCAACCTGTAATCAGACAAATGGCTCCAGGGCAGATTTGGCAGGAATGAAGAAAGGAGGAATAAACTGCTTTACCGAGGTACTTAGATCCAGGAATGGTGTGGGTGCGGCGACAAAAGTGATTGAAAAAGAAGGAAGTGGTAGAGTGGATTTAGTAGGATATCTGCGACATTATGACCTAGATTTATCAAGCCTTTGTGTCATCCTTGCATCACGTAAGGCGACATAAGGACAGAGCAAAGGCTTCAGTCTAATGAAAAAAAACACACAAGGGAAATTTTGCCCTACCTTGAGTGTTTTTGGAAAGAAATATAATGCAATGCAGCAGCGTGTTCTGCATTATATTACATTTCAAGCTGGGAGGAGAAAACCATAGTTGGCGCATGGGCAAGCCCATGCATCCATCTGTATATTTTGGTACATTCCCAACTTTACTTAAGGTAGTAAATCTGGAAGTGCATCAAAATGCTTCGCCTTTCCCACGGAGGAGTTACAAGGAGAAATATATTTATTTCTCCTCGTTATTTGCTCTTTCAACATGTGCTGCATTCTGCATCACACATTGAAAGAGGAAAATACCTCTAAGGATTATTTGTTTGCAGTACGGTGTCCTTTCCTGCACAAAAACAATCCTGCTCTTAACATAGGAACACATACACTACAGTGGGAGAGTACCTGAGCTAGCCCTAGGCAGCACACAGTGTGCCAGTGCAAAGAGAGAGCAGAAATGCTACATGTCTTGGAATATGAACCATTTCTGCTCTCTCCCTTTCACGCAATGCAGCGCAGCAACTTTTTTTGCTGCTCTGTTTTGCCTGAAACATTAATAAATATGTCTCTTTATGTTTAGATTTTATGTCAGTTCTTATGACTCAATGGGTTAATGCATCCACTCCATAAAATTGTGGTCAACCTCATTGTCACAGGTTCTCATTATGTTGGGCCCACAAAAATTATCATGCTTCCAAGATAGATTAAGTGCCTGCCATAGAGGCAGGGAGTGTCTGGTGGAGGATTGAAAGGCATGAGGCGTGTTAGACCTGTCAACAATAGGGTGGTCTCCTCCCAACTTTTTACGTTTCTCCCCCACTTTTTCTGACCTTGTTTATCCTGGTATTAGGACTCAGTGAAACTAACTACTGCTAACCAGTGCTAAAGTGCTTGTGCTCTCACCTCTAAACAGGGTAATATTGGCTTATCAACAAATGACATATTTAATTTGCTCATAAGTCCCTAGTAAAGTGCACTGCTGGTGCCCAGAGCTTGTAAATTGAATGGTACTAGTGGGCCTGCAGCACTGATTGTACAACTCACTTAAGTAGCCCTTTAAACATGTCTCAGGTCTGCCATTGCAGAGCCTGTGTGTGCAGTTTTATGATCGAAATGTTTTTATTAATTTGCAAGGCAAGAGACATAACCACATACATACAGCTATCCTCATATAGTGCGATAACGATACCACTGAACCCAGTGACTGTAAAGCACTGCCCCAGCTGTATGCGCCCTGTTGTGAAATAATACATATCAAAATTAACAGTAAAATGCAAAAGAAAAGGGGGGAAAGAAAAAACAAAAAAAGAACCCAAGAAGAGAACCCCCCCGTATCTCTATCCCCTTCCCTCCACCCCCCTCCCCTCTTCATGCCCCATGTCCACCACTCAAGCTATCTGAACTTTCCATCTCCCCCCTCAGCAGTCCGCCTGCCCCACTTCTGTAAGTTGCAGCAACCGTAGATACCGGGGGCACGTGACCTCTCGAAATTCAGCAGCTACCAATGACAGAAATGGTTGCCACAGCTCCTCATTTGTAGTTCCCTCCCCTGCCATGGTGAGTACTAGCTTCTCCATCCCAAGGACATGCCACAGGCGGTGCAGCCAATCCGTAAGAGTTGGGGAATTGGGAGTGCGCTAGTGTATAAGTAACCCTGGGCGTATTGGGCGTAGTGGGGCTACGTGGAGCATCGCGTAGTGTCGCCAAATCTACGCACACTCGTGCGCTCCGCGTAGCCCCACTACGCGTCGCCCGCCTCCAGCCCGCCCTCCTTTTAAAATAATTTAAACTATGATAAAAAATAAGATAAAATTCCTCACCTGCAGCGCGGCGTCCCGGGGCTCCCTCTTCCTCGTTGACGGCAACTTCTTTTCACAAATGCTTGTCAACAATTCACTGTGATCCAGCACTCCATAAAGTTATTCAATGATCGTAAAATATGTCTGTCCATACAGCAGGTGTTATTTCAAAATTCTTTCTTTATTAAATTCTTCTCCTCTTCATATATATCAAAGACACATACAGCGTAGCCGACGCGTTTCGTCCAAGAGGACTTCTTCAGGGCAAGGTTGTTCTGAGATATAGAAAGGGCTTCATACTATTCCCCTCCAGCATCAAGAGATGTAACTAGGTTTTCTTTTTTTGCTGTGCCGTACTAGGTTGGTAACCTTTATCATATATTATATTTTAAATTCTTTCGGTTCTTCAAATAGTTTTTCACCATGTGTGTAGTCTCTAATAATGTCTGCAATTTAAGTTTTCTTCTTACATGACGTATTGGGTCAGTTACCCTTATTTATATAAAAAAAAAATTAGTTTCCTTTTGTTCTTCAATTTGTGATTCACCTTTATGTGATTTATGGTAGTATCTCTAATTTCAGAGTTTCAGGAGCCGATTCCCTCCATATCACAGTCCATGCATGGACTGTGATATGGAGGGAATCGGCTCCTGAAACTCTGAAATAATTTTTTTATATAAATAAGGGTAACTGACCCAATACGTCATGTTAGAAGAAAACTTAAATTGCAGACATTATTAGAGACTACACACATGGTGAAAAACTATTTGAAGAACCGAAAGAATTTAAAATATAATATATGATAAAGGTTACCGACCTAGTACGGCACAGCAAAAAAAGAAAACCTAGTTACATCTCTTGATGCTGGAGGGGAATAGTATGAAGCACTTTCTATATCTCAGAACAACCTTGCCCTGAAAAAGTCCTCTTGGACGAAACGCGTCGGCTACGCTGTATGTGTCTTTGATATATATGAAGAGGAGAAGAATTTAATAAAGAAAGAATTTTGAAATAACACCTGCTGTATGGACAGACATATTTTACGATCATTGAATAACTTTATGGAGTGCTGGATCACAGTGAATTGTTGACAAGCTATAGGGTCCTTTGATCCTAAGGGGGTTTAGGGGTATTTTACCTCATGATCCGGGGCACCCAAAGAACATTGATAATTGTGACCTGACGTAAGGATTTGGTGCAATCTGTTTCTGCCTTATGCCCCGTTCTTTTTGTATGTTATTCTTTTCACAAATGCGCCTGCGCAGACGCCCGCGCATGCGCATTTCTCGCGAGAAATGCGCATGTGCGGGCGTCTGCGCATGCGCATTTGTGAAAAGAAGTTGTCGTCAACCAGGAAGAGGGAGCCCCGGGACGCAGCGCTGCAGGTAAGGCATTTTATTTTATTTTTTTATCATAGTTTACCTTATTTTAAAAGGAGGGCGGGCGGGAGGCGGGCGGCAGGCAGCTCTGCTTCGCCCTGGCATGTGCGTAGGGCTGCCTGCTACCCTACTTCGTAAACCACGAAGCAGGCAGCGCTATGTACACTCCATGGGCGAAGCGGAGTACTACATCCGGGGTTATGTATAAGTATGTTTTGTGTCGCTGACCCTAGTGCAATAGCTATCTGTCTACCTCTGCGAGATTTTAGTGGATAGGTCAAGGGATTGGGGAGACCCAGTAGGACATAGGCCAGGAAGCGTGGTATCTCAGTCTCGAAGTGCTTATCCACCTCATCCAGCACCTGAGTCCAGTAGGGTTGAACATGTACGCACTCCCACAGTAGATGTACTAGGTTGCCTACTTGGCCACAGCCCCTCCAACACGTCGCTTCTCGGGTATGGTGCATTGCGTGCAAGCCTTCTGGGGTGTAGTACCAGTATGTCACAATCTTCGCGAGTGTCTCCCTGAGTCCCATGTGATATGCAGAATGCCTGGCCCAATAATATATTCCCTCCCATTCTTTGTGGTTGAATGTTCTGCCCAACTCACGTTCCCACCGCTCTCTACTGGGATTGTGATTGTGTGCGTGTATAATCTGCAGTCTTTTGTAAAGGTCAGAAATGAGTTTTTGGTCTGATGTGCGAGTGAGAAGCCATCTTTCGTAAGAGGAGAAGCGTCTGACCGCCCCGGAGCAGACCTGTGGCTGAAGTGCCCAGTGCCTCACCTGAATATATCGAAGTCTCTCCGACTTCGGGATCCTAAATTCCTGCTTCAACTGAGCGAACGAGTTGACCCCATCAGTGCCATAGATGTGGTACAGAAATCGGCAGCCAGCTGACCTCCAGCCCGCGAAAGCTGCTTCATCCATCCCAGGAGTAAAATCAGGGTTATCAGCCAGCAGGGTGAGCGGGGACGGAAAAGTTGTGAGTTTGTGTTTGACATTAGTGGCATCCCACACTTCTAGGGGGACTCGTGTGATATATGAAGCGTATAGATTAGGAGGCCTGTGAGGCTTGCGCAGAAAAGGAATTTCCTGCAAAGGTCGAGCCGCCACTGCCTGATCCTGTAATAGCCAGTGTTTTCCGGATTCCCATCTGCTCCACTCCTCCAGGTACTGCAACTGTGCCGCCTGGAAGTAGAGCTGAAAATCTGGGACACCTAGCCCTCCGTTTTCCAGAGCGAGCATTGCCAATGCTCGTCGCATTGCCAATGCTTGTCGCATTCGCGGTTTCCGACCATTCCAGATAAACTGGGCTAGGTCGAATTGAGTCTGTCGAATCCCCCCGGCAGGCGGCCGCAGAGGTATGGTGCGGAAGAGATAAAGTATCTGAGGTAGAATGGTCATTTTCACCGCTGCCGCTCTTCCTAACCATGACAAGGGGTAGTGTTTCCACCGACCCAGTTCTTGGCAAATCGTCCGGCGCAATATCGCATAATTAGTGTTAACAACTGCAGGGAGAGAGGGAGCCAACTGTATCCCCAGATATGGGACTGTGTCCATCGCCCACTGGATGGGGAGCATGGTCTGCAGGTGGGTCGCGACAAAGATAGGTCTAGGGCCATGGATTTGGCAGTATTCACCTTAAATCCCGCAGCTCGGGCAAAGGCGTCCAACTCTGCTATACACGCCGGCAGTGCGTTCCTTGGTTCAGTAAGCTATATTAATACATCATCTACATATAAGCTAATCGTGTGGGAGTAGCCCCCAAATTTAATCCCCTGTACCTCCGGGTTCTATATAGAGGGCAAAGAGGAGGGGTGATAATGGGCACCCCTGTCTCGTGCCTCTTTTAATATGGAATCATGAGGATGTGTAGCCGTTCACTTGAACCGTTGCTATGGGAAACCTATAGCAATTAAGTATGTACGTGCGGAATCGCTCCCCCATCCCAACTCTACCTAGCACCTGTTCTAAACAGGGCCAGTGCACACGGTTGAATGCTTTTTCAGCATCGATGGCTAGCATCATGAACTCTCCCGGCACTCCGGTAGCTTTCTCGATAAGATGCAAAACTCTTTTAGTGTTATCTGCCGTTTGCCGTTCAGGGATAAACTCTGCTTGGTCTGGGTCAATGAGCTCAGGCATATGGGGGCCAAGACGAGAAGCTAGAATCCCTGTGTATAATTTAAAATCTATGTTGAGGAGGGATATTGGGCGGTACGCTCCGCAACAAGATCTATCCTTCCCGGGTTTGGGTATCACCTTTATAGAGGCCTCCAAAAGATCCCCTGGTATCGCCCCTTGGGCAGCAAAAGAGTTAAACAACCAAGTGAGAATCGGGGCGAGCACGGCGCAGAATGTCTTGTTAAAAATAGCGGAAAAAGCGTCCGGGCCGGGGGCGTTCCCCAGCTTGAGACGAGATATGGCGGCTATGACTTCCTCCGTCTGGATATCCCTGTCCAGGTGGTCAGCTTGGGCCTTAGTCAAGGGTGGCAGAGTAACAGAATCGAGGAAAGCCGTCCCTTCGGAACCGTCCAGCGCGTCCCCCGCGTAAAGGGTGGCGTAAAAGTCTCGGAATGTTTCTGCTATAGCGCCGTCCTCAGACACGCATGTGCCGTCTGCTCGGGTGATCTTCTTGACCCCGTGTTGCTGATGGACTACCCTCAATTCATGAGCGAGGAGGCGTCCACATCTATCCTCCCCTGCATAGTATGCATGCTTCAGCCGTAATGGCGCAAATTCCACCCTGTCCTGATCAAGCACCACTAGCTGGTGGCGCACAGCCTTAAGCTGTCGCCACACCCTCGGGGCTCCCGTTCTGTGGGGCTCCAGCTCTTGGGTCTGTTGTGTGAGTTCATCCCGTTTGCGTCCACGCTCCCTATTGTCAGCTACTAACAGTGCAATGAACTCCCCTGCAACTCCCCTGCAATGAACTGCTTTCAAGGCCACCCATTGTGTGGCAAGTGTGGTATCCGGGTTTGCGTTATGTGAGATGTAGTCATCAATAGCGTGCCGTATGCGGTGAACAATGTCCTTTCGGTGTAGAAGAGTGTCCCTGAGCCGCCAAACCCTAGTCGAACGCGATATGGGCAGAAGGACGAGGGTGGCGAGGACTGGAGCATGGTCCCACAGGGCAGCCACCCCAATCTCAACAGCCGTCGTGAGTGCTCGCACTGATTCAGACGCTAAGAAATGGTCCAACCTTGCGTAGGTCTTGTGTGCATTACAGTAAAATGAGTATTCCCTGGCAAGAGGGTGAAAGCTACGCCAGAGGTCACACAGCCCCAGATCCTGTATGCGTATGATCCCCTCGGTCGATAGTGCCCCTGCGTGGTGAGTGGGTTGGCTGGATCTGTCCTTGTTTTTGTCAAAGACGAGGTTCAGGTCGCCCCTAAGGATGATATTGCGATCAGTCGTGGCAGTGGCGCCTACGAGAGCAGAATGCAAAAATCGTTCTTGGCCTTCATTCGGGGCGTACAGGGAACCAATACTGAATGTCTGTCCTCCCAAGGCGAAGCGATAGGCTAAGAGCCTCCCCTTGATCTCAGCCACCCTGTGTAGGACCTCTCCCCGAAACCTCTGAGCCACCAATATCGCTACCCCAGCAGTCTTAGTAGGGCCAGAAGAGAATAATTGTATGGGAAATTTCCAGGACCTAAGACGGTGGCAGTCCCTCGGCAGAAGGTGTGTTTCCTGTAGAAGGCAGAGGTCTGCTTGGGAGTTTTCTAGACAGGACAGAACTGCTCTGCGCTTCACTGGGTTATTGAGACCCCTTACATTAAGGGTGAGGACCTTAAGTGTGGTGGGAGGCATGTGTGTGATCTGGTGGTAGCTGTTGCGGCAAGAGGTTATCACATGTGGCATTGCTTACGTGCATATCAGGCAGTCGGAGAGGGTGCGTGCGGGCGCCAAGAATCCCTCTAACGCTAAAGTATAAGTGGACGTGGAGCATCGAGATCCCTCCCAAAACAACCCTCAGATAACTCAAACTAAAAAAAAATTCACAACAATAACTAAGAATCAATAGTCCATCACTCGTCAGTGATCGGTGAGAAGGTATCTGGGTATATTCACCAATGGTGAAACGGAAGCCCCCCTCCCGCCAACGATCTGAACATTAGGTAAACAGGCAGCGGCTATTGGACAGTAGTGAAAGTCAGACAGGATCGGAGCTAGATAGCTCTGCGGAGACAGCCTCCAGAGCCGACCTCCGGCCCTCCGTGATTTCTGCAGCCGGGGGTCTCCTGGGGCGAAGCCTGAAGCTCTGTTGGCGCCAGCGGGGTCTGGAGTCCATAGGCCCTGTCTTGGGTGTTTCCCCTCCACTCTCTTCTTCCGGGAGGTCTATGCCCAGCATCGTGCACGCTTCGGACAAGGAGCGTAATTGATACAGTTTGTGGTCTTTGCGGAACACCAACCGGAATGGGTGGCCCCAGCTGTAGGGAACACCGTGCTGCTGGAGGTGCATAGTGACAGGCTTGAAGGTTCACCATTTTTGCAACGTGAGCGCGGATAAGTCCTGATACAGCACTGGTGTCTGGTCACGAAACTTTATGGGATGCATTTGGCGCGCTTTTTGGAGGATAGTTTCTTTTGTGCGGAAGTCCTGGACACATACTAAAATGTCCGATGGAGGAGCCATAGGTGCTCTAGGAGGCCCCACTTTGTGTGCACGATCTATTCGCACCTCCGTCTCTGGTGGTCTGCCCAGAATGTGATTAAAGAGCTCCTGCGTGTAAGCGAAAAGGTCTTTCGAGGCGTCATCCGCTTTTACGCCTCTGATCCTGATATTATGGCGATGGGAGCGGTTTTCCAAGTCTTCAAGGTGGGTTTGGAGGTCTACTTGTTGATCATGGAGCCGGATGATCTCTTGCTGTAGCGCCGAAATCTCTACATCCCTCTCATCGCCCTTGCCTTCCAGATCTGCGACCCGCTCTCCGATGGAGTCCATATCACGCCGGACCTCCTTTATCTCTGATGTGAACTCTTGCTTGAATGTGGGATGTCTTCCCTCAACGCGCCAAACATAGATTCAAGAAATTCCTTAGTAATGGGCTCCGCGCCACCACTCACCACCGCCACTCCTCCAGAGGCACCCGCATCTGTACTGGAGGCCATCTGTCCAGCCGGTGCAAGGACGAAAAAGTCCTTAATCGACCTGTCTTGCTGTTTCTTGGAGGTAGGCATAGCCCACTCCATCTGGGCCCCAGGAATCGCGCTAGGGTCCCGGTGCCGCCGTCTCCACTCTCCCAATCGAGGCTAGTGCCGGCCCAATCCCCCTGCTCAGGGTCAAGGACGCTGGACCTCAAGGGGCCAGAAGGTCATTCAGACCACCTCACTCTCCACCGCCAGTGCACCTAGAGGCGCCCCACCTCGGCGATCAGCTGCTTTGTTGGGGCGGTACCGGGGCGCGCAACACCAGCGTCAACCACCTCTCAGCTTCAGAATGTTAGGTTCAGTTCCCTGCGGCAAAGGATCTCTCCGGTGGAGCTGCGGGTGCCAAGATCCGTCTGCCCCTGTGGAGCCCACCTCTGATCCAGGTCAACAATCCGGGCCAATCAACCGGCCCCGTAGCTGTGTCACCACGGGGCCGTCCCGCTGTGCTGGTGCGCCGCTTCACTCTCAGCCCCCGATCTGTACCTCTCCCAAATCAGTATGGGCCCCTCGCTGCCAAGCCTCTTCTCAAGCGCAGTCTATCACCCTTGCCCGTGCGCCTCTCGCGCTCAGGGGTTATGCGGCTTCAATTTCCTGGGCCACTGCCATTTCCTAAGTGCCAGCTAATCCCGGTGGGGATGAGGCCCAATCTCCTCCCGGTTGGGCGTGCAGCCGCAGTCACCCCTCGCTCCAAACCGTCCAATCCCCCCCCCCCGGAGGGTAGTGCCGCCTCGTGTAAGAATGTCCTCACTTGTGGGGGGGGAAGGGGAAGAGGAAGAAAGGGGGCACAAGGCCCACGCACCGGCTCCGCGGCCGCCATTACCAAGGCCCCAGCTCCGTTGCAGCACACTCTTCAGGTGACGGGCCGCCTGTCACCCCGGCTCCGCACTGGGCTCTCACGGCCATCTCCTCGTCCCGCCAGCAATGACCTCTGCGCCAGCAGGCTTAATACCGCCGCCGGCCGCCGCTGCGAGATCAGGGCCCCGCCTCCAGGCAACTTCAGATCTCGCTCCTCCGTCTGTCGCGCCGGCCTTCAGCGCGTCCGTGCCACGCCAATGCCTCTGTCCCGCTCCGCGCCGTCTGCCTTCTGGGATCCGCCTCAGATGGTTCCCACTGACCTCAGGACTGTTCCAGCTCCTGAAACTGTGCTGTGCACGCCCATAACGGCCCGGAGGCCGGTGCTTTGAGGATCGTCGGCGGGTGCTCGAGAGCAGCACGTCTGCTCACTCCACCATCTTGACTCCGCCCCGTGTGCAGTTTTAAACTGCCATTTCCACTTCACAAAATAAACCTTTTGACAGGCCAAAATCTTCATTACTTAATACATATAAATCACCCTTAGGATAGGCCATGTCCAGTCCAGAGGTCAGGGTGCAATGTATTTAAATAGTGGATACTCACTTTTAAGCTTTAAATGTCCTGGTAGTGAAAAACTCTTACATTTGTTTTTCACTACTACAAGGCCTGTTTCTCTATTAGGGTAACATTGGAGTTATCTTAATACACTGTATATGTGTAATTTCCAAATGGGAAGAGATTACCCCTTCAAGTTTGGTGTCTCTGGCGTCACAATTTAAAATCCTAACTTATGATGAAGTCAGGTTTTAAATTGCTATTCTGAAAATGCAACTTTTAGAAAGCATTTCATATCAACACTGCAGAACTACTCAAAAATATAATGTTGGTGTAGGCGAGGGTTTCAGACTATAAATTAACCTCCAACGTGAACAAGTGAAGTTGCCCCAGTAAGGCATTGCCTTGATTGTTGGCTTTAGTTAAAGTCTGAAGGCTTGCCGTATGTTGAATGAATTATGATGCAAAAGATAATGTATAGTTGATGAATTGCTTATCTATGTATTGTATCTGAATGTTGTTTTTGTTGAATTGTTTCGTGTTATGTTTATTTGATCATTGAAATTTATGCAGAACTCCTTTTCCCACCTTTTGAAAAATATTGCAAAAAATACACTAAAAATCTCAAATAAGTTGGGTTAATAAATAACCTTAATTAAACATTAAAGGCTTTTATTTTATTCAAGCCGTAAAGGAATTAAGGTTCATACTATAAAGGAGGCAGGTATCCCCCTTTATTTATTGATACTTTTAGAAAGTGGGCATTTTTTTTGCCTTAGCCATTTGGTGCCTGCAGCCTGTCTCTGGTCATATGGCTCGGTGTAGTTTGCAGTTGGGCTTTGTGTATTCCTCCTAGACAGCCACACACAATGGGAGCTTAGGTGTGTCTTGATGGGCCATCTCAAGCAGAATTAGAACGAGGAGCTAGACACAGCCTCACTAACACCTGAAGAGGCTGTGACCTGTCCACACACGAAAGGCCTAACAACCCTAAATTGTCACTTCAGCCAGCCAGGAGCTAGGGCAGGAGAAGCAGGGAATTATGTGCACTTCAAAGCCACAGTCTAGAAGCTTTTCCCACATTCCAGAACCAGAGCACCAGTGTATAAATAATGGACCTCTGATCCCACCACTTCAGTACACTTCTGGGCCTGTGGATACTCTGCCAGGAACAAGGACTACTGTGCTGCTGAAGGACTGCCACTCTGCTGGACTGTACTCTGCTGGGCTCCTGCTCTGCTGACCTTCTTTGTGCTGCCTTCTTGCGTAGGTGAGAAGGACTGGACGTGCATCTTTTGTACCCAGGACCCAGAGTGACTCCAAGGGCTTGTTGGCTGTCCTCCTGATTGATAGTCTCAGGGGCATAATAGGCTTCCAACCACCTTGCATTTCCACCTGGACTATACCATCTGTATTTCTACCATGCCAAGTGGGCCACCCCAGTCCTGCACCCTTTAAAGTGTGACTAAAGTGTTTTTGAGCTGAAGTGGTGCATCTTCTCTGCTAATCGACGCACCTACAAGCAGAACCGATACATCACAACTGCTGAGGGTATTTGACCCATTGCAAAGTCTCGATGGCCCAGCACATCTACAGCCCACGTCCTCACATCTCACATCGACGGCAGACTCGACTACTTCGCTAGACTCCTCATTGCAGACTCAAAGCTCCGCAGAACCGAAGCTTCACCAATTGCACGCTAGATCCCTGACTCCAGACTTCGCATCCCAAGCCCCATTGATGGGATCCTCCACGACGACACAACAGGACCTCACTCTGAGGTCTCACTGCATCTCGGAATCGGCGCATCACTTTGGGATGCATGGTGCATCTTCGACACAGATCCACGCAATGCTGCACAACCAGGATTTAAGGTTCTCAGTTCAACTGATCTAACTCGGTCCCTGTAGCTGGCCCACACTGAACTGTTGGCCTAAACTTGTGACTTTATTCCGGTCCGGTGCGACCAGATATCTTCAGTTGGTGCTATGTGCTTTTTGGTGCTATTATCACTAAAAACTTAAAAAATTCAATATATCAGGTTCTACTAATTGGATTTTTCTCGCTTTGGTCGTGCTTTATTTATTACAACTTCCTCTATCATTCTACAACTGTCATGGGCTCCCTTTGTGGTGTGTTTTCACTGCTTTACTGTTTGAAGTGCTGCACAAATACTTTTCACATTGCCTCTAAGTTAAGCTTGACTGCTCAGTGCATAGCTACCAAGGGGGTGAGCACAGGTTACTTTGGGGTTTGCTTGTGCCTTATCAGGATAAGGTACAGTCAAACCCCAAAGTCAGAACTAGGTTTGTGGTTGCTGCTTGACCAGGGCTTACACTCCAGTCAAAAAGCAACCCATTTGTTTACAAGGTGGAAGAAAGACTACACAGCCTTGGTATTCAGCACTCAGCATTGAATAGCACTGGCCGAAGGCTTCTGAGCAAAACTTTGGGCCCTCACTAAATCTTTGACAAATGTACCCTCTATGCTCTCTCCCAAAGGTTACCAAGGAGGTTCTTTATTTAAATTCCAACTACAGGTGAAACACATTCATCAGTCCCACTCTCTTTACATTTCTGTGCGCTTTAATACTAGCAGTCTGGGTACAGGGCAGGAGGATTCCTCATTTGAATAGCATCCAATGGCAGCTGGTGACGAGGGGGGGTGTAAAATATCTCCAAATATTGCCTGAAGAATATATAGCTTCTGAGTTAAGTCTTTACAGTGTATTTTGTGGTAATTCTACACACCGCCTGACAATTTCGTAACAATAGGGCAATAAAATTGCATTTTACAGAACAAATGAGCTAAGCAGCCAGCAGTTTCAGGGGCAATCTTTTAGGAGCCCCCTTGCACTATCCAAATACCTTAGATCTTGTCAAATTAATCATGAGCCTAATTGTTCTACAGCAGCAAATCATATTGGTATATGCCAATCAGAACAAATGTGTTGCAGGCAGAATAAAGGCTAATATTTGTGCGACATTAGAAACAGTACTTATCTGATACAGTATTCCCTTTATTGTTTCTGCACTAGTAAGTAATGAAACTCATGTGCCTACAAACTCTATACTGATGCTTTCATAATGAAGTGTGCTGTCATAATCCATATTGTGAGGTTCTAGTAGCCTAGCTCACATCTGAGCTGCATTGGTAGAACTGTGTTTAGGTCCCTTTGAGAAAATGGGATGAGTGAGGTGCATTGACAAGCTTTGGCCTTTGTGCTGACATAGCCGAAGGAGATGGTGGAGATTTATGTGGCTGGCCAGTGGTTTCTTTGTTGAGATCAAGGTACAGCAATAGACCAGAATGAGCTACACTTGTAGATCTGTGGTGGCCGGGCGTAAGTTACTAGCGATAAGGGTTAGAAGATGAGGCCTGTCAGCCAAAGCTGCCAATTGTGAACTTTTGAGTCAGGTTTGAGTCTCGGCCTCGGTTCAACATCCTGGGATTCTGGTTAAAGCACTTAGGACCTGGTTTAGACCTTGGTGAGACTTCTGTTGTCTCTCCGTGGCAGCGTTTACAAGTACTCCATCGAGCTGACGGATTTCTGCCTGCTACATTTAGATGTGGGCTGGCTGATCCTCGGTCCATGTTCACAGATTATTTTCTGTCGCACAAGCGGCTCACCGCTGTCATCTCATCGGACTCTTCTGTTGGCTAACATTACTCCGTCACCGTCAGGGTGGCAGGATTGCGCCGTGCTTATGTAGAGTTCGCATTTTGCTGGCATAATTCTAGTGGTGGATTGTTGATGGAGAGATTCAGTTGTGGGACACGTTCAACATTGTACTATTCCTGTGACTTTTGGATGGATGCCAGCATCACACACCTGATGAGTTTTGGATATTTTTTTCACCTGCATACCACACCATACAAGGCACTCCATTTCAGACCACGGGCATATCAGCAACAAGTAGCGATAATAATCGCTAAGCTCGCTTAGCGCATTTTAACTTAACGCCAGCTATCGCTGGATTTTATCACAGAGATAGCGCGCTATCAGCAATTCTTATCTTCAATGCAATAGGAAATCCAGCGATAGCGGCGAAAGTGTGCGATTATCACTGGAAACCCGGCGATACCAGCACAGCGATAGTCAGATCCTTGTTGATAGGGCAGGATGGACTCATCCCTACAATCCACCTCCCATTGGATATAATGGGTAAGTCAGATTGAAAGCAGGCGTAAACAAAGCAGCGATAAGTGCGGTTAGCGCTATTATTATCGTCTCTATGCGGGTTTGCGGCCAGATTGCTGATAGGAGTAAGTTGTGTTAGCAACATGTATCACGTTATTTTAGTGAGGAATGCCTACTATGCATCTCATTAGCGTTGAGATGCTGGGCGTTAAGGAAACAGGCGCTGAGGCATGGATTCACGCGATAGCGTGACCTTGTTGATCATGCGATAAAATTATCGCTGCTTTTCACACGAAAACAGACGCTAAAGCGGCGACAATTTTATCGCGGCGCCTTGATGATATGCCCCCATGTTCCTTTACCATTCAACTGCAGCAGAATATTGTCCATGAGAACTTTTTTAGTGCAGTCGGGTTATTTTTTGTTTTTTTTGTTTCTTGATATGTGTATTTTTGTTTGTTTTATATTGAGAAAAGTTCATGACAGAATTATCTCAATTATAAATAAAATTATTTATTTCTGCAAAGTTTGTACAAACATTATTATACATTTAAAGATCATAGATTATCAAAACTAACGAGGATGAAAATGGAAACACATATTCTTACTTACATATGTAACACAAAATAGAAAATATTTTTTAAAGTTTATATTTGTAAAGTGCAAACATTTACACCAGAAAGCCAATAGAAATGTTTATTTGTTAATACAGGTGTGTTTATTTCAAGTTAATCAGTGAAAAAATAAACACATATGCATTACATATTAAATAAAGAAAATACAAAAAAATAATTAAATACAGCAAATGCACCAGACAGGGGAAATGTTACTTAAATAATTAAAAACTATGATTTAAGTTCAGAACTACCTTTGATTTTACTTTTAGTTTTTTCTAAAGCGCTTTACCTTGTCCAGTGCAATTACTGAATTATGTTATATTTAAATTGTTTAAAAAAATGTGTAATGCACATGTTCATAATTTGATAGTATTCTAACATAATTCAACACACCTGTATGTTCATTGCCAAATTTTGTATAAGTGTCCATTATCATGATGGTTGCTTGCACCAAATTTGAAAAACAAAAAAAGAAAGATAATTACAGGTGTGTTATTTTCATTTTACTAAAAAACAATTGCTTGTTAGAGAAATTTAACATGTCCAGCGCAAATGTTAACAGATAATTCAATATAAAACATGTAAAAAAGTAACTTACCTTCGATTCCAGTGATGATGGGGTTGATTTGCTTTGTGGTCAAGTTGCAGCAGCAAAGGTAGTACTTGGGCGATCGGGTTCATGAGGGGGAAAAAAAATAAGGTACATTTCTACCTTATCTCCCTTCGAAACTGCCAACTCAGTTGTGGAGGTTTATCCGCCACAGTTAAGTCGACGGGAAGGCACACTGTGATTTCCCCAGGAGAAATATCGATTATACTCTCTCCGACATTCGCTTTTGCCTTTGAACCCGTCAATGCCGGAATAAACATGATTGTGGAGGCAGCGGTACTCGAATGGACTATTGTCTATAGATCCACCAGCTTCGAATTGAGCGGGCTGTGTGCCTAGTAGCCGGACAGTGAATCCTACAAAGAAGTTCCGTGAACATCTAAATCAGGCCCTTAATCTCCGCATACCTAAAAAAATGTAATGCAATCTGGTACTGATGGAAAGCACTCTAATGCTCTTGGTGAAGTTAGGGGACAAAAGGGGGTTGCTGAGAGGTTGAACGATATACAAGGTGTCACCCATACATGCATTGAGAGAATGTGCAATGCAAAGGTAAATTACTGTTATAATTACTCCTTGTTTGGGTGCTCCATAAAAAGGATGGTAGGTCTCACCAAGTAAAGTGGCATGCTTCATCATCAGGCTCCTCGTCAACCTAGTTCCAAAAGGTAGACACATTGGGCTCTTCAAGGAGTCTGAAAGTTTGTATGCTTTCCTATATGTGGAGAACTTGGACCTATTATGATAAAAAGATTGTAAGTGATGAAGGTTTTTTATTTTTTTCTCATTTAGGAGGTTGGTAAAAAAAGTTTGTATCACTAACTATCCCTTAAGTATTTTTCCCTTAATAGACACAGAGAGCTCTGTGAAGCTACCTGTATTAGATGGGAGTGCTTGCAAGAAGGAGGAGTCCTGTTATGCTAATTGTAGATGTAGCAGTGCAGTCTCCATAGCTGGCACTGTAGCGATAGGTTGTGTTGGAGAGGTTCAAGAATTCCTGACTGGACTCTAGGCTCTTGGGGTGCATGAGTATAGGTTCCACGAAAGGAGCCATATTGAGATCACCAGAGACTAAAGCTTCACATTGACGTGTATGCTGCTTGACAGTGCATGTGAGGTTTGCTTAGGTTCTTGGATGGAAATTCACATTCCATGCCAATTCAGTCTCAGGCCTCTCTGGACAGATAATGAAACACGTTTTTCAAATATAATGGAATGTATATATTAGCAGGAAATATTTGACTTACAACCAGGATACAAGTGAAGTGAGAAGCATCTGGTGTAAACTGACGTGTGTATGAGCAGACACATTAAGGAACTTAAATCCTGCTGCACCTTAAATGAAAGGCTCAATACACTTGTAACCTTAGCCATCACCTCAACAGAATTTATGTCATCAGGACACTGTGAGTGGGGTTCATAAAATAATACAGCAAAACAAAAGCTTGGCATATTTCTAAAGCAATTTAAAATGGTGTTTTCAAACAAAAGGGTGCATTTTGAAGATGGGAGTAATGACATGGGCTCCCTGACATACAATGAAATGCAAGTATAAAATACTCATATTGTGACTGGCAGTGAAGACTTGGCCAGTTTGGCCATTTACTTTTTATTTTTTGCTAAGTTGCTACAGAGATCTGTCTGAAGCCAGACCTGGCAGGTCCTTAGTGACAAATTTTAACTGGGTCTACTACACCCCCCCAAAAAAAAAATCATTGCCTATATTTCCAACTTCCACCTTCCAGTGGATTCCACCTCCGAGACAAGGAAGCCTCAGTATACCCTGCTGAAACAAAGCCCTGTGCACCCTGTGTATGAGAAAGTGGATTATTAGTTGGGTGGATGGAAGTCCTTTATAAATAATGATGTCACTATTCTTGTTAGGTTCAGTAATGGTTTCAATAACTTCGACCTGAACTCAGCCCCTGGTAGCTCTGCACAGAGCCAACAGACCAAATTTAGGAAAATGTGCAAAGTATTATTTAGAAGAACTAAAAACAGTTACAAAGTTGAAATAAAAACATTTAAAAAATCCGAATCCTATATAAAAATAGAAAGTATTTTGTTGAGCACAATGACACCAAAAGAACATAAATGCAATAAGGGGAACAGGAGATATGAATTTTTTACGTTTTAAATAAAAATAGCTACTGAAAGTGCACAACACAACCACGGGTAACTGGTCATGCTAGACCGGGTCAAAATCAAAAGTTATGGCTGACTATGATGGAGTGAGTGTCAGATAAAACAATCAGTTGGGTCGCGAACAAAGAAATCCCTTCTGAAGTAGAAATACTTCTGGATAAAATTTGGTCAATGAAGATTAATTGGCAGGACAAATTCCAAGCTGGATCCAAGTCTGAGTTCAGTGACAGGGGGTTGCTTAAGAGCAGGGTCCTTGTGCACTCATCAACAAAGGTGGGAAAGCTCGGAGCAGGCGAAGTTTGCCTATCATGCCCAGGAAGGCCTCCATGTACATCAGCTTTGGCTCAGTATCCTCCTCGATGAGGTTCTCTAAGTTTAGACTTATAAACCTTCAGAAAGTCACATCTCCTTCAATGGGAGCAAGTTGGGTCTAAGCGTAGATTCAACATTGATGGCTTTGGCTCAACACAGGTTCCAGTCTTTCACAGGTCCTTCAGAGAAAAAGTCCCATTGTTTGCAGTGTGGGCTGGAGGAGTACAGTCTAACACTAGCCAAAGGATTCAGGACTTCAGGAACAGCACTTGGTGGACAGACCTCACTCAGCAGAAGCCACTAGCAGGGTCCAGGGCAGGTCCAGTTGAAAGTGGTCTTCTGGGCTCTTCAGAAATGTAGGCTTTTTGCATCTTTTGTGTCCCTGTAGACTAACAGGGGGTCAGCCAAATGACCCTTGGGTCCAGGAAACAAATGGGAACCTGTCAGTTGTTATGATTATCTTCACAGGTCAAACAGCAGTTGCAGCCCTTCTCCTGTTTTCCACAGGTCCAGCAGTGTTCTGAAGAAGGTAAGGTGCCAACTGGTTACCACTTTTATGCCTGGCACTAGCCTGTGGGTGCGGTGACTCCTGGGCCATCCCCAACCAATAGGGGAAAAGTTCCCAGGGATTAACCTACTCACTTTTGTAGCGCCTCCTGTGTGTTTCACTGTAACCTCTGCCAGAGTGCACTTCTCTACATAAAAACAAGATTGCAGAACATTTCCTCTCTTGTGCAGCGCTCCTGTGCCCAGTCTAGAGGTGTGAACAGGGAAATGAGCAAACCTTCCCCTGTGGGCAACCAAAACCATTTCTGGGGGCAGCTCCTTTGCCACTGGGAGTTGTGCCTGGCTAGTGGGATAATATCGTGGGCATGCCCAAGTGTGAGCTACATCTGCCAGTGACAGTGCAAGATCCTTTGAAGTTAATTATGTTCTTGTCCTTCTTGGCCAACCCCTTTCCCTTTGTCCCAGCTTTGGGAGCCACTTCTCACCTAGTCCAGGAGCATATTCAGCGTGGGTGTCAGTGAACACTTACTGAATGGCATTATTGGCTCAGACAGGAAAAAGACAACTTTCTAGCAGTGTAAGTTTCAAATTAATTATATAAAATCCATCTGACTTGACCATTAAGTTGAATTTTAAATTACTATTAAAGTGAGTCCTTAGATATTTTTTCTAGCTACTCCCAAACTGAAGCTATGCATTATGAGGTGCTAGAATGTAACCCAATGCTTCCCAATGGGAGAGCCAGTCTTACCACAGTGAAAAATTACTTTTAAGTTTTTTCGCTGCCAGGATATGTGAGACGTAAAACATACATGTCCTACTTTTTAAATAGCATGCCTCCTGCCCAGAGGCATTGAGGACCTACTTTTGCGGTGACTTATAAGTATCAAAATGGAAGGTTTTACCTGGCAAAAGGTTTCTTTTGTCAGGTTAAATTAGCAGTTATAAAACTGCACACTCAGGCTGCAGGGGCAAGCCTGAATACATGTTCTGAAGTCCACTAATGACATGTAACTTACCTGCCCTTGGTATACACTTTTGCACTATCTACTAGGGTCCTATAGGTAAGTTAAATGTGCCAGTCAGGAGTTTTGCCAATGTTGCATGTTTAAGGGTATCGGAGCATTTGAACTGGGGCCGGCTTAACAGTGCCCCAGTTTGCAGAGTAAAAAACCATGTCAGTAGACACCTCAAGACATATAGTTTCACAGAGCGGTTTCACTTGCACTTGGTAAAGAGAACCTACGTGGTTGGTTTGACTTTGTAATCCTTTTTGACTTATCCGGTATATAGATGCTGAAAACTGCTGCCATTACTCGGCACCTACAACTTACAGTAAATGATTGAAACTGCACCAACTTTCTAGCTGACCTGCTCATTCTTGACAAACAAGGCATGATAGGAAATTGCATGAGCTAACAGTTCAGGTGGCTGCGGGCCCTCAATAATAGTGTATGATGTAAAAGGATACTTGTGAGTATGCCAAACAGATTAATATGCTTGTGAAAAGCTTCCATTGCAGTGGAGAATGTAGAGTCTGAGCAAATTAAGTAATGAGTCCATTATGGTAGCCGAGAGAGAATGATAGGAAGTATTTGTGCAACACTTCAAACAGTAAAACATCAAACAAAAAGGATCCAACAACAAGTTAGGAAAATAGAACTTTCTTGAATAAATAAAACAAGACCAAAACAACATAAATACAATCATATTAACTGGAGATATGTATTTTTAAGGATTTTAGTGAATATAGTGCCACAAAGCACCAGAACTGGATATCTGGTTGTGCTGGACCTTGACAGGCTGACTGTCATGGAGCGATGGCCAGCTACAGGGAACCAGTTAGGCACACTAAATAAAGTACCTTAACTCCTGGTTTGTGTAGCATTTCAAGGATCTGCGTTGAAGATGCATCACGCAGCCAAAGCGATGTGTTTGTTCCAAGACGCGGCGACGCTGAGATGCAAGGGTCTGTATCATGGTTGAGGATCCTGTCGATGGAGCTTGCGATGCAAAGTTCTGCATTGAGGATAAGGGGCTGTCGGGGTCTTGCATCAGTTTTGAAGAGCTGCAAGGCTATGCTGCAGAGTCCGGTGTTGTTGTCAAGGCTTCTGTTGATTAGAGATGTTAGGGCCAGAGCCAAAGATGCGTTGCACAGTGGTGGTCGCCGTGAGTTACTGTGAAGAGGTGGGTCTTTATGGGTCCGATCCATGCAGCAGCTGGGATGCGTCGGTTCTGCTTGGGGTAGACCCATGCAGCAGAGGAGATGCGTCGGTTCCGCTGGATCCACAGAAGATGGCAGAGCAACTTGAGCCCTATTCCAAGGGTCCTGGACTGGGGTGGCACGACTTGGCAGGGTAGACTTACAGATGGCAGAGTTGAGGTGCAGGTGCAAGGTTGCTGGAAGCCTGTTGTGTCCCTGAGGCTTCAGATCAGAAGGCCTGAAAACTAACCTTTGGAGTCACTCTGAGTAATAGTTTCATGAGAGGAATGTCCAGTCCTTCTCACCCAGGGAAGAGGTCAGCAGGCTGCAAGTCTTCACAGCACGGCAGCAGTTTCTTCAGAGGAGTAGTTCAACAAGGTGGCAGTCCTTGTAGCAGCACAGTAGTCCTTCTTCCTGGCAGAGTATCCACAGGTCAAGAAGTGTACTGAAGTGGCGTGTCCTGAGGTCCAGTATATGTATCCAGCTGTGCCTTTGAAGTGGGGAGAAGCTTCTAGAGGCATGTCTTTGATGTGCACAGGTGCCCTACCATCCTGGCTCCAGACTAACTACAGGGAGTATTCAGCCCTTTGTGTAGAGACAGCACAGCCTATTCAAGTGTAATTGGGTTGGGTCTAGCTCCAACTTCCCATCCTGCCAGGGACGGCCCTTTCAATCACACTTAAGCTCTCTATTGTGTGTGGCTGTATAGGAGGAATACACAAAGCCCAACTGTCAACTACACCTAGACATATGACCCAGAAACAGGCTGCAGGCACCAATAGGCTAAGGCAACTTTCTATAAGAGGCATTTCCAGAATTATCATTTAAAATCCGACTTCACCATAAAGAAGGGTTTTAAATTGCTATTCCAGAGACACCAAACATGAAGGGTTACCTATTTGGAAATTACACCTATAAAAAGTAATAAGATAATTTCAATGATGACCTTGCAGTAGTGAAAAATTAATTTAAGAGTTTTTCACGAAAAAGACATGTAAAACTTAAAGTACATATCCAACTTTTGCAATACACTGCATCCTCCCCTTGAGACTGTCCAGAGCCTACCTTAGGGGTGACTTATATGTATTAAAAAGGAAAGTTTGTGCTTATTTTGCCATATCAAAATGGCAGTTTAAAACTGAACACACCGGCTGCAAAGGCAGCCCTGAGACATGTTTAAAAAGCTCCGTAAGTGGGTGGCACAATCAGAAATGCAGACCCACTAGTAGCATTTAATTTACAGGCATAGGTAGTGCCACTTTAATAGGGACTTAGAAGTAATTTCAATATGCTGATAGGGTATAAACCAACTCAACATGTTTTAGGGAGAAAGCACAACCCTACAGAACTGGTTAGCAGTAGTAAAGCGAGCAGAGTCCTAAGAGTCCTAAACTCTTTTGCTGATCCAAGCAATTGTGATTAAGAATTATAGCACTTCAAATATCCCCTGCCTTGTAAGACTGTTTAATGCTAGTTAATACATTTGTGACATTGATGTGTAGTTTAGTTTAGCTGGTCTGTTCATCTTAAAGAGACTAATTCAGAGATTGGTAATTGACAATCTGTGTATTGAGACCAGGTCGGGCATGAGCCAGGTCATCGTCAGTCAGTCTCAGGCTATTGGTGGCAGCAACTGCATTGGAAATCCTAACAAGTGGGGCCAGGAAAAAACATATCTCCCACAGACTGGGAACAACCTCAATGCTCATCAATGACAATGATGTGGCATTTTCAGTACAAACCTGATTTAGGGGTTGGTAAACAAATAAAAATGCTGACAAGTCCATCAAGCCTCCATGACATCGTGGCTAGCTACACATGATATTGTATCTTTGGGTGCTCTAAGTATGTGTACAATATGCTGTCATAAGAATTATGTACCTCCATGTTTATAGGAACCAGATCACTCATGCGTTCTTGAATTGACTCCTTGAAGTTCTATATAACCACTGTAGTCTACTACTTGTTAGCACACAACTTCTCTTTCTCTTGGGATCATACCCCACCAAATAAAGAGAGCATTGGAGTATAGTATTCTGGTTGCATGCATATATGTATGCATGAATGTATGTATAAATAAATATGTATAAGTATAGGTATGTATGTATGCATAAGTCATGAGAAACCCGCGAGGTGACTGGCTCATGGAGAAAATGTCTCCAGTGAGAACCAGCTCTCCACAAAAAATGTTTGGCCAATTTTGCTCCTGCAAAATTCGCAACTATAAGCACATTTTGGATAATGTGAAATTTGCACATATTAGGGCACATTTTCACTGCCAGAGCTGAAAAATATATGGCTAGTAAACGGAATTTATTTATAGCAACACTAAAGATAAAGGCACATTCATACTTTAATTAGTGCAGTGCAAAGGTCAAATTTCCGTTTATTACAATAGTAGAGCAAAATGAATTTGAGAATAACACTTTACTAGATTGCATGCTATATTTTTACGCATGGAAGCTACTCTCCTAATAGCATTGAGTTGTAAACAAAATAAGACAAATTTAACCTCTTGCATCCTGGTTCTGGTTCAACACCTTTTATTGAAACAAATACACATGAAAAAATGCAAGGGCATAAATCATATATTCAGTTGTGCAGATTATAATATGCTCTTTGTTGCCATAGATCAGGGAGAGGAGGGAGTCTTGATCCATTTAAGGCTTCGCCTCTCTTGAGTTATGGCACCTCTCCACTCTTAACAATAGCAATAATATAGTATTACGCTCCGTACGCCTTTGTAGATAGTATATATACACACATACAGAGTAAAAAATCATAATGCTACATAAAATGTAAAACATAGGTTATACCAGCTGATATGTCCCCTTGTTCCACCCAGCTTCAGTTTATTCTAAGACAACATATGCCAGTAAATATCTACTTAGCAGAGGGGAATCACACAGCTGAAGCCACAGTCATGACCTTGATAAAGCCGGATTCTTATCTTTCTTACCATCACCAAGAATCCTCTCAGGTCGCCAGGATATTTCTATCTGCTAAATAGTGTAAAGGGGAGGAAATCCAATTTTAGCACATAATCAAATGAATCAAATGGTTGAACTCTAAAGGACCACTGACTCAGAATTTCAAATTTTAGGGGTTTATTACAAAGCCAAAAATAATTGCACTTACAAGCACCTCATCACGAGGTTAAGAAAATAATTGGGCACTAGTACAAAAAATATCAGCAGGAGGCTCATCCGACTCAGAATAAGAAGAATAGTCAGCTCCAGAAGCATTAGGCAACCAATAACTGTTCCAATCTCTATATTAGAAGCCATCAACCTAAAAAGGAAAATCAATTAGTCTATCCCTACTCTATTTCTAAGGGGACTTCCCTACTTAGCATTTTCCCCTGGCAAGAGAGTAAAAGGTGTCAGAAGTGAAGACTTCCGTAGAAGTACACTCACTTTGCTCAGTACAGAGCTCGTTCTAAGATGCTCCTTCTAGCCCCCCATCTAATCCTCAACTGCCAACCCATGGGGCACTGTCCCTAATTCAAAATCCCAAAATCGTAGAACACGCCCTCCATCACACCTCTTCATCTAGGTCTTCCTCCTGTTACTTTTCCACTGAAACTTGTACTCCATCCAAAGAAGGTTAGCTTGACCTTGGGTCCCAGGCACCTTCTCCGCTGAAAGTATCATCCCTGCATTCCAGTATACTCCCGTTTTGGCTTCTCCTACCATCCTAACTCCTAAAACAAATAATTAGTCTTCCTAACGAACTAGGTGTCCTTGCACCTACAACAGAAACATGGGAACGAGAAACTTTCCACTTCTCCGAGATCTGCTGACTCTCACAAACCCTCAGAGCCATTTTCAAGGGAAACAGTTTCGGCCTACAATATTCAGATAACATAAGAAACGAATAGGCCTTTCTCTTAAACGTATATGCGATCAGGCCTTTACACAGTTTAAGCACACATTTCTAAAATCATTCTATAAGCATTGATATTCATTAAAATGCATACATGAATTAACAAATATACGCGTGCAGACTTTAATATGGTGCACGTTTAAATCCTAACACATCCCATTATACGTTAACTAATCCACTATGCATTATCTAACAAACATTTTCGAATAAACATTACATTAGACTTCATAAATGACTTAATTACATTTCTAGTCACCCCGATATATGCTGCGTTTAGTACTACATTTCTAAGCCACACGTTAATAAAATCCCACTAAATATATGGGTGCGGGCTGCCAGTGATTATGATGCAGCCCGACAAATTCAGAATAACATGCCGCTCTATCAACCTCTAGGTCTCAAACTGTACACCCACCAAATGCAAACTTACATTTAAACATAAGTCTAAGAAGTGCAGGCATACCTTATGGTCCTTGCCCTGTGCTGCACAGAAACATTTGCATAACATATGCAGATGAGGGCAGTTTCCCGAAACAAGGACAATTCCTGTAATCGATACTGCATCACTAGCAGGAATCAATTCTGTTTGAGGCATTTCGGTCGAACGCTTAAACATGACCCAGAATGTACTCTATGGTGCATCGGAATTCAATGAGTGAAAGTGAGCGGACTCTCATTTCTGGTATTTTATCACTTGAAGCTGGCTTTGCATGCTAAGCACAGTAACTCGTGGTGTTGTCTTTTACTCTTTGAAATGATCACCTCATTTAGATCGAATTGATCTGTCTTGAGAAAAGGCGAAATGTGTTATCCGATAGAGCTTGGTATCTACGAGCTCACGTGAAATGACTCTCAGCAGTGAGAAGTGCTGGAAAGAAACTCTGACGTCAGAGGAATGTAGGAAGGCTGGGGACCTCTGCACGGACATCTTTCTATTTTTATTAAGCCGTGTGACCTTGCAACATGGATGTGAAGATTAAAAAGGGCCTAGTTATGTTAATCAGGTCACATGGTTTTAGTATAGTTCAGGTTTGCCTATCTCCAGGTGCCCCCACAGCCCCCTTACGAGGTCCACGGTAAATGGACAAATAATTCCAGCCCTCGGAGTCAACGTTGCAATTTTCTGAGGGGAAAAAATACCATTATGAGATCTACACTGAGGGTTCACTAAGAAATGGGGCATAACCAAGGGAGTTGAATTTACCTCATCCAAATCGCCGCCGGTTATTCTTTATTCACATTCCCACTTTGAGCCGGTGGAATTCCTAGGGGGACACACTATGGGGCAGATTTACAAGCCCATTCTGCCACTTTTGCGTCATTTTTCCCATGTTAAAAATGATGCAAATGTGGCGCAAGGGGCTTGTAAATCTGCCCCTATGGGTCTGGGGTGTAGTCCATTGTTTAGGGTCTGCTTGGACCTCATATTACAGGGATTAGGTATTGTCTTTTTTTTGTCTTGTTTGGCGATTATCCTGGTGGTGTTAGTAGGTTCATGGGACACTGGGGCGCAGTGTGATATGCCCACTCCCTGGCTGTGATGCTATCTTTCTCTCTGGGTACTGACGCGCAATGCTACGCAGTCATACGAGAGGGGGCAGAACTGTCTGTGACATAGCCTGTGTGCCTGGTTGAACAATCGCCACGCTGATGGGTACTTCATGAGACAAGGAAGTTGGGCACGTGCAATGTTTGAGAAGCCAATAGTAGAATGAGATGGGATTTTCTGATCCATGTCCATTTCCAAGATGGCGTTCTTCCCATTACACTAGACAGGTTTTTTCCCCCAACCCAAGATTGTTGCTGCTTATCAAGGTTGTTCCTTTTTGTCCTGTTTTTTTATATGTATATTCGGACCTATGTGTTTTTTACAAAGTGGATCGCAGGCAATTCTGTGTATGTGTATACCAATGTGTTATTCACCACCTTATCAATATCTAAGCATCCTTTCATTTTTGCCCCTTTTTTGCCTTTTCAGCAATTCCATTCATGCTCTTTGGTCCCATCCCTCTTTTCACCCTACCTTTTGCTCGCTCCAGGTGTGCGTTTTAGTGTGTCTTCTGTGACCTTCTGTGATATTGTCTTTCAATCGTGGCCTAAATTGCTCCTAAATTCGTTACTCTGGGTGTTTTATGCCTCTTGCTTTTTACTCCAGCTTTCTGTTGTTCTTTCATTGACTGGGGCAGTGAGTGGGAAAGGAGCAACTGTTGCATCCAGTTTTTGAGAGGTGGTTGAGGTGTGCTGTGACTGTTGTTAGCTTTTGCATATCTGTTCTTCAGGTTAGCCTAGAGCTCAAATAACCATAGTGTGGCCTGATAATTTCTCTATATATGCGAAAAACTGAGCTCTTTGACTTGACTTGGGTAGGGTACTGTTATAATACTTGTGGCAGCTTTGGGCATCATTCTCCCTGGCCCCTCGTTGGTGGTTTTCTTTTACCCTCTACTCGTTTTCCCTCTGTGTTTCCCAGAAAACTTGCTCAGGTTCTCCCATCTCTGCTGCTGTAATCTGATTTCGTAATAATTGTCTGCCAGATATAAGTAATAAACTGTTCACCATCCAGCTGAAGGAAAAATTGCAGAATTTCAGTGAGAGTTTCTGCATGACCAACCTCATATTCAGTAGTAAACTTGTAAAAAGTGACATTACAGGCACAATCAACATACAAAGTGATTTTGTAGTTTCACGTTCCAGTCTTGCCTTATTGTGCTTTTCTTAACTTGTAATATGTGGCTGTGTGTGGCCTGAAAAATGCTTTTTGTGAGCTGCCCTGAAGGATAATTTGTAGCACCAATGTGACAGGTAACTGGGACATTTGAAATATGTTTGCTGAAGGAAAAATAAACATAGACGAGGTTCTAGATGGGGAATTTATTGTTCTTCTGGAACATTCTACCAAGTACAGAGGAAGTACAGGAGTCATATATAAACCGTTAGCTCCTTTTTTGGGTGAATTGAGTCCGGTATCTCGTGAAAGCAGCTGTCGATGATGGTATTGAAAATGGTTCACAAGTAGACACATTTTCAGAAACCTATTGATAATTAATTGATCATTTTGAATAGAAAAGTCTTACTGGGTTATGCTTAGCTACTATACAATGTTGCAGTATTCATTATATGTCCCTACACATCGTATGAAGGAGTCAAGGAGATTGATAAATTTGCCCCTAACTTAGTAAGCCCGGGTGGTGAACTCCACTCTGTTGGCAGAGTTTTCTGCACTCTGCGGAGCACCGGGAGTTCCAAAAAGCTCTGCTTTGAGTAGTGCAGTGGAGTTTTTTCCTCGCTCGCGCTCTCCAACGTCAAGTCGGCTTACTACTTAGTTTGACACTAGTAAAAGCTTTTTTCCAGATCCAGAGGTAAAAGACATGCTGATCCTGCCCTAACTTTCCAATGAAACTCACTGCCATTAAATCAGGGGCATAACACAGGCCCCCTGCAGACCCCCCCCCAAGGGGCTCTCTCGGCACTGCACTCTGGCCAGAGAGCTCCTGATTGAGCCCGTAGGGGGCCCCTCTACGTACCGTGCAGGGAGGCCCCCTCACTTTTCGTTACGCCAGTGCATTAAATATATGGGGGCAGATTTATGAGCCCCTTGCGCCACTTTTGCGTCACTTTTAACATGGTAAAAGTGACGCAAAAGTGGCGCAGGGGCTCATAAATCTGCCCCATGATTTAAAGGGTTGCCGCTATGAGCTTACCAATATTACATTCGAAAATATGTCTGAAAATCGAATTTGCATTGACCGAAAAGGCCGGTGGGGAGTTGTATGCAGTCTGCGCCTGTGGCTAATAGGTATTTGTAAAAACTATTAGAAGTCTGTTAAGTGTCACCGGTTTCAAACTGTACTCCAGGGAGGTTATCAGCATTCATGTACCTACTTAGAGACCATTGGAAGCTGACAGCCCCTGGTGCAACAGAGTTTTGTAATATTTATGGCAATTATTGCAGGGTCTATCATACCTTTTGGACTGTAAACCTCACAAGCTCCACTGAACATCCCGTCTATTTTAGTATAGCATTGACCTTCAAACCGCGTGGTACAAGTGTAGAATTTTACAGGCTGTTGGTCAGGAACAAAATCAAGAGGTGTTGACACTCCCTCCTGCTTATGTTTTACTGCTGTTTCTTAAACTATTGAAATTTCAAATAATGTGTCAGAAAATGTCACCGATGCATGCGTTCGAAAGCACTAAAGAGCTAAATGTGTCCTGTGAAACATCCCCCTGCACCCCCCACCCCCACCAAGTCTTAAAAAGCTCACATCGTTCACGTGAAATAGGTGAACCAGGAAAAGACAGCTTGAGGGAAGAAGTGAGACTATTACAGCTCACAGCGCCAAGTGCGACCAGCAGCAGAGCCCAGATCAGCAGCTGACAGACAATTCACACCCAAGCTGTTCTACCGTGTGCATTTAGTACAGCACTCAGACTGAAACTGGCGCAATACCAGCCATTTAACAACTCACCTCCTCTTAGCAGCAGAGAAAAGCGATAAAAATGAACCATAAGTAGACCACGGAAAAAAGTAAGCATTGGCTAAGTCAAGACAGGTGATTTTTCCAAAATGTACAGAAACCCTTTTATATTTTACAGCACATCACAGGAAAATGTGATTCTTATTCACACAAGTAAAAGACACTAATGGCTTTGAATTACTGCTTCATAAAGACATAGTTGGAACACGCAAAGATGACTAAACAGTAATAGAAATAAAAAGTATTGGCAAAGTAAAACTTTGACCTACCGGTGCTTCTTTTTGAGGGGATGTGCACATGCGATCAAGCTTAATGCCATTACTCACAGTGCAAGAGAATGGCGGAAGTGGTTTGACCTGTTGCCCCATAATGTGTGTTGAAGTGGGTGGAAACAAATGTGGCTGATATTTGAACAAACCAATGGATGAAGACAGCCCACCCAAAGCAGTTCTATTTATGCATATATGTATGTATTTTTTGTTTATGATTTTTCTTTATCAGCTAAAGTGCCTCAAGGGCAGATCTGATTGGCACTAGGTACTTCCTCTCCTCCTTTTAGCCCTCGAAGCATACATATGAATCAACTTACTTACAGCAACAGGTAAAAACAAGAGGGTGAATGTACTTGCTCTCTCTTTTGCCTCCCTGTTGTTTTTGCACCCCAAGAGACGCACACTTCACCAGGGTTGGACTGGGACAGAACATATGCCCGGGCATCAACATTAAAGTGTCCAAAAAGTGACCCAGGTTTGCATATTAGGACAGTTTTGAACTTCTGAAGACAAGCTGTTTAAGTGGTTTGAAAAGCAAGGAAGACCCATGGGTTCGAGCTTGCTGTAAGCAATATTTGTTTTATTGGCAGGAAAAACACCATTAAAAACGGCCAAAAAGGGCAAAAAAACAGGCTCACAAGCCGCCAAAAAAACTGCTCACTGACCTTTCAGACCAGCACTGCCTGATTGCCCGTTTGGCCAGTCCAACCCTGAACTTTACCTTTCTTGTACCTAATAATGCTGGCTTGGGGTGTATGGAATGTGGAGAAGCTAAATTTGCCCTTCTACGCCTAGATATGAATTGTTGTATTTAGTGTCCAGGTGGTGATACACAGGGGAAAACTAAAATCTAAATCGGACGAAGTGTGGCTGCCTAACCTGTGGGGATCCTCGTTGCTGCCCTGCTCTGACCGCACTCCCAGCGCTTCTCCTGTGTGCCTTCCGCTGTGGGTCTCCCCTGCCACCGCCGTCACTCCATCTTGCGGCCGTTAGCAGGGGGAGACTACAGCTCCCAGGAGTCTCTGCGCCTGCTGACGCTGCCCACGCGCCCGGAGGCGCACAAAAGGTCGCGGCTCCCTCGGGGGAGCGGGAAAACTAAAATCTAAATCGGACGAAGTGTGGCTGCCTAACCTGTGGGGATCCTCGTTGCTGCCCTGGTCTGACCGCACTCCCAGCGCTGCTCCTGTCTGCCTTCCGCTGTGGGTCTCCCCTGCCGCCGCCGTCACTCCATCTTGCGGCCGTTAGCAGGGGGAGACTACAGCTCCCAGGAGTCTCTGCGCCTGCTGACGCTGCCCACGCGCCCGGAGGCGCACAAAAGGTCGCGGCTCCCTCCGCGTCGCGGGACGCGCGCGGGAGGCGCCGGGCTAAGCCCGGGCAAAGGGCGGGCCCTCTGTAGCCCTCAGGAGCCGAAGGAGGCCGAGGCTGGGCCCACCCCCTTGACTTTGGATTGTACTGTTCTTGTTTGGCTGTTACTATTAGCGGACTATTTTTAGCTTAGTGTTCTTTTATATTATTTCACTGACGTGTCCTAGTATTGGTGACTGCGGCTGCTCGGGGTTGGGTTACTAGTCTCACCATCATGGCTAATTACTCTAACAAGGGTACCCTTGACAGTTATTTACTGAAAGTTAACTCAGGGTCAGATCGAGAAGCCACTCTTACAGAACTAAGGGTGAGGCGTCGTAACTCTATAGAGCATATTAAAAACATGTCTTTAATTTCATCCTCTCCTTATGAAGCAACTCCTTCAGATAAGAGTGCCCCTTCCCACCAAGAAACTTTACATTTCCCGGATAATAACGATTTCCTAATATCCCCTGGCAACCCAATCACGGTTGATTTATCTAAAGACCCGCCTTTAACTATTTTATCTTCTCCCATCGATGTAATTAGTGAACCAGTTGCACCGATTGATACATTATCGCAAGCCACGGAGCCTTTATCCCAAAAAGTCATCTCCCCTAGGACATCTAAATCGTCAGACTCGTTGCCCAGGAAAAGGAGGAAGATAGACTCTGCTCCACATAAAAGTAAAAATAAATCCAGCTATAACTCTACACTGGCTTATACTGATACAGGCCCTACTCCCTGTACTGACAGTATATCTCTTCCTGGTACCTCTGTATCCTGTTCTGTAAATGACATCACTATCGCGGAATTAATGGGTAACATAGATAAATTATTTAAATCTCTTATGCTACCCATTGTCGACAGTTTAAAAACTATCGAAAAAAGGCTGGAGAATGTGGAATCTCTAATAGTCGGCAATGGGACTCATTTGTGAGTTCTGTAAAGCCAACAATGGCGTTCTCTACTGTCTCAGCTTCTGCTGTACCACCTCCCACTCTACCATCATCACATGAGACAGTTTCTCAAGCTGATTGTATTACAAATAATGCAACCAATAACTATGCTAGAAGAACTACCATTCCTAAGTCAATTCATTTAAACAAGGACAGAGATTGCCGGGGGGGAAATATCTCATTACAAGGGGGTTCAATGCCTGTTAGTAAAAGTTGCAACTTGATTCCCATGGCTAAGACACGAGGGCCTTTTTCTATCGACCTTCCACCGGAAGCTGTCCCTCTTGTAGTGGTGCTTGCGGGTGTCCCCACTCTAAAGGACGATGCCACAGAAGGATATCCACAATTAAAAAACAAGGTTATCCACTGGCTAGGACAAAACCGCCCTCTCCCTTCGTACATCAATGGGGAAATCTTACATGTTAGGCGTCTACCTTGGTTGTTAGCCACATCCTAAATTGGCATACAAATCATAGGAGGTCTTCCATCACTACTTGGGAATTAACCTATTTTTTCCCTAGATCCAGGCCAGGCTCCATAACCAACTTTGGGGCTCCACTTTGTATACAGCCTAACTTTCCGATCCGGTCGAGTAATCGATATGAGGTGTTAGCAAACCTTGAAGATGTAGATTGACTCAACAACAACAAGGCAATGATAGTGAGTCTTGATGAGCCATCATCTGACCCATTTTTTCTTTGTAATGAGTTAAGAAACCCACTATTGGAAGTAGGTACAGATGTTTGTTATGATCATCACACTGTTTTTGATCCTCTACCTCTAGTTAATTGCCCGACCAACTTTCAGGGAATTATGGGGAACTTATTCTCCTGGAATATTGCTGGGTTGACCTCCAAATTGGAATCTATGGAGTGGACATGTTTTGTCAACAAGTTCGACCTATGCATATTCCAGGAGACTTGGACATGTGAACCCTGTTTTGCTCAGGGTTATCTGAATTATTCTGTGCCCGCTTCAAAGGGCCCTAGGGGTAGACCCATGGGAGGCCTAACAATATGGGTTCGCCAGTGTTTAAAGCTAGTTATTAAAGTTGTTGATACCAAAAATCATGACATCCAACTAATTAGATTGGATTTAGATAAACTGGGTTGCCTGGATATTTACAACGTTTATGTCCGGAGCAATAGGGGCGGGAGGTCCGAGGTTTTAGTTGCCTTGGATAGTCTTCTCGACATCCATTCCCAGAACAACAATATCGTCATTGCGGGTGATTTTAACAGAACATTTGAACCCCTAATTAACGAAGATGACTTATTTGGTGATGAGGAGGATCGACAATGGGGCATTCCTAAACTAGAGCTCCCTCCGGTTGTGCGTTGGACCGCCGATGTTATTGGTCTAAACACTCTATGTTATGAAAAGGGTTTAAGAGCCCTAAATGGTAGGACTAGTGGTGACAGGAATGGGACAAGTACATTTGATAATGGCCGACATACCAGTCGAATTGATTACGTGTTATGTAGTCTAAAATTATGGCCTTTGATTTGTGATATGGAGGTTGTAGAAAGGATCGAGAGTGATCACAACCCCCTGTGCACAACTCACAAATGGTGGTCCCACACTACCCCGCCTTCAGGCTCTCCTGTGACTGCCCTTCCCCGGATTATTCCCACAAATGATTTGCGGAGATTAAAGTGGGAAAACGTAGTAATCAACCACCAGGCTATTGCTAACATCAAGGATCAGCTTGATATAGCAATAACAGCTATTGAGCAGTTCAACTCACTTGGCACTGGCTTAGATAAGGTCGAGGAATTACATAACTCCCTTTTTTGTGCAATCAAAAAGTATTTCCTCAAACCTGTGAAAAACAAAGGTAACAGAGCCTTTAAGCCTGCTAAGTGGTATAATGAACAGTGCAGGGTTACACGATTAGCTCTAAGTAAAGCTATTAAGGGGGGGTAATCTGCTATAATCCAAGCCGCCAGAAAGAACTATAAAACTAGCATATCCAAGGCTAAAAAAGCTTGGGACGAACACCACTGGTCCGAGTTAAAGGCATTTAGTGATAGCAGGGATTCTCGGTTATTCTGGCACATTGTCAGGTGGGGAAAATCGGGTTTTCCCGAGTCCCCACATAACAATGTCCCTGAAGAAGAATGGATAAAATTCTTCAAAAATCAGTACGCTGCACCAAACAATGATAACTTGGCCCAGGAAACTAGTGTAGATCTTCCCAAAGCAAACCCCTTTGGAATAGTTGAAATTATGCTGGCCCTTAATACGGTCGCTTGTGGACGTGCCCCTGGTCTTGATGGAGTGCCAGCTGATCTATTTGTAAATGATAAAGAGCGCTGGTGTCAGTATATTCACCTTCTTATTAATGCTATTGCTCTAGGTGCAGCAGTACCAAAATCTTGGCAGGGTGCAGTAATCATTCCTGTCTTTAAGAAAGGTGATCGATCCCTCCCGGGTAATTATAGGCCAATAAGCCTTATAGATACCATTCAAAAGGTCGTGGGACGTGTGATCGTCAACAGGCTCCTGGATTGGGTAGAAGAGACTAATGCTCTCTCACCATTTCAGGCTGGCTTTCGACGATCCACAAGCACGGTGGATCAGGTTTTCCGTTTTACCTTATTACAATGGAAGACGGTTGTGTTGGGTAAAGGAAGCCTGTATGCGGCCTTTGTCGATCTACGGGCCGCTTTTGACCTTGTCCCCCGATCTAAGTTATGGTCGGTTCTCAAGAAGCAGGGTCTTCCTAGCGACCTATTATCTTTAATAATGAGGCTACACGAATCTACTTATGCTAGAATTCAGTGGGGGGAATTAGGTTCGGTAACCTCAGACTTCCCTGTTGAGAGGGGAGTCCGACAAGGATGTTCGATGGCTCCCGTCCTTTTTACCTTATATATTAATGACGTTGTTGCTCGCATGACTTCTGCACAAGTGGACGCCCCCTTTTTTGCTGGGACTAAAATCCCTATTTTAATGTTTGCAGACGACACGCTCATCCTATCTAAAACTCCAAGTGGATTGCAGTCTGCCTTGTCTATCTTTGACCATTTCTGTGGGGAATATGGCCTAGAGGTTAATACTGCCAAAACAAAACTTATGACTTTTAACCCCCACCGTAGCTTTAAATCCAAAAAATTTTTAAATGACCGTCCGCTAGAAGTAGTGAATACCTTTACATATTTGGGCATGCATATATCTAGCGAGAAGAGCTGGCGGTATCATATTGATATCGCTACACTGAGACACAGGCAACTGGCCGGTGCTATTTGCATAGAGCACAGAAAATCACTGACCAAACCTGTAAAACCTGCCCTACAGGTTTACGAAGCAAAAGCTCTAGGCTCCGCTCTCTATGGTGCTGAGCTCTGGGGCTTTGAGAAGGTTGCTGCTCTTCAATCCTCAGAGAATAAATTCTTTAGGGCAATAACAGGTGTTCCTAAAAGCACCCCATTGTTGCCCCTCAAATATGACTTGGGTAGAAGAGCAATTTCAGATTTGGTCCAACTTCGTCCGATCCTGTATTGGCGCAGGCTATGGACGACTCCTGTGCTTTCCCACTATGCAGAGGGTTTTCTAGATATCATACGATCCGATGTTTACCACAAAATAGGATGGTTAAAATCGCTTAGGACATCCCTCTCTGAGCTCGGCTTGTGCACACTCTGGGACGATCCGGCGAGAGCCATTTTTCCATCTAAAAGCACTCTAAAGATTACTTACTGGGATATGGTTGCTCGCCGGCATTGTAGTAACTCCAGTGCTGGCTCTATGACCGGAGAGTTCCTAGAGGCCAAGATGTACCCCTGTTTAGAACCATATTGGGACATCATAACAAGGCCCAGAGAAAGGAAGCTCCTTTTTCAATTGAGAGCAGGTGCACTTCCCCTCAAATTTTTGTCATCAAAGTGGGAAGAGGGATCCTGTGATAGATGTCCTGCCTGTGGTATTAGTAAAGAAACCATCGGTCATTTTCTATTTGCTTGTAAGTTTTACGCGGCCCCGCGGCGTATCTGGCTGTCCCCAATGTGTAAAAACCTGGGAACAGCCAGTGGTACCGCGGCCCTGCGTATTATATGTACTAGCACTTTGCCCTGGATTTCAGTAGCCACTGCAAAATACTTAGGCTGGGCGTGGTTGATCAGACAGAGACTGCTAGTCATTTGACTATTCTCTTGTTTTGGGAGAGACTGCTAGTCTTTCGACTATTCTCTGACATGTCATTTTCTTCTGCATTTAAATCTTCCATATCATGGTTTTTAATCTATTTTTATCTAATCATTTTACCCTTTTTTTAAAAAAACACTTACCGCCAATAGTACAGTATGTTTTTATAGGGTATCATCAAGTCAGTAATTTGTAGAAGTACGCTTTGTATCTGTTGTCCTGATTGTTATTTAATCGTATTTTAATCTATTGTATGTAACTGTTATTGTAATTGTATTCTGCTTTTATGAATGAAATTCGAATGAAGCATACTTTGACTTGACTTGACTTGACTTGACTTGATACACAGTTGTATGCCAGGGTCCCATTAAAGCCAGCTGGCACTGAGAGTCCTATAAGCTGCCAAATGAGATATCAGATGCTTAATCTAGGGATGTTCTGAGGCGAAGGTCATTTTGACCGTTTATGACAACACCCTGATGAGAGAGACTTAGCTGTGAGGAGCTCAAGCAATACAGACTTTTTTGTCAGACTGTTTCCCATATGAGAATGAAGTTATGACCAGGGTTAAAACTGGATTTGTTGTCGCTTCGAAGAGCCTGCTTAACCCCTTGTGTGCCCCGCCCTTTCCCCGCCCTGTGCCGGGCGTTGAATTAGCGGGCGGGGTTCATGACGAGATAGTCTCGTCATGGGCACAGCGCAACCGCGGCCCATGACGAGACTATCTCGTCATGGGCACTCAAGGGGTTAAAGGAGGTGTTGCCATGAAGGAACCTCCCTGATATTTTAGTGTGATCTCCTGGTCCCATATGATTCTGGTTCCATTTGGTGTTTGTGCCCAGGTGGCCTAAGTTGTGTTGCTTTTGTAAATGTTAAATATTTTACATGATGTTCATGAACTTTTTGATGCTGTTGAACATAATGTGTGGTGTGAGGTGAAGTCTTTTTTTCAGGCTCTCTCTGGCAGGGGCAAAGATGTTTGTTTAGGCCCCCAAGTGACGAATCTTCCTTTAACGTCATTGACATAGGCCCTTATTATAAGTTCAGGTGTTATTTATCACATCTGAGACATAACAATACCACAGGGTACATTATTTATCGAGTGCAATAAATAACACCTGTTACGAGTTGGTGGAGAATAACATGTGAATATTTGTGTTTAAGGCACCAAAATCTGCATGATACAGTAAATACCGTATGCATTTCTCCTGTTACATTTCGGCAGGTTTGACCTGCCGATATATAAGGAAAGTTGAGGTATATAATGCATCTGATACTTATCAGATGCGTTAAATAGCTAACAAGTAATAATTCCAACCCGTGCGTAAACTAGGGGGTTTACCCACGGGTCGAAATATACCGGCCAACTCTTATTCAGGGCCTTAGTGTTTTTGTTCAGTGTCATGGTCTCACGTGAATCTGTGTGTAAGTGATGCTTGTGTACTGATTGATACTAGTTCAATGTGATATATGGTGATAAAGGGGATGTAGTTTTGAGTAAATTATGTGGCGGAGGAATGTTTGGTGTCAAGCACCCAAATAATTGTTCTTTTGACATGAGTGGTCCCTGAATCTGTGTTTCTCAGTGTCAGGGTCTCAGTTGAAGCTGTGTTTGCATGATACCTATTACAATCAAATAGCCGCAGTGGGACGATAGAACCAGCACTAAAACCCCCCTCGGATTGTGGTCAGTAGATGGGCTACTCATGTGCTACAACAGACAGAAGTCCTGCTGCAAAGAAATGCAGTTATGGACATTGCCAAAGACAAAGCCATGTAAAGCATCCAATACAAGTCTGGAGCACAACGGTAACCACGGGTGATCGCCTCCTCCCCCTGCAATGGAGAATAAAGCTGCAGGCTACTCGGCATCCCGTTAAGTCCCTGGTGAACGAAAGGGGTCTACAAGAAGGCTGAAGGCTGGCAGTTTTTTTTCCCGGCGCAGTGTCAGCCTGGTGCTCAACCGGAGCCGGCAAGGCATATCTGACGAGCCAATAAGCAGGTAAACTGAGCTCCATGGCCGCGGCCGCGGCTGCACCCGACGGCTCTGCTGGTCTGAAAGGCTGCTCGCCGGCGGAGGGAACCCAGGTACCGGTAGTGCTGCCAGGATGAAGTTGTAGGCCGCGGGGCGGATATCCAAATGGATGCAGGGCTCTGTTTTTGGAGGATTGGTGACCGCCGGAGCTGGGAATTTCAACGGATGCCCTTTCCTCGCCTGAACTCGATAGGATTTTCATGATTTACAAGCTGGGAGTGGTGCCAAAGATGTATAGCCAAGAGGTCTGAAGTGAGCCCTCTGAAAAACATTTGTACTGGTTGTTTAAACTGCTAGAGGGTGTGTCTCGGGACTCCGGGCTTTCATTAAACTTTTACTGCAGGAGGCTGTTGGTGTTTGAAGCCACCATTGCATACCATCAATTTATAAGTCCAAAATTAGACTGTTGCCTTTTAATTGAGGCCCTAACCACCTGGCAGGTAGTGTATAGTAGCCAAAAGGGAGAGATGGGTAAACACCTTAAACAGGCGCACGCCACCTCAGAAGTTGATTCCGCGATAGGGCTCAAGGCCAAAACGCAGTTAGCCGAGGCTAAAGCAGCTTCTTCTGCAGCAAGAATCGATATTACTCTGAAACAACCTGAGCTAAATTCTAGTCGTGAGAGTTCCGATGAAGAACCTCAAGAAATCCAGGAACTCATTCAGAAGTTGAGTTGAGGATCTCTGTGCTGGAGGATCAAATGAACATAATGAGCCTGAAAGTAAAGGAGGCTGCTAAAGACAAAGCCGTTTTCGAGAATAAACGCGAGCAACTCAAAAATCATTATCGATGCTCAAATCTACGCCTCGTTGGTGTACCGGAGGGGAGAGAGGGCTCTCAAACTCTCCAATGGGTAGAGTCCTTTATCAAACAGCAGGTCTTGCTGGAGTTCTCCGGTGATCTCATGATTAGCAGGGCACATCATTTTCCTTCACATATTCTACCTAATTCATCAATCCCACGCACAATTCTTGTGAACTTTGCGAACTATCAGATCAAAGAGAGGATCCTGAACAAGGCCATACAGCTGGAACAATGCTTTGTGAATGAGGTCTCTAAATGCCATATCTTCTCAGACATGTCTGTGGTAGCCACACATAGGCGGAAATAATTTGTCAAACTCCTTAATCTTTTTAAAGCACAAGGGGCGCAGGCTTCAATAGCCTAGCAATCAAAGTTCTGAGTTCTCATTATAGGGAAATTCCATCTGTTCTCTTCAATAGAAGAAGCCCAGGGTCTGTTGAAAGAAATCTCATTTGTAAAATGATTTGGGGTCTAATTAAAGGTTTAGGATCTCCAGGGCCGGGGTAGGAGTAAGAGTCACCCAGGGTGCGACAACAAGGCACCCCATCATGAATCAGAGGAGAGTGAGATGTGGTGGGTGGGGGTTTTCCACATTTCTGGTGGGGAAGGGTCATGAGGGAGAGGGATGGGGGTACATAGCAGTAAAAAGAGCAGTGGCAAAGGAAACAAAGAAAGGAGAAAACAGGATTTTGCATTCAATCAAACTCAATGGCTTTTTAAGTAATAGACATGGTTAGTGAATGTAGCATTATATCAGTAAACATGAATGGAATTCTCAACAAACAGAAATATGGTGAGCTTATAAGATGGCTGGACTCCTGTATGCTCCAAGTTCTTTTGCTCCAAGAAACACATCTTAAGTGAAATTCACCAAAGCTCTTTATGCTAAGAACATTTTCTGAAGCCCTTTTCGCGTCAGCTGGGCTAGCAATGAGAGGCGTAGCCATTTACTTCCAGAAACATGCCTTGGGATTGTGTGCAAGTTAGGAGAGATCCCCAGGGAAGATGGCTATGTGGGTAGTGGTGAAACTAAATGGGAGAATTCTGAACTTTGTCAACTACTATGGTCCGATTATGGATGACCCATCTGCGTTGGCAAAGATTAATGAGCTTTTAAGGGGAGCCCCATGTCAGATCATTATTGGGGGGGATTTTAATTATATTCAAACAATTGAAACCTAACACAAAAAGAGTTTTTGAGGTTCTAATACATGACTATCAGTAGTCGGATCCATGGCGTAATGCCAATCCGGCTAAAAGCAGCTATACATGTCATTCTCGCCAATTTCAGACGGCATGCCGAATTGATTTTCTTTTTAGCATCTAGGTCCTTCAATATCCTAAAGGCAGATTTCGGGGCTAATTGCTTCTCTGACCACTCATATATTAGGCTCCATATAGAAATTGAAGAGGGGAGGAGGGAGAGATCCAGGTGGCAGATGGATCGTCTTCTTCTCCAAGATCAACAATGGGTGAAGGTTTAAAAGTTTGGATTCTCGAATATTTTAGGCTTAATGAGGGGACGGCAGAACCCTTCTCAGTATGGGGGGTTTAAGGCTGCAGTGCGTGGACAAATTTTCTCCTACTCAGCCGCTCAGTCGAAAACACGATAGGCTGAAATAGCAGAACTCCAGCAGTCCGTGGAAAGTGCACAAGACTCGAGTAACGTGTCTCAACAACTGCAGTTTGCAAAAACCAAAAAGGCGCTGAGGTAATTATTTTTATTAGAAGAAATCAGCAGCTCCCAAAATTACCAACAACGGGTTTATGAAGAAAGCCAAATGGTAGGCAAACTGTTAGCCAGTTCCACTAAAACTAGACAGGAAGTGGCTTTTATCTCTGAGGTAGTAGATCTATAGACCGGAACCGCAGTCTCAAATAGGGATGAGATTGCTCGGGTCTTTTTGGAACACTACCAACAGCTTTATACAATGGAATATCTAGTTGGGCAAGATGAGATACAGAATTATTTTGATGTCGTCAATCTCCGGAAACGGTCTAACTCTCTCGTGGAACAGTTTAAAACGGATATATCAAGTGCTGAAATACTGGCAGCCCTGAAATCAACTGCTGGAGCTAAAGCCTGTTGAGATGATGGACTGCCTATAGAATTTTATAAGGTTTTTGAAAAGTAGTTGACCCCATCCACGATTAAGTCATTCAATTATATCAAAAAGGTTGGTGGGGTGCCCTTGTCTTTTAAAGAGGCGATTGCTGTCAGCTTCATGAAAAAGGGCAAGAATCCAAAGGAGGTCAATTCCTATAGACCCATTAGTCTCCTCAACGCCGACTATAAGATTTTAATGAAGGTTTGCGCGCAGCGTTTTTCACCAGTTGCACAGGAAATAATCCATAAAGATGAGTCAGGGTTTATAGCAGGGAGATCAATGTCATCAAATACTGAATTTTTAATACAAGCTCGTGATTAGTCCAACACAAACTCAAATCCGGCTTATATTATGATAGTTGAAGCCGAAAAGGCGTTCGACCTTGTAAATTGGAACACCCTTTTTTTGGTCTCGACAGGTTCGGAATTCCTCCCTAGGTTATTGTAATGCTCCGGAACATTTATCGGGAGGCTCAGGCACAGGTAGTATTTTATACAAATCGGGTGGGCACAGTAAAAATTCATCGGGGGACAAGACAAGGGTGTCCGCTTTCCCCTTTACATGTTCTTTATTGAACCTTTAGTCATCTAAATTCGAGTAAATGCTGCAATTAACGCTCCAATTCTAAAGTTATTTGAGGATGATAATATTTTATATCTGAGTCCAAATAGCCAGAATTTGGAACAGTCCTTAATAAAATGTAGTAAATTTGAATTAATTGGGGGCTATAAAATGAACCAAAACAAAACAGAAATTCTTGTTTTGAATTCCGATAGGAATTTTCTCCCAGTCAATCTCAATCACCAAGCCGCCAATCCCAACCCAATACGGTACCTGGGGATCCACGTTTCTGCTCAGCCTCAACAGCTATACAAACTGAATTACATAGCAATGCAGGGCAAAATTAAGAAACTCTTGTATAGCTGGCTGCTACTGCCTTTAACTTTGATACGACGTGTATCCTTAATCAAAATGTCCATACTTCCTTTACTCCTGTTTCTTTTTATAAATATACCTATTAAAATTAACATTAGCCATTTTAAGGAGTTGGAAACAATGTTTAGACAGTTTGTCTGGGGGAAAAAGTCATCAAGGGTTAAGCTATCGTCATTACAATTAGCTATCGATCAGGGTGGTTTAGCCTTACCGCATGTTCGTACATACTACGAAGCAGCTTTTTTAGATTTACCATCTCGGTTATTGGTTTCAAATGGCGTAAAAGACAACATTTTGGGGGATAAAATGGTGCAGGAAGCTGGCTCTCAGATCCCTATATTTTTTAAAACATCTAAACTTCCCAAAAGGATGAGATATAAGACATTGAAGGATTATTCTTTTAGACTTCAATCCTTTTTTGAACAAGCTGGTTCTTCCGGGTTCCATTACTTAAAACCAGGAGAATGTAAAACCTCGACTTCCAAATTCAATCTAGCCATCTGAGTAACTGGAAGGACTGTGGGCTAGAAGAAATAGGGGATTTCTCAATTCAAAATAGAGTAATCACCTGGCAAGAGGTGCAGATGAGGAGTAGGAATCGGAGGAAGCCATTTTTTTTCGAATATCTACAGATCCTATATTTTCTTAATAGACAAACTTTCTCTTTTAGCACTCCGGCTCCTCCCCTTTTCGGAGCAAAGCTTAGAAGGGTCGGGAACTGGTATCGCCTATTTTGCAATAACGGCCAGCCTCTATCGGTCGAGAAACATCTAGAAAGGGTAGACCCGGAAACTCAATGTATTTTCTCTAATCAAGAATGGCAAGTTATATGCGAGTTAGAGAGTGAGGAATTGAGAGCAGCTAATTCTAAAAGAATGTCCTGGTGGTTGGCATATTTTACACCCAAAGCACTTAATAAAAACTACCCAGAAGTTGAAAATTGGGGCTTCCACTGCCATACAGAAGGTGAAGGTGCCTGGCTACAAATCTTTTTAACGTGTCCTAGATTAGGGCCTTTTTGGGGTGAGATTTTCTTGGCCTTAAATTGGGCAAATAAGAAAAGTGCACAGCTCAAGGCCGAGGTTCCCCTTTTCGGAATCTCTAAATTTAGGGCAAATCTGACAAAAGCAGAGGAGTCTTTTATTTTCATCTCCTCCCTGGTAGCCCGCTCTCTAATTCTCCAGAATTCGAGGTCTGTGGAAGCACCCACCTATGAGAGGAAGATTAAATAAAATGAAACAGACAAGGATTTTTGAGGAAGCCTATGCGAGGCGAGTGGGTGCTTCCAAAACGTTTAATGAAGCTTTGAAATATTTAGGGAATTTGGTCAATCAGACAGATTAGCTGAATTGTAGGTATATGTTCAGGGGTCTGGTTAGGCAGTTTTCGTACCTAAGCATTCTGCCACTTTTTGCACTCTAGCACTTTAAGACTCTAGCACTTTAGCATTTTCGAAAAAAGACGAATGGTATATGTCTCTAAAGTTGGTCTATTATTGTTATCATTGGGAAAATTGATACGCTTTTGAACTTCTGATGAACTATCCTTCTTGCACCTATTTTACGCTTTTAACGCATTGATTTTATCCTTTGCTGTTATAAGCCGATCTAATGATGATCCCCTGTTATTTATTTCCATTTTGTTGTTATGTTCTTAATGATCTGCTCAATAAAAAATTCTTTTTTTTTTAAAGTCTGGAGCACAACACAATTTAAGCTTACAAATTCATGACTTTCTGTAGTCAAGATGTCTGTTCACAACACTTCTTTACTAAACATGAAAAGTGATAAAAAGTGGCGGTACAGATACAATCTTGGCAATATCCAATGCTTTTTATATAGAGCAAATAAAGATATTTGACAATATGCTGTTCAGTCCAAAAGCAGAATTAACAATATGAAGTTAAATCCAAGCACAGCCAGGCTGGATATTGCCAAGATTGTATCTGTATCGCCACTTTTTTATCCCTTGTCATGTTTAATAAAAGCGTGTTGCAAACAGACATCTTGACTACAGAAAGTCATGAATTTGTTAGTTTAAATTATGTTGTGCTCCAGACTTGTGTTAGCTTTGTTTATATGATGTTCATGAGCTGGCTGATGCTGTCTTCATATATACCTACAGGCAGTTTTAACCAGAGTTTTATTTATTACTTTTCTAGAAATACACGTAGCTATGTGTAATGGAGGCTTAGTAGGCGGATTTATGTCCCTGTTATATTGTTGACGATTAGGTGTAGCAGGGCCGGACTGGCCGTAGCAGGCACTGGGCGTTTCCCCAGTGGGCCGCCAGGATGGGGAACAGCTTTGGGCCCTTGGGGGGTCAGCCGCACCCCCTCCCTCCCCAAGGGGGGTCGGCTGAGCAGTTTACCAGGGCTGGTTTTGGTTCCCAGTCCGGCCCTGAGGTGTAGTATTCCATCCCTTAATAATGTGTTCATTGCAATGCGTGTAGTGCATTGATTAGAGGAGCAGCAACAGCTGGCAGTGTCTATGTAGTACATGTAGAAGCCTTCTTGAAATGAAGGCTTCTCTCAACACATTGCCCGCATTAATAAAATGCTTACTCGAAGCATGGTGTGTATGTATAAGTAGGTAAATGCATTGTAAGACTTGTCAGGCTTATTCTTCTTAAAGAAACATTTTTTTGGTGCACAACAAAATTAGATCAAAAACACAAACCAAAAGTATTTGAATTAAAAAACAGACATGACAAGTATTGTATTTCATTTACGTACCATTCTTGATCACTTTTATTATACTTTTCTTGTTCATAAATTATGTAAAAGTGTATATATGTAATGCAATGCAGGGAAAAAACCTTTTTCCAATATGACTGCCAATGTTAGGTATTGTGAGAACCACAAACACCCCCACATTGTATGGTTCTGGTTCCACATAAAATGTTTACATCTGAGGCAGCAGTGTATAACAAATGACGCCACCTAAATACAAAATCCAGTTTTCCAGCTTTTGAGGGATCCCTGATGGAAGAGTTGAGGGGCTGCTTGGAAGTTCTCTCTCCTCTGGTCCACCCAAGTAGTGGCCCTCTTCAGCCTAAACATCCACACACCCACACAGTGCAGATGGGGCATCCACCTTCTTATGATTGTCCTCTCAGTGCCCCGGGGCATCTCCTCTGAAAATTAACGGACCTCATTGGAACTCATGAGCCTTTCTTGCCCACTAAAAGAGTGGCTCAATCCTTCATGGAGAAGTGACAGACGTGTCAGCATGCGCGTTACTCGAGCTCACAGTTCTCCAAAAAGTTTTCATAAAAATGCTTCGTTTCAAGACTTTCCAATAGGTCCACCGTTATTTCATTGCGTCAAGCAGACACTGTTTTGACATTCTGGTTCTTTGTGTCCATTAGCAAAATACACCTGTGTCTTATGACAGACACCCATCATGCACCTACAGCCTGACAATTGGATGACCATGGGCTCATGGGCTACAGGCAGCAAAGGCGGGGATGGCAGCTCAGTAAGGAGGAGCTGCTTGGGGTAACAGAGGAGGAGGAGGTGGGGACCTCCATCAGCCCGGTGCGAGGGGCTGCAAAGGGAGAAAGCAAAAGTTTGGGTGGAATAAGTGGCTTAGTCTTTCTTTTTTTAATCAGGATATCCGCAAATTTTTGGGGGGCTTGAAGAGAGGGTTGACGTGTCAGTATGATAGGTATGATCATTTGCAACCGCAATTCTAACTGCAAACAATTGATCATTTACTGACTCCCAAGTTGAGGTAATTGATTTGCAAAATGGCAGACCCGGGTCCCATCCCTTTGAAAATTTTGGGGGCAGCTTCAGGGTAAGGAGGCAGCTGTTCAGGGACCACTGACTACTCTAAGAAACTGCTTTTTTCCCTTAAGGAACTTGTACTCTTCAAAATAAAAGTTCACCATTTTGAAATGCAGTCACAGGGCTGGTGATCTCCTGTCCATTGCAGGTCACCATTCCTTTGACTGCAGCCAATTACTGGGCGGTTGCTAATTGTGACCTGCCTATTGCAATATATGGAGTCAGTTTTTCTCGACTACCCCCTTTGATTCCATATTTTTGGAACCAACCTACTGGTATATGTCAGTTTTTTGCCAATTCTGACTCAATTTTCAAAAAAGGTGGTGCACATTTTGTGACCGCTTTTTGGGAATACAATCTTAGTAGATCAGGTCCTAAAACTGCTCTTTTAACCAGGCCCGTTTTTGCAAGGAATAGGGAGGAAGTTAATGTAATGCATGAGTTCTGCGAGATTGTCGTGGCAATTACAATTGTCACAATTTGGAATGATTTTCGAAAATTCAATCGATTCTAGTTCCTCTCTGTCTCTCCCTTCAGATCGCTTTTTTTCACCACAACCAGCTTGAATGGTAGTATCGACTGAATTTTCAAAAGTCACTTTTAAAAACATGAGGCACTTCAGCGCCTTGTCAGGAGCAGTAGCGCTATTTAAATGCTAATAACATACAGTGATTTTAAAATCAAACAGCGACATCTGTTTTGGGATTGTTAGACCAATATGCGGTGGCATAGACTGATTTCCTAATTTAAAATAACACCTCGTCATTTGTTGTGCAGGACAGCCATTCGGAATGTTGTGCATTCAGAGTCGATGTTCACACATCGAAACATATTTTGTTCTTCTGTCTCTATCCGGGTGAAGAGTGCACATTTAACATAGCAATTGTTTTTGTTTTAAAAATGCATGTTTCATAAAGAGTGCAATTTGCTTCGAATTTGAATGGAGAAGGGAAAATGAAACTGTAAGCTTTGGAAATCCTTTTAAATGGTCCTGAAAAAAACATTATATGTTATTTTCAGGATTTTTTGCTTCGAAAAAAATGCATACTGTTGCTTTTCTAAGTAGCGATTTGACCAAAAAAGTCTGCGGACCACGCAAATTAAGCACCGTTAAAATCAAATCATATACCCATTCACTCACTAGTCCATTAATGCGAGCACTAATTCAACCATTCATCATCCACTCGTCATACATTCATACATGCACTACCTCTTTCAACCAATCATTGATTGGTTCTCATATGACCCATTGACGCATTCTTCACTTATAAAATAAACCGACCTAATTTAGGAGGAACCTCTGGGGCCCCAATGATACTGTTCATGGTTGAAGTCCTGAGCCCAAGTGATGCTTTTTGCGGTGTCAGAGGGGCAGATTTACAAGAAACTGACGCATCTGTAGAGATGCATCAGTTTCCCTACGCCAGCCTGCAATAACCTTGCACCACCATGGATGCGCAGTATTTACTATACGGCACACCATGGCACAAGGATTGACCGATGCGTCAGAAATTCTGATGCATCTGTTGGTGCAAAAGTCACGCATTGCTGGAGTCGTGTCGCAAGCATGACGCAACTCCAGCAATGCATGGTGAGGCCTGTACTCATTGTACTGTGTCACTCCTTACGCCTGTTTTGCCACAGTGGCATACTAGAAGTGGCGCAGTGAAATCTTGTAGATTTCACTTCGTCACTTCTACGAGTCTTAAGCAGGTATAATGTGACGCAGGGCTTTACCCAACGCATCTCCCTAGATCGTAAATTGGCCGCATTGTTTGCATCGTCGCTGCGTCACAAAAGTGACGCAGTGGCGTGGCAAAAGTGACGCAAGAGGCTTGTAAATCTGCCCCTAAATGTTTCTATGAGCCGTGCGTGGCCCAGATTTACTAGAATGTTTACATCAAGGTTGCAACACATATTTTTCGCAGCGCCTACAAAAAATCTAGGTTCGGATTTACTTGCAAAGCCCGATTTGCATGGCTTTGTCCAAAAATAATAATAATACAACGCAGCGCATAACGCAGTCTTGCATTACTTTGCCTCAGATAGGCGTTACATGGATTGAGCATGGGCAGTCCTGTGCATCCACCCAACAATTTTCATACAAACCCATATTTACAAAGTCTTGTAAACATATGTTTGGACCAAAATGGTGCACCTACTCGAAGCTGGCGTAATGAGGAGAAATATCATTGTTTTCTCTGTATTTTTTTGCTCTTTGCTTGTGTGCTGCTTTGTGCAGCTCAAATACAAACAGGAAATTACCTCAACGGCTAGGTATGCCTTCCTCCACAAAAGCTATATTGACCTTAACGCAGACGCCCTTACACTATGGCGCAAAGGTGTCACAAGTGCACCAGCGCTAGGAGAAAGCAGAATTTAGCCATACCTTTGTAAATACGCCACATTCTGCTCCCTCCCTTACACCCTACGCAATCCAGCGAATTCCCTGGCTGCATTGCGAGAAATGCCAGTGATTACGCCCCCTCTCCCTGCTGTGGCTTTCATGACCCTTTAGACAGGGGGTAGCAAGGACAGTGCCAGGGCCGCCCATGGGCAGTCAGGTGTGGCAGGTATTATCCCTGCCTACCTTAATTGATGCACCTGGCTGGTCTCAGGTGATGACGTTGTTTCAAGTGTGATGACCATGGCCCCGGCGATGCTGCGTTGCTTCGCTCTCTGGGCTCAGGTTAAGCTGTTTCGTGATGTTTTACTGCGGTCTCCTGGGCCCTGGTGAAGCTGCGTGTGTGTTTGGTTTCAGGGGCGCGTGCACAGCTATTACATTTCCTCCCACCGAAGAGACTGCTTTCTAGGTTTTGCCAGCCAGCAGTTTTCCCGCAGCTCCATTGGCTGCCCCTTGCTGATCGCTGGCACGTAAAGTGGTGATGGATGGCCCAACGGGAATGTATTTGTTCAGGGTGCAGCCCAGAGAAGGGCCAGAAAGCTCTGATTAATCACGTTTACCGAATGGCTGCAAATGTTATGGCTTTTCCCGCCTTGTATTGTTCCACTTTCCCGGTTCCTCCTCCCTGGTCGGCCCTCGGCTCAGTCCCCCCTTCTTCCCCACAGAGCTCCCAGACGTCTTCACACAGCAGCAGAAGGGACTACGAAACCTGCTTGCCAAGTTTGCACCCAGAGCCAACGCCAAAGCACGCTTCCCAAGTTAGCATTCTGCTGTACACAGAGACAGCAATTAGCAGTGTACAGAGTCCAGTTACAGGACGCTATCAAGGGCATTGTACAGTGTTTCCATTAAACACATGTATGGCATTGATAATTTCAACCAAGTCATAAACGAATGTTGTAAAAGAGCCGACTGAACAGGGGGCAAAGGGTAAAGAAGATGTTTGTGGACTAAACGCCTCACTTTTCAAAGTGATGTGACGATTGGGGGTGGGTGTAACTCGCGTAATTTTCAGTAGTGTAATTATGCGAAAATAACAGAAAGATAACGTGTAAATGTAAATTGATACTTGTATAGCGCACTACTCACCCGCAAGGGTCTCAAGGCGCTTGTACGAATAGCGCTGTGGAACCCATACTGGCTTTCCCTGTGAGGCAATCACTCCTGGGCACCCCCAAGGTGGAGGCCAGGCATCCTTTAGCGTTGTAGGAATTAAGCAAGTTATTGCCCAGAGTTGCAGAGTGGGACTCCATGATTGGAATAGGCACCGAGGTGAGAATTATCAGGTCTGTGGAATTTTGAGCCCAAGACCCGCCAGGGTGGGGAATTGAATCCTGGTCCCGGGCCAGACCTCTGCATCAGGGTCTGCCTCTCTAACCATTGAGCCACACAACGTGAGATTACTCAGAATTATAAGAGGGAGTTGCCCAGCATTTAGCACTATGGATCTAGCACAAAATGCACCCTCCCACCCAAAATGGATTCTGGGATGCATTTTGCACAAAGAGAATAGTTCGAAATGCACTAAACGTGAACAGCAGCAGTCGTTCACGCTCGCTATGGTCATTGTTTCTGTGCTCCTGAGGTAGGATTTTTATGCCAAATTACTCAGAATTACACGAACAGGCGTAATCGTGTAATTTCCAGTGATTTTGTGTCAAAAGAACAAAATTAAATTAATGAAATTTCTCTGATTACTCTGGCGTAACTGACATTTTACCCATGCCTACTGACACAGCTCGTTTAGAATATTGGAAGATGCACATCTGAAGTTATCCAGACTAAGCCCACCTGAAAAAAGGGAGCAGGCAGCAGCAGCCCAACAGATCGATACCAAGAACATCTCAATGTAAATCATTAATTAATGCAATGCTACATTTAAAAGCCAACACTGGAACCCTGTCTGTTACAACTTCCTGCCCACTATGAAATGCAGCTGTGTTATGAGCATTTATATAGCAGGTCTGCCACTGGTGTGACCTATAAGTGCTGTGGTCTTTGTGGAAAGACAGTCTAATGTCTGGGTGTGGGCTGTCTGCAAGGCTAGCCACCACACGGCCCTCTGCTGTCAGGGAAGGAGTAGTCACACCTGGGTCTTGTGGCTATGCAATCTGGGGGCTTGCCATTACTTTAGTGGTGTTGTGTGCATTGCATCTGTGCTGTGCAAAGGCCATAACCCAGGGAACCTCCCACCTGCAATCCGTGCTTAATGTGTAGAAAAATACGTGCCAGGGCCCTGGTCAGGAGGCAACCTCAGCTTGCACCAACCTTTGCCAGCGCTGTCGAAGACAATACCCAAAGAACTACCAGCTATTGCATTGCTACAGGTGTTACAATTCAGACTGTTAGAGGCCCCCAAAGATATAGGAATGGCTTAGAGGCAGGTACTGGTTGTTTTTAATGTATATTGAACTAATAAACACATGTTGTTCTGCTCATCTTTAAATTACACAACAAGCGCCACCATGTGGCAGCTGTCATAAGTGCCGGTGTTGACAAAGTACCAGAGCACCGAAAACCACCATCTCAAATTAAGCACTGCCTGCATGGGACCCCAATTCATTGCAAAGCCAATCGTTACCTGTGAGATAATTGATTCCCAGGCATCCCTCTTCATGTTCTGCAAGGTACCGCCATCATTCAATTCAATTCAAAATCTTTATTCGGATTCAATAAATATCCATAAAAGCACAAATACAGAATCTCAGATATCACATTTTTAGATAAAACAAAATGCAGCAATTTCATCATATGTACAAATACAGTAAAAAGAACTCAACGAAAGCTGTCCATATATATATGGTACCACCATCATTTTGCCTTACACTGCTGGAGCAGAGTTTTCTGTTGAAAATCTATTGGGTTTTTTAAGCTCTGGTTTGTCTATTGTCGAAAGAAATTAAAATTATTAATTTATAATTACTAATTATTTGTTTTGTCTAAATGTTTTGATTAATCAATGCGTACTAATAAGAGAAAACTATACGTGGGGATGCATTTATGTGCTTACTAATAAATGTGCATGTTTATTGAATAAATGTGGCTGAGTGCTGTTTATTTTAAAGCACAAAACGCTTTTAAAATGTCGTGTACTAATGCTTTTCTTATGTTGCAAAGGCTAAATAATTACATACACATAAGGGTATTAGTGGGGTTAACACTGTTTAATCACTATGCTGTGGTAACGTTGTTTTTGTCTCTTTTAATTAAGATGATACGTTTTGGCCTAGTAGAAAATGGCTGCCATTTAAAGCCTGCTTTCGAGTAGTCGATTTGTGATGAGAAGGCCTTGCTGAACATGGTCGAGAGTCATCTGACCACAGTCTTCGCCTGGTTTAAAATTTTCCGTGAGGACAGCAGCTCTGGGCGAACATCCAAGTGCATCTGAGTGTCCTTGGAGGACAAAGGAGCCACAATGAACTTTGTGATTATAGTGGTGGTTTCGTGATGATTCTAAGGAAGTACATTATAGAAAGAAACATTTGCAAATTTGAGTCCTCTTCTTCCGTCTTTTTATTTTTGTGATTTTTTCTGAGCGGAGATTTTCCAAATGTAGCGATGCTACATCCTTTCCTTCTCGCTCTGCTCAGCGGTTCAGCGGATGTTTTAAACATTTTATGTTGCCTTCTTTTGTTAAGTTTATTATAAATATTGTTAGCCTAGAGAGGGGTCTTATGCCACTTCTTACCAAACCTGCGTTGGTGAGGATCGATGCTGTGAGGACGGCGACTCGGGAGACTTCTACTGAGAGACCTGTCCTGACCCATTTTGACATTTAGCTAGAATAGGTAATTATGAGAATGATGATTTATTTTGAATTGATTTTCCATTTAAACTAATTTTAGATAAAATTACCATTATTTTAAATACAGTGTTGGTGGTTATTTCTTGTCAATTATTGAGTACTCTATTTTGATTATTGTTGTTTAGATTGATGTTTAAATCATGACTCAAGACAGTACCAATTAGGTCATATCGACCTTGGTGCAGATGCAGGGTGTTTAGAAGGGTTTTCCTTTCCACAGGTTTAGTGGTATTAGAGTAATTGAGTGTATGTTAGTAAAATGGGCCCAAGTGTATGGTGAATGTATGTGCGTGTATCTGTGAATTTACTCTATCCGTGGAAGTAGGGAGAATTTGTATACCTGATCTGGATCAATTTCCTGGTAGCAGAGGATGGTTATGGTGATTGTCTTGATTTGATTAGATTGCTTGTATATTGGCTTTTTGATTATTGATTATTGATTGATGTTGGTATATGAACTAATACTATATGTTGGAGTCGTCATGTTGAGTTATATGTAGTGCTTCTGGAACTTGGGAGCTAGTAGCAGTTCCGTAGTAGGGCAGAGGGAAGTATATACTGCTCTCGGGAAAGACGGGATTGTTGGTCCTGTATGTATGCAGGAAAAACGTGTGGCAATTGAAGTTGAGCGTCACATTGTCTGGGTTCGGAATAAGTGACATCGTCGTGTTTTCTATTAGAAACATATTTCTGGTATAAAAGGAGTGCGTATGGTAGCGAAGGTTATCTGTGAAACTCTGGTCTTAAGTCCCAGGGATCCGTAAGGTTCACCGTTAAAGCTTATCGCGGGAGAAGTAATAGGTATTCTCTAAGCTTGTCTGAAGGACTGGGCAGAGGTAAGCTGCTTGGTTAACGTGTGTTATAATTCTGTAGTAGGGCAGACTGTTCGCTGTTCTCGGGAAGGCAGGATTCTGTGTGTATGTACTATATTTTCTTGTATGAATGTGCGTGAATGTATAAGTATTTAGTTGATTGTAAAACTCTTTGGAGCAGCCCTAGAGGAAACAGTTAATGAATACATGTTAGAAGGGCAGAGTAGAGGGATGTGCTACTGTGTCAACGAAAGTATTAATTCCGTACTGAAACAGGAGTGAGTGAAAGACGGAATTCTTGTGAAATAGATTTTCTTTACTATTCTGTGGTTAGCGAAGCAGACAATGGAGATGTTTATATGTTGTAACTAATAGATTTTGTAGAATTTGACACGTAGTCTACTGAGAAGTTTTGTAAAGGAGGGGTAGACGAGTGACAGGAGACAGGAGTAGGAGAGACTGCAGCGACTGCTGACGTCATACAGACCGCGCTCTGATTGGATATTGGATCAGTACAGTGCTCGCGCTAGGATTGGTGCGTTAGTGTGAGCCGCGCAAGGATTGGAAGGAGTCACCCTATACTCTTGTGACGTAGACGCTCCAGGATTGGTGCGTTGGTGTGAGTCGCGCTGTTATTGGACAAAACATCGTACTATTCAGTTGTAATACGGAAGGGATTAGAAAGGGTTTGGTAAACGTTAAAATGTATTACCAAGAAGAGAAAAAGAAAAAATCTTTGTTCGGAAAGATTAAAAAATGGTTTGACAAGGATAAAGATGTTAAGACAAGAGAAGGTGAATTGTTACCTCCATTGAAAACGCCTGCATCCTTTATGGCTGCGAGATATGGTTGGAGAATTGGGTTAGGTATACTAAAGAAGATGGTGTCTTAGCATTCCCAGAACATGGTTCATTTAATCTGGCCGTGTTGAAAAATTTACGGGAAAAGATGTTGTGTCTTGACCCAAGACCAAGGCCGACACAGTTTGAGGCTTTAGTGGAATGGGAAGAGGAAGTACATGAGCGAGAAAAGCAGAGGTCTGGAGGAAACTACAGATACATGTTTGGAAGGAGACATGATCGTGAAACTCATCATGATCGAATTAAGAGATGGCGGGATGCTAGTATGTCAGATGGGTTATATCCTATGAGAACAGTTGAGGAAAGGGTTCCTGAGGCAGAAGTGAAAAGATATGGAGTTAATGAGTATGAGGATGAGGTCTTGAATGACATGATTTACAAGAGACCACCTCCGTATAGACCAGAACCAGAAGAGAGCACACCAGTTGTTTCTCCGATAAGAGATACATTGCGTATCATTGAGACAGAAATTGTGACACCTGAGTTAAGAAGTGGTAATCCTTTCAGGGAAAAGGAGAGAGAGAAAAGATGTGGTGACGAGAATACGAGAGAATTAGCCAGAACGACATCGGAGCTGACAGAAAAGATAAGAGAGCTGACAAAGAATCTGGAAGCTGTTACGGTGCCTGTAACAATAGGTCCAGTTATGCCTGTTTTTGATAAGCAGAGGATAGGTGAAAATGGTTTGGTGATTCCATATGTTGGAAATAAAATAACAAGTTTGGCTGGTCCCTCAGGAGATTCAGGAAAAAGGACAGAAAATGATGATTTGAGACAATCCAGACATGACACATGTAGTGAAGGATTAGAGGTACAGTCTAATTCGAGATTGGATGCTAGTGAAGCTAGTTGTTCAGGAATGCCGATTTTAGAACCGCAGAAGAAAGTGGTTCCAGTGAAAAAATCTACTGAAATAACAGCTGTAGATTTGAATGAATGGATGAAAGTTCTTCAAAAGAGGGATAAAGATTCACAGGCAATTGATGTGGCCAGGTTACGTGTAGAATTAGAGGAGCTTGTTGCAGGGACAGTTCCTACAGAAATTGTCAAAAATCATCATGATGGTGAACTGTTGTTCATGTGCAAGAATATCACCTGGAGAGCTAGAAATACACATGACAGGTTAAGAGCAGTAGCGAATGAGCAGGGAGTTGACATTGATAAGGTGAAAGCCTTACAGAAGTCTTACAGGATGGATTTTACGGATAAAGACATTGAAAATCTGAATGGTGCTGGTAGAACAGGACAGATTAAGGAAATGGTCGCATTGTTGCGAAGATGGGGTGATGTAGAAAAGTGGAAGGATAGGTGGTACAAGAAAAGGGAAGAATCAGGAGACAGGACTTATTCAGCATTTCCTGTGAGAGAGAAAGATAAAGCAGTGGATGCTTATCCTATGAGAGAAATACCTGGAGGAGGATATGTACATGTTCCATGGACCAGACAGGATATTTTATCATTTACGAATGATTTCCCTCGACTGAGAGAAAAGCCCGTCGAGTGGTATAGGCAGGTAGATAGGTTTGTGAAATTGTCAAAAGTGCTGTGGATTGATCTGAATAGTCTGTTTGATATAATTGTTCCAGCAGACTTGTGGACTGAGTGTAAAATAGTCGTGAGTTGGCCTACTGAGGAATATCCAAGAGACCAGAGAACAGGAGCACCAGATCCAGAGGTAATGAGAAAGTATGATCAGGTGATGGTATACCTGAAAAGTAAAGTACCTCCAAAAGAAACAGACTGGGTTAAGATAGATCGAACACATCAGGAAGCAAAAGAATCAGTTCATGCTTTTTACGAGAGGCTGATACTGGCTTTTAAACAATTCAGTGGAGATGAACACCTGGGTGACAAAGATTTGAGTCATTTTGTATACAGATTTGTATATGGCCTGAGACCTGAGATTAGTGAGAGAATTCGTGAGCATACAGTGGATTGGCAGAGTAAGAAAATAGATGAGATTTTGAGACATGCAAAATACTTCAGTGATGAAATTGAAGCAAAACAGAGAAAGCTGAAAGAAAAAGCAATGTGGGCACAAGTGAAAGTTGCGGAAAGACAAGAAGCACAGTTGGTGGAACAGGCGAATAATACAGGAAATAATGCAGGGAATAGGCCCAGGTATGCAGGGAAAGGAAAGGGAAATCTTGAGGAAGCAAAGAAAAAGTTCCCGTGTCACAACTGTGGCCAACTGGGACATTGGAGATCTGAATGTACCAATCCACCATTAGCGAATAATGAGGGTAAAACCTTAAATCAACAGGTGCAGAACGAAGGGAATAATCAACAGCAGCAACAACAGAAGGTTGTGAGACAGCAGAGTCAAGAGCCAAAACCGCCCTTGCCGCAGAATAGAGGGTCACAAAAGTACAATCAGGATTCGGGATTCTACAATGATGAGCAGGTAAACAAACAAAGGCGTTCTAACCAGGTACAACAGTACTTGTTAAAGAATGAAGGGAGTGAGTCTGAGGGTGATTATTGACGGTGCTGAAGAGAGGAGGAAGAGTGCATACTTGGTGCAACTCTAGAAATAGACCAGGCAGGACCATTTGTGGATGGAAAAATAAATGAAGAAAGTGTTACTTTTTTAGTAGACACAGGTGCGACAAGATCAACTGTCAGGTCAGCAGATATTAGAAATCTTCCTCTCTCGGATGAAGCAATCCAAGTAGTTGGTGTAGCAAATACACAAATCAAGACACGTCTTACTGAACCAGTAAGAGTACAAATAGGGAAATTTTCAGATATGCACAGATTTATTGTCTGTGACACGAGTCCAGTGAACTTGTTAGGCAGGGATCTGCTTTGTAAGATGAACTGTACAATTTTTTGTACACCGGATGGAATAGCTTTTGAAACACCAGATGAGGATGTTTTGTACCGAATGACTCTAGGAAATAGAGAGAGTGAAATGGTTGGTGCATATGCTGTGTTTGATCCGGAGGATTTGCCTCAAGAGCTGAGAGACACAGTGAAAAGGACAGTTTGGGATTTTACTGGAGAGGATGTGGGATTGATGAATAATGTAGATCCTGTGAAAATTTCAGTGAAAGAGGGAATTACTTATCCTAACATTCCTCAGTACAAAATGACACCAGAAATAATTGAAGGAATAACTCCTATTATTGAGAAAATGATTCAGCAAGGAGTTTTGAGAGAACTACTGAGTAGCCCGTGATGATGAAGACACAGAATCAGTGAGAAAAAATCAGAGTTCAGGAAAAGAAGCAGAAAAGGTTTCAAGAGAACCATTGAGAGTCTCAGAAGGGAGATCAGATTCTGTAAGAGAGCCTGAAGTTCCAAAAAGCAGTGGAGGAAAAAGAAGAGAAAAGAGCAATTTCACAGAGGCTACTCCTGAATCAGAAGAGGAGACTGAAGAACCACTTGAGATTATACCTGAAGAAGCAGGGTCAGAAGAAGATAGAGAGGGACAGATTGCGGAAGATCCCCGAGGAGGTGTAGGGAACATTCTTGACAAGCTAGGTGAAGGGACAAGTAGACAGTAAGAAGATTGCGTGTTGGAGACTCGAGGAGGGACAGAAATAGGGAAGTCTCAAACAGTGGTGAAAAAGACTGTGGAGCGAAAGAAAGCTGCTGAAGAACAAGACGCATTTGAAACAGAATCGGATGAAAGTGAGAATGAGAAATCAGAGGGTCGAGTTCTGAGAAAGAGAACTTGGATTGGAGAAAGAAGTAATAAAGAAATAAGGCCGAAGAAGGTTATAAGAGGAGATCTTTGGCCTAACAACAGAATAAAGAAGCTGAGATACAGACTGATAAGAGCAAATACCTCGAAAGCTGAACAAGTGAATGAGGTGTCGAGTCAGAATTCAGCAAATGGTGAAAAGCGGAAAGAGTCAAAAGAACCAGAGGAGATCAAGAGGATAAGAAAACCTAACCAGAAGTATAGGTCGCCGGAATGGACGTACGTGGCACTGTCTGAAGGTGAAGAGGCAGAAAGTCAGGGAAATCCAGAGGAGGCCATACGTGAAGTGGTTGAGGAAGGTACAGGTGAAATCCTGAAAGTAATCTTGACTGACATTGGAGAAAAGTCAGATACTGAGAATGATGTTGGAGATCTAATACAATTTGATGTCGAAGAAGTTGAAGTGAAGAATGACAAGTATCCAAATTGAGTGAACAGAAGAAATCACTTGGAGAAAAGTGAAAAAAAGAAAGTCTGAAAATTAATTGTTTGAAAAATCCAAAGTTCAAGAAATTTCAGTAGTGGAGTAGTAGAGGCTAAGTCAAAAGACAAGGTCAAAGTAGTAAAATGGCTAACATAGAGAATAACCAAAGTAGATGTGCCTTTTTGAAAAGATGGTGTAGAATGTGCTGTTGCTGTACTGCATTATTAATGCTACTATGAGGTGTTTTAGCTTTATTGGTTACTTTTAGAGTTACAATAGGTACATTTGAGATACATGCAGAGAATGAGACTAATGTAGGGAAAATTTCGCAAAAAGTAGTTCCAACTAGAATTAGTAATACTTACATACATAAAGATAGGTCAATTAATGATTTTTCTAGCAATGTTTTTTCAAAATTGTTGTATGAATATGTGAAGACGATGGAAGTTAGGGATTGCTACGTATGTATGCAGTTACCTGCATCCGTTTCAGAGGGTGTTACTTATCACCATTTACCAGCTACGTATGGAATTTCATGTAGTGTATTGAGTAGTGTTTTTTATTTGTTAGGAAAAATAGATTATGAGATGTCTAACAAAGATAGTATTTTTGGGCACTTGCCTATGAACAAAAAGCTGAATCCAGCTAAAGAAGCTAACATTTTTGGTGAAATTTTTATTGAAAAAGAAGAATTAACATTAGATTACATTTTTAAGAATAATTTAACTTGCAGTCTGAAAGAAGAGGAAAAAGCTTTCCTAAACATGGTAGAGGAAAGGAGAATGAGCATGCATGAAAAGGTAGGGAAATACAAAGTTAGTGAGACAATTTGGGACATTGAGATGGGAAAAGAATTGAGAAATGGAGTTAGTCCAACTTTAGCTCTAGATGCACCACAGAAGGGTAAGCTGTGCATTACAAGAAGGAAATCCCAATATGATACATATTTTGTTGGGACTAGTGAGTGTCATGATACATACTTCATTGCAACAGGATGGGGTTTTAGAGGTGGAGAAGATCCAGTTTTCCCAGGGGTGTATTATGTTTGTGGGAACAAGGCTTATTACAAGTTGCCTGACCATTGGAATGGCACGTGTTATGTGGGCCTGGTCTTTCCAAAGATCTTTCATATAGATAGAATAGAAGATGTAGAACATATTAATTTATTAACACGTTTTAAGAGAGAAACTTGGTCAGAAATAGTGGGTGATATTTTTGGAGCTTGAATTCCAGCAGTGGGAATTTCTCTGAATGCTTATGGAATTCGGAAACCGTCAACAGTGGTGGATCGCTTATCGACAAATACTGCTGGAGGGTTTCTTTTGGTGAATACGGAATTGATTGCCGTACGTGCCATGTCTATGCAAAATCGACTTGCCCTTGATATTCTATTAGCTAAGGAGGGTGGAGTTTGTGGAATGCTGAAAGTTCAACATTGTTGCACTTACATTCCTGATGAAAGCAAAGACCTGAAGGTCTATATTAAAAATATTACTGATTTGCATGAAGAATTAGTACCACTGGAAGCTGAGAGTATCTGGACTAAAATAGCTAATAAAATAGTTGCTGTTAAGAATTTTATTGCAAAAATAAGTAGTACTATTATAGGTAAGATATTGTTTCCTTTGACTTGTATAATTGTTGCTTTATTGATACTAAGATTGGTGTGTGTGTGTTGTAAAAACAGGGAAAGGAAAAATAAATTAATTAAAAGAAATAATGAAAAGAGAAGTAAAAGGTTGAAAAGAGAACCACAAGAAATATAATTAGAAGAATTGAGGGAGAGTGTTTATTTGGAAACAAAGAGAGATGATGAAAGGGAGTCTGGTGTCTAGTGTTGTGAAAAAGAAAAAGACATTTCCAATTTCTCATAAAATGGGACTAAAAATGTTACTAAATTTTTTTTTGGGTTGTTTATTTGGTGATAATATCACCAAAGGGGGGATTGCTGGAGCAGAGTTTTCTGTTGAAAATCTATTGGGTTTTTTAAGCTCTGGTTTGTCTATTGTCGAAAGAAATTAAAATTATTAATTTATAATTACTAATTATTTGTTTTGTGTAAATGTTTTGATTAATCAATGCGTACTAATAAGAGAAAACTATACGTGGGGATGCATTTATGTGCTTACTAATAAATGTGCATGTTTATTGAATAAATGTTGCTGAGTGCTGTTTATTTTAAAGCACAAAACGCTTTTAAAATGTTGTGTACTAATGCTTTTCTTATGTTGCAAAGGCTAAATAATTACATACACATAAGGGTATTAGTGGGGTTAACACTGTTTAATCACTATGCTGTGGTAACGTTGTTTTTGTCTCTTTTAATTAAGATGATACGTTTTGGCCTAGTAGAAAATGGCTGCCATTTAAAGCCTGCTTTCGAGTAGTCGATTTGTGATGAGAAGGCCTTGCTGAACATGGTCGAGAGTCATCTGACCACAGTCTTCGCCTGGTTTAAAATTTTCCGTGAGGACAGCAGCTCTGGGCGAACATCCAAGTGCATCTGAGTGTCCTTGGAGGACAAAGGAGCCACAATGAACTTTGTGATTATAGTGGTGGTTTCGTGATGATTCTAAGGAAGTACATTTCAGAAAGAAACATTTGCAAATTTGAGTCCTCTTCTTCCGTCTTTTTATTTTTGTGATTTTTTCTGAGCGGAGATTTTCCAAATGTAGCGATGCTACATCCTTTCCTTCTCGCTCTGCTCAGCGGTTCTGCGGATGTTTTAAACATTTTATGTTGCCTTCTTTTGTTAAATTTATTATAAATATTGTTAGCCTAGAGAGGGGTCTTATGCCACTTCTTCCCAAACCTGCGTTGGTGAGGATCGATGCTGTGAGGACGGCGACTCGGGAGACTTCTACTGAGAGACCTGTCCTGACCCATTTTGACATTTAGCTAGAATAGGTAATTATGAGAATGATGATTTATTTTGAATTGATTTTCCATTTAAACTAATTTTAGATAAAATTACCATTATTTTAAATACAGTGTTGGTGGTTATTTCTTGTCAATTATTGAGTACTCTATTTTGATTATTGTTGTTTAGATTGATGTTTAAATCATGACTCAAGACAGTACCAATTAGGTCATATCGACCTTGGTGCAGATGCAGGGTGTTTAGAAGGGTTTTCCTTTCCACAGGTTTAGTGGTATTAGAGTAATTGAGTGTATGTTAGTAAAATGGGCCCAAGTGTATGGTGAATGTATGTGCGTGTATCTGTGAATTTACTCTATCCGTGGAAGTAGGGAGAATTTGTATACCCTGATCTGGATCAACACCACTGGCTGATCATGCCCAGAGGAGTTGTTCACTCTCAAAGACTGGTTGTGGGTGCAGTGGACGATATGGTGCTGAAGCAAAGAGCTTGCATATTTATTATTGATATTTGTGCAGTGTAATATTTCTTACGTGTTAGTATTTACAAGCGTCAGTGTGAGGGGTTTGTAACACTGAATTTGCTACACAATTTGATATTGGAGCTCGTCTGGATCTTTTTTGGTCTGGCTCGACAGCACAGCTGTTGCCTCACCTTATGCGATCAACAGAACAGGACTTTTATGCCTCCTCCACCACAGCATGAGTGGACAGAAAATGTGTGTTCCCACTAAAAAACAGTGCTTGTATAATGCTTTTTTTTCTGGAAAGCTTAGCTTAATTCAGTAGGACTGAATTGGTTATATCAATAAGACAATAATACCTTTTGGCAAATGCCCTAAGTCTCATTTGTTTATCATGAAACGTAACAACAAAGGCAGTGTGTCCAACTTATGTTTTGTGAACAGCTTGTGTGAAAGAACAATAAGCTTTAAAGGATGAATTGATAATGTTTAAAGCCTGTAGACAGGTATTTTGTCTTGAGAGATTAATGTAGTAAGCGAGAGATTTTGCGTTGCTTTCTCCAAATGACAAAACCTTTGAGTGGATTTCCACTGAGTTAATCCTTTTAGGAGGGGTTGGACTTTTTTGCTAACTACCATTTTCTACAACTGTAATGTTATGGCTGTTTGTCTGCTCTTTGCATTATGGCAAGGCTTACTCTAAACAGAGTAGGCCAGCACTGGTTATATTGGCAGTACATTCATAAAGGCTGCAGACCAGCTTGGTGAATTAGAGAATGTTACGTCAGATGCCTTATGCCAGATCTATTTTCTACAAAATGTTACGAAAAGAGGCATAGGGCTCACCTGTATAAGGTGAGAAACTTATGTTAAAGACAATATGACTTTTTGGGTGGATTGTTGTTACATTGTGATAAAACCTATAGACAGAAATGTTGTTTCATGGAAGCAGTCTGGAAGCCTTTGCCTGGAGTGGAGCCAGAAGAGCAGCGATATGCATGCATTCAGGGAAGCATTTTTTTGGGGGGTAGTTTTTTGGTTTGTCCCTTTCCCCTGCTCCACCACTTTGCTCCGAAACTAGCCACGACTGCATTTAACAATGCAATCAACATAACTATACTTTAAATGTGTTTGCAACTTTGCAAAGCAGATAGCTATGTGTATGTATGATAAGTACTTTTTAGACCCAGCCTGACAGCTTTAGACATCTGTCAGGCTCTTGCAGTCATAAAACTTAGCATGGACCACTGTGTGAACCTACTTCAACCATTGGCTCTGTATGACTGATTTTGCCTGATCTCATGCACACTACCATCTGAAATTGAGTGTGCTTCAGTGCCAAGGCTAGTCCACCAGCCACTTGAGTTTTGCATTTTCTTCTTTTAGAGACACCATTTTTGATTCATTTATTTTTTGGGAGCACTCAACAGCACTTTAGACAGTGCTAACTTACCACATAATTACAGCTCTATTCATCTGCAGTGCACGTCATTCTATGTGGTCACTACATCTGAAATGGGCGGTCACCTTGAAAGATATTGTCGATAGTGTATTATTGCTTTACTATTCCAAGATAAGTGTCACATTTAGAAGCAACATTTCAGACACCATCGAGTGATGCTGCAATTTCTCACTATATACATTACACACCCGAGGTTGCCACTCCCTGCAATGTTCCATTTTTTATTTTTCTTAATTGGAAGCAAACATCAGTATATTTCTTTTTTAACTTTTATTCTTTTGATTTATATTGCATCAGTTTGTTGACTTTCTGTATGTGTTTTATTGAGAAGGGGTGAGTGTATGAATGTAAGAAGGAGTCAATGCATGTATAAATGGATGCATGAGTGCAAGGACGAGTGACATAGTGTATATGTGTATATATGAAGACACTTTCAGTTAAATACCTGGCGTATTGGCATAGCATATGCTTGTTTCTTTTTAGTGGCCCAAACAATGCTGACCAGTGCTTAACATAAGCAAGTGGTTGCAGATTGTGGGGTGACACTCATTTTGGTTGATTGGGATTTTTTTTCATAATCATACTACAACCCAGAGCAAGAGAGAGAAAGGCAGAAAGAGATGGAAAAAAAGATGGAAAAGATAGGAAAACAATGACAACGGAAAAAAGGCTTCCCTGGAAAAAACTGTGAAAGTGAGATTAGGAGGTAGGAATTGTTGGTGGCAGAAGAAAGAAACACAAGGTAGAATCAAAGTTAGGCGATCCTTGGTATTTCAAATTTCTGTAGCTAAGCCGCACTGTGGGGTCCTGTACTTTTCTTAAGAAGTTTCTTTTCAGTATCAAGAGCCAAGACCCAAGCCGGATAGCTGCACAGGCTTTGATTTTGTTTGGGACCATTTCTTGAACATGATCTCATACTTTCAGATGCATCAGTTGTCTTTCATTCTTATACTAATTAGTGGTTGTACAACACCTAGTTCTACTACTAAAAGAATACAAAAAAGTGATGGATGCACTGCTGGAATTAATCTCAGCCAATGGAAATTACTCAGACTTAATACCAATACATTGTTAATTTTCACAACAAGCCACCTCCGTTTGGAGCCAACATCTGCAAATCAGTCTTAACTCTCCTCCAGTGGGAACAGTCCAGTCTGAACTTTTAAGCCTGGTCCTCTTTGAACCAGAATACAAACAACCCATGGCTAGCTTTACCCTAGTTAGGGATCATCAGCCAGATATAGCTTTATTTCAGTGACACGCTGTGCATGCGGCCAATGTCTGGGAATACCTCTTTCACTGAGGACAGCACACAAAAGTATACAAAACAATGATGGACAAAATGCTTGAATTAATCTCAGCCACTGGTAATCACTGGGGGTCGCATCCCAGCCCATCGTAAATCTGATCTCCAAGCCGGCTCAGTTTGGACCCAGCCATATACAAATCAGCCTTGACCCAACTCCAATGGGAACAGTCCACCCAAACTGCCAAGCCAGGTCCTCCCTGACGTGGAACACAAGCAACTTAAGACCAGTTTTGCCCTAGTTAGGGCACATCAGCCAGATATAGCTTGATTCCAGTGACACAGTGTGAACAGGACTGCATTCTTGGCATTCCCGTTACACTTAGGGCGACATACTAAGCTATACAAAAAAGTGATGGATGCAACACTTGAATTAATATCAGCCACAGGTAATCACTCGGGCCACATCCCAGTCCATCATTATTTTGCATAGCCAGCCACCTCAGTTTGGGCCCAGCCATATGAAAATCAGGCTCTGAGTGATACATGATATGAGTAGTGTGTGCCACTGATGTTAAAACATGTTTACCTATATCAGGACCTCCTCCCTGCCCCAATACCCTCCTCCTCCCTTCTGGGACCACAAACTGAGGCCCTATCTGAGCTCCTGCTGTGTTGGTTTAAAGAAGCTCATGCACAGCAGCGACAGGACTGATTAACTGTATTTCACACTACAGAGGCACATGTGAGAGAATATGCAATAATTCAAATACTCACTAGACCTTCTTCTAAAAACTGGGACATATATTTAAACTTGTTAAAAGTGTTGGTACACCGGGACAGACCTTTGAAAACCAGCACTGTCGGAGGCAATCCTGGACGTGGGGTCATGCTATGTTGGCAACGGTTAATCTGTTTTACAACACTTCATGCACATTGTATGCAGGCATAGGGTTGAAGGCTGAGGGACTATGGATCCTTGAGGAGATGCATGTTGGGGCCACTTCCTATGCCATCACAAAGCTTGAGGGTTATATCTGAATCCTAAAAAATGCTGTAGGCGTTGCATCCACAACAGATAGCTCATGGACCATTCCCTCGAATTTCAATAAAGTACAGCACTGGGGATGGTTGCCAGCAGCTCTGTCCCATAAAAGCTCAGCTTGACCATTCGGGCAACGCTCACTAAAATCAAAATAATTGGAGGCTGCTAAACCTAGCGTTCCCCTGCTTCAACCTGTAAATCTTGCTAACCCCCAGTCGCAGCCTAGTTTATCTCTGTGCTCCTGGAATATTAGTGGTCTTTATCATAAAATGGCCTCATTAGAGACCCGAAATCTTATCCTTGGACATGACCTACTTGCCCTCCAGGAAACATAGGCAACTCACAACTGCCCCATAGTAGAATACATCGAATACGGGAAACCAGCTGTAAGGGACTGTAACTATGGACGCCCCAAGGGGGTCTGTCCATTTACATTTCCTGCAGTCTAAAAGGCCCATCTGAGTTAGTAAACTTCGATGAGGACTGGCTGCTTGGAGTTAAAATCAACTCATGGAGACAACAGCGCTCCCTGCTGCTTCTCAATGTTTACATCAACCCAAGTGCACGAACAAAAAAGGCTCACTTAAACCGATTGCTCAAAATTCTGTGTGACCTGGCTGGAGACTTCCCTCACGCAGACTGTTTGCTTACCGGGGACTTTAACACCAACCTTTTCCAGGGAACCCCGTCGGATTTTGGAGGTCTTCTACCATTTCTTCCGCCGGCATTGAAGGATCAGATTAAATCCCCATCTCAACTATTTTGTGGTTTAGGGGAGCACTGTGTGTTGCAACTTTACAGCGCCAGTTTCATCGTAAGGAACGGTAGGTACACACAGGACATTCCATCAAACTGGACATTGACAAATGGTCAAAAGTACTCTTACCTAGACTATACCATCTGTAATTTAGCCCTGTCCTCACACTTAGAAAATTATAGCATCATACCGTGATCTGAGAGTGGCCACCGCCCACAAGTCGTCACTGTCACCCTAAACTCAGTCCATCACGATCTTGCTCCAATTACTCACAAGGGAGTTCACATCCGAAAACTTAAAATGTTTAAGATGGAATGATGACATCAGCATTAACATCATGAAGGAATGACTCTTATTCACAGCAGGTGGTTTCCCATTGACAGCCTCTCCCATCGGACAGCCTCTCCCATCGCTGATTGGTCAAACTTCTGTTCTCATTTGTTAAGTCTTTTCCTATCCCCTTCACACTCCCATACTGATTTTCTGCAGAACCCAGCCCCCTATTTTAAATCAAACATGGTGCTAAAGAAGGTCAGAAACACGCCCTATGGGCAACCAGAAAGCACCCTGATCCTAACGACCTACTAAACGATACAGAATCGCACAAAAGAATGACAGACGGGCATATCAAAAGGATAAACAACTCCACCTTGAACAATTCTTGTGTAAGCTAATCTGGGAAAGCAAAAACCGGAACTCATGAAAATTCTAGGTGCTAGTGAATAGGCAAATCAACAGAACAACCAGCCAGGGGAGTGCAAACATTTCAGAGGCAGAATGGGCAACATTTCTGACTGGCCATTTTAGGGCCAACGGAGGAGCAGATCCTACAGCAATTAATAATTCCATACTGATTAAAGATGCCCCTATGGAGTGCCAGGACTGTTCACAAGAATTGAGGCAACATCAATGTGAGAAAATCTCTATAACCCAAATAAGGCTAGCTAAAATACTATCAAAAGCAAGGCCAGATAGGGCGCCAGGTCCAAACGACATGCCACAGGTCCTGTTTAAATCAAATATCCCTCTCTTGTCAAAACAACTAGCAACCCTCTTCAATTTTTCACTAAGGATTTCAACTATACCTGACTCCTGGCGAAGTACAATAATCCACCCAATCTTTAAGTCTGGCTCCCATTCGTCCCCAAATAATTACAGGTTGATAGCCTTACTGGACAACGAGGCAAAGTACTTTGCGAGTATTTTACTTGAAAAACTGAAAGGACTGATCCTAAAAAATCAAACTGGTTTTATTTCAAAATCTGGCACCATGTCTAATTTACTGGCACTATCAATACTCCTCGATAATGCACTAGTCTCATCCAAGGTGGTTTACTGTTGTTTTGTTGACTTTAAAGATGCCTTTGACCGGGTCCCAAGGGCAGCACTTTGGGCCAAGGGAACGAAATGGGGCATCCTGGTCAAACTCTTGGAGGCAATAGTCCAACTATATACCAACACCTGGATACAAGTCAAGCTTGGCACCGGCTCGCATTTGTCTAGAAAAATCAAGACGACAAGGTGAGTCAAACAGGGATGTGTGCTAGCTCCACTGGTTTTTAATCTGTTCATCGCCGATCTCTCAGCGGAATTAGATGCGATAAACAACCATCCCCCTAAGGTTGGTGGTGTTCAGCTAAGCAACCATCTGTATGCCGATGACCTCGCCCTCTTCAGTCTCACTCGAGTAGGGTTGCAACGACTGTTAATCAAATTACATAGTTACACTAGTACGAACAACCTAGAGGTAAACCTAAAGAAAACTCAAGTGGCCGTATTAGGCAGAAAGTACTATGGAGGCAGTGGCTGGTCGTATAACAACTCTGGACTCGCGGTAGGAAAATCTTATAAATACCTGGACATTAACTTCGACTCTAGGGGCACCTTTGCCAAACATCACAGCGACATCTCAATGAAAGCAATGGCTCTTCAAGTGAATTTCTCAAAACTCTCCAAAAAATTGACAGGCCCGAGTTTAACCCCAATGTTGGACGTCATGAGAGCCAAAATAGGCCCCACATTGTCGTACGGCTTCGAATTTTCCCTGGGCAAACTTAGCACAATATTAAACCAACATGTGACTAAGATTTATAAAAGGGTCTTTCAGATGCCAAAATCCACATCCGCTGCACAGATCCGACAAGAACTGGGCCTTTTAAATTACGAAATGCTAAGCGCAGGTGCTTATTTAAAACTGTGCCACAAGCTAAGGCAGGTCGGAGCTGGTTCCCTAGAGTCACTGTTATGGTCAGATATCAGCTCTAGTAATCCTGGTGGGTCATACAGTCGGTTCTTTCATGAATGTGTACAGCAATTATCAGCAAGCTACCTCTGGAACCTTAACCCTAGCAATACAGTTTTTAAAACAAGTATTAAGAAGCGAATCCTTATGTAGTACCATTCTACCGACAAAGTACTCCTCGCCAAACGCAAGCATGCATGGGCAGTAATCAACACTTATCAGCTGGCTTTTCTTACACCATACCTGCCCTGCACATAACCCTGTACTTAAAACTGCAGTGTATGGCACTTAGATTGGGGGAATGGCACTTCCTGAAACATCTACCACTTTGGCGTCACCCATCAGACGAGCTTCTGTGCAGGGGCTGCACGGAATTGGTGGAATCTTTGGAGCACGTTGTATGCCTCTGCCCAGCCTTGCTGGCTTTGCGCGGACTAAAACTAAGGCCAGAGTGGAATAGATTGGGAGTCCTGTCCTGTAGGCAGGCAATCAATGCGGCATTGAACCCAGAGAACACCGCTTTAAACATAAGCTTCACAATCTTTATCCACCTTGCTTAAGCAGCAAACTCCAGGCCCTGTACCAAAACCAAGGAACGTGCCTAGGTGACTAAAATAACGGTATATCTACGAAGCAGCATCCTAGCAAAATATGTGTACTCTGCGCCCCTGCCACAATACGGAACGCGACCTTAAAGACCTGTCATCGACTACTGATAATTGACTGTTGTCACTCTGAACTGTACATAAACTTTGAGACATTTTTGACAACTTGCTACTTTATCTGTAGTTTTGAGAAGTAACCTCTACTTTCCTTTTTTATTATTAATACTTGTTTTTAACGATACTATGTTGCCATGTGGTCTTACGTAAGCAATGGTTACCTTTTATTAGAAGAAATTTTATATCAACTACTTTAGTGCTTTATTTCAATTGAGAATGACGGGTTGTCCCTAGTGAAAAAATGTATTTTAATGTTTTTCTACATTGCGTCTTTTTACATGTTGATTGTAATGATTTTACAAATCAAACAATAAATATATATAATAGGGGTGGAATTTCCCTGGTCATAGTTCAAGGGTTATATCATTTCTGGGGTTAGGGTCCATTAGTGTTTTCATGTTTAGGTTAAGACTTTCGAGTTATTGGCCTTTGTGTTTTTCACCTCAGGATCAGTTTTTGTTGTGTGTGTCTCAATCAAGTTAGGAGACATGGGTGACATTACTCCCAGTTGAGGACTCATGTGTAGAGTCACTTACAGGCCATGGTCCATGGGCGACATCTCTTCTGGGTTAGGGTCTGTGGGTGATGCTGCTTCTGAGTAAGTGGGAATTAGCCTGCCAGTGTGGCATTAGGGTCAGGGCTCACAGTTGATGTCAATCCTGGGCCAGGGCTCCTTGGCGACATCATTTCCGCTGCACGTCTTCAGGTCACGTATCCTGAGTGACATACTATTCTGGATTTTGTGGTCTGAAAAGGATATAAATTATGGGACAGGACTTCTGGGCATGCAGTCTGTCAAATAATGCAAGCCACATCCATTTTTGACATTTAAAGAAAGCTATCCATTTCTACCACTCATGCCACGCTTTTACTGTAGCAACTATGAGCCACAGTTGAAGAGAAGGAAATATGGGGCTTATTTGTGGGCCCTTGCGTCACTTTTGTGCCGCCGGTGCGTCACTTTTTGTGACACACCAGCGTCGTAAAAAGGGAGCCTTGTTGCACCATATTTACAAAGTGACGCATCTACCTAGATGCGTCATTTTGTAAACACCTGCATCACATTATACCTGCGCCAGGTATAAGGTATGCAGGAAGGGTGTTCCAACGCAAAAAAGGGTAGTAGAAGTGACGCAGTGAAATCTATTAGATTTCACTGTGCCACTTGTAGGACGCAAATACGTCAATATCTTACGCCTGCCTCACGGCAGGCATAAGACTGACACAGGCACATTTCACATGGGACTTGCCCATGTGTAATGACCCATTGCTGGAGTTGCGTCACTTTTGTGACACACTCCAGCAATGCGTCACTTTTGCGCCTACAGATACGTCAGAAATACTGACGTATCTGTGACTCCTTGCGACATGATGCGTCATACTGTAAATATGATGCATCATTGGTGTCGCAAGGAGGGTGCAATGAAATGTGATGCATCGCTGTTTTCTCGCAGTGATGCATCATTTTTCAAAAATGAGGCCCTGTGAATCTATTTTAGCTTAATAATTTGAATTGACTCAACAAGAATACCCCAGTGAGATTATTCCATTTATTGCAATGAGGACTGACACGTGTAAATGAAATCAAGATAAATGGAGTGATGTATCTGAAAGGACAAGAAGCTTTCAGAAGGGTAATGTATGATGGCGCACTAGGATACATCCATCAATCACACAGATCGTCCGCAACTTATGGACCTGAATTACACAATATATGCAACACATTCTATCAGAAGTGATGCACCAATTTTTTTTAAAACATCTTTTTTTTAAGAAGTGCAGAAACATAAGTAGCAAACACAGAATTACATCTTTATGATCAGTGTAAATCCATCAAGTTTTGGAAAGCACTGATTTACCTTTCTCACTACTTACAACTCCTCCCCCTGGTTCATTACACACTACATGGTGTATCCTCAGGGCAACATGGATGCACCAGCATTTGAAGTTGTACCAAAGGAGCTACATGTATTTTATGTAAAAAGAATTGCATTATGTATGTTATGTGTTTGCCACTCTGGTACCAAGGATAGATCTTCAAAGCTGAAACTGCGCTGCGGACGTAAATGAGCAGTGATTGTTAAAATGATCAATTTCTTCCTTCCATTATAGAGTTGCTTGCGGTTCCTTGTGAAGGTGCCTCGCCTGATAGTTTGGGATGCACTGTTCTCTGGAGGAGCTTGGTGAGTATTGGTGTATATAAGGCAGACCTCTGTCTAGAGGGGCACAGTGGGGGAACAGCGATGGGTTTGAATTAGGGGTGGGCGGAATTTGCGAAATCCACTTTCGCAAATTATCGCGAAAATGTTTAAAATTATCGCAATAAAGCGGAAATATCGCGAAGATGCAGATTTTTTTTTCCCGCATGTTCGCGAGATTTTCTGCATGGTTGCGGGTCGCCAACTTACCCATGTGGTTGCTCGCGGGCGCGTCCATCTTGTTTTGAGTTGTCTCGCGGTGCATGATCGCGAGAAGAAAGACGTGATCGCGCATCGCATGACGTCACTGCGGGCGCGAACTGTCGCGAGACAGCGCAAATGGCTAAAAACAATCCAACATCTCGTGGAGAACGTGACCGGATCAAGAAAACTTGTCGGCGAACGCAGGGATTCAGGTAAGGCGATCGCGCGCGCGCGAGAATGTATTATTTTACAGTGCGAGCAAGAAACAAATTATCGCCAAGCTGCGGAAAGCGGAAATTTTGACATTTTCGCGCTCTCCGCGGAACGCGAAAATGTCAAATTATCGCAATTTCCGCGAACGGAACGAAATTTTTGCCCAGGCCTAGTTTGAATGGTACCGAGAGAGATTGACAGTGGATTGACAGTGGTTTCGACTATTTGCAAGAATTTCTCCCGTCATCTTTTGTGTGGTTGATGTTACTTTCTAGGAGCTCATGAGCATTCAAACCTTTTGTTCTATTGTATTGTGTGGTTTTGTAGACAAGAGTTCAGAATGTAACAGCTCGTTATGAGAAAAGGTAGAAGGGGGAAGAAAGATCTGCAGAGGCATGAACTCTCTCTTATTGTTTGGTTGAGTTTAAGACCTTCACACGAAAAAAGGTCTACAGGCATCACTTGTCAACAAAAGTTCAACCCAATGCAATCTGTTCTTTATTGTGAATCAAGCCAGACGATTGTGACTGCTGGGAGCCTGTGCAATTAAATAGCACAATTGATTTGATCCTGTTTAAAGAGGGAATTAACCAGTGGATCTTTCTGTGACCATGTCAGAAAAAAGGGCTGGTCATCCCTCGTGGAATCCTCTTTTCTGTCTTTGATGCATTTACCCTGAATACTACAGAGTTTGGTCATTCCTGTCTGAACCATCTTCTTATAATTATGTTGCAATTACGTCTGAAAAAAAATCCATTCTGGTCCTCATGATCTGTCTGCTTGACCTGTTTGCTACTAAATACCAAGTAACAATATCTTTAATGCTACTCACAAATAAGCGTTGCGCTGCAAAAAATACAAATGTTGATAATGAATGAATTAATTTATTAGATTTATTGGTGTTAGAAAGTGGATTATGTGTTGGAGGGAATGTGAGTCTTCACGAAGTAATGTCCTAATTCCATTCCAGATCTAGTTAGGTCTCATGAATTTAAGCTCAGCTCAACACTTGGTAGTTGTAGCACTGAGCAGACCGAATTAAATTAGGAGAAATGTGTAAAGCATGTATATAAAAAAAGTTAAAATGTAGAAATGTTTATAAAAATAAAGCAAACTTTAATGAAAAAATACACAACATAACACCAACAATCAGGTGCAGGAAACCAATGATAGGACTTGTAGAAGTTTTAAGTCAAACTAGCAGCTAAAAACTCAAAGCCCCAATTGTGTTTATGTGGTTGCGTTAGACCAAATCAAAGTCAAAAATGTAGGCCGACTGTGAGCTTCTGACTCAGAAGATGTTGTGAAGAAAAGCTTTGGTCCACAGGTCGTCTGCAGGTTGGCCTCAGGCAAGAGCCAAAACATTCCTTAACAATGTCAGTCTGATGAAATGTGGGTCCTTTGTTTGGGCCTAGGCTCCAGCGACAAATTTGTCACTGTCGGCATTGAAGGTGGGAAAGCTCAGGCTGGACGAAATCTGGATTCAACACCCAGAATGTCTTGCTGCTATGTTTAGACTTGGAAACTTTTCTGGAAGTCAAAATCCTTCCAGTTGGGGAACCAGCAAGTTGCAGCCGACTAGCGACTCGACTTTGGCAGTGACACCTTCAGTGTTGGTCCCAGTCACCGCTTATTCTCTGTAGGAAAAAGTTGCTAAGTGTCCATGTTAGAAACTGGGGGGCAGATTTACAAGCCCCGTGCGCCACTTTTGCGCCGCCGTTGCGTCACTTCTGTGAAGCAGCGGCAGCGTAAAGCTAGCGCCATGCTGCTGGGGATTTACAATGTGACGCATCTAGGGAGATGCGTCACATTGTAAAGCCCTGCGCCACATGAAACCTGCGTTTAGTTTCATGTGGGCGTTCCGGCGCAGGGAGGGGCGTTCCGGTGCAGGAACGCCTCGGAAAAGTGCCTGAGTGAAATCTACAAGATTAACGTGTAAAGTATTGTGGAACACACACACACAGTAACACCATAAATACACCACACAAGTTTAGAAACATAGTGGCATATTATCAAGAAACAGCGTTAAAATTATCGCTGCTTTAGTGGCAGAAAACTGCCGCTAAAGCGGCAATAATGGGCTTGATAATATGCCCTTGAGAATTCCCATAGAAGCCCATGTTCTGGTGTCAACATGGGCTTCTATTGGAATTCTCTGCGGCGTATTATCAAGCCCATTATCACCGCTTTAGCTGCAGTTTTCTGCCGCCAAAGCGGCGATAATTTTAACGCCGTGCTTGATAATATGCCCCATAGATAATAATTATCCGAGTAAAACAAGACCAAAGTGACAAAAATCTGTGGAAGTCAAGATATGAATTTCTAAAGAATAAATGCAAAAACAGTGCTCAGAAACCAATAGAGCTAAAAGGTTAGTTGAGGTTGAGAGGGCCTGGGGTAAATCCAAAGTTCATCCTGGCTACGAAAGTCATGCAGGTCCCGCTGACAAAATACCAAAAAATGGAGCACAGTGTTGATAAACATCACAAGTTAATTTTTTGTTTCTAGAAAGAAATCAACTTGCAGCGAGGGAGCCCTTCATTGCGAGACACACCTGTATGTGAAAGAAGAAATACACACAGGTATTTATAAATATGAGGCGGTATGGACAATAAAGAAATTTTGAAACTCCCCTTAAAATATTCAGTAGCTTAACAATCGCCTCCCACAGCATTTCCACTAACGAATCAAGGGAATCAATTTTAAATACCAGAGATGAAGAATTTGTCTGTTCTGAAGTAAAAGAGCCCACACCAACCAGGTACTGCCCAGTATGCATGGGATCCTTACACAGTAGATATGAAGAAAGGGAAAGAGCATGTATATAATAGCCACTATGTGCATTATTTTTTGATTACACCAAGTCAAAGCCCTGAAGAGAGTCCCACTAGCGTCAATGGGTTTCGAAACGCGTCGGCAATTTTCCTACCACTGATGAATTGACAACCAATGAATAGGAACAGCGTTGAAGGATATGTAGCACTGATTTAACCCCAGCTGTTCTTATATTTGTTCCCTTTTTCTAGCATTCCTTTAAGGATTGTAGAAACTACACACATGGGATTGCTATTTGTTTGAAAACTGAACTCTTTGAATAACTGAAATAACCGACAAGTGTATTGCTATTGTTTGTTGCACTAATTTCAAATCACCTTTATGTAGTATTTGTTAATTGGTCTGTATAGTATGTTACCTTTCATGTCTTAATTTAATGTTTAGAACTTGTCTGAAACAAACAGTGTATTTCCCGTTTCCGATGTTTATGAAATGAAAAAGAAAATATGATGAAGTACAAGTTGAATAAATAACCAGGATCAATGAAATCATAAATTGGCCTTTTGTCTGTTTAAGTAGATAGCAGCACATAAATTGGTAGCTAGGTTCCATGTTGTGTTACTTGTTAAGGCCCTATGTAGTTACTGGTCTTTGGGCCTACCCCCTTTACACAACTTTCTAAAAGTGGCATTTTAAAAATAGTATTTTAAAATCTGGCATGACCATTGGTTTGCATTTTAAATACCTTTTAAAATAAGTCCTAGCTAGTCCCAAACTGAAGTTATACATTATAAGATGTTATAATGTAACCTACTGCTTTTCTACAGGAGAGTTAGCCATGCCACATTAACATTTTCCATGCGTCAGATGGCCCCCGGCCGTCTGACGTCACGGTGGGCGTGTGCAGAGGACGGCCGGGTGCCGTCCGAACTGCGCACGTTTGGAATTTTCCCGCACGGCGGGGGAATTCCGGCCGCAGCGAAGAGGTTAAAAAAACCCCTATGTTTATTTACTGCCAGGACATGCAAAACATAAGTACATATATGCTACTTTTTAATTACTATGCACCCTGCCTATGGGCTTGCAGGGCCCACTTACGTGGTAAGCTGTAAGTTAGGAAGCTGTAGGACCCCCCTACAGATTGAATTGGCTGTTTTAAAAGTACATACAAAGGCTGATGTGCTAGGGTCATGTTATAAATGATCACTTTATTGGTGGCACAATAAATGCTGCGGTCTTCTAGGGACATTTACCTTAAAGGCCCTGGGTACACAGGGCATCAGGTATTAGGGACTTCTAGTAAGTTATATGTGCAAATCAGGGTTTTTAACCAATTCAGCACGTTTTTCAGGATCGGAGCAGAGGCAACTCCCTTCACGTAAGCACAGGGCTCGATGGCAGTGAACATAAGCTCACGCAAAAAAAGCCCAAACCATCTCCACATTTCACAATGCGGGTGAGCATAGAAAGGAAGATCAGCCACCTAAAGAGGGATCTGGGGAAACTATTATTTTTTAAAGAAAGAAATTGGAAAAATGTCATACATATTTACAAACAGTTTTTAAGATGGATTAATTAAATACTCCAAAATCGTTCAGAGTAATATGGAGTGATCTTTCCAGAACGCTCAAAACCAGAGAGACTAGAGAGTTTGGAGAGACATCATATGCCAGATTAAAAAAAAAAATTGAGTATAAATAAGGCAAATATTTGTTATACAGCAAAAGCTGTTTGGATCTGAGGCAGGGTGTCCTCACTGAATAAATGTCCATAAATACCATTTGCAGGAAAAATAACACAAATATCAGTTGGGGGAATAATTATTTAAAACGTTTCAGTGTGAAGAATCTATCAGCACCTCTGTGTAGTGAATGCTATGATGCTAATCATGCCAGTCTGTCATGGGTGCACCTGAAGCCTTCCTGAGTGCTTCTAAAAATTTGCATGTTAGCACCCTGTTGTTGATAGGGTGCTAGTTTTATCTCTGCTTTTTTGGCTTTTAAAGCCAAAAAAGCAGAGATAAAGCCCTTGTTGATATGCCCCTCTGTATTTAACGTATGTACAAGTTGTACATCACAGCAGAGTTCTTTAGTGAGAATAGTCCCTGAGTCTCACCATCAAAACCACTCAAACCACAGTTGTGTAATGAGCAAAATGGAAACTATGGAACAAGAAAATCTCCTGTCCTCCACTTGTGATAAATTGTTAGCTCTTGGGCAGTGACTTTTTAACATATTTGTCTACTTCTTTTTTTGCAGAGATGGGAAAAACTAGAATCAAATTAAACACTGACAGTAAGTATGTAATAAGAAAGCAACCAACGATCATTTGATTTTACCTACAGAAAAAGAACACCTAGCCTCATCCACTTACGAAAATGTGGTGAAGTGAGCAAGTTGTGGACCTTGAAACAAGGAGTACTGCATTATATTTTTGGCACTCATGCTCCACAAAATAGTTTGATCATTGTTACATCAGTCCCTTCCTCTGACATCCTCCTCTTAATTGCCATATATGATGAAGTGGGAGAACCAGGGGCCTGACTCAGTCTGAGCTCAAAGTTTTCTGGATCCACAAGCCTTTAGGTTTCTTTTCCCCTTTATGAAATTGTGCGATCCAATGCAATTGGCTTTTTTCACCTTGTCTCCTTTTTCTTCATTATTATAAATTGGAGCACCTTGAACTACATGAGTTCAGGATGTCTGCTGTGCAATCATTTCTCTTGTAGTTGATTTAATAGACTATAAGTTAGTTTCAACAACCTAGGCCACACAGAGGGTGCACATGGCAACTGGCTTGCCTCTTGGATCATTAATGACATTGCTGTCAGAGATGGGGGTATGTATTTTTTAAGTTCATGTTTGAAAACGATTACTTCTAATACATGTCACATAACGCAATGCAGTAATAACATCTGATGTAATAAGTTAAAACACTTCCATACGATGGAAAAATACATTTTTTATTGCATTTTGAAGAGACTTAATTACAGTGTAACATCCAGCTACACTGTATGACTCCACACTAGGTATAGCGGAAGACTATGATTTTATTTTCTATGTTTCCAGCAACAGGTAAGTAATTTTTTTTTTTTTATGTTTAATGTCCAGGCCAAAAGTAACATATTTTCCTTTCTTTGGGTGGCACATTTAAGGTTTGCAGTTTGTCTTCTCTTCAACTTCTCTTGGTGGTGACACTCGGGAGACTGATGAAGGAACCTGAGAAATCCAAGGGGCATATCAGCAACAACCGGCAATAATTATCGCTAAGCGCACTTAGTGCTAGGATAATTATCGCCGGCTAGCGTGGATTTTTATCGCTGAGATAGCGTGCTATTAGCAGTGCTTCTCTCAAAAGTGATAAAAATCCTAGCGCTAACTGCCAAACGTGAGATTATCGCTGGAACCCAGCGATAATCTCACGAAGTTTGGCGTTAGCTTGATGATAGGACCTCACATACTTAGCCATGATATCCACCTTCCATAGGATATCATGGCTAAGTCAGTCCTGAAGCAGGCGTAAGGAAAGTAGCGATAACAGGGGTTATCGCTACTTTTCCTGCCGCTATGCTTCATAGCGTGGGGCTTGATGATAGGAGAAATGTCGCTTAGCGACATTTCTCCAGTCATGTCCGGTCAGGAACGCCCACTTTGCATCTCATTAGAGATGCAAAGGTGGTCGTTAAGAATTTGTGCGCTCTCCTTCTTCCATATCCTGTGGGACTGCCCGAGTGTGCGGAGGTACTGGAGGAGGGTGGTGTCTTGCATGCAGGAGGTATGGGAGGTAGAAATACGCCCGGAGGCGAAGAGATGCCTCCTCAACATATGGGAACCCACGGACCTGCCTGTGAAAGGGAAACTCTGGGTCACACTGGGGCAAATGGTGGCTAAAAGGAACATTGCCCGCCTCTGGGGTGCATCCTCTCCGCCGAAATTGGTCGAATGGCAAAGAGACATGGACTGGTGTATGCTGCAGGAAAAGACTATGTACACGGCACGAGGGTGCCCCCGGAAGTGGGGGGAGGTGTGGTCCAAATGGAATGAATACAGAGGTTACATCTGTGAGCCCCCGCAGGCCCGCCGCTCCGGCTTGGAGGCCATAGACTGATCATACTGACCGCTTCTAGCTAATTCACAGGAAACTCTAACTCAAACTGTCGCTGTGTGTCACCGGTGTTCGAACGACGGTAATGCGAATCCATCGACCATGTTGTTGATTTGTTTATGTTTGCAAATAAAAAGAAATTTAAAAAAAAAAAAAAAAAAAAAAAAAAAGAATTTGTGCGCTAATGCAAGGTTTCACGCGATAGCGTGACCTTGCTGATTAGGCGATAAAATTATCGCCACTTTTCACCCGAAAACGTCCGCAAAAGCAGCGATAATTTTCTACCGCCGCCTTGTAGATATGCCCCACATCTACACTAAATCATCACAAGCACCCTTGTGTTTCACACTGTGTTCATGTTTGAATGGTTGAGCTCTCTCTTCTGCTTCCCCCCTCTCACTAACAGAAAGCAACACATGCATATAGGAACGAAGATCCAGCCCCCTTAATAGGTTCACCCTACCACCCTCGCAAGCTTGTGAAAATTGGTGATCTCCACACATGCATTAAGCCGCGACCCAGAAATGGGTTTGCGGTGTTCAGTTCCTTGTGGCCTCTCACCTGGTTGAAGACCCAGGTTTCTTTCTGCTGGACTTGCCTCTTCCCAGTGTGTCTGGCTGTCAGTGGATGCGGCCTCCACCTCCTCATTCCCCCTCTTCCTTGGTTCTACATCTCTGGTGGCTCTGATGTTCTCATCCTCTCTCTCCTCTTCTGGTTTTCTGGCATCCTCTTCCTCACCTTCTGATCGTTGTCCACCCTGATACAGCTGTTTTGCCTTCATTTCAAGCGTGTCACTCCTTCCATTGATTCTCGATTCGCTGAGCAGCCTGGTGACATCCATACAATCTGGTGAGCTGCCTGTCCGTCTTGACAGGCTATCCGTAACTGCCATGTTGGAATACCTGTCATAAATAGTTTTACATGCTTGTTGCACAATGTTGTTAATCATGGTGATGTTCCTAAAGGTAAGTGGTGTAGGACACCTACAGTGATTCTTTTCCTTTGATTCAATTAATATGTAAATAAATGCCTATTTTTTTAAAAAACAAATCTGAATATTAGTGCTCAGTCTAGTAAACAGTAGCAACTGCTGCTGTTCAGCCAGTGCCCACATTTAAAGGTCAGGCTGTACGCATGCAGCTCCTAGGCCATACAATAAGTTCCACTGCCATAAAACTCAGAAGTAGATAAAATTAAGATTTAAGGCAACAATATCAGACAGGGAGCTTTCAAGATAGAGTGATAGAGGGAAAGAGACAAAGAAAGGAAAGGTATGAGAGGAAGAGACACAAACAGAAAAACAGGCAATGGAGAGGCAGAGCTAGAGAGAGAAGGGTGGCCAGAAACTGAGAGCATGATAGGAGGATGAGAGGAGCAAAAGAGAGATTGAAAGATGAAGAGAGAAGAGAGTAAAGAGTAAGGAGGGAGGGAGAGAGACAGAGTGAGAGCAAAAGAGAGAGACAAAGGCCTATAGTGGCAGAGAGAGATAGAGAGGAAGATAAAGAGAGTGGGAGAATTTGTTGACCATTGCACTCTTTGCTCTGTGCTCTTATACAGGCAAGATGTATAGCCTTTTAATGCAGACATCCCAATGCAAAGTACTGTTCTCCCAAAGAGAGGTTATTATGATCATTCCCTCTCAATCCAATCCACCAGTTCTTAGAATGCATCTTTTTGTATGCTTGGACACTGACTACCTCTGTATTTGTATTTTGTATTTGTATTTATATAGCGCATATATACTGACAGGTCTCTTAGCGCTTGACAGAAGAGAGGCAGCATTCAGGCCTGGGAGGACAGTAATGGTAACAGGTAATTTAAGATGTATCCCTAAATAGCAGAGTTTTTAACTGCTTCCGGAAGGGAAACAGACCCGATTCCTTCTGTAAAGTGTCCGGCAGGTGATTCCAAAGTTGTGGCAGAAGGACTGAGATAGCTCGTCCACCCTTGGTGACAAGGTTACTCCGAGGGCAGGCCAGCTGAGATGCTTCTGTAGAGCGAAGCACTCGCCCTGGCACATATTTAACTAGATGTTCCCTTATGTAGCCGGGGGCGTGACCATAGAGGATTTTGTGAGCAATACACAATCCTTTAAATTTTGAAGGCTGTCTGACAGGCAGCCAGTGCAGCTTGCGTAGCAGGGGAGATGCATGGGTCCTCCTGGGTAGCCTGAAGATCAACCTAGCAGTGTCATTCTGTACTACCTGAAGTCTATTCATAAGTTTCAGGGGAAGTCCTAAGTAGAGCGCGTTCCCATAATCGAGGCGCGAAAGGATGGTAGCCGATACAATGGACTTCATAGATGAAACTGAGAGGAGGGGAACCAGTTTCCTCAGTTGTCTCAGGACGCCAGTACATATGCCCACCACCGAATGGAATTTGTGGCTCATGGAGAGTTCTGAGTCGATCTTGATTCCCAGACTTTTCACAACTGGCGATGGGCTTGGAGGAGCCCCAAGCTCTTTGGGCCAGAACAGGCCACTCCAGAGATTTTTTTTTTACTGGAATGACAAGAACCTCTGTTTTATCTGGGTTAATTTTCAAAGAATTTATCGTCATCCAATTAGTGGTAAATCTTAAGATGTTTTGGACTGTCTCTTGAGCACGGGCCGAGTTGACGATCCTCACGATAAGCTGGGTATCATCCGCACAGTTGAAGACTCGGCATTCCATGTTGGTCAAAGCAGTCACCAAGGGCTGCAAGTATATATTAAAGAGAAGTGGGGATAATGCGGAGCCCTGAGGGACCCCGCAGAGGATGTCGGCCCTGTCCGATATATGGTCGCCAAGTTGGACCCTCTGCGAATGTCCAGATAGAAAGGATTTTAACCAGTTGTAAACAGGCCCCCGAAATCCCAGATCCGCCAGTCGAGTCAGTAGTGTTGAGTGACTGACCGTATCGAACGCCACAGAGAGATCCAAAAGTATTAGGGCGCTCGACTCTTTGTTATCGGCCTTTAATCTGAGATCATCAAGTACAGATAACATAACTAGCTCCGTACTGTGATGGGCTCTAAAGCCGGCCTGGCGTGGATGGAGCAGCTCAAGTTTCTCAAGAAAACCAGAGAGCGTTTTCAAGACATGTTGCTCCATGACCTTTGCCAGGAAAGGGAGCTGAGAAATAGGTCTGTAATTTTTCAGCTCAGCCATGTCTGCTCCTGGCTTTTTTAGTAAGGGGATAACTCTAGCCTCCTTCAAGTTGGAGGGTACCTGGCCAGTAAAGAGAAAAAGGAAAGAACACAGGCAGTGTTTGGCAAGCCCAGCACTATGTCAGGCCATCAAAGGGGGCAATATTTCCCAGGCCCTCACCTTTTTAGGACTCGTGCTTGTGCAACAAACCTATCTTTTGCTGACTTGACAACTTCTAAACACTTTTAACCATTTGAGGCAGGGCTGAACCTTAGAGGGGCTGGTGCGTTTGCTAAGGAGAGTCTGGCGTACATCTACTCACCACCTCCCAGTCACACCAAAAAAAGCAAAGTTCTGAGATTGGTATATATGACTTGGGGCGGGGGGGGTCATGTCCTCAACCCAAAATAAACAGAACCCCAAACAGGAGCAGGAAATCCACGCTCTGCAGATGTTTCCAAATCACTTTGTGTTTCACTTTGTGATATCAGCACTTCAGTGGGAGTCCACATGAAGAGAGCTGATATATTGGGACACCCGGTGCTAGAAATTGGGTCGTTGGTTCATGGGAGTGAACCCTCCTCAAGTAACAGTCACAAACCATGTCAGGTTGAACCACTAAAAGTCACTAAACCTGTGCTTAACCCTCTGATAGCTTAGCAAAAAAGCAGTCAGGCTTTACTTGGAGGCACTGTGTAAAGTATTTATGCAGCGCACAAACAGTAACACAGTGAAAACACAACACAGGAAAAATCCTACATCAATATAGAAAAATAGAGTAAAAATTAATAAATTATTTGACACCAAAATGACAACAATTTATCAGTAGGGCAAACAGCGTTAACAACGCATGCGAAACAACGCATGGCGTTACAACGTGGTCATTACAACGACAGCGTTGTTAGTTCGCATACCGTTACAACGCAAGTCGGAACAACGATTTACGCTGTAAGGGGCAGAAGGTGTAGGATTCAAAATCCAACACCTTCCCTACTGTCCACACAGACTGGAGTTGGAATAGTAAATGATACTATTCCAACATCCAGCGCCCCTTACAACGCAAGTCGTTGTTCCGACTTGCGTTGTAACGGTATGCGAACTAACAACGGGTTCATTGTAACAACCGCGTTGTAATGTCATGCGTTGTAAACGCATGCGAAATAAGGTGGCATATTCATCAGTAGACCCGCAGATATGCAATTTTAAAGACTTTGAAGAAAAGTAGCACTTTGAAGCAGGAATCGCCAATGGCAGTTATCTGGCCGTGGTGGACTAGGTCCAAATCACAAGTTCAGGCTGATAGATGGGCTGGATAGAGGACTGAGTTCCGTCTGCTGTGAAAATGTACTTTGTGTCCTAGTGCATCGAGATGTGAAGTCCTTGCATTGACCTACATGGAAGGGGCATCAAGGAGCCTTGGAAGGGAGCTGAAATGCCACGTCCTACGTTGAGAAGTGTTGTGCTGAGCTGAGGTAGCTGGAGTCGCCAAAGTAGCTAAGGCAGGATCTATGAAGTTTCTGGGTCTGTTAGGAGTTGCAAAGAGTTGTGCTGGTGCCTAACAGAGATGCATCAAACTAAGCCAGTTGTTGGCATTGAGATACATTGCGTTGGGTTGATGCTTGAAGTTGCGATGGACAGTTCTGCGTCAAGGTGCATCAAGATTAGTCATGCTGGGTCAGTGGTGAGTGGCTGTGATGCACAGTCCAGCATTCAGATGCATTGGGTTGCGTTGGCACAGACAAGCATGTTAAGTCTCTGTAGCTGCGAACATGAAGCCAGCTAAGTAGCCTTTGGAGACATTCTAGTGATCCTGGGTTTAAGTTGCAGAGTCAAACCTTCTTCCTCATGCAGCAGGGCAGCAGGTCAGTCCCTCTTGCAGAAAGGCAGAAGAGCAGCAGAACAAATGGGCAGTTCTTCTTGCAGGAAGGCAGCAGAGCAGTCCTTCTTCTGAGTCTTCCACAGGTCCAGAAGTTATCTGAAGAGTAGGTTCCAAAATGTATTACCGGATGCCAACTTTGAAATGGAAGACGCTTCTGGAGCTCCCCCTTAGAGAGGTGTCTAGAATTTCCTACCTCCCTGCTCTGGCCCCAGTCTGTCTGGGGGCACAATAGGCTAGTGTGTAGTCCTTTCTGTATGAGTTGAGCCTATGCCTTTGAAGTGCAAGTGTGGTAAGTGACAGCTCCTCCACCCCATCAAGTTGGAGTTGGCCCATCCTGCCAACACTCAGAACTTGCTTTTGATATTGTCTAGCAGAAAAACACAAAGGTCAACTGCCAGCCGCATCTAGTCATGTGACCCAGGAACAGGCTGCAGGCACCAAATGCATAGGACAAGAAAATGCCAACTTTGTAAATGTGTCTACAACAAGTAACAGTGTCTCAACAGGTAATACTTAAAGGCAATTATATAAAAATATGTGCAACAGTTGCAGAAAGGAAGGAAACAGGGAGGCATCGATGATTTTGGCAAATAAGAGGTATCTGGTATTGGCGTCTCAGGTAACGGTCAATCTGATATCAAATATTAAGAACTGAGGACCGCTGGGAGCGGATGGCTTCTCTGTCTGACAGTGGCATTGGCATGAATGCGTGCTAGTTCAGGAGTTTCCTAATATGCCTCTTTACCTATTATTTCAGATGCCGGCCTAAATTACCCTGACTCGACCCTCCTCAGTTGGCCCGTACTTGTCAATGACTAACAAGATCATTTACCCTGCCCCCTTATGGTCAGATCAAACTATTTTACCTTTTCCACCAATTGGGCCTCCAAGTGGACCTATCAGGCGCTTTACTCTCCTCGCTTCTCCTAACACGCCAATTGGGTTCCCTCCTTGCTGTTCCCATCGGATGTTGTTGCCCCGATACTATGCAGCACTTCAAAGATCTGTAACCTGGTCCAGATGATTATCTGAATTGATATCAGGTCAAAAAGGAATTGACCTCATAATGCAATTACTTGGCACAGTTTTCTTTTGGCTCATCGATTTTTTGACTCACTTAAAGTTTTTGTTAAATGAATTCGAACCACCAAAAATGTTCTTTTGTAAATATTGACATCGCTGCTTTCTTGCGCCGCCTCTCGCTGATTTCACTTGTCACCTTGTGACGTTCACTTCCTCCACGAACACAATTGTGCACAAGTTTGTACAGGTTACATGTACATTCAATATAATATAGTGATTTTTTTCCAAATCTGCTTTGAATACAGGCTGCTCTTAGCACTTATTACAAATATTATCAATGCCTTCCTGTTTCCTTACTTTCTGCAGCTGTTGTGCATGTTTTTATATACTTGCCTTTAAGTATTACCTGTTGAGACATTGTTACTTGTTGTGTACACTTATTACCCAGGTCTCAACTGGGTTTATGGGTTACCTCCTGTAGCTTGATCATGTAACTTTGTAAAATTGGTATTTGCAGAATTATGACTGAAAATCTGACTATACCATTAAAGAGGGTTTAAAATGCACAATTTCTCAATTACCAAACATGACCGTCCTACCTGCTCCCAATAAAAAGTTGTCACTTATTAAATGTAATAAGGTAACCCAATGTTATCCTATGGGAGAGGTAGGCCACCCAGTAGTGGAAAACAAATGTGTGAGTTTTTCACTGGCAGGATAGGTTAAACGGAAACATACATGTCCAACATTTTAATTTCAATGCATCCTATCCTAAGGGTTGGTTAGGGCCTTCATTAGGGGTGACATATGTATTAAAAAGGATGGCATAGGCCTTTCCGAAGCTTTAGTTTGACGGATCAAAATGCCAATTTTAAACTGCCCATACAGGCTGCAATGGGAGGCTTGATAGAGGTTTGAAAGGCTACATAAGGGTGTGGCACAATAGGGACACAGCTTGAGAGCCAATGATGGCGGATGCTTGAGCCTGTTGCTCCTTGTCAGCTCAACCACTATCCTGTGTAATCTGCGGCCCAGGGTGCTGAAGAGCCGGCCGCGATAGCTGAGACTGCAGCAGAATCCTTCCAAAGTTGTCCTGGGAGCTGTGGGACCTAGTGGCTGGTGCACCGTGACTGCTCAACAGCTCGTCCCTCCCAAAATAGCAGATGGCTTTCCAAGCAAAGTGACCTTCAGGGGAGCCCTGCATGTATCTGTGGTCATGGGGGCCCCTGGCGGCTGCCAGGCTCCTGGTTGGTAGCCAGGACACCGCTGCCAGCTAATCAGTGAGCATGGGTTCTGGAGCCCTCGTGGACGGAGGAGATGTGACGCGAGGTGGGCTCTATTTAAAGCCAGGGGCGGCGCCTGGTTTCAGGGCCTGTATCGGGGCCCAGCACTGAGGGATGAGCCCAGCAGTGCAGATCAGTGATGGTTTGAGGCCTCTGGAGGTGGATGACAGAACATGCAAAAAACTCTGGGCCCGGTGGATACAGCAACAGCTCCCAGGTTTAGGTGGCCTAGGTAACACAAGTTGTCAGCAAAAAGAGTTAGAAAGCAAGGACTCACTGAGGCCTTGTACTAGTGAGTGGAGGCTCCCCGTTTGTTGGGGTGCTATGGTGCAGGAACACTGGACAATATTGGCGAGGTGAGTGAGGCACTGCCTAGAGCGAGGACCCGGTTTGCGGCTGCAGCCTGGTGCTGGTTCTGGAACTATGCATATTTGCCTTTCACCTTGGAGTTTCCCATTGGGGACTAGGAGGCACTGGTTCTGATTGTTGGCAGCGGACAGTGGAGCTATCTCTGAGGACCAGCAGGGCCCGTGTGACCACTCTCCGTAGCTGAGGGGGAAGGACATATTGCCCTGCGAGGCCCTATGGCAGAGGTTTCCGGAATTGGGACCAGTGAAGTAACCAGGAAACCGGGTGGTGCCAGGACTGTTGTAAAAGAAGAGTTGTGGGGGCATATTTGCAACAGGCAGCAATAATTATCGCTGACCTTGTATACCGCATTTTTTTCTATCGCTGGAATATTTCGCCAGGCTATCGTTGTATTAACAACGCTTAGCGCCAAGGCGATGTATATTCCAGCAATAGCGCCCTTTTCCATGGAACACCACTGGTTTTCCAGAGAAGTTCCAAGTAAAACGGCGATAAGCTTGATGATACAACCCTGTGGTCATATCCCATGAATCCACCTTCCATGTTAGGTATACCTTAGTCAGGAATTTAACAGACGTTAAATTCCTGCGTTAAGGCATACTTAGCGTGATTAAAATAATCGCTTCCCCGCACTGTAAATATCGCAAAGTTGCCTTCGCGATATTTACCCATGTTGTTTCGACAGACACGCCTACTTTGCATCTCATTAGCGATGCAAAGTTAGGCGTGCTGGAAATGGGAGCAAAATCACCAAAACACGCAAAAGCGTGTCATTGCTGAGAAGGCGATAAAATTATCGCCGCTTTTCGGCAGAAAACGGCCGCAAAAGCGGCGATACTTTTTTATCGCCGCATTGTTAATATGCCCCGTGGAGTGTGCCAGGCCCCTCAGCCATTCCGGGTTTCTTGAAGTCAGTGACTCTGTGCCGGGAGAGGAGTGCATTACAGGGTGCGGTGATATATTGCTACTTAATAAGTGACTTTCTGAGAGCACCTCCCAGCAGGCTCATTGCTCTAGACCCGGCAGTGCTCTCCGTATTCCTGGCCTGCTTTGTGCATTTGCTTTGAGGGAGGCTTGGGACTTGCTTGGTCCACCCATGGAGCTCCAGCTGGAACTGGGATACTACAATCTACTGCCAGGATCACCTACAAAGCCACTATGGGGAAGCAAAAGACTAAACAAACAGCCATGCCACCTGGTGCATGAGACTTTTCCCTGCCCCAGACTGGAAAGACTTAGGGTCAAGACCCCCCAGAATCCTCCATGCATGTGTATTTTAATAGGTTTCTGGCTGCAAACGCAGATACGAAGCTTACGCTCTCGCAGGAAATCAGTGCAGTTAAGTGGGGCTGGGACTGCTGTGGGCGTATCATAGCAAGTTGGCCTACCGAGTGGGCGAGGTCAAAACCTCCCTGAGAGAATTTCAACCAGAACAGAAGACATTGGCCCACAAGATAGAGGATTTCTCAGACCGGGTAGGCACCTTGTAATGGCACACTGAAGATGCGGAAGTATGGAATCGTTGCAATAATATTAGGTTGATGGGGCTTTCTGAAGTAGTTGAGGGTTCTGACATGGTGTCATATTTGGCGGACTAGGTCGGGTCCAAGGTAGCCCAGAACCATCTAACCGCCTTCTTTGGTCTTGAGACAGCACATAGTGTGCCAGTGCATCTGCTGGCACCTGGCCATCCTCCAAGACCAGTGCTGGCCAGACTGCTTCACAATAGGGACAGGGACATTATTCTACAACAGGCACGGATAGAGGGGCCCTTTGCTGTCAATAATGGAAAAGTGTTGGTGTTCCCAGATTTTTTGGCCCTAACCCAGACAAGGTGTGACTCCTTCATGGTAGTCAAAAAGGCCCTCAGAGAGGCCGGGCTACAATATGCTCTGATGACTGATTGTTCTAGATGGTGCAACCCACTTCTGTGATGATGCTGATGCTGCCTGGACCTGGCTGGAAGCTTATAAGGTGGGATCGCCCCTACGCAAAACACGGTCTAAAGCTATCACAACTAGGTCACGGATTAGGAAACGACCCAGATGGTCTTCACGTGGTCAGATCCTGAAAAAACTATCACCCTCTCAGACAGAACAAGAGAGAGCAGCGGCGTTGCTTACAGTGGCTGAAATAACAATGACAGAAACACAGGATGAGGAACCCCAAACTCCATCCAAAAATAGATCAGTGGCTTCGGACTCTGACACCTCTATGATTAATGGTGAAGCTTTGTCTCAAGTGACCCCTCAAACCGCAGAAGACTTGATCTGATGGAACCTGAGAGATGGCTTTGGACACTGTCCTTTTGTCTTCTCTGCAAGTATTCTTGTATACTTAGGGAGCCCCGGTGGTCATGATTGGCACCTGGCATTTTGTGATGCAGGCTCCTCCTGTGCCCCCATTGGATCAGAAATACAGGCTTGATTTGGTATACGCCCTGGTTTTAGACATAGTGGCTGGCTTAGGAGCCTTGGCAAGCACTGAGAATTAGGCTGGCATGACACTACTGCAGCTTGTACTACACAGCCCACCTCTACCAGTTTGGCCTCTGCCAGGATTTTTTGGGTTAACAATGCTTTTTTTTCACAGGTTTGGGTGGCCGGCCATTGCTGGGCTACTCCTAGGTTTGGAACTTTGTAGTTTGGGGTTTTATTTATATGTCTTGGGGATGCATAGTTTGGCATTATTGAGAGGAGTGGGCTTGGGTGAGGCCTGGGAGTGGGTTTGAGGTGAACATCCAATGTTTGCATAAATGGCAGACCCTAAATTCAACATAACATTAATGTCCTGAAATATTAGGGGGATGAGATCAGCCTCCAAATGCCACAACATTCATAGGTACATGAAGAAGCGGGGAGTGCACCTAGCCATGCTACATGAAACACACCTTACGGGTGGTGAGGTGCATCACTTGAGGCGTAGATGGAAAGGGCAGATTTTTGCAACCACTTACTGGGACTATGCCAGGGGTGCCCTTATATGGGTTAGGGCAGGGATGCCCTTTGAACACACCCACTCCACAATAGACAAAGAAGGTCGATTTGTCCTGATTAAAAGTAGATTGCTCGGCAAAGACATCATGTTGGGGAGTGTGAATGCCCCGAACTAGGATCAGGTGGCTTTTTTGCAAATGTCAACCCCAATGGCCGGGGAGTGTGAATGCCCCGAACTAGGATCAGGTGGCTTTTTTGCAAACAACCCCAATGGCCCCACTAGTTGCACACGGTCTCCTCTTTGGGGAAGACTTTAATTGCATTGCTGATGTCACAGTGGATCACTCCACTCCCCCCTGCCTGATTTGTTGGCACATAGAACCTCGTAGGGCTTTAGAGACCCGGCTAGAGCATTGGAAGGCATCAGACATCTGGAGGGTACAACACAGGCAGGAAAGGGACTACTTTTATCACTCTAGTATCCACCACTTACATACCAGATTGGACTTTTTGTCTGCTCCAGCAGCCTTTGCCAATGGGTAGCTCATACAGAATACTTGGAACGCACGCTGTCTGATCAAGGACCATTACTCTTGAAGTTCAGGCCAGTCAAGGAATGCCAGACGATACCCACATGACGATTTAACCCCCTGTTCCTTGAGAATACATGCTTCAGGGAGACATTAGGTACCATTATTTCCGACTTTTTCATGCATAACCTGGGCTATTTGAGTGGGAGGCGTTTAAGTTAGTGGTACGGGGACACCGTATGGGACAGTCAGTTGGGGTACAGAAGAGGTGCAGCCCATGCAGGTAAGAGCAGTGGGCTGGGGTGGAGGGGAGCTGACAGACAACGACGAGGGAAACTTGCACTGGCTGTGCCTGGTGTAGAAGGAGCTCAAAAACAAACTCTTCCGACTAGATGTTAGGCTCCATTAACTTGACTACTTTGTTGGGACGGAGGAACAATCGAAGACTAGACTCCAGGAGACCAGGCCAAAGGTGAAAAAAGTAGGCACCAAGTTCCTAGATTTAGCGCTAGCCCTAGCCAAGAGACATATAGTACTAGTATGGAATTCGGGAGTGGGCCCTGAGATAGAGGCTTCGGTAGCAAAGGTCATGACCTAGGCTAAAGCAGAGGAGAGAGTCTGCATTAGGGAAGATGCTAGCGGCATACGTAGACACCCCATTGCGGGGTTGTGGGCCGAGGTGCTTGGGAGTTGGTAAAGTCCAGCTGAAGATACTGAGATTAATGCAGAGGGTAGAGGGGAGTACACTGGGGAGGAGGGGGAGACTGTTTGCAGAGCATGCTGGATGCAGGTGACATGGACTAGCTGAGATGCGGGGCTACTTACCCGGTGGAACCAAACCTATACTGGGGGAGATGGACTCTACCCCTTTCCGTATCTTGGGGCCCACTGGCATAAATATATTTGGCACACCACAGCACTCCGTTTGCCCCTTTATGTACCGCTTTATTTCTGGTGGACTGCCGAGGGATGAGGAAACGACTTCCTACACGACAGCCCCCAATATTTATTTGTGGCAACACCCCCAAGACAGTTCAGTTACGTTAAAGTTGCTGTTTTGTGTTTATCTATAACGGGCACTACAAATGTTAATGGAGAGTCTTTCTCGGTGTGCTGACACCCCAGGGTAATGTCTAGAGATGAGTTGCAGGTGGTGGAATTGATAGCGGGGGCATGGCGACAGAGCGGGAATGGTATTTCGGAAGATAGCCACAAGGATACTGGGACATTAAACAGGCCCAACGATGCAGGCCCACTAGTAGCATTTAATTTTCAGGCCCTGGGTACTTGTAGTACCACTTTACTATGGACTAACAAGTAAAACATTGTGCCAAATGGGTGTAAACAAATTGTATCATGTTTAAAAGTGAGAGCACAAACAAAAACGAATTCAGCAAAACGTTTGGAGGAAGACCACCCTAAGACTGACAGGTCTAACAGCCAGTCAGTGCTTAATTTGTAAAGAGTAAGTGCCAGTGCCCAAAGTTTTTCTCAGAAAACTGTCCCCATCATTATTGAGTTGTCGGGGTGCCCAATACCAACGTGTGTTGTATGGATTCCACCCGTGCCTCTTTCCTTCACCACCAGACACTCCCTGTCCCTTTATTTCAAACTTGCAGGTTCCTGCTTCCTTTTATGTCACTGTTTTTCCATTTTTCTTTTCTGCCTTCTTTCCCCCTTTTTGTGTTTTTCTATCTTTTGCTCTGGGGTCAAAGTCAGAGGAGGAAAAACTTGTGCCAGTCCCCAAAAATAAGTGACGGTGCGCTCCACCTGCAAGCACTGACTCAAATTAAGGACTGCACCCGGTGGCACCATGTGAGTTGGGACGTCTGCTATAGATGTTGAAACAAGCCTGTGCTGTTTAATCATGACAGGTAAAAAAGGCTTAAACTACCAGATCACACGAGGTTCGAACAAGTGGGCACTGCATGACGTTTGTGTCCAAGGCACCGCAAAAGTGATGCCATGTTTGGCTTTGTGTGCAAAACATGTAACAGAGCATTTGGTCTCAGAAGGAGGAAATGGCAGTGGCCAGGAGGAGGTGCAGGTTTTCCACCGGAAGCAGATGGTAAATATGGAACCCACATTGTACAGTGGACAGCAGCAGATAGAGAAGGCATTGAAAGCCAACACTTAAACTTCAGGGAGGTATGTTTCGCCAAGATCTAATTCTGCCATGTTTCCTTAATGTTTCTCTCTTTTTATTATTTTCATCTCTGGTATATTTTGATATTCTACTCTGCACTCCGAAGACTAATGTCGGGCTGCATTTTTTCTTGGCTCATCGATGCTTGTGTTTAATGGAATAATGCATATTCCGCTCTAGCTGTGAGCATATGAATAGACTCATAGTTTGTGTTGCATCAGTACTTCAAGTTCTAATGTTTTCTTAAACCACCCCTCCAAATCCTAACACTGTTTTCAAGAGCGTAAATGTATTTTTTTTTTTTTTTGGCTGGAATAAATACTCGGACTACTTATGTGAGCGTCAGTGCATTGCATGAGACATTTTATTATGTCACTTCCCTGGCTGGCTGCAATATTACTAAGGGGCCTATCTACAAGGCGGCGATATAAAATGATCGCCGCTTTTGTGGCCGTTTTCGGCCGAAATGCGTCGATAATTTTATCGCTGTTAGCAAGGTCACGCTATCGGGTGAAACCTTGCCTTAGCACCTGAATTCCTAACGCCCATCTCTAATGAGATGCAAAGTGGGCGTTCCTCCCCAGGATAACGGGAGAAATGTCGCTAAGCGACATTTCCTCTATTATCAAGCCTCACGCAAAGCAGCATAGGGACAAGTAAAGTAGCGATAACCTCTGTTATCGCTACTTTCCTTCCGCCTGCTTTGAAACTGATTTAGCCATGATATCCTATGGAAGGTGGATATCATGGCTAAGTATGTGAGGCCCTATCAGCAAGCCATTGCCAAACTTCGTGGGATTATCGCTGGGTTTCCAGCGATAATCTCACACTTGGCAGTTAGCGCTAGGATTGTTTTCGCTTTTGAGATAAGCGTTGCTAATAGCACGCTATCTCAGCGATAAAAATCCACGCTAGCCGGCGATAATTATCCTAGCGCTAAGTGCGCTTAGCGATAATTATCGCCGGTTGTTGATGATATGCCCCTTAGTAATTAGAAATAAAAATTACCTCAATAGAAGTTCCAAAAATGTACAGATACATGCAATGAATCAGAAGAAATGGACTCCTTGTAGAAAAGGTAGGCATCTGGGAAGACAAAACTGGCATTTGCAGATAGAAAGGATTTGTACAATATTGGAAAAGCATCAAAAACATCTACCAAGAGTCCAGAGAGTACGATTAACACAACAGAAAACACTTCGCAGAGCATACTAGACACCAGGGAGGATGTAAAACACAGAGCTACAAGAAAACAACACATGCTGGAAATGCAATAAAGAAACTGGATATTTCAGACATATGTTTTGGGCATTCCCCTATGTGAAATTGTTCTGGGAAGCCCGACTCCGAAGGCCTGCATGGACAATGTAGGTCCGCTAAGAAAAACATTCAATTTGCCAACAGACATGAGAAAACTAGTTAACCAACTAAACAACAATTTGTTTCCTGAACAATGGTGGTCGGGTGAAAATAAATTCATTGTAACTGGAAAATAATTTCGCACAATATAAATATAAGAGTGGTGCCCGGGGGTGAGTATTCAAGTAACAAACATATTTCTGAAACAAGGCAGAGTATAGGTGTTTGGTGAAATGTGCTTGACACACTTAGCTACATATAGGGGCATATTTACAAGAACTGACGCATCTCTGCATGTCAGCGGAGATGCGTCAGTTAAGTTGTGTCACGTAACAAAACCCTTGCGCCAACATGGATGCGTCGCATTTACAATGCAGCGCACCATGGCGCAAGGATTGACAGATGCGTGACTCAGCTGTCGGTGTAAAGGTGATGCAGTGCTGTAGTCGTGTCGCAACCGCAACGCAACTCCAGCACTACTCAGGGGTGGCCTATACTTGCTGTGCTGCGTCACTCCTTATGCCTGCTTAAAGCAGGCATAAGGTTTTGACGCAGCGGCGTTGCAAAAGTGACTCAGTGAAATCTTGTAGATTTCAGAGTCACTTTTACGAGGCTTTCTTGTGTGGGAACGCCCACCCTGCATACATTATACCTGACGCAGGTATAATGTGACGCAGGGCTTTACAACGTGACGCATCTCCCAAGATGCGTCACGTTGTAAATTTGTCGCAACGTGGCGCATTGTTTACGGCGCTGCTGCGTCACAGAAGTGACTCAACGGCGGCGCAAATGTGTCGCAAGGGGTTGGTAAATCTGCCCCATAATATTTTGCATAAATGCCATCTACCTTACATTCTAAGGATATTTGAAGTAACCATCCACAGAAAGGAGACCAAAGGTCAAGTTCCTTTGTAAAGTCAAAGGTGACTTGCAATGTATGTAACATGCAGAAAAAGGTATTTTAATCCTTATAATACATGGTTACACCATTATTTTTTCCCCAAAAGCCTATGCCCTCGGACACATGTTCTTTCATTTGAAAGGTTTTGTTTAGTTGAATCCATCTAGAATAAAGTAGGAATCTGTAGTGCGAAAATTAAAAATGCAGGACAAGTCATTTATTGGAAAAACATAAGAGGTGTAATGTAAATTACTTTAAAAATTGTGCTTGTTTAGATGTAACTTGAAGAAGACATCTGCTTCCGTTTTAATTTACCTATTTATTCATCGAGACGTTTACATAGCGCATACATGACCCAAGGGGTATAAAAGCGCAGTACAATACACATAGAAATTGCCTTTTAACAGATATATGAGGCTATTGTCCAATTGTAGTCAGTTCTGGTGAAAGTGATTATAAGTTTTTGAGGTTTATGAAGGGTAAACGGTTTGCTTTCTGTGTCCAAGGATCCCTTTGATAGTCATCACTCTGCTGTTTTAGATACTATGCTGCGCCCCACAGTTGCCGGATGTTAATTTGGGTGGAGTTTGTGGGACTTGTTGGTGTGGAAGTGGAGTTTTGTTTTTCCTTCCTTCCAGGTAACAGCCAGTTATATTATGTGATTAAGGTAAGCTCATTCCCTCTTGATTCCAAGGTGTCATTTTAGTAGTAAGGATTCTGCCCTTTTCTTGAAGTAGGCTGTTGATGGGTTAGCATGGATTTCTGGTGGATTGGAGTTAGATATCCTTAGTGGGTTTCCCGTAAATGTTTTTCTTTACTCCTTGTTTTTTTAAATTCTGGTCGTTCCAGGACCAGTGTTTCTGTGCTCCTGAGTGTGCAGTTTCTCCCTGGTCTGGTCAGTTTTTTTGATGGACAGTCAGGTAGCACTTTTTGGTGCATGGCCTTATGAGTGATGCAGGCTGTTTTGAGGGTGCATCTTGCTTCAACTAGTAAATTAAAAGTGTGACCTCCTTTTCTCTGTTTGAGCGTCAGTTGTATGTATGCACCATGCTCTGTCTGCCTTTCCCACAGTCTGCTGGCAACAGCCATTGTAGTGTCACAACTCACCTGTAAAAAATGATCACAGCAGAATGGCTACATCATTTCTTATCACACGTAAAAACTGAAGCCACAGCGAAAATGTATTAAACAAGTATGGACAAGTTTTATATATGGATTGCAGGCTACCACGGAATATAAACAACCATGAAAATGTGAACAATGAATAATAAAACAATGGAAGGGAGAGCATAAAACAAAGTCATCTTCCCATCCACAATGTTCTGACTCTGCCATGAAAGTACACATCTAGACCAGTGCCATAGATAGGTGCACAAGGTGCACATTGCACAAGTTCTAGTGATCTCACCAAGGAAAATGTGTACACGAGTATAAGTGAATGTGTATAGACATGAAACTTTCATCATGACCGAGGAAGGTAAGCAATTCACATTCAGCGATGGGCAGGATTTTGATTATTTTTCAATTCTTCGGTATATTGTGTATATTACATACAACAAATCATGCATTGATGGTCCACCAAACATGGCTAGACAGAAAAAAATCTACTGGAGATGGCAAAGGCGTTCTCTTTACCTGTCAGGGTTTGGTCAGAAAAAAGCTGACAATTTGAAGTCATCTGAAAAAGTTCCAAAAGGTTTTCGGCAGGTCGGAGAAAATCATAAATTGTTGATTCTAATACAATTGAGAAATAAATCCTAGAAGCTACAGAGGAAGAAGTAAATGTCCCAGACAGCCCATCTGCCAACTCAGTTTCAATTTCAATGTATTTATTTGTGTTTGGTCAAAACGCACCTTAGCGTACACAACTACTAAAACATTTTATATTGAGGCCCATCAACATCAATTTATTAAGGTTGTGGAAGAGGTGAAACTGCAAAATGCGAAGAGCAAAGCGCACGGCTGGGAGGTAGATCATTTGGCTTTTTAGCACAAAAAAATAGAACCAACTGGCGATGGATCTTCGTATGCAGCCATTAGAAGTGCTCCGAAGGAAATTAAAAACGTGGGGGCAGATTTACGAGTTCTGGCGCATCTCTGCAAATCAGCAGGGATGCACCAGAAAAGATGCAACACGCAATTCCCTCCCTGCGCCACCACGAATGCGTCGCATCCTGTGCGGTAAGGGCGGCGCATTGCTGGAGTCATGTCACAAGCGCGACGCGGCTCCAGCAGTGCTCAGGGGCGCCCTATGCCTAACATGCTGCGTCACTCCTTACGCCTGCTTCAAGCAAGCGCAGGGTTTTGACGTAGCATGGACGTAAAAGTGACTCCGTGAAATCTTGTAGATTTCACTGCGTCACTTTTACGAGGCTTTCCTGCGACGGAACACCCACCCTGCGCCGGAGCGCCCACATGAAACCTAAAGCAGGTTTCATGTGGCGCAGGGCTTCTAGGGAGATGCGTCACATTGTAAATAAGGCGCAACGTGGCGCATGGTTTACGCCGCCGCTGCGTCACAGAAGTGATGCAAAGGCAGCGTAAATGTGGCACATGGGGCTTGTAAATCTGCCCCATGGTCCTTCAGGTCATCCCAGGCAGATTGGTTTTGAGGCAACAGACAGGGGTCCGTTCTGACAAGGAGGAAGAATTCTTAGTGCAGGGAAACACTGTTGGAGTAACCAGGCACTCTAAAAATTGCTAATCTAATCTAATCTATCTGTGAGTTGATGAGTCTGACATGGTGGTGTAAGTAGTGGTCAGAGAAAGTGTTCAGGAGGTCCAGTCTCAGATAGATACCAAAGCCTTAGTGTAGATACAGAGACCTTAGCATGCAGGCACGGGCTCCCTGAATGTTCATCTGCTGGTGTTTAATGCTTCTGCGTCCTCTGTGGAAGGGATTTCTACAGACGTTATGTACCTTCCCTGTCTTGTATTTCACTTGGCTTGCTAACCAGCACAGGGGGATATTTACAAGAAATGGTGCACGCAATTTAGCAGAGCTGCATCATTTAAAAAATGCATGGATGCACCATATTTACACAAATACGGCACACCTCTGTGTTTTCCCTTGCGCTAGCGCTTAAAATAGATGCCTACGGCCAACACAGACACCCTTGCGTCAAAGTGCAAGGGTGCATGCGTTGCAGGGATGATTCCCTGTGTTTGACACCTTCCTGCACATAAATCTTAAAGGCTATTTGTTCTTTCTGAGTGTTTATAGAAAGATAAAAATCGAGGAGAAAGAAAAGCATTTCACCTCGTTGCGTGAATCTAATGCCTGCTGTTCAGTGGCATTAGTTTTTGGCACTGCCTCAGATTTACAGATCTTGTAAATCTGGGGCAGCTGAAAAAAACAATGGGGTATATTATCGCGCTTTTTATTAACGCCGGCTATCGCTGGAATATATCGCCAAGCTAGCACTGTATTATCAACGCTTAGCACTATGGCAATAAATAGTCCAGCGATAGCGGGAAAATGGCCAAACATTGCTGAAAAAACAGTGATGTCCCTTGTAAAACGGCGATAAACTTGTTGATAAGGCCCTGTGGCCTTAACCCCATAATCCACCTCCCATGTTAGGTATGCCTTAGTCAGAAATTTAGCAGACGTTAAATTCCTGTGTTAAGGCAGAGTTAGTGCGAATATGATTATCGCTGCACCTTGTTGTTAATATCGTGAAGCTGCCTTAGCGATATTTTCTCGTGTTTTTTTGACAGCCACGCCTACTTTGCATCTCATTATCATTGCGATGCCAGTCGTGACAAAAACTGGAGCTAAATCAAGAAAACACGTGCTAGCGTGTCCTTGTTAATAATGCAATAAAATTATTGCCGCTTTTCGCCCGGAAACGGACGCTAAAGCGGCGATAATTCTATCGCCAGCCCCTGATAATATACCCCAATGGGTGTGCAGTGGAACGCCCACAGCAACAGCCATTACATGCCATTTTCCCACAGACACCTGCGTGAAAGAGGACGATATTTACAAAGCGGCATTAAGCCATGCAAAGTGGCTTAATGCCGCTTTGTAAATATGGAGAAGGGCATTGCGCTACCGGAATGTCAGAAAAAGTGACGTTCCGTTGGCTCAACCCCTTTGTAAATATGCCCCACAGTTCTATCAACGAAGCTTAGTGATTCTACTGCTGCCATCATTTGCCTTTAATTACGGTTTCGGGATAAACTCAAAAGTGAGCAGGGGCTGGGAGCGCAAGTGGGTTAAATTGACACTCACTGAGGTGAGTGGGAGTTATGCACACTCATCTTTTTTTAATTCTCTTGCTTGTGGGGATTGTGTTGCTTCTCTGAGTAGGCAGGCAGTCCTAAATCTGGATTCCAAGGAAAAGATTAATTGTGTTGGCTCAGAGTCTTCATTGGCTCCAACATCAGGCTTCTTTTCTAAATTTGCCTCCTTCTCTGTGGGGTTCATTCGTCGATGGCAGACATTCTTTGCTTCCTCCCCTTCAACATCAGCTTTATGCATTGTCTACTTTGGCAGAGATGTTGCTTGATAAATTTCCTGAAAAAAACATTGTTATCTGTCCATAATCCTTGATAAAGGTGTCCTTTCAAATTTTCAGACAGATTATTTTACTTTAAACGGCTACAGTGTAATCTTAAGTATTTTGAGACCAAAGACAAGATGTATTTAGGGGCGTCCTAATTGGAATGTCATCAAATGTTTTACCCATTTTCAGCAAATGCAAGCCCTCATGTTGCCAAAAGATAATAAATTATACGTTCAGTTTACAGAAATGTGATGTGCACAAAATGCTGAAGTCTCACAATGACCAGTTTTTGTGCCTGTCCTAGAGACATTTTTATCGATTTTGCCAGGTTTGTGTAATGAAAAGTATCATAAATTAAAAACTATACACACAGAGGAGCCCTAGGCATCCCTTGGTCAGTTCATGTGTGGTGTGTGTGTATCTGAATGTATGTATATATATGTGTGTGTGTGTATATATATACATATTTACTAAAAAACAAAGGTTACAGGGACCTTATAGTTAGGCTCAGATTTCATCCGTGCAAAACCAGAAACATTCAGCAGTCATACTTTTACTTACCGGAGCTAACTATAAATTATGCACCCGCAATGCACTGCTTATGACCTCACATATTACATCACTCATGACATGGTCTGTGACATCATCCACTGATGACATCTTAAATGAAATCACTGATGAAACTGAGGGCCCCCATGCTTTTTATTTCACCCCTTGAGTTTATAATGGTTTATTTCCATGTTGTAAACAGCTAAAAATCTCGCCCTCCACATTGAGTATTTTGGAGGGTCTGGGTTCAACCAATCAGACGCAATGCACAGCTGATTGTCTGCCATTGAAATTAATAGCAAATATGATTCCCTTCTTAACATAGCATTAACCTCTGAATCGTCTATCACACCCAGAATAATCAGTAGCTGAGTGATCCGAACGTGCCCCCCAGTGATAAAACCTAAAAAACTGCCAGTATCCTGCATCATGGGCTCTAACTTGGGGCATGAACAGAAAATGTCAATGATTTCACCCTTTTCTGAACCACACCGATTGCACTTGCCACCAAAACTAGCACCCCAATTAGCCACTGTGGCCGGGGTATAGTATAGATAAAATGCTGCCTTGAAGTGTCGGCTTCTCAAACTCACCACTAATGAAACCTTGTTACTAAGATCCAGTGACTCCTGAAGATATAGACTCTCTTTACGAAACTGGCCCCCCATTTAGAAAGTTGCATTTCCATGTTATCTATGGCTATGTACCAGTAGATCGTAGAATAAACCAATTCCATTCCTCCCTATCACTGCTTTACCAAAATAAATCTTCAATATTGATGTTAAATTCTTTTTCCTCTTAAGGAGAAAATCTTTCATCTAAAGACATTTAAAAAATCATCCCTTAGCTAATCTAAATGTCTCCTGCGGTCCAGTGAAGGAGCAGAGTTGGGCATTCCAATATAAATCACCAAACACTGTGATTCCTTTCTGCCCCCACCTGTCTACCGTACATCTTGAAAGATAGATGGTAAAATTGATAAGAAAGACATAGGTGTATAAAAGTTGAACTTAAAAATCATAATCTGCACTTGATCTGACTACAAACCTTATATGCTGCTTTTAAAACCTTGAACCTGTTTTCTTATAATAAATGGATTCTGCTTTTTTCACCTAATATCCCTTTGCTTTGGTTCCCAACACCATCTTATAAATCGTTGACCCACCTGCAACTAGGATTCCCATATGTTGCAACATGCAAGGCCATCCAGGGCCAGTAATAAAAAGTAAAATTAGGGACTGACTATACACCTCATGATCTTCATAAAATCATAAATTTAGCCACCCTTCTTGGCCTCTGGTAGCCCTACGAAAAGCTAAAACATATACTCTCTAATTTAGACATCCAGAATTTACTGATCTCCAAAGGGACAGTCTTAAAAATATATAACACCTTTGGTAAAATATTTATTTTCAGCACATTATACCTCCCAAATAGCGAAAGATGAAAGTGAATGATTCTTTTGAGCTCTTGATTAACATTATAGAGTAATGGTGTCATATTCAAGTCTACCAACCTCTCCAGTGCTGCTGTAATTCTAACTCCCAAATACACTACCTCAGTCAGCACCCGTTGGTCTCTAAATCCGATTCCCTCCGTACACAACACCTGGGTTTTACCCTCATTTAATTTATACCCTAGCATGCCCTGAACTGCCTAGCCAGGTATTCAATTTCGTAGAGTGAGGTAGAGGGATCCGAGATAACCATTGTGACATTGTATGCAAATACTTTATATTCTACTCGATTCAAAATAACAGGGTAAATGCATAGATTATAGTTGAGTTTTGCTAAAAAAGTATCAATATAAAGTGCAAATAATAAAGATGAGCAAGGACAGCCTGCCTGGTACCTCTTGAAATCTTTATACTATCCAACTCCAACCCTATTACTCATGATTTATAAGTCAGGGTCTTATACAGGGCTTTAATGGCCTTTATGAATCTTCTACCAAACGCTTTTCATTCTAGGACTGCCCACAAAAATTCAGCTGATACACAGTCAAAAACCTTCTTGGCATCTAAAAAAATCAGCCCCAATGGTGTCTTTAGAGATTCGGCCGTGTCAAGCAATGCCATCACTCTCCTGACAAGGTGGACTGTGACACGCTCAAGAATAAAACTGTGTGGTCTGCAAGATACAATGATATAACTTTCCCCAACCGATTTGCCAACACATTGGCGTAGATTTTCCCATCACAGTTTATTATGGAGATCGATCTACACGATCCAGGGAGCAAGGGTGGTTTATCTCTTTTCTTAAAAACCACCATGTTTTCTGCTTCCCATGATGGAGGGATTAGTCCATGTCATGCTCCACGAAAAGTTTGACAACATATTCTGTCGGAGCCCTCCAAAGAAAACTTTGAAGAATTCTAATGGAAGGCTATCTGGCCCAGTGGCCTTCCAAGCAGCTAAATAATTCACTGCTTCAAAAATCTCCTGCAAAGTATTTAATCCCATTAAAAAACGTAACTGTAGCCCTCCATTGGCTGCTCAAGATCATCCGAGTATAAGGCTCCATAAACATCCTTGAAAACCTTGATGATCTCAGATGTGGCCTCAAAAGTCCTCCCTTACTGATCTCTTATAGAGCTTTTCTCTTTTTCCACCTCCTTCTGCCTAAACCGTTGTGCCAATAATCTTCTGGTAGCCTTCCCATACACGTAACATTCAGACCTTTACGTATGGAATTTAACAATGCTGAGCGGAGCTAGCTATTCCTACTGTGGATGCAGATCTGAGTTTGGCAGCTCCTGTTCCTCTGGTGTCTGTTCCGGGAGTAAATAACTACAACAATTTGGTGGGGGACCTGGCTGGAAAAGCTCCCCCAACAGAAATCATATCCTGGACCCCACAGGGGGAACTACTCCAGACGGGAACCCTACTGGGGGCGTATTACAGTCGGAACTAATGTCAGTTGGCCAGCATATTAAGGTTTGTGTTGATGTGGACTCAGGGGATCATTTTATTTTTTGCTTTTTGACCATTCAGACAAGTAAGACTCAGATTTTGACAAACAACGCCCCAGGGAAGATTCACTGCGCAGGGTGCTAAGTGATGTGAGCAGCCTGGGTAAGAAACAAGGGTCCCGGCTATATCCAACATGTTCTTATGTGACTGGCACAGTGAGAAAGAAGGGGGCACCACAACAGGAGGGGGCTAAGATGGGTACAAAAGAACTACAATGGGATCATTCTGGTTTGCCTTGCCTGGAGGGTGCTGCCTGGGAGGAGGTGAGGCTGCTCAAGGAATCCCAGATATCGTCTCACCGAAACAATCTACCAAAGTATAAGGACACATCGTGATGAAATGGATAGGGAGCTGCAGAACTCAATTAGCCTGTCGTAAGATGCAGGGGGCCATCTATTTTTTTCTTTTCTTTGCAGAATTTTATATAGCGCGAACTTGACCCGAATCCAATCGGGTATCAGAGCGCTTTACATAGCACCAGTTACGTTACATGAGGACACACATTCATTGGCACAGGGAGATTAAGTGATTTGCCCAGAATCACAGGATGTTCAGCGTCATTACCGAGACTCAAACCCAGTTCCCCAGGTCCGAGTTCGAGCACCCTAGCTGTTAGGCCAACTCCTCTCCCCAAGGCAATCTCTGAATTTTATGAAAGGATGGAAGAAGTGGAGAATAGAATCCTGATTTTGGAGAGGAATTCAACATCCCACAATAAAGCAACTGTAGTGCTGGAGGCTCAAATGGGCGACTTCCAGTGGAAACTGGAAGATTTTGAAATCAAACTCAGGTGGAACAACCTTAGTGTACTGGGTAACCCCTAAGGGGTGGAAGGGGGACACACTTAAATGTATTGTGGGACTCTTCAAGAAAGCTTTTCCAGAACTATCCGACTGGAATTGAAATGTGAAGGTGCAGAGTGCTTTAAATAGAACTTCCTGGCCTAGCAGGAGGGGGCCAAGTCCAGGGCAATTTTTATGTATCTCAGTTATTTTCTGCTACAACAGGCAGTCTATGATCTGGCTCGTCTGGAGTAGAAAAGACCTGCTGAGGGGTCTGATTTCTTTTTAGGCTGAACGTTTGCCACTTCATGGTGGAGATGAGATGGCTCCTTCGACAATTGATACCATTGTTCCAGATAAAGGGAGCCCAGGTTTACTTGATGAACCCAGTCAAGCTTAAAGTGGCTATTCAGGATAAGTTTAACTTTTTTACTTCAGAACTTAAGGCAAAGGAATTTTTAGAAAGCTTGATCCTCGGGTAAAGTAACTAAGCCTGAGAGGTTTTCATGAATTTACTGATATAAAGGTGTATAATCATGTATAAATATGTATAATCATGTATATCCCTAAAGCTGCACTGTAATAAGTTTTTTTGTATCTCTAATCCCACTTTTTTTCATTTTAGGGAAGGGAGAGACCATTATTGGACTTGCTTGGTCCAACTACTTCTAGGGGAAGCGGGGGGCAGGGTGGACAGGGGGATCCAGGAGCGTGGGGGCTTGGTCGGAAGGTGGAAGTGGGAAGTGGGGGGTAGGTGTGAGGTTGGTAAGGTGCACAGATGGGTGACACAGCAGATATGAGCAAGGCAGCAGGAAAAATAGGGGTTCCTCAAAGGCAACAATTCTTAAGGCTTTGGAAAAGAGAAAGGCTTTTGTTATCAAAAACAGAAAAAGCCTTAGCTGGGTTACGTATTATTTTGTTTTTTTTATCCCGTATTAGATGAAATGGAACACTGCTTTATGTGGTTATAGGGGGATTGGTGCGTTTCAACAAGATGATGCAAAGGAAAATAGAATCATGTAGAAGATAAAATGGCAGGATATAAATTGTGAAGCTGCTTAAATAATATCTTTGGTCTTAATGACAGGAATAAGAGAAGTAGGGCTGCATTGAGTTTAAGAGTCATGAAACCGGATTTAGTTTGTGTTGAGGAGACTCATATTCCCTGGAATAAGCATTCACTCTTCAAGGATCTAGGTCTGTCCCTTTTGGCCTGTGCACGGCAGCGTTTTACATCTAGGGGGGGGTGTTCGTCCCACTGGCCGGACTTTGGTGAACAAGCTGGGCCATTGGGTTATCACAGAATGCTGTGTCGGCAATGGCCGGTTCACACTATGTTCAGTTTATGGTTCTAATGTCGATTAGGCTGTTATTTTTGAGCTACTGAATATGGAATTGGCTTCATGGCCACTTCAGCTTATTTTATGTGAAGATTTCAATATTCATCTGGATGACAAGGATGATCGAACTGGGAGCCAAATGTATTCATGGAGGAAGCCGGTGGTTTGTAGGGAATTGTGATGCTTAGTGAAGGATCATGGTCTTCGTGATTTATGGGATAAATGCAAGGCCCATGATCCAGGCTTTACTTTTGATTCCTTACCGCACAGTAAGCTGCTGCAACTAGATTATATCTTTGCTTCTGACGCACTGGTTAGCGAGGCTAAGATAGAGATGTTTCCCAGATCACAGTCCACTGGTACTTGAAATTCCTGATACAGGCATTACTAAACCCAGGAGGTCTTGGACTTTTGATAGGATGCTATTGTCAGACCCAGCATATTTAGACCATATGGGTGAATGGATAAAGCAATTTTGGGAAACCAATAGAGAGATGGCTCCGACCAGTTTAGTGTAGGACTCTTTAAAGCAGCAATCGGGGGGGAAACCCTTAGCTTCGGTCCGAACCCTCAGAAAGTAAAAGAGAAGGAGATTCTGGGGTTGTATAAGGAGTTATCCATAGCAGAGGGAAAACTGACTTGTAGATTGACTAAGGGTTTCAATCTTCAAGAGGCCCTGCAAGAAATGGCTATATTTAAGACCAAACTCAACCAGCACTTAAGCAAGGAGGTGGCTATTAAATTATCACGGCGTTAAAGAACTAAGCAAAGACGCTTTTGCATTTTTTGTTTTAAAAAATCTTATAATGGGATATTCAAGGGGAGAAACGGTTGGATAGATTGAGAACTTTCTAAGGACTGCACAGCAGTGACAAGGTAAATGTGGCTGCACTCCATGCAGTCAACGAGCTGACAGGGCAGTTCCTCTCAGTTAATCCCCTCGCACTTTCATCAAGCCCATCAAAAAACTCAGAAATATAAAGGTAATGCAGAGTGCAAGCAAGACTGGCCTTGTGTTCTCAATTGTGCTCACAGAGAACATTCCATATGTGCACAGAAGCGTACTGTCCCCATATATGCATACATACAACATCCTCTGTGTGCAATCACAGAATCTTCCGCAGACTAGTGCATGTCATGGGCCCATGCACGGTGAAGATGGGGCCGGGGAGTTATTAGCAAAATCTTTGATGAATACACTAGGAGATTTCAATTCTAATCCCTCTTTCCCCACTTGACCAAAACTGTGTGACCCTGTGTGACATTCAGCCCAAGGCCTGGGTTGATTTATGAATTAAGAGTGGTTGAAAACATGTTTCCTTCATTGATCAGCGCTTTTTCAAAAATCAGGAGCTTGTTTTTGTTTTTTTGGTTATTTTTTTCAAGTCCTCAAATCATCTCCAGATATTGAAATAAGCATCATTACTTGCTCCAAAATTTGGATTTTCGTCTTTAAGCATGTTAGGTGGGCTACCTCGAATCCATCTTACTGCCATTGCCCAATTGCTTTGGGAAGATGTAATTATTGGACAAATAAATTTGCTTAGAAGCTCACCATATCCCAAAAGTCGCCACCCTCCTTTCGCTCGCCTTGCCATTTGTCTATCTTCTCAAAAAAGGCAACAGAATTTCTTCACACTTGCCAGGAGGGTGGAGAGGTTTCAGTCAAAAATTTGCATATATCTCTTCTCGCAATTAGGATCAAAGAGGATGTTACATTTCTTTGCTTTGTGTTTAAAAATAAGCCCCCCACATCCTGTTTCCTTATCCCAAACATGATTAAGATCGTGCTTACCTCCATGGTAGTGCCCACTGAGAGGGAGATCATCTTACCCACGGAAAGCCAGAACTACTTTAATTTACGACAGGTGGCGAACATGTGCATATCGTCCGACTCGTTGTTTCCACAACGTTTGCATTTAGGAGCACCATTACCCCTTATTTTCTTCAGCCTTTCCTGAGTCCATTATATTGTATGAAGAGTAAAAAATGGTTCTTCCTTAATACAGCAGGCTTGACAATAGAGTAAAGAGTAGATAAAGACACTTGCCATAATTCTTCCAGCTCGGCGTCCGGCAAGTATCCATCCCATACCGAAAACTGGGCCCCCATCTTGTCATTAGCAGTTGTGGGTAGATATTGATACCACTGCACCACTTTCTTTTTTTTTGCCCGGCACTCCTGAAGATCCCTCTCCATTTGGCTTGGTTGCATTACTATCCAATCTTGGCTCGTCAGCCATGAGTTCACTTGATAGATTTTGAACCAAGAGTTTCCCCCCTCAGTCCTGTTACTCCAATATTCCCAGGTTAGGTGCAGCCCCTCATCTAACAACTGCTCCCATCTGCTTATCCTGCATTGTTTAAAGGGGGCTGAAAGGGAATCCAGCAGGCACTCCAGGGTACCAGGGAAGTCCTACATGGGAGACAACTTACTGTAATATGCACTACCCAGAAGTGATCTAACCTCAAACCAGGTTTTTGCAGCTGCTTGAAGACATTTTAGTTTGACCTTCTTAAAGTATTTGGGCGCTCCAAACTTATAGGAAAAGCCCTCCTTGGGCAGGCCTACAAGCATTGCTCTGTACATGTCGCCAATTAAGGTCTTGTTTGGGCTGAAAAGTAACATTATGTTACTCTTGAGCTTGAAGGCCCAGCAATAAAGTTGGAAGTCTGGCTAAGGCCTTTCTCCTTAATTTCTTCCAAGAGAGACATATACTTTTGTTGCCCCAAATAAAGGATGTGTTTTTCCCCTGCAGGGCTTGAATGCCCTTGTAGTCAATATTTAGAGGGATGTTGTCAAACCGAAAAGTGACTTTGGGGAGGATGAACATCTTTAACAAATTGATTCACCCATATATAGATAACGGTAAATTCTGCCATCTCTTAAGCAATTTTCTTATCTCCTGCCTCACTTTTTCTAAGTTAGATGCAGCAATTTTACTAATATCGTTAATCATTCTTAGCCCCAGATACCTCATCTCTGTAACAATTACAATATCCTGTTCAGAATGATTGCATATCATAACTTTTGTTTTCTCTTCATTAATCTTATATCTTGAGAGTTCCCAAACATCCTTGCCTCTACCATCAGTTATGGTAAAGCTGAGTGTATGTCTGAAGTGAAGACCATCAAATCGTTGGCATATAATGCTATCTTTCTTGAAAAAGACTCTACCTCAAAAGCCTTCATTTCCACTTTCAATCTTAAACTTTGAGAGAATGGCTCAATATAAAGGTGGAAGAGAATGGGAGAGAGAGGACAGCCCTGTCTAGTCCCCCTTTCTATTTTCACTGGTGCTGTCAGGGAGTCATTCACTAACACTCTAGCAGTAGGAGTATAATAAATCTTTCCTAATGTAATTAACAAAGTCTTGCTCATGCCAACATGCTCTAAAACTGCCATGAGATACTTCCAATTAACGCAATCAAACGCTTTGGCTGCGTCTATGGTAGCAACTGCTAACGGGGTGCCTGAGGTTGTAGCTAGGTCTATCGGGCTTATCAGCAAATTGTTCAGCTCTCTCAGGTTTCTCCCTGGCAAGAAACCCTTTTGGTCCTCATGTGTTATTTGTCCCGCTACGTTATTTAAACGTGCTGCCAAGACATTGGTAAATGCTTTATAATCAATATTGAGCAATGATATGGGGCAATACGATTGGCACTGAATGGGGTTCTTACCAGGCTTGGACTTAAAACTATTACTGCTTCATTCCATGATTCCGGGATGGGCTTACCTTCGACCAATATCGAAGTTTAATCCAGATTGGAATAATCCTGTCAGCATTTACAGCATAAAACTCGCTGGGAATCGTATCAGGACCAGCAGCCTTGCCTCTTTTTGCTTTTTTAATTGCTGCCAGAATTTCACTACCTGTTTTTTCCTGACTCAGAAACTGTTGTTGTTCATGTGATAGCTTATGAAGGTGTTTTCCTTGTAACCATGCCTCTGCCTTCGTGTATATGTCTTGAAAATACTCTTTAAATGCTTGTTTTATCTTGGAGCTCTTTTCCACCATACTATCTGTGCTATCTATAATCTTCTTAATATAATTCTGATCCCTTTCCAGCCTTGCTTTCCATGCAAGCAGTCTCCCACAGCATTCTCCCTTCACTATTTGCCATATCTTCCTCCAGTCCAAGGTGCCCCTACAGCGCCACATCTGGGGTGCCTCACATGACCCAGTTGCACCCTGGGGTGCGTTGATCCCAGTGAGTGCAAACTTTCTCGGGTCTTCTGTCTTAATATCTCTTCTCTTTGGTGCTCAATGGTCATGGACTCTGTATTCATGTGGCTCTTGTGCACCTGTTAATTATGTTTCAAATCACTGAGAGGATGTATTTCCTGGCCAGTGGCAGATGGCTGGTGTCCCTCTTCGGCACCGACCTGGAAAATTCCAACCTGGAAAATTCTGCTCCAAAGAAGCGTGGGTAAACGTACTTGTTTTTAAAATGTAGAGATTTGCAAAATCATTGTGTTTTTTTTTAATGCTTGTTTGCCCTTGCATGGTCCCTCAGGGACCCCAACACCAGAGTTAAGGGGTCAGGGTATTCCTTTAATGTTTTTTGTGACACTCATCTGAAGCAAAGTCCCAAGATGGTTGCCAACACTTCCTGATTGAATTTTTGGCAGCCAGTCAGATCACAGCATGAGAGCAGGAGAGTTTGCGGAACCTTCACATTCCTAGATATCTAATTTTGTTTTTTCTTTCATATCTTCCAAAATTCTGAATGGATTCACCCCAATTAACAAAAAGGTTGCTTTCTGCACCAACAGCTACCCTTCTGCCAAATTTGGTGTAATTCCGCCCAGCAATTTGGGCTGCAGTCATGTCTAACTATCCTGTTGGTATTAACTTTGAAAACACACTTTTTTGACCCCTCCCTTTACTCAGCCCTGCTTGACAGATTGCCCCGAGACTTTCCATGCACAGCAAGACTCACTGACACACTTCTTTGGGAAAACTTCATGAACATTCATAAAATGACGCCAAAGATATAGGCAAGTCCAAAATAATTTTTCCTATGAAAACTAGGTCCTAACTATAACTATAAACTGTAGGAAGTTTCTATAAAAACAATAATTTGAACTGATTTTCTGTTTTCGGGGTGACGCTGGGCGTTGCAATGATATCAGTAGCCGCAATCGCCACAAGTATGTCACGAAATGACAAAAAAAATCAGACATTCAATAGCCACCACCACATTCAAAACATATAACAGGAAAATGGATTATAACCAACAGACTAAATACATTACTATGTAAATGAATGTATATTAGCATGTACAACACCCTTTAAATATCTCGATAACACAGTACATAACCTTTTCAGTGTAATATATAACTGCATGCATCACTGTATCACTAAGTCTCTCATTCACTGTATAAGTATTTGAGAGGATCTATGAGACATGTGCATCAGTCTATTAATAGTTCTGTAACCACATGCGTGACTGCCTAAGTACATCTAAGAGTGGGTGGGTCAGTGATTGGTTGCGTTAGTCTCTCACTCAATCTGTGAGTAGGTATATGAGCGCCTTTGTCCATTTGTAAATAAGTATATAACTATCTGGATCTGTGAGTGGATACCTGAGTGTCTCAGTGGGTGAGTGAGTGGGTGCCTAAGTGTCTGAGTAGATCTGTGAGTGAGTGCATGAGTCTCTCAGTGGGTCTTTGAATTTCAGCATGAATGTCTAATGGTTCTGTCAGTGGGTTCATGGGTCTCTGAGTGCAGCTGTGAGTGAATCCATAGGTCTATGATGTATGACTGACTGGGTGCATAAGTCTCTGAGTGGGTCTATGAGTGCTGTATGAGTGACTATATGGGTGTGTGAGTGTCTTAGTGGGTCTGTGAGTGGGTTTATGAGTGTCTGAGTGACTCTGTCAGTAGGTGTATGAGTGTCTCAATGGGTCTGTGAGTGAGAGTATAACTCTCTCAGTGGGTGAGTGAACGGATGCATGCATGACTGAGTGGGTCTGTGGCTGGGAGGATGAGTGTCTGGGGGGTCAGTGAGTGGATGCATGAGCTTTGAGTGAGTGAGTGGGTGCGTGTATATCTGAGAGAGTTTGTGAGTGGGTGTGTGAGTTTCTAGGTGTATGAGTGAGTGGCTGAGACCATAAGTCTCTGAGAGGGTCTGTGACTGCCTGTGGGGGTGAGTGGGTGTATGAGGGCCCGAGTGGATCTGAAAGTGGGTGAATGAGTGTCTCATTGGGTCTGTGAGTATATACATGAGTGTGTGAGTGGGTCTGTAAGTGGGTGCATGAGTCTCTGTATGGATCTGTACATGGGGGAAACAACCATAACAACGCATTCATTACAACGCAACAGCATTTACATTGCATGCCATTACAATGCAGCCATTACAACGCATGTCGCTACAATGCATGCCATTACAACACATGTCGCTATAACGCATGCCATTACAACACATTATAAGGTAAGTAATGGGGAATAGTAATTTTTATCCCTACACTATCCAACACTGACCCTACTGTTGCACTCACTGAAGTGGGAATAGTAATTTTTACCCCTACACTATCCAACTCTTACCCTACTGTTGCACTCACTGTAGTGGGAATAGTAATGTTACCCCTACACTATGCAACACTTACCCTACTGTTGCCCTAAAAGTATTGTGGGTTGTAATGGTATGTGTTGTAATGGTATACAATGTAATGGAATGCATTGTAAATCTAGTTTCTAAAAATGCGTTGTATTGGCATGCATTGTAAAATCATGTGTTGTATTGGATGTTGCAATGTAAAAACCGCGTTGTAAAGGCATGCATTGTAAATGTTTGTGTTGTAATGTGTCTTATTCGTACATGGGTGCGTGACTCTCCGAGTGAGTCTGTAAGTGGGTGCATGAGTATCTGAGTGGGTCTGTGTGGGGGTACATGAGTGCCCAGGCGGTACTGTGATTTGTTACTGGGCTATTGATCCTACAGCTGACTATAAGTTGAGCACTTCAATCTCAAAAGTCCCATAAATGACCAAGTCCTGTGCCAATTGCCTCCGAGACCTGCTGCAGTTAGGTCCCACTGGACATCCAGAGATAAAACTTCAAAAGAGGGTGGAGGTAGCACCAGGGGTGAAGTCACAAATCGGCCAAAGTTGTCTTTTAAAAATTCTTTATTAATCTTCGTATAAAAACACAGGACAACAGCCAACGCGTTTCGTTCCGTTTAAAGGAACTTCATCAGGGCTGTGAACAACACCAAACAACATATAAATAATAACATATATATTAGGGACACATAAAAATATATACAAAACCCACATCACATATATGTGTATACATATGTACAAAACATAAAAACACCACTATTACATAACAAATGGCACCAATACTTAACTTGAATTGGAGAAAGCCCAAATTAAATTAACACAGATATGTCTAAAGACAATTACATAAAGACACTACAACATAATTCCCACAAGAGTCCACAAACCTATGTGCATCTTAAACACTTATAACCTTAATTTTGGTATAGATTTGCACGTATATTATAAGTAGGTGCTCTTCTTAACCAGTTTATGCATACCCCAAGCATGAAAGTTGAAAAGGAGGAGAAGGAAGAAATAAGGAAAATTCATATAAAAAATATAAATTAATTTATATACAAAGAAAGCCAAAATAGCAAGTGTAATATTGGAAGGAACATGTATATATGAATAAATAGAGTAACCCTCACCAAAAAGTTTAATAAATGGACAAAGTTCCATTAGTTGAATCTGGATGACAGTAAGCCAAATCGGACGAATAATGTGCAGTCCAGTTTCTGAAACAAATAACATCAATATAAACATCACATAAAATCAAACCATATCATATCCTCATCAAAGGAAGGGGGGTTACCTCTCTAGTTAGAAAACATAATTGTATCAAGGGCGGTTTAGAACTATTAGTACACAAAAACATATAATCAAACACAAGCCTCAAAATTGGCTAAAATCATCAATAATGTTACAGAGATGGGTGGAAGAAGCAAGACGGGGGGCCAACCTAGTGACCACTCCCCGGTGTATAGTATAATGGACCTATGTTCTCATCTAAGAGACGTCTGTACAGAATTGCAGCTAATGTCTAGTTGCTGCAAGGAATCACTCCGGGTTCCCCAAATCGATATTCGTATATGGATAAAATTAATCCAGTATTGAAAGAGTCCACAAAGGACACAGATATATCTTGTGTCTATAACTCAATAAAGACATGCATAAATAACATATGTGCAATAAAAAATCAACTGTATTCAGGTATCTGAACCAGAAGAGCTATAGATATATATATGCAAAATAATGACAGTTGCACCAGAAGCTTCGTGTTTATGTTTGAAAAAAAAATGGATTGGGGCCATATTCTACTAATAGTGGTCACTCAACCAACCTGAGTTATCTGAAGTCAATCAATCCAGAGGTAGGGGCACATGTCTCGAAAAGTCAAAGTATACAATAAGTTAGGGGGACAAAGGAAGATATCATATTAAAAAATAGCATAAAAACGTAATATTTGGGGAACAACAACAACACAAAATCTATATTAGGTAGAGCGATCTCGTTTAGATGGAGTTTATAAGTGATATTTCCCCAAGAGAAGTCCACTCAAATGAGAGATGTTCTAACATGTAAGTTTCTAGCACGAACACTGGATGAAGGATCCCATTTGGAAAATCTGCAACAATATATCACACCAACACTTTCAGTACCCATTTGTTAAGAGGAATAACCATATAGAACCTAACACCCAGAGATCTCACATGTTAAACTAGTCACAATGTGGATTGATATATATTACCCTTGTGCCTCTTATTGGGCCATTATTATACATGACAGTTAATAAATAATTAATGCACCTAAGTATATATATCAGACAAATAAGGATCGAACATACTATATATGCGCATAGCGCAAGTTGATATGTTATACACTTACATGGATCACCCGTACAATGAACTCGTCCTTCAATGAAATAGAGGTTATAATAGACCTCAAAGAATAAAAGCAATTCACCGATACGTATCGTCAGTTGGAGTGAGACACATAATGTGTACCTGTGTATCCATCCCTTAGTAACCATCACTCCCAATGAGCATGAGTAATGTGCCCCAATGTTGTTAGAACCAAAATGGCAATGGCCTAGATATTGAATACGAGCTGGAGAGTATTCATCCCCCATTATAAGTCCCAAGTTTTAAACGTAAACTATATTGTCCCAATTATATGTAACAAACCGGCTCCTCCTATGACAAAAAAAGGGGGGCTCAGCTTATAAATTCTATACCCATAGCTCCAAAGCGTACCTGTGTAGCCCATAATGACAGTCCCAGATCGTACTAGTATGCGTGCCAAAAATCGCACTGTCCGCTAGCGGCATGTCACCTTCATGATCTGGCAGCAGAAATATTCATTCAATCAAAGCACTTACCAAGTCCGTGTTACGATTGACGCAGGAACATGCACCCAAACCCACAATTCGGGAAAGCAGTAACCAGTTTCAGGGATTCCCGGAAACTTTTCAAGCTGGGAACAGCGACTTCGATAGATAGTGTTGAGCGCACATGGGCCAATGGAGAATGGTTACGCCATATTTGTATATGTCGATTGCCTCCTGAAACGGTGCCCGTCACTGGTAATGCGTCGTAAAATTATTTCATACAAAAAATGTATGTACATTTAAAGCTAATCAAAATGAGAATAACCCAAAGAACTGATGCCAAGACCATAAATCTAAGAAATTATATTACATCTCAATATAGATCCGTTCCTGTGATGTGTCCTGATCCCAGTACACAAGAGTCCATAAATGCCAAAACAAGCTTGAGAGGCATACCAAAATTCCCCGATCCATTTTAAAAATTACCACAAATATCGTACTGAGATTTGGTGTAAGAGTCTCTAAGTAGGTATGCGACTGTACACATGAGTCTATGACTGAGTCTCTAAGTGGGTGCATGAGTCTCTGATTGGGTCTGTACATGGATGCTTCACTCTCCAGACTGAGTCTGTCGGTGGGTGCATTAGTACCTGAATGGGTTTGAGAGTGAGTGCATGAGTATCTGAGTGGGTATGTGACTGGATGTATAAGTGTGTGAGTGGGTATGTGAATGAGTGTATAAGTGTGTGAGTGAGTTTGTGAGTATGTACAGAAGTGTGTGACAGTGACCGATGAGTGTGTGCAAATATATATATATTTTTGAAATATATTTTCACTAATGTTTGTGATGACTTTGCAATATTCGCGATGTCCTCATAATGTCCCCATGATGGTACAGGGAGTTGATGAAAAAAAATAATTTTGAAAACATAACTTGTGTCACTAACACACCCACACAATAAATATTTTGATTGCCCTCCAGTGGGCCGCCTTTGTAATGTTCCCTGCTAATTTTTCATTTTACTTGTCGTTCCATATGTAGTTTGGACAATCCAAACCAAGGATCCACATTTTTTTTAGCGCGGTGGTGCAGGCTTCACATCCTTGTACTGCCATCAGTATACGTCCACTTGTGTCCTCTCTTGAAGCCGCACTCCCCGGCAGGTATGATTTAGTTGGCTAACCGACAAAAAACATTGGCTATATTTTTGTTGCCTAACACGTTTCGGACCGCACCGGCCCTTGGTCACAGGCTTAGCTTGCAAGATCCAAATACTACAGATTACTTATTGCTTTCCCAGCTGTCTCTATGTACCCTCCAGTGGACATCACAATTAAATCAATGCATGCTGGTTTTTGTGGTTCTGTAGTTTTAATTATTAATTATTAACATCCAATGGGCTTTGGATGCTACAGTCTTTTTAAATTAATATTTTCTTTGCCCTTCAGTGGGCCGCCTTTGTAATGTTCCTGGTTAATTTTAAATTTTGCTTCCCGATCCATATGTAGTTTGGACAATCTAAACCAAGAACCCGTATTTTCTTTAGCGCAGTGGTGCAGGCTTCACGGCTTGGACTGCCGTAAGTATACTTCCACTTGTGTCCTCTCTCAAAGCCACGCTCCGTAAAGTGAAAAAAAATAATATATATACATATATATATCTGTTTGGTTTTTTTTACCACCAAAGAAGAATGACTAACACTCCAGGTATTGCAGTTGAAAGGCTTATTTAATCCAGTTGATAGCCATCACCATCACCACCACCAGTTACATTCAACGCGTTTCGACCAAACTCGTCTTTTTATATGGTGGCCCACAGTACACACCATCGGGGGCATGGCTAATTATATATATATTACTTCATTTGTGACATGACTATGACATCATTGATAATAAGACTGCAACATCTGAATTTACATCATCACAGAAGGTAGATCTCTCCTAAAGAAACCCTCCACTGACCCCAGTGAACTCAAAAATTATAAACCGATCTCCCTGCTCACCTGCCCAGCTGAAGTACTTGAGAAAGCCATCGACCAACAACTCACCGAATATCTGGAGCAAAACCATCTACTGGGATGCCTCACAATCAGGATTCTATACCAACCACAGCACTGAGACCGTATGGTTTGCTGCCACAGACGTCATCAGAACTCTCCTCGACCATGGAGAAACTATGACCCTGATCATCCTCGACCTCTCTGTGGCATTCAACACCGTCTCCCACAACAACCTTATCAATAGACTCTACAACATTGGCATACAGCAAGACGCCCTCAAGTGGATTGTCTATTTATCAAGCTGGATTTAGAACAAAAACTAGTTCAATAGATCAGGTATTTAGATTGCTGCGTACAGGCTGGAAATATACTATTTTAAAGGGAGGACATTTGTACATTGCTTTTATAGATCTGAAAGCTGCTTTCGAAATCATCCCCAGAAAATCCATATGGAACTGTTTAAAAAACCAGGGAGTCCCTGAGGATCTTCTGATACAGATCATGAGGCTACCCAAGGACAACTATGCAAAAGTCAGATGGGGACCTAGGGCTGAACTGACAGATGCAATCCCGATAAAAAGAGGAGTAAGGCATTGATGCATGCTGGCTCCAACCCTGTTCTCCTTATATGTGAACAATGTTGTGAAATATCTCCAGGGCTGTAATCACGACTCCCCAAAGTTAGGAGGGACTCCAGTCCCAGCATTACTTTTTGCAGATGACACAATCTTAATATCACAAACACCTAAGGGTTTACACAACCTCTTAGACACTTTTAATGATTTTTGCATGCTAAAGGGTCTTGAAATAAATTCCAACAAAACCAAATACATGACGGTTAACCCACATAAATCGTTTAAGAAAAACATCATTTTACAGAATTAAAAACTAGAATATGTATCAAACTTTAATTATTTGGGTATCATACTCAACACGAAGTTGTCATGGAAAGCACACATTCAAAAATCTAAGCTAGTCCTGTTACAGTCAGCCATGGCAATTGTGAAAAAGCAGCAGAGTAGTGTATCAAAGGCAGTATCGCCCGCACTAGAAATTTACAAGTATAGGGCACAATCTGCATCCCTTTAAGGTGCAGAGCTTTGGGAGGCTCAGCGGCCAGAATATGCTCGCAAGGGAGGAAAATTGATTTCTGAGAACGCTATTAAAATTGCCAACACGTACACCGATGATTCCCATCATATTTGACGTAAATATTAGGCGCATTGAACATCAAGCTGCACTAAGACCTATGTTGTTCTGGGTGCGCTTGTGGACCACACAGGAAACTACAAATTATACAGATGGGTTGATCGTGTTAGTGAAACTCAATCAAAGTTTTGCACTTCCCTGGGTCTGATATATTCGAACATGGTTTTACAAACTAGGCCTGAATATCTATTGGGATGCCCCGAGTCGCTTTTACGACTGTCAAAAACAGCTTTAAAACGCACATACTGGATGTACATTGAAAATAGCATACACTGCTCCTTGAGGACAGGAAGGTTGACTTTGCAGTTTATATCCTTGAAACCTTTACCTGCCTTTGAGGAATATCTAGATGAAATGCAACCTCCAATGGCCAAATCGCTATACATGAAGTTCTGCTTCCTTCTGTTACGGACATAACACAATACATCGTAATGGACAGGCAGCAAAACAGATGACAGGAAATGCTTTTGCTCTCCCTGCTTTTAAAAAGCAGTTGAAAATGAAGTCCATATATTATTTCTCTGTTCAACTTATGCTACTTTTAGGGAGAAATGGATCAAACCAATATGCCAGAATATGGGATACACGACCCATCTAGAAGTACTGAGAATTTTAAAAACTGATACGTCGCAGAAAATAGTTTTTAGTTTAAGTAGATACTTATTTGCAGTAAACCTCGCTCGTAAGGGAAAGGGTCTGGAATTCTGATGCCATATGGTCATGACATGTATATGCTAACAACTGAACTGAAAAGTTTGTAGCACCTGTACTACATTATTTTATAAAGCTTAAAAATTGCATTAACGTAAGGAGAAGACTAATGAGGTTGTTGCAATTGCACTTCAGCACTTTAGTGGCTGTATTTTGCACCTTAGCTACAATTGATTGATACCATAGCACTAGCATGCAACACACTTTCATGCTGGATATAAACGATTACATTTGTACTTTAATGCTTCTAGTGGTTAACATCTGTGTTCTGATCTGTATCATAGGATTATCCTTGTTTGCACAGCTCTCCAATAGATACATAAAAGTAACAAGAACCTAACACATCTTCTATTTGTCAAATCAAAAACTGTTTAATATACCGACTGTATTTGGTTTTACCCAATGAATTTTATGCTTGTATTTGCCCATTACTCGGAAAGTGGTTTTAGATAATGATTAGTTGTTAAATCTCAACTATTTTATTCATGATAACCTATTTTAAAACCAAATTCTAATTTTATTCTACCCACTTAATATGTGTTTTAGGACTATTGATTAAATATGTGTATCTTTATGGTTTGTTAAAATAAATAAAGATTATTGAAGAGGATTGTCTACTTCCTTACAGAATGCACACAGAATATCCGGCTGCTTCACTTCACCTCCAACCAAAGGGCATCATATGTGGGGTACCCCACGGATCATCACTCAGCCCCACCTTATTCAACACCTACATGACCGCCCTTGCAGATGTCGTCATGTCCCATGGCCTCAACATAATCTACTACTTAGATGACACTCAACTTATCATCTCACTCACCGAGTACCCCACCAATGCCAAAACCAACCTCTCCAACGCCTGACCAATGTACCCAACTGGAAGAGAGACAACAGCCTCAGACTGAACTCCAACAAGACAGAAGTACTGAGCTTCAGGAACAACATTGGGACCATAGCTGGTGGCCATCCCAACTTGGACAAACACCAACAGACCATGCTCGCAAACTAGGGATCATCCTCAACAGCCAACTGACCATGAAAAGATTAGTCAACACCATCACCTCCTTCTACTGCCTCACTCTTCTCATGCTCTGCAGAATCTTCAGATGGATACCAATCAACACCAGAAAGACTGTCTCCTAGGCCCTCGTAATCATCCACTTTGACTACATCAACGCTTTCTACACCAGCATCTCCACCCACCTCCTCAGAAAACTCCAGATGATACAGAACGCGGAAGTCAGACTCATCCTTGACTTTCCCAAACAATCACACATCACCCAGAGACCTTCCCTGGCTCTCCATCCAGAAGAGATGCCAGTTGAAGATCCTCATGCAGAACTACAAAGCCTTCCACAATCAATGGCCATCCTACATCAACCATTGACTGAAATTCCATCACCCCACCCAACACCTGTGTTCCTCCTCACTCGTCCTCACCCACTGCCACAGTATCTGCCGCAGCTATAGCGGGAGCCACTCCTTCTCCTACATCGCTGCCAAGACCTGGAACAACCTGCCCCTCCACCTCTGAACAGCACCCATCCTGGAAGACTTCAGAAAGAGTCTCAAGACCTGGCTTTTGGACAGAGACACAGCATCCTCAGTTCCTTGATACCCTTAGGGTGACAGAGCTCCGCCTTACAAATGTTGATTGATTAATAACAACACTGTGCATGGCCGGGCGCGAGTCACAGTTACTTTAGGACAGAAGCTACAGTTACTTGAGATAATAATAACTGGTGAATTTAACTAATTTTGGTAATTTAAAATGGTATGTCTTAACTGACATTTTCACTTAAATATAATGTCCTTTTAACCGTTGTTTTTTTCAGTGAACACATACATACACATCTATACAAGTGGGGAGTAGCTGTTCCTACAGAGAGAGAGAGGGCGAGAGAGATCCTAGATTAAAGAACCCAATGGGACCACTTAGGTAGTTTTAAGACACAATTTTTCACCAGACATACTACCTTATCTCCACATACCCTCACGCATCATTACGGCTGAAAGAGAAGATCTCTGCCATAGAGTCCGCTCCTGGGGACTGTGGGGCATTGCAGTGCTGGTCCCACAGAAGAGCTAAGCCCTATGGTGAAGCATGACACCCGCTTGGGTGTGTGAGGGCTCAATCTTCTAGTAATCACCAGATTTTCCAACTACACCCTACTCTCTCTCTCTCTCTCTCTCTCTCTCTCTCTCTCTCTCTGTCGCTCTCTCTTTCTCTCTCTCAAGTAACAGCTACCCTCCACTTGTATTGATAACTTGTATGGATATATTTCAAGATGAGAGCATGGGTGCTGGACCTTTAATTGCTCCTAGTCCCTTTCCCTTTTGAATAACTAGATACACACACACACATGCACACACACACGTGTGCACACGCCCACACACACACACACATACGCATATATATATATTTTTTTTTTCCTAAAAGACTTTTCCCAAAATAGAAAACAGGACTGACACAGCTTGAAAATCTCTTTGAACATATTTATTCACATGCGGTTTGCCATACTGAACGCGTTTCAGCCTTTTTCAACATACTGAGCACCATATTGAATGCCCATTATATACTAATTCAATACACTTGATGAATAGACAAAGAGGTTTGTTCACAGCATCCCTGCCCTTCACATGTATCTGCATAATTCCACTGCTGTAGCGAACAACAAAAACACTGAGCAAGTGCATAAAATCCGGTGACATGCCTTTGCTGTTTCAAAACATCGAGGACTTCCGGTATAATACCATAGACAAATGTTGGAACCTCATAATTGGTCAAAACAAACGCAAAATACCTTGGCAATGCTAGCAGCCAGTGTTAAAGTGCACACCACAGCAGATTAACTTCACAGTACATGTGAACGTTCTTCCCGTAAGGGCATGCAATATTAATGGAATGGATTTACAACAGCACGTGATGCAAAATTAATTAAAATCACAAGAGTAGCCATGGCGCTACAGTTCACATATTAAAACAATCGACCGCAGACATCAGAAAATGTAAAATGAACTACTAAGAGTCTTATTTGATTGATTGCTGAAAACTCATGCACAAGGGCATCAGTAGCAAATTGCTTTTAAAGGCACCAAAAACTAAGTGAATTAAGTGTGCCAATTGTATCATATCCAATGATCACATAAGTTGATATTTTACAATACCTAATAGGCATCAATGACCAGCGTGTTTCATAGCACCGACACCCTGCTGAATCCCATGCTGCAATTACCTCCACCAGTTCACGGGTTCCATTAGGCAATTTGAATGCTTTCAACCCTCTCCCAAATGCCTATATATATATATATATATATATATATATATATATATATATATATATATATATATATAGGCATTTGATATATATATTTGATATATATAGGCATTTGGGAGAGGGTTGGCAGCATTCAAGTTGCCTAATGGAACCCGTGACGTGTGTTGTGTTCTGATGAACTGGTGGCGGTTTGTGTTTGTGTGTGTGTATATATCTATATTCACTGAAAAAACCACAGGTTTCGGGGACGTTAGAGTTTTTGGGACATTTCCCTTGTACAAAACCAGAGAAATTCGGCCGTTATAGTTAGTTGAGCTACCTATAACTCTCGCCCCCGCAATGCACTGCTAATGACGTCACATATTACATCATTCATGACATGGTTAGTGTCATCACTGATGACATCTCAAATGATGAGGGCCACGTGACACATATATATTCACACACACACACACACCACATATATAATACATATATATATATATATGGGTATATATATATATGCTTGTGTGTGTATGTGTGGTGTGTGTGTGTGGTTGTGTGTGTGTATCTGAATCCTTGAACTTATATAGCTACGCTTTTTAATAATGTAATAAATTTAACATTTAAAAACAAGAAATACACTGAAATTCACTATTTAAATTTTACTGAGCTAACTATAATTTGCGCCCCTGGCATGAACTGCTTATAACCTAACATATCATATATGTGATATAATATATTAGAGCTGCTGTTCCTGTTCAGGTGAATGACAGATGAGAGCTTTGAAGGAGTATCTCAAGAATATTAACTGTGAGGCAGAACTAGCATTCTTACAGGAGGGCGCCATGTCTTTCCGGCCTACCACTCTGCATACCCAAAAGATCTTCTGTCTAGTAGAATTATCACTCACCGTCAAAGAACTCAATATTTTCCAACTGATTTATTTCACTTGGTGTTGTAATGGCATAATGAATTTCCTACTTGCAAAATGCTATTTGCTCAAAGCTTGCTAAATTTATCATACTTTAGTAGTTGTCTTTTTATGAAGAATTCCTTGGTGATTACTGAAGGACATACACTGCACTGCAAGCTTGTCCAGTGCTATATATAGCCACAAAATTTCACACATCATCCCCTGTGCCTGCTCTCCTTCAGTGAGCAGCGAAAAAAGCACGCTAATGTTTTATTCATTGGAACATCGGAAAGAGAAATTTGAGCGAGTTCAAAAGTTAATGCACTAGAACATCATTCTATAATTTTTAGGTTGGTCCAATAAAACTCATTACAAACTCCAGAACATTTAATTTACCAGGACCTGTACATTTTCCAAAATATATTAGCAGCTCATGCTTCTAATGAAAAGTTTTTTTCTGCTGGAATAACAATGTGCTATAATATATGTTAGACCGGTCAGCCTTAGGGTGGTATTCCACCCAACCTTTTGCCTTCACTCCTGTTTTGCTGAAATTCGTTTTTGTTGGCCTTAGGCCTGCAAACCAGAGCTAAACTGCTTTTCTTTAAAAATAGTAAAATTGGCTTACATTCAATTGGTGAAAAGTCAACAATAGTGAGATGCACACCCTATATTCCCAGTTTTTTTACTGAAGTTTATCATTGTTGGCGTGCCTGCTTGATTCACGCTCCGCCCAATAGAGCTGTAACTATAACTGAATACAATGGAACCACATTCGGGTACCAACTCAAGCCGCACAGCCGGGTATTTGAATGAATCCAATCAATCAAATTATTGATTTGTTCTTCCATTTAATCCAATCTTTTTACTCAATATTTTTTACCAAGTTTTCTCTTTCTTCAATTCATTTTATCCATTCATAATCCACAGCAGAGATGATCACATAAACACTGGAGCGATGATAGCTTTCACACATCTTTATTGAGAACTGCCCAATGCATTGGAAGAATAAATCAATAATTTGATTGATTGGATTCATTCAAATACCCGGCTGTGCGGCTTGAGTTGGTACCCGAATGTGGGTCCATTGTGTTCAGTTACATCCAATTGGCACATTTAATTTACTTTTAGGTCCTTAGTAAAGTGGTACTACATGTACTCAGGACCTGTAAATTAATGGCCACTAATGGGCCTGCTGATCTTATTGTGCCACCAACTTAAGTAGCCCATTTAAAACATGTCTCAGACCTGCCATTGCAGCCTGAGTGCAGTTGTAAATTGCCATTTCAACAAGACAAAATAAGCCACGTGCATGGACGGAGTGTGTTCCAGGATAGCATGCACCTATTATAGCTTTGAGCATTGCAAATACATTGAAGGGCATAGCATGTTGGTGTGCATTCTACCATTTTATATATGTAAAATACGTCTTAAATGAGTTTTCCACGACTGTGAGACCTACCTCTCCCATAGGATGACATTGGGCTACATTATTACATTTAATAAGTGAGGACTTTTGTTGTGGAACAGGTGGAAAACTCGAAATGTTGTCTTTAATTTTAAACCTTCTTTAATGATAAAGTTGGATTAATAATTTGAGAAAGATAAAAATGAAAAATGAACAAATGATGGACGGAATGCTGAACAAATCAAATGTTGTATATATGTGCTTGCTTTGTTATGGCTACTTGGGGTCAGTAGTCCATTCTTTGTGTTTATGTCTCCTCAACCTCCCTCACTACCTATGAGTGTTCTATCTGGTATGTGAATGTTCCAGTCTTGGCAGTTGATGGTCTGGTCAGCTAGCGAAGTGCTTTATCTCTGCTGTGCTATCTTAATAAATCTATCTTGTAACCTGAAGACGTGTCCTGATGCCTATCTAATCTACTTACAACATTTTGCACGCGTGGGTGGCCTTTGTCCAAGAGTGTTCACGACTTAGAGTTGTGACGACAAGAGTTCCAGTACCACGAGTCAAAATCGTGACATGGAGGTTCTTTCTACCGGTACAAATGTTCCGCGACTAGAGCCGGGTTTTTTAGCCTTAGTACTGAGACAGTTTGTCAACAAAGAAATTTAATTTTAAGTCTAATGTAGAGGCCCGAACTACATCGAGAGGCCTTTAACCCAAGAAAAGAACCAGAACGTCATTTTTGGACTGTAAGAACTCTGGCTAAAATTTTTCTTAGGGAGCATTCTTCCAGAACTATTGAGCATTTGAGGCAACTGTTTGCAGTAAGCCGCGACAGACGGAAAACTGATTGGAGTGCGTAAGCTGTCTCTTCCCGTTTTTGATGGCCACAAAGACGGATTGTAGAGAGTAGACTGTTTCTTTTTGTTTTTCGTCAATTGAAGGGAAGAAGGTGGTCATGTTATCGTGATATTCGTCATGATTCTTATTGTGATCCTCTTCTTATCCTGCCCTTTGCTTTCGTCATCTGGAAGTCTAAGAGGTCTTTGACCTCCTACATGTTTTATGTTTTCTAGCTTTTCCTTTTCATGCTTTGAGCTTTTGTTGGATGTTTGAAGCCGTTTTTGTGTTTTCTGTAAAGGAAGAAGATATGTTGTATATATGTGCTTGCTTTGTTATGGCTACTTGGGGTCAGTAGTCCATTCTTTGTGTTTGTCTCCTCAACCTCCCTCACTACCTATGAGTGTTCTATCTGGTATGTGAATGTTCCAGTCTTGGCAGTTGATGGTCTGGTCAGCTAGCGAAGTGCTTTATCTCTGCTGTGCTATCTTAATAAATCTATCTTGTAACCTGAAGACGTGTCCTGATGCCTATCTAATCTACTTACAACATCAAACATTCATCGCAGTCACAGATCTGGGTTTAATCCATTGTTTTTTGGTTCACCACGCACCCCCAGTTTGGACCAAGCCATATGTAAATCAGTCTTCACCCTGCCCCCCAGGGGAACAGTCCTTCCCGAACTGCCAGGCCAGGTCCTCCCTGGACCGGAAACAAGCATCCTGGGGACGAATGTTTGATTTGTTCACCATTTTGTCCATCATCTGCTCTTTTTGCCCTAAGTGGGAATGATATTCCCAGACGTGGGTCCCATGCTTGCTATGCCACCAGATTCAAACTAGCCTGGCTAATGAGTGGTGATACCCCAAAACTGGTCCTAGGATGCTTGTTTCTGGTCCAGGGCAGACCTGCCCATTCGGGCTGGACTGTTCCATGGGGAGCAAGGTCAAGACTGATTTGCATATGGCGGAGTTCAACCTGGAAAGGCATGGTGAGCAACAAAACTATGGGCCCGATTCACAGAACTAACTTAAGACAAAATCCTAAACTTACTACCATTTTGGTATTCACAGAAGGCACTTACTCATTTTGGTATTCACAGAAGACACTTACTCATTTCGGTATTCACAGAAGTTAGGGCTCCTAACTTTAGGACTCCTAAATGCCTTCTGTGAATACCGAAAGTCTTAAAGTTAGGATTTTTCTCAGTTTAGGAGTCCTAAAGTTAGGAGTCCTAACTTTACTACTCCTAAACTGAGAAAAATCCTAACTTTAAGACTTTCGGTATTCACAGAAGGCATTTAGGAGTCCTAAAGTTAGGACTCCTAACTTCTGTGAATACCGAAATGAGTAAGTGCCTTCTGTGAATACCAAAATGGTAGTAAGTTTAGGATTTTGTCTTAAGTTAGTTCTGTGAATCGGGCCCTATGGATTTAACCCTGATCTGTGACTAGGGGTGCGATTGGATTTGTTCAGCATTCCTTCCATCATCTGTTCTTTCGCATTTGTCACCCTAAAGGGGAAGAGTATTCCCAAATGTGGGTTCCGTGCTCGCTATGCCGCCGGATTCAAGTTAAAGGATGTAATATTGTGAGAAGTTGGCCTGATATATGCTGTCCACCAGTTATAGTGGGCACCTTGTTTCAGTCCAAACAACCCCTTATTGGTAATAGGTTAAAGACAACCTTTATCGAAAGCTATCCTAGTGGTAGCTATGGAGAGCAGCCTTCAGGCTAAGTCTTGAAGGAATGTAAAGCAGCTTGTTTTACCAGTCTATATTCTCTTGAGTCACTAAATGAAAGATACCCACACCAGGTATATATATAAAATATATGTATTTATTACTAAACACACCCTCCTAGTCTCTTTATGAGACTAGAGGTCAAAACACATAAGTTACACTTCAGTAATCACAGTAAAATAGCACAAATACACGTCAGGCCCTAGGGGCAAGCCAAAACATATACTAAAATAGTGGTATAAGAACCACGACTTAACTAGACACAAGGCCTAGAGCCTGTAGAATCGCTGGGACCCCAAGGAACCACCCAAGATAGTGACACAGGGGACCCACGGGGGCCGTGTGCAGTGTGTGAACACAGCCGCGAGCTCCCGTTAGCTTCTATGGGGAAAGTTGCAGTTAGATTTTTTAAGATTAGGGACACTTATAAATGAGTCAGGACCAAACCCTTTTGGACTTGGCACGTTCTAGGGCTAGCACCCACGGGAGAACCAGAGTACTCGTATTACCTCACCCAGGGAAGCCGGGTGGATAGGTGTCATTTGGTGTCGGGTTGCATCATCGATTTCAATGGGAGCTGGCAAAGAAGTGCTGCTGCTGTGAAGATGCGAAGTGTCTGAAGAGATCCAAGCCTGGATTGAAGATGAGAAGAACCTGAAAGCAGAGGGGACAGAGTCTGGGTCACTAGCCAGTGACCAGGAAGGCAATGAGCAGATGCTCACCGATGTCAGGTGATTTCAGGTGAAATAGGTGAAGCTTGACTCTTCAGCCACGAGGACCAGGAGGAGTCAAGGACAACCAAGAGCTGGATTTGAGCTGTCCCACGAAGGATGTCGAGTGCTGCAGCGTCGGTGCCCAGATTGGAAACAACAAGCCTTAGCAACAGCAACCCATGAAGAAACAAGAAAGATGCTTCGGTGCAGACCAGCAAGGTCTGTGGGACTCACCACTTGGGTGTGAGTCAGGGCACATCTAGAGCAACCAGGGAAGCCCAAGGAAATACAAAGCTACCCCCTCAGGGACCCACCAGTCAACGGACCAGGGATTGCGAAGGGACCTCAAGACGAAACACAAAATGGCAGCCCACGGGTCACTCGGAATGACCAGGCTGACAATCTTCGGTGGATTTAGTGCTCGAGGTGGGGGCTATAAGCCATCCCCAGCATGACTTCAAGAGACGTCGAGAAGTCAATGCACTTGCAGAAATGCACGTGTCCAGGAGTTCCGGTTCCATGCTACTCACAAGGGCTGCGGGTCTCAGCTTTGCTGGGGACACGGGTCTGCCTCTGAGATGTCTGGAAATCCTCTTCCTGGGCTGCAAATACTTTGTAGTCCGGCGGAAGCTTCGATGATGCAGACCGGCAAATTGCTTCATTGGTGCCTGCCAAGCAGGGGATTCGCTCCTTGACCCCAAGGGAGATTTCTTCAGTCCTCTGGTCTTGAGCAGATCATCAAAGGTACTGGATTCGGCTTCAGAGTTTCGTCCAGGGTAATCTGAAGTCCTAAGGACTGGGGTCCCATACTTATACTAAGGTAGGGGTTTGGACATACTCTGGGGACCCACCAATGGGAGGGTTTGGAAAGAGGGGAGGCTACACCCATTTACTTTGTCCAGTTTCGTGCCAGAGCAGGGGCTGGAAGCCCCTGAACCGGTTTGAGCTGGACTATGCACAGGGACACCAAATGTGCCCCAAGTGCAGGACTTCACAGCACTCAGAGAGTGCTCCCACCCAGCCCCAATACACATAAGCCTGTCTGGGAGGTGGCTACACCTCCCTGTGACAGGAAACCTATTGTCCAGGCCTTCCCTGCCGGAGTTTCGGCCAGCAGCAGGAGGCCAGACCCGTGTCTGTGGCTGCAACATCCATTTTGTGATGCCAGGGCTCTATTAAGTTTCTACCGGGTATCCCAGTGCTGTTATGTCTCTCCCTCTGGAAGGGTGGGATCATACTCCCACACCAGTTACTGGTGTGAGGGTATGATTCCAAGGTGTTTGACACCAAACACAACATATTTCCGTGCAGCCAGTCCAAAGTTAGCATTTACCATTTGGTTATAACGCACTTAAGAGTATATGGTCAGGCTGCACAACTGACAACCACGGAGAAGAGATTCCGAAGGCTGCAGAGGGGCTCAGCTCATGCCTGGGCACCCCCTCACATATAACCAAGCACCCTGCCTTCAGGATTGATAAGGCCTGCCATAGGGGAGACTTATAGGTTTGTATGTGCAGTTTATGGTGAGATATAGTGAACCTATATCTCAGTAAGGGGTGCATGCACCACCTTACCCAGGTTGCAGTAGCTGACCTGTGGTGTCATTTTGGGTGGCTTTCCAGGGGTGGCATAATACATGCTTCAGGCCCTGGTAGGCCTCTGGGGTACCTATGCCCTGGGTACGTAGTATACCATATACTAGGGACTTATAAGGGCACCTCACATCCAATCTGAACTGTACCTAAAGTACATGGAATCATTTTACAGAGGAAACAGCTACGCTGGGGCCCTGAATAGCAGGGTCCCAGCCAGACTAAAGTCGAAAAACAGTGAAACACCAGCCAAAAGTGGGGGTAAACATGTGAAGCAGATCCTACTCTCCTACACAATCCCTCCCAAATGCAGGGACATTAAACTAACCTTGACCAGTTGAGTCTTCATGTTCTAAGTGGAAATATCCAGAGAATCTATCTGTATTGGCATGGTTACTCCCAGGTCTATGTCTCACTGTATAGTCCATCCCCTGTATGGAAATGGACCACCTGAGCAATTTGGGATTTTCACCCTTCATCTGTTTTAGCCATAAGAGAGGCTTATGGTCTGTCTGAACAATGAAGTGAGTACCAAATAAGTATGGCCTTCTTCAGAGCCCAAACCACAGCACAGGCTTCCCTCTCAAAGGCTGACCAACGTTTCTCTCTGGGGGTCAACCTTCTGCTTATGAAAGCTACTGGTTGATCCTGACCTTCATCATTCAACTGTGACAGTACAGCTCCTACCCCCAACTCAGATGCATCTATTTGGACAATGAACTTCTTGGAGTAGTCAGGACTTTGCAGAATGGGAGCAGTGCACATGACCTGCTTCAGGTCCTCAAATGCCTTTTGACAGCTAGCTGTCCACTGAAACTTTTTGGGCATTTTCTTAGAGGTTAAGTCATTCAGGGGGGGTCACTATTGATCCATACCCCTTGACAAATCTTCTATAGCACCCAGTCAGGTCTCAGAAGGCTCTCACCTGAGTCCGGGTAGTGGGAGCAACCCAGTACATTATGGACTGGATTTTGCTCTGCAATGGTTGAACATGGCCTCCACCTACAAGGTGGCCCAGGTATACAACCTGACTCTGCCCTATCTGGCACTTAGTAGCCTTGATAGTTAGGCCTGCTTTTTGCAGGGCCTCCAAAACATCCCTCAGGTGGACCAGGTGATCCTCCCAGGTGGAGCGAAAGACAGCATTATCATCTAGATATGCTGCACTATAGTCTTCCAAGCCTGTAAGGACTTGATTCACCAACCTTTGGAAAGTGACAGGTGCATTCTTCAAACCAAAGGGCATCACCACAAATTGATAGTGCCCACTGGGGGTAGAAAATGCTGCCTTTGGCTTTGCATCATCAGCTAGTCTGATCTGCCAGTAGCCAGCTGTCAGGTCAAATGTGCTTAGAAACTTGGCTGAGGCCAAAGTATCTATGAGCTCAACTGACCTGGGGATGGGATGAGCATCAGTCCTATTGACTGCATTGAGAGCCCTATAGTCTACACAAAACCTCATCTCTCTATTGCCATCTGTGGTGTGAGGTTTAGCTACCAGGCCTACTGGACTAGCCCAAGGGCTAACTGAGGGTTCAATAACTCCCAAATCCAACATCTTTTGGACTTCTGTCCTTATACAGTCCCGGACATGGTCAGGTTGCCTGTAGATCTTATTCTTCACAGGCAGACTGTCCCCAGTGTCCACTTCATGAGTGCACCATGTGGTCTGACTTGGAGTCAGAGAAAACATATGTCTGAACTGGCTGAGAAGTTTTCTGCAGTCAGTTTGCTGCTGGGCAGTGAGGCTGCCTGCCAAGGCTGCACCATCAACTGACCCATCCTCAGGGTTCTGAGAAAGCAGGTCAGGGAGTGGGTCGCTCTCTTCCTCCTGTCCTTCATCAGTAGCCAAGAGCAAGCCCATGTCTGGCCTGTCAACATATGGTTTTAGTCTGTTGACATGAAGTACCCTGTGGGGACTCCTAGGGGTTCCAAGGTCTACCAAGTAGGTGACCTCCCCTTTCTGTTCAACAATTGTATGGGGCCACTCCATTTGTCCTGGAGGGCTGCTGGTGCCACAGGCTCCAACACCCACACTTTCTGTCCTGGCTGGTAGACAGTCAGTACAGCCCTTTGGGCATGCCAGGCTTTTTGTAATTCCTGGATAGACCTCAAGGTTTTTGGTTGCCTTTTTCATATACTCAACCATCCTGGAGCGGAGACCAAGTACATAGTCCACTATGTCCTGTTTGGGGGGCTTGAGAGGTAATTCCCATCCTTCCTTAACCAGACACAATGGACCCCTGACAGGGTGACCAAACAAAAGTTCAAAAGGGCTGTAGCCAAACCCCTTTTGAGGCACCTCCCTATATGCAAATAAAAGGCAGGAGTATGTCACATCTTCGCCTAAGCTTTTCTGGAAGTCCTTTAATCATGCCCTTTAAGGTTTTGTTGAACCTTTCAACTAAACCATTGCATTGTGGGTGATAGGGTGTGGTGAACTTGTAGTTTACTCCACACTCATTCCACATAGCAGTCTAGTAACTAGTCATGAAGTTTGCGCCCCTGTCAGATACTACCTCCTTAGGAAAGCCTACTCTTGAGAATACACTCAAGAGAGCTCTTGCCACCACAGGTTATGTAGTGGTCCTTAGGGGAATTGCTTCTGGGTACCTGGTGGCATGGTCCACCACCACCAGTATAAACCTGTGCCCAGATGCTGTCTGAGGATCCATGGGACCAACAATGTCAATCCCCACCCTCTCAAAGGGAACCCCCACCAAAGGTAGTGGTAAAAGGGGGGCCTTTGTGGTTCCACCTGCCTTGCCACTGGCTTGGCAGGTCACACAGGAGCGACGAAACTCCTTAGTGTCTTCAGACATGTGGGGCCAGTGAAAGTGAGGGACAATTCTGTCCCAGGTGTCCTGCTAGGGGAATATCATGGGCTAGTGTCAATAGGAAGCCCCTAACTTCAGAGGTATAATCAACCTCCTGGATGCACCAGGCTTGGGGTCTCTACACTCTGAATAAAGGAGTCCATCATCCCAATAAACTTTATGGGTGCCACTAGCATTCCCAGCAGCCTCATCAGCAGCTTGCTTTCTGAGGGGTTCAAGAGAGGGGCAGGTGGTCTGCTCCTGGCTCAGATCAGACCTGGAAGGGCCCCCTGCCCCCAAGAACTCAACCTGGTCAGGTTCAAGCTCCTCTGGGACAGTTCCTTCTTTAGGCTCAAGATCATCTTCCTGAGGAGCCTGATCAGCATTCTGAGTCAGGTGGGAAGGCACTGCCTTAATCCTACTGCTACTCCTCTTGGGAGGCACATTATTCCAGAATCCAGGGCCTGTCCAGTTTTAGACATTTTGGCCTGTGACCTAGTCACAGCAAAGACATGAGCAGGGATCCCTAATATTTCTGCATGTGTCCTGAGCTCCACTTCAGCTCAAGCTGAAGTCTCTAGATCATTGCCAAGCAAGCACTGTACTGGTAGGTCTGCACTTACCACAGCCTTCTTAAGGCCAGTTACCCCTCCCCAGGAGAAGTTAACAACTGCCAGAGAATGGTCTGTTCTGACATTGCTAGCATTGGTCACTTGGTACATTTCACCAAGTATAATCTGCCCAGGATCCACAAGAGCTTTTGTCACCATTGTGACACTTGCTCCTGTGTCCCTGAATGCCCAAGCTTCTACTCCATTTATTAAAGGCTGTTGTCTGTATTTGCCCAGATTACTGGGACTCACAAAGAGGGAGATATCCATGCCCCCATCACAGACAAGAACAGCCTGAGTTGGAACTCTAACTAGGCCAGAGTCCATCTCAGAACCCAGGGTCAACCCTACTATACCCTTATTCTGAACATTGCGACCAGAAATTGTAGCTGTACTAGGGGAAACAGTTGCCTTAGGGGCAATGATGGCTGGAGTAGATTCTTTGGACTTGGTACAATCACTGGTCCAGTGAATTTTCTGTTTACAAATTTTGCACCATGGTTTCTTTTGGCCTTTTCCCTTGTTAGACTGTGAATCCCCACCTGAAGAAGATTTTTGGGGGCCTTGTGAAGACTTCTGGTCTTCACCCTTCTCCCCACCCTTATTAGAGTTTTTAGGATCTTGCTTCTTGGGTTCATCACCTTGGTTCTGTACCTTCTGACCCACTTTTCTGCCTTCTTTCCCAATTCTTGGGGAGAGGTCAGATCTGAGTCTACCAGGTACAGGTGCAACAGCTGATTCTGACAATTATTAAGGATCTGCTCCCTCATAATCAAATTGTACAATCCTTGATAGTCATGCACTTTACTGCCAAGTAACCAACCTTCCCGAGCCTTAGTAGCACAATCTACAAAGTCTACCCAGTCCTGAGTCTGGCTTGGCAGATGAGCAGGACTGGTGGAGTAGTAGCAAGGCTTATTTGCAAAGGGCTGGTTCTAATATGAAATGGTGAGCAGAAAAATAATGAACTCTGGTGTGGTCCCGACTAACCACTAGAGGCTGAGATTAAATCAAGCATTACCAGTGGCGGCGGGTGACATTTGAAAGCAGTGAGGCGTAAAAGTTAGGGATGATTTATAAGTAGCGGGAGAGCATTGCATTTCTTTATACTTTTGCCATGTCATTATTTAATTTAATTTTACCTCCATCTAACCCATACGCACAGAACCACAATTACAACTGGAACACATGCTCAATTCCCTGTGCGCTGTGCAGAGAGGCGCAGGACAATCAAGATTTCTGAACACCTTTTTCATTCACTGACAGGCACTGTGAGAAACTCGCAGTGACCTCAGACTCAAAGCTCTCAAGTGGTGCAACTCAGTTCAAATTATGCACTGTACAAGAGAAACGTTATACATGAAAAAAATACAGAAGCAACATTGGTCAAATAGCTAACACTTTTAGGGAATGTAACTATGCAAGATTAATACAGGCATTCTAAATAGGAACTAAATCACTGAACATAACGGTTTAAAGTCATAATTAAATGTTAAAATGTTGATATTTACTTTAACATACAATAAAATAAATAATACTCACAATTTCAGTGTGCTTGAAGGGATTTCTGCGGCAAGACAGAGTCTAGTCAGCACTGAAGAGAGCAGCCCGGCCTATCTCGAACGGCTGCAGAGATGCCTAACTGTGCCGCATATGGCAACAGCAATGCAGCGCGCGCCCAGAGAGCGACTCGCTCTCTCAGTCACACTATGCCTCTGTCGTAACTACAGCAGGGGGGCTCCGCAGACAGAGCCTTCACAGGCTGGCACCTTCATTCACTGTCAGCAGCCTTCAGTATAAGCCTGCAGGTGTGGGGTGCACAGCAGTGGCGGCTCCCCCATAGGGTCGTCGTCCCACTCCTTTCTCGCAGTGCGAGGAGCAGAAGCGCAAAATAGTAAAACTACCATTTTATGTTTCTGCTTCACGCACTGCGAGAAAACAGAAGTGCCTGGTTGTGGGGGGGGGGGGGGGGGGCGGTCCTGCTTAAGGGCAGGGGGGAGTGGCTAGCCGCCATCATATGCAACTGCTTAGCGTGGCCCTTAGTCACAAGCTGACGCTTTAAAGACATTTGCGTAATATGTGAGGGCAGAAAATGGGCAGCACACTCTAGTGTCGAGGAGGGCTCGAGTCCGTGAATCACTATAGCGCCCACCTGATTTATTAAGTGCCGGGTGGTTGTCAACCCATAACCAAACACTGTCAGATAGACACACACAAGTATAAATACTTGCAGGACATACACATATACAACACAAAGGCAGAAGCTGAGCCGAATGCAGCGGTGCAGCTAAGACCAGCAACAGGTGCCACATGCATGGAGACGGGCTCTACTCCGAGAAATGACACTGCTCACAGTACTGGGCATAGAGTGACAACAGAAAAAAACACTGGGGCAAAGGAGAGTGATTACAGTCTGTGCACCCCACACATGCAGGCTCATACCGGAGGCTGCTGACAGTGAACGAAGGTGCCAACCTGTGAAGGCTCTGTCTGCGGAGCCCCCCTGCTGTAGTTACGACAGAGGCATAGTGTCACTGAGAGAGCGAGTCTCTCTCTGGGAATGCGCTGCATTGCTGTTGCCGTATGCAGCACAGTTAGGCATCTCTGCAGCCGTTCGAGATAGGCCGGGTTGCTCTCTTCAGTGCTGACTAGACTCTGTCTTGCCGCAGAAATCCTTTCAAGCACACTGAAATTGTGAGTATTATTTATATTATTGTGCAATTTTAACTCGAGGTAAACCCACATGTTAAAAACTATGTATTGCCAGTATACTTGTGAATATATATTCTTGTGAGTAAATCAGTATACTGGGCGCGATCTCACGGTCTTTGCTATTTAACTTTACATTGAATAGTTTTAGATGCAGGTTAGACGGAACTTAAGGGACCTGTGTGGCACAGTCCACGCTGTGCGATGAGCCACACGGACAAAGAGTGCAGTGGTACTGGAGTGAGGGCACTACAGGAAGAGAGATGGCAAACCAAGGGCAGCTGCATTAAGGAAAGTAAATGTCAACATTTTAACATTTAATTATAACTTTAAACCATTATGTTCAATGATTTAGTTCCTATTTAGAATGCATGTATTAATCTTGCATAGTTACATTCCCTAAAAGTGTTAGCTATTTGAACGATGTTGCTTCTGTATTTTTTCATGTATAACATTGCTCTTGTACAGTGCATAATTTGAACTCAGTTACACCAATTGAGAGTTTTGAGGCTGAGGTCACTGCGAGTTTCTCACAGTGCCTGTCAGTGAGTGAAAAAGGTTTTCAGAAATCTTGATGGCCATCCAGTCCTGCGCCTCTCTGCACAGCGCACAGGGCAGTGAGCATGTGTTCCAGTTGTAATTGTGGTTCTGTGCACATGGGTTGGGTGGGGGTAAAACAAAAATAATAATAACATGGCAAAAGTGAAAAGAAATGCAGTGCTCTCCCACTACTTATAAATCATCCCCAACTTTTATGCCTCACTGCTTTCAAATGTCACCAGCCGCCACTGGTGCTCAAACTGTAAAAGCTCTCCTTTGCCCGAGTGTTTTTTTCTGTCGTCACTCTATGCCCAGTACTTTGAGCGGCGTCGGTCCTCGAAGTAGAGCCCGTCTTCCTGCGTGTGGCACCTGTTGCTGCTCTTAGCTGCACCGCTGCATTCTGCTCCGCTTCTGCCTTTGTGTTGTATATGTGTATGTCCTGCAAGTATTTATACTTGTGTGTGTCTATCTGACAGTGTTTGGTTATGGGTTGACAACCACCCGGCACTTAATAAATTAGGTGGGCGCTATAGTGATACACGGACTCGAGCCCTCCTCGACATTAGCGTGTGATGACCATTTTCTGCCCTCACATATTACACAATTGTTTTTAAAGTGTCAGCTTGTGACTAAGGGCCACGCTGAACAGTTGCATATGATGGCATGAGTGACTCTGCCCCAGCCCTACCATTCTGTCAGAGACAAGGGTCTGACACGTCAGATAGCTCCCATTCCCCGCGTGGAGCACAGATCGCCACCTCAGTGAGAGCCAGCCCTCTCTTCCCACACACTTTGAATGTGGTGGCTGCGCTGGTCCTGCGCCATTTTTTCGCCTGCACCTCAAACTGGTTCAGCGCAAAACGTTTACCCTACAGGAAGCGAAGCAGCCAGCAGGCAGCCTGCCTCCCCTAAGCCAATCACAACGCTGCCATTGCAGCGTTGTGATTGATGAGGTGCAGGGGAGAGCACCCCAGCTGGGCCATTTGCTCTATGTAGGCTGCATGCAGCAGCCTACATAGAGAAAAGGGGGAGTGCCCATGACTGCTTTGTTCGGCCCTGGGGCCGACCAAACAGTCTGTACCCACAACAGTGGGCAAACCACCCCCCCTGCCCTCGAGCATGACCGCCCACCTGCCCACCCACAACCAGGCACTTCTGCTTTTTCACAGTGCGAGAAGCAGAAACATAAAATTGTAGTTTTGCTTCTCGCACTGAGAGAAAGGAGTGGGGCGACACGACTGAGCATTACATTCATCACTTTTTTGTGTTTTCAGCACAAGGGAAGTGAGTGACAACAGGCCTTATTTTGTAAATATGTCTCTCTGCTGCTGCCTATTCCGCACAATCCAGCTCATTAATGTTAGTTGCTGTGCTTTAATATGCTACATTTATGTAACTCTACCAGCAGGTGTGAGAATTTGAAGCTCTACCTTTTATTCTTTTCTGGTCATATCTGCTAAGGTACTGGCTGTTTAGTCTGATAATGATCTCTGACTCAGATAGAATGAGGAACCCTAGTAGTTTAGTTCTCAATTCCATGGTTGATGCAGCAGCAGCTTGAATGAGTGGTTATTGCTTTTGGTCCTGGTGTATTCGATCCAGAAGGTTGGAGGTGTATGAGGGTGATCTCTAGTTCTGTCCTACATGCCAGGTGTAGATAATGATGGGCTGTTGTCCTTTGTAAATCCATAGCAGATGGTGAGTGCGTAAGCAGATTCCATTGTTCGATCACATTTTCCAAATTGGAAGAGTTGTGGTCTGCTCTTAGTTTAGTTATAAAATGCTCGATGTAGTATCTAAGACAATAGATATAGTACCACTTTCTTACCCGCTACTATTTTTAAGGATACTTCATCAATAACCTTGCTCATTTTCAGATCTCAGCCATTGGCTTCAGCCATGCATGTATGAAAGATCAAATTTAAGGCAACAAACTGCTACTTAAACCATACAATAATAACGATTAGGAAAGAAACAAATTATGCTTTTTTATCCAGAAGTACAAAACATCTTTTTATTATTAATAATCAATACATCTTGCCAATGAACAACTCACTCATGCTATCTGATTCATGTCCACATGCACACATCACCTCAAATCAGTCGTTTAAAAACAGAATCAAGTCACATGATGAAGATTGTTAGCCAAAGCTGAACTTATTTACTTAGACAGTGTTTGATATAAATTCACATATAAGTTAAAAATTCCAAAGTTTTGAATTTTGGCCAAACAATGTGGCACAAATTCTGTTGACATTCGATGGTTTCTATGCACATTTCGGCACGGCAAGGTGCCTTTGTCAGGAAAGGCCACAGCTTTACCAACTTGATATCCTATGTTCTTTGGCGATCACATGCAGCGATGTCTATGTCCCTAGAACGGACGCTGCCTGCGTCTATGCTCTTAATGATAGAGTATCTGGCAGACAGAATGCAGATACAGCAAACATGTTTGTCAGTTAAAGCACTGTCAGAATAGTGCAGGAAGAAGACACTGATGTTGCTTCCATATGGACGCTTTTTAGAAGGTGGAACCCATTATCTTGAGGCTTCATATCATATCATATACAATTTGACTCATCCCTTATAATCGGCTAACCATCTTGACCTGAATGTAAAGTATCATTATTTCCATATTCCATAAAGCCCAGTGGCCAGTTGGCCGAGGGCTTTCTCATGGCAAGAATTCGAGGACCGCAGAGATTACATTATACACTTCCTTTGACCGCGCTTTTACAGTGTCATTGCATTGAGCACACACAATCCTTTGAATTCTTACCTTGAGAAAGCCCTCAACTGGCCACCGGGCGAAACACGTGTCGGCTGTCTTTCTGTTGCTTTTTACGAGGTTACAAGATGTAACAAAGAAAAAATAACACAATAAAGTGATTTATTAATCTCTGCCTTAATTACTCCCATTCTACCAGCAGGGGACCTCTTTTCCTTTACACTGCAAGATCACATTTACCTCCTCGTTCTTTGGCCAGATTGCTCCCACTGCAATGGCTTTCGAGGACCCGAATATCTCATAGTAAGACCATATTCTCTTTTTGCCCCGATTTCCCCACTATGTCACACAAGACGATCATTGTTGAAGGCAGGATTCAAGAATATGAGCCAATCCCAATTAACTTGCAGAAATTCTCTCTGATCATAATATAATGGCCCATTCTTTGCCCTTCTGCAAATGCACCTGTTAACGTTTTGTGATATGGCAGATGCTCCTTCGTTTTAATTTTTTTCTTATTGAAGACTTCACTATAATTCACTCTTCATTAAAACAAAATCCAAGTTTAAAAAATAAAATCTGCATTTCTTTAGGCTAAAAAAAGCAGTAATCTTGATGTTAGTAGCTGATTAGCAGCAGTGGAGTGACAGAGAAGATCGTTAGAGACCAGAGGCTAAACAAATAAGGAGCTGTTGGTGTGCTGTATAATTTCATTAAATCCTGCGGTATTCAACGCTTAATCCGAGTGTCATCTACTTTACAACACCTGCCTTTTTTTTATTCTGCTTTTTTGCTGATTACTCTATATTAATAATCGGATATCGGAAGTTATTGGTAAAAATAACTTTCACAGTACACAATCTGCGTTTGAAAATAATAATAAAAACATAAATCAAAATTCCAGAAAATCTTAATGGAGTTGATTTTTTGGAGTCATATTGACAGTTCTGCTATGTGTCCTATGAGTATTGCACACTCACACCTGGGCAGGACTATTTACTGGTTATGTGGTTTCAAACAGTACATGCATGATGAGAGAACACCAGACATGCAGGCTAAGTACCCTGTATCAGGTACACTCCACATGTGGGTGGAGGGACAGCAGCAGGTAATGATATCATTACAATAGTTCCCCACCGAATTGTATGCATTGGAAAGGATAACAAAAGATGGCCCATCAAAGGCCTATTCTCTGCAATGCTGTGAATTGTATTTCTAAACCAGAAGAATGGTAGATGAGAACTCGGGATAATCTTGGAATGCATCAGTATTACCAGACAGGACCTTGTAAGCTAAGCAGAGGTCAGAAAAGACACCTGTCTGCCTTGCCCTTTCCACATCTACTGGTCTACATCTAATCTGACCAACAATTAGGAGTGGGAGCAGTGATTTATTATGGCCACAAAGTCTGGCAAACTTGAACAACTTTGCAGTTGCTCAGGATGCATGAAGTTCTTCCATATGAATCAGTTTTGCCCATCTAATTTTCTGTAGCTGGATGATCCTCCAAGTATGCACAGCAGTGCAATGTGTTTTTTGGTGGCAAGCGAGTGGCAGAAGCAAAGCATAACAGTTGCGTTAAGTTATGTTGATGAAGTAGTATCCATACACACGTATGTTTGTGCAAGTTTATTTTGCTAAGATCACACCGACTGACAGGAGCAGTTCCTCTTCTCTGCATTCACATGCTGGGCCCTCTGTGTCCACAATTGAGTCCTATTCCTCAACCCCTTTCAATAAGTATGATGCAACGCAACCACACTCTCTTACTGACATTAACATGTGATAATACCACCCCTAAACCTTTGACGCTGGTATCAGTGGTCAAAACGGTTATTTCTTATATCAAAGTGTCCCAAAGTGGGCAGTTTGCGGATACTTCCTTTAATGACTTTGAAAGCCACATCACAGTCTTCTGTCCAGCTGAATTTATCACACTTTATAAGTAAAAATCCAATGGATTGAGGCAAAAGAGAAATATTCTGAACAAAGCTGGAGTAAAACTCCGACATTCCCAGGAAAGATCTGACTTGCTCTTTATCCTGTGGTACAAGAATAGAATATGCCAGCTCAAATGTGGGTTTGACTCTATCAGACGATATAGTTCGCTCTAAATATGATACTGAAGTTACCCTAAATTTGAATTTCTCTTTCTTCAGTGTAAGTCCCACGTCTGCCAGCTTTCCTAACACTACCTTCAATGTAACATCATGATCAGTCACACTCTTGCCATAAATCAGGATATCATCTTGGAAAAACAATGTGTTAGACACACCCTCCCACACTCTTTTTATCACTCTTTGAAATCAAACATCAGCCAATAGGCACCAAGAGGGATAATAAAACAAGTAAGGTGCCAGCAGTCATCATGCAATTTAACTTGGTGATACAGGGTTGATAGGTCCATTACACTAAACACACTGGCCCCACCGAGCATTGTCACAGCCTCCAAAAAAATTCGCAAGTGGATGTGTTTGTTTAAATCCTTGAGATCGACACACATCCGGATACGCTTACTGCCATCTTTGGTGGCCAACACCACTCAGAGGACTCTATTTCCTCAATGACCCCTTCAGTTATCAATCTTTATTTATCCTCTTTGATGGGTTCTAACATGCGGTTAGGGACTTTTCTGACCTTATGCACACAGGGTGATGCATTGTCTGTGCTTAAACCTTTTAAGAAAACCCAATTTTCCACTAAACACTGTGGAAAACTGCAGAAAAATGTCCTCATTCGCACTGGACATGGTCATAACATTAGGATTAAGTGTGATACCCATGTCTCACTGGTGGCACCAACCCAATAATAATAATAATAATAATAGGTCACATTTGTAAAGCGCGAACAATCACCCGTAAGGGTCTCTAGGCGCTGGGGGCCGTCGGGAAGATTAAGCAAGCTATTGCCCAGAGTCACATGGTGCTGGGCTAATCTGCCGCCAGCGCCGGTGATCAAACCATGATCCCCAGATTCCGGAGTCAGTCACCCTGGCCGCGGTGCCACACTTCTTCCCAAGAACTTATCTCCTCACTTAGCTACGTATACCTTTCCTGTAGCTTCCTTGTCATTGCATTTTATCGGCATTACTGTGTATCCCAAAACATCAATTCTATTGCCCCTGTAGTTCACTGGCTTAATGTCTGGAGGAAGAAGGAAAATGCACTTACCCCGAAACCCCCCTCCCAAATCTAATCTCCTACCAAGGTATAGGGCGACACGAGTCTGTTAAAACCATCACTTCTTTATCATCTAAGGTGATCAGACATTCTGGCATGACTATGGGATCACTATCTACATCACTTAGATCTGCCTTTACATTCAATACAATGCTTAATTCAGCAGATACCAAATCCATTCCTTGGTTCTGGAACTTCTCACCTTCACAACACCTGGCATATAGAGCTTTTATGCCACATTTCCTACGAATAGAATTCTTTGTATAGCATTGAGGGCTCTTTGCCCTATGCCCAGGATTCGCACAATAGAAGCATTTCAATTTAGTGCTCCTACTATCATCATGCTTCACCAATTGTTTTCCCTCTGGTTTAGCTCTTAAAACCAAATCATCCTGACTTGACCCAACACTGGTTGACTGACTCAACCTTCAGATTAGTACGTGCAGGTAATGGAGCATCAAACATTTCTCGTACCCATGAACTGGTGTTCTCCATGCCTTTCACTTTAGCAATTGCTTCCTTAAGTTCAGGATTTTTCAACAATAACTTCTCACTTCTCCTGCACTCTTGCATTATTAGTACAGCACACCAGCTGATGTTGAATCAAAGATTCCACCAGAACAAAAAATCTCAAATGCGTGCCAGAGTCCTAAAAAATGCAAAATAGTTCCCCACACTCTCATTTTGCACCCTCATAAAAAAAAAATTGACAATCTAAAAACAACATTAATCTTGCCTTCAAAATGTTTCTCCAGCATAAGTACTGACAATTAATATACATCTCTAGGATCGCCCGTAGCATTTCCTACAGGTATTGTTTCTAGACTGTCATATGTGTTCCATCGTTCCACACCAAGGTTGTGCAGAAGCACTGCTTGGTTCCTCACTTCCACCCGCTACTAAATACAAGTCAAAAAGTCTCTTCCATCTTTTTCAGGGCTTTAGAGGTTCCCCTTTCTCTGATGAAAAAAACTGAGTGTGGAGGCATATTAATAGATGCCATAATGTATATGAGTGAAAGCTGAGTAAAGTAAACAGTCAAAATGACAAGGATAGTGCTGTCCGGGTATTTCCTCACCGTGTTACTTCAGAACACAAAGAACTTACTTGTTTATTTTTGCCCTGCTTAACAATATTTTTCTGAAATCATTCTTCCAGGATTTCCTTCAATATCCTAGGGTGAGTATGACAAGAATAGTGCTGTCCCATATAAAGCATAAAGCGCTTACTTGTTTTTCTTTTAAATGATTCTTCCATGTTTCTTTAATAACCTAGAGTGATCGCTGCACATGCTTCAATGGTTGCCGATCGCCGCGAAGTGTAAATCCTTTCCTTTCCTCACGTTAGTAGAATTTGTCGTGTTCGTCCCAATTTGCATGCGTCTTGTCCTGTGCAAAGATGGCCGCTACATTAGTCATGTGCTGCGACATGACGATAATAATGTACGGTGTGCGAGACGGTGTTTTAGAGAGCCATCCGGGCTCTCCTATACAATGTATCAAAGCATGCACTCCTCTGGATGGGCTTGTCCCAAGGATATAAATGATGAAATGCGGTGAGACCGCTCAGGGTCTTCCAGCCGCACTGCAATACTTGTATGTGTGCATATGTTCTATCGGGGTACACCGCTAGGCTTTGGCTGCCCCCTCGATGATGAATCACATATTGGCGATGAGGCCGGTAGTGAACCTGCGCCTCACCGGCTTACCTGGCCAGTGAAAGGAGGCACGCTCGATCGGCCACCACATCCCGGGCTCCGCTGCTCCTGACGGGGGTGTTCCCTGTCCGCGGCACCTGTACCCCTCTGAAATCGAGCCCTGGCCTGCCCAGAACCACCCGCCTGCACATCACCACTGAACCAGAGCGGCACGACTCGTGCCGGTGATCTGACGGTAGCGCAGTCAGCAATGCCCTGCTATAGCCCAACCCCACGTGCACCTACCATCCGGACAAGGCTTAATAACCAGCATCGCAGGTGAGCGCGCTGAGATGACGTGCAGTGCATTGATGCACTACACAGGGGTACTGGGGCTTTGCAGAACCCCCTACAGGACACTACAAGAAAAAAACAGAAAACCACAGACAGAAAGAAATCAGCAAACAAGAGGCAGTGAACAAAGACTATCTACCAAAAAGAAATTACGCTAACAAAATAAGAGCAACAGGGAGCATAAACAGCACAGTCACACAAAAAAAGGGGAGAACTGAAAAGCGCTAAACACCGACCCTGCAGGTGGCATATCAAAGGTACACTCACAGGAGGCGACCTAACTCCAGCAGGTCACGCACCATGAGGACCCCTCCACAAGCATGCGACGCAGACAATCAAGCAGGAGCTGCAGCACCACCTCAAGTACACAACCATGCAGCAGTATCCCCGTTACCCCCATTCAGCGCAATAGCTGACCCTTTAACGGCGGCCCCATGCTGGAAAGGGTGGATAGGATGCCTTAACCATTACTTCAAAGGTACGAGGGAGACAGATGGAACAGTGAGGAGTCGCTGTAATATACTATGGGGGCAGAGAGAAATATGACTTATTCAAAGACACTCCCAAACACGGGGGATGATGATGACTACGAAGCTGTGGTCACAGCACAAAATAGACACTTCAACCCCCAGCTCAACCCTGATTTTTAGCGATTCAAATTACGCCAGGCAAAGCAGTCCGACACCGAATCAGTGGACATGTTCTGCGCACGGCTAAGGCGGCTGGCAAGCACATACATGTTCGCCGACCAGAGGGAAGAAATACGGGCCTAGGTAATAGAAGGGTGCCGCTCAGTACTACTTTGGAAGCTGATTGTTCGTCAACCAGGGATATCATTGGACGACATCTTGATTCTCGCCCGATCCCACGAGCTGTCGGATGCCCGAGCAGAGGAAATGGAGATTGCACTGAACAGAAGCGCCACAACGTCCCATGCCCCCAAGTACACTCACATCAAGGAAGAAAGAGTCAAAGCAAGCCAACAGCGCCCAAACTCCATGTGTGCCACCACAAAAACCCAAACAGGTGGTGCTTGCGGAAACTGCGGAGCAGATCATCCTCCAGCCAGCCTGTGTTTTGCCCAAGGTAAGACTTGCTCCCGGTGCAGGAAGCCAAATCATTTTGCAAAAGTATGCCTGAGCAGCAGGTCTTGGCCAGCTTTCACAAAATAACTTGGGACCATGCCACAAATACAACAACTGTCAATCAACGACCCCCATGTCCAAGAGGAGGGCGCATCACAAGTGCGTCAGTTCATCCTGGAAGAAGACGATGATGATGTTTTCATCATATCCTTCGTAAGCTGCTCAGACAGACACAAGAGAATTCCCCCATGTGCTCCGTCAAAGTGGCAGGATCCACCGTCCAGGCACTGATTTATACTGGGGTGTCCATGAACATCATGGATTCTAAACAATACAAGTGACTGTCTCCAAGCCCCCCACTCGCTCTCACAAAAGCGATAATATACAAGTATGGAGGAACACATCCCTTCTCCTAAGAGGGGTGCTCGAAATTACCAGCGACAAGTATACAACGAAAACCAGGTTCCAAATCACTGAAGGGAAAAAGGGAACCTTACTCAGCTGCCACACTGGAGAAGATCTAGGACTAGTCTTCTTCGCGAATCAGGTTCATCACTCACATGCCGAGGCCATACTGCACGAATTCCCAGAACTGTTCGAGGGATTGGGAAAACTCAAAGGCAAGCAGTTCAAACTGCACATCGACCCGTCCATCAGACCGACAGTGCTGAGGCATCGGAGAGTGCCCACAGGTAGAAGCCGAGCTGAAGAAGCTAGAAGACCTCGATGTCATCGAGAAGGTGTCGTGCCAAACCCCATGGGTGTCACCGCTAGTGATCGCGCCGAAGCCCAAACAGGATGGTGCCATCAGGCTCTGCATGGACATGTGGCTACCCAACCAGGCTGTCAAGAGAGAGCGGCATCTGACATCCACAATGGATGACATTGTAGCGGACCTTAATGGGGCCATGTGGTTCTCGAAACTCAACCTGAATGCCAGATACCATCAGCTGGAGCTCGAGCCGGAGAGTCGCTACATCACCACATTCTCCACCCACGTGGACCCTGTCCGGCCTACAAGGTGTCATCAATCTAAACGATGACATCCTGCTGTTTTCCCATACACTGGATGGCCACCACAAACACCTACGAGCCACCCTACAATGTTTAGCAGATAGCAGTCTAACACTTCATAAGGCCAAGTGTTTGTTATACCATGAGTCCATTGACGTTTTTGGATACACAAGAGATGGCTTAAGAGTTGATCCCAAGAAAGCAACCACCAGTCGGCTCAGACCCCCACCTTGTGCACGGAAGTCTGCAGCTTTTTAGGGATGCCACCTACAGTGGCAGACTCATTCCAAACCTGGACTCGCTGTCTGAACCCCTATGACCTCTCACATGCAGTGGACACATGTGGGAATGGACCACCGAAGCTAACACCACATTTCAAGCCATCTAGACGGCCTTAATGGATAAAACAGTCATGGCTTACTTTCACCGAGGGAGACATACCAAGTTAGTAGTAGATGAAAGCCCTGTTGGACTGGGAGTGGTCCTCCTCCAAGAGAGTGGTAGAGAAACATGGGTGCCTGTTGCATATGCAAACCGTGCCCTGTCAGACACAGAAACAAGATATGCCCAGATTGAGAGAGAGGCCCTGGCCATAAAGTGGACATGCCAGCATTTTCACCTGTACCTCTACGGACATGAATTCCATGTGGTGATGGACCACAAAGCATTGATCCCCCTGTTCGTAGGAATCTCGAGACTGGCACCCCCCAGGATAGAGAGTTGGGCGGTGCAGCTGCAAGCATAAAGGTTCAAAGTCATATTCCGCCCTGGAGCACACAATCCAGCAGACTATCTCTTAAGGTACCCGGAGGTGACAGTCATACAGTGTCCTCACCAAGATGAGGAACACACTGAAGCTCTAGTCAGGATGATCACTCTGGAAGCCTGCCCCAAGGCCGTGACACTCGAAGAGATTGGGCTGGCCACCACCATGGATGAAACACTGGTGAGAGTCAAGGAACCCCTGCTCACCAGAGGCTGGATCCACTTCTTGGACGGCGAGCAGGCACTCAATGCAGAAGACCATCTAGTGCGACAACAGCTATGGAGGGTTTGCAGTGACTCAGTGAGGCGGAACATGGCGTCGTGCTGCGAGGCCATGTCATTGTGGTCCCGAAGAGGCTGCAACCTGGCACATGTCGGGCACCAAGGAATGGTGAAAACAAAGGCATGTCTGCAGTCCAAGTTAAGGTTCCCTGGCATGGATATTGTCGCAGAAGAGAAGATCAGAAACTGCCACTCGAGCGCCATAACTGGAGGTGACCCTGCCCTGGGACCGGTAATCACAGAAGAGTCCAGCTAGACACCCTGGTCCAAGGTCAGCTTGGACTTTGGTAGGTTTCATGACTCTGGTGCTGATGGATTCATACTCGAAATTTCCAGTGGTGGAGGTGGTCACATCCACCGCATTCACCCAAGTCCAAGCGGCCCTCGACAAAACATTTGCACTCCTAGGTCTCCCTGAGGAAATACGATCCAACAACTGGTCCCCCTTTCAGGGAGCAAGAATTCCAAGAATATATGGAGAGAAAAGCCGCTCGACACCGGAAGATTACACCACAGTGGCCTCAAGCGAATGGTGAGGTTGAGCACTTCATGCAAACACTCAATCGGGCACTACGCATTGCTGTGGAACAAGGAGAAGATACCGAAAGAGCTTTGCACCAATTCCTTGATGCATATCAGCAGACCCCTCACAGTACCACACACTGCGCACCATCTCACCTGCTCTTCAGGAGAGCCCCGTGAGACAGCATCCCAACAGACCCTGCCTGGAGGCACCCAGAGAAAGACGCAAAGGTACAAGCCCGGAGAGAAAGGACAAACAAGAAGGCAAGTCTCGCCATAGGTGCCAAGACACCAGCCCTAAAGGTGGGAGATTATGTGGTGGTCAGGTACAGACATCCCAGCTGGAAGTCTCAAACACCGTATGAAGCGGAGGTGTGGAGAGTCACACATGCCAGGTGAACCATGATCTCAGTGAGGAGGGGACAGCAACTAGTTACAAGAAATTTGTTGTGGTTCAAGAAGGTGCACAGACCTTGCGATGACATGGATGAACTCACCCTGCCAGAGGAAGTGGGAGATACGCTGAGTGGACATCCACAGACACCATCATAAAAATAGAAAAAAACTCTACTTAGCTTCGTCGGCAGTGATTATATTGATAGCCAATCTAGATAGAAATCTTAGGTCCACCAAATCTGTCAGTCAACTTGACGTGGAGAAACCCCCTCCTAAGAATTATCTCAATGAGGAGGGCGTTGGTTCAGGAGAGGTTGGTGTTCAGTGTGCCTGTCTCCTCCCAGGCAACCTGTCACCACTTGTTAAGGTATTATGATGAAGTGGGATCCATACACAGGTAAATTTGTGTATGTGTATTTTGCTAAGATCACACCAACCGACAGGAACAGTTCCTCTTCTCTGCATCCACCACCAACTGCCCACCTTAGAGTCCTCCCATCCTCCACATTCTGGGCATCATTTATGGGTTTTGTGCCTTAGGGCAGTGCAGCAGGACTTGCTGCTGCGCTGCCCTATGGGAAAAGAAATGGGCAGGAATGCGCTATATCTATTAGATACGGCACATTCCTATCCCTTTCCCATACACCAGTACACAATGGGCAGAATGTAGTACATATAGAAAGAGGAAAAACAAGCATGTTTTTGGCGCTGCCTCAGACTTACAATTTTTCGTAAATCTGGAGCAGTGGCAAAACGCCATGGATGTTGCTGGGAATGCCCCCAGCAACACCCATAGAATGCCCCTTTCACACAGTTTTCTGTGTAAAAGGCGCACATATTTATAAGGCCATGAAAAGCGACGTAAGGTGGCTTTACGTGGCCTTAAAAATATGCCAGTGACACATTGCGGCACCGGAACGTCAAAAAAGTGACGTTCCGGCTGCGCAAAAGTACCGCTAGGGCCTCATAAATGAGGCCCCTTGTGCTTCAGCAATCCCTTCTAAAAGGTTGGATAACATTCTAACCTAGTTAAAATAGAAGATCATAACAAGTTGCTGATTGTTGGTCTAGGAATGTCTGCTGAGTGGTGTACAATTGTGTTCCCCGCCCTGAGTGCCTATTAGTCAATATCTGGTATTTTACTATTGATTTTGGCCCTAGCCTGGTGCTTATCTAGTGTGCATGCAGAGGTTTCTGCCTATCTCTTGATATGAGTGAGGCCCTGGACCTGGAGGAGTGCACCAAGCATGCCCTCATTCAACAATCAATGTACTTCTGTCATGTTATGGGTTTCGCATACAGAGCGGCGGGAGCACCGTACTGTGTTTGTGAATTCATAATTGTGATCAGACCTTTTTAAGTGAAGTAGAATCCTACTTGCACATTCATATAAAGTTCTGCTTACATTTGCTTACTCATATCCTAGCGCTACCATCCCAAGTGAATGTTGCGTGTGTTTATACTTAGCCTGCTTGGTATATGCTTGGCCTGTTTGAGTGAGTGAGAGTAACAGAGATATGTGGAATCCATTTTAGCTACCTGGGCCTGGTATTTTACACAAGATGGAGGTCAGGGTATTCTCCCAGAAAATCGAATTGTGTTCCTGAAGCACTGTCATTTGGTACTTTGTGGCTAAGAAGGATGGGGCTGCAGACTCTGTTGTGCTAGGTGAAGGGGACCCTCCTGGTGCGGCCCAGCCTTTGTCTTTCCTCGCTAACACTTTCCAGTTTGGCTGATGACAGCTGGATGCAGAATGATCACCCCTCTTTGTGACCCTTTTTTGTGTGCTCCAGGCTGGAGATTATCCTGCTGTGCGATGCATCACTGCACATAAAGTCTGTGTCTGAAGAGTGGTCTGGTGAAGACTCTTAAAAGGAGAACCCTTCCAAACCAGTTCTGAAATTGCAGACAGTGGATACACATATCCTGTTCTCTTTCTGCTGTACAAAAGTGTTTTCATCGGACTCACCTGTTGTTCCAGTTCCAAGCTCTCTATGAGTAAGAAAGAGAGTGCGCGGAGCACTCAGGGGTCTGCCGTGCAACTAGAGCTGGTTGACAACCAGTTTACTGGGAAATAAGAAACATCACCTGAGCCTATCCCTTGTGGAAAAGCTGCTTTACTTGACATGCAGTGGCTAGTTAACATCCTGCCTGCTGAGAAAGGGAAGAAGCTTGCCAATGCTGCAGATGGAGTGACTGTTCAGGACAAGGGAGGTGCAGCATGACCCGACGCTGTGGAGGAATGCTAGAAGAGGTGGACTGCAGCAATCAGTCGGTGTGCCCTGGTGTCAATAGGTAGAAGACTCTCCCCTTGCATGTGAGCCATGCAACATGACTGTTGGTTGTTGAACCCCAGTCAGGGCTGTGATCTAGGTCAACATGGCCTAAGCTGCTGTTCTAGGAGAAAGCACAGCGTGGTCACAGCCACTGTGACAGAAAAATTCACGGCAGGACCTAAGCGGTTGTGCCATAAGAAATAGTGCCACCGCCTCAGCCACTGTGCTAGCTGAAATTGTGGCTTGGCCTCTTATGTGCTAGAAGACTCCACCTGATCATGCAGCATTGCCCAAAGAAGATAGGCAGTTGAGGGGTCCTGTGGCGCAACCGAGATCACCCTGTACGTTATGGCAACAACGTGAGAACAGCCTGTACATGCCACCACGCCAGGACCAGAACATTCCGAGGGGCCGCAGTGATCCCAGAGCACCTGCCCACCTGTTGAATGTCTGATATAAACCTGTCTGTGAGACTGCTGCCTCCACATCAAAAGACTTTGGGGCATATTATCAAGGGCAGTATTGCCGCTTTAGCTGCACTTTTTGCCGCTAAAGCGGCGATATTCTTATCGCTCTGTTAACAAGGTGGCGCTAACATGCATCAGCGCATGTTAGCAACCGATTTTCTAACGCTACGCATCTTAGCGATATACATCACCAATGAGATGCAAAGTAGACATTCCTTACAATAACTTCATTGAAAAACGTCGCAAACACAACTTCGCTGTATTATCAACGCTGCCCCGGACCCGCGTAGCGATGAGAAAAGGCGCGCTAAGCCCCCATTATCGCATGATCCTAACGCCTGATTAAAACCTGACTTAACATTATTGCCTATGGGAGGTGGATTGTACGGTTAGGTCACACTCCCCTATTACCGAGCTTTTCATTAGCGCTGTGAAATCATCGCTGGATTTCACACGCTAATGAGGACTATCGCAGTCTATCGCTGGATTGTACTTCGCCTGTTAGCAGAGCGTTGCTAATACACCGCTAACACAGCGAGGTAATTCAGCGATAGAAGGCGATACTGAAAAACGCGCTTGTAGATAATATGCCCCTGAAAGTGTCAGGTTCGCTGATGACGCAACTGCCGGGCAGGCATTCGCAAACGCATGAGAGGCCTTCATCCAAGCTGCTGCTTGCAAAACTATCAAAAACTATGCAACTGGCAAGTGTAATGCTTCTGATCTTGATTAGCAGCTTGAGTATCCCTACAATTATTCAATTTGTGCAAGTAGTAGGCACCAGCATTATTATTGGGAAATAGTTATTTTTGTTAATATTAAAGCTTTGATGTGGAACAAAATAGAAAGGCAGGATGGTAAGAGACAATGAAGGAGAGAAAGATAGGAAATCTGTGATAAAGGGACAGGGCAGGAATGAGAAAGAAACTGCAAGCATAAAATGAAGTGGATGGGGTTGGAAGAAAGAAGCAAGAGATGAAAGACGCATGAGTTGCAATAACGACTGGGCAGTCTTGGTATTCAGCAAGCCTGGCGTTCCACAAGACTGATGGTAGGCTCCTAAGAAAACCCCCTCCACGTATTCACTTTTAGAATGGTCTGGCTTGACATTGTCTGGCTTGACTGTGCAGCGTTCACCAGAGAATTATGTGAGCATCCCTAGAGAGGGAATTTGACTCCACCAGATGTTGGGAGCCAGGTGTGCATATTTTGATTAGGCAGAAGTTGTGCTTCCATAAAAAGGTGTTTGCTATCCATACAGCTGCAATACTTTTGTTTATTTATCCAGCTACCTAAGTTCGAACTTTCAGGGGCACACACAAGACATTTGAATACTATTAAGGTGTCTTAGATAACTTGAGAATATTTGTTTTTTTTTCTGTGACAGCACTACAGAAGGAGGGCAGTAATTAACCTACATGGATGTTTAGGTCTTGCTTGACAGTGCAAGTCATCTCAGCTTTTAATCTACACCAATATTATTCTTCAGTTCCTTGCCTCCACATAGATACATATCTGTCTCCACACTATTTACTTGTAATGCTTGTCATTACCATGCAACAGTCCTTTAAAGCCAGACCTATTGGCATTGCCAATGCTTGTTTAAGTAATGAATCCAAATGATCATTAGCCTGCGATTTCTTCTCGGGATAAGAATGCTCTATCCAATGGAGCGAGCCTTGTGTTCAGAACACACGGTGAAGTGCACTTAGAGCCCCATCCATTAGGAGAGGTACAGAGGGACACCTGACTCGGCCACAGTGAGTTCAGCTTCCTGCCTCCTATCAGTAGGATCTTGCCTCGCTCAGCATGGCTCTCACCTCTCATCCAGCTCAGCCGGACGCGACCTTGTGATGCCGTAGAGGGAGCACCACCTGCATCTCAGCCGTCTCTCCTATTTCTAAAAAGGCGCTCAAACTGAAATCCATGATAATTTTGTGAGCAAATAACGGTTTGGTATTTTAGAAAAAAAGATCAGTTAAATAAAAGTTTGCCTAAAAGAGCAGAACGAGCTGAAACAAATGCATGTATTGTTACTCCTCACTCCACTCTTCTTCTCCACAGTGCTCCCATGTAAGCATGATGCCGACTTGACACAAGAACTGCAGCTGTGGCCCATGCAGGTGAGATCGGTGGGGCAGTGGGGCCCGGTGGGTGGGAAGGGGGATTTCAACAGACCACGAGGGAAAATTTATAATTTATCCGTCCAAATCCCCCCCTCACCGGGCCCCACCGCCCCAATGCTCTTTCTTACCTGCAGGGGCTGGGCTGAAGAACCGCTGTGGTTAAGCTTTCAGGGTGCGATACACAAAGAGCCTCCGCAGTCGAGAAGGAGACTCCGCATTCGTGGCGGAGACTCCGCGGTCATGGCAGAGACTCTGTGGTCATGGCAGAGACTCCGCATTCATGGAGGAGACTCCGCGGTCATGGAAGAGACTCCGTGGTCGTGTCAGAGACTCCGCAGTCGTGGCAGAGACTCCGCGGTCATGGCAGAATCTCCGTGGTCATGAATCTCCGTGGTCATGGCAGAATCTCCGCACTGCAGTTTCTCATTGGGAGATTCCACCACAAGTGTGCAGACTCCGCCACGCCTGCGGAGACTCGACCATGACTGCGGAGTCTCTTTGTGAATCGGGCTTTCAGGCTCTACAGAAGCTGGCCTCACCTACCTGCGAGGGTGCTCTAAATGAGTGCAGTTTCCTAGAATCATTCTGGAAATCCCAAAGTTTCTGGCCCAGTGAAACCCACTTAATCCTCAGTAAGGTGGAAGGTGACATGGAAGAGAGGGACTAAGTAAAGAGTATCACAGAAAAATAATGTTCATGTTCCTTTATCCCGTCCTTACATATGCAGTGTGGTAAGCAGACCACTTCTTCAACTGATTCAAACTAAAAACAAATCATCCTTAAAATACAGCTGTTGCAAAACTCTGAAATCAGAGACACCAAACCCAAACTTCATTTTATCTCACACTCAAGGTCATATCCCTTAACGTACAATGCTTTAACGTCGAAAACCACTTCCCTCTGCATATCTAATAAGAAGTACCATTTTGAAGGTCCAAAAGCTAGTATGCCAACAGTATGTGACCTATAAAAAGAGAATGGCAGCCAATCAGAAGCACAGGCACTATGTGAAGTATGGAGCCCCTAGCCTACTAGCAGAAATTGTTGTTGTAGAAACGTTGCCCTTTCTGCATGGTCAGCCATGATTTTAAGCCTTTTTCTAGGCCTTGTTAAGCTTATCAGGGGCCTATACAATGTGGCGCTGCTATTCAGTGCCACTGTGTGTGTGGTTTGACCCTAACAAAAATACTTTATAAGGAGGTCATTATGTATTTAGCTCCCCAGCAAGGCCACTGTAAGTAAGCTGAGAAATTGCACCAGTAGTGTGGAAGTAAAATGTATGGATTCCTCAAGCACCACTGTGCCCTGACTTCAGTTTAATAGCACAGAAGTGACACATAGCAGGGAAAAGTGGCTTTGCTGTGTCAGAAAGCGTTATTTTTATATATTAGATTAGTCACCCCAAAATGTGCAGTGTAAACCCTCAGGCATGGATGCTCAATATAGAAAATGTGACACAGTAAACGTCTGTATTAGTATGCCCTCATAGTGTAACATGGCCTAAAATCTGTTTTTCTCCGTGTAGGTGCAGCTGCATTTCCTAGGAAGAGGCCTAGCTATAAATAAGATCATTATTTCATGGGTTTTCATGGGAAAGTGTTAGTGCAATGATTAAAAGTCATTTTGTACTTAGTTTCAAAATTATGATTCAATGGCAAACTCAGTTTTCGATAACTATAGTAAAGTGACTTTAAGAAAGTGTACTTTGTGCTACCTTAGAGTAAATGGGGCTAATACCAGTTAACCCTGATCCGAAAATCTAATGCACATTCTTGGTTGGCAGTTAATGACCAGTTAACGACCCTGACAATGTCTTGGCATTTGGGCCCAGGAAGGAAGGGGTGTTGTTAACAAGGGGTCAGCTAGCAAGGATTAGATAGTTGAGATAGGAACAAGATAAGTTAGCATCACTTCCTTTGACTGAGAAATATCAAATGCAGTTGCTGGAACTTCTACCATTCATTCCCAGGGCTCTCACAGAATTTGAGGATTCAAACACAGCAGGAGGAAATACCAGTTGGTGGTTCAGACAAAGGCAAGGACAACTCAACTAAATAGGGGAGTGGCTAGGGGAAGGGCCTTAGAAGCTTCAGGTGAAGGATTGTGGGAGCCATTCTGTTTGAAGCTCACACAAAGTGTTGCGGGGATTCTGCTCATGCACAGAACTATGCACAGGAAACCAGGACCTCAGTGATTTGTGGTGTACCAAAAAACTAACCTCGGTACCCAGAACCCCTATCTGACTAGCATTAGTGTCTCATTCGTTCTCCGTATCATCTCGAAGCTACCAATGATTAGACAACCCAGAACAAGCGACTTAGAGTACTCTCAGGAATGGTGGGAATCAGAAACACCTTTTCGTTATTATTCTCATATCAGTCCACAACAAGAGTAATCAGAGACACAGAAAAGTTTAAAATGTTTATTTTTAACTACGTGCGCTAAGGTGCAGTACTTTGACTAACATATGCAGACAAATGATTAAAAATAAAAACATCAACACTCTTACAATTCCATAGAAAATGAAGTGAGAAATCATATTAAAAATGATAGTGGAAAACAAGTTCTATAATACTTTGTGAACCACCCTCCCTTGGCTAGTAAACTAGTTTTATAAACTAATAGAAGGTCTCTAGGTTTGAATGGGGAACCCCATACCTCAAAAATCAGCTTAGGTGAATCACATCACAGGATCAGCTCTGCTCTCTGTGTCTGGAAAGGTTTTCTCCAGTGTCTGTATCATGCATGCAAATGCAATATTAAAGGCACCCGAGTTTCAGATATTTGCAGCTGTGTGCTTGTTGTGTCTAGAGCGAGGTCCGATCAACCTGAATTCAACAGCATACATTGTTATTTGACCTTGACGGCTTCTGCACACAGTGTTCAGACTAAGGTCGCGGTGCACGTCTAGGGATGTGAACAACAGACCGTTCTCATGTGAATAAAAAGCAAGCAAGCAGTTTTACATGTAATAACAGCTACCTATAGTGTTGTGTGCAAAAGCAGCAAAGTGGCAAGATGGCATTTAACTTCTAAAGTGCTTATGCTAACATAGCAATTTGGGCACATAAAACGCTGTCTTCACTACAAAAAGTTTGCAGTAAACTAATAAAGAAATTTCTAAAAAAAAACAATGTGGGGAATTGGGAATTTTCAAATCACTGGCTAATACACAGGATAAGAGTGGCAGCTCACCACAGCCTTCCGAGAACAGTGCTGGATGTTGGAGGAAAACATTCTTGAAGAAAAAGACTTCTTGACTGCTAGAAGAAGAAGACTCAAAGACTCCTAACTCCAGTTGGTACCCTGGGACTAGAACTGCTCCCCAGTTGACCTCCTGTTTTTCTGCTCCATTAACCCCAAAAGCAAATTGTCTTGTGAATCTAAGAGGGCCCAAATGAGCATTGTATACCAAACCAGGCAAGAGAATTTGCTGGAAATAGACCTTTTGCCTAGATGCATGCTCGTTGGACCTGAACACTGCAGGAGCGACTTTTCCAACAGTTAAAGAAAAGTGGGATGTAGTAATTTCTATCACTTCAAGAGGACCAGTATAAAAAGTCGAAAATTACCATTGGAGGCGTACACAGAGTGGGCAATAAAATCAGGATTGACCCACTTCAAACTTTTTGCTATTCCGAAAACTGATGTAGTGAGACTTTGCTGTAAAGGTACTGGCCTTGTGGAGCCCTGCCATCTACAGCTTCCGGCCGCAACCCACTTATGGATTTTGGGAATCAAAAAAGTTAAAACCCTGTAGAAGGTTGATTCGGCAAATCTTTCCCACTGATGAAGCTTTGGAACTTTCTACCTTTGAAGAAACTGATCCTCAAAAGCTGGACTAAGTCCCAAGGTAAAGAGCAAGTGGTGTAAAATTATGCGTAGGTCCAGCCAGCAATAAACTGATACTTTACATTTACACTTCAAAAAATTAAATGGCTGTTTTTCTACATCCAAGTTTGATAATTTTGGTCTATGTTTTCTGGATTAATTTATTTCAAATTATCTAAATTAGTTTGAGAATGTTATTGTGTTGGTTTCTTAATTACAATTGTAGGCACTACTTGAATTGCCCATGCATTTCAATGGATAATTATCTGCTGATTGTGCCACAGCGATCAGGGGTTGATCAGAGTGTCACCGAGAACTGCGTGGAAGCTTAACCAGGATGAGTTTATTAGGTTTGTAAGGTACCTCATTCTCAAATTAATAATCCACTCTCTGGCAGATATCCACTTTTCTGGAAACCCAAATGTATGAGACAAAGGAGCAGCCGTCAAGAAGGATGTTATCGCAGAAATGTCACTTCAATAGTACAGAGATGCAGATGAACTAGCCTACAGGTTATGATTCCACTGCCTGACCTGGTGCTCCCGAAAGATCATGCAAGGCTCTCACCACTCCATCCTGAGCCTATTAATAATGTAAAGCCCTTGCTGGATCTTTCCAGCCCACATGACCTTACCTGCAATCTCACCTTTCACCTATCATCTACCTGGACACATCAAACATGAGGGTTAAGCCTGTTTACCCTTGATGTCCTATGCTGGACTGATATGGACACCACTTGGGGTGACGACCCCTTTTACACTTGACCCTCAGGGTAGGGACTCATGACACAGAAGTCTTACTAAGTGAGGTATTGAGGGGTTGAACATCCAGAACTTAACAATGGACATAGTATCACTCAATAAAGGAATGACATTCAGTGCTTTGAGTTTATAAAACAGAAAGTACTGTATTAAACAAGCTACTCAATACAACACAAAAATATGGTCAGGGGATACGGCGTCTCTCAAGGTGATTTTACAGGTAAGGAAATACTAAAATACAATGCAGGGAAAACTGGACAGGTGCACGCTCACAGTGTGACTGACAAGTGAACAACGTCCTATGTCTGTGACCTGTATGTCATTCTGTAGTGGTTATTCTTGATGTATTTGTTTCTTAGGCTTAGGCTAACACTTAGTGCCATTTTCTTAGTGCAAATTGCATCCTAAGGACCATTTTGGACCCAAGGGTGCATTTTCTACTAAGAAAAAAGCACTAATTGCTGAATGATGCTTCTCAAAGAATTATGCATAGTTCCAAGTAACTTTGTGGTAATTACGAGTAATTACGCTAGATAGCATTATGCCAGATACGCCCTCCCCTAGTTGTATGACCTCAGTCACTGTGTTCAAGTTGGTGTCATCGGCCTTTCCCACGATCACAGGGATGCTCAGAGGAGCAGTCCAATCCCAAAGCAAAAGGTTCCAGCTAAGAAAAGATGCACAGCCCTCTCAGAGATCTGGAAAAGCTTACAGGAGTTTGGAGGGTACTGAGAGTTTGTGGAAGAGGAAGCACTCCGAGGTCCACAGCACATGTTAAAAGGAGGGTTCAGGCCTCAGCACTCCTACAGCAGTAAACACAGGGACCCCCTCTTCAAACACACTAGTATTGGTTTTAGTAATATCCCTTAACTGGTCCATGATGGTACCACACTAATCACTGCCATACAAGGGAGGTGGCCACAAAGTGTCTCGAGGCCCAATGACATGGACAGGCACTGCAGTGGCAGGAAGCTCACCATAGCTCTGGGAAATATTTGCCATGTTCTTGGTGCAAGCTGGCAATTTTTCCTGTGAGTCACTATGCTTTTCTGGAAAACGCCTCTGCCAGACAGGTCCAGATAAGCGTCTTCCTCCGAACAGGTTGCTCCTTCAGGGACTCCTCCAGCACCTCTGTCACAGCATGCCAGGCACAGTCCTTAACAAGGGAAGGCTCACAGTATCTTTCAATAGATAGATGCAGACTTCTACAGGAGATGTCCGCTCGCCTCTGTGAGGCTGGATGTCAATGACACCGGACCTGGATCTCAGAAGTGTCCCCAACACACTGCAGGGTGTCGCCTACACCAATTAGTAAGAACACTGACTAGCAGTTTTTTTTTCTTTTTCAAACATGGTTTATGTATTCCACATTTGTTGTTCAGAAGCATTTTTGAGGCAGTTCCTTCATTCTGTGCATCCCTATTCTTCAAGAGCCCACACTCTTTGCTTCCAGGGGATGGTAGGCAGCAGAATGAAACAATAGGAGTTTCCTTTGGGATAAACCCACAACACTAGCACAAAGATTAGAGAAGCCTTCACACCCATCACCCTTTTCGAAACAGCATTTCAGGATGAACAGATTAGGCAGGCCTGGCAAAGGCACTGCAGAAGAGACCACTGTCTCCAGACTCCCCACATCTTTCACCGCTTCTTATGAGTATTCCATAAAGGAACAATAGACAGAAAATATCAGGTGGTCACATTTGCACATCCAATTGGAGTTCTGTCTTCATCCACCCACACTTCAAAGTCCGTTGTCACACAAAAACTGCAGAAATGTAAGCAATACATAGAACTAGTCTGGCAGGCCACCCATAACCTTGTTGGATGGCATGCTCGCAGTGTCAATCCAAGATTTAGTCCACTAACTCACATTCATACAATGCACATATATCCAGGGGCACATACTCACATACTACTATTTATCTATACTCCATGCATGCACTATCCATGCCCACAGGAATAGGTAAAGGGCCCTGTCACATATGACTTAGGCAACACACGAAGGGACTCAGACAGGAGGCTACTCACTCAGTGCATTGAACAATGAAAAAGGCTGGCCTTTCAAATATAATTTAAAAAAACAGACTCTGCCCTATTGCTGAGGGACTAGTGTCCATTGCTTGTCAGATGGCAATGGCACAGTAGTTCCACTTATTAAGGAAACATGCATGGTGCAGCTGTCTAGACCACAGACTCCTTTTCTGGATCCCATATGCCAACTGAGCTAAACGGCCCTTAGCGTGCATGCATGAAATTCATGGAAACTCAGGGCTGGTGTGCAGAGCCAAAACCAGGCGCAGGACATTTCTGCCCCAACAGCTTCGTTCTCACAACATTTTTGCAAAACACACAAGACTACATTGCTAGAAAAGGTAAGGACCTTAAATCCCAGTTTTCCAAAGAAATGATAACCATGAATAACTCTGAGTATCCCTATGGACTTTTCACCCCTCTTTTTCTTCATTTTTCATTTTTCTCATCTGTCAAAATTCTATGGGGCATATTTACAAGGTCTGGCGCATCTCTACAAATCAGCATGGATGCGCCAGAACACTAGCGACAGGCAAAACCACCCGTGCACCACCACTGATGCACCGCATTTACAATGCGGCGATCCGTGGCGCACGGATGGGCAGATGCCTGTCGCATCCCCCGTCGTAAAGGCGGCGCATTGCTGGAGTCGCGTCGCAAACACGACGCGGCTCGAGCAAGACTCTGGAGCGCCGTATGCCTAACATGCTGCATTACAGGTGCAGGGTTTTGACGCAGCATGGCCATAAACGTGACTCAGTGAAATCTTGTAGATTTCACTGCGTCATGTTTACGAGGCGTACCTGCAAGGGTACGTCCACCCTGCGCTGTTATGCCCATATGAAACCTGACGCAGGTTTCATGTGGTGCAGGGCTTTACAACGTGACGCATCTCCCTAGATGCATCACGTTGTAAATAGGGCGCAATGTGGCGCAAGATTTACGCTGCTGCTGCGTCACAGAAGTGACGCAATGGCGGCACAAATGAGACGCAAGGGGCTTGTAAATCTGCTCTGATGTCTCCAAGCTTGTCGCCTTTTGACAACAGAATCTCCAGCTGACCCAGGCTCACAAGCAGGGATTGGTGGATCTTATGGGAAAGTTGGAAATTCAACTAATCCCATATTCTTCGCAGAACAGGAGAAAATAAGATCTGAGCCAGACAAGTGTAAAGAGAAACGTATTGTTAGCACATAAGGTACAAGAAAGATGGGAAGCCAGGAACTTACAGGATTTTGAATATAGTGAGAAGTGTGGGAGATTCCTGGTTTGGAAAGTCATATTTCCAGGAACAATATATGTTACATCCGGGAATCGTCTGAAGAGAGGGGCTGTTCTGATAATGTGAAGGTAAGTAGGGCTTTCCATACATATTTCAAACTTTAGATAATGAGCAAGCTTAAATCCCTTCTACCTAGGGCATTGAACCCCCATGAGAAGGAAGAATTAGCACGAGCCATTTCAGAAGAGCAGATAAGAGCGGCTATAGCTGAGTTGAAGAGAGGTGAATTAACGGGGCCAGATTGTGTTCCAGGAGAATTGTATACAAGTGTAGCTGATCAGATAGGCCTCTTGGGGTTACTGTTATTTAATAGTATTAATGGTCAAAACCTCCCACCATCTTGAGGAGAAGCCATTATAACTATAACACTTAAACCAAATAAAACCCCAAGAACGCTCAGATCTTCCTGTGCAGTTTTGTTATTACATAATGATTATGTTGTTTTGCAGCAGAATTGGCAAAAAGATTCACTGGTGTAGTAGAGAAGTTGGTAGAGGACGACCAAAAGAGTTTAATCCCAGGTAGACAGTTGAGTGAGCTGGTTCACCAGGTGATTAGTGCGATCCACTAGCACATTCCATGCGCCACTCACACCGATAACCTGCGATGTGGCTAAGGCATTCGATCAGGTGAATTTAAAGTTTTCATGGTCTTGTTCAAATAACTATGGGCTTCCTCTTAACTTTATTGGTGCAATCAATTCTCTGCACACCAACCTGTTGGCCAGAAGTTTGATAAATAATGTGCTTACAGATAGGGTATTGATAAGGAGCTGTACCTGACAGGGCTGTCCCCTTTCAGTCATCCTTTTTGATCTGCTTATTGGGCTCCTTGTGTAGGCAAACAGGCCAGAGGAGAGTTTAGTTTCTTCTGAATGCCACAGATACAGGGAAACGGTTGCATTGTGTGCAGATGATATAATAATATTTCAGACTGAGTTAGTTCCTCATACTTTCCTGCACCATGCAGACCTGTTTGATTCTTTTGTAGGATATTCTATGAATAGAGAGTAAACAAAGATTATGACCTGGAATATCTAAAATATTTGTAGGCCCGTGTGCACCCATATGAGATATCTTGGTGTTGACATCTTTCAGGACCTGGGATTAGTCGCACACAAAAACTTGGAAAGGGTAGCCCTTGACATCAAAAAGCTTCTTAAGAAATGGTTGAATATTCTGCTGACTATCTTTAGGAGAGTGAACCTAATTAAGATGTGTATCCTCACCAAATTGACCTTTCTGTTTAGAGGCATACCATTATGTTTGGACTTGACTGCTCTTCAAAAAGTCCAAAGTAATACTGGAAGCTTGGCAGGCAAAGGTGTAAGGATAGCTTGGAAAAAGTCAAGGCATAGGCTACAGAAATGAGGGCTAAAACATTCAGATGTCCAGCTATATTGTTTGGCTTTCCAGCTGAAAAGGATTAAGAAGCTGTTTGGAGCACAACACAACCTTGTGTAGGACAGTTGTTCTTCGGAATGACTCACAGCCTAAACAACATCAATGTCTTTCTGTACAAGTTTATCTACTCAAAATACATTTAAAAAGTCAGAATAAAGGTGGTAAAGACAGGGGACATAGTTTGATACTGGGTAAGGAGCAGGTTGGCAATTCCATATTACTTTGATCAGGCACCAATTTGGGACTCACCAAAGACACCTGAATGTTTGGAAGACTCTTTAAGCCTCACCTTTAAACTAGCAAAGTGTGATAAGTGGGGTGGTCTTATGAATGCTAACGGCCTGAAATCATGGGATGAAATATGTCAGGGAACTAAGGGCAGTCTATCTCAATTCTAATGCGTGCAACTTTATTCACAGTTCACTGTCCTAAAACAAGGGGGGACCCCGAAGTATCTAAATGTGAAAAGGGATCTACATTGAGTCAGAACTGAAGGGAAAGACGTAGCAAACTGGTAAGAACAGTTGTGTGACAAGTAAGATAAGGGGGAGCCTCTGTCTACCAGAAGTGGGGCGCATGCTTGCAGAATGAAGATCTGGAACCTTTACGGCAAGTTTCTTTTTAGTTTTTACATGTCACTGTTACTCCCATTAATCTCAAGAGAAATAATCTTTACGATGCACAGGGACTACTGGACTCCTGAAATAATGGTCAGATGGATGAAGAAATGGGAAAGTTTGTGTAAGCATTGTGCAGATGACACAAGTATGTTTGTATTTTGCCCTTCCCTGAAGGTCTTTTGGGGGAAGTAAGTCAAATCATACCTGTTGCCATGAAATCCAAATTTGAGGTAAAACCAATGATAATCTTGCTTGGAGTTTATGGCAGAGATGAAAGGGAGTATACGCATAAAAAGCTTATTTTCCATCTCATGTAGAAGATGGATCAATACAATTCCCTTGTATATCAAAGAATGAATGGCAATGATTTAAAAAAAGAAATAGAAGATATGATTGAGCATGCTCGCGTGAAAAGAGGGTACAATTTTGGCAGCCCATAGTAGATTGGATCAGGAGGGGTAAGGAGTGTCAATAGTCTATCAGTCCGATGATTATGATAGTTCTCTGAAGGCCCTTCCAAATGTCTCATTCAGGGAACATTATGTAATCTCTGAACCAACCCTGTGTCTGAATACAGTGAATACCTGAGGTGACACACTCAGTTCAATCATGATGAGGACTATAAAAAGACAAAAAAAGAATCTCCAGCTGACCAAGGCCGGCCACCAGCCTTTAAATACCTCCTTACATTCCCTCAGCCTCCTTGGAAGCAGGGAGCCTTCTAAACTATCCCTTTGAAGAATAAATCATTTCTGATGTTCAAAAACACTTTTACATTAAGAGACGTTTGAAGGAACCTTTGCAAACACTCAGTAAGTCAAAGAACAACAGCTTGATCACCAACAGATTCTTTCTGAGTAAGCTGATTGACTGAGCAAAATGTACCCAACTTAGTGACTACATTGAGGCCCAGGATCACATGGCTGACTCCCAGGTCAGCTGACAGCCCTACTGTGGTCCTCAATTATCATCGGTGTAAAAAATTGGGTTGCTGGGGAACTGGAGTGTAAATCCTACTCAAGCAGCAAACACAAGCCTTGTCAAGGTGAGGCACCAGCCAACCTTTCATAAACCTGTGCACAATCCTCTTGTAGCTAGGCACTGTGCAGTGAGGCTTAACTTAGTGTCAATGTGTAAAGTATTTGTGCAGCACTTTAAACAATTATAAAGTGAAACCACCACACAAGGAAAGTCCCACACAATTTAGAAAAATAGAGAAACATTTAATTAATGAATCAAGTCCAAAGCGACAAATGTCCAATCAGCACAACCAGACATATGCAATTTTAAAACTTTAGTGACAATAGTGCCAAAAAGCATAAAGCGCTAACTGCGGTTATCTGGTCGCACTGGACCGGGACATAGTCACAACAAGTAAAGGTCAAACGCAATGGAGCATGGGCCGGCTACAGGGACCCATTGAGGTCCGCTGAACACAATACCTTAAATACTGGTGCACAGTCTGCGTGGCGTTGCTTTGCAAGACTTTGCGTGACCTGGACTGGTTGCGATGAAGCTGTACAGCAAGGCTTTTTAATGTTAATAATAAATATGTATTTGTAAAGCGTGAATATATCACCCCTTAAGGTATCAAGGTGCTGGGGAATGTCCGGGGAGATTAAGTGTGCTATTGCCCAGGGTCACATGGTGCTGAGCTGATCTCCTGCCTGGGATCGAACCGTGAGCCCTGTGCACTGGAGTCAACCGCTCTGGCTGCTGCGCCACTCCTCTCCCTCAGGCTTTGCGGTACCTTGCACACTTTGTGTTGGTTCTGATGAGCTGGCAGCTGTGCAGTGAGGCTTTGCGGGGTTTGGATTGCTTGGTGTCCATTCCAATGAGGCTCACAGCTGTGGGGTGAGGCTTTGTAGGGCTTCGCGTCACTTCACGTCAGTTCTGATGGTAACCACAGCTGGGCTTGGCAGACCACCCTCAGTCCCACTTCCAAGGCACCAGGACTGGGGTGGCACCACTTGGGTGGGCAGGGCTCGCAGATGACAGAGTCCAGGTGCTGGATTCATTGTTGTTGGAAGCCTTTTGTGTCTCTGAGGCTTCTGGTCGGGTGGCCAGCCAACTAGCCCTTGAAATCACTCTGGGGCCCTGGATTCAGAGTTGCAGGTCCAGTCCTTCTCACCCAGGCAGGAGGGCAGCAGTCATCAGGTCAGCACAGCAGGGCAGCAGTCCTTCAGAGCAGCCGTCCTGCAGAATGGCAGTCCTTTTAGCAGCGCAACAGTCCTTCTTCCTTGCAGAGTATTCACAGGTCCAGAAGTTTACTGAAGAGTTGATCTCTGAGGTCCAGTACTTATACCCAGTTGTGACTTTGAAGTCGGGAGACAATTCTAGAGGCCGAGGTTTGTGGTGCACATATATATATAAATTTAATATTAATTTTCAATAATATTTTGCATACTTCTTTGACTAATCTTTCTTTTTCTTGTATTATGTTTTTGATCAGCATACCTCTACTCAGCCATTGTTGCTTCACACTATTCTACAATTAAGTATCTTACTAATGAAAATCACTTTTTTACTGTAATGCAGGCCCACTAATAGCATTTCATTTACAGGCCATGAGCACAGGTAGTGCCACTTTACTAGGGACTTACAAGTAAATTAAATGTGCCAATTGGGTGTAAGCCAATTCTACCATGTTTTAAGGAGAGAGCACAATCACTTTAGCACTGATTAGCAGTGGTAAAGTGTGCAAAGTCCTAAAAGCCAGCACAAGTAGGTTAAAAAAACAGGTGGGTGAAGGCAAACAGTTTGGGGATAACTCTGCAGAAAGGACCACGTCTTCCAATCAGTATGTGGTGTGACATCAAGAAAGAAGTAGTTGGAATGGAGCTCAAACCCTCATATTTGTTATCCTTGCAAATGCCTTTCATATGTTTAAACAATCCACCATCCTTCTGTCCCTATTAGAGTAAGTATAGGATAAAGCTTAAACTAATCTTATTTCTCCTCCTAAACTGCCTCTAAATCATCGCAAACCTCTATTTCAGCATTTTCTCTTGTCCACTCAATGCTGCTGCTTCAGAGGATTTGTCCATTACTCTGGTCCTTTTACAAAATCCATGTGATGCCAATAGAATTTTACATTAAATCTTATATCCTGCCCCATTTTAGTTTAAATGTACCAATGTGGGTGGGCTCTGATTGCGTGTGGGCCCCCTGCATGTTCTTGGTTGTCTAAATGGCCAATCAGCACACGAAGACGTTGAAACTCTGGTCATGGAATGTTAATTGGCTGGGGGACAAAATCAAGTTGACTGCGGTCCTTCAATATCTGCGTAGACATTCCCCCGACCTTGCTCTACTGCAGGAAACACATTTGTGGAGCCACTATTAACTGGCATTGAATCGGTTTAGTTATACCCTCCGAGCGCATGCGGGCTATACATTCGGCTCCAGGGGTGTGGTGATCCTGTTGAAAAATACGGTTCCGCTTATCTTGGGTCATATCTGGCGGGACCCACTGGGGAGGTGGGAGGGGACATGGGAAGGCAGACAGCTTAATCTATGCTCCGTATATTTCCCCCCTAGACTTCACAACTGTACTTTCCCTGATTTGAGCACGACGCTGTTGGACATGCCGACCGGGGTGTTAGTACTGGGCGGGGACATGAATGATGTGATGTTCCTGTACTGGGACAGGACTGCGCGACATATTAGACCCGAGAAGACAGGGCCACTGCGGACGTTTTGTTCCGCGATGGGACTATCAAACCTGTGGAGACTGTACAATCCATCCAGTAGGCAATACACACATATCTCTGCTGCGCACGGAAGCGGGTCTCGACTAGAATATATCTTCACACAATGCACTCAAGTGGGGCACTTCCATGGCACACATCACATGGTATGGGGTATATCTGGCCACTCCCTGGTAGAGATTCTGTTTAAAGTCCCTGTCAGGGACTTTACTCTTCCCCCTCGTATCGCGCCCTAGCATTTAAAAGATAGAGATGTCCAGGACAAGCTCAGGGAACGTACTAGACAATATTTTGATGAGAACACTGGGTCTGTTGATTCGTACTGCACACTTTGGGAAGCATATAAAGTAGGGATCAGGGGATATGTTCAGGCAGAGGTGGGTATAAAAAGGAAACAGGATTGCAAGAAATTGAGGCTATGGAGGGGGAAATGGCACGGGAGGCACAGTGCACCCAGGGGCTGCTACAACGGCTTCACCTTAAACAGAAAGAACTTAGGGATCTATGGGAGGACGCAGCACGTCAGCATGTGGTTGCCACGCAGAGGAGGCTGTATGATGTAGGCGACAAAGCAAATAAACTCATCGCGTGGTTGGAGAAGCGAGACAGGCACCGAGACTGGGTAGCGGGAATCACAACAAGTACAGGGAAGGGCCTTCAATCTGGAGTAGACATTGCGAAGGAGTTTGCCGCGTACTATGAGCAGGTTTATCAATCAGCAATGACCAGGGCGATAGACGAGTCTGAGGACCTACTAACAGACTTATCCCTACCGACTGTGATGCAGGAAGACAGGTAGAACATTGATCGGGACCTTATGATGGAGGAAGTGGAGGGGCTATTAAGGACCTCCAATCCGGTAAGGCGGCTGGCCCAAATGGGCTGCCTGCTGAACTTTTCAAATGTGTGACAACTGTCGTGGGAAATCCCATGTTGGAGATGTTTGTTGCAGCCCAACAGGAGGGCTGTCTGCCCCTGGATCTTTGTTGTGCCACGGTGATGGTCATTCCTAAGAAAAACAAAGCACCAAACCATCTCTTTACTTAACTTTGAAACAAAAGTACTGGCGAAGGTGTTGGCGAACTGACTGGTGCTGGTGATCTCTTTGTTGGTCCATCCGGACCAAACTGGGTTTATGCCCCAGCGTAATACCAGACTTAATCTCCGCCACCTCTATGGGCTGATGCAAGCTACAGCGACTAATCCAGCCGAACCTGCGGCGCTGCTGTCACTTGCCACACGCATGGCGTTTGACAGTATCGAATTGCCATACCTCCAGGTGGTATTGGCTAGATTTGGACTGGTCCCCAATTTTGGGGCATGGGTTCACCTTCTCTACCACGACCCCTGCACCTGGGTTCGGGTGAATGGGGTTATTTCTAGGTCCTTCCCACTGCACAGTGGTATTCGCCAGGGCTGTCCCTTATTCCCTATCCTTTTCATGCTGGCGCTTGAACCACTGGCGGCATGGATCAGGGGAGATCCGATAGTGAAGGGTGTAGATATGGGCAGGGTGTGGGAGGAGCGCATATCAATGTATGCCGATGATATTTGACTTATGCGGGCAGACCGAGACAGAAATTTCACAGACTCATTAACGTAATCCGGTTATTTGGTACCTACTCGGGTTAACAGATAAATTGGGATAAGTCCCTCGTTTTTAACCTGTCTGGTGTGCTTCCTCCACTCACCTCCGACTGCGCAGCATTAGTACAAAAGGACAAATTTAAATATCTGGGAATGTGGATCTCACACTCCCCGGAGGAATTTCTGCGCATGAATATCCAGGCGCAACTTGTGAGGCTATGTGAGGATATTGCCCACTGGCATCAACTCCCAATTACCTTATGGGTCGGGCAGTATTATTTAAAATGATGGCCCTGCCACGTTTGCTTTATTTAATCAAAAATACGCCATATAGGCTACCTGATGCCTTCTTCTGTACCATTGATGGCGAGCAGTGCAAGCTGCTTTGGGGGGGTGGGGCGCCACGGATTGCACTCCGCAAACTCCAGAGGGGGGTACATGAGGAGGGACTAGCTATACAGGATATTTGGAATTACTATTTAGCATCCCAGCTCATAAATAGCAATGGCTGGGTCTTCACACCACAATCTGAACCCGCATACTGAGTGGAGCGCTTGGCCATGGGAGCGTTCTGCAAAGTTGTATCAGACTAAAGGGAGGTGGCTGCTCCCGACACACACTCAGATGGTGGTGAGAGCATGGGGCGACACCACCCAGGCACTTGGGTGGAAGGACAAGCTGACCCAGCATCCTGTTGTTGGAGTCGTATACGTATCGACACTCTTACGGATATATGGAAGTGAGATAGAATGAGTACCTTTAGCGACCTTCAGGGAGAGTACCAATTGGCTGATATGGAGCAGTACAGGTACATTCAATTAAAACGCGCACTAAGGTGTCACATCAAAGACGGTGAAACTATACCCGAGTACGCCCCATTAGAAGACCGACTATTATTAGACCCCATCCCTGTAAAGCAGCCTCCCTTACATACAAGAAGTTAATGAATAACCTACCCGACCCTCTCGGACCACTTCGGGAGACCTGGGAAACGGACATTGGCATATTGGAGGATGATGACTGGCAGGAGGCGATACAGAGACCCTGAGAACTTGCTATCCGGGCCAGATTCAGACTAATTCAGCTACGTATCCTCCACAGAGCATACTATTCCCACACACTTCAACATAGGATTGGACAGGCGGACTCGCACATTTGTGTTAGGGGCTGTGGTTTGCCAAGTACATTCTTCCATATTTTATGGGAGTGCTCAGTAGTACAACGGTACTGGATAAAAGTAGCCAGAGTAATGTTGGGGGTGGTGGGGACCCACATCCAAGCAGAGGCACGCTGGCTCTTTCTGGGTATTACTGGAGAGGATAGCTGGCCTACACGTGATTATGAATGGGCGGAGTTTTCTGACCACTGCGCAAACCCTTTTATGCACTGGGGTCAAAAGTCCAAATTGTGCATAGTGCACCCCATCCAGTAAATATTGGGTGTGATAAGGTCTGCACACTTTGTTACATTTGGTAGGTTGAAGCCTTGCTGAAATTTAACAGAGGACTAGTGTACAATATTTACCGATAACACATTTTGTTGCAGTATTCGTCGAAATCTGCATGTTAAACAGAAGGACGGAAGAAAGGAAAAAGGAAAGTGAATGACAATGAAGGATGAAAGATGGAGGGATGAATGAGAGGAAACTTTGAAGGAGGGGAGCAACAGAAATGAAGGAAGAGTGAAGGAATGAAAAAAGAAAGTAAGGGAATGGACTGAAGATGGAAGGATCATAGAACTGAAAGGAGGAAACAAGCGCCCAACTTATATGCTGGGGGAAAGGCTACTTCATTTCAATAGTGACAGCGTACTGTTTCAGCCAACATAATTATCCACCCACCTGATTTAAATGCGGGCGAGCATTTGGAGTAACAACAGAGGGTTGTGTGACAGAGGCATACATGGCTAAACCACATGTGCCTCTACCACGCAGCCCCAACAAGGAATGCTTCTGAACAACACATTCATTTACCACACATGCCTTTACCATGCAATTTCGTGATAAAGGCATGACTGGTAAAGGGATGTGTCGTTAAGATCACACACCAACCCACTGCTCTGTGCCCTAAAAACTACCCTGCCCCCCCGAGCCCTAAAAACAACCCCGGCCCCCGAGCCTCAAACCCTATCCCAGCCCAAGCCCTAAACAATACCTGGACCCCCCTGAGCTCTAAACACTACCCCAAACACCCATGAGCCCTAAACACTACTCCAGCCCACCCAATCCCTAAACACTACTTCGACCCCCCCCTAATCCCTGAACCCTACCCCGAGCCCTAAACACTACCCCAACCCCCCTGAGCCCTAAACACTACCCCAACCCCCCTGGGCCCCAAATACTACCCCAACCCCCTCACCCAAAACACTGCCCTGACCCTCCCTGAGCCCGAAACGCTCTCCCTGCCTCCCTCCCCAAGCCCTTAAAACGACCCCAACCCCCACCAAGCACTAACAACTACTCCAACCCTTAAAATCTACCCTCACCCCCCAATACCTGGCCCCAGCCCCACTCACCTCACCCCATCTACTCCCAATCCTTCCTGTTTCTGGGCCCGCCCATCCCAGTATCTAGCCCATGCATATGCCTTAACCACGCATATGCGTGGTTAAGACATGTGCAGTTTAGATTGCGGAGAAATGGCAAGCGTGGCTCTGCACACATTGTAAAGAACGTTTCCTACAATGGTGGAGACTACTCCGTCTCCACCGTTGTTACACCCCTCCAACCGCCTAATGAAATAAGGTCAGAGGTTGAATTGCATGTCTGCCCACCTAATTTAGATTAAACGACATCCAGGTCAGATTTTTGACTGCCCATCAACGCCAGGAAAACCCTGGCGGTAAGGTGCAGTGAGAACTGCAAAATGCCTCCCCAATAGCTATGGGACATTAGTCCCATTGCGAGAGGGGAATTTCTTATTTTTTTTTAAAAAACAAAATGCCACTTTGGGGTTTTGTTTTGGAGGAAAAAAATTGTAACATTGCCATATGGCGCCGTCATGTTATATATGGCTCCTCAAATTTACAGAACATGGGTAGTAACCGCCTTGACAATGGTTCCTGTCAATGTTTGGAATGTCCACCGGCCAGATGGACATTTCCAAATTGGATCATGGGGTCCGCTGCAAGGGCAAACTAACTTACTATGTCACACTGGTGGAGAACGCCTGACCGCCAAGTTTTAAATCGGGATGTAAGTTAGGAAGTTTGGGTGGAATGAATAGAGAAATTAAACAAAAAAATGAATGAAGAAAGGAAGGACTGAAGGAAGGAATAATGGATGAAAGGATGGATGGAAGGAAGCAAGGAAGGAAGGAAGGAAGGAAAGAAGGAAGGAAGGAAGGAAGGAAAGAAATATTCAAGGAACGAACAGAAAAAAGGAGGGAATGAAAGAATGAATGATGGAACAAGGGGAGGAAGGCAGAGGAGAAAGAAGGAAGACAGCCAGGCAAATTAAAAGAGTATTTTATGATCAGGAAGGGTTCCAAAATCAAACTGTCAGCAAGAAAGGTCTTTCTTGGATTAAAAGATGTGTAGTCACAGAAGGCAGATTTGTTTTCTGGATCTCCACTCTTCCTTCTTAAGTGATCTGGCACCTCACCCAGATCAGCTCTGCCTGCATTTAATGTTAGATGACTCCAGCTCATAATTACATTTTGAGTGGGATCTCTGTGAAGGTATCCCATCCCCTGTGAAATAGCTTCAATCTCCCAGAGCTATGTTTGCTCTGCTTCCAGGGTGTCAGGTTACACACTGCATTGCTTTTTGAGTTTACTATATCACATTATGTATGACTACTTTAAGGCATCTAAGCCCTATAGTTTTACGTAGCAACTTATATATGCATTATCAGTGCTGGAAAGTAAGGGGATCCCGCCGGATCCTGGTTCTGGTAGCTAGTCTTTTTCTGGATCTGGATCCCAGGAAAATGTTCAAGCATCACCCTGGCTGGGAGCTATCTGGAGCCTATTACCTAGATGCCAATGCAATGTGAAATAACAAAGGTAGAGCCCTTATCACTTCACAAGTATTTTAGAGAAACTAGGATTTGGATCCAGGTGTTTGACTTTGTTTAGTCCCCTGTGTAAGAGATTTGCATGCACAGTAAGAATGAAAGATTTATCAGTATGCATGAGTAAATACAAAAATAATTATTTAAATGTCACCTACCATTTTTTTATTTAGTTCTTTTACAGTGCTACTCATCCCAGTCTAGGGTGGCAGAGCGATTCACATCACACACAGAGGCATAATAAATCATACCACTGTGTACATTAATGTACAGGAAATGTTACATAAATTAATAAGGGTTCTAAAAAGGGAAGGAATCACATGTCATCCATACTTGCAGACATTATATGTTAAGAGTGAGTGTTTGGGAGAAGCACGAAGTTATGTTTTAAAATGTAACATAGTGATTGTGGTTGTCAGTACTGATAAGAGTTTAATAATTCCAAAAAGAACCCTCCTTTGCAATCTTAGAATAACAGCAGATTGAGAAAAAAAACAATAAGGCTCTAAGCCAATGACTCGCAATTTGCATGACACTCTTTAACGCTGGTAAATAGATCACAGTGCTATATTAGGATCGCAAATTATGAACTAAATGTAACAAAATGATCTCAGTGTCAAAAGTAGTAGCCCATTATCTATTTACATAAATTATTGGTCTGTGATCTTCATGTGACAAGGTGTGCTTTGCAGCAGGTACATTGACTCGCTATGCTAGTTTATGTATCAAACTTGTGACTGGACCACACACAGAACTCTCCCAGAACTGTGTTAACCACAAAAGTTATCTTACTGCTATTTTATTCCCCTCAAAATAGACGGGTATACAAAAATCTCTGCAGCAGGTGTCTTAACCCTGCAAGATATTTCAAAATGCAGCTTGTTTGTTTAGAACAGATTCATGGTTACATATCTTCGGTTCCAATTTCATTGCAGCAGATTTTCTAATAATAAATATATAAGCTGATTGTCATACTTTGTTTTTTATGCTCCGCCCCTTGTGACTCCACCCCTCTTCCTTTGCCACACCCTGACCCCCAATTTATCGGTTCCCAGAGTAATTGTTTTCTAAATTCAGAACTATGCATTATGTCAAGCCTTCATTTCTAAAGTAATTACTTACTACTTATCTGGGTCTGATGGCACAGTGGACTAATGCATCTACTGTAGGGGCCTGTGTTCAACCTCATGGTCACAGGTTCTAATCCTGGCGGCTCCATCTGAGGTCAATAAAATGAGTACCATTGAGTTGTGTAACAATATTCATCTGCTATTCAGCGCCTTGAAACCCTTGGGTGATAGTGTGATTTACAAATACACAAGTTATGTTATGTACGTGTATTACTCAAAGCTACATCACCCCACCTGCCGAGCACGGGAGACATTGCATCCGTCTGACTGAAGCTGATATTACATACAGAGCAGATTAAAGGTCTCAGATGTTGAACTAGGCTGTTCTATTTACAGAGACTGTCTTGAGCTGGTGGTAAGGAATCTCTCTGCACGTTACTAGATCAGAGGGGCTCCCTTCCGGGGACACCCTTGTCCACTGCGCCCTTCAATCAGCCAGCTCATTGCTGCTGTGTCCGCTCAGTGGGTCTCTCCTGCGCACCTCCGCAAACCGTGCCATTGTTCACCTGTTGTGCTGTCAAGTGCAAGGTGGGAGTGCCCAGTCCAGACATTATGCAGCTGTGTAGGTCGATAAACCTCTGGCTTTCTATAGAAACATTTCTCTGAATAAAGGCGCGTGCTGTGCCACTGCACTGGAAATAAAACATGGCACCGAGAGTGTCATTGCAGATATAGACGTCAGTGTACTCTGTAAATCAATTCTACACCTGTGCTTCTCTGACCAGTTAACCTCAAGGTAATGCATAGGTTTTGCTTTCTACAGGAGTATGTACTGAAACTTTTAAATACTAATAGGGCCCGCTACATTTCTCTCTACTGAGATGAGGTTCTTGTATGCCAAAACAAGTAATCAGATAAATGTTCGAAAATGTAGAGTTTTTATAGATATGGAGCATCTTGAGTATTCTTGGGACCTATTTGACACATTACATTGTGTTCCTTTTAACTATGTTTAATGTATGTGTTTGTCAAACTGTAGTATACTTATAATCAGTTACCCTATTACATTAGCTTTTTAAATAAAATGAAAAACTGCAAAATGAGCAATGCAGTAGGGTGTCATTATGCGTGGGCAGAAACAGGAAATATATTGTCAATTTCAGGTCTCCATTTCAGACTGCCTCACAGTTCCCCTACCTCATTTAGGGCACCATGTACATAGGTTCCATTTTGTGATTTCCTAATAGAGAATTTTCGCAATTCACTATTGGGAGATCGCAAACACCTATGTACTAATATGTCTTTGACACAATTAGCAATTCCTAATGTGGTCGCAATTGACCTACCGCATTAGTAGTCATAAGGTAAGTCGCAATTTGCGACCTACTGGGAATCGCTAAAAACACAGGGATGGTGGCCTGCTGTGGACAGCAGACCGCTGTGTCTGTGTTTGCTTTTAAATAAAGTAACGTTTTGTTATTTTAAATGTAGTCTACTTTCCTTAACGATGCCTTTTAAAAAGAGAAATGAGATTTATTTTAATTTTTTAAGAGTAATCAGTGGTCCGTGGGGCTGCCTGCTCACTGTCTGCTCTTAAAGAAAATTGTAAAATACATTTACAGGGGAGAAGGGGTTCTTTGGGGACCCCTTCTTGTTTGCGAATGGGTTACCACCAAATTGAATTTGGTGGTAATAAGCGAATGTTTTGCGACTGCAATTTGGTCACAAAAAATTCATACATACCACTGCGAGTTGCTATTAGGAAGGGACGCGCTTAGCACACCCCTTCCTAATACAAAATCACCAACCTATTTTGAGATTCGATAATAGGTTACCAAAACACAAAATAGTGTTTGTTACATAGAAAATAGGTCTTTATCAGTCACAAACAGCCCGATTCTGTGAGTCTTGCCTTATGAGACCAAGAAAAGCTACGTGCATGTGGCCCTTGGAGTCTGGACTACCACTGGGCTTCCAATAACAGAACCTTCTTTGTCTTTGCTGTTGTAACCTCTTAGTTAGTGGGCCATCCATCACAGGACCACCCAGGGCCGTTCAACATAGCGCATCCCTTCCACTGCTGTTTTAACTGTTAGCAAGTGATGTGAAGGGCACAGCAATTGCAAAAAGAGAAATGTAACATCAGGGTCATTTTTTTTGTTTTACACCTATGTTGATAGTTTGTTTCTGAAAAAATAAAATTGAGAACGAGCGACCACCACATCTCATTTTGGACAAAATTACTTCTGTGTTTTTTGCTGGAACACTTTTGACAAACAATCCTAAAAAACAGTCGGGAATTGTAAATTCTGCACGTCAGACATTAAATAAACTCTTAAGTATGCAATGTGATTGACCAGAAGCTAAGTCCAATTTAATAATCCAATTTTTGCTCATATGGTGCAATCAATTCTCAAAACAAATCCCCTCAAAATAGCTCTTCAACAATTCAAAAATAACATCCTTTTAAAGTTTTTTCAGTATATCAGTATATCCTTTTCCTTGTCAGAAGAATATGGTCCACAGTTTACTAGCCTGTGTAACACAATCTGCTGAAGTATTATATTGTATTGTATTGTAATTACATTTATGTAGTGGTGAATCCCTGAGATGCACTTGCAAGTCCATACACTGCCAACATGGGGAGCTTATTCATTTCTAAAGTCTCATAATCCTACAGAGAGGCTTATGACTAAACTCCCATCAATAATGCCCCAGAAAAAGCCTCATATCCATGTGAGATCGACATGGGGGTTTTCTCTTGCTGGCCGTTAGGTCAGCCTCAAATGAAAGCACCATAGCTGCTTTAAGGATTATTATTATTATTATTATTGTTAATATTGTTATTATTATAATATGACTATGAGGATTTATAGAGGGCAACTGCAACCTCAATGGTATCCTGACTCTAGCCTCCTAGAAGAGGAGAAGCCTGAAGGATATTCTGAGCAATTGTGCAGGGAAACGCCAAGATTTAAGTGCTTTCCTAAACTGAAGCAGTTCTTGACAAGCTCTTAGAAAAGAAGGAAGACCATTCCATTCCAGAGTTTTGCAGCCCTGACTGGGAACACTCGACCACCCTGTCTAACCTGCTGGAGTTTAGGAAGGTTTGAGTATGAGGAGGGAAGCTCTCTAAGATGTATATAACGCTTAAATGTCCTTTTCAGAAAATAGGACCTTTTTGTAAATTGCTCTAAAAACAATACCTAATGATTTGAACTCAATCCGTTCCTTCACTGGAAGCCAGTTGAGCTCTGCCAGAGCTTGGGAAGACAAACAGTGCCTTGGTACATTCAGAGCAAGCTTAGCAGCTGCTGCTTGTACTCAATAGAGTCTTCTAACAAGAAATTCTGGGGCACCTAACAAAAAAACATTACACAAGTCAAGTCTGCTCAGGATCATTCTCTATACTCTCAATGCCCTTGGAGATGGTGGTAAAAAAAGCAAGATTTTCCAGACAGTATAAAGCAGGGCAAAACAAGTTGCCACAGTCTCATTAACATGAGCCTCCAAGGAGAAATTGTTGTTAAAATACACCCCAATATTGCGGACCGTGGATTACACTTCTGGGCTGGAACTGTTCGACTGTGGCCAAAACTTAGAAGGAAGTCCAATGGTGGCTTACCAGTTGAGCACCAGAGAATTTCAGTTTTGTCTCCATTAAACTTTAAGGAGTTGCTACTCAGCCCTTCCTCAACATCCCTTAGGCAGCTGTGATTTAATTCCAATAACTCTGGCAACAAGTTATCCAAAGAGAGAATCAAATGTGTGTTATACCCATAGTTGAGAAAGTTCATACCGTAAGATCTAATTAGTGTGCATAATTTTGTAGATATATATTGAAAACCTGGGCTTAGCTCTGAGCAGTGAGGCACCTTATGTTCTCCTGCTTTAAACATAGAGCGAAAATGGGTGAGCGATACAGCTTCTCTTAAGATTGGATCCAGTCAGGTACTCGCTACCCCGATCTCAAGTAATCTGGAAATTAGAATCTTGTGGTTAACTGTGTCACAAGCGGCTGATAGATCAAGTAGCACCAACGCCGCGATTTGACCCAGATCCACTTCCACCCGCAGCTCATCTGAAGTCGGAACCCAAGCAGACTTGGTACTATAAGAGAGCCTGAGCCAGATTGTACCATCGTCTAAGAGTGCCAGCCGCGGCTGGTGCAATTAAGAGCAGTGAGGCGGGGTGGGGGGTGGAGTCAATAGACAACGACGAGGCAAAATCAAATTTAAAAAAAAGAAAACCACCATCTCGGCGCTCGTTGGATCGCCGAGATGGTGATTCGTTGCGCACACGGTAAGTGATTTTCTTTTTTTTACTGTTATTTTCCCTCATCGTAATCTGTCAACTCCCAATCCCCCCAGCCCCCGCCCCTCCGCTCTTACCTTCACTGGCCGCGGCTGAGGTACATAGGCTTCAAAATAACCTGATAAGTTCTCGCTGACTTATGGTTCAAGAATTTTAACTAGGTAGGCCTGTAGTTGCTAAGAACTGACAAGTCCACTGAGGGTTTTTAAACAAGTGAGTTATTAGCACTCTTTTCCACTTCCAAAGACTTTTGCAAATATTTAGGCGTGGTGGAAACACATGATCCGCTAACAGTTTCCATGCTTTAGGCAATAATGGGTCTAGTCACATGTTGTAATTAGGGGGCAGATTTATTTCGGACTTGCACCACTTTTACACCGCCGTTGCATCACTTTTGTGACGCAGCGGCGGCGTAAACCCTGCGCCATGTTGCGCCCCATTTACATCGTGACGCATCTATGGAGATGCGTCACGGTGTAAAGCCCTGCGCCACATGAAACCTGCGTCAGGTTTCATGTGGGCGTTTCAACTCAGGGGGGGGCGTTCCGTCGCAGGAACGCCCCTGAAAAGTGACTCAGTGAAATCTATAAGAATTCACTGAGTCACTTTCCCAACGCTGATGCGTCAAAACCCTGCGCCTGCTTGAAGCAGGCGTAAGGCTTGACGCACCATGTTAGGGATAGGAAAGGATGGAACAGTGCTGGAGTTGCGTCGCGCTTGCGACGCAACTTCAGTACTGCGCCAACCTTACGCTGGCAGATGCGTCACGTATCTGCTTGTCCTTGCGCCACGATGCGCCACATTGTAAATGCGGCGCATCTGCGGTGGCGCGAGGGCAAACTTGCGTGACGCATCTTCCCTGGCGCATCCATGCTGATTTGCAGGGATGCGCCAGGGAACATAAATCTGCCCCTAGGAGTTTAGTGGTAAACATTTCACTTCCACAATTTTCCCCTGGTACATATCGGCAAGTCATACCAGCCGATCTTTGCTAGACGAAACAAACGCAGAAAATACCAGGACATTCATATTTTGGTGCAGAAAGCTGAAAACTCCATATGTCATGTCCCTTTTTATGTGGGTATAGTAATTAGACACATTTATTGAATCCAATAATTAAGAACCCGTTCGTTATTGTTATTTATCAGATGTTATAAATTACGATCTTACACCAGGGTAATCACAATCAGTTTCATACTGGTGCCGGGAGGTTTGGTTATGCCATTCATCTGATTCTACTTCAGTTTGCAGTGGCTGCATCTTTACTTTACAGGACTTTTCCCACTCACTAGTCTGTATACGTATGCTTTTAAGAGTGCGACTAAAACAAACCGTGATTGAATTAAAAGTGCAAATACTAGATGCTAACAGAATGAGCGCACTTCACTATTATATGCATTAAATGCATACACACAGTGTGCAAGCATCTACGCTAATGTAGCTACTTCAACCTACACTGGCTCATTTCAGTGTGTTCTGTATGGGTATAAAGTTGGACTGTAAGTGAGTGATTCAGCTGGCAAGATGGCCCACCCTACTGTTTTGTCTCTTTTGTCTTTGAGCCATGGGCCATACCTCATGTTAGTCCATGAGTTTGGAAATCCTGGCTGGTCCGACAGGTCAGAAATATTGCTCCTTATAGACCAAAACTGATAGCCCGGTATCAAGGTAAGTGGAGATATAATGTTGGAACCTGGGTTGGAGGATTTGCAGCCAGATTTATCATTATTTGATGCAGTGCAATACAGCAAGACAACTTGCTGGGCTGCATCGAATGTAGAGGGCAGGGACGGCGCATTCCGGCTGCTCTCTCAGCGCTGTGCATTTGTGGCTGCAAGGCGCCAATACAGGCACCCCTGCTTCATGGTGCAAAGGTGCCTGCATTGCAGGCAGGATTGGTTTTGTGCTGGGAGGGAGACCTTCTGTTACAAAAACAACCATTAAATCTGTTTCCCTCTTTCTAAGTGTGCTTCACAATGCAACACACTCACAAAGAGTAAACAAATGAGGAGACATAAAGATATTTCTCTTCGTTACGCCTGTATTGGGAAGGCGTATAATTCCGATGTATTCCCAGGTTTACTGGTCTTGGTAAATAGGGGCATGGCCGATAATACATGGGTGGATGTGTGGGAACACCCACACTCCACCTGTGTAATGCCTTCCTGGTGCAGAGTAACGCAAGGCAGTGCAAGTGGCTTAAGGATTTGCTCTTCCGTCACCTTGCGGGATACAAGGGCAACTGGCTGTTGGTGTTTCTGAGGCCGATGGGGTAGTTGGCGAAGAGGTGCATGGTCAAGCACCTGAAAAAGAGTTGTGTGTCTGAGTCTAAATGTTTTCTATGCTCCTCTGTGAAGGCTTGGCAGGGAATGAAGCAAAGATTTTCTGTGACCTTGAATTTTGATCATTGAGCAGTGGTATGATGGACAGCTGGCTATTGGAGACACACTGGATTTTGACATTTCGGATAGACAGTATATGTCCCTAGGGCTTATGAATACTTCCTGCATTACTGAAGGTCCATCTGGAGCCTTGCCGCATCGGAAAATGTGCAGTTTTTTGTTTTTCCTAACGATACACCCATCGATCCCCCCTTTCTTGAGCTGTCATGAAATATATGTATGGCTGTTATGAAGGTCTTATGGGCTAGTACACCGAACTGTAACAAGGTGATAAGTTTCTAAAGAGACGCGTAGTCATGGCTGAGCCTCCAATTGACCTACAGCTACCTGTACTCCTGATGCTACACACCAGACGGCATCTGCAGCCCGTGTTTGGAAAAACCTATTATGAATAATTTCGTATGGTTTGACATGATGATACTTTTGTGGTGTCCCCTTGGTATTGGAACAAAAGCAGCACCGTTCACCACACAGTCTACATCACCTCACCCTTTGACTGCTGCACAGAATGGTACATTCAGTACAATCACCCCCTTCAGTGGCATAACATTAGCCCCTGCAGCCCCGGTGCTGCATAGCGCCCCCGAGCTCCAGTTGGCTCCCTCTGGCAGTCTGCACTGGCGGCAGGTGCCTAGCCTGAAAGTACCTGACTAGGTCAGGGGAGGCTCTCTATGTACTTTGCAGTCCCCCCCCCCCCAAGTTTCGTGATGACACTGACCCCCTTTGCTGTTTGTTGCTTAATGCTAGGTCTGCTGGACTGAGCATGGCTATTGATTAACATACAGTGTCGGCCCCTGCAAACAAAGGGCGGTAGGGTGGATGTAGGGAATGCAGGAGGTGAAGCGTGGAGGAGGGACTTGCGGAGGTGGTGGTGTCAGAATACATTTTTTTAAAGAAACTGATCTTAAGCTGCTGGCTGCCTCCTGGTTGGAAATACCACGTCACAGACTTCTATCCAATCGAGCAGCGCTGGGATTGGCCCGAGTGGGCTAAAAAGATGCTCTGCTCAGGCCATGGAGTCTGTGGGGTTTTCTCCAGCCCGGCTGTTCAATGCAGTCGGGCTTGAGAAACCTAAGTGCGCATGTGTGTTTTGGTCAGCCTGAGACGACCGGCCAAACGCATATGCACTCTTAGGGAGTGCACATAGCACTCCTCCTGTGCCAGTCCCTCAATGCACAAACTGGCTCAGAGCCGGCAAATGAAAAATAAACCAATGCCAGAACTTCCTTTTATATTTAATTTGCTGGCTCTAAGCGAGGCATTGTGGCGATGCTCCTCCACCATTGCAGAGGAGCCGCCCCTGTTAACATAACCCTTTCTCCTTTAGTTGACTTACAAATGAACTCATGAAATTCGTGTATGGTGCTAGGTTTGTCAGTGTCAATCCAAGCATCTCAGCCCATTCTGAGTGGCATAAAACAAAATGATGCTCCCGTCAACTTGTTACCTAATGAAATATAAGTATATTTTTGTGTTAAGTGGGCCCCGAAGGCCTCTGGCCCCTGTGCCAGTGCTTTTTCTGCACAATAGAAAGCTAAACCCATGTGCATGTTTCCACTCGTTTTCTTCCCACCTTCCAACAATATTACTTAATCCTCCAGCAGAACTCCACAATATTCATTGCATTTTGTGTGTTATAATAGTTTGAGATGACTTTGCTGCTTGGATTTAGATGTAGCAGCTCTTCTGCCATTATATTTAATCTGCTAATATCTTTCTACTATTTTCTTGCTAATACTTTCTGGTAATAGATAGTTGTTTTCTAGCACTTGGCTTTGTGTTTTATGGATTTTATTTTTATCCAAGCAAGCATTATTATTATTGTTAGTGATTTGTCTTACAGTGAGATGCATCATTTTCTTTAGTTCAGCTGCCATAATTTTGGATACATTTTAACTTTTGTATCGCTTCATACGTCGACATATTTCGGCATGCAGTGCGAGTTTTCCACCTTATTGAAAATGGACATTATTCGTTCACCTTTATGTTATCTGAATTTTTCGATACTTGCTCTGACCCATCATAGATGTAAAACGTTTTAGGAATGGGTGGTAATTTCTAATTCTTTATTCTCCTCATATACTTTGTGGAGTCTGAAATGAGAATGTGTCATCATTTTATACATGGCTTGTGCCAGGCTAATGGTTATATACATTAGGCGGAAGTTGATTGTAAATTGACCAGAAAGCTCCTCTGCAGAGGAACATGGTATTTAGTATTCTTTACAAAAAATAACTTCCTCCATCATACCAAATCATTTTATTGAGGTTTGGTTCTGTAGGTCCTGTCGTGTCTCGGAATGACATAGAAGCTCTTACTTGACGTTATTAATTTACTTTTTGGGATATTTCATGAACAAATTATCATAATGTTTATCACAATATACTGATATTACATTATAAAATAAGTCATAGTCTGCAGTGCAGAACAACAACAGATTAATCTATAGAAAGTTATAAGCTCTTACATTTCAAATGAATTAGTATCCTTGTTTCAAGACTGCAAAATAGGAAACAGCCAACAACACATTGCACAACATGTGCAATCCTGGTAAGTGTCACCTTTAAGAGATCAGAGGACTTAACAGTTCTTCTAGAGTAGAGATTAAACATAGGTTTTAAATTGTACTTTTTATAATCAATTAATTCTGGGCTGATGCCTTAAAAGTGAGGTAAGAACTCCGAACCTGCCCTAGAAATATAATGGTCTTTAAAGCTGCCATACTCCAGACCTTCCATCAACCTTTAGCCAGAATAATGAAGTCAGTACCTCCTCCCACACTTTTCGGGGCCATCGGTGCTATTAGGTATCTTTCTGGAGTCAAACAGGATTAAGTTGGAGCCAATATATGCCCCAGTTATGTCTGAGAGGGAGCCTAAACCCTGTTGAAAACTATGAGCCTTTTTTATTTTAAGATTGAACTCCTTTAGAAAAATATTCTGACATAATAAATAATGTGACATCCATCTCAAGGTTATGGAAGAGCTGAGTTAGAATACAAGAAAACTACTTTTTGGATTCCTTCCAAGCTCCTACCATGTTAGGGAGCAAACACACAGAAAACCACTGAGTTCAGCTATGCGTAGATTTAAAAAATAAAGACCCCACAGTTTGGCTACAGCAGTTAAGTTGAACACTTATGAGTGTGGTCTTCTGTCTGATCCGAGAAATGCTCCTCAGGTAAGGCAACTCAAGGTGCTCCAGTTTGACATTGATTTTTCCATTGTGGATAATGGAGCAATAATGAAATACAGGGGCCATTGTGGTGTTAACCATATTTAAACCATAGAGAAGAAAAATGCTATTATATTTTGAGGAACAAAGTTTAACCTCAGTGTTGACTTTCTGTGTGTTCTAACAAACTATTTAGGAGCAAACAAAAATTGCTGCTGAACAAATAGTCATTGGTTTCGATTCACAGAACTAATCTGAGACAAAATCCTAAACGTACTACTTTTGGTATTCACAGAAGGCATTTAGTTTAGTAGGGATCGTCACCCTCCGCCTGGGACGACTCGTGGTGGCCGCCCGCCCTGGGCAGCGCACCCAAACCAACAGACCACGCACGCAACCTGGGCTTCATCCTGGACTCCTCCCTCTCCATGACCAGACAAGTCAGCGCCGTCTCCTCGTCGTGCTTCAACATCCTGCGCATGCTACGGAAGATCTTCCGGTGGATCCCCACCGAGACCAGGAAGACGGTCACTCAGGCCCTCGTCACCAGCCGACTGGACTACGGCAACCCCCTCTACGCCGGAACCACTGCTAAACTCCAGAAGAGACTCCAGCGGATCCAGAACGCCTCAGCAAGACTCATCCTGGACATCCCCCGACACAGCCACATCTCCGGACACCTGAGAGACCTGCACTGGCTCCCGGTCAACAAGAGGATCACGTTCCGACTCCTCACCCACGCACACAAAGCTCTCCACAACCAAGGCCCAAGATACCTCAACGACCGCCTGAACTTCTACACTCCCACCCGCCAGCTTTGATCGACCAGCCACGCCCTCGCCGCCGTCCCCCGCATCCGAAGAACCACAACGGGAGGAAGATCCTTCTCCTACCTGGCCGCCAAGACATGGAACTCCCTCCCCGACCACCTCCGCCTGACCCAAGACCACCTCGCCTTCAGGAAGCAGCTCAAGACCTGGCTGTTCGACCAGTAGCGGACCCCCCCTTCCCAAGCGCCTTGAGACCCTCCGGGTGAGTAGCGCGCTATACAAATGCCTTGATTGATTGATTGATTGAAAGTTAGGATTTTGTCTTAAGACCAAAACTTAAGACAAAATCCTAACTTAAGACAAAATATTAACTTTACTACTACTAAATGCCTTCTGTGAATACCAAAAGTAGTAAGTTTAGGATTTTGTCTCAGATTAGTTCTGTGAATCGGCCCCATAGGTTTGAGGCGTCTCCGGGTATCTGCTTTCAACACATTAACTAAAGCTGTGGGTAGACCTTTCAAACATCAGTATTTTGCATTTTAGTTAGCATTATTATGAGGCCAGTTAATGTAAAATATTTGTAGATGAATCCAAGGACTTTGAAAACCATTAATATATGATTGTCAGTGTAGAAAACTGGCTCTTTATTGGGTATACAAAACAGGTATAGAGTCCCATTATCCCTTACGAGTGGAAAGGGGCTTGCTCTGGCAAACCCAAGGGGCTCTACTGTGGGGTAGGGTTGTTGAGCAGCCTTGAGTTTATCAGAAAGGAGTGTTAGACAGTTGTTGTGCAAACAGAGGCAATAAATTATGCACATACTCAAAAAGGAGATCCGCACCAATTTAGAAAAATACCCGGCATTTTTATATATATTTTGAACCCAAGAACTTTGTAATCAGGTAAGTACCTTTTCGGATTAGACTTTTTACATTTTTTAGCAATGTTAACCAACAGTGCGTTGTTATGCGTAGTGCTTACTTATGGGAGAAAGAAAATTCACTGCATACATATACTTGCAATGCATTTCCGTGGGACCCCTTTTGGTCATGTGGTGGTAGGGGGACAAGAACCAGAGTTCTCTCAGCAGATCGATTGTTCCTGCCCTGGTTACCCCAAGTGCAGAGGTGCTGGATTGGTTGGCAGCCTTGCACACTACACGGTAAAAAGTAGTGGGGGTCACCTGGAAATAGGTTGCAAAGGGGGACTTGGCAAGGGGCTCAGGTTATGAGGGTCCTGGGAGCATGCAGGAGCAGTCAGTTTCTGTAAGCTTGGGCTGGGTGGCTCGGGTGCAGGGTGTTTGTAGTTGGCTGGATTTTGTGCATAAAATCGCTAACTATTGTCTGTCAGGACCAGCAACGGGGACAAAAACAGGATGGTTGGGCCACTATCTGTGCTGGCCTCTGTGGTGCTGACGCACCTCATCAACTGGTCATCGGTGATGTTGTTGGAGTCCGGACTGGTTTCCCAACAAGCTTTGGTCTTGGCAAGGGCCTGATTCCACAGGTATTGGTGCAGGAGGACTTGTGGAGGTACTGGCATCTTCAGACTAGGCAAGAAGATGGATCTAATCTCCTTGAGTGCGCTGACCTTTTCCTAAGTGGCTACTCCTCAGTGGATCCGGTGGACAGCAGTTTCTTTAAAACGGACAATGCAGTTGGTACCTGCAGCCTGCAGGGGAGTAGCTGGATGCTAAACGAAGAGCTGGCAACCCAATGGGGTTTGTGGAGGATGTACAGCTGCAGGACAAGTTGGGTCTTTGCAATTGTCGAGTTTCTGTGTGGCAGGCAGGGTTTAGCACCAAAAGTCTACAGCAGTCTTCAGTTCTTGCAGGGGTCAGCTCTTCAGTGTCCTTTTCTTCTTTGTAGTCAGCGGAATCTAAAGTTCTGGATTCAGGGAGCCCCTTCATAATAAAATTAGGGGCATTAGGGGAGTGGAGAGAAGTAACCAATGAGCTATCCACGGGGTCACTATGCCCCCTATATGACCACTTAATGTGGGATAAGGGCATAGCCCTGTCTCAATTTTTTTAATTGTGCCATCACCGAAATGGCGGAATTTTCCTGGAGTGAGGAACATCAGGTAGCTCACCTTAGGGATGTAACTGGCCTGCCTGTGCTCTAAGCCTACACCGCATAGTAATTTCCAATCTGTCCTGGTGCCAAATGAGCCTAAGAGAAGGGGGTGGCATCTCCCAGGTCTGGGAATGCGGGGGTCCCATTAGAAAGGTGGCAAAGGCTTTGAAGCCTCCAGCCTTGGTATGCCAATTACTTTCTGTCCTGTTTGGAGGAGGTGTTAACACCTCCTGCCAAAACAGGCATGGTTCCTGGCCTTCGAAAGTGGGGCTCTCACCTCCTATAGGCTCAGAAGTGCATCTGTGGTGGCAGGCTGAACTGTACCAGTCAGCCAGCAAACTAGTGGTCTAGTAGGTTTTCAGGGGTACCTCTAGGTAGTGCCCTCTGGGTGCATGTATTAACAAATTAATCACTGGAATCAGTGTGGGTTTATCAATACAAAATGTTTGATACTAAACATCCTTGGTTTCAGTGAAGCTATCGAGTAGCCTGCAACTCCTAATTACCAGTGCCGAGTACACATACTCAAGATGGCTTCCCTGTTCACTGGCACTGGCCACAACTAGACTTGGACAACATCAGGGGCATATCTGCTCATAATATAATGCACTCTGCCATAGAGCTGTAAAGCCTGCAGTAGGGGTGACTTAGATATATTGCAAGCAGTGTCTGCAGGCATGGCACACAGGAGGTTTTCCATGATGTGTCTTCACTTTTGTCTGCACCATGTCACACAGCCTGCAATGGCAGTTTGCATGAGTGTGGTAAGGGTACCCTTAGGGTGGCACAATAGATGCTGCTTCCCTCAAGGACTCCCTTTATTAACTATTGCCTCGGTACCCGGTGTCCAATTCAATAGGGACTTACAGTGGTGCTAAAGGGATTAATTGCACAGTTTCTGGGAAAGAGATCTGGCACTGGAGACCAAGATAGCAGGAACCCAGTGCACTTCGGTGAAAATTGCATCAATCACCAGGTAATAAGTGGGGGTGACCATGTCAAGAAGGAGTACTTTCCTACAGTCAGTATACACCATGATTGGTATTCTTTTCTGGCAGTTTAGGGAGATTCCCATTGACCTTATCAGCTAGGAATTATAGGTTAGCCTAGTATAAATGTAATTTGTTTTTTTAACTGTATTTTGATTTTTAAACAACCATACAGAAGATAATGTCATATAAATCACAGGCATGACAAAGACCAAACATGTATAAACAGTATAGGTGTTTGAGTAACAAAGCATACAATCAGAGGTACACAGAGGCAGTCAATGAGCATAACAGTACAGATGGCATAGACATTCTCCTGGACTGTACCTGCAGTGTTACCCTCACCTCACCAAAGGGCATAAAACACTGTCCCCCACCTTGTAGAGTGGAGAAGCATTCACAGCCAGTCATTACCAATGCCTCCACAAACTGCACAACTCATTGAACAATGCGCACGCTAAGCAACTATAATGCTCTTCATAGCTTGCTGTGGAGTCACCTATGAGTCTGCTAGCTCAACGTCCCTCATGCCATCAGCCGCCGCCACACTAGGCCCAGCCAGAAAAGCCTGATAGGGCCCTCATATACCCTTTGTCCAGCTGTAAACGATGTCTCCCCCCTGTCATATCCCAGCAATGCCAATAAGGAGGTGGACTCACTGTGTTCCCTCATTATCACCTTAAGTTCTTCCAGCACCACCTCTCACAACCTCTGCACTCCTGGGCAAAACCAAGCTAAATGGGTGAACCCTGCTTCCTCTTCAGAGCTGGTGTATAATCCGCCCTGTTGAAGTATTTGAAATGTAACTACTGGTGTCAGCTATTCAGAGAAACAGACTTCACAACTGAGCAACAATTGGTCCACTGCTTGTCAATGAGGGTAATCCCCAGGTCCCTCTCCCAATCCAACCTCACTTTCGTAATTCCTGGCTGCCGCTCCTCTTGTGCAAACCCATAAAGTTTCCAATAATGTGGTGTGTCATAGCCATTTGTAACAGGTGTTTTTTTTGTTTGTTGTTTTTTTTTATTAACCTTTCACAACAAGTATCCAGACATGGAAATGCGAGACATTGCCATTTTCGTGCGTGGCATTGATTATATATAGTTACATCAAAGCCGAAAAATTACACAGTCATATTTCTGAGGATCTGGGAGAGTCCTTAAATATCATTGCAAGAAGTCTTGAAACTGTGTAATGAGTCCTTGACTACAAAGCATTATGAAAATTGACAACACACTCGCCTGCATCAGAAAAGGTCAGTATATCATATTCGGTTTACGAAATCAGTCATCTCCTTTTATAACTATACCACCCTAACAAAACTTACCCACCCCTCCCCCTCCCCACAAGCCCGGCCAACAACTTCCAATAGCAACATAATCACATGCCTAGTACATGGTCCTGCGTGTACCCTAACTCCACATTCAGTCCCGTGTGCACCCTGTATCCCTGCTATAATGAAGAATAAACCCCCCCCCCGGTACTGCGATGAGCCTGCGCGACCTCTACCCATGGTCTGGGGCTCGAGTAGGCGTTAGCATGGTCCCGCAAAAGGATAATATATCTATCGCAGCATATTCCTCCATTATTGCGCTCCAATTGGTCGATATCAGTGTTTCACGTAGGCCTCTATATTCCTCTCTTTGTAGTTCAGCACCTTCTGTTCTACCCCACCTGACCATTTTCGCATGCCAATCCTGTAGGGATGGAGCCCTAGCGGCCTTCCACCATGTGGTAACGGTCCGTTTAGCCAGTAGGAGCGCAAGATTAGCAAACCTATGGATAGGATTACCCTTCTTCCCACGGGGTCCTAGTCCCATTGTGTCGTTATTGCGCACTGGGGCAATGTCCTTCATTATCTTGCATACTGTCATCCAGTAGTGCCCCAGTCTCGGACAGTCCCACACCATATGTACCAGTCCCACGTTGGATGCGCAACAGCACGGGCAGGTATCACTTGCGCCTGGAAACATAGCGCACAATGTACGCGGGGTCAGATAGGCTCTGTGGAGTAGCATCAATTGGATAAATTTAAATTTAGGTTTACGAGACACCTTCTTGGGATAACCTAGTATGGTTTCCCATTCCTTGTCTGCAAATTCACGGCCTGCGTCCCTTCCCATTTGTCGGGTAGTTGTTGTAACGAGATCGCCGTTTCAGTGCGGATCCCGCAAGTCAACCATTTTGTCAAACGTGCTCCATGGCCCATTAGATATTGCATGGTAAGCAGCGCGTTTGTAGCGGGTTCGGTGCCCTCGGGTGACCATGTAGTACGTATAAATCTGGATATATGTGCACGTAGTAGGAACAGTGTGTCAGGGGCCCCATGCTTGCGCACAAATATTTAATGAAAAACTCCCCTATGGTGGTAATGCCCACGTCGACCCATGCCTGCAGAGCATGGCTAGTAACCAGCCCTGATCGTGTGGGGACACCCAGCAGCAGGATGGTAGGAGCATACGATGGTGTCCGACCAGTGTACCTCACTGCTTTCCTCCAGTATGTAATTGCTATCCGTAGAAGGTGGGGCATCGATGCCGGAATCAAGGCCTGGGGCAGCAAGAGCCTGTGGAGGACCCTTCTGTCCCTATCCCGCTGCGACATATCCAATTCCTGTAAGTTACGTCCTGCTAACCAATATGCCAGCCACTGCAGTTGGCTAGCGTAACATTACGCATGCAAGTCTGGCACTCCCAGCCCCCCCCCCATTTCGTACTCAGTTGTAGCTTCGCCAGGCTGATTCGCCTGCGTCCCGTGCCCTAGATTAGCTCTATCCGTAAAGAGTTCAATGATTTGAAGATCTCCATAGGCACAAGTATAGGCACATTGGTGAAATAATAAAGCAGCCTTGGTAATAGCACCATTTTAGTTATGGCGACACGGCCCGCCACTGACAGGGGCAGCGAGGTCCAGAATTTAACTTGAGATTTAAGAGCAGTGATTGCACGAGTTAAATTGCCACCCAGGAGATCTGCGGCGTCACGGTATACCTGCATTCCGAGATATCGGAAAGTATCGGGCGCTATATGAAAGGTCTAGAGGCCAAAAGTAAACTGTCCACCACGTGCGGGGTTATCAAAGAAATAGACATAAGACTTGGCAGCATTGATAGCTAGGGCAGAAAGTTCCTGGAAAGACTCAAAGGTGGAGGGCATTGGATCAAGATCCATGTCCATGTCTTTGATATAGAGAATGAGGTCATTCGCGTAAGCGGAGACGACATGTGATGTACGACCTCGTACTATCCCCCTGCAGCATGAGAAAGAACGGAGTCTATGCAGAAGGAGTTCCAGCGCCAGGATAAACAACAACGGCGACAGTGCGCATCCCTGTCGAGTACCCCGAGCCACATTATACTGCTGTGAGATATGCTGACCCGTGCGTGCCCGTGCAGTGGGGTTTGTGTATAATAATCGCACCCAAGAAAATATATACATCCGGTATACCGAATTGTGAGAGGGTGTAGAACATATAGATCTAGTGCAACTTGTCTGTCGTAGATCAAGCGATATGCAACCCTCCGTGGTTCCCGTGCCAAGCGTGCCCAGCATAATTTGGTGCAAGCGTCTGATGTTAAGTGCCATACTCCTACGAGGCACAAACCCACATTGGTCAGTGTGTATTAGTTTGGGGATAAGCTGACAGAGTCGGTTGGCCAACAATTTACTCGAGATTTTATAGTCCGAGTTGTGGAGCGATAAAGGCCTATAACCCGAAAGGTCTAGACCGTCCCTCCCAGGCTTCAATAGAGAAACCACAACCGCTTGCAGTGTAGTAGTGGGGAGCATGCCTGCCCCCAATGACTCATGATAGAGGCACTGTAAACGGGGTATCAGTAAGTCAGCATATACCACATAGAATTCAACAGGCAAGCCGTTGTTACCCAGGGTCTTATTACGTGGTAGAGCTTTGATCGCCTGTCGGATTTCCATCCCTGGTATTGGTCATGTTAGTTCGTCACTCTGCTGTTGTGTGAGCTGTGGTAATCGTATTGTAACAGATGTGTTAGTGCTGATAGTTCTGGGAGTTCCAAAAAATCCTCCCCCATAAGGGCACGCATCGTGTGGCGTACCCTATAATAATGAAACTGAACTATAGAAGCAGGCATATCTCTTTGCGCGCTAACTTACTCCTAGCTACATATCGCCCCATCCTGGATGAAGTCTTCCATAGTCTTCAATCCCAACTCCTGCAGCTCTCTCACCGTCCCCCCACTCTTGTCCCAGAGAAAACCACATACACCAATCCAGCAGCACACACGGCGAGTAAAGCCATGATCCGGCTTACTGCTTTTCAAGCCCTTGCCAAGAATAGGCTGTTGTGTTCAGCAAATCAAATACATCATAGTGCCACACTGGTTTCGCAAACAGCATCTGGTGTAACTACAGTCAAGATGCAGCATCATGTATGAGACAGAACTGCAATAGGTTCCCTTGGACCATACAGTCAATAGTGGGCAAACATACATTGCACGGCCCTGTAGTCGGCATCCAGATCTGGAGCATTCAACCCTCCCATATCAGAGGGTAGAGTCAGCATGTCCCAATTCACCCACGCTGCTTCCCTGTCAAGGCTAGATTGTGATGTTTGCATATAAAAATAGCTATGGGTATGTTAGCTGCAGTGGCGACGTGGCCTCAGTCACCGGAAATATCAGGGACTTCTCCCAATAAATGCACAAGCCAGGATGCCCACCGGGCAGCACAACCTCTCAAAGAACAGGGGATAGGTTATGCTCGGGATTGTGCATGTACAGCAGAATGTTGTCTGCATACGCAGAGATGACCAAATTGTAGTGCAGAAAATTAAGCCCCCTGTGTGCATGCTATTCTCAGAGTGCACAGGCAAGCAGCTCAGCCATCAGGGCGTATAATAACGGTGATGGGGGCAGTCCAGCCTAGTACCCCTTGTGATATCTATGGTACCCGTGACAATACCGTTGAGCCGGATATGCAGGACCAGCTGCAGAAAGACATCCTCCACTTCGATACCCTTCAGTACCTCTTGCATAAACGCCCCACTCTACCGAATGAAATACTATTTGAGCATCCAAAAAATCAGGTAATGTGCACAGAATCACAAAGTTGTTGAAGTTGATAATCCATGCCCACGATCTTTACCAACCCTGGATCAGCATTGTCATTGTTCCCTAGATCTTGTAAGCCATGTGGTATAATAGAGTTCAGAGCTTGACTGGGATCATAAATTATTGACACTTGAGTCATTAAATTAGGTAAGTCAACAATTTGCAAGCAAAATGATTATAGTTAACAAACATGATGAGGTATTACACAAAAACAAAAGGACAGACTCATCCTTATGTTCTGACGTCCCACCAGATGTCTCACCAGCCACGGTGTAGCTATCCGATGATCTTGACCCATTCTTATGTGTCAGTAATGATGCAGTCATATTATCTGATGGCCCAACCAAATGGATGACTGTGGGGTTGCAAAAGGAACCTGATTCCACATTTAAGCAGGAGGAGCCAGTGATGTCAGTAGATGTACCCAAGTCCTTGGCAAGTGAATCAATACTAAAGCTAACTAGATGGCCAACTTATTTATGGGTACTCCAAAAGTACCCATGACCAGACTTCTAGCTTGGCAGTAATATCATGTTTCAAATAATTATCAATGAAGCTCTTTTTTTGCTGGTTGTAAATCAGAATTATTCTGCGCAGATATATTGCTTGAGGTCACTTCCTTCCTGCCATTTGACCCATGAAATGTGCCACGCTCCGAAGTATTTGAGTTTCAACTGAAGATGGACTGTGAGGAACGATCTTTGCTGGGTCTTACTGTCACTTGGCAATAGACCTACTGGCAATTTGCAACAGGAGTTAGCTAACGCAATCATCACCTTCGGCCTCACGTACAAACATGGTTTGCGTCCACAAATCCTGCAATTTACAAAAATACAAGGATTGCGTCCTCAAAACAGCTTTTAAAGGCAACAAAGCGCTTGTAAAATTGGAAAATTCTTTCCTACTCATGAAAGGACCTTTGCAATTCATTCGAGTTGCACAAAGGAGGGGAGTGATAGAGGCGCCCCATCCTATTTAGGATTCATAATCAAATTCATCAATGGTTATTGGTCGCAATTGAAATAAATGTGAATTTATAGAGCATTTAACCCGCTCTCCCCCCCCCCCCCCCCCACACTCCACACCCTCCCTCGTATTCCGGTGGTAATTGATTTGCGAAGGGGACGCTGACACCTAGGGATAGATTCCTTCTTTAGCAATCATGTCGGTGAACTCGGGGAGACAGCTTCACAGAAAGGTGACCAGAACACTTTTAGGACGCCAAACGAAGCCTTGTACATTGGGAATGTGATTTGTGATATCAAAGTTTGCAACAATTACCAAATATAATCTGAAAAAGATCCGCCTGAGACACTAAATCAAAAGTGAGCGAAAACAGTGCCATAGTGCCAAAGCAACACCTTCTCAGCACTGCAATCCATTACCGGAAGCGACCTCTCTTCTGTGGTCTGTGCATATTAGTGGTAAACAAACGCTCCCAGGTTACTGTGCAATGGTTTGTAAATGAATGACTGTTTATGAAATCGCCAGAAAAATGGCTTCAAAAGGAATTGCAAAATATATTTTTTTACTGCAAGATTTGCCATTTAATGCCGCAGTATCTTAGGGTCAAAGGTTACTGGACCCATTCAAGCACCTGGATGCACAACACTGGCTGCCGAGTTACCTCTGCGACATGGGACCCGATGTGACTTGTCTGCGCTGCCGCTGCATCTGGCTTGAGTCTGATGCTATTTACATGAAGGGACTTGCAGATCGCACACTGGTGCGACAGACTGAAAATGGAACAAACTATCTGTGACCAGCAGCCGGCAGCTCATCCATCCCCTATCTGCATTCATGGCCAGCCTAAGTGCGGCTGTCAGGTGCGTCAAAAAACGGAATCCAATTCATCCAAAAGCAATGAGGAAACACGAGCTTATGAACAGCACAGCGCACAGAGCACCCACAATCAATGGGAAAGCGAAAGAAAAACATGCCGGGAGTCTGAAAAGTTATAGAATAAAAACACCCCGCGACATAAGCCTGATCAATACATCCGAGACAGCGTCTCAATCATACTGGGGGCGTGTACTTGCATCCGATGCAGGCAGGCAGACCATGTCTCCGCAAATTTATCATTCTACCAAAAACCTAAGGAGAACCATTTCTCATGTGTCAAAAAGCAAAGGATTCTCGTGTACCGTGCGCTAACAGAAAGGGAAAGAAATCATTCGGCTAACCAATGAAGGGGCATATCAACAAGGGCTTTATCTCTGATTTTTTGGCTTTAAAAGCCAAAAAAGCAGAGATAAAACTAGCACCCTATCAACAACAGGGTGCTAACATGCAAATTCGCATGTTAGCACCCTTTTACTCTACGCTTCCCCTTGCATCTCTAATGAGATGCAAAGGGGGCGTTCCAGAGTAAAATAATAGGAGAAATGTCGCTAAGCGACATTTCTCCTATTATCAAGAATATCGCTAACCCTGTTAGAGACAAAAAAAGCAACGCTAACCGCGGTTAACGCTGCTTTTTTACGTCTGGTATTTTTCTGTCTTAGCCATGATATCCTATGGAAGGAGGATATCATGGCTAAGTTTGTCTGCCCCTATCAACAAGCTAACGTGAGATTATCGCTGGGTTTCCAGCGATAATCTCACGTTAGCCACTTAGCGTGAGGATATTTATCGCTATTGAGATAAGCGTTGCTAATAGCACGCTATCTCAGCGATAAAAATCAACGCTAGCCGGCGATAATTATCCTAGCGCTAAGTGCGCTTAGCGATAATTATCGCCGGTTGTTGTTGATATGCCCCCAAATAGAGGTATGTGTTTTTGTTATGATGCTAGCTGGGGGAGCTGTACATCAGTAGAGTTTGGAGAGAGTCTGAGACATGGAGATCAAGCAGGGATTTGCATAACTCCATTATGCATTTTTCACATTAGCACTAGACGTATTTAGAATGCCAGCCACAGTCATGTGAAGTAATGCACTCAGAATTACAAGTCACCAAGGTGCATGGTCAGAAATGTGGATACTGGCTCTCATATCTTATCCTCCTTAACACCTGATGCCCACTATGTGTACTAATAACCAGTTAGACAATTGAAATCCAAACAAAAAGGAAGCTGTGAAGAGCAATAATGGGTGTTCAAATTTTAATTGCAGAGACAACTGTTTTAAAGGTGGCAAATGTCACAAGTTCACTGTGTTGCAAAGTGTGTCACTTTAGTAAAATGTACCTGTGAGTAACAAAGAATTACAGTAACAGACAAATGGACCAACCCTCTTCTGATCTTCTGCAGGTCCATAAAGTGTTCTGAGGAGCTGTGGGTGAGGAGCCAGTTTTGCAGGATTCACTAACCAATGGGTAGGGGTGACTCCTGAACACTTCCTAACCAATGAGGAATACATTCCAGGGTCAACTGTCCCCACTTTTGCAGCACTTCCTGTTTCCCTTACTGCACCTTACTGCAAACTTGTGCACATTGCACCATTCTAAAGGAAATCCAAGATGGCACAGGCTTTCTGCCATTGGAGGAAGCTTCTGTGCTGGTCAGAGGTGTGTTTAGAGAAATGAGCATTTCCCTCCTACCAAGATACACCAAACCTGTTCTGAGACCAACTCTCCCTGCACTGGGATGTGACAGGCTGACTAATGTGCATGGGGATCAAAGAGTTTTCACCTCCCAGGTCTCTCCTTAAACTGAACTATGAATAGGAGGATCTTAACTTTGTCCTTTGAAGTTGTTTTTTTTGTTGTAAATATCTTTATTGCATTTCCATTTCAATGATATATGCAATAGAACCACATCCGGTAAACAATCACAACATTCCACAGCGGAGGAAGGAAGTCAGATACATTTGAATCGTATGTGCTCAGTTTGTTGTGAGATAAAGTGTATTAGGACACCACTAATCCTCGCTTTAAAACCTCATATCCCAGGAGGACCTAAGTACCTGACCAGAAAAACATACTGTACTTGCTGATAAAACTTCTGTATACCAAAAATCAAACGGTTGTACAAAGGGCAGATACATCTCATTGTGAACAATACAAAACAAAATAAACAAAAGCAAGCCCCCACCCTGAATTGCATGTGTGTGTATAAGTGTGCCTTGGCTCAACCTATCTCAACCAATCTGTGTCTTACATGTGCCCCATGTATCTCCCACCAATGGCTGGGATATCTCATGGTCAGCGATCCCACAGACATCTTTGCAGGGCAGGCCGGTGCACATGGTCACCGGGTCCCTGAATCATCCAACATATCCAGAGCAGCTTGATGGGGCCTGGAGCCTCAGACATCGGTGCCCGCACAGGGTGAACGACTGCGTCCTCAAGGGGGATGATCATCAACATGCGATTCAAGCTTCTCTAGGTAAGTGTCCCAGCATCCCAGATGATCTACACGATCCCCTCTCATGTGCAGCCGTCTATGAACTGCTAGTTCAGCCAGAGCCCATCTGTGCTTATCAGCATGCCAGTGTCTCAGTAGGGCACCTCGGCAGACTTCCAGCTCATAATAATGCTGCTTTTAGCTGAAATCAAAGCCAGGTTTTGGAACCAGAACAAGCTCTTAGACTTCATAGTGACATGCCCCACATCAAGCAAACACCGAACAGGGTCCAGCATGAAGAGACAGCTCGTCACCTCTGACAACGTTTGTGCAACCTGCCCCCAGAAGGGCTGTATCACCATGCATGACAACACCATATGAGGAAAACCTGTAACTTAAGTTTAACTGAGACAAAATCCTAACTTTACTACTCCTGAATGCCCTTTGTGAACACCGAAAGTCGTAAAGGTAGGATTTTGTCTCAGATTTATTATGTGAATCGAGCCCTCTCTCTCCACATTCCCAATGCAATCCTCTACGTCAACATACCTGCATAAAACCCTTCTGCACGCCCTACACTGTCTTCATTCACAACCCCGCAAAACAACTTTGATTACATCCCATTCAACCTGGGCATTCGAGGCTGTCCCTTCACTGTCTTGGAAATAGCCATCTATGGCTTCACCGATCTGGTAACTAAACGCAGCATCGTTCAAAGCAGTGGTGGGTAAGCACCAAGTGGGAATCTTGTGTCTGGACTTGCACCAAGTAGATTGCAGTCCGAAAGTATAAGACCCAGGTCCACTGTGTAATCAGCGCTGACAGAGCAAAGACCATATCCAGTCTGGAGTGCAGCCATGGACCACCCAGTAATGAGAGTACTCCCTATCAGCTGGATGTAAAAGTCGCCAGAGCTCCCCCACCTGCACAATGTGAGCCCAGGCATTCGGACGGTGTGAGACAGTACAGGACTGTGCCCCCTTTAGGGTGGTGTGGATCTATCCACCACTAAATGCAGGACCCCATTGTAGTCCTCACACCAGAGTGTGTGGTCTGCTGGGTCTGCCAACAGGATGGGTGTCAAAGTCATAAAAAAGGCTGCCTGACCTATGATTGGGACATATACCACCACCAGAGTTAAGGGCAACCCTCCAGCTCCCCGCCCACCACTGCAAAGCGACCCTCTGGATACATTTTAGTGTGAGACACTGTAAAGGGCAATATAGTCTTCAGAGGAGATCAGCTATCATTGGAGTGACCACTTGTCCCTCTCTTAGCATCTCCAGAATCTCGACTGGTTGGTAGCCACCCAGGGAATGTATCTCCGAGGCGTCCAAAGTGCCAGTGCCAGAGCCAGGGGATCCCACCCGCACCAGTGCAGGCACCACTTGAGCTCTCTCCAGTGCCGCCTGTTCTCGGGAAGGGCGGGAGTGGGATCTGCGGGACAATCGGTGCCTGTGCCATTCAAAGCCCAACCTTTTTCAGTGTCTGGCCTGTCCAACAGAGCATGTTTCCCTTTGGATTCCAACCAATTACAGGCCTCATGTGCAGATTGGAGAAGGAGTGCTCTATCATCAGCCATGATTTTAATTTTTTCTGGAAAAATTAATACATATTTGAGACCCATCTGTCTGAATTGAAGCTTCACTGAATAGTTGGACGCCCTTCATTTTTGTGCATTGGCTGTGTAATCCAGAACTATAGTAACCACCTGGTTTTCCACTTGCCATGGGCCTTTGGCGTGGGCGATCTGTAGGATATTATCCATGTTGTGCTAATTAAACAGGTGCCCCACCACTGGGCGTGGGGGTGTACCGGGCTGAGGTTGTCGGGCTTGCACACTGTTTGTGCCAGCCATTGCTCCAGATATAGGTCCATACTCGGCCCCTCAATGTTAACGGGCAGTCTGACCACCCTAATGTTATTCCTGGGTGATCATCCTTCCGCGTCTTCAGATTCTCTTTTCAGGAGGCCCACTTCCCGCTGCAGGGCTGCTATCTTGGTCTGCGTTTCTGATACCACAGGTTGCATCTACTTTATGTACACCCTCACTTTCAATTGGTTATGCTCTTCATGCATATGGCCCATGTCGATAATCAAAGTGTCCAGTTTAGGTTTCAGGGTTGTCTGTAGACCATGCACAGCAGCAAGAAGTTCAGTGGACTTGGCGTAAGTATCCTGTAACTCATGTTAAGGGGTGCCCCCGCTGATACAAATCCAGGCCCAGAAAGGGAAGGATGTTGTTGGGTGTCCCCCAACTTGGAAACGTTAGGGTGCACCGTCATGGCACCAATAGAAGTAGTTGTGATACAGAAACAGAAACACACAAGGTTTACTGCAATGTTCTGCTGGTGAAGGTGCTTAGTGTCTTCTCCTAATTGCGTACTAGTGCTGCTCCACAGAGAAGGTGAGACTTCTACTGTGCCAGCCCACGAGCCAGCAGCAGGCCACACACTGCACCAAAATGTACACACCCATGTCCCAAGACATTCAGTGGCCGATAGGAAGAGGTCGACCACAGTCCCCTAAATGATTCTCATGGGTTCAAAGGATCAGTCCTCCAGTGTGCCCTTCCCTTCCCAAAAGCAGTGCTACCAACAGTTAACAAGGGGTCAGACAAGGGGTCCGACAGGGAGCACCCTCATGTGGGAACACTCCCAGCATGGCCAATCGCCCCCAATATTCAGTGATCCAGCAGAAATAGCTCCAAGTAGAGAGGGGGAAAGCTCAACTCAGTTGGCTTTCATCTCCTTGGGACACAGTAATGCTTGCCACTGCCCTAACAATGGGGTGCACCACCACAAACCCGTATGACCACCTCAACAAGATATTGACCAATGTTCCAGTGGGAGGCACACAGCACGTTCCCTCTACAAGCTTCTGCACAGAATCTGGGGTAACCACAGAGAGTCCTGTCCAGCAGTCCTACCTAGTCCACCAGAAAGATGGGGGAGTTCCAGTGTCCTTCTAACAGTGGTCCGTCATGAAGGGAAGGTTCCAGGTGAGAGGCTAGATCACCAAGCCTCCAGGGCAAAGAAGGAGGGGGGTCGCCGCACAACAGCAGCTTTCTGCCTCCCACCGAAGATTAAACAGATCAAATGGCTGGGGCACCAGACCAGTACTACTCAGGTCCTAAAGGAGCGCCGGCATCACTTACCAAGGGGCCCCTTCACATAGAGAGGACTAGGCAACAGGGAGATAGGAGGCTGATAGAATTGTTGTGATCATAGCAAGGGGGGAGGCTCCCTGTGAAGGCCCGTGATCCTTCTGTGACAGCAGTAGATTCCTCGTGCGTACCCCCTGTCCTGGGTCACCCCCATAGGATAATGGCAGTCCTTCAAGCAGCTTCTGCTTGCTGCAGACGACACTGTGGGAGAGCCAGGTCCATCAGACACAGCCTCTCCAGAGCAGCTGAAAGTAGCTGAAAGTAAAGCACCATTTAGGATGATAATGGCAGAGGGGTGGAGGGTATCAGGTCCCCGTGAAAGACAAAATAATTGCGGCAAAGGACGGAGCTCTCATTTATGTGACTGCTCTTGCTGCCAACTTGGCCACACCCTACCTCTGCCTTTTCAAGTTAATGAAGTTCCTGGACCCTCCCAAGTTTCCATTCCCGGGCTGATAGAGATCCCATGCCCCACACCCTGCACATCCTGTCACCAGGCCTTAGCCATTGTTCTGCTCTGGCAGAGATTTTCACACCTCTTAAGGTCAAGTTCCGGCTGTGCAGATGCTTGTAGTCAAATGTAAATTCAGGCAGAGAAAAGGTCACATTCTGAAAGCTTATTTTCTTAAATATTTATGAAAACATTTAACTACGAATGATTGGATTGTTAATAATGAAAAATAGACGTTGAATGACTCTCCTAGCTGTCTCCTGTCATAAATTACAGATTAAGGCTTATAAACTGTACTTTGACAATTTCAGGATCCACATATAGCCCAGCCAGTGAAAACAGCGTTTGGTAGCTGGTCAGTGAGGAAACATGCCTATTTTAATTTCGCACATTACTTTTTCAATTATAGACCCCCTACCTTGTAGTCAACAAGGTGTACTTAGTGGTACCATATTAATATTCAACAGCAGGATTTCCCAGCTGTCAAAAAGGGTTATTTTGACAGCAGTTGTTTTGGCTGCTGTAGTCAGGCTACACATTAAAGGCCTCAAGCCATGTTTTAGAGGCCAACGCTGTGGATGACAAAATAGGTGTGTAGTCCACAAGTGTCTTTTAACTTCCTGGCCCTAGGTACATTTTCTGCATCTTACACACGGATTTTATAGGCAAAATAAATATGTCAATCAAGAGTAAGCCAATTTAACAATGTTTAAAGGGGCAGCACAGGCACTTTCATCCAGTTTAACAGTGGTAAAGTCCACAAAGTTCTAAAAACAGCTCAAATAAGCTATAGAAAAAGGTGAAAATATCGAGTGAACATGCTGAAAAGTCTGATTTGCTAGAACCGTCATGGAAGTTATGTTTTCTGCAAGAGTCACCGAGGGCTTAGTGTGAGGTCCAAGAAGTGTCAAACTATCTTTATTGGCAATGTTTAGGTTCACTATTCTGTATTCACTGGGCTATTTAGAATGAAACACAGCGCCTGATTCATAACAATAAAATTGCAATTTGGAGCTGTGAGACGGTGGCCTGATATATGCAGTCCACTAGTTCTAGTGGGCACCTTGTATCAGTCCAAACAAACCCTTATGATGATAGGTTAAAGACAACCTTTATTGAAAGCTATCCTAGTGGTAGCTCTGGAGAGCAGCCTTCAGGCTAAGTCTTGAAGGAATGTAGAGCAGCTTGTTTTACCAGTCTATAATCTCTTGAATGATCAAATGAAAAGACAAACACACCAGGTACATATTCAAAATATATGTATTTAAGATAAAACACACCCCTCTAGTCTCTTTATGAGACTGGAGTTCGAAGTACTTAGTTTACAAGTCAGCAATTATCAGTAATAGCACAAATAAACGTTTGGGCCCTAGGGACGTACCAAACCATATACCAAAAAAGTGGTATAAGAACCACGACTGAATAGACACAAGGCCTAGAGCCTGTAGAACCGCTGGGACCCCAAGGAACCACCCAAGGTAGTGACGCAGGGGATCCATGGGGACTGTATGCAGTGTGTAAACACAACCGCGTGGTCCAGTTTTCTTCTATGGGCAATGTCGAGGTTGGAAATTTAAAGATTAGGGACACTTCTAATCGAGTCAGGACCAAACCCTTTTGGACTTAAGAAGTTCTAGGGCCAGCAGACACGGGAGCACCAGAGTACTCGAGTTACCTCACCCAGGGAAGCCCGGTGCATAGGTGTCTTTTGGTGTCGGGTCGCGTCGTCGATTTCAATGGGAGCCTGCAAAGAACTGCTACCGTGAAGAGGAAAAGTGTCCGGAGAGATCCAAGCCTGGATCTAGGATAGAAGGAACCTGAAAGCAGAGGAGACAGAGTCTGGGTCACTAGCCAGTGACCGAGGGCAGGATGGACCAATGCCCACAGATGTCGGGTGCTTCAGGTGAGTTGATGAATGTCTTGACTCTTCAGCCACGAGGTCCAGGAGGTGCCAATGATGACCAGGAGCTGGATTTGAGCTGCCCCACAAAGTCTGTTGAGTGCTGCAGTATCGGCGACCAGAATGGACCCAACAAGCCTTGGCGACGGTAATTCACTCGAAAGCAGAGAAAGGACTGCAGTGCAGACCAGCAAGGTCTGAGGGACTCACCCAGCGAGGGTAAGTCAGGGCACATCTGGAGCAAGCAGAAAAAGGAGTTTCCTTCATGGGGACCTGCTAGCCAACGGGCTAGTGATCGCGAAGGAGCCTCGAGAGGTCAAACTTAAAACTGGCCCACGGGTCACTCGTGGAGTGGAGGCAAGAAATCTTTGGTGCAGCAGGTGCTCAAGGCTGGGGCTACTCAGAGCCCAAAGCACAACTTCAAGGAAGCCCAGGAAGATGCTGTTGCTGCAAAAAATCACAGTGTCCAGGGGTCACGGTTCCACGTCACCCACGATAGCCACGGGCCTCAGCTTTGCTGTGGACTCAGGGTAGCCTCGGGGAAGTCTGTAAATCTACCTCTGGTGATGCAAAGACTGCGGCGTCCGGCAGGAGCTTCAGCGACGCAGACTGGTCAGTTGCTTCTTTGGTGCCTGCCAAGCAGGGGAGTCACTCCTTGACCCCAAGGGAGATTTCTTCCGTCTTCTAGTCGTGATAGAAAGTCGAAGGTCCAGGATATATGATACAGAGTTTCGTCCAGGGTAATCTAAATTCTCAAGGACTGGGTTCCCATACTTATACTAAGTTTGGGGGTTGGACATACTCTAGGGACCCACCTATGGGAGTGTTTGGAAAGAGGGGTGGTTACACCCATTTCCTTAGTCCAGTTTCGTGCCGGAGCAGGGGCAGGTAGCCCCTGCAAACAGTTTGAACTGGACTATGCACAGGGACACCCCCGCTGCAGGACTTCAAAGCACCAGAGAGTGCTCCTGCCCAGCCCCAATACACATCTGCCTGTCTGGGGAGGTGGTTACACCTCCCTTCGACAGGAAACCTATTGTCCAGGCCTCCCCTGCCGGCGTTTCAGTCAGCAGCAGGAGGCCAGACCCGTGTCTGTGGCAGAGGCATCCATTTTGTGATGCCAGGGCACAGGAAAGTCCTACAGGGTTAGACCAGTGTGAACATGTCTCTCCCTCTAGGAGGGTGGAATGCCTGTACCACGATAAGGGGTGCAAGCACACCCTTACCCAGGCTCCAGTAGCAGACCTGTGGTGCCATTTTTGAGTGCTTCCCAGGGGTGGCATAATACATGCTTCAGTCCCTGGTAGGCCTCTGAGGTACATATGCCCTAGGTACATAGTATACCATATACTAGGGGCTTATAAGGCACTCCAGAATCCAATTAGATATGTGCCTAATGTACATGCAAACCATTTTAGAGAGGAAGCAGCTAGGCTGTGGTCCTGATTAGCTGGGCCACAGCCAGACTAAGGTCGAAAAACAGTGAAACACCAGCAAAAAGCGGGGGTTCCCATGTGAAGCAGATCCTACTCTCCTACAGCAGGTTTCTTCTTTGTCTGTTGTTCCACAGGTCTAGATATGATTTGAGAAGCTGGGGTTAAGTGTCACATTTGTACAGTTCACTAGCCAGGGGGTTGTGGTGACTCCTGGAAACACCCTAACCAATGAGCACAAAGTTTCCTGAGGCAAACTCTCTCTCATTTGAAGGAAATCCTGTTTACCTTACAGTAAACTCTCCCACAGTACATCATGCCTTGCTAAATCTAACATGGGAGAACCTTTCTAAACCTGGAAGAGGTTTGGTTGTCCATCCTGGGTTGTGCCTAGGGAAACGAGCAGTCATTGAGGCCTATTACGATGGCGGCCGCAAAACCACCCCGACCGCCATGGAAGCGGAAAACAACCACCCGCCGGCACCATGGGAAAACCAGCAGCCATATTCGGATCATCCGCCAAAAAACACCGACCGTGGCGGAACGGGGCCAAGAAAAACCGCCCGTAGCGGGCAGAGATGGCCAAAATCTGTCCGCGGCAGTCGGAGTTGCAGCAAAAAAACACCAACCCACCGCAAGTATAGTGGAGACAACGCACAAGAAATTAGGATATCCCCAACGGTCCTGCGGTACGTACCGCCGTCTCCGACTGCTGCGGTCGCACAATGGGATGAATGGGAGAGCCAGCGGAAGAGCTGAAGCACAGCCACCGCTGTGGACAATCCATAAAAAATATGGCGGCCGAAGCAAAAATCCCACAAGAAGGCCAAAGAGTGCACAAAGAAACCTAGCCATGCCCCCCAAATACACAAAACACACCCCAATGACACAACCACAGGACGAAAAGAAACATACAAATCCCAGGACAACACACGTGACAGCAATACCCCAATTGGACACACCCACATATCTGAGTATAAAACCAGCCCCTTCCGTGACCACAATCCTTTGCAATACTCCATGAGAGAAGGGACACATTCCCCAGCTGACAGGAGAGGCAAAGGACACAACATCACTAGCCACACCACACCCAGCACCACCACCACTTTCATACCTACACAACTAACCCCCCTGCACAACACACACCATAGACATCACAACCACAGCCACCACTCACACTCCTGCACCCACAACCACTTTGCACACCACACACCATGGCCACACAGAAAATGCCCAAATTCACAGAGAGTGAGTTGACAGTCATGGTAGATGAGATAGTTAGAGTGGAACCACAGCTTTTTGGTAGCCTGGTCCAACAGACACCATTAGCCACAAGGACACAAATGTGGGCAAGGATAGTCCAAAGGGTCAATACAGTAGGGACCACCCCAAGATCAAAAAAGGAGATCATGAAGCGGTAGCATGATCTGAAGAGGGTGGTCAAGGAGAGGAGGACCAAGAACCGTGAGCTGGCTCAGAGGACTGGCGGTGGCCCTCCCATTCCACAAAAACCATTCACACCATGGGAGGAAAAGGTGCTTGCCATACTGTATCCAGAGAGTCTCACAGGAGTAGCCGGGGGAGTGGAGGCAGGTAAGTACAAACAAGTGACTACCACCACTCTGCTATGTGCTGTCTTGCACAACTACAAAGCTATACCACCTAGGACAAATTCCATCCATCTGCACCACACACTCACAAAAACATGGCTCACAGATCCAACATTCACCCACTCCCATTCACCCCAAACGTAGCTAACAACATTACCATGGGGTTATGTGTACAGGCAGACAGCACTGCAACTCCCACCAGGCCCCCTTGTCCCACAGCATCAGCAAGATGGAGCCCTCCACCCAACCCACCCAGAAGCATGTGTCAGCCATTACATTACCCTCATCAAACTTACAGGTAGGTAGCCCTCTTCCCTGGGAGGGTGTTTGTGGGTGGGAGGCCTGCACTACTAATCCCACCATTCCCTCTGTCCCACACCCCAGCAGGATGGAGCACTCCCCCACCCAGAAGCAGTTGGAAGCCATTGCAGTACACCAAACAAACTTATAGGTAGGTAGCCATCTTCACAGTGAGGGTGTTTGTGGCTGGGAGGCCTGTACCACTACTCCCACCATGCACCCTGTCCCACAGCCTAGCAAGATGGAGCACTCACTCCCACCCAGAAACATGTGTCAGCCATTACACAACCCAAATCAAACTTACAGGTAGGTAGCCATCTTCATCTTCACAGTGAGGGTGTTTGTGGGTGGGAGGCCTGTACCACTACTTCCACCATGCACCCTGCCCCCCCTCAGCAGGATGGAGCCCTCCCTCCACCCCACCCAGAATCAGTTGGAAGCCATTATATCACCCTCATCAAGCTTACAGGTAGGTAGCCATCTGCACAGTGAGGGTGTCTGGGTGTGGGAGGCCTGCACCACTACTCCCACCATGCACCCTGGCCCCCACCTCAGCAGGATGGAGCCCTCCCACCACCCCACCCAGAAGCAGTTGGAAGCCATTACATCACTCTATCAAACTTTCAGGTAGGTAGCCATCTTCACAGTAAAGGTGTCTGGGTGTGGGAGGCCTGCACTACTACTCCCACCATTCCTTCTGTCCCACACCTGAGCAGGATGGAGCACTCCCCGACCCAGAAGCAGTTGGAAGCCATTGCAGTACACCAAACAAACTTACAGGTAGGTAGCCCCTGCCAGGATGAATGTCTAGACTCTTCAGCCACGAGGTCCAGGAGGTGCCGATGATGACCAGGAGCTGGATTCAAGCTGTCCCACAAAGTCTGTCGAGTGCTGCAGTGTCGGCGACCAGAATGGACCCAACAAGCCTTGGCAACAGTAATTCACTCGAAAGCAGAGAAAGGACTGCAGTGCAGACCAGCAAGGTCTGAGGGACTCACCCAGTGAGGGTAAGTGAGGGAACGTCTGTAGCAGCCAGGAAATCCCAAGCAGAAAAAGGAGTTTCCTTCCTGGGGACCTGCTAGCCAACGGGCTAGTGATCGCGAAAGAGCCTCGAGCGGTCAAACTTAAAACTGGCCCATGGGTCACTCGTGGAGTGGAGGCCAGCAATCTTTGGTGCAGGAGGTGCTCAAGGCTGGGGCTACTCTGAGCCCAAAGCACAACTTCGAGGAAGCCGAGGAAGATGCTGTTGCTGCAAAAGATCATAGTGTCCAGGGGTCACGGTTCCACGTCACCCATGATAGCCATGGGCCTCAGCTTTGCTGTGGACTCAGGGTAGCCTCGGGGAAGTCTGGAAATCCACCTCTGGTGATGCAAAGACTTCGGCGTCCGGCGGGAGCTTCAGCGATGCATACCGGTCAGTTGCTTCTTTGGTGCCTGCCAAGCAAGGGAGTCACTCCTTGACCCCAAGGGAGATTTCTTCCGTCTTCTAGTTGTGATAGAAAGTCGAAGGTCCAGGATATATGATACAGAGTTTCGTCCAGGGTAATCTAAAGTCTCAAGGACTGGGTTCCCATACTTATACTAAGTTTGGGGGTTGGACATACTCTAGGGACCCACCTATGGGAGGGTTTGGAAAGAAGGGTGGTTATACCCATTTCCTTTGTCCAGTTTTGTGCCAGAGTAGGTAGCTCCTGCAAACAGTTTGAACTGGATTATGCACAGGGACACCAAGTGTGCCCCCAGTGCAGGACTTCAAAGCACCAGAGAGTGCTCCTGCCCAGCCCCAATACACATCTGCCTGTCTGGGGAGGTGGTTACACCTCCCTTTGACAGGAAACCTATTGTCCAGGCCTCCCATGCCGGAGTTTCTGTCAGCAGCAGGAGGCCAGACCCGTGTCTGTGGCAGAGGCATCCATTTTGTGATGCCAGGGCACAGGAAATTCCTACCGGGTTAGACCAGTGTGAACATGTCTCTCCCTCTAGGAGGGTGGAATGCTACCCCTGCCACCAGAATTGGTGGCGGGGGGTAGTATTCCAAATCATTTGACACCAAACACGACATGTTTTGATGCAGCCATTCCAAAGTTAGCATTTACCGCGAGGTTATAATGCACCTGAGAGTATATGGTATGGCTGTATCACAGAACAGCTATAAGGAAGGATTTCCGAAAGCTGCAGAGGGGTTCAGCTCATGCTTGGGCACCCTCCCACACAAAACCAAGCACTCTGCTTTCAGGATTGTCAAGGCCTGCCATAGGAGTGACTTATAGGTTTATATGTGTCTGTATCTATATGTGGATATAGGTAGCCTATACCACGATAAGGGGTGCAAGCACACCCTTACCCAGGCTCCAGTAGCAGACCTGTGGTGCCATTTTTGAGTGTTTCCCAGGGGTGGCATAATACATGCTTCAGCCCCTGGTAGGCCTCTGAGGTACCTATGCCCTAGGTACATAGTACACCATATACTAGGGCTTATAAGGCAACCCAGAATCCAATTAGATATGTACCTAATGTACATGCAAACCATTTTAGAGAGGAAGCAGCTAGGCTGTGGTCCTGATTAGCAGGGCCACAGCCAGACTATTATTATTATGTATTTATTTATTATTTATTATTATTTATTTATTACACTTATAGAGCGCACTATCACCTTGCAGGCATCCTGGCGCTAAACAACACGAAGGCACATAATGTGGGTAAACCATCTAGGAGCAGACAACATCTTAGGTGCTGGGAAATAGCCAGGTTTTTAGTCTCTTCCTAAAAAGGAAAAGATCACTGACTAGTCTTAGTTCCAGCGGGAGCGCATTCCATGATCTGGCAGCTCGCACACTGAAGGCTCTACCGCCTGATCTGACTTTCTCAATTCTAGGTACTTTCACCAGTCTGGCAGATGCAGATCACAAGCATCTCCCTGGAATGTACCATACAAACTTTCTCTGCATGGAGACAGGCCCGATCTCGTGCAGGGCCTTGAACACCAAGCAGAGAGATTTGAACTGGATTCTTTGTCTAATAGGGAGCCAATGCAACTCCTACATGGCCAGTGAGGATGATGCATCTCTAGGCCAGCCTAATACTCGCTTGGCTGCTGTAGACTGAATCCGCTGCAGTCTATCTAAAAGATAATTTGGAGACCCAAGTAGCAGCGCATTACAATAATCCAATCTGCTCAGTATAGTGCCTTGTACCACTAGTGCTCGTGCCTGGGAAGGCATTAACGGAAGGATCTTTCGCAAAGTTCGTATCATAGCGAAACAGCTTCCTACTAATTGATTAACCTGAGCTTCCAGTGTTAACTTGTTATTAAACATAACGCCCAGATTCCGAACCTTCTCCACTGGTCATAGAACATTGGGCAGATCTAAAGGCCAAAAGTTTACAGGCAACACCGAAGGGACCTTCCTGACTGGAAAATAAAGGACCTCGGTTTTTCCAGCATTAAATTGCAAGGAGTTTCCTCTCAACCAGTGAGCCATAGCCCGCAAGCAGCTATGAAACGCTTCCAGAGAGGTCGACTCATCTCCCTCTAAGGAGAGAATCAATTGCGTGTCGTCAGCATAATTTACATTCTTAATATTATGCGCCCTAATGACAGCAATCAAAGGGAGCATATAAATATTAAAAAGGGTTGGGCTAATTGCAGAGCCCTGGGGTAGTCCATGCGTGATCTTAGTAAAGGGAGATTGATACAGAGGCAGGGCTACTGCTTGGCTCCGCCCTGAAAGAAAGGATTGAAACCAACTCAGAGCAAGGCCAGTCACCCCAACCTCCCTCAGCCTCCTCAACAAGATGGCATGGTTGCCCGTGTCAAATGGGGCAGACAGGTCAAGCAGAATAAGAGCTGCTGCCTGACCTTTGTCTGCCAGCATCCGGAGCTTGTCCATCACGGTCACCAAAGCCGTCTCAGTGCCATGCACTGGCCGAAAACCAAATTGTACCTCCTCTAAGATTTTATTATTCTCAAGATGTTTTGAGAGATAGTTCCCAACCACTCTTTCTACAATTTTGGCCGGAAAGGGCAAGAGAGAGATAGGTCTATAATTATTGGGACTAGCAGGGTCCAGAGTGGACTTCTTCAACAGAGGAGTCACCAGTGCCTGTTTCCACTGAGGCGGAACCACACCCCTTAGAAGAGACTGATTACAAATAAGCCGAAGTGTGGGAAACAGCTCAACTTCAAATTCCTTCCAAAATCTCTGTGGCAGAGGGTCCATAGGTGAGCCCGACACAATCCCAGACTAAGGTAGAAAAACAGTGAAACACCAGCAAAAAGTTGGGGTACCCATGTGAAGCAGATCCTACTCTCCTACAGCAGGTTTCTTCTTTGTCTGTTGTTCCACAGGTATAGATATGATTTGAGAAGCTGGGGTTAAGTGTCATATTTGTACAGTTCACTAGCCAGGGGGTTGTGGTGACTCCTGGAAACACCCTAACCAATGAGCACAAAGATTCCTGAGGCAAACTCTCTCTCATTTGAAGGAAATCCTGTTTACCTTATAGTAAACTCTCCCACAGTACATCATGCCTTGCTAAATCTAACATGGGAGAACCTTTCTAAACCTGGAAGAGGTTTGGTTGTCCATCCTGGGTTGTGCCTAGGGAAACGAGCAGTCATTGAGGCCTATTACGATGGTGGCCGGAAAACCACCCCGACCGCCATGGAAGCGGAAAACAACCACCCACCGGCACCGTGGGAAAACCAGCGGGCCAAATTAGGATCATCCGCCACAAAACACTGACCGTGGTGGAACGGGGCCAAGAAAAACCGCCCGTAGCGGGCAGAGATCGCCAAAAAACACCAACCCGCCGCAAGTATAGCGGAGACACCGCACAGGAAATTAGGATATCCCCAACGGTCCTGCGGTACGTACCGCTGTCTCCAACCGCCGCGGTCGCACAATGGGATGAATGGGAGAGCCAGCCGAAGAGCTGAAGCACACCCACCGCTGTGGACGATCCGTAAAAAATATGGCGGCCGAAGCAAAAACCCACAAGAAGGCCAAAAAGTGCACACAGAAACCTAGCCATGCCCCCCAAATACAGAAAACACACCCCAATGACACAACCACAGGGCAAATAGAAACAAACAAATCCCAGGACAACACACGTGACATCAATACCCCAATTGGACACACCCACATATCTGAGTATAAAACCAGCCCCTTCCGTGACCACAATCCTTTGCAATACTCCATGAGAGACACATACCCCAGCTGACAGGAGAGGTAAATGACACAACATCACTAGCCACACCACACACAGCACCACCACCACTTTCACACCTACACAACTAACCCCCCTGCACAACACACACCAAACACATCATGCCCACAACCACCACTAAAACTCCTGCACCCACAGCCACTTTGCACACCACACACCATGGCCACACAGAAAATGCCCAAATTCACAGAGAGTGAGTTGACAGTCATGGTAGATGAGATAGTTAGAGTGGAACCACAGCTTTTTGGTAGCCTGGTCCAACAGACACCATTAGCCACAAGGACACAAATGTGGGCAAGGATAGTCCAAAGGGTCAATGCAGTAGGGACCACCCCAAGATCAAAAAAGGAGATCATGAATTGGTGGCATGATCTGAAGAGGGTGGTCAAGGAGAGGAGGACCAAGAACCGTGAGCTGGCTCAGAGGACTGGCGGTGGCCCTCCTATTCCACAAAAACCATTCACACCATGTGGGAGTTTCACAGGAGTAGCCGGGGGAGTGGTGAAGTACCGGGGATTTTAGGACACCAGCGGTGCCAGGGGTAGCACCCTATGACTTCGTTTTCTATGTTGGCGTAGTATTATAAAATTCCACTCTCATGGTAATGTAACAAAGAACTTGGCAAAAGAAGCTGAAATATGAAAAAGACATCTTTATTAAACTCAAATGAGTGAGACTACGTCGCACAGAAGCCTTAGCAACTGAATGAGGCAGTCTCTAGAACAAAAACCAGTCTTCTCTTTTATACAGAATATTACGCTTTGGGCAACACCGCCCCTGTTTCACAAGTGGTCATTCACATATTTTGGCTTCAAGAAAAGGCAGAGTCATGATGACAATTCCACATTCCAGTTCGTTCAGCCCTCAATCATTTAACCCAGCAAGGCTCAGAACCCTCATCAGATATCAGCAGACCCCAATAAAACGGGCACCTCCTGCTCGTAAAACAAGCCATAAAGTAGGAAACAGAGTCAGATGTGAAAGAGATTAGCCGGAGGCTTGTGTGGGATGAAAAGGCTTTATGGTGTGTCAAACCCTGATGCTAATCACAGGTGGCCGTAGGACGGGGAGCTCGTGAGACCGGACTGACCTGGGGCAGCGGAGCCAAGCTGCACAGGTCAAAGAGAAGTCAAACAGAAAGTACATGTGTTCTAAAGGCCCGTACTTGTTTGTAATGTGTAGCCTATGTGAGGGCAACCATAAGATGGCCACCGCTCTAAGATGGAACCCATGAAGTCAATGTATAATATCGTAGACATAGTGCATTTATCGATGAAATGTAATGAAAAGCACTTGTACATAACGCATTGGCCATTCGCGGTTCACTAATACCCGAATAGACAGGGGTAGGGCCCTGCCTCCTACACGGTCCCAAATTTCAAAGTACCACAGACCCTCCTTTTGCCCTTACATAGGCAATAACTATTCTCATACTAATCTCAGTCCAGGTCTATATTCATAAAGTCATGAAGATGTTGCTGTAGCATCATCCTATTACTTAGCAACTCTCTCTCGGGACACGTCTCCTTACACATGTAGTAGCACATAGGCCTCATATGGCAGGAAAAAAATAAGGAATACCTCTATCTGTAGTGGGTGGCATAAGATCACACACCCAACAATTAGTGATGTTCACTACTAACTAGTGTTGATGCAGAAGCTGTACAAAAGAATTGCTTACGAATTCTAATCTTTTAACCTGCCCATGTTCAGGAAAAGGGTGAAAAGAATGCAAAGAAGCAGTAGTAGGAAAGGACATAGGTTGGGAAGCGGGTGCAGAAGTCAATTGGGTAGAGTAAAACAATCCCACCCATAAATGACAACGTCATGTTTAAAAAAACACTAGAGAACACGTTATTAAGAACATATAGACAACGGGAGAAAGTAGTGACCACTATTAAAAATGAAATAATAATTTTTCACAACCCTAAGCAGAAAGCAAGTCCTAAAATTATCTAGTAACACCTTTAGGGCTCCTATGCATTTTATATGTTCAGGTGAAACAGTGGTGACCCTCATCAATGCTCTGAGGTGAAAATACTCTTTCCACAGAAAATGGACTTTATTCTGCTTTTACTAAACAGAATAGTACTTTAAAACAATGCCAGCAAAACAATCAGTCTCCTTAACACCTAGTCTATACAATCACACGGAAACCTCTTGTGAAACCACCTATGCCCAGAGTCCGTTCAAAAAGCCTCTCTGGCAGGCTTCTATTGTCCATCAAATCTTCTTCTGTTGTTTTCTATTGCACGGGCCTCTTCATTCAAGCCTTACATGAGAAAAGTACTGCTTAGTTGGAGTGCCCTCCTGGCAAACACCCACAGCTCACTCGAGAGTCTCAATGTCTCAAGGCAGTGCACCTGTGTCTTTCCTCTGCTGCAGACACTACAAATAATATGCTCTTCATTGGTCATGGGCACAGATCATCTTGTGCAGACCCGGGACCATTCTCAGGATCCAACACTCATCATTCGGTGTCAGAGGACGCTCAGGCTGCTCTTTCATGGGCCCTAGAATTAGTGCCTTTTGTCAATCTTGGATCCGCCGGTGCACTGCACTTCCATTGGAGCAAAGGAAAAGAGGGGGGTGAGTGGCCAAAAACTCAGGCCAAGGGGCTCAAGGGACTGCACACTGTCAGAGGTTACCAGCACATGACAGGCGCTCTTGTGCACTGAAATTCTGATTCTGTGGCAAAACCAGCTCCTCCTTCTTTTCTGATGTTGAACGCCTTCTGATGAAGCAAGTGCGATGCTTTAAACAGTTCAATGTATAATAAGGGGACTGCAAACTGGTGGTCTGCGAGTTTCAAAGGAGTGGCCACACGCCATGGGACAATTTTGGTCTAGAATATACTGTCATTCTCAAAAAGCAATACAAATATAAAGACAGTAGGCAAAACAGTGTCTCTAATCTTTTCAATTTGGTTTCCGTGTGAGAGCCTCCATCATCTAAAGGTAGATAACTACACGAGAATTCTATCTAAATGGATGTCTTCACATATGGTGGCATTGTCTAACGGGGCAAACACATTTTTTTCTGAATGATTACATCTAGGTGTTCCTAAATTCCTTATCCAGAACATCTCAATAGAGAAATCACATGGTACAAATTATCATGGGCATGTAGAAAACTTTCACATCAGGCGCAATATGCAATACACAGGCTAATAGTCAAATATGCAAACAAAAGACAAGAACTAGAGGGTCCTGATATTTGCATGATTAGAACACATCTGATCCCACCAAAAATTAAAGCAGCAGGAACAAAAGGGTAAAAACCACATTAAAAAATAGACATTGAAAATTCGTCATGTAAAAAAAAAAGTAAACGTAAGTTATCTCCTATTGGGATGGAAAACTTGTCTCACTATAATATAATATACTTGACAGTCAGGCTGGAAAACATTGAAGCAGGCCTAAGGACAATTCTTGAAAACCAGTCTGGTCATACAAGAGGGGATTATACATAATATGGAGGTTCCTGGTGCATCACTGCAGTCTGGAAGTGTGTACCTGAACAATACACCTACAATAATAAATGGGCTGACTGGTGAAAGGAATACGGAAAAGGGAATTGGAACTAGGACACAAATAAAATCCCCAATAACTAAGCATGATGCGACATCGGTCAGGGGAGAAGCAACAAAAGAAAGGGAAAAAAAAAATCTAGAGGAAGACCAAATATTATTTGGGTGATAGTCAGGCATGTGACACAACACCAAGAGTACGGGTGATACACAAAGGCCAAAGTTACATACATTTTAACTCTACCACTGGCGGCTACACCATATACTGTAATCTTAGGTAATGTTCCAGTTCCTTCTTCAGGGAAAAATGAAAACCTAGTTTTCTTTTAAGGAACAAAAGCCATAGGCTACTTAGGAAGCAAAACATCATTAACTAATGTAATATAGAAATTAGGCCACCTTGAGTCACAGATCTATAATTTCATCCTTGGGTCCAATCAAGGATACATAAACGTAGGGCTGCCTGTTCCTTTAAGGGAAGGGGCAGTAACTTGACTAACTACAGGTGACACACTTCGATCCTGTATATCTCTTTTATTTTCCTTACCATTATAGCCAAATAGACATGCACTGGTGAAGTGTTGTCTCTCATGTTCACAGCATGAAATATCATTAGCTGTGGAATTTAGTAACCAGAACAAGTTCAACCAACTGTTGCGTAGCGATGGGCATCGTCATGACCATCCCCTCACAACACAGGTAAACTTGTAATAGTATCAAAAGCAGCAACAAAAACAACGAAAACATGCAAAAAATAATAAAAACTCACAAAACGTCAAGCCATCAGATATACTTGCTGTATATCAAGCACAAAAAGCATAGACAAAACAATAGCATATGTAAATAAGCGGTGACACACAACACCATGTCATGTACTTTTATGCACTGTAAACCTGCAGCCCAAAACCCCTGTTTAATTTGTCAGGTTTAAAATCTTTACCCTCCTTTTGACAGCAGATCACCAGGCAATGGAAATCTGCTGTCAAATATAACTTTACTGTTTCTTTTCCAACGTACAGGACCAGCAAGAACAATTCATGATAGGATCAAATACACAAAAATAAATTTCCATTACTTAACTGTTACCCTCTTGTCAGTTGCCTGGCAAGATCAAGCCACCGTAGTTTTACCTTTCTGAAAGTAAAAATCGTTACATGACACTCCATATTAATTTGGCACCTACAGTTTCCACTGTGAAAAAGAAGTCTTAATTGGCGATACGTTCTCACTTAGGCATGTAGCCTTAAAAATTTTAGAAGTGGGCTGCATCTCATTTTCTGTCTAAGACTTAATGCAACACTTCGTTTTCTGTTAAATAACACAAATGTATCTGTTCTGCAAAGCATTTAACATGATGTTTGGGCTTTCAAAGAAAACCCCTTTTCTATATTTTCCCTTTGGAATTAAGTTCTTTAGTTTTAGTGATGTTGTTATGGAGAAACCAGAAACCCCACCTTTAGAGGCCCGTGTAGCAAGGTCATTCTGCATTCCACAGAGGCAAGGCCCTAATTTAAATGGTCATAAATGTCAACGTGGCAGCCTACTCCATTGTTTACTAAACATAGCATCTCAGCAGCGTAACGTGAGCCAGCCTCTGCAGCTCTCCTTAGCCCCCAGCTTCTGCCACTCTGAATTTGTCAAAGCCAGAAGGCCTTCCTAATTCCTCCTAACTTGCAATAATTTACTCTATTTTGAAAATAATTTCTCCTTTTTAGGCGCTAAAAAAATTATCTCTATTCCCAGATTATTAAACTACATGTACTGTGAATAATTCACAAAACTTAATAACACACATACCAGTTTTTAGAATAAATGCTTGTTGCAATCCTATGCAATGGTACACATTTCATCAACCTTAAATTAATAAACTTCTCAGTAGGCCCAGCTGAAGTTAGAACCTTCAACCCTGATATTAAAACAAGCCGTTGTACTGGCATATTGACTCATTGAATCATAAGAAGGCACAACCGGTAAATATATATCAAACCTAAATGTATGTATTTACTGAAGCCTGAGACACTTTAAAAAGTACTCTGAATGAAAGAAAATGCAGTTTAAACAGTGTTTTTACCCAAATTCGACTTTGATATTTCAGGCATTAAAAAATGAATATCCTACAATTTTCTTGCATAATATGCATTACCAGAATGTCTATTACATAACCCATGAGTCAGGCATTGGAAATAATAACTTATACTTTATAAAAATGAGCTTGTTTGCGCCTGCGCCAAGGGAAAATTGTACAAGCGAATGCTTGTCATTTTAGTGATGTTACACAACTTAAATCAAATTGTAATGCTAGGAGGTCATAGTATGAGTATTAAGCTTTATAAATATCAAAAAACGATTTTGAAAAGCACTTATTTTAAAAAAAAAAAATTTCCATGATTAATAATTTTCTTTACAAAAAATCCCAATTATTCGTTTTTGTGATAATTCCATGTATAAAAAGCAAGCTGCATCTCTTGCCTATCATTTTGGACACATTACCTCACAAGCCTAAGCGCATAAGCCCAACTTGAAACTCGTCACATTTTTGCGCCACTTTCATTTAAAAGGACGGTTATGCAAAATTCCACCCGTGTTCAACTGGGAAGGTGCTGGCTGAATGAACATTTCTATCAAATATACTGCAGCTGAAAAGTTTGCCTGTGAACATCTAATACAATGCATCTAAGGAAAATGCTGTAAATTTATTTTATTTTTGCAAAAATAGATAATTTCGGTTTTGGGGCCTTATTTATATCTACTGAATGTGTTTCTAATTTTATCCTTTAAGCATTTAACGGCAGTTTTGTATATGTTAACAAACGCTCATTCTACAAATTAAAGAGCACCATATAGCTATTTTAGCACATCACATGGTTCATTTCTGGATTTCTTTTCTAAGTTTCTACTTGATATTAATTAACCAGAAATTTACTTAACAGACTGAAAACATCAGAAGACCCACAAACACACATTGAGCTCATTTCAGACATAAACGGAAAGGGGGTCACACAGACAATACAGCGCGCTTTAGCCATTTTTCATAAATAGCGCCGTCGCAATTTACTTACAGAAGTTGCACTAATTAGAAAACCACATAGACATTTAAACACACAGTTGACTTACAAATCAATACGCATGACAGAAAGAAAGAACAGCTCACAGACTATACTTGAACCAAACCATTTGCAAATACTAGTTGTAAGTCATATTTACAAGAAACGCTTCTCAATAGTATTCCAAAAGGCTGCATAAACAGCCCAACAGACAGATGTATGTCCAAGAAGTAGTGAATGCGCTCAATTCACTAGCTTTGCCTAGCAGAACACCACACAAAATCGTTCTGCATATCTTTATTCATAAAACTGCGCAGAACGAAGGATCCTTGTTTTGTATTATGTCATATTTTAATTCCCTGGGGGTACAAAATCACCAAGGAAGAAATATGTTTTCAAATCTAACCGTTTCTAACTATGGTACCTTCCAAAAAAAACAACACATTTTTCCGTGTGAGCTTACAAACAGGCATGTCAAAAATACTGCGGAAAACGCAAGTATTATAATCAAAATGGTGCTTAAGGTATTTTTCGTACGTGCACCGTTCAACTAAACCAAATGGAGAAATATCTCCTCATTACCTGCCTACACAAATTGCAATTCGCATATCCAAACCTATACAAACCAAAAGTTGGCCAACACAAATTTCACAGTTCCAAAGCTACATTTCAAACTTGCTAAGATCAGGCATCTTATAGCTCACTAATCTAGCTTCAAATTTCAAGGGTTTATCTCTACCAATACACTCGCAAATATGCGAGACCCTTGGGTATGGTAATTGCAATGACCAAATCAACAAACCAAGAAACCAACCCCTCTGCTTTGGTAATTGCGATAACCAAATCAAAGACAAAGAACCAAAGCACTTATACTTAATTCTTATTTTTACTAATCAAAAGGTTATCCAAATTCTAACTGTCAAGTTCTACATAACCAAACGTCTTTTATAATACTCACGCCAAAAAGGGTTCTAATCGGGAGTGACATCTTTTGGAGAGTCAAAGTCAGAAAGATCAGAGATATACTGGGCTGCAGAGACAAAGAGAATCCCCCAGAACCTCGGTGCTCAGAGTACCTGCTTAGTGGATTTCTGGCCTGTTCTTCCCAGTAGAAATGTAATGAAAAGCACTTGTACATAACGCATTGGCCATTCGCGGTTCACTAATACCCGAATAGACAGGGGTAGGGCCCTGCCTCCTACGCGGTCCCCATTTCAAAGTACCACAGTGGAGGCTGGTAAGTACAAACAAGTGACTACCACCACTCTGCTATGTGCTGTCTTGCACAACTACAAAGCTACACCACCTAGGACAAATTCCATCCATCTGCACCACACACTCACAAAAAACATGGCTCACAGATCCAACATTCACCCACTCCCATTCACCCCAAACGTAGCTAACAACATTAACATGGGGTTATGTGTACAGGCAGACAGCACTGCAACTCCCACCAGGCCCCCCTTGTCCCACAGCATCAGCAAGATGGAGCCCTCCACCCAACCCACCCAGAAGTATGTGTCAGCCATTACATTACCCTCATCAAACTTACAGGTAGGTAGCCCTCTTCCCTGGGAGGGTGTTTGTGGGTGGGAGACCTGCACTACTAATCCCACCATTCCCTCTGTTCCACACCCGAGCAGGATGGAGCACTCCCCCACCCAGAAGCAGTTGGAAGCCATTGCAGTACACCAAATAAACTTATAGGTAGGTAGCCATCTTCACAGTGAGGGTGTTTGTGGGTGGGTGGCCTGTACCACTACTCCCACCATGCACCCTGTCCCACAGCCTAACAAGATGGAGCACTCACTCCCACCCAGAAACATGTGTCAGCCATTACACAACCCACATCAAACTTACAGGTAGGTAGTAATCTTCACAGTGAGGGTGTTGGTGGGTGGGAGGCCTGTACCACTACTCCCACCATGCACCCTGCCCCCCCTCAGCAGGATGGAGCCCTCCCCTCACCCCACCCAGAAGCAGTTGGAAGCCATTATATTACCCTCATCAAGCTTACAGGTAGGTAGCCATCTTCACAGTGAGGGTGTCTGGGTGTGGGAGGCCTGCACCACTACTCCCACCATGCACCCTGGCCCCCACCTCAGCAGGATGGAGCCCTCCCACCACCCCACCCAGAAGCAGTTGGAAGCCATTACATCACCCTCATCATACTTTCAGGTAGGTAGCCATCTTAACAGTAAGGGTGTCTGTGTGTGGGGGGCCTGTACTACTACTCCCACCATGCACCCTGGCCCCCACCTCAGAAGGATTGAGCCCTCCCCCCACCCCACCCAGAAGCAGTTGCAAGCCATTACATCACCCTCATCAAACTTACAGGTAGGTAGCCATCTTCACAGTGAGGGTGTCTGGTTGTGGGAGGCCTATACCACTACTCCCACCATGCACCCTGGCCCCCACCTCAGCAGGATGGAGCCCTCCCCCTCCCCACCCAGAAGCAGTTGGAAGCCATTACATCACCCTCATCAAACTAACAGGTAGGTAGCCATCTTCACAGTGAGGGTGTCTGGGTGTGGGAGGCCTGTACCACTACTCCCACCATGCACCCTGGCCCCCAACTCAGCAGGATGGAGGCCTTCCCCCTCCCCATCCAGAAGCAGCTAGAAGCCATTACATCACCCTCATCAAACTTACAGGTAGGTAGCCATCTTCACAGTGAGGTTGTTTGTGAGTGGGAGGCTTGTACCACTACTCCCACCATGCACCCTGCCCTCCCTCAGTAGGATGGAGCCCTCCCCCCACCCCATCCAGAAGCAGTTGGAAGCCATTATATCACCCTCATCAAACTTACAGGTAGGTAGCCATCTTCACAGTAAGGGTGTCTAGGTGTGGGAGGCCTGCCCTACTACTCCCACCATTCCCTCTGTCCCACACCTGAGCAGGATGGAGCACTCCCCCACCCAGAAGCAGTTGGAAGCCATTGCAGTACACCAAACAAACTTACAGGTAGCTAGCCATCTTCACAGTGAGGGTGTTTGTGGGTGGGAGGCCTGTACCACTACTCCCACCATGCACCCTGCCACCCTCAGCAGGATGGAGCCCTCCCCCACCCCACCCAGAAGCAGTTGGAAGCCATTACATTACCCTCATCAAACTTATAGGTAGGTAGCCATCTTCACAGTGAGGGTGTCTGGGTGTGGGAGGCCTGTACCACTACTCCCACCATGCACCCTGGCCCCCACAGCAGGATGGAGCCCTCCCCCCACCCCACCCAGATGCAGTTGGAAGCCCTTACATCACCTTCATCAAACTTACAGGTAGCTAGCCATCTTCACAGTGAGGGTGTCTGGGTGTGGGAGGCCTGTACCACTGCTCCCACCATGCATCCTGGCCGCCACCTCAGCAGGATGGAGCCCTCCCCCCACCCCACCCAGAAGCAGTTGGAATCCATTACATCACCCTCATCAAACTAACAGGTAGGTAGCCATCTTCACAGTGAGGGTGTCTGGGAGGCCTGCTCTACTACTTCCACCACTCCCTCTGTCACCACCTCAGCAGGATAGAGCCCTGCCCCCACCCCCCTTGAAGCAGTTGGAAGCCATTGCAGTACACCAAACAAACTTACAGGTAGGTAGACATATGATTCTGGACCGTGACCCCACTGAGCAGGATGTAAGCCTCCGTCACGCACACACACTTGTGTGACATAACAAACCCAAATGTGGGACAATTACAGGTAAGTAGGCAGTATGTGCACCCACCTATTCGTCAAAAATTAAATGGTGCCATATGACAACACCAGCCCTCTCATTGCACAAAGAGGCACACCTACCCCATTGCCAAGCAGTGTGTGCACAGGTAAGCTAAGGAAACTGTCACAGCTACCAAAGTGTGACACACCAATGCGCAAGTAGAAGAAAGTCAGGGCATAATCATGCAAGGCACCTATTTACATGTGCATCACCAAGGGGCAAGTGCAACAAGGACCATTCGAAAAATATGAAAGCATGTGTGGTGGTACTAATCAAGATATGCACATGATAGGACAAAGGTATGCAGGAGATGACAATGGCCAGTCCATGGCCAGATGTACCGTCTGAAAGGTCAGACAAATCAACAATGAGTTCTCAATTAAACACATGTTGTGCCAGGCCCTAGATGGCAACAAGTCCGTGGAATCCTTAATTGTGCACGGGTCGCATGGTATGCCTTGACATCTCACACCATAGACAAGTAATGCATGTACCACTGCATCATGTCATGAAGCACAGCAGTGCACATAGTAAACAATGTGATGATCTGTCAATTGTGCAGTGTTGAAAAAGTGAATGACACACAGCTAACACAAAGCTTGCCTGGTGCACTACAATTACCATTTCCCATCTGACCCACAGGTGACCAAGAACTCACTGCAGAGGACAACACCAGCAACCTGCAGAGCCAGTCTCCCCCGGTACATGGACTCTCGGATGTTGACTTCCAGGATTCCATGGACGATGAGCTCGAAGCCGTCACACCTGGTATGCCAGGGAGCAACAGGTCCCAGGACCCCATTGTGCCCCCCACCACATCTGTGGCAACAACAACTTCACAGCAGACCCCTTGTAGGACCTGGGGTCTCCAGGCCCTATGGGGCGGTAACGTGGCACGAGCCGGTCGGGCAACCAGTGGACTGTGTGTTAAGCAACCATACAACACGCACTCCCCACGCGACGAGGAACACACACAATAAGTGACGCCACACCGTAAAAGTTATGTAATTGCTCAAGTTTATCCCAGTAGGTCAAGTTAGATGCAATTCACGAGGCAACAGTACATTTTCATAAGTGGATACCACAACTCTTGGCAAGGTGTATGTCATACAGGGACCATCAAAGAGGGCTATTCCCTAACTGCCACTTAGGGGTGATATCCGTACTGCCTGCAATGAACGGGGCCACCTACACTTCGGGACGGAGCATAAATAACTGGGTGATACTCGTAACCATGGGCATTTAGCACGTTAACCGTAAACATGAATAGCAGAGCGCTACTCGTAATTAATGACATTCAGTGCATCAACATGAAATATGCATAACAGTGCGCTACTCGTAATTACTGGCATTCAGTGCATCAACATGAGATATGCATAACAGTGCGCTACTCGTAATTAATGGTATTCAGTGCATCAACATGAGATATGCATAACAGTGCGCTACTCGTGATTAATGGTATTCAGGGCATCAACATGAGATATGCATAACAGTGCGCTACTCGTAATGAATGGTATTCAGTGCATCAACATGAGATATGCATAACGGAGCGCTACTCGTAATTATTGATATTGCGCACATCCATATACAACCTGAATCCCCGAGCACTTCTCGCAAGTAATCGTAGGGAGCACTTCAAGGCAGTCCCGGTGTACACGGAGCAGTTAGTCGGACACGCGCGGGACTCGCAGAGCGCGTCTTGCGGGCCCCGGTGCAGTTCGTGGGGCACCACGCTTCAGTGCAGTCCTGGGGGGCACCAAGAAGGGATCCCTCGGCGGGGTCTCTCCGGCGCGATGACACGGGGAACTCCCACGGAGAGGGGGACCCGGGCTGAGGGTGCGGTGTGGCTCCCAACCAGTAGGGGGAGCACCGGGACAATCCCAGCCTTCGGGCTTACCTCGATCTCGGCGTCCGCTCCAGCGACGATGGGGAACTCCGCCTCGGCCTCGCGACTCTCCTCCCACAGCTGCGACGGCAGCGACGGGGCCCCGGGCTTCTCCGCGGCCTCGCGACTCTGCAGGGCACTTCCTCCGGCCTCCAGGCCGCGGCGGTGAGCGCGCTGGCGTCGTCGTCACAGGGGGGGTGCTCAAATTAAGGATGGGGGTCTGTGCTCAGCGGAGCACGCTGCCGGGGGTCCCAGACCAGGTCAGGGAGCACAGGGGTCACAGCGCTAATACCTGGTCGATCCCCGGTGGTTCGGTAATCGGCTTTGCATAGAGTTTTAAGGGTCAGTCTGGACACGCAGTCTCAGCGCTTGCATATAGGGTTAAAGTTCAATCTGGACACGCAGTCTCAGCTCTTGCATATAAGGTTAAAGTTCAATCTGGACACGCAGTCTCAGTGCTTGGCATATAAATCTCTGTTCCCAGATGTTAGATGAAGTCTTGTTGGCGCAGATGTATCTGGCGCCCTTAAAGGGGTTCTGTTACTGGGGGGTAGGGATGGAGAAGGCGACTAGGTCCTTCCTAGTCAGGCTGGGCAGAGGTTCTCTGGGTCCTCCTACTGCTGGGCAAGATCAGTGGGTTTCAAAGGGTCCCTCACTCACTTAAGAGGCAGCAACTAAATCCTGTCACTCTCAGAGGCATAAGTCCCTGGCTAGGCCCTACCGCCTACACTCCTGGTGGATTCTTCCAGCTCTGCTTCACCCCAATGGCCAACTCACCACAAAAGTTTCCTTCCCTCTCTTAAGTATCCCTAGGTCAGGTGACCTCTGGCCAAGGTGGCAAAAGAAAAACCACACCTCCCTTCTAGAAGGTTCCAGCACATTCCAGGAGCTTCCCCACTCTACCTATGGGACAAAAAGGCGGGCTGGAGTCGCAACATTGTTGTGGGGTTCCAGCCAGCTCCTGGCAGCTAGGGTGCTACTATGAGAGACCACTCTGCAGTAGCAGGGGTCTGTGGCAGCCATCTTGGGAGAAGGGAGCACCTGCACCTTAACACTACAAAAACGGAAAAATTCAGGGAAAAAGGGCCAAGTCCAACATAACCCCCTTCCAGCCAAAAGCCAGGGTAGACCGATCAATGCCTTGATGGTCTTCCCTGCTTGGGGCGAGAAAAGGTGGACGCAGGCCCGCAACTGCAGATTCTCTTCCACTCTGGAACCCGATGGTTCCCTCTCAATCCTTCCTGGACCAACGAAACCACCCCACTGGGGCTCCCTAGCTAGTTGTGGCCAGGACCGGCCCCTGGGCCATCCAGATGTCTCTGGCCCTCGTGGTCTCGCAGAGTGGGGGGCAGTAGCCCCAGGCCTGTAGTGCCCGATGACCACTCTCCTACTCCTCCTTGCAGTCCTAAACTGCCTCTGGTCCTTCCAACTAGGGTCCACACCCTTAGGCTGACCAGCCTTCAGGGGCGAGGCTCTCCTCCCCCTGCCTCTCCTTCTGGGGTTCCTCACCCTACCCTGCGAGGCACCCTCAGACCACCACTGTCTCCTCAGTACAGGGCCTTGACCCTTCAACTGCTTTCTCACCCTAGGGTCTAAACCCTTAGGCTGAGCCGGTGCCCGAGGTGAGGCCTTCCTCCCTCTGCACCCCCTTCCAGAGTTCCGCACCCTCCCACCTGGAAAGGTACCCCTGGAAGTCAAGCCTGGGGGGACATGGTTACCAGACGTCCCACCCGCCAGGTCAGGCAACCCCTGAACCTGGCACCCCAGCCCAGGATCTAAACCCTGAAACTGGGCCAACCCCAGAACCTCAGGAGCGCTGGTTACAGTCGCCCTGGGTCCTCCTGACACTAGGGGCTCCCTTTCCTCGGGTGGCACATCGGGACAGCCTAGGCTCCCAACCTGGGGCTCCCTTGCGGAACTCTCCAGGCCCTGAGACTGCGGTTGGGACACCTCGGGACACCTCCCCATCTCACTCCTTCCTATGGATAGGTCGTGAGGCCCTACAACCCTCTCTCCCTTGGACCTAGCTGGGCTATCTGCCACCTCCCCCACCTCGCTGGGTTGGAAGAGCCCTGCACCACCCCCTTCAGGGTCACCCACCAATGCCTCCTCAGACACCCTGGTGATGTCATCCTGGGGTAAATAAAATTCCAGCTCCTGTGGAGCTTTCGGTATGCTGCCACCAGTGTCCTCACTGGACACATTCATCTGGAGGGCACGCAGCTCCAACTCTTTCAGCCGAAGCTCGTGCGCCATCCTCTTTTCCTCCATTGCCCATCTCTTGCTTTCCCTTTCCTGCTCCAATTTAGCCAATTCCCACTTTAACTGCCTCTCTTCCCTTCTGTCCTCATACTCCTTTGGAGACGCGCTCCTACTAGACCCTGTCCTACTACTGGCCCCAGAACGTCTCCCTGGAGGCACATTTTCCGACATATCTACATTTAAGATGTCTAGTACTTCCTGGGCGCTCTCCTCCTGAGGTGCATCTGGCGCCTCCTGTCCCTCATCCTCGTTCCCTTCTGGGTGGGCCTCTACCCATGCCCTAATAGCGGTGCGGAGTTCCGGTCCTTTGGCCCTCCGTACCCCAGGCACCCCCATCCCCTGCCCGAACTCCCTCAGTTGCTTCACCGAGTACCCCTCGAGGTCAGTTAACCGGAATTCCATTCTGGCAGGTGGGGACCTAGACACTAAGGAGAAAAATTCCTATGGGATAGGCAACAGTTCTCAGCTAACCAGGCTCCTTGCACTCTCAACCTGGACAGTGGAAATAATAATGCAGCAATCAATGGTTTTCAAAGCTCTGGAACAAATAGGCGTTTAATTGTGGCACCCTTCGCCTCACAGAAGGGTGCTGTATGGTCACAGGTCCTAAGGATCCCACCGCTCGCCACCAATGTAGGACCTGGGGTCTCCAGGCCCTATGGGGCGGTAACGTGGCACGAGCCGGTCGGGCAACCAGTGGACTGTGTGTTAAGCAACCATACAACACGCACTCCCCACGCGACGAGGAACACACACAATAAGTGACCCCACACCGTAAAAGTTATGTAATTGCTCAAGTTTATCCCAGTAGGTCAAGTTAGATGCAATTCACGAGGCAACAGTACATTTTCATAAGTGGATACCACAGCTCTTGGCAAGGTGCATGTCATACAGGGACCATCAAAGAGGGCTATTCCCTAACTGCCACTTAGGGGTGATATCCGTACTGCCTGCAATGAACGGGGCCACCTACACTTCGGGACGGAGCATAAATAACTGGGTGATACTTGTAACCATGGGCATTTAGCACGTTAACCGTAAACATGAATAGCAGAGCGCTACTCGTAATTAATGACATTCAGTGCATCAACATGAAATATGCAAAACAGTGCGCTACTCGTAATTACTGGCATTCAGTGCATCAACATGAGATATGCATAACAGTGCGCTACTCGTAATTAATGGTATTCAGTGTATCAACATGAGATATGCATAACAGTGCGCTACTCGTGATTAATGGTATTCAGGGCATCAACATGAGATATGCATAACAGTGCGCTACTCGTAATGAATGGTATTCAGTGCATCAACATGAGATATGCATAATGGAGCGCTACTCGTAATTATTGATATTGCGCACATCCATATACAACCTGAATCCCCGAGCACTACTCGCAAGTAATCGTAGGGAGCACTTCAAGGCAGTCCCGGTGTACACGGAGCAGTTAGTCGGACACGCGCGGGACTCGCAGAGCGCGTCTTGCGGGCCCCGGTGCAGTTCGTGGGGCACCACGCTTCAGTGCAGTCCTGGGGGGCACCAAGAAGGGATCCCTCGGCGGGGTCTCTCCGGCGCAATGACACGGGGAACTCCCACGGAGAGGGGGACCCGGGCTGAGGGTGTGGTGTGGCTCCCAACCAGTAGGGGGCGCACCGGGACAATCCCAGCCTCCGGGCTTACCTCGATCTCGGCGTCCGCTCCAGCGACGATGGGGAACTCCGCCTTGGCCTCGCGACTCTCCTCCCACAGCTGCGACGGCAGCGACAGGGCCCTGGGCTTCTCCCCGGCCTCGCGACTCTGCAAGGCACTTCCTCCCGCCTCCAGGCCGCGGCGGGGAGCGCGCTGGCGTCAACGTCACAGGGGGGTGCTCAAATTAAGGATGGGGGTCTGTGCTCAGCGGAGCACGCTGCCGGGGGTCCCAGACCAGGTCAGGGAGCGCAGGGGTCACAGCGCTAATACCTGGTCGATCCCCGGTGGTTCGGTAATCGGCTTTGCATAGAGTTTTAAGGGTCAGTCTGGACACGCAGTCTCAGCGCTTGCATATAGGGTTAAAGTTCAATCTGGACACGTAGTCTCAGCTCTTGCATATAAGGTTAAAGTTCAATCTGGACACGCAGTCTCAGTGCTTGGCATATAAATCTCTGTTCCCAGATGTTAGATGAAGTCTTGTTGGCGCAGATGTATCTGGCGCCCTTAAAGGGGTTCTGTTACTGGGGGGTAGGGATGGAGAAGGCGACTAGGTCCTTCCTAGTCAGGCTGGGCAGAGGTTCTCTGGGTCCTCCTACTGCTGGGCAAGATCAGTGGGTTTCACAGGGTCCCTCACTCACTTAAGAGGCAGCACCAAAATCCTGTCACTCTCAGAGGCATAAGTCCCTGGCTAGGCCCTACCGCCTACACTCCTGGTGGATTCTTCCAGCTTTGCTTCACCCCAATGGCCGACTCACCACAAAAGTTTCCCTCCCTCTCTTAAGTAGCCCTAGGTCAGGTGACCTCTGGCCAAGGCGGCAAAAGAAAAAACACACCTCCCTTCTAGAAGGTTCCAGCACATTCCAGGAGCTTCCCCACTCTACCTATGGGACAAAAAGGCGGGCTGGAGTCGCAACATTGTTGTGGGGTTCCAGCCAGCTCCTGGCAGCTAGGGTGCTACTATGAGAGACCACTCTGCAGTAGCAGGGGTCTGTGGCAGCCATCTTGGGAGAAGGGAGCACCTGCACCTTAACACTACAAAAACGGAAAAATTCAGGGAAAAAGGGCCAAGTCCAACACCCCTGCTGTCACAGCCTGTGTTGCCACTACCACCACTACCACTACCTCCACCAGTGCTGTCTGCAACACCCTCCCTGTCCCAGAGGATGACCAGCACACACCACCGACGGAGAAGGGCAGGCAGAGGATGCATGTGCCCAAAGTGGTGAGACAACAGGTCTGTGGCAGCAGGGCAGGTAGGAGGGACAGGGTCACCCACAGACATCAGGAGGCTGGGACCCAATTCCTGGAACACATCACCAGAGTCCTGGGTGCATACGAACAGGCCCAGGGATGAACGGGCCGGTCAGATGAACTGTTGCACGAGCTCATCCTGCTGATGAGATCCATCAACACCCGCATGGGACAAATCGTGGACCTCTTGGGCCAGCAAGTGGCATTACTGAGGTACTGGCATGCGCCACTGACAACACCTCCACCTCCCTCTGGTGGGCCGCAGGATGACAGTTCACCATCCTCCCCTGTGCTCACAGAGGGGGGTGAGTCCTCAGAGCCCACTGGCTCTGCAGCATTGCCCCCCCCCCCTGCCAAATGACAAAGAGGCTTTCCCAAGAACACCCTGTGAGTATCTGGAGGCAAAGCACCTGCCAGACGAGAGTCACGGAGCCAGCCATGATGGCAACCCTCTCCACCACTGCATTGACATTTTGGACTGTCCTTCCCCACACTACCTTGTGAATGGCATCTGTCTGTTGGACTGGGTCACCACATCAATGTGGTGACTACTTGATTATCTCATCTACCACAACTGTCAACTCACTGCTCCACCCCACGCCCCAATGGAAATGTACACCCCCTCGCATCTCACCTTTGCAAATAAAATATCCTTACACACATGTTGTTGTTTCTGCTCCGTCTTTTTTTCAGCATATACAGCCTTCAACATGATCACAATGTACCAGGAGCATGGGCTGCATGTAGGCAAGGAGAGTTTGAAGGCACCTAGGGGAACACAACAGAACTACTTTCACTGGTCTAGGTGTGGCATCACAGACATCACACAACCCCTACCATCAGGACAATCCAACATGCACACGTCACAATGTGCAACAAGTGTCAACATACACGTCCCGTAGATGTTCCCAAATAACCTGTCCCAGAAACATTGCTAACACCGCTGGGTCTACAACTGGCTGCTGTTACAATTCTCACATGCCCCTTCACGACAACAGCAATATCAGCAGGCAATGGATATGTTTCACATTGTCACCCACTTTCAAGTGAAGTAGCGTGTGATGAGCTGTTGACGCAGGTCAACACCTTCCTCCTCTCCACTGTCCTCATCACTGGACACGGGTTGGTTTGCAGGCTGGGGCCTTGGGTCCTCACCATGTGCCTCATTGTGGAGGATGTCAGCTGGGGTCAAATAGACATTGCAATGTCACTGAGGCTGAGGGCAGCAGCCCACACACCCAGCACACAATACGACTAGCATACTCACCCACAATCCATGCACGCTCGGGAAGCAGACAAGCCATCAGCTGGGGCACAATGCTGTTCCGCAGGATGTAGGAGTCATGGGCCGAGCCTGGGAATTTGGCACACACGTCGGAGATGATCATATCTGCCAGGAACACCACCTGCACATTTATGGAGTGGTAATGCTTGCAATTCCTGAAAATGTGCTCACTGCCTTGTGGTGGCACAAGCCCGACATGGGTGCAATCAATGGCACTAACAACATTGGGGATGTGTCCAAGGGGATAGAAGTCTCCCTTCACAGCTGGCAATTCAGCACCCCTGGGGAAATGGATGTATCTGTCCTTGTATATCATCATGGCGGAAAGTACATCACGCAGCACCATGCTGAACACCGGTTGTGACATCCCACCAGCGCTGGCCACTGTCTCTTGGAACGATTCAGTGGCAAAAAAATGCAGGGCCACCATCACCTTATAAGTAGGGGTGAAAGCTGTTGGATATGTCCGGCGAGACTGCAGGTGGGGCTCCAACAGATCACAGAGGTTTTTCAGGGTGGCTCTATCCAGACGGCATTTCTGTATGATCGCAACATCCTCCATGTCCTCCAGCACCGTCAAGTGACAAATCAAATTTGGCCTCCTCCTATTTGAGATGATAGTGGACACATGTCAATGCAATACATAATGAGATGTGCACAGCATATCACGTTCTGGATGACACAACAACAACAATGACTGACATCAATATTGACTTACAGACCAGCTTACATGTAGGGACACCTTCAGCTACACAAAGGGCACATATGTCAACTTACACAAGACAAGTACCTCAAACACCACCTTGGTCAATGTGAATGCACATAGGGAGATGGCCACATTTCACATGGAGACGCCTGGGAGTATAGCATCCAGCATATGTGCAACAAATCAAACCCAATGTCTCATACCTAGCTGCTGTACCTGTTACACATTAATGCGTCATTACAACCTGGCACACATCCACCACACAATGACCACCATCAGCGCAGGAATGACGAATGTGTGCATGAGCAGACATGACAGGCAATGCAAAATGGATCATCATTCATTAAGACGAGCATTGCTGTGATTGTCACTGCACCTCAATACATTGACATGTGTACACATTGTAGGGTCCAGAACAACACTGTCCTGCCCACCCAACCATCAAATCCATAAGTGACATGTGAGTGAGTACAGGCCAATCTACGATATCACACACACAAACATGGCATGTGTAGCCATCAGTGGAGTAAATGGAACATTGGCATTGTGTGCACAATGATGTGCCATTGACCATGTGGGCACTGTGCACTATTGATGTTTGCCAGATGGCTATTGTGATTGTATGGCACCCATATCGCGGCAGCTACCGCCTGGCCCCGGCGGTGTGTCACAAGCACCCCCATTCACACAAGTGCGGTAGTGTTAGGCATGGAGACATGGGAAAATGGCGGTTGGCATGCTCCGCTGCCTAAATCGCGTTGCCTCGTGTCAATGTATGGCACCCATATCGCGGTAGCTACTGCCTGGCCCCGGCGGTGTGTCCTCGTCATGGAGCTTGCCCTAGAGCCAATGGGAAGCTCGATAGCGGTGCTCATTGGATGCATTTGAAAGATGCACCATCGCGTTAGCGCACACCGGGCCCCGGAGGTGTGTCCCCGCCATTGAGATTGCCCTAGAGCCAATGGGAAGCTTGATAGCAGTGGCATGATGCAATTTTGAAAATCGCAGTAGACGTGTTCCGCCACCGCAGGGCCGGTCATTGGATGCATTTGAAAGAGGCAGACCTGGACCACCAATTGCTGCAGCTTGGCACCTTTGAAACGACCCCAGGGGGCTATATATGTGTGGAATTGAGCCTCAAATTTCAACTGCTCCCAGAGCCTGCTGACAGAGACCCCTCACCTGCTGCTGCCTCCAGGAACTGCTGCCAGAGACCCCTCACCTGCTGCTCCCTGAGACCCCTCACCTGCTGCTGCCTCCTGGGACTGATGCCAGAGACCCCTCACTTACTGCTGCCTCTAGGGACTACTGCCTGAGACCCCTCACCTGCTGCTGCCTCCTGGGACTGCTTTCTGAGACCCCTCACCTGCTGCTGCCTCCAGGGACTGCTGCCTGAGACCCCTCACCTGCTGCTTGCTTTCAGGGACTGCTGCCTGAGACCACTCACAACCCAATTCTGCTGCTGTTGTCTCATGTCAACAGTGATGGCAAGGACAGAGAAGATCAGTGCCAGTCCCTTCACGAGCGAGGGGCTGGAGGTCCTGGTGGACGAGGTGCTCACACAGTACCCAAGGCTATATGGTGCCCCAAATGTCGTGGTAAGTCGTCAACAGTGGAGTGGTAGGGCAGGGGGACCACACATGTAGTTGGACTGATGCAGTATGTGCCTGGGAGTGTGGAGTAGTGCCATGCACTGCCTGACATGATGTCTCCAGGGGGAGGGTGTGTGTACTCAGTGCCACAGGTTTCCCTGCCTGCACATGTATGCATGAGTGCCCTGTGTTGTGTTGTCAGCCATACAGTGACACAGATGTTTGTTCATGCTGTAGTCAGGACAGTGATTGCTTGGCTGGATGGCTGTGTGTGCCCCTGTAGTCAATCTCTGTGTGAGCCCAGCTGGGCAGCACAGTCCACGTCTACAAAGACTAGGACACATCACTTCACTTACAGAGTATGACATCAGTCTTTTCACATTGCACTCCAGCTATGGACCATCCCTGCACTGTAGATTGCACAAACTGCCCTTGTGAATGGCATTTTGTAGTTCTGAGATTATGTCCCTCAATTTGACATCCATGACACAGTTATCTATTCACAGGGCAGGGACATTGGGGCTGTGCAGTCCTGGACACAGTGGGTCACTCCCCACAGGTTGATATGTGATGTATGTGTTGCTCAACTCAACAATGGGCTGAAGATGTGGGCAGGCTACATAGGGGTTCCAGTGCTGGCAACCTGCATGTGTGTGAGATGTGCAGGGACTGTGTTCCCCTTCACACCTGCATGCATTCACATCAGCTTTTCTCATGCAGATGTACCATGTGAGCTGTACTCTAGTCTCTGATAGACATATTGTTGGATATGTGATGAGTTTGTATCTTGCTGCTATACTGATAGATGTTGGTACTTAACACTGTGTCCCTGATCATTTTCCCCTCTTGTCTCCCATGCCTGTAGCTCAAGGTACACCAGCATAAGGCTTTGTGGAGGGCCATTGCCGCAAAGGTTCGAGCTCTGGGGGTCTCAAACCGACGGCGCACCCACTGCCACAAGAGGTGGGACGACATCAGCCGGCTGGCAAAGAGCGTGGCAGAGATGACCTTGGGGCTGGTTCCTCGCACTGGGCGTTTGGCACAGTGCAGTATGACACCATTAATGGGCCGCATCTTGGTGGTGACACAGCCTGAGCTGGATGCACGTTTGAAGGAGCATCAGCAGCAATCCAGGGGTGAGCATTTGGGGAGGGTGACTTTGGCTGGGAGTGACTGCATGTCTACAGAGCCTGTGCCAGCGCTGGCCTATGTGTTGTTGGTAGTGTGATGCTGTGGCATGTAAATGTCTGCTGGGCTGGGTGCCGGTGGCATGCATTTGCCCTACCTGTACTGACAACGGTGATTTGGATGCTGTGCATTCACATTACATTCTGAGTTGTGATTTTCAGGTTTCTTCGGGACTGGGGTAGTCTTCGGAATCCCATGGGAGGGAACGTCAGCGTGCCCAATATGACTGTGCCTTCGTCAATGCATTCATTGCATGCACCCAGATTGGGGAGGCCTACACATCTGACAGCAATGCACAACATTCTATTGTCACCACAGTACAACATGGTGGGTGGTATGAGCTAATGTCCATTGTGGACTGGCATGTTGTAGTCTGTGTCTGTGTAGTTCCCTCCTGTTCCATCCAGATCTGCCATTGGCAACATGTAGTGTGCCCCCATCATGTCCATAGGTGTGCTCATAGCTAGTTGTGTGTCTGGTTGAACAGAGCCACAAGCAGGGTGTTGTGCTGTGTGGTCATCACATGGCTCACTGATGCCTGAGTGTCCAGTTCCCACGCACTGCTTGAGTCTATATAGTGAGTTGGCACGATGTGATTGCACAGGGTGGTGTGCAATAAATAGATTTGGTAATCTCTTGTAATGCATTGCTTGCATATATTTGTTCTGTTGCTGTCACTGACCTGACCCGACATCTCTCTCTCTCATGCAGCATCTCCTGTGGTCACGGAGGGACAGGTGATGGACACCAGTGGGGGTGAAACAAGCACAACAGCTGCACAGGAGCCCTGTGACACAGTTGTCACCAGCGCCTCAGAGGGGGACAGGAGTCTGCTGGAGGAATCCCAGCCTGAGACGCAAAGCACCACATCATCAGATGCCAGTGGGGATGCATCCATGTTGGAGGGCACAGGGAACAGGGACTCTGCATCCACTTCTACCACACAGCGGCCAGTGCCCACCCTCCCAGCCACTTCCTCTGGTGCTGCCCGTATCCGGCTCAGTAAGAGGGGAAGAGTGTCCTTCACCCCTGGCACTGCTGCCCCTGCCCCTGTCCCCCCTGCTGCCATCAGGGCTGAATCTGTGGACCTTTTGCGCCAGCGGGGTGTAGGACAGACAGCTCTCCTCAATGCCATCATTGACCACGACAAAAATTGGCCCAGGTGGTTGCTTTCATGGATGGCATACATTCTGACGTGGGTGGGCTGTACTGGACAGTCCAGGCAGTGTCATCGACAGTGACATCTGCCCTTCAACAGGCACATTCTCACAGTCCAGCTCCAGTCCCTTTGTCACTAACCCTGGGCGTAGTTTGCGAAGTAGCGCTACGCGTAGCTACGCAAAGTGCACTTCGCACTACGCGAGCTATGCGTAGCACTTCGCCAACTGCGTAGTACCCTGTTCGCACTGTGCAAGATGTAATTTTCAATGATTGCACAGTGTGGACAAGCAACTGGCACTGTGCAATCATTGAAAACGGCATCCTGCACAGTGCGAGCTGTAGTTTTCTGCAGCTCGAGTAGATTTTTACTCGAGCGGCAGCTTTCTCAACGCGGACTGGTAGTTTCTCATCGCGAGAGGTCGCGAGCATGCGCGACCACTCGCAATGAGAAACCTGACCTCCTCGCGTTGAGAATCTCGCCGGGAGGTTTAATTTCCACGCTCGCGATCGCCAACTTGATGTTGCTGATCGCGAACGAGGAAAAAGTCTCGCCGGGATGCCATTTTGCTTGCTCGCGGTAGCCAACTTGACGTTGAGGTCCGCGAGCAAGCAAAAAATGACCTCTGCACTACGCAACACTACGCTACGCATGTTTGCACTGTGCTACGTTCAATTCGCGTAGTGCGAAGTAGCGCAAACTTCGCAAACTACGCGAGCGTAGCGTAGTGCTTTGCCCAGGCTTATTTGTCACCCCCCTGGCAGTGGCCACGTCTGACGATAGTGACGACGGTCCATATACATCACAGTCACGATACAGCACACGGAGCACACAGCAGCCGCAACCCAAGCGGTCCCGGCCGCAGACACCATCCCCACAGAAGACCAAAGCCACCCCAGAGCGCAGGGAGAAAAGCCTGTTAGGCGACACCAGTGGACAAAAAGCAAAGCAGCAGGCCTCAGGCACACATGCCTCAGAGGCATCCCCATCCAAGGACTCTCCTGCCTCTAAAGCATCGTGCAAAGAGAAGCATACAGTGTCTGTGCCCACCAGGGAGGTGGTGCATGCCAAGGGTACACCTAGGAAGGGCTCCAAGGCAGATTCACCCACCACCTTGACTCCCATTCCAAGCCCAGTGAAGCAGGGCCCGGAGTGCAGTGTAGGTGTGACACCTAGTAAACAGGGGAAGGGGGGCAGAGATGAAACCACGTTCCACTGGGTCCAACACATCACCAGAGGGGGTGCCTGCACCTGCACCTGATGCAGCTTTGGTGGTGAGTGTGCCTGTTGTGCCCACACCACTTCCCAGTGATCCAAAGTCAGGCAAGCCATTTACAATCCCCAAGAAGGAGAAAGGCACCCCTCCACAATCTCCAAGCCACACCGTGTCTCCCGTCTGCATGACTCCACCTCCACGTGCCACTACACTACCTGGTCCAAGGAGCCCTCCGGCTTCCCAAGCCACTGTAAGTTCTACCTCAGCTGTTCCGCTCTCTCCCCATTCAGGTGCCCTGACAGTCCCCAAGACACAGCCAGTTCCCAGTCCGCCTGACAGCCAAGTCTAAGTGTTAGTTACCCTCACACACCTTTCTCTCACACAGGAAGGCCTGTACTGCACATTGTTACCCCCTGACTGTGTTGCTGACCATGAAAAGGTACAGTCGCACACATTCCCTGTGCAGCGTCTCATGGACTTAGTCTGCACTTTGTCCTGCCCACTGGCCTTGTCGTTCACTGCTGTGTGCCCCCTGCCTGTGCAGCTTCTCATGGACACAGTCTGCACTTTGTCCTGCCCACTGGCCTTGTCGTTCACTGCTGTGTGCCCCTGCCTGTGCAGCTTCTCATGGACTCATTCGGCACTTTGTCCTGCCCACTGGCCTTGTTCTTCACTGCTGTGTGCCCCCTGCCTGTGCAGCTTCTCATGGACTCAGTCTGCACTTTGTTGTGCCCACTGGCCTTGTCGTTCACTGCTGTGTGCCCTCTGCCTGTGCAGCTTCTCGTGGACTCAGTCAGCACCTTGTACTGGCCACTGGCCTTGTGTTTTGCCCCCTGCCTGTGCAGCTTCTCATTGACTCAGTCTGCACTTTGTCCTGACCACTGGCCTTGTCGTTAACTGCTGTGTGCCCCCTGTGCAGCTTCTCATGGACATGCTTTGCATTTTTTGCCTTGCTCTTCTCTTGTCATGGTGCCTATCTGTGCAATATGTGAATAAAGACAGTTGCTCCTGTTGTCTATTTTGTCAGTGTCCTTACTTAATGAAGTTCTTTTGCTGTGTGTATATGGTTTACTGTGCCACATGCTCTGCGTGCCACTTCAACATGGTCAATGTTTCGGCTCACTTACTAATCAGTTTTCTGGGTTGACGGGGTCTTCAGTTCTTCATGAACCAGATACTTGTGGGGGCAATGGTGTAATTTTACAATGTGCAGCAGTTGTCATTTACTTGATTAGTTCATGTTGGCTATTTTGTACACATGTGTGTCTCCTTGGCCTTCCATTTGTGTGCATCCCACTTTAGTTTTCCTATTTGTTGTGCTCCATTGCTGTTGGCATGTGGGGTGTGTATGTGTCTGTGTGTCAGTCTGTGGTCTGTATGTGTGACTAAGCAGGCTGTGTGTCCATTTGGATGTTTGTTCTTTGTATGTGTTCATTTGGTGCTTGTCCTCATTTTAATTTCCCTGAGTGTGGTGTTATGGTGGTGTGTGTGTTTCTCTGGCCCTGTGCTACTGTACTGTATGTTGTGTGTTCCTGTGCAGCCACTCCTGCAGTGTCTGTCTCCATGATTGTTTGTTGTGTGGTGCAGGGTGTGTCTTGACCTGGCTTGTTGTTGTGCACTGGGGGCACAGGAGGGGCACATGGCTTGTGCCTTCATGGGGTGTGGTAGTGTGTGGTGGGAGGGGGTGTGGCCCTGTGGTCTTTGTGCCCTGCCCATGCCTGGCACTGGCCCTGCCTTCTGCATTGTGCGCATGTCTTTTCTTGTGTTCACCGCTGCGGTGATGTGACTGGGACATTGCTGCACGGTGGTGGTAGCTGTGTGTCCAGGATGCAGAGGGGTGACTTGGTGGCAGGTGGGTGATGTGTGGGTGCCCTTGTGGATGTGTCCCTGTCCCCACCAGGGTGTCTGTTGTGGATTTTGACCCTGTGCCAGCCCGTGTGTTGTGTTATTGCATACCTGCGGTGGCGTCCACGGCGGTCCACGAGTTCCTGGTGATGTAGCAGGTACAGCACTGGAAAGACGCGTAGAGCGGGGTCCATGGCGGTCGTTACCGGGTGGTGAGGACCGGGACTCTGGTTTCGCGCTCTGCTGTCCTGCTTCTGCCGTTTCTGGTTGGGGGGTTTCTCCGCTGTGGTGCGTCTGCTTGTTTGCGTCATCCTAATTTGTGGAGCGGGCAGACGTCATTCCGCACCGGAGAGTCTCCATTGGCTCCCAAAGCCGCGGTGGCCGGCGCACTTTGATGGCGCTGCGCGTTGCACGGCGGCGGTTGGGAAATGGGCTATGTTTGCCCATACTAATATGGCGGGCGTGAGGACCGCTGCTCGCGGGCGGAAAATGCATTTTTTCGTACCGCCGGCACCGACATCCTAATGGACCCCATTGTCTACTTGAAACTACATGGAATTAGGTCTGGAACGAGCTCCCTCTCCCACTGGGGTGGCCTTGGATCAAAAGGCTCTTCTTCCACAGGTTTACTTTTATCCTTAATTGTAAACAAACAGACTTCTCCTTGGCCCCCTATCTAGTTAATTGACTTCCTGAAACGTCTCTTCCTGAAAGAGGAAGAGTCACATTCCTAGCAAACATGCATCCTTCTTAAAGCACCAAAGCCATTGTTTTAGCTCTAGGAGCACAACAAGGGGAACGTACTGACAGCTGAATACAGGCCAATGGTAATTAGCCAACAGGAAAGAAAAGTATATTGTTGCGGGGATTCTGCTCATACACAGAACTATGCAGGAAACCAGGACCTCAGTGAATTGTGGTGTACCAAAAAACTCACCTCAGTACCCAGAACCCCTATCCGACTAGCATCAATGTCTCATTTGTTCGCCGTATCATCTCGAAGCTATCAATGATTGGACAACCCAGAACAAGCGACTTACAGTACTCTCAGGAATGGTGGGAATCAGAAACACATTTTCGTTATTATTCACATATCAGTCCACAACAAGAGTAATCAGAGACACGGAAAAGTTTAAAATGTTTATTTTTAACTACGTGCTCTAAGGTGTAGTACTTTGGCTAACATAAGCAGACAAATGATTAAAAATAAAACCATCAGCATTGTTACAATACCATAGAAAATGAAGGGAGAAATCATATTAAAATGATAGTGGAAAACAGGTCCTATAATACTTTGTGAACCACCCCCCTTGGCTAGTAAATTAGTTTTATAAACTAATAGAAGGTCTCTAGGTTTGAATGGGTAACCCCATGCCTCAAAGATGAGAGGAATGCAGAGTTCAAGTTCGAGCGAGACAGAACCAAGGTCATCCATTGCCAATCCATATAATTGGTAGTGAAAGTTCGAACAATTTGTTGGGAAAAAGTAAAAAATTCAAACGTCTCTCAGGGGTGGTATACAGCCCAATGTGGAGTTAAAAAGAAAAATTAAAAAATCTGTTTTAGAAGATGGACAACTGCCAATTTAATCCATCAACGTGTAGGCACAATAAGTTGCAACTGCCTCCAAGAGGAAGTCATTGTAATGGTCAGTAAATGAGTCCGCCATCCAGTCAAGTAAAGTAAATGAACGTACATGTTCTTCGATAACCGGAGCCTCTAGCACCATCAGAGGACAACTTGCGTCTTCTTCAAGATAACTTCGCGCCAGGAAGTCATATGCTGCCGTATATATATCCCAATTCCCTAGGACTCCGTGCGCTGCTCCACAGGCCATAATCCCGATACCAGAACAGTCCAACTCATGAGCCACTAAGGGACTCATTAGTCGATCATAATCCGGGGCAGGAGACGCCATGTTCGACAGGCACAAATCCAGAGCCCATTTGAATAGACAATCTAGGCAATGGAATACAGCTTGCACGCAAGTAAAGTATGAGAACCAGAAAGATAATCCATAGGCTATGCTCAAAGTGGCCAGTGGTAATGTTCCATAGTATTCAAGCATCCGGTTGCGCAGTTGAAGCAGCCGGGGCAGGCTGTTGTGTAATACAGACCGTGCAGCCATTGCGGAGCAAGCAAACCAACAGCAGCACACCAGCAGTCAAGGCGAGAATTAACGGAAGCCCGCTGAAGACGCTCGAAAACATAGAATGAAAAAATGCCGGTATCACACCAAATATTGTTTGGAAGGAGGTCACAAGGCCGGAGCCCACAACTTTGAAAAAATGCACTAAGCCAGTTGTTGACGAGTCATTAATAAAGTATGAATCAGAGCACCGAAATGGCGGAGATCGGTATTTAAAAGAGCATGCACCTCGGTGCAGGTGTTGGCCACATGAAGGACAAATGTTTCATGGGAGGAAGTCAGGGCGACTTCTTTTTGAGACAATAGAGTCCTTATTCTGCTCATCTTGTTGAACTCTGCTTTCAAGGTCGGTATGGAAGACCTGAAGGACTGGGCTATTCTAGGCCCAGCGGTGCCAGGGGACAACACCTGAAACCTTCGTGGGTTACCTGTTCCGGCGTACAAAACACAGAGACACGGGACACTTCCTGCGGCGTCAAAGATCAGCGTTTATTTACTGCAGGGATACAGAAATCGCAAGAAGTACACAACGTGTAGGTTCTGAGAGACTGCTTCAAATTGCACAAGTGGATCGCTCCTTTTATACACATTTTCGACTTTGCACAGCGTGGCGAACAAAAGGATATAACTCAGTTCCCACAGTAAACTTCAAAAGGGTCGCATTCATGTTTCAGAAGCCCGGAACATAATTACAGCAGCATTGCCGGTTCCCAACTGTAAAAGCACAGTATCCCCACATTAAGCACATTCCATTCTGACTGTAAACGAATTAGGAGAAGGGACAGGAACAGATGCAAAGGAAAAACAAGGATGGACAACAGATTGAAATAGAGTGTAGAGAGCAATAACAGAAACTTGATTGCAGGATGAAAGGACTCGTGCCTAATGCATGCATGACTGAAACAATAGACTGGCACGGCAAGATGAGCCTCGAGCGGGGCCATCTGCCCTTGCCGTGTCATCCCCCTCATCATAAAGACACCTTCAAAAGAACACGTGTCCTCCACGAAAGCTTGGGAATCCCAGGGTCACGAAGCGGACAGTGTCCGTTCGCTGGCTACTTGAGGGCAAGAAACAAAATGGGTGCCGTATCTAAAATGGAACCCAAAGGTTCAGATGGACATACCCAGGAATGAGACGAACCGTGCATAGTAGCGTAGCGAAAACGCGTACACCCACTAAACTCGTCATTTGCGGTTCGTGGATACCAGACTCGTCCATATTCGAACACACCCAAAAAGTGCCATTACGATTCTCACGGAACCTCAGACCAGATGGATGTATCCAGTCTCCCATGCGGGGATGAGAAAAGGACATTCTTACAACAGATTACTCGTTGACAGACAGTTACAATGTATGGAATCCCTACTAGCATCCCACAGCATGCCTCATTATTTAAAAACAAATAACTACCATTAACTCATAACGTTAAAGGGGGTGTAATCGCTGGCACAGGATTTCCCTTCAGAATGCAAGCTAAATTCGGTGCGTGAACGTTGCATGCGCCATGCAATTGGTTGTTCCTACAGACTACTGAGTGATCAGGTGTGGAAGTGCATTCCTCTCCTTTTAAATAAACCTCTTTACCCTCTCTCAGGGATGTATGACGTTACAACGCATGCTTTTACAACGCATGCCGTTACAACACATTTTTTACAACGCAAAATCTGTTACAACGCAAGTCTTTACAACGCAAGTCTTTACATCGACTTGCAGTAGATGGCGTGCTAACATTAAAAAAGGGTAATTTACTATTCTAACTCCAGTCCACGTTGCAGTAGGGAAGGTGTTTGGATAGTAAACTACACTATTTTTAATGTTAGCACGCCATCTAGTGCAAGTCGATGTAAAGACTTGCGTTGTAATGGCATGCGTTGTAACAGATTTTGCGTTGTAATAGTTTCGTTGTAATGGTAGTGCGTTGTAAAAGTTGCGTTGTAAAGGTTGTTCCCCTCTCTCAGGCACCTGTATGTAAATGGGAGTGACCAAACGTCATGCAGGAAAGCGATACCTAGTGGTTCATATCTGCCTAAGGCATAGTGTTTCATACATGTACTGAACTTAAACAGTGGAAATGGCAAAGTGATCAATCCATGGATAAGCCACACAGCTGAGTTTGATTCGGCCACAGAGAATGGTAAAGGTTCCAACTTTTCAATATGCAATAATGAGCATGTCACAGCCTTCATGGACATGAACTGTTGTTTATCAGTCAGATTAAACAGCAGGAATAAAGATGATGTGTTCATGTATTCCCAGGGAACTTTCTCAGCCTTCAATGTTTGTAAAGTCCATGCAAACTGCATTATAGAACGCAATTGATTTTGACCATGGTATAAAACAGACATATCATCCTGTACAATGTCCACAACAGATGAAACAATATTATCTAATGTGTAAATTCTGGAGAAAATTGTGTTAATGCTATTGTCAATGACAGCAAACACTTTTTCCAAATTTGCTTGATCAATAGCTCTTAATCTAGAAGCAGCTTCCAAGTTTTAGAACCCCAAACAGATTTAAGATCAATGGTATCTTTCCACAGCTCATAGCCCCCTATAGCCAAGTCATCCATAAAGGACTTCGCATACAATAATTTAGTGTGGGTAAGTCTGACTTTGGAAGCTGACTCAGCAGCCATTTTAAAATAAAAGGCTTCAGGTTCAGATACACTGAAATCAGTAAAATCAGTAAAATATGTACATTTTTTCATTAGCGTTTTGGAGCTGCCTTCAATTGGTGCAGGACAATGTTCCCATTGTGTATAATTAACAATATTTCTAAATGTATTTGCTTTATGCAGGAAATGTTATGTTACATACATTTGTAATGCGCACTGCTGCCCCAGCAAAGGGGCGTTCAGGCGCATTACAAATGATTGTAATTACCATAGTGTTAGTAGCAAAACAACTCTCCATAATTTGCTGTGTCTAAATACAAATCGTCAACATCAAAAGCAGCATAATATTTTAAATCAGAAAAAAGAGCCTCTACGGCTTGGACATCCCAATCATCAGAGCATATGTTTTGTTTCACAACATACCTCATAGAAACACGAAGTACATTGGGGACATTAATCACCTCTGTGGGACCATGAATTTGAAATTTTACAGCATCCCATACAATCCCATCTAACACAGGCCAGGCAGTAATATTAACAAAAGTCTGGTCTCTTTTCATGATGTGTGATGAGGAGTGAGGTGCCAATGTTCCATCAATTAATCTAATTTCAGATCTTTTGGTTAGATAGTGTCCATTTACTAGACAAAAAAATGCAACCACAAATCCAATCGACATAAACAAAAACATAGATATAAGCACCAGCCAAATGTTAGTCCAAGGGGGAATTAAAAAATGTCTTTTGAACGAAACAGCAAAAATAGAAATTTTTATGGGGCATTCGATGTTGTAGAGTTGGTGTCAAATGAAAAACGTGACTGGTCAACTGCACTTGATTGCACACCAGATAACGACACATCTGTGGGATGGGTATACTCAGTATCCTCAACGGGACCACCAGCCGGTGGAGTCAATAAAGGATTAGTAACTGTATGCATCTCGATAGCAATGTCAGGTCTGTTGGTATTTGCCGGAGCCAAAACAGAATTTCTCAGCATTGCTGGACAAGAGACCGCTGGAGTCATACTAAGAAGAATCGGCCACTCGTAGTTTGACATTGTCGATGGAGATGTACCTGTTATCCTTGCGACCAGGAAGTGGAGGTAAAATGACTGTTCTTGTACCCTGCATGCCAAGCACTGGAACTGGAGCATAATAAGAGGGGCCGAACTCCTTCTTGTTCTCCACCTTCTCACGGACCAGGTCACCAAATCGAGGTAGCCAGCCAACTACCGGAATCTGAAGTGCAGCTTCAGTTGTGGAGGGCAAGTATTCCTTTGCAAGACTGTCTCGGGTTTCTTGTAGATTCTGTAATACAGCAGAATGATCACCTACGTCAAAGGGTGCAGCCGACGCCGCCATGTCTAGACCATTAAGGTCCGGGACAAACATTTTTATGCCAAAGAGCATTTCGTATGGGGTCGACCCACCCAGAGACCTTCTAGAGAGATTATTAAGTGCACGTTGAACGATATACAAATGGGCCAACCAGTTCCTGCCAGTACCTAAAACCCTAGCTGTCAGGGATTGCTTGAAGTCACGGTTCATACGTTCCACAACGCTATTGCCCTCAGACCGGTATGGAGACGAAAATTTGACTTGGCCCCCAAAGATCTCATGGCATGCTTGTACGCCTTAGATGCATACAAGAGGAAGTGAGGTGCTAAACCTCGACCTTCGTTGTTGAGTTCATAGCCCAAAAACAACACTGTAAGCTCCGCAATGTGGGATTTTGCAAAGTTAAATTTGTAACCAAAGTCCACAAACATAACAATGTTCGATCAACGCGACACAGATGCGGCCATAATTAGTCGTCTGTGAGATAGATATCATTAACATACGAGTACGCATCAGGGTCAATGCTCTCTAACAGAGAGACTACACGTGCAGCAAAGACACCTGGGCTGTTTTTGTAGCCCATGGCTAACCTTTTAAACTGTTTCTGTTTGCCGCCAAAAGTAAAGGCTGTCCATTGACTACTAATAGAGGACAGGTTAGGGCTATAAAAGCCATTGGAGTTCTCAAGTGTGGTCTTAAACCTTTTTCTCATGAGACTATCAATGAGGGCAGAACTGTGGGTATTCTGTACCGTGCACGTCCGACAATGAGAGTTCAAATGCCGGTAATCCAAAACTAGGCGGTACGACTCATCAGGTTTGGTTACGGTGAAAAGAGGATTATTCCTCGGTGACACACATGTTTCAATTACATCTTCATACTCCAATTGTTCAAGGATTTCTGCGACGTGAGATCTAGCTTCGCGGCGCATGGGATATTGGGGTTGTGGCTGGGGCATATACCGTAATGGAATCTCATGGCTTGGCGCCAATTTATCCCACCCAACCTGAATATGGCTCAACGCCGGAGCAAGCACCTGTGCCCACTCTTCTGCAAAGTTCTGAGCCTGCTTCTTCGGAACAGTGTGCGTGAACAATGGGAGGATTACCTCCTCCCCTCTGGGAGCGGCCAAAACGAAAGCTGGGGGCCGCCTCTGCTAACAGAATGTCATATGTAGAGGTCAGATTTTCCCAAAAAATCCCTTTTATGGTGCGTTGTATGTCACCTTCAATTAAAAGGACTATGCCATATAGTCTGTCAGGGGAAGCCACTCTAGTGTCAGCAGTTTCTACAGTAATAAATGTGTCAGTTGATGTCTCCTTCAGATATGGACGTCGTGCTTGCCGCACTATTGTAACCTCCGCTGCGCTGTCTAGCAGTGTTAGTGCCCATGTCAGGTTCCGAAGCTGCGTTCTCACTATCTGTGGCATACCTCACTGTTAGTGCAGCAACCTTCTTTTTTCGGAAACGGGGGTCGTTGACGTGCAAACTCTTCCTGCTTGCCTTTACCGTCAGCCGGGCGGGGCTGCTCATGTCCTTGTTGGGCACCCCGACCTTTGCCATGTTCTCCTGCACCGGAATGTGAGACCGATGTTTCCTGTGAAGAACGAGGAGAACGTTGTTCAGGAACCTTAAATCTATCATGAGACCTAATTCTAGTGCGATCGCGCAATTCATATGTGCGTTCGTTCAGTAGTCACTTGTTCTGGTGACGCGGGCCGAGACCCCTGCTTCTATTGCTGCTTCCCCGGATTCTTAGTTTTCCAATTTTGTTTAGGAAAAGCTGGACGGTCGTCTTTAGTAGACGTAAACGTCTGAGTTTGTGATTGCGCTGTTGTTTTAGCAAAAGCTTAACGCCTAAACTATTGCGGCCAATGGTCTTATATGCCTCCGCAATAATTTTCGGTAACTGCCGGGGTTTATCGACGTCGGCGACGAGGCGCAGCTCATTCGACACTTGAAAGTTAACGGCATCTCCCTTGACGTTAGCAAGGATGAGATCAGCCACTACGTCGAACATGCCGACAAGCCTCATTCCTAACTCGACCGCCGCCTCCGGACCGTGTTGATCCTGTACACGCTTGATCACGGAGGGCAGTACAGTCATAGACGGTGTGCCGAAGCACTTCGAGTAGACTGCTGCAAACACTTTACCCCAGTTCTCACAATCAGTTACCTCTGGGACCAAGTGTTTCTGCAAACTAATGGTAAGGATCCTGTGTTTTTCCACAGGAGTAGAATTCGGAAACACCGCTTCCAGCTGGTCAAATTTCTCAGCAAGCCAATAAGGCATATCGTCCTTATTCTGGGGGCGCTTGTCCATTACCGAATTAACCATGACGGGACTAATAGTAATCCTGGCCGGGCCAGCTGGTTGCGCCACAACCCCAGGTGCCCCCACCTGAACATTGTGAGAGACGCATTGCACTAAAGCCTTATGTACCGTAATCAAGGCGGTATGGAGCTGACGTGAGTCATCCACAGGGGCTTGCAAATAACGTGGATGTGGTGTGAACCCGGCCAAGATGGGCCAAGTGGCCCCTGGAATAGACAAGGGACCGGTGTAACGGTGTGGGGGAGGGCGCCATTGAACCAAATACGGTGCTACCAAGCAGAAATGGGAATTTGCTGCTTCCTATATGGCGTGTAATTTGCTGGGACCGCCGTAGGAGTATATGTGTGAAACGTCTTATCATCCGCATTCACCTCCGGCAAAGTAACCTATGAGTAAGACAGCTCATAGGGAAACGATGCATCGGCACTCACTACAAAGATAATAGACATCCCATCGTCAGGCACGCCGAACTGCGTCAAGTGACGCTGGAGAGGTGCGCGACTATGGACTGCAATAGAGACTTCAGCCATAAGGACACAGAGAAGAAAAACAATCTATTTTAAACCGTAGCACAAAAAGGGTAGAAGATAAAATAAAACCTTTTTAATCATCAAGCTTGAGAGAACCTATAAATGAACTATTTAAGTAGGTTTAAACCGTCACTCTCATCAACCGGAAACAAGAGTGAGGGTGTTGTGGACAAATATAAGCACTAGTAAGGTATCTCAATCATAAGATCAAAACATTAGGTGTGCCATGTTGCGGGGATTCTGTTCATGCACAGAATTATGCACAGGAAACCAGGACCTCAGTGAATTGTGGTGTACCAAAAAACTCACCTCAGTACCTGGGTACTCTCCGACTAGCATCAGTGTCTCATTTGTTCTCCGTATCATCTCGAAGCTACCAATGATTGGACAACCCAGAACAATTGACTTACAGTACTCTCAGGAATGGTGGGAATCAGAAACACCTTTTCGTTATTATTCACATATCAGTCCACAACAAGAGTAATCAGAGACACGGAAAAGTTTAAAATGTTTATTTTTAACCAAGTGCTCTCAGGTGTAGTACTTTGGCTAACATAAGCAGACAAATGATTACAAATAAAACCATCAGCATTGTTACAATACCATAGAAAATGAAGGGAGAAATCAGATTAAAAATGATAGTGGAAAACAGGTCCTATAATACTTTGTGAACCACCCTCCCTTGGCTAGTAAACTAGTTTTATAAACTAATAGAAGGTCTCTAGGTTTGAATGGGGGACCCCATACATCAAAGATCAGCTTAGATGAATCACATCACAGGATCAGCTCTGCTCGCTGTGTCTGGAAAGGTTTTCTCCAAGTGTCTGAATCATGCATTCAAAATGCAATATTAAAGGCACCCGAGTTTCAGATATTTGCAGCTGTGTGCTTGTGTCTAGAGCGTGGGCCGATCAACCTGAATTCAACAGCATACATTGTTATTTGACCTTGACGGCTTCTGCACATAGTGTTCAGACTAAGGTTGTGGTGCACGTCTAGGGATGTGAACAAAAGACCGTTCTCATGTGAATAAAAAGCAAGCAAGCAGTTTTACTTGTAATAACAGCTACCTGTAGTGTCGTGTGCAAAAGCAGCAAAGCGGCAAGATGGTTTTTAGCTTCTAAATCCCTTATGCTAACATAGCAGTGCACATAAAACCTTGTCTCCACTACAATATATTTATAAAAAATTCTTTCCCAATAGATTAATCGAAAATCTAACTTCACCATTGAGCTGGAATTGTAACAAAGAATAAAAACAGTGGTAAAATTGACAGACTCTGTAGCATATTTATAATACGGTTAGACAAATAGCGTTTCAATTTTATTGTTTTTCTCAGAGAAACAGCTGCAGCCCTTTACAGTGAGATTAGCTTTTGGGGCTAGTCACTGTAGAAACATTCCAACCTTAAAAGTCATTAATTTATTACATGTTCCACGTTTTAATACTGGGCACCCTACCTTGGGGGCTACTAGGCCTACTTTGCGGTGACTTGCTTAACATTTACAAGTCTGTCTGCAGGTTTTAAGGATGCCGCAGTCAGGCGACACATGAAGGCTGAATCCATGTTTTCACTCTCAGCCTAGTTGATGGCAAAATCTGTGACATTTAACCTACATTTGCATTGGTGCATTTTCAGCGACATATACTATAGCCTTACAGGAAAGTTAAATATGCCAAAAATGAGCTAGGCAATTCTTTAATGTTTTTTGGATTTAGAACACAAACACTGGTGACTGAATAGGTGTGCCATAGTGTGCAAAGTTGAAAACCCAGTGCCTTAGCCCACAAGAAAGTGTGGGTGACCACGCAAAAAGAGGCACTGCCTAACATTTAGAAACATATTTTCCTAAAGCATCTCCTCACTATTGTCTGAAAGCACACATTTTGCTCTAAAATGCTAGCTTTACATTTTCAATCAATCATTTCTCTCACTCATCTTTTTGGACCAAGCTCTCTCTGCAGGTTTACCCCAGTAGTTTACATTACTCTGCTGAACCCGTTTACATCACCTTATAGGACTCTGTGCACTTTACTCCTGCTAATCAGTACCTAAGTGCTTTTGCTTTCTCTGTTAAACATGGTAGAAATGGCCTACCTATGATTGGTACATTTAATTTGCATTTAAGTGCCTAGTAAATAGTACTATATGTACCCAGGGCCTGTAAATTAAATGCTACTAGTGGACTGCAGCACTCATGGTTCCACCCACTAAAGTAGCACTGTAAAACATGTCTTAGCCTGCCACTGAAGCCTGTAGTGCTGTTGAAAACTTCCATTTTAATCTGGCAAAGCAAACCATTTGCTAGTCCTAAACCTTCATTTTTACTACTTATAAGTCACCTGTAAGGTAAGACCTAGTGCCACACAGGGAAAGGGGCATGTTATTCAAAATGTAGGACGTGTACTTAAGTTTTATATTTCCTGACAATGAAGAACTCCTAGAGCCATTTTCACTGTTGTAAAACAAAGGGGTCCATTAGGATGGAGGGCGGATGTCCTCTGCTGGGTGGGCGATAGCAACCGCCGGACTGGCGGCGGACATCCGCCCGCCATCGAAGCCCTGAACACCGCCGGTCCAATTAGCATCGCGGTCGTGACCGCAGCGGTGTGATTTCCCGCCTGCCACTTTTCCACCGGTTGCAGTCCACCCGCTTGCCTGGCGTGCGGAGCTGGATCGCTACAATTGTGGTGGATCAGGGCCAAGCACCGCCGGCATGATTATGATGCCAGCGGTAGCCAGCTATTCGCGGCGGTGGAACCGCCATGGAAAGTCATGTGGAGAATGTCTCCGGGGGTCCATTGCGGACCCCCAATGTGTTGGGAGGGTGTGTGGGTGCAATGGGTATCCTTGTACCAGGTGGCAGGCACTGTGCAGTGCCTGCAACACAGTGCAGGGACATGCAGGACATGCTTGTTTGGACATGGCGGCGGTGCTGCTGGCAGCACCGCCCGCCACAATGTTAACCACCGCTATCCGACCGCCGCGGTCGGATTTCCACTACGGAGCATAATAATTGGACCGGCGGTTTTCCCGCGGTCCTGGCGGGCAGGGTTTTCCCGCTACCATGGCGGTCGGGGTGCTTTTCCGCCCGTCATCCTAATGGGCCTCTATGTCTCCCAAAGATTAACAATGGGTTACCTTCTTACATCTAATAAGTGATGACTTCAGGTTGGGAACACATAGAGAAATGCTTCTTACACTCAAACGAATTGAAATTTTAAATCCTCTTTAATTATAAAGTCCGATTTTAAGGTATTATTCCCTACACTGATTGGTGCCAAAACCAGGAAAGGGGAAAAGTCAGACAAAGGAGCAACACCCCCCTACAGGCTAGCCCTAGGGATAAAAGTGGCACCTTCAGAACCTTTCATCAGAACACTCCTGGGCCTGTGGAAGATTCAGAAGAAGGACTTCACTGCTGTCTGAAATATAAGATCGGACCAGCTTGCCTTGAACCCAGGCTCCACAGAAGTGTCTCCAAGGGTCAGTTGACTGATCTCCTGTTTGAACTACAGGCACTCAACAAGCTTCCAGCGACCTGCCCTGCTGACCAGCATCAACTGTACCTACCTGGACCTGCCCGATCCCTGCTTCTGCCCTCTGCTGGAGTGAATCTTGGTCCCCAAAGTTGCCTTCCAGGTCCTGGACCTTTGGCTGGCATCAGAGAGCACTCGCCTGTCTCAAAATCACAAGTCCTGATTTGAAGATCCTGAGGTGAAGCTCCTGTGGTTTTTGAACTCTGCGACTATGAATGGACTCCTCGCATTGATCGGTGACCTTCTGCGACGCCCTCGGACACAAATCTCCTGCAACGACCTGCTCTTTGCATCAGCCATGAGCTTCAGCTCTGAAAGTCCCAGTCGACTGCCAATGCAACATTCCAAGGACGACTTTGTGCAAAACAGCCACTGTCCATGGCGCCCATCCTTCTCTTCACAATGACAACTGTCTCTTCGTGTCGACCACCCACACGAAGCTCCTTTGCAGCTCATTTGAGGACTTGGACTCAGAGAATGTTAAATGTTTGGCGGGGGTACCTAGTCCCTATATACAAATTAAGCACCATAGCGGTCGGCCTAAACTTGGGACTTTGACCTGGTCCAGTGTGACCAGATAATCACACTTCGGGGTTTGTGTTTTTGGCGCTATTTTAATTTGAAACTTTAAAAATTCAAAACTCTGGTTATGGTTATTGGATAAGCGTTGAATCACAGGTTTAGTTAGGGATTTTTTAAGGATTTATTTGTTGATTAGAAGTGCCACTCCTCTCAACTAGTTTTCTTACACATCTGCTTCCTGTTTTCTTCCAACAGATGCCTCATAATGCGGACAGAGTCCAGTCCTGTTGACTAGCTATGATTGCTGGTCATTAGCCACCAGAGCTGGTGACTGGATGTCCACCTTGTGAACCCCCTGAAATGAACACCAGCCACCAAATAACGCCTTTAAAAGTCAATGATAGCTACCTGAGTGCCAGGGAGGATGTCTGATATCAAGAGTGCCTGACATATGCACGTGATGTCTGTCAGAGATCTGGGGGCCCAATAAATGCCAGGTGTAGCAACTAGATGGTAAAGTTGGGCACAGAACTCAAGGGTAGCAAGCATATGCTAGGGGTGTTCACCAATTCGAGGGCTGATGTCATAATACCAGGGAGGCTCATAAGATGACCACCTTATATGAGGGACATTGATTGAAAGCCAAGGATGGTCAAGAGAAGCCAAGGTGGCCGTCATATACCGATAATCCCCCGTTATATGAAATGGATGTCTAACTGACAAAAGACATTGATTCTACATATACACATGTACACACACACAAACAAATGCACACAAACATACACAATCTCTCCCTCCCTACCTTCATTCTTGCTTCAAGCTCACCTCTAACTACATGGTCCATTCTAGTCTAAGTGAAGCAAACTGTGTAGACAAAATGGGGCAACATCACATGTTCAGACTGGTCTCTGGAGACAGTCAACTGCATGTGCTGATTCAATATCTCTAATGTTCATGTGCCTGGCATAGAGTCCAGGCAGGCAGAAAACTGAAGATAGGCCAAGAGCTGTGGCCAGTGCAAATGCCAGACTCCTTATTTCTGGGGTGCTCACCTTACATCATTATGGTTCATAATTTGACGATCTTATCTCAGGGTCGTGCACCAGAACCCATGGCAAGTCCCCCAAAGCTGGTGACCAGGGTTGGTCACTAGAACATGGGCTAGCATTTTGAGGTCACTTTCAATGCACACCCCCAACCGTCACTGGAGCAAAGTTCCTAGGGGCTAGGGTTGTTATTTGAAAAAATGTCTCCCTAAACATGCCAGATGAACCAGTGCCATGCGTTTCTACATATACATGCTGATAAAAACCTTCCATTCATCCAAGAGATAAGTATCCTCGCATAGTTGCTGATATTTTATTGTTAAAATGTGATCCCTTCACTAACCTCTATTTGGAGCAACTTGCATATCATCTTATCATACGCTGACATGCTCAAATGATCACAGTCATCTCCAATTCAAAGACTATGAAAGTTAGATTTTGTGTCAGAGGTATGGAGAGAACTTCCCTACCAGGCTTTGGAGTACAGTGCAGTTCAAATGTCTCCGTATTAGCACAGCATTTGTTATGGCCATGACAAATATGAAGTAATGAAAGTTCTAAAACCTTACATCACACAGACTTACACAAGGGAGTACATTTGTGTCATAAATGCAGTCTCCACATTATGAGAACACTATATGAAAGATCTTCCTGTTGACAACTGGCTCCAAAGCTAGGGAAGCATCTGCCTCACAAGAGTTTGAAATATTTGGATATTTTGTTGTGCCCTAAATATATATCAATTTTTTCATGTGCTGTCTTTTTTCTGAGGCTTTGGTTATTTCTTTCTCTGTTGTTCCTTCCCTATTTGTCCTAGTGTGAGTTGATGTCATTCATAAAGAAGTGAACTCCAAAAATAAAATAAAGATAATAAAAAAGACAATGGTGAGACATGACAAAGTCACATACAGCATTGGCTTTATCATGTGTCACTGTTTCACACATCTCATCCTCATTTTCTCAATGACTGACCCTCTGTGAGAGAATGCGATAGGGACTTAAATCAATAAATCAATCAATCAATGCTTGCTAAGCATGGCTGCTCACTCGTGTGGGTCTCAAGGCGCTGGGGGGGGGGAAGTGTGGGGGTGCATGTCCAACCGAGCGCTGTGGTTTATTCAAAGAGCCAGGTAGGAGATGGATCTTCCTCCTGTTCTGGTCTTGCATATCTGAGAAACAGTGGCGATGGCCAGTTGGGCAGAGGGGAGGTGTTTGGTGGGTTCCTGGAATGAGAGGCAGTGGTTCGGGTATGCTGGTCTGGCATCATGGAGTTCTTTGTAGACATGTGTGAGGAGCTTTAAGGTGAATCTTTTGTTGAATGGGAGCCAGTGGAGTTCTTGTAGGTGTTCGGAGATATGGCTGCAGCGGGGGAGGTTGAGGGGCAGTGTGGCTGCAGTGTTCTGCACATTCTGGAGATTTCTGAGGAGTTTCTTGGTGATGCCTACATAGAGTGTGTTTCTGTAGTCGCGTCTGCTGCTGATGAGTGCCTGGGTGTCTTCCTGGCCTCTGTGGGGATCCATCTGAAGGTTTTACCAAGCATGCAAAGAGTTTAAAAGCATGGTGAGGGGATGGCACTGATCTGGCGGTTCATGATGAGCAAAGAGTCCAGTATTTTGCTGTGGTTTTGTGAGTGGTCAGTGGGTGTGGGGTGGTTCCTAGCTCGGTGGGCCACCAGGAGTCTTTCCAAGTGGAGGTGTTGGGCCCCAGGATGAGGACTTCGGTCTTATCCAAGTTGAGCTTGAGGCAGCTTGTAGTGTTCTGCCCTCATGCTCTAATGCATGGTGTTCTCCTTTTTCCACCTCACGCTACTCACATGAATGTTTCGTGTTGTATAGTTGCTCTAGTTTAAATAAGACATCAGCTGTTCATGGCTCATGTTGGGTAATTCTGGGTCTAATTTTTCATGGATCTCCAACAAATACTTTAGGAAATACTGGTTTAACAGGAAGTTACAAGACTGTGACATAAAGGGGCATATTATCAAGAGGGGGCGATAAAATTATCGTCGCTTTAGGGTCTGTTTTCGGGCGAAAAGCAGCGATAATTTCATGCCACCATTTTGTGCGTGCAATACCGCTACTCAACTCGTGTGTATCCTGTATACAGGCGCTGCAGGCGCCTCTCGGTAGCTGTCAAAGCGCAGCGCTCGCTGCATTCTGTCTGCCGTTTCTCTTACTTGCAACGATACCCCTGTCCTTGTGGTCACTTGTCTCAGTCACCAGGCAGTCTGAAATGTCCCTTTTCTGAGTGTATGGCACTGGAGAATCGAGTATATAATTGCTTTTCTGAGAACATGCTCTTTGTTGACAGAAAAATTTCAGGGGGCTGACTCTAGCGCGTGTTTCCATGTTTTAGCATCCGTTTTACTCGTGCCTCGCATCGCATCGTTAATGAGATGCAAAGTAGGCGTGCCTCACAAAACTTCACAGGAAAATATCACTAACGCAGCTTCCCGATATTGCGGACGGTTATTTGTCTTTCTCATAGAATCATTCTCAAGCATGAATTGTTTCCAGTACGACACAAACTTAGGGATGTTCTATTAAGTGACCGGAAGGAGCTTAGGGGTTCATTATGAAGGCGGGCGGACATCAGTCTGCCTATCATTATAGCGGTGCTGGGACAGCCTGCAAGACGTGCGGTGGTCCCGCCAGTGTAATTAGGATGCGCCCACCATACAGGTGGGCGCATCCTGGTTCTTTATCATTGCGGATAGTGCTGCTGGCTGCAGCACCGTCTGCAATGTTAAAAGGCCATGCTGAGCATTTCACTGTACTACGTGCACTACGTGCAGTGCAAGAAAATGCAGGGGGGTACCATGGGTAACCAGTGCACCTTTCCCACACAGAGGGGGCCCACAATGGGCCCCCAAAGCCAGTCTCTGCCTGTCTATTTGCGGTGGGATATATGCCACAAAAAGACAGGTGGAGAGGGATACCGTAATCCATATGGAGGTGCCTGCACGGCACCACCGCAATGTTGCCCTGGTTCCGAGTTCCGCCAGGTGGGCAGTAAAGGACAGCTTTGTGGAACCATGGTGGATGGACTTTCTGTTTACCGCGGTACCATCAGGATTCACACCGGCATCCTAATTTGGCAGTGGGAATTTTCTCTAAGATGGCGGAAGGACCGCCACCACCGGCCTGGCGGTGGCGGTCCTTCTGCCATCATAATGAGCCCCTTAGTTCCTTACTCAAAGCTTGCTTGTCAAGGGTATCCTTAATGAGGCTGATGCCTCAGAGTGGGTGCCTCACACTGTTCTTGTAAATAAAAAATCTGGCTTGTTGAAATTATGTGTGGATTTGAGATCTCTTAACAAACAGATCATTGTGTATTCTCATCCACTCCTCTTCCCAAGATTCAAGATTTGCTTGCTTAGATTAGTGGAGCTAAGTGTTTTACTAGGTTATATCTCAAGTCTGCCTACCATCAAATATAATCAGAAAAAGATTGTAGTCATTTGACCACATTTATTACTCCGGTCAGGGTCTTTAGGTACATTTGTATGCCGTTTGGCTTAGCATTCGCAGCCTCTGTCTTTCAAAAGCTCATGTTTATCTTTTTGGTGAAATGCAGGGTGTTGTCACATTCTAAGATGACATCTTGATTTTCACTGAAAACGTGGAGACACACAATGTCAGGTTATCTAATGTGTTGCAAGTTCTACGTGACAAAGGGATGACTCTGCAGTTGGAAAAATGCTAATTTCTCACCAAGGAGACGAGTACTTGGGCCATGCTATTTCTAGTAAAGGTTTTTTTCCGAAACGCAAATTACTTGATTCTATTGAGTCCATGCCTGCTCCCAAAGACAAAGATCAGGTAAGGTCATTTTTAGGTCCGTCTGAATTTTATTCTAGATTTGCTACTAGTTTTCTCAGATTGCTGCACCTCTTAGGGTGTTACTTAAGAATGGTGAATGATTTCATAGGGCAAGTGATCAACAGGTCTCTTTTGCGAAAATAAAGTTGTCCATTATCAATGCTGCTCCCTTGTTTCCTTTTAATCACAAAAAACAGTGTGTGTTGAATGTGGATGCCAGTTTGGGTGCAGAGACAGAATATCGATGTCGAAATATCAAATTGCATGAATATAGAGACAAGAATATCGATGGTGGAAAATATAGAGGTACTTTTTTGGTTGTTGAAAATCTCGATTTTTGTGTAATGTAGAAATATGGAATTTGTAAATCTCAATTCAAATATATTGTTGTAAATAATATCGACTGTATTTTTTTGTTTTTCTTTAATGATTTTTTATTAATATTTTAGTAGTTATTTTATATATTTGTTTTCTTTTTTGTGAAAATGTTTGTTTTTATTGTATTTTAATTTATTTTTAGGAGCCGGATATTGGGTTTATAGGGGGGAAAGGTGGGGAGTAATTTAAAAATATTTATTTTACATTTTTTTAATTCTTTTATTTTTATGTAAAGAGTTAGGAGCCGGATATTGGGTTTATAGGGGATAAGGGTGGGAGTAATTTAAGAATGTTGGTAAAAATAAATTTTAATAAAAGAATTATTAAAATATATAAATAATTAAAAATACATATAAATGAAAAATGTTTACATTTTTAGGAGTAATATTTTGGTGTAAATTGACTAAAATATTTTATATATTTTTTTTAAATTAAAAACAAATGAAATGCATATATGATTGATTCATCATTTAATTTTTTTTATATATTATTTTATTGTTTTTTTATTTAGTTGTAATAAAATGTGGATAATTTTCGTATATTAAATTTTAATCGTGATTTAGAATTTGACATTTATAAGTTTAAGATTTTGTGTGAAGGGGTGTCTCAATATTTTAATGATATATCATGTACGTTTTAATGATTTCTTAAGAAAAAATGAATTTCATTTTTCTTCAACAAATTTCAGAAAAATTGCATTTAATTGTTAATTTTTTCGTAAATAAATTACATTTTTACAAAAAAAAGTTTATAATTTTTTAAATAGTTTTGAAATATTTTATATTTTTACATATTTGCAATTTTTACAATATGTAGTATATTCCTTTATATTTTTGTTTTAGAGTTAGAAATAATAATTTGGGGGGGTTCATTATCCAGCATTTTATTTTAGTTTAGAGTGTTTTGGAGTTAGACTAGTAATTTATTATGGTTAATTATCCAGCACTTTCCTTGAGTTTAGTTGGTTTTGGAGTTGGAATAGTAATTTATTATGGTTTATCATTCAGCACTTTCCGTGAGTTTATTTTGATTTGGAGCAGAATAGTAATTTATTATGGTTTATTATCCAGCACTTTCCCTGAGTTTGGTTTGTTTTGGACTTGGAATATTGATTTATTATGGTTTATTATCCAGCACGTTCCCTGAGTTTAATTGGTTTTGGCGTAGGAATAGTAATTTATTATGATTTATTATCCAGCACTTTCCCTGAGTTTATTTCGTTTTGGAGTTGGATTAGTAATTTATTATGGGTTATTATACAGCAGTTTCCCTGAGTTTGGTTGATTTGGAGCCATCGTAGTGCGGATCGGGACTGCCTGCCAAGGATGCGGCGGTCCTGCATTCCAAATTAAGATGCGACCGCCACCATGGTAAAAATGCATGTGGCGCATTTCACTGCACTACGTGACAGGCACCACACGCTACTTGCCACTTAGTGCAGTGAAATGTAGGGGGGTACCATGGGTACCACCCCCAGCGTACAAACGCCTCCCCTCAACACAAGGGGGCCCACAACCGGCCAACCAAACCAATCCCCGCCAGCCTTTAAACCGCCATGGAAAGGCTAGCTGAAGCCAGCATCCTAATTTGGTGGACGGTGCCTGCTAGGCACCACCACCATTATAGGGATGCAGACCACTCCGCCAGGCATTCGGAACGATTGCCAGTGGTGGTTTGGATCCACCCCCATCCTAATCAAGCAGGCTGGGAATCCAGATTTGATGGCTGAGGGCTCGCCACCGCATGGCTGGCGGTGGGAGACCTTCCGCCATTGTAATGACCCCCTTAATTGTTTTAATAATTCTACATTCTTGTCTATGGGGAGTTACTTTTTTTCATGGTTATTATGCTGCCATTTGGCTGATAAGAGGAGCTAGGGGATGGGCCTGAAGTTCTTGAGGTCTGTAGGGTCGGCTGAAGGTTTCTTCAGCAGGGGGTTGATCTCAGCGTGTTTCCAGTCATCGGGTATGGTCTCAATGGAGCAGTTGATGGTGCAGCGCAGTTCGAGGAAGATGTGGTACGGGCACGGGTCTGAGGGGGCTCCAGAGGGAATGCTCCTCATGGTCTTGAGAGTGTCATCTGTTGTGAGAGGGGTCCAGTTGAGAAGAGTCTGTTGAGGGGCAGCATCGTCTTGTGAGATGGTGCGGGGGTGATGGGCGGGTCTTGGGTCTCAAGCTGTTGTAAATCTGCTTAATCTTGTGGTGGAAGTACTTGCCAAGTGTGTTGCAGAAGTCTTGGGAGGGTGGGACTTCTGTGCTCTCGCTGTGGGGTTTGGCAAACTCTTCGACGATGATGAAGAGTTCTTTGCTGTTTTGTGCGCTGGTGTTGATTCTGACTTGAAGGGCCATGTTTTGGGTGGTTTTGAGGAGGTATGTGGTATGCGGAGGCAGCAGCTTTGAATGCTGAGTGGGTTTCCGGGGTTTTGTTGTTCCTCCTGTTGCCTCTGTAGATGTCATTGGATATGTTCTTCAGTGACCTTGCTCCAGTTGCAGCGGTGGGGCGGTCGGTGCATTGGTGTGCGGTGGGTTTGGTGAAGTTGAAGTGGACGCAGTGGTGGTTGGTTCAGAGAAATTGGGAGAAGACTTGAAGACAGCGAAGAACTATTTCCAGATCTCTTGGTGAGGCAATTTGTTACTCTATACTTATATGAATCAAGAGGCGTGTCATTCTTGATGAAGGACTACCATTGGTCTATGTCTATTAAACATACAAAGGAGTGGGAGTGCAGCAGTGACATATTCCTCCCATGCCTGAATCTTCTCCTCCTTCAATAGCAACATGCATGACATTGCTTGATTCATCAAAGAAGTAAAAAATGTAAATCACACCGTTCCCAACAACATGAATCTACAGTGAAAGCCTCTACATGGATGAATCAACTTTAGACCTGCTGAATCAGTCACCAGGACATAAAAATAAACACTTCACAACCCCTTACAGAATATATAGAAAGTAAGTGCAGTACACATTGTCAGATTTTTAGTGAAGTGCAAACATGAAACAAGAGATTCCCATCATGGACCAGGCTTGTTCCTACCATGTCACATTATTAAGGGTCTGAAATACATTTAGGGATCGATTCATTTGCCCAAAAAAAGGAAGCCTATCTTCTTCCGCTATGTGGTCAAACTATGTGTAGCACTCCCACAACAGTCTCTTCTCCCCATCTGCATTTGCATGTGATATTAAATTCTCTCCCACCAACTCTACTATGAATAATTCTTCTTAATTTTATGAAGATTTTGGTTCACTATAGGCGCTATTAGAGGAGCAATCAATCAATCAATCAATCAAAGACATTTATAGAGCGCACTACATACCCGTAGGGTCTCAACGCGCTTAGGGGGGGGGGGTGCCGTTACTGCTCGAACAGCCAGGTCTTGAGCTTCTTCCTGAAGGAGAGGTGGTCTTGGGTCAGGCGCAGGTCGGTCGGGAGGGAGTTCCAGGTCTTGGCGGCCAGGTAGGAGAAGGACCTTCCTCCTGTTGTCGCTCTACGGATGCGTGGGACGGCGGCGAGGGCGTGGCTGGTAGATCGGAGGTGGCGTTTGGGAGCGTAGAAGTTGATTCGGTTGTTGAGGTAGCTCGGGCCTTGATCGTGTAGGGCTTTGTGTGCGTGGGTGAGGAGACGGAAGGTGATTCTCTTGTTGACGGGGAGCCAATGCAGGTCTCTCAGGTGTCCGGAGATGTGGCTGTTACGTGGGATGTCGAGGATGAGTCTGGCTGAGGCGTTCTGGATCCGCTGGAGTCTCTTCTGGAGCTTGGCGGTGGTTCCGGCGTAGAGGGCGTTGCCGTAGTCCAGTCGGCTGGTGACGAGGGCCTGGGTGACGGTCTTCCTGGTCTCCGTAGGGATCCACCAGAAGATCTTCCGTAGCATGCGCAGGATGTTGAAGCACGCCGAGGAGACGGCGTTGACTTGCTTGGTCATGGAGAGGGAGGAGTCCAGGATGAAGCCCAGGTTGCGTGCGTGGTTAGTCGGCTTGGGTGCGGTGCCCAGGGCGGGGGGCCACCAGGAGTCGTCCCAGGCGGTGGGCGTGGAGCCCAGGATGAGGACCTCCGTCTTGTCTGAGTTCAGTTTCAGGCGGCTGGTCGTCATCCACTCGGCTACCTCCTTCATCCCTTCATGTAGGTTGGCTCTGGCTGCGGTGGGGTCGTTGGTCAGGGAGAGGATCAGCTGGGTGTCGTCGGCGTAGGAGATTATGTTGAGGTTGTGTTGGCGTGCGATGGCCGCGAGGGGGCTCATGTAGATGTTGAAGAGGGTAGGGCTCAGCGAGGATCCTTGAGGGACGCCGCAGATGACTTCGGTGGCTTCTGACTTGTACGGTGGTAGGCGGACTCTCTGTGTTCTTCCGTCGAGGAAGGAGACGATCCATTCCAGTGCCTTCTCCTGGATTCCGACGTTGCTGAGGCGTTGCACTAGGGTGCGGTGGCAGACAGTGTCGAAGGCCGCGGAGAGGTCTAGGAGGATGAGGGCCGCTGTTTCTCCGTTGTCCATCAGGGCTCGGATGTCGTCGGTGGCGGCGATGAGGGCGGTCTCGGTGCTGTGGTTGGCTCGGAAGCCGGACTGCGAGGGGTCGAGGGATCCGTTCGTCTCGAGGAAGGCGGCCAGCTGTTTGTTGACGGTCTTCACGATGACTTTGGCTGGAAACGGGAGGAGCGAGATTGGGCGGTAATTCTTGAGTTCGGTGGGGTCTGCTGTAGGTTTCTTGAGAAGAGCGCTGAGTTCGGCGTGCTTCCAGCTCTCGGGGAAGGTGGCGGTGTCGAAGGAGGTGTTGATGATGTCCCGCAGGTGGGGTGCGATGACAGCGTCGGCCTTGTTGAAGACGTGGTGAGGGCAGGGGTCGGTCGGCGATCCGGAGTGGACGGAGTTCATCATGCGGACGGTGTCTTCGGTGCTGATCGGAGTCCAGGCTCGGAGGGCGGCGGTGGGCGGCGTGGCTGTGGTCGTGGCGTGCGTCGGTTGGGTGCTGAAGCTGTTGTGTATATCCGCGATCTTGTTGTGGAAGTAGGAGGCGAGGGAGTTGCAGAGGTCTTGCGAAGGGGTGATGTCGTTGTTTCCGGCGTTGGGGTTGGAGAGCTCTTTCACGATGTTGAAGAGTTCCTTGCAGTTGTGTGCGTTGTTGTCCAGCCGGTCCTTAAATGCAGTTTTCTTGGCGGCGCAAATCAGTTGGTGGTGCTTCCGGGTGGCGAGTTTGTGGGTGGTCTTGTTGTCCGGTGTAGGTTCCTTTCTCCAGACTTTCTCGAGGGCTCGGCAGTTCTTCTTGGAGCTCTTGAGTTCGTCGGTGAACCATGGGGCTTTCTTGCTGCCGGGTCTGCTGGGCGGAGTCCTCAGCGGGGCGAGTTCGTCCGCGTAGTTGCTGATCCACTTCGTGAGGTTGTCAGCGGCCTGGCTGGGGTTCGCTGAGCTGGCAGGAGGGTGCTGGCTCAGGGAAGCGGCGAGCTGGTCGGCTGTGATCTTGTTCCAGCTTCTACGGGCAACCTGTTGCTGGTGGTGGTGGATCGTCGTTCTTTCGAAGGTGAAGTGTACGCAGCTGTGGTCCGTCCAGTGGAGTTCTGTGGCGTGGCTGAAGGTGATGTCTTTGCTGGATGAGAAGACGGCGTCGAGTGTGTGTCCGGCGAGGTGGGTGGGGGTGCTCACCAGTTTCTTCAGCCCAAGGTTGGCGAGGTTGTCGAGCAGGGTGCTGGTGTTGCTGTCGTTGTTGTTCTCCAGGTGGAAGTTGAGGTCCCCCAGGAGGATGTAGTCGGCGGAGGGGAGGGCATGCGGGCTGACGAAGTCGGCGATGTCCTCGCTGAATTGAGTGCGTGGTCCCGGGGGTCGGTAGATCAGGGTGCCTCTGAGGGTGGTCTTAGGGTCGGTGTGGATCTGGAAGTGCAGGTGTTCGGCGGTGGTTAGGGTGTTGTCGGTGCTAGTCGTTGTTAGACGGCGACCTCAGAGGAGCCCGGAAGGGGGTCCTGACTACCCTGAGTCCCACCCGTGTAGTATCGTAGCCGGGCACTGGCGGGAGATTCCCCAGGGGGAGGAATCTCGCAACTAGGATCGTACTTCTGGCACCACACGACACAGAGTGACCACACTGGGTATTCTCAGAAAACAAGCTTTATCAAATAGGTATCACTGCAAATATGTACAAGGTGAGCACGGGCTCTAGAGTCTCGGAAAGGTAGGGGGTAGCGGGACAGTCTCTGGTAACGGTTCAAAAGCAGGGACGTATCCGGCGCACAGCTCACAATCCTCGAGCTGGGGGATACGTGGTCGGAGTCGGGGTCCGGCGGGACCGTGAGAGTCTGGGGGAGCAGCGAGTCACTCAGCGGGCTCAGGTACAGGTTCGGAGGTCTTACGATCTTCAAGGAGCCGCGAGTCACTCAGCAGGCTCAGGCACAGGTTCGGAGGTTTTACGATCTTCAAGGAGCCGCGAGTCACTCAGCAGGCTTCGGCACAAGTTCGGAGGTCTTACGATCTTCAAGGAGCCGCGAGTCACTCAGCAGGCCCAGGCACAAGTTCGGAGGTCTTACGATCTTCAGGAAGCCGCGAGTCACTCAGCAGGCTTAGGTTGGTTCAGTTCCAGGAGCCACGCACACGTCGGCAGGCTCTCGTTGTTCCAGCGTCGAATCTACCGGACAGTCTCAGAGCACCCCTTGTTATAGGTCGACCCCTCTTTGATGTCCGGAGTCTGTGCAGGCAGGGGTCTTGTCACCTGGGGGCCGCTTGTCGGGGTTTCCTGCTATTGTCTTTTGATCCTTTCAGGGCCGGGTCGGGAGGAGTCCCAGACACCCAGCAGGCACGGAGCCAGCCCGCAGGGAGGCCGGAAGGCCGATCGAAACCCATCGTCCCAGGGGAGTTCAGAGGTGCGATAGAAACTGCTCCTCCCTCTCTCATCCCCTGGAAGCGTGATGTCCTCCAGCCGGAGTGGCGCCTCGAGGCCCGGGTCACGCTGGGGCCGGGCGGCCATCTTGTTGCATGGAGTGGGCACGCGGGCCCGGGGTGGCCGAAAGGAGAGAGGCCATGGACGGGGATGTCCGGGGTTGGTGCGGGTGTCCTGGTGGGAAGGGTCGGCTGGGCCGTGTGCTTGGGCTGCAGGTACCAGGTTTCGGTGGTGCGGGGGCACGGAGGGCCATTCTACGAGGCCGGGTCCAACACGCGTCCCCCCCAGCTGAAAGCCGGAGAGAACTGCCCATCACCTTGGGGGGTTCTCTTCGCTGAAGCGGAAGAACCGGGAGAGGCCGTCAGCGTTGGCGTGGTCCGTACCAGGGCGGTGTTCTACGGTGAAGTCCATTCCCTGGAGGGAGATTGACCACCGCAGTAGCTTGGGGTTTTCTCCTCGCATCTGCATGAGCCATCGCAAGGGCCGATGGTCAGTTTGGACTCTGAAATGAGTGCCGAACAGGTAGGGTCGTAGTTTTTTGAGTGCCCAGACCACGGCAAAGGCTTCGCGCTCTATGGTGCTCCACCTCTGTTCTCGGGGTAGCAGCCGCCGACTGAGGAAGGCGACGGGCTGGTCTAGGCCTTGATCATTCACTTGGGACAGGACGGCCCTAATGCCATGCTCGGAGGCATCGGTCTGGACTATGAACTCCTTGGCGTAGTCGGGAGCCTGGAGGACGGGGGCAGTGCACATGGCCTTTTTTAGAGCATCGAAAGCTTCCTGGCAGGCAGCCGTCCACTGCACTTTCTTTGGCTGTTTTTTAGACGTGAGTTCAGTGAGAGGTCCGACAAGGCTGCCATACCCCCGAATGAATCGGCGGTAGTAGCCCGTGAGTCCCAGAAAGGCTCGGACCTCCGTTTGGGTGATGGGTGGTTCCCATGCCAGGATGGCGTCGATCTTTGGCTGTAGAGGGGCGACCTGGCCACTCCCGACTTGGTGCCCCAGGTAGACTACGGATCCTTGCCCGATCTGGCACTTGCTGGCTTTTACTGTGAGGCCTGCCTGGCGCAGGGCGGTTAGCACTCTCCGGAGGTGCTGGAGGTGCTCACTCCACTCTGAACTGAAGACAGCGATGTCGTCCAGATAGGCCGCGCTGAACTGTTCTAGCCCGGCCAGGACCCTATTCACCAGTCTCTGGAAAGTGGCCGGGGCATTTTTCATCCCGAAGGGCATCACGCGGAAGCGGTAGTGCCCATCGGGGGTGGAGAAAGCAGACCGCTCCTTGGCTCCTTCGGTGAGCGCAATCTGCCAGTATCCGCAGGTGAGGTCGAAAGTGCTGAGGAACCGGGCGGCCCCTAGTCGGTCAATGAGTTCGTCGGCTCGTGGAATGGGGTGGGCATCGGCTCGGGTAATGTCATTGAGCCCCCGGTAATCCACGCAGAACCGGAGCTCGGGGGCGACACCGGGGGCCGCTGCCTTCGGAACCAGGACCACGGGGCTGGCCCAGGGACTGTCAGAGGGCTCGATCACCCCCAGGGTCAACATCTTCGAGACTTCAGCTTGAATGCAGGACCGGACCCGGTCAGGAACCCGGTAGGCTCGGTGTCTCACCGGCGGGCTGTCCCCGGTGTCCACATCGTGAACACACCAGTTGGTGACCCGGGGGGTCAGGGAGAAGAGGTCGGAAAATTGTCTTAGGAGCTGGCGGCAGTCCGCTTGTTGCTGGGCAGTGAGGGCTGGGGAGAGGTTCACTCCCTCCACGGAGCCATCCTGCTCCTTGACACACAGGAGGTCCGGGAGGGGATCCGACTCATCTTCGGCCCCGTCATCGGTGGCCAGCAGGAGGCTCAGTTCTGTCCGCACGAAGTGAGGCTTGAGGCGGTTCACATGCAGGACCCGGAGGGGATCCCGAGGCGACTGGACGTCCACCAAGTAGGTGACTTGACTCTTCCTCTCAACCACTTTGTAGGGCCCAGTCCATCGGTCCTGGAGGGCGCCAGGCTTCACGGGGGCCATGACCCACACCTGCTGGCCCGGCTGGAACTCGACCAGAGTAGCATTCTGGTCGTACCAGCGCTTCATTTCTTCTTGACTCGCCTCCAGGTTGGCCTCGGCCAGTTCTCGGAACCTCCTGGTCTGGTTCCGGAGGGCCAGGACATATTGGAACACATCTTGGGGGGTGGTCTGGGGTGCTGCCTCCCACCCTTCCTTAACCAAACTGAGGGGACCTCGGACGGGGTGTCCATAGAGTAATTCAAACGGGCTGAACCCTAAGGACTTCTGGGGGACCTCCCGGTAAGCGAACAAGAGGCAGGGGAGCAGGATGTCCCACTTACGCCGGAGGGGCTCTTCTAGGCCAGCGATCATCCCTTTCAAAGTCCTATTAAATCTCTCTACTAGGCCGTTCCCTTGGGGATGGTACGGGGTGGTGAACTTATAGGACACCCCACATTGTTGCCACAGGGACGTCATATACCTTGATATAAAATTAGTGCCGTGATCGCTCACGACCTCGCGGGGGAAACCCACGCTGGAAAAGATCCCCATCAGGGCCCGGCCCACCACGGGGGCCGTAATGGTGCGTAGGGGAATAGCCTCCGGATAGCGGGTGGCGTGGTCTACTAGGACCAAGATGAAACGGTGACCTTGGGAGGTGGGGGGGGTCCAGTGGCCCCACGATGTCGATTCCGACTCGTTCGAAGGGGGTACTGACGACCGGGAAGGGTTGGAGGGGAGCCTTGCGCTTCCCCCCACTCTTCCCACTGGCCTGGCACGTGGGGCAGGACTTGCAGTGTGCCTCTACCGCTGCTTTCATCTTAGGCCAATAAAAATGGGTCACGAGACGGCTGTAGGTCTTGTCCTGACCCAGGTGGCCGGCGAGGGGGACGTCGTGGGCTAAGCCCAGGAGGAAATCTCGGAAGCGGAGGGGTACCACCAGTACCCGTCCGGATCCCAGCTCCACCGACTTCTGCTCACTATACAGGATGTTATTCTCCCAATAGATTCGGTGCGTTCCGGTCTGGTCACCTGCGGCTTGGCCCTCGGCCTGGCGCCGCAGCCCGACCAGGGAAGGACAAGTGGCTTGCTCCCGGCAAAATTCTTCCCGGGTGGGCCCGCCCTCGTGGCGCCAATGGGCCAACTCGGGTAGATCCCCCAACTCGGGGACCGGGGCGGGGTCGGATTGTGGTAAATAATTTAATTACCGGAACTTAATTTGATGCGGAAAATCTATAACAATAGCTCAGTAAAATAAGAGGCAGAATCCGTGGTATTAGAGGTTCGGAACGGGCTTTATTCCAAAATCAATTTAAATTGAGGAGCTCCATATTCCATCACCACGAAGGTTCAGGAAGTGAAGACCCCACTTTATTGACAAGTAATCATTTTTATACAATAGGCATTACAGTGAAGCAAATGCAGGAGGCGTAACAATTGATAGCAAAGATAAAACATACATGCGTAGCAAAAGTGGGTGTAACTGGGTGTAACTAAAGAACGTCATCAGGTATGATGTCATAATAGGGTGGTTCCATGAAAGAATTTCGCAATGTCAGCAGAAATACTTGGCAGAAATGCGCGCGCAGCAGCATGACGTGTGATTGACGTGCAACTAGGGGGTGAAGGGGACTTGACATTTAGCTCTACATGTGGCGACAGAAGTCTGGAGGGTCAAGTCAACCTAATCCCAAATCATATCTAACATCCTATGTTTAAAGAACTGTGTTATCCAAAAAGAAAGGTCTTTCGAACAAAATCTATTCTATACTGACTGTGAGTGCGTGTACAAGCGTCTAAGTGTCTATACTAGATGCGAGGGCAGAAATCTTCCATAGTAACAGAGCTATGAATTACTTGCATAAAGACAGAGAAGCCGAGCCTTTTGCTCGGTAGCTGGAAGAATGTTTACTTAAACTACTAGACAGGAATGCATTGGGTAGGGAGCGGAGCAGATAATCTCGAAGGTGAAATACAGTTTTTGGCAGGCAACAGGCTGATGTCAGGCACCGTTAGCCGCGCAGAGAGTAGGACAAAGTTCATGGATACAGATGCGAGCTCAGACTGAAGCTTTCAGAGGCAGAAGGAAAGAAAAGGCTTGATGGCAGAATCAGGGCCTACTCGCCTGGACTGTAAAATGGCATAAGTGAACCATATAAGGCCGGTGGCCTTTCATACTTAGGAATGGAATATCCGGCCCATTCATGGTGGATCTGAAAGAGGACATGTTGGCGGTGGACGCACATGTGTTTGCGTCTTCATAACTGGAACTGGAGGGAACATACATGTACTTGGGGTTTATACATGAAATCGTTGGGGTCCAAGATAGGGGACATAACTGATCATAAAAATCCATATTTCCACATTCCCTCCTTGTCCCCTACTTGCCCGTTAAGAGATATCAATCTTCATCAATCCGTTGATCTGTTCATATAACATCATTTGTTCTTCTTTCGTCTTCCGTGATGAATGAAATCTTGGTGGTGGAATACACGATGTGGCACACAGACCACAGATCGCTGGTCCACATTGTAGGCATAGACAGCAACTGAATAATATGAGGAAGCCAATACCTAGGAAGGATAGGACCTTCCATCCAAAGGTAGATAATACACTCCAAAACCAACCGGACCAAGTCCAGGTGCCTGGATTCTGGTGTATCTGGCTTACAATCTTATGAAGGCGAGTTATGGCTTTATATACAGATGGCGAATTTTCTGGTATGAAAATGCAACAGCTCGATCCGATGACCCTACAAGCTCCGCCCCTATCGGCCAGGATGACGTCAAGGACAAGACGATTTTGAAGCACAACAATCCGCATAGCGGACTGCTCTTCTGTTAAATTGCCTAAGGCGGAAATAGTTTCGTTCACTACTGCTTCAAGGGTTCTGGTTAATCTACGTATCAGCTTACTATTGGTAACTGTACCTATATAGGGAAAGAGACCTTTATTGAAATCTGTGTATTTTTCCCATGCTGTCTCAGTGTAATCGACTATTGGGAGATCTCTCCTTTCTCTATTGTGTACTAAATGAGTATTTCTATGATAATCAGGAGGAGCTAGAAAAACAGGTGGCAAAAGGAATCCGATGTAGCAGGTACCATCCCAATCTAGAGGCAAACGTATATATGCCGTCTGACCACATATGAAGTAGGAATGGCGGGAAGCTCTAAATGTAGACTTGCCTTGATCACTAAATTCTATTACAGTGGTGCATCTACTATGGCCCATATGTATGGAACCATTCTTTCTTACACATAATTCACCTTTTACTGGAAATACTGACATGGCGGGCAAAATTGGAGTAGCTTCGGATTCGACATTCAGGATCATGAGATTAAGCGTAAAATTACCTAATCCATATACTTCATTTTCTAGATCAGTTCCTGTTCTTTTGGGAAGTCCCTCCTTGTTAGGGTAACAGACTTTGAGCAAAACTAAGTTCAGATTTCCCCATACCCAGTTATTCTGGTAAACTGCAGAATTCGAATCTAGGGAATTAATTAAACTAAACCATGCTCCACAGGAGCCGTTGTGTGTGAACGGGTATGGAAAGAGAGGCAGAATTCCTTTATAGTTCTGAAAGGGAGGGAGTCGACCACATATCCAACAATTAGTAGCATTGCTAACCTGATGGGAATGATGTAACATACTAATAAAAGTGTTATTGCGCAGCGCAAATCTATAAGACAACTCATGCGGAGGTAATTCACTAAAAGAATGTTCAGCAGTAACATTATAAACATGTCTAGAAATAGGATAATATGTGTGCAACAATATACTTGCAGTAATTATTAAAAGACTTAAGAAAAACAAAATAAATAACGTCACTGTGCAATGACTACGCAGTGATTTACAGTACGCATGTCGTTTCAACTTTATCCTTCTGTTTCTTTCTCTATACAGGTCTAAGGGGTACATGTCAGAGACAAATTCGACCGATTCACCTTGGAGAGGACTTAAACAATCAAATTGCCTGACTTGTTAGACCGAAGTTTTAGTTTATATTGTTCATGGTTATTCAGTTCAACCAAAGGAAGTTTAGAGTCAATCGGTGAAGACACGCAAGGTGTGTCATTTACGTCGGACGGTAGTCCATGAAATTTCTTGATATGACTTGAATGTATCCAGCCTTTTCGACCTTCGATCTTCACGGCTGTCCTCGTCGTTAGTAATACGAGTTGAGGCGATTTCCACCTAGGATCCAGCTGAGACTTCCGGTCAAAATTCCTCACTAAAACCAAGTCCCCTGGAATTACGTCATGGGGTTTCACCTCGGTGTTGTCGGGAAAGGCTGCAGCTACCTGTGAACGACAAGATTGTAGTGCAGACATCAAGGAAGCCAAGTAATCTGTCAGCATATTACAGTCAATATCAGTTATTTTGCGTGGTATAGGCGTCCCCCACATATTTGGTGGTCTACCGAAGATCACTTCATAAGGGGATAGCCCTGTTCGAGAGTGTTCTACCATTCTCATGTAAAAGAGTGCAACGGGTAAGGCTACTACCCAGTCGACACCTTTCTCTCTACAAATTTTGGACAATCTAATTTTCAGGGTCTGGTTATGTCGTTCCACGAGACCTGCTGCCTCGGGGTGTCGGACACAGTGAAATTTCCACTGATAGCCTAACAAAAGTGAAACGTGTTTCATTAGTTCGGATGAGATCGGCTGGCCGTTGTCTGAGTAGACAGCACGTGGTAAACCGTACCGTGGGAAGAATTCTCGAACCAACTGTTTGGCAGTAGTCGGAGCAGTGTAATCTGAAACCGGGTATGCCTCTGTCCAACGGGAAAGAGCACAGACAACTACGAGAACATATTTGAATCCTCGACATCGTTCCATCTGGATATAATCCATCTGGAGGACTTCAAAAGGGTGATCAGGAGGCTGAAATCCACCCTGTTCTACGGGAATGCTTTTACCTGGGTTAAACTGACAACAGATCATACAGGTACGAACTTTTTGTTTAGCTGCTGCTCGTAAATGTTTGTTGAACCAAATGTGTTGAATGCTGTCTAGCATAGCTTTTTCTCCTAGATGTGCTGGACTATGTACAGTGTTAATAACGACTTGGACCATTGAATCAGGAAGGAACCACACAGATTTTTCCTTCGTCATCCATCCTTGATCCGTTTGGATCCCTCCTAATTCAGTCCATTTCTTTATTTCGTCTGGTGTAGCATGTGTCTGTATGTCAATTACGTCAAGGGCGGGATCCTTAACCGTCATGCAATATGTTGGTGTCGGGACTATTGTCTTTGTCATGTCGGATGTTTGAGTTTGAGCAGTCTGTTTAGCTGTTCTGTCAGCTAGATCATTGCCTTGAGAAACGATATCAGTAACTTTCGTATGAGCTTTACATTTCATAATTGATATTGCAGTGGGTAGATGTATTGCATCTAATAAGGCATGAATAAGGGGTCCGTGCTGAATGTGGGCACCGTGAGAAGTTAAATAACCTCTCTCTCGCCACAGCACGCCGAAGTCATGTACAACTCCGAATGCATAACGTGAATCAGTGTATATGTTGACTTTTTTATTTGTGGCTTGAATACAGGCTTGTGTCAGAGCGATGAGCTCTGCTGCTTGAGCTGACAAGGTATTTATGCAATTTGTTTCAATGATTTCAGTGTCTGTTGTGACTGCGTAAGCGGCCACTAGCTCTCCTGTACCTGTTCTCATACATGAACCATCTACATACAACGTCAGGTCTGGGTCTAACTATGGGACGTCTGTTAAATCTTGTCTGGGTTTCGTCGTGATAGTGATAACTTCAATACAATCATGTGCTAGTGGGTCTGTTCCATTTACAGGTAACAGTGTGGCAGGATTCAATGTACTACAACGTCTGATTTCTATATGTGGCTGAAACAATGTTAATTCATAACCAGTGAGTCGTGCTATAGTCAAGTGTTGTGTTTGTGTGCGGTTCAAGAGAACCTCTACTGCATGTGGTACTTGTACTGTCAATGGATGTCCTAATACTATGGCATCGCTTTGTCTGATTGCTAAAGCTGTTGCTGCCACTGATTTCAGGCACGCAGGCAAAGCCTGAGCTACGGGATCTAATGTACTAGAAAAATAAGCACATGGTTTGTGTGATCCTGCTTGTTCCTGTGTGAGTACTGACAAGGCAGTACCTTCGCGTTCTGTAACGAAGAGTGTAAACTGTTTATTGTAACATGGTGTTGCTAAAACAGGTGCTTGGCATAAGGCTTTCTTTAGGCTTTCAAAAGCTTGTGTATGTTCCTGAGTCCAAGGGAGAACAGTCGATGTGGCTGCCTCCTGTGTTGTCAATTGAATGAGTGGTTTCGCTAGAAATGCATACTGAGGGATCCACTGCCTACAATATGAAGTGAGGCCTATGAAAGCCCGCACCTCCTTTTGTGTCTTGGGTATTGGCATATTAGCAATTAGCTGGATGCGATCTGGTGTAAGCTGCCTTCCCTCCTTGGACAGCGAGTGACCAAGGTAAACAACTCGCTGGACACAGAATTGCAGCTTAGAAGGGGACACCTTGTGCCCCTTTTTGGCCAAAAATTGTAAAACCGTCAGTGAGGCTTTTTCACATTCAGGTTCGCTTCTAGCGGTGATCAGCAGATCATCGACATATTGAAGCAGGGCAGTGTTGACTGGCATGTGGATACTGTCGAGTTCTCGTTTCAGTGCTTGGCTATATATGCTGGGGCTTTCTGTGAATCCTTGAGGTGCGCGTGTGAATTTAAAGCTACGTCCATTTAAACTAAATCCGAACAAATATTGGCTTTCCGGATCTATTGGGACGCTGAAGAAGGCATTCTTGAGATCAATTACAGTAAAGAATGTTGCTTCGGAATCAATGGCTGTCAGTAATGAAGAAATGTCTGGGACTACGGGGTATTGTGGTACTATGCATTTATTTAATTCGCGCAGATCAATAACCAATCGATATACTGGCGGGGCGGTTGGATCGGTTCGTTTAAGAATCGGAATTATCGGTGAATTACATACATTGGAGTCAGTTTCCACAACTACTCCTTGGGTAATAAGCTCGTCAATAATTTGTAGTAAAGCCACTACAGCATCTGGGGGTAACTTGTATTGTCGCATTCGGGGTAGTACCACTCCTGCCTTTAGTGTGACTCGATATGGTGTAATGTTCATGCAACCAACATCTGTAGGGCCTTGTGCCCATAAATGTGTCGGTAAAGTCTGCAGTCGGTGATCCATGTCTCGGGACACGTAGTGCCCTTTGAAATCACGTAAAAACAATCTTACTCCTTCCGGAGAACAACATATTATAGCTCCTAGAGCTTTCAAAGTTTTTATGCCTAACAAGTTTTCTGGACATGATTTAGTAAGTAATAAATCTGTAGTTCGTGTCAAGGGACCGATCGTAAGTGGAAGAGGCTGTGTTACTTCGTTAATGATAGGTTTTCCTGAAAAGCCAAGGGAAATATTCTGTGAGCCTGAGAGGGGTGCCCCTGGAACTTCACTACGTTTTATTGTTGTTCGGCTTGCCCCTGTATCAAGTAAGAATTTTCTATCTTGACCTAATAGCTCTGCTGTTACTTCTGGCCTAGCTTTTTAGCGCGTCGCTCCTCAGCGCTGTATTTTAACTAAATGTGCTTTTTACTAGCGTTTATTTTTCTTGTGCTTTGCTGCTTGGCCTGGGGGCAAGGGTCTCCACTTACCTGCATTTAAAGAGTTGATGCACCGCCGTTTTGGCGGGTCCGGGTCCCGAGGGGGCATATCTATTCAACTTTGGCCGCCATTTTGGATTGGGGCTGTTGGCGCTTTTGCGGGCGCCATCTTAGAGCGTCCTGACGCTCGCTTCAGTCCAGGGGACGCCTATTTAAGGCGGACTCGTGGGGTCTGACGGCGGTCAGGCTCTGCTGTTACTTCTGGCCTAGCTTTTTAGCGCGTCGCTCCTCAGCGCTGTATTTTAACTAAATGTGCTTTTTACTAGCGTTTATTTTTCTTGTGCTTTGCTGCTTGGCCTGGGGGCAAGGGTCTCCACTTACCTGCATTTAAAGAGTTGATGCACCGCCGTTTTGGCGGGTCCGGGTCCCGAGGGGGCATATCTATTCAACTTTGGCCGCCATTTTGGATTGGGGCTGTTGGCGCTTTTGCGGGCGCCATCTTAGAGCGTCCTGACGCTCGCTTCAGTCCAGGGGACGCCTATTTAAAGTCGTCCTCTCCGCGCAGCGGGAACGCGCAGCTGGGACGCCGTCGCTTGGCCGGAGTCGTGCCAGAGTCCTGCCCGTCTGCGCCCATCCGCGCTAAGGACGCGCGGGACTCTGGCCAGGCCCTGCTGGTACGAGGTGCGGTTGGTTATTTCCAGCCATGTTGACATACTCTTGTGACACCCTGCGTGACCTGGGACGCCGGACTGCTGGCTGTAGCTTACCCCTCCTACATCCATTGGACGGTCCCTATTATTGTGCTGGCTGTCAGTGGTTTTTGGAGCAAGCTACTTCTATTGCCCCCACACGTCCGGTGGCAGCCGTTTGCTACACCTGCCCGGAGCATGTTCTCCGCATTTTTAGTTTTAATGCTAGGTCTCTGGTGTCACATTATCAGGCAGTATTTGACCTGTTGCAGGATGAAAGCCCGGACATCGTGGCTATCACCGAGACATGGCTGAAAGACGAGGACGCAGCCATTATTAATCTGGCATTCCCCCCTGACTATACAGTCCGTACCCTTAATCGATCTTCTAGGGGAGGGGGAATTGCCCTGGCTATTCGTTCTAGTCTTACTTGCTCCTGGACCGCACTGACCATTGCGGGATGTGAAAGTGCGTTGTTTAAGATTCTGGTTACTCCTCACTTCTCTCTCTCGGGGATGGTGGTCTATCGTCCCCCAGGGAGCGAGGCGGCATTTCGCGCCGCTTTCCCGGATGTGGTCAGCTCCTTGGTGGTGGGGTGTCCCAATTTTTCGATTCTGGGGGACCTTAATCTCCATTTCGATAGACCCAACCTACCTGCGGTCAGTGGCATTCTCACGGATTTGGAGGCCTTACAGTTGCTGCAGCTTGTTCAGCAGCCCACCCACATCGGTGGCCACACGCTAGATCCCTTCTTCTCTAATTTGACAGATGCTGCTGTCACTGCCGTCTCGCCCCTGGGTTGGACTGATCACTCTTTGGTCGCCATTAGTACCCCTTTATCAGGTAGGACTGTCATCCCTCCTGCTAAGCTGATCGTAAGGCGGCATTGGGGCAAATTACGGTTGGAAGATCTGCACCGTGTCCTCGCTGCAGAGCCATTAGATCCGTTTGTAACTGTTGATTCAGGTTACGATGGGTTCTGCGCGTGGATCTCCAAAGCGCTAGATGCGCTCATTCCACTCACCGCCTGTAAGACCAGTGCCAGAGAATCTAGCCCATGGTACGATGGCGCCCTACGTGCGCTCAAGGGCAGTTGCAGGCGCGCAGAGAGGGCTTGGCGGAAGGCGTACAATTCGGGGAAAAAAGCTATCTATCTCGCCTCCGTCAAAGTATACCATCGGGCTGTGTGCCGCGCTCGGGCATCGTATTATACTGCCGAAGTCGGCAACAGCTCTAACCCCTCGAAAACTATTTTCAAATTGATGAAGGATCTTCTAGCTAAGCGCCCCGATGCTCCGACGACGGGCTCTACTGCTCATTGTGAGGCTCTTGCGGTGTTCTTTCAGGAAAAGGTCCAAAACATCTATATGACCTTTCCATCCACAGGACCCCCAGCTGAATCTCCGATTTCCATCTGTGGAGACACAGCCCTGCACTCGCTTCCCCTGTTGACATTGGAAGGGTTTCACATCTTGGCAAAGCAGGTGAAATCTGGGTCCCCCGCCGACCCTCTCAGTTCGGCTCTCTTTAGAGATGAGTCGTTCGTGGGTCGGACCGTGGTACACTCCCTGATCAACATCTCGTTGGAGTCGGGCACGGTCCCCCGTAGCTGGAAGCGGGCGATGGTTTCCCCCATCCTAAAGAAGCCCTCACTGGACCCAGACAAGCCTGAAAACTATCGGCCTATCTCTTTGCTTCCCTGGCCTTCCAAAGTAATGGAGGCCCATGTCAACAAAGTTCTCTCGGCCCACCTCATCCAGTTTAACATCTTGGATCCCACCCAAAATGGCTTCCGTGCTGGTCACAGCACGGAGTCTGCCCTTCTCTCCATGGCTGAACACCTACGCACAGTGATGGATGCGGGGCAGACAGCGGCGCTCGTCTTATTAGATCTGAGCGCCGCGTTCGACACCGTGTCCCATCCTATCCTGCTGCATCGCCTGGAGGAGGTCGGGCTGGGTGGCTCTGCCCTCCAGTGGTTTCGCTCTTTCCTGAACGATCGTTTCTTTAGCGTTGCGTTGCCACCGTACCAGTCCCAATTCCTTCCTCTGAGACAGGGGGTCCCGCAAGGCTCCTCGCTGAGTCCCACGCTTTTCAATCTGTATGTGAGACCGCTGGCTGAGATCGTCAAGCAATGGGACATGACTATGGTCTCGTATGCTGACGATACTCAGCTAGCGGTGACTATCAGCGGGGATGCGGATCGGGATGCCCCCAGGTTTCAGAGTGGACTTAGGGCGGTGGCAAGCTGGATGAAGAACAACTGTCTCCAGCTCAATGCGAAGAAAACCGAGATCATGATCGTTGGCAGGAAGGCGGAACTGTGGGGGGACAAGTGGTGGCCCATTGAACTGGGGCCGGTCCCTCTCCCGGTCACTGAACTTAGGAATCTGGGAGTGTGGATGGATCCCGCTCTCAGTTACGAGGGCCACTCGAAGAAAATCGCGGCCGGCTGTCTTGGCATCTTGCGGTCGCTGAGGCCCATTCTTAAGTTCTTTGACGGTGGTACCAGGCAGCTGATAGTCCAGGCCACGGTATTATCTCGCCTGGACTATGCCAGCTCGCTTTTGGTAGGGACCAACGTGGCGGAGACTACCCGCCTTCAACGAGTGCAGAATGCCGCGGCTAGAGCCATTGTAGGCTTACCCCGAAGGAGCTCTGTCTCAGGTGTTTTGAGATCCTTGCATTGGCTCCCCATTAAATCACGCATCCAGTTCAAGGTGTTGTGCTTGGCGTTTAAGATCTTGAGGGGAGTAGGTCCGCCAATTCTTGCTGACCTCCTGTCGTGGTATGTTCCTTCCCGCGCTTTGAGATCGGGAAGCCAAGCGCTCGCGGTGGTCCCCCGATACAGGTTGTGTCGGGCTGGTGGTCGCTCTTTTCGGGTGAGGGCGGCTGAACTCTGGAATTCCCTCCCAGTGGACTTGCGGCTACTGACTGACCTCTTGGCCTTTCGCAAAGCTCTGAAAACGTTTCTTTTTAAATAGATCTTTTATCTGTGTTGTGTCTCTGCTATCTGTTGCACATTGCCTGCCATGCGCCAGGACGCCCCTTAGCTGGGGCAGCTGTGCGCAATACAAAAGTGCATAACATAACATAACATAACTGTGTACATAAGGTCCTTCTTGATCTACAGGGACCTCAATAAGGGGTAAGCCAACTTCCCTCTCTAGGCTGTTTCATGAGTATCGTTGATAATCAGGATAGTCATACTGTGCGGTCTGATACATCTGTCGGGTCGTTGTTTGTGTGGCAGCAATAGGCTGTGATGGCGGAGCTGGCATAGACTGTTGCGGAGCTGGCATGGACTGTGCATGCTGCAGTGCTCCTTGTTGGTTCTGATCCTGTCTGAGTGGTCTTGGTCTTTCTTTTGTGTTACCTATAGCGATATTATGTTTTAAGACTGGACAATCGTGTACATAATGACCTGGCTGTTTACAATAGTTACATGTCCCTTTTACAGGACCTGTTGAAACACTGGACTGTGTTATACCCTTCTTATGACCATCAGCTGGAACTGTCTGGGAAACTAGCATTTTCATTTTCGTGTCTTTCATACGTCTATGTTCATGTTCTTGTTCTTCTCTAATTCTATTGTGATGGTACTGTAGCATTTGTAACATTTGTGACGGAGTGTTACCTTGCCAGGTACTCTCGAATTTCAATACTCTATTCTTAACTTGGGGCAAGGCATTTTCAACCAATTTTGTCACAAACAGATGTGGATACGACTCGCTACTTGCTTTAATTCCACTATTTATACCAAAACATTTTTCAAATCGGGAATAGAAATCACTAGTGTCTTCATCTGATTTCTGTTTACAGGCTGAGATTGCACCCCAGTCTTCTTTTTTCGTAGTTAATAAACGTGGCAGTACCTGTACTAGTAGACCTGGTAGTGCTTTGATCTTGTCCCCGAGCCCTGAACCTGGACCTCGGGCTTTTTCTTCGTTTTCTAATGCTGTCCAATCTATCTTCTGGTCTCCCACCTCCCAATCCTTTTCCTTGAGTTTTTCGTAAATGCCCGCAGGCATTAATACCTTCAATATTGTCATAATGTCAGGGTAGGTATATTCTCCCATGAGTAACATATCTTTAATTTCACGGTGGAAACCCGCTGGGTCTTTGTCATGACTGGGTACCACTTTCTTCATTTCTAATAGTTCTATTTTGGATATGGGTGTGTATACAAACACACGTTTAAACTCATTGTCATCACCCTTTATCGGGTGCACTTCGCGTAAGGGATTCTGTCTATCCATGTAATACGTCGTTCTTTCATTGATTGGTAGTGAGACATGTTCAGGACATACAAAAAGGATGTACTGCTTTCTGGATTCTAGTATTTCTCTAATTAACTTAGTACCGGAACCTCTCCATTTGTTCGTGAGTAATTCAGTCAATATATCAGGTAAGGGGCCAGGATCGGAGTGTTGGCTTTTATATAAAATAAGGAGTTGTTGAATCATATAGATACCAGCTAAACGCTGTTCATCTGGGGCGAGGTTCAAAAACGTATGCACTAGTGTATCATCACCATATTTTCCAGGACTATCAACCCAGTGAACGGCTGACCTGGCTAATTCTTGTTCGTCCATAGAATCGAGTATATGGTAACCCCTTCGTTCTCGGAGTAATTTGTCTGCGGCTTGGAACGAATGTTCGGGGGACCTTGTATTTATTATAGGAGTTTGGAATTTTCTGTTATTATCTGGACGTATCGGACGTGTCGGATCAGTAAAGCATCTAGTATTATTGCAAGATCTTCCTCTACCTACATAGGCCATGGTTTCTAACTGTCCTGTGGGCAGTTCTAATTCTTCCTCGTCCTCGGTTTGTTCAGGCTCGTCTACTGCTAATCTTTCTTCGTGTATTCGTTCTATTTCTTTGCGGATCTTTCGGCTCATAGCTACTATACATGATCGTTTATCGTGTCTCCCCTCTGATATATTCTTACCCCATGTGGTAAGAATTTGCATTTCTTCCGGATTTACCCCTGGTTGATCTTGATTTCTGATCACACAGTTTATGAGGAAACGTAACAGTTCCCCCTGGATTTCCACTTTTTGGTACTCCATGGCTCTGTTAATACTCTCAGGGTCTCGCCCTGACTGAACAAAATGATATATATTTTCTAAATGTGCAGTCATTCCTGGTAGCTTCCCTAAGTATATTGCAGCTCGTCGGATACGTAACGATGCCAGCATCATTTCGTCCCCTTTTCCGGGCACAGGGTCATATCTACAATCTATTAGAAGTTCCTTGAGCGTGTTGGGAGTTACTAGTTTGGGCGTACGTTGGTGGGCCAATTCTTGAAAGGAAAGTTTATTTGTTCTAGGCGGCGTGGAAAAAATGCTTGATGTACCTCCGGTAGCACCACCTGGGGTGCTGGATGTGAAAGGATTCGTTGAACGGGATATAGCAACCATAGGTGTGGATGCAGATGTAGAAACAGATGTGCTTGCCGGAACTTGTGTCGGAGTTTGCTGTTGCAGAGGTACAGACGAAGGAGGGTCTTGGCGTTGAACCCCCTCGGCAGGCGGTCTATGTGGCGCAGCATTAGCATACTCGGGAGCTGCGTCGTCTAAATAAGAGGAAAGAAAAACATCTTCTGCGGTTCTGGGATGCCCTTTGGGATGTGCTTTTATCGGAAACAATGGGGGTGGCAAGTCTTTTGGTATCTCCGGAGTAGCCTTAGGTAATCCTTCGGCCAGAAGAGGATACATACCATTCACAAGGGCATTTCTTTGTCTGTCTGTTTGTTCTGACTTTACTCGAGTAACTTCTTCTATTAATACATTTTCTCGAACTTTATTTGAATTCTCCTTACTTTTCTCTTCCTGTCTGAGCGCTTTTTCTGTACGTCTATATGATTCTTTACGCCATAATTCAATGGCATCTTTCTGGGACTGTCTAGCTTTCTTTTTCCATAATTCTTCTTCTACTTTCATAATGCAATCTGCATCCCAGGTCCCAGCTGCGGGCCACCTCTGACTTTCTGGTAATTCCTTGGTGTAGTCTACCCATAGATCAAGAAATAATATGGCGTCTAGGCCATGTTTATGATACATGAAGTACCCTGGAGTGTCCCTAGGAGGAATGGGAACAGCTTCTTCGAGTACCCCTTTTCTGGTTTTGATCTGTCTTAATTTCGAAAAGAGCGGCATATTGGGAACTGATCCGATACCTAAATTTTGAACACGTTTAATACCATAAAACACAATAATGAACAGTCATTCACACCACAATATACAGAACGTATTAAAAACATTTTAACATTTAACATTTAAATAAAATAGACAATGATGGCCATTTAGGGAACTAGTCACTAAGCATAATACTCGATACTAACTAGGTAATTCTGAATTATATACTAGACATACTTGATATACTGCTAAACAGTACAGATACACTGCTGAAACAGTGCAGACCGGATTTGTGTACCCAAACCCGTCTTGACCGGCGCAACCTATGTGCACGTCAGAACGCCTCCCCGATAATGGTACTCACCGGGTAGCTCGGAACGGAAGGCCTCGGAACTGAACTGAACTTGAACCGGACTGGACTCGACTCGGAACTTCGGAAACTTCGGAAACTGGTGGGCCTCTGTATACCTCGGATCTTGCTCTCTCAGCTAGGCTCTGGTCGGGATACTTCGCACTTCTCACCGCCTCGTCTGGGTGTTGATCGCAGCCTCAGTTACCCCCGCTCGGCAGGAGGGAGATACAGGAAATCCTGTGGGTACGCGTTGTTGTCCGTACAGCTGTGACAGGAGACCGGGCCTGCAACGCACCGCCGGCGCGTGAGATGAGAAAGTGTCCCTGTTCGGGCGCCATTTATGTGGTAAATAATTTAATTACCGGAACTTAATTTGATGCGGAAAATCTATAACAATAGCTCAGTAAAATAAGAGGCAGAATCCGTGGTATTAGAGGTTCGGAACGGGCTTTATTCCAAAATCAATTTAAATTGAGGAGCTCCATATTCCATCACCACGAAGGTTCAGGAAGTGAAGACCCCACTTTATTGACAAGTAATCATTTTTATACAATAGGCATTACAGTGAAGCAAATGCAGGAGGCGTAACAATTGATAGCAAAGATAAAACATACATGCGTAGCAAAAGTGGGTGTAACTGGGTGTAACTAAAGAACGTCATCAGGTATGATGTCATAATAGGGTGGTTCCATGAAAGAATTTCGCAATGTCAGCAGAAATACTTGGCAGAAATGCGCGCGCAGCAGCATGACGTGTGATTGACGTGCAACTAGGGGGTGAAGGGGACTTGACATTTAGCTCTACATGTGGCGACAGAAGTCTGGAGGGTCAAGTCAACCTAATCCCAAATCATATCTAACATCCTATGTTTAAAGAACTGTGTTATCCAAAAAGAAAGGTCTTTCGAACAAAATCTATTCTATACTGACTGTGAGTGCGTGTACAAGCGTCTAAGTGTCTATACTAGATGCCAGGGCAGAAATCTTCCATAGTAACAGAGCTATGAATTACTTGCATAAAGACAGAGAAGCCGAGCCTTTTGCTCGGTAGCTGGAAGAATGTTTACTTAAACTACTAGACAGGAATGCATTGGGTAGGGAGCGGAGCAGATAATCTCGAAGGTGAAATACAGTTTTTGGCAGGCAACAGGCTGATGTCAGGCACCGTTAGCCGCGCAGAGAGTAGGACAAAGTTCATGGATACAGATGCGAGCTCAGACTGAAGCTTTCAGAGGCAGAAGGCAAGAAAAGGCTTGATGGCAGAATCAGGGCCTACTCGCCTGGACTGTAAAATGGCATAAGTGAACCATATAAGGCCGGTGGCCTTTCATACTTAGGAATGGAATATCCGGCCCATTCATGGTGGATCTGAAAGAGGACATGTTGGCGGTGGACGCACATGTGTTTGCGTCTTCATAACTGGAACTGGAGGGAACATACATGTACTTGGGGTTTATACATGAAACCGTTGGGGTCCAAGATAGGGGACATAACTGATCATAAAAATCCATATTTCCACAGGATGGTGCGGGTTCGTTGCTGGCGACGGACCCTTCTGATGGGGGAACGGGAGGACCCTCGGCGGGGACGGTACTGGTTTCTTCGACCGGGGTGCTCTCAACTTCTCTCCGGGGAGTGAGTCGGGCTGTCATAGATCGGGTGGTGGCACACACCCACTCGGGGAGTCCCATCATTCCTAGGTGGGCCTTGCGCTCTACGTGCTTCCAGGGAGAACTCTCCAGGTCGTTCCCTAGGAGGCAGTCGACCGGCTGGGAGGTTCTTATGGCCACCTTGAGTTTACCTATCACCCCTCCCCACTCAAATGGCACCAGGGCTACCTGACATATACTTTCCCTATTGTCTGCGGATATTACGGGGCAAAAGACATTGGGGAGGATCTGCTCCTCGGGGACTAGGTGCCTGAGGACACCGGTGATACTGGCCCCGGTGTCCCACAGGGCCTCTACCTGGTGGCCATTGATCTTGACGAGCTGCCCATATTTCTGTGTGTTGGAGGGTAGGAGGCTACCAGGGATCATTTCCCTATCTCCCAGGGATACTAGGGCCATCGCTGCGGGTTCCCACTCCTCGGCTTCCTCAACCTCCTCCCCCAGGGCTACGTTGGCTATCTGTCTCGCAGGGGGGACTTGGGTGGCCATGGGACACTCTGGGTCATTGGCGTAGTGCCCGGGTTTCTGGCAACGGAAGCATGTGATGGTCACCCGGTGTCCCCGTCTCCCAGGGGGCCCGGTCACTGGTGGGGGGGGGCGCCGGGAAAGGTGGAGGTGGTGTCTTCGGGGGGCTAGGCTGGGACTCTCTCGGCCCTCCCTGGTTCCCTCCCCCTCTCTGGCGGGGTGGTCCCTGACTGGTTCGGGGGTACTCTCCTACCATGCCCCGGGAGACCCGGGTGTTGGTCCAGCGGTCGGCCTCCACAGCCAGCTTCCGGGGATCTGTGAGCTTGCTATCCAGCAGATGTTGACGTAGCTCTATGAAGCAGTTCGCAGCCAGATGTTCCCATAACATGAGATCAGTGAGTTCGGCAAGGGTGGTGACTTTGCTGCCCTTGACCCACCCATCGAAGGCCCGACTAAAAAAGTTTACATACTCCACCCAGGTGGTGCCCGGGATCTTCCTGCAGTCCCGGAACCGTTGGCGGTACATTTCTGGGGTGAGGCCGTATCTTGTGAGGAGAGCCTCTTTCATGTGGCTGTAGGAGGTCTGCAGGGAGAGGGGTAGGTCGAGCAGGGTGTCCCTTCCTTCGCTCAGAAACCGCCCCCACAACCCCGCCCCCCAGTCCTTCTGTGGGATCCGATGGGAGGTCATGGCGACCTCGTAGGCCCGAAACCATTGCTGAATGTCATCGTTTTTATAATATTCCTTGACCACATCCTTGGGGATGTGGACCTTCTGTTCCGCTGGGGGGGCCGTCTCTCGGTTTCCCGAGGGCCTCCCGTCCTCGTTTCGGGCCTTGAGCTCGAGTTCCTTTAAGCTGCGTTCGTGCTCCAGTTGGAGCTTCCTTCCTTCGTGCTCCCGTTGGAGCTTCTTTTCTTCCAGTTCGCCTTGTACGCGCATTTGCTCTACCACTAGCTTTTTCTCCGCTAACTTCAATTCGCCCTCGATTTTGAGTTTGGCTAACTCGAGTTCATGACTGCGGCTTCTCTCTCTGTCCGCGAGTTCTTCCGGGGATAGGCCCCCGTCTGGTACGATGCCTCGGACCTGATTGCCGCTGCTTTCACTTGGGGGTGGTTCGGCTTCGTCGGGGCGCTCCCCCGTGCCTTCCGGGCGGGAGGCCCCTGTCTCCACCCAAGTTTTCAGTGCTTTCTGCAAGTCTTCCTTAGTGTTGAGGCCAGTGGTAGCGATTTTAAGTTCTTTGCAAAATTGCTTCAGCTCTTTGTGTGTGTATTCTTCTAGATGTTCCACCTGGAACACTCTGTTGGCGTTGGTTTCTGCGGAGCTCATGGCGCTTCCTTCTGCCATCTTTGTTGGTCGTGCGTCCGTTGTTCACTGTACGATCTCTAGGTGATGGGCCCGAATCCCGTCGCTTGCCACCAATGTTAGACGGCGACCTCAGAGGAGCCCGGAAGGGGGTCCTGACTACCCTGAGTCCCACCCGTGTAGTATCGTAGCCGGGCACTGGCGGGAGATTCCCCAGGGGGAGGAATCTCGCAACTAGGATCGTACTTCTGGCACCACACGACACAGAGTGACCACACTGGGTATTCTCAGAAAACAAGCTTTATCAAATAGGTATCACTGCAAATATGTACAAGGTGAGCACGGGCTCTAGAGTCTCGGAAAGGTAGGGGGTAGCGGGACAGTCTCTGGTAACGGTTCAAAAGCAGGGACGTATCCGGCGCACAGCTCACAATCCTCGAGCTGGGGGATACGTGGTCGGAGTCGGGGTCCGGCGGGACCGTGAGAGTCTGGGGGAGCCGCGAGTCACTCAGCGGGCTCAGGTACAGGTTCGGAGGTCTTACGATCTTCAAGGAGCCGCGAGTCACTCAGCAGGCTCAGGCACAGGTTCGGAGGTTTTACGATCTTCAAGGAGCCGCGAGTCACTCAGCAGGCTTCGGCACAAGTTCGGAGGTCTTACGATCTTCAAGGAGCCGCGAGTCACTCAGCAGGCCCAGGCACAAGTTCGGAGGTCGTACGATCTTCAGGAAGCCGCGAGTCACTCAGCAGGCTTAGGTTGGTTCAGTTCCAAGAGCCACGCACACGTCGGCAGGCTCTCGTTGTTCCAGCATCGAATCTACCGGACAGTCTCAGAGCACCCCTTGTTATAGGTCGACCCCTCTTTGATGTCCGGAGTCTGTGCAGGCAGGGGTCTTGTCACCTGGGGGCCGCTTGTCGGGGTTTCCTGCTATTGTCTTTTGATTCTTTCAGGGCCGGGTCGGGAGGAGTCTCAGACACCCAGCAGGCACGGAGCCAGCCCGCAGGGAGGCCGGAGGGCCGATCGAAACCCATCGTCCCAGGGGAGTTCAGAGGTGCGATAGAAACTGCTCCTCCCTCTCTCATCCCCTGGAAGCGTGATGTCCTCCAGCCGGAGTGGCGCCTCGAGGCCCGGGTCGCGCTGGGGCCGGGCGGCCATCTTGTTGCATGGAGTGGGCACGCGGGCCCGGGGTGGCCGAAAGGAGAGAGGCCATGGACGGGGATGTCCGGGGTTGGTGCGGGTGTCCTGGTGGGAAGGGTCGGCTGGGCCGTGTGCTTGGGCTGCAGGTACCAGGTTTCGGTGGTGCGGGGGCACGGAGGGCCATTCTACGAGGCCGGGTCCAACAGTCGTGATTCGGATGGTGTTCCTGTGGATGATGGCGATGCCTCCTCCCATCTGGTTGGCGGTGCGGTCCCTCCGGGTGATCTTGTAGCCCTCTGGGATGGCGATGGCGATGTCGGGCGCTGAAGAGGCGTTCATCCAGGTCTCCGTGATGAAGGCAACGTCAGGGGCTGTGGCGTCTAGGAGGTTCCAGAGTTCGGTGGCATGTCTGTGGACGGAGCGGGTGTTGAGCAGGATGCACTTGAGGTGTTTGCTGCTGGTGTTCTGCTTGGCAGGTGCTGGTGCCGGGCAGGTCTGGATGCAGGTGAACTTGCAGGCGTGGCAGCTGAAGGGTCCGTGGGTGTGCTTCGGAGTCGCTTGGTAGCATCCCTGGGTCCCGCCGGTGTTGAGTGCGATGAGTGTTGCGGCGACGTAGGACTGTCGGGTCGTCTTCCGTCGGTGGGGTCCAGGGGTCCTGGCACTGGGCGTGATCCAGGCGCGGACGGGCGTAGACGGGCTTGCCTTTGGCGCGCCTTCGGCGCACAATCGGCGCGCCCGCTGGGCGTGACAGCTGCGCGTTCGCATGGTCGCCATATATGGCGAAGTGCGCGGGGGGCGGAGCAGCTGGGAGGCGGGAGCGGGGAGGGTACAGAAGGCAAAAGGGGCGGGGTTAGCGGCTGTGGCGGGAAGCAGGGAGCGGGGAGGGAGGACGGAGGGGCCAAACGAAGCAAGCAATACAGACGGCAAAAAGCAAGTTACAGGGAGACAGGCAACAAAACACAATACAGAACAGCAAATACGAAGGGGGCTGGTCAGGCGGTCACGGAGCATGCCGCTGGAAGGCAGGGGGCGTGGTCACGCGGTGGAGGCTCGGCTAGCGAGGCAGCGAGGCAGAAGGCGGGGAAGACGCACGCAGCAGCTGGTGGCCGTGCGGCGCGGGGGTGTCCTAGAGCTAGGTCACCAATATTTCATCAAGTGCCCTGCATTCTCCATAACATTTAAAACCATGAAGTAATATTTCATACATCCCATAGACCAGAGGTCTTCAATCTGTGGGTCGCGACCCAAAGGGGTCATGCTTTCCTCAGCCTCACTTCTGCCGGCAATCCAAAATGTTTGCTCTTCGTTTTGGGGAAAAGAAAACTGTCCTAGATGGTTAATTCTGATAGTTGAAATGCTTCAGCTGGAGTGTCATTCAGGGAGTGTCATGTGCTGTGAAACTAGAGCTGAACACGCCTTTCTGCCAGTGTGCTGCTGCTCTGAAAGAAATGCACATGTGTGCAGCAATGAGTTAATCTGCAAATGTAAAGGATGCTTTGGGATCTGATCAAATAACTTGAAGTTTTGTGATGACTAACATTTATTCGTTTCGAGTGCTAGTGCAAACAGTTAACAACTGAGCTGTGAAGTGGGGGCTTTAATTGTCATTGTATTCACATAGCACTTACTATTCTATGAGGAGGCGTTGAAGGGGCAGTTATGTAAAAGATGTGCATTACATACGTTCTGGGAATTACTCAAATCTATGGGCCTCATTCACAATTAATTGGTGTAGACCAGATCTGCAAGTATTATTGATGTGCTGCCCTAAGCTGATTTGAAAAGGCAGAAATGCACTGTATTTACAAGATAAGGTGTATTCTTGTCCTTTCTGCCTGCGCCGGCGTACAATTTGGTGCCTAACATCAACGCAGGCACCCTTGCACCCTGGTACAAGGGTGTCTGAGTTGTTTGCAGGATTGATTTTGTGCCGTAAGGGACACCTCCCTTCACAGAAACAATAAATTGAGGCTTTTACCTCTTTCTGTTTGTGCTGCAGAATGTTGCATGCATATACAGAGGAAAAAACACAAGGAGAAATAAGGATATTTCTCCTTGTTATGCCTCCCCAGGGGAAGTGCATGGTTTAAACACATTCCCAGGTTTACAGATCCTTGGAAATCTGGGAATGTGTCAAAACCCATGGGTGTTGGGTGGGAAAATCCAAAGCAAGACCCATGGAACGTCCCCCTGAGGCAGTGTAAGGCAACACAGTGGCCTGTGCTGCGTTGCTTTACACCATTTCTACAAGTCAAAGTGGCTTTGCATGGTCTTGTAGATATGGGTCTGCATTCTGTGGCACCGGAGCATCATAAAAAGTGATGCATCGGCGGTACAATAGGCTTGTAAATCAGCCACTATATTTTAGAAGCACCATTGTATTGTAAAACGTTTTGCACATTTTGTAGCAGTCTTTCTTATAATGTGTGTAATGCAAGTATAAAATAACGGCTTACATATTCACAATGTTTTCTGTCACAGACTGTGACCTCATAGAACTACAAATACATGTCACTATTATCCACTGACCAGCCATGATTTAATTCTGTGTGTCTCTGGTTACATACAGATCCTTGCAGTGCATTAGCTGCCCAACATGAATATTTAGCTAACTGACGGTGAAAGACCTAAAAAACGTACTGAATATTTAGGGGGCTATTATAATAGCGGGCGGATCGCCACCGCCCGTATGGCGGTGGCCATCCACCCGCCATTATTCTCTGCCTGCCTCCCATTTCCCCCCCACCATATTAGGATGGCGGGGGGGACCCCTGTGGACGGAAAGACCGTCCGCCGGTTTTCTGCCGGTCTCACAGGAGACAGGGCGGAAAAGGGGTCTAACATGGTGGCGGTGTCTGCAAGACACCGCCATCCATAATAGCATGCAGACGGAGATGTGCCTTTCCATGGCGGCATTGCCGCCATGGAAAGGCATACGATCTTTGCGTATGGGGGCCCGTAGCGGGCCCTCAGGTAGTTAGGGGGCTGGGGGTGCATATGGGGGGTACCTATGGTACCCTTCTGCATTGGCACAGACAAAATGGCAGGCACCGCGCGGTGCCTGTCACCTTGTGCATGCCAATGCACGACGTGCATTCCCAGCATTGTGGCGTGTGGTGCTGTGAGCACCGCCAACCACAGTGCTGGAAATAGGGGTTGCCATCGCCGAGGTGGCATCCTAATTGCAGGAGCAGGACCACTGTGCCCCTTGCGGACGGTCCCACATTCCGTTACGGTGGCGGTCGTAACAGACCCCTTAGTTTTTAGCCACACCTTTGACTTCGCCCCCATGTTCAGAAGCTCAAGGACATCCACCTCCCCAAACATGACTAAAGTCAACAACAGCAGCAAACTAATATAACCAGGAGTTGGTTTCTGCTAAAATAGAAGCGTCTGTTTTCATAATGTTTAAAATAAAATCCTTTTATGAAAGTCAGTATGAACGAAGATTAAGGGACCATGTCCTTCCCTGGAATTAAAAAAAGCATACTACTTCGACCTTACAGTTCATCATTAATGATTGTAAATTGTATGTTTTAATTATGATGAATTTTGTTCAGCACCCTCCAGTTCCATGCAGCTGGAAAAGCATCTAATGAAACATAGTATGGTTCTCCTTGGATGCCGTGCACTAAAGTTGCAGCCGAATCATTACAGCCATTATACCCAGGGCCACTGCAACCATACGTTTTTGTGGCTACAGTGATTTTAGCATAATCATAGATTTTCCACATTTGCCCCATAATCCATCATCTACCGCATAATCTGCTGAGTTTCACAAAACGAAAAATGTATTATTCAAATGGTTCAAAAGTTACTGAAAAGCAGTAACACTTGCTGCCGCCCAGTAAAAGGCCCTTGACAAAACTGGACTAGTCACCTTGTTGTTGCTTATTGCTATATTTGGGTGTTAAAATTGTACTTATGAGCTGCAACCACAGATTGACTGTTTGTATGGAGAATAACAGGAACACCCATCCCATTAGTTCAGAAAGATGTCATCATCCAAATAAGTTTTGTCAAATTGTGTTTGGTTTGTGGAAAATAATGTATTTTGGATAATTTTTTTGGGAGAGTTTTTGTTTCCTTGTGTGGTAAGCCTCTGGCACCGAACCACAGTCTCCCATAAACCTTTGGTTTTCTAAACATTGTTTAATATTATTTTCCCACAATAAAAAAGATTTGCCATGAGAATCAGGGGTGTTTATGGTTGTCGATTATGAAAAATACCATGTTCTAGAAATATTTGTCAAGAGGGGTCCTTACGCCTAAACAATTTTGACAAGGGGTTCTCAGCATCAAAACGTTTGAAGACCTCTGCCTTAGACTTCAATAAAAACAAGGAAGTGAAATTGTCAGATACTCATGCGGGGTCCACTGCCCAACAACTTAAACAGCTCGAATACCTTACACGTAGACAACTTAATCAGAAATTGCATGCCTCAACGCTAGTGCAATACCACAGGACCAAAAGAATACCACGAGGACTACGTCTGTCAATACGACCTATGCTTTTCTGATTTCATCTCAATCCTAAACTTATGGAGAAATGGTTCTCAATATTGAATAAATGTTCTATTGATTTAATTTTATTAATTATTGAAGAATTATCCAGAACTATAAGGGAACTAGATGAGGAGATTTTTAATTTAAAACAAGAACTAGAAAATAGACTGGTTACAGAAACCTGGACAGCTACTATAGAAGACCTCAATCGTAAACTAGATCAATATAGCAAAAAGTTACAGGAAGGAAAAATCAGAAAGTATCGCAGAGATACAATTGATTATAAGCTTAATGAGGTCTATACTTGGGCGGAAATTTACGCCAGAAGAAGCATCAATGAAAAAAACCTACTACATCTTCGGAAGAGAGTATAGTTACTGATCAAGACATATCTACCAACCGATTGCCAGTTTCTAAATCCATTTTAACCACTGCTGGTCCTACAACTTCACCCATACTAATTGATGATACACAGACAGCTACTACTTCAAAAACGTCTTTTTTATCTCAGGCTCCAGACCACGGGCAACCCCTGTCAACGAACACTACATCGACAGGAGCAACAAACACAAAACCAAGAGAGGACAAGGCGGGCAAAACCTTGCGCAGCGGCAAGAGTGTAGTTTAATAATCAATATTTCGTCCATGACACTGACAAGACAACAAATTGCTGTACTTAATAAAGGAATGACATTTGTACCTACCAATACCACCTCAAAACTGGAAACAGATATAGCCCTCTACAAATTCCTGCGTAAATTACGCCTACGTCACTATTTTTCCAATATTATGCAAGAATCTAGAATTTTCAAGATGACACTTTAACCAGATTTAGGCCCAAGAGTAATTATTGTGCCCCTGTGTCACATAAGCTTCTAGACGTATTCGAAAATGCAGTCAAACACGACTGCACCAAGTTGAGTTATGCCAAACCTACCTTTTCCAATTTGACTGAACAAGATAAACGCATTATCCGTTCAATAGCCAACAATAAAGAATGGACTTTAAAACCAGCGGACAAAGGAGGAGCACTGGTTGTCATGGACACCAATTTCTATATACAGAAAGTCAATGAGCACTTGATGGACACCACAACATATATGGTTCTCGATACTGATCCTACCAACATGTTATTGGAGAATTTACAAGGAATATTGGATCAAGCTGAGCAAATTGGGACCATTGATTTGCAACTTAAGTCTTATTTAAGTACCAAGAACCCACGCAGACCCAGAATATATATGATACCAAAAATCCACAAACATCCGACCAATCCGCCATTTAGACCAATTGTTTCAGGCTGTAATTCAATATTCGATCCATTATGTAGATACCTTGACTACTTCCTACAGAAGTTTGTACAGAGTTGGTGCACGTACATCAAAGACACCACAGATTTTCTAATTAACTTACAAACAATTGAAAACTTTTTTCAAGAACATTGGATACTTTGTACAATTGATGTTACAGCACTCTATACATCAATAGTGCACTCCGAAGGAATGGAAGCAACAGAATGGGCATTACTGAGAATGGAGTTACCACAAAACGAGAGTGTCTTTCTACTTAAATTGCTATTCTTCAGTCTACACAACAGTTATTTCCAGTGGCAGAATAACTTTTTGGGCCAACTCACAGGAACATCAATGGGTTTTTCGGGAGCCCCTGCATATGCCAATATCTTTCTGTCCAAATTTGAACATGAATACATACTAACCAATGATAACTGGACTAAAGGCTTAATCCAGTATTGTAGATATATAGATGATATATTTCTAATCTGGACCCATTCTCAAGATCAGTTAGAAAACCTTATTCAGGAATTAAATACCAGAAACCCCAGGATTCAATTTACCTACACTGTCAGTACCAAACAGGTGAATTTCTTAGATGTTCAAATAACGAAAGATTCTATTGCACGTAAATTAACAACTGAGGTTTATACCAAACCTACTGACAGAAACAGTTCTCTACACTACAAGAGCTTCCATCCAAGAAGTCTTATTCTCAATTTGCAGTATTCTCAATTTTTATGGATCAAACAAATATGTTCGGTACCCGCTACAGCGTCCAAAAAAGCCGAACAGTATAAACAACGATTTGTACAAAGAGGATACCCTTCAGAGATTTTACAGAAGAGTTCAGTGCTGGAAATAGGGGTTGCCAACGCCGCGGTGGCATCTTAATTGCAGGAGCAGGACCACTGTGCCCCTTGCGGACGGTCCCACATTCCGTTACGGTGGCGGTCGTAACAGACCCCTTAGTTTTTAGCCACACCTTTGACTTCGCCCCCATGTTCAGAAGCTCAAGGACATCCACCTCCCCAAACATGACTAAAGTCAACAACAGCAGCAAACTAATATAACCAGGAGTTGGTTTCTGCTAAAATAGAAGCGTCTGTTTTCATAATGTTTAAAATAAAATCCTTTTTTGAAAGACAGTATGAACGAAGATTAAGGGAACATGTCCGTCCCTGGAATTTAAAAAAGCATACTACTTCGACCTTACAGTTCATCATTAATGATTGTAAATTGTATGTTTTAATTATGATGAATTTTGTTCAGCACCCTCCAGTTCCATGCAGCTGGAAAAGCATCTAATGAAACATAGTATGGTTCTCCTTGGATGCCGTGCACTAAAGTTGCAGCCCAATCATTACAGCCATTATACCCAGGGCCACTGCAATCATGCGTTTTTGCGGCTACGGTGATTTTAGCATAATCATAGATTTTACACATTTGCCCCATAATCCATCCTCTGCTGCATAATCTGCTGAGTTTCACAAAAAGAAAAATGTATTACTGAAAAGTTACTGAAAAGCAGTAACACGTGCTGCCGCCCAGTAAAAGGCCCTTGACAAAACTGGACTAGTCACCTTGTTGTTGCTTATTGCTATATTTGGGTGTTAAAATTGTACTTATGAGCTGCAACCACAGATTTACTGTTTCTATGGAGAAAAACAGGAACACCCATCCCATTACTTCAGAAAGATGTCATCATCCAAATAAGTTTTGTCAAATTGTGTTTGGTTTGTGAAAAATAAAGTATTGTTGTGCAATTTTGGATAATTCTTTTTGGAGAGTTTTTGTTTCCCTATGTGGTAAGCCTCTGGCACCGAACGACAGTCTCCCATAAACCTTTGGTTTTCTAAACATTGTTTAATATTATTTTCCCACAATAAAAAAGATTTGCCATGAGAATTAGGGGTGTTTATGGTTGTTGATTATGAAAAATATCATGTTCTAGAAATATTTGTCAAAAGGGGTCCTGACGCCTAAACAATTTTGACAAGGGGTTCTCAGCATCAAAACGTGTGAAGACCTCTGCCTTAGACGGCAATAAAACCAGCTTTTTTAAAGTGAATTTTAAATTCTTTACAAATCTTTACATATATACTTCTTCTCTGATAAGCACTAGCCAGAGAATGTAAACACCCGCATGAAGTGATTCCTAATGTGATATTGATTCAGGCAAAGCTATGTTCAATGCAGAGGCTACGCTCATTCTAGGCACCTCAGATAGGAACTCACGCATAGGAAGTGTGCACTATTAAATATCTTCAGTGCCGATTTCTCTATCAGCAAAAGCGTCACCATACACTGACCAATATGAACACAGAAAGTGCTGCATGTATTTATCTATACTTGTATTTAAAACTGGATTAAATTGGTAGGTAGGTAGGTAGGTAATACATATTCTGTGAAACAAAACATAAAAGATGCAAAGTAATACAAGTTACACACATATGGGGTCAAAAGGTAGAACATACAAACCCTCACCAAACATGATGTTATAATTGGTGAGCTATTCTATCAATATTGTTTACAACTAGAACCTAGGATTACATAATTTAAAAACAATAAAACATTTTGTGATTCAACAGTCAGCGCGGTGAAAACGTGTTTAGAATACAATAGACTTGTATATGCAAATAATTTTGTAAAGTGCATATGTAATAAAAGAGCCTCATGTGCTAATAGGATTATGATAAATAAAATCAATATACCATTCATATAAGACTACACCTGGGCTAAAGATCCCCACTCCCGTAATGGGCTTAAAGAGACTCTACAGTCTGCCTATAATCCAGGGTTTACTCCTTTTCAATTTGTTATGCTTATTTGGGACCTATGTGACAGTTATTTACAGTACTTGTGTTTAAAAGTGCATGTGCAATTAAGAACAAACAGTTATGAGTCAAAAAAAGACAGTATAAAGATAAAACCTGCTATTTTCCCACGGCTTTCTGTAGCTTACGCAAGACGCAGACCTGTAGACTGTATGGATAGGTTGATAGTGTAATACTCTCAGATCCCTCAGATCTGCAAGAAACATTGATGAAATATTTACAAGATGCTGCACCTCGGGTAAACTTGTAGCACAGATGTAAACTAAAGAAATCATCAGGAGAAATTGTAACCAAACAGAATAGGAAAATACAACGTTTCAAATGGTAAATTCTACTTCAAATTTAGATGATAGCATGTCGCAAATGGATGTTTATCTTCCCATAGACACGCATCGCTTTGGGAGGGTCGGGCTAGCTCGTAGGGAGGGAAAACATTGGAGGTGCATTCAACACAATGGAAGCCCAGCTGCAGAGAAAAGGAGGTTATCTCTAAGGTGAGTTCCAACTTGAGGCAAATTCATCTCACCGTTTCCCACTAGGCAGTATTGAAACATTGGTACCACTCTAACAAAATTGCATTTCTTTTCCCTGCACGCTGTGAGCAAAGACCCATCACTAGTCTAAGTGGCCCTGGTGTCAGAAGGGTTGTCCTGGGTCACCACAAAGGGCCCCATACCCTACCCTGGCATGTCATGTTCCTGAATGCTAGCTGCAACTAGAGAGCTCTACGAGGACCTGCATGTACCTAGCTTCTTCCCTTGTACCTGTGGGCCCCTAGTCAGAATACCCAGGTGGCCTTATAGCTGTGCACACCAGTCAGTATCTAGAACTTGGACTCTTGAACATGGATCTCTTCACAAAAAGTCACTAGTACCCCAGGTAATGAGATATCTACTACTTATTTTATTGTAAACCCAAAAACGTAAGATGGAAACTTTAGTGTGAACACAGAGACACCCCCAGTAGCTCATGTTACTTTCCTACAGGCTGCACCAATTATATTCTGTGATTTAATAAGATTGATGGTGCTCGCGACTGGGTTGCAATCTCAAGCAGTGTCTTAAAGAGGTTCCATTATAGGGTAGCATTCAGAATTAGTTATCGATTCCAAGCAGTATGTATTATGTGTAATTTGGGTGCACTGCTGTGAAATTGTGTTATTTTGTTGGTGACACAACTGTGTATAGATTACCTTGTTTGGTTACTATTTTTCCTGTACATCCAGTGTTATGCTTTGAGGTGTTATTAAAGTGTTTTTCTTTTATACACTATTGACTGCATTGCTTTGTGCCAAGATTCAACCATAACAGAACCTCCTTTGTGGTAAATCGTATCTGCTACACAAAGCCATACAGTGAGTCAAGGAGGCTTGGGAGGCCCACTTTGCTTCTCTGACTAAATACCCATGGTCAGATTTATGAAGCTGGCACAAGGACAAAGTAAAGGCTTTAGTAGTATTTACAAAGCCATGCAAGGGGTGATTTGTGTGTCATTGAAAAGAAAGGTAACGTAACACAGCTCTTTAAGCTGCATTGTTACATTTTAACTTGGAAGGCATTCCAATGTTGGAGCATGGGAGTTCCCTTGCTTCCACCCATGGATTATGGTGCATTCCCAGAATTTCTAAAGCTAGCAGAGTACAGTTTGAGTGGCAAACTGCTGCAGTAATTATAAGGGGGCTTTCAAGGAACGGAGGCAATTGTTACAAAGACAAGCATGGGATGAGTTAATCCAAGCTAGCTAGCTGCGGGATTCTACTCTCTTTTAGCAAGTCATAAATAGACCTTGTTTTTCAGAGCCATCAAGATTAGTAGTATGCCATCACATTACCCCAAAAAATGGACTGCCCACTTTGAAGGAGTTTATAACTTCGGACAAAGTGAGGGAACCACTAGTAAATAGAACCCTGCTCAACCGATACTGCGGTCACCTTTTTCTTGGATGAAGTACGGCTGGGCATTGAGGGATTGTCTCGGAATAAGGCCCGAGGTCCTGATGGGATCCCTCCGGACTTCTTACGGGACAATGTTGATGTATGGGCCCTGGTTTTGACCAGGGTGTTGAACGTAACGGTAAGGAATGGGATGCTGCCTTCCTGGTCAACTGCTACCATCATCCCGATTTTTAAGAAGGGGGACTGGGACAATCCCCATTGTTACCGCTCTATATCCCTCATTGTCAATGTCTTGGGCCGGGTCTTATCAAATAGACTCTCTGCTTGGGCTGACACAAAACAAATTGTATCCGAGATACAGTATGTTTTTCGTTCAGGAATATCAACTACAGACCAATGTCTAAACCTTTACCTTTTAATTTCCAAATAAACGGTTGCCCAACCTGGTCCCATTTTTATGGACCTTACTTCCTCATTTGACCAGGTGAGCCGTAAAAAACTGTGGGCTCTTCTTGATTATCTGGGTGTCAAGCCCTCTATTGTAACTCTATTAATGACCATTCATGCCCATACCACAGCTGCAGTCAGATACTCACACTGACCGGGCCTTACTGACCATTTTAATTGTACTGGGGGTGCTTGTCAAGGGTGTATTTTAGCTCCTTTCTCATTTAGAGTATAAATTAATGGCTTAGAACCTGCACTGATATCATTACAGATTGACAGCCTTAGAGTGGGGAGGAAAGCAGTACCAGTTTTACTATATGCGTATGACGCGGTACTGATGTCATGCACTTCGATGGGCCTACAGGCAGTGATTAATGGATTTGTTTCCTTTATGAATGAGGTGGACCTGTCGGCCAACTTTCACAACATTTGTATGTTATGGAAGTTGGCCCTCAGGCAATCCGATCCAAGACTTTCAAGGCATAGGCCCACACTTTAGCTAAGGTCTTGGCTTTCCCTTATTTGGTAATTTAATTTGTTGCAAAATTGAATTGGAAACATCTGATTGAGGGGAAACTAGGGGATATGAATAAATCCAAGGGAGCCATTGCTATTTACGCCCATGGATTAGGCACTTGGTGTCCGGGGGTGATTTGAAAGCTTTACCAGTCCTTCTGCATCTCCAAGGTCGTGTACAGAAGCGAGGTCTGGGGTTATACTGTGGCTAATAAACTGAAGACTGCACAAAATAAGGTTGTGAGATGTATCCTGAACGTCTCCCAGGGTACCCCCTCATTTTCTGTACATGAAGAATTAGGAGTTAACTATATATCAGACCTGGTGGTCAGGGTCAGACTGGCTACCGGGCGTTTTGGTGTGCTGCCAAGCTAGGGGCTGATTTCACTGCGGTAGGGGCTGATTTCATTGATGGGGACCTATGTGTGCTTCTAAATCTACATAACAAAACAAATGGATTTAAGCACACGCAGGTCCCCAGCAACAAAATCAGCCCCCGGCTTGGCAGCACACCAAAACGCCCAGTAGCCAGTCCGGCCCTGCTGGTGGTAGTAAAGCCTTTGTTGTGGTGGGTGAAGATCTGGTCTCGCAATGAGGCAGAATTTAACCATTTTTTAATTTCAAACTGCCTATTACTATACCATGCACTCAAAATCCCCTGGTTATGGTACATTAAAGCATCCTTCACAGCCCTAGGAAGGGTAGATATTTTCCTTAAATATGACACAGTGAAGCCCCGGGATCAGACCATAGTAAAGGGAATGTTTTTTAAATATGTTGCGGCTATCCGTTAAGATAAGGAGCTTGTCCAACTAGCGGTGAGAGGGCATGTTCTTTTTAAATCAGTCCAGTGTATGGAGAAATACCTCTCTATTTTAACAAGTGCTTTTGATAGATTTTTAATATCTTCTTTTAGATTTAATTAGCTCCATCAACTACTGGCATCCCCAGCTGGCTTTGTCTCACATGTAGAGGAGAGAGCTCTCTGTGGCTGCGACGATAGGTCTCCACAGGATACCCTATATTCTATCCTATTATGTAAATATTTTACTCACCGCAGGAGGTTGTTTCTTAAGCCCCTTTAAAAGATATGAGATTTAGACAAGCCTGTGTCACCCTAATGTACGTGCAGCTTCTGTGTAATGACCATACGCTTTTTGCAGTAAATAATTTCTTGAGAGCAGCATTCAGATCTAGAAATTCCAGATACGACTGATGGCTGCTACGATTTAGCCATTTTGCACATTATTTTTAATAGATATCAATATGAAATGTTGATGTATTTTATACTTTGTTTTTTAAAATCTTTTATGGTTGTGAATACTTCCAAATGAAGATTATGATTATATTAATAATATTAAAGCTAGTAAGCCTAGGAATGTATCAAAATGCTACACCTCACCTCGTCATTTCCTCTTTCCAAGTGTGCTGCACTCTCCAATACAAATAGAAATATGAAAATGCTGCTAATTATTATTTATTTTTTTGCAGGAAGCATCTCCTGCCTGTACAAAAACAATGCTGCCTTTGACTCGCTATGCAAAAGTGCCTGCGTTGGCGCTAGGCAGCCCGCAGAGTGGCAGTGCTGAAATAGAGTAAAAATGCTCCATTTCTTTGTAATATCTTTGGAATATTTTTGCTCTCTCTCTTTCATGCAATGCAGTGCAGCAACTTCGCTTGCTGCCCCGCATTGTATGAAAGATTAGTAAATATGCCCCCTAGTGGACTGGGTGCAATATCATTTCTGATATTGCTATATTGTCTATGTATTGCTAAGGATTAGGGAAACAGTCTGTCAATTACCCTTAGTTGAGGCAATCCTAACAATCAGAAGCTCTAGTCTAGCTCTTCTGAGTGCCAATCAGCTCCTGGATATCTCACAGGGGTCAGTCACAGAGAGACCCTTCTTTCCACGTCATTTTCTCCTTTACTATTGTTTGTCATTGGCACAGAGCTTAAAGGTTACTTTATGACGTTTCCTTACACTCCCAATTGTGGAGTACACCAAACCCATTGCAGAAGGCCAATCACTGTTGCGTATGTCCAAAACCTGTGCACAGTAGACGTCAAGCACAGAGTCTGTCATATGGATAGGCCCTACGTCCAACATGCCACAGGGAGCCAACTCCTGTGCTGGGCGAAGGAATAGTTGGGCACATTGCCTGGCCTCAATCCGGCACTGTGTCCAGCCCAGTGAGGCCAACATCCCATATGCACTGCTTTCGCCGCAACGCCTGGCCTTTGGCAAAGTGCTGCAACCAACCTTCTGGGGGGGCGCCAGACCTCAATGCACAGGATTGGCTCCCAGAGCTTGATCTTGTGACTGGAATTGTTTAATATTATACAACATTTTTCATTCTGGATTCACGGATTCTAGTTTGGAACCACAAATCCATGACAAGGGTCATGCCTGTGTATCGCAAACGAAGGAAAAGCTTTAATGACAGTCAAAGTCCTTAACAAAGCAGTGTACATTCTGACAGCATGTCAAATGTCCGCAGTTATATTCACTGTGTCTAAGCAGGATCCTGAAGCATGTCCCCTCTCTAAATAGGAAAACATCTACCTCCCACCTCTTTAACTTTATTTAGTGTCAGTGTTAGACCTGGCACCTTGGCGTGAGTTTCCCTTCCACTTTTTGATGGTGTGCCTCGATTGTTTTGCTGGTGTTGTCCGCTCAGGGCACTGCGCCACGGCTAATCCGTGCCGCAGTGCAAGTGTTCCCTAGGTAAAGTGTACCTGTAATTGATGTCCATGATTGCTTTATTGGATTCACTGTCAGTCCCCAGTAGAGTGCACCAGGGGTGCCAGGGCTTGTGAATGCCAATGCTGCTGGTGGGCTTGCAGCGCTGGTTGCGCCACCCACAGAAAGCGGCCTTGTAAAATGTGTCTAGGGTCTGCCACCGCAGACCCTGTGCACGGTCCGGGACCGTCGCGCTGACTGCGCAAGTGCCCCCACTTGCCAGTCCCTAAACCTTCCCTTACCTACATATTAGCCACCCCTCTGGTAGGCCCAAGGGCAAGGTGCATTGTAGGCATAAGGTAGGACATGCCCTGATGTGTGTGGCATGTCTTAGTAGTGAATTACAGCCCTTTCCGTTTTTCACTATTGAAGGCTACCTGCTCTCCATAGGGCAGAATGGGCTGCTGGCATCACGCCAACGCTGTGACCCCAGTGGACTCAGAGAGCATGGTAGAGTGTCAAGTTTAGTATGCCTGAACTCAGAATAATAAAATACTTCTTGTAGTCAAGTTTATTTTAGTATCCTGGGTTTGTAAATACTACTTTTAGAAAGTTAGTATTTACTGACCTGACCATCTCAGTCCGCCTCTGCTGTGTGTGTGTGTTCTGCCTAGCAACAGTAAGGAGCAGGGTGGGGGGATCCCCAGAGACAGGTTGGCTGCCAGGTGGTGGGTAGGGAGATGACACCAGGATGGGTGGGAGGAGTACACCTTGACTCTTGAATAGACCTGTGCTCTGCCACCACAAAGCCGGCGCCGCCCCCTGTGGGGCGGCTGATGTCTCTGCCCTGCTGCTGAAAGGAAAGAGCAGAGTCACCATAACAAAGCGCTCCAGAACTGGACTGAGCCAGGCCTAGGCCCCCTGGCGCTAAAGAACAAAAGAATCATGGTATAAAAGTAGGAGCCTGGCTCCTAAGAAATCAGAATCCTGTTTTACCACAAAGAACCTCTGCCCGACTAGAAGGAGAAGGAGACGCTGGAGGAGCTGGCCTGCTGCTTGCCTTGCTGAGAAAGGAGAGGAAGAGACTACTGAAAAGACTTTGCTGCTTTGTGCTTTAAACATTCTCCAAGGGCTTGATCTGAGCTTGCCCCCTGAACTGAACCCCAGGACCAGTGGGTTCTCTGTGCTTTTGCTCGTCCTCCGATTCGAGCCGTGTGTGCATCCCGCTGGAAAGAGACTGCGCCCCTCAACGCCCCTCCTAGGGTCGTGACACTCAGGAGCTCGCCTGCCGCAACCCCGTGAGAGCCCCGCTCCGTCCGGAGCCGCTCTCTGTCCCCGGGCTAGGCCGCCTGCACCCCTGTCACCGCCTGCCACTGGAGCGCGCTGAACGCGCTATCACCCCTCCCGCCGGAAACCGTCCGACGACTGTGATCTACGCCGGGTCATCCAGCTGCACTGACTGTGCCCTGTGACCCCGCTTCGCTATCCCCGGACATCTCAGGCCGCGCCGCCCCCGCTGTGGAGACCCCCCCTGCACCGCCGTGCTAAGGGTCACTGGCCGCGCCTGCCTACCTGCCCACACCCGCTGATCGAGGACCCAAGACCACTTCCCAAGCTGAGAGTCGCACCGACCTGTGCCGGCTCTCCACATCACGAAAGAAGTTCCAGTATCGGGCTCGGGGCCCGCAACGCCTTATTTCCCCGTTCGCAGGAGCCGATCTCTGTGAGTACTGGAACCACAAGTAACATTTGCGAGAGACTACAAAATATCCATTTGAGACTACGAACAAAGAACATTTGCCTGCTTTACAACCTGGTGGCCTAGCGAAAACGTTATTGGTCTTGTGATAAGTCTGCTGAGATATATAGCCTTATTTTTACATAAAGAACCGTATTTTTCTACATATCCAAGTCTGGTGTCCGTTTCTGGGGGGATTGATGTATTTACTGTGTGTGTGATTGTAAATGCTTAACCAACAACGCCTGAGGAATCGCCTTGGCTGCTCACGCCACGCACCTAGAGGGTGAGCAAGGGTCATTCAAAAGGGGTTATCCTGCGCCCTGACGTGGAGGAGAGGGTTCCCGCTTGACACAAGGGCAACCTTGCGCCAACCAGAGATCCCCGACTCAACATTGTTGGCAGCGGGTGGGATTTCGGATTTGCACTTGTAATTTGCATACAGTGAATTATTAATCACCAGATAGTGAGAGCAGACCAAGTAACGCAGCCACAGGTTTTCATTTTTGAACTTTGTTGAGACATCTGCCATTACTGCAACCATGCCTGGCTCACTCTCCGCTGGAAGAGCACTCTCTGTGATTTCTGGAATGGATGAGGTGGATTGGGAGAGACTGGAAGGTTACACAACGGAGCAATTGAAAGGCTACAGTGTAAAATTCAGAGTTCCCCATGCTGGATTCAGGAAGAAGAACAAGTACCTCAAGGCGTTGAGAGCCTGGAAAGAGTCAAGAGACCCACAGAATGCGGGGGACATCGTTCCACCCGACAACCTGGGGGAGCCCAGCAGAGTCCGGTCGCCAGAGGAGCTGGCAGACAGGGCAGCAGACAGGGCGCATGCAATGGAGATGGCAAAGTTGGCAGGACAAATGGAAATGGAAAAGCAGAAGTTGGCCCTGGAGGCACAACAACGCCAAATGGATCATGATATAAGATTGAAGGAGTTGGAGCTGAAGGCGAAAAGTTTGGACACCGCTCCTTCTGGTGGCAGCACTCCACCGGTGCAGGTAGAGTCCAAGGTGTACATCCCCAAAGATGTAGTAAAGGAGTATTTTAGAAAGGATGACATAGGGCAGTGGTTTAGAGCCTACGAGGTGGCCATGTCTTCACACCGGGTCCCTGAGAAAGACTGGGGAGCGGGGTTGTGGGGAAGGTTCCTTGCTGAAGGGCGTGACACACTGTTAGATTTACCCTTAGATCTCCAAGCCTCAAACCCCCATATGAAGGAAGCCTTAATGACCAGGTATGGGTTAACTCCTGAGCTATATAGACAGCGGTTCAGGGAGACGAAGAAGATCCCTGAGAGTACGTATGTGGAGTATGTAACCTTTTTCTGCAGAGCACTGGATGGTTGGGTGAAGGGTAGCAAAGTGAATGATTATCAAGGGCTGCTTGATTTAATTGCATGGGAGCACTTGTCCAGTCAATGTTTTCCTGAGCTACGCCAGCACCTGATTGATAGCAAGCTGTCCAACCCGAGGAAGCTTGCTGAGGAGGCGGACCGCTGGCTCAGCACCAGGGTCCACAAGGGTCAAGTGGGAGACTCCACCAAAGGTGGGCAGGGTCCCCAGCAGAAGAGTGGGGGGACAGGGGTAAACAGAAGGGGTTCCAAAAAGGCCCCCAAAGTAATTCCCAAGGGAACCAGCAGAAGGGTTATCAGCCTCCCCCACCCCCGCAGCAGAACGGGGCCCCGACAGGTAGACCTGTTCCAAAGGGGCCCTTCAATTGTTATAGGTGTGGTGACCCGGGTCACATTGCCTCTGATCCTAAGTGTCGCCTGTTTGGTAAGACCGCACCCACTGGTGCTCCACCCCGGCAAGTAGCTAGTGTTAACTTTGGGGAGGAGGTAGCAGTCCAGGAGGGTGGGGGTCCCGGGCAGATGACCCTAGTCTCGCTAGGAGACAGTGAGATGGTCCCTGAAACTTACTTACCCTCTAACACTAAGAAATATGGGCAAGTAGTGACCATCAATGGATAGAAGGTTGAGGCTCTTAGAGATACAGGAGCCAGCGTGACCTCGGTGAGGCAACACCTGGTGTCTCAAGAGCAGATTGTACCCAATGCCTACTGTAGGGTTGTCAATGCTGACAACATAGAGAGTCGTTGTCCAATGGCTCAAGTTCCCTTTGAGTGGGGGGAGGTCTCTGGTACTCTACAAGTCGCTGTGAGAACTGACATGCCTGTAGACTGTCTGCTAGGGAACGACCTGGAGAGCTCCCCTTGGGAAAAGGTGGAGAAGACCACGCATCTGAGGATGGTGGGTCTACCCGACTGGGCGTGCGTGACCACCCGGTCCATGGCAGCCAGTAGGGTTGTTGAGAGGGTCCTGGAGCCTGAGGGAGAGGTCCAGGAACCGGCCTTAGGGAGAAGGCGCAGGAGGCGCGGGAAACCGGCCCCCGAAGTTCCCACGGCCCAGGAGGAAGTAGACCCTGAGGGGGATGCTCTGGAGCCTACCGGGGAACAGATTGCCGAACTGGGAGACCTGCCTGAGCTGACTCATTGGCAGCAGGAAGGAGGTCCCTCCAGGGAGGAATTCTGCAGGGAGCAGAAAGAATGCCCTTCTCTCGTGGGTATGCAGCAGCAGGCTGCAGACCAGGCCAATGGTGTTCAGGCCAAAACACACTACGTGTACTGGGAGAGTGACCTCCTGTATTCCGAGCCTAAGGCTGCTGAACCTGGGTCAGCCAGTGTGCTGGTGGTACCCCAGAAGTTCAGAACCTTCCTACTGGGGCTGGCTCATGATGTGCCTTTAGCAGGACATTTGGGGATGGACAAGACCTATGACAGGCTTGTCACCCACTTTTACTGGCCCCAAATGCACAAGAATTCAGATTCCTACTGCAGAACCTGTCAGACTTGCCAGGCAAGTGGTAAGAGCGGAGGGAAGCACAAGGCTCCTCTGCAACCTTTCCCTGTGGTCGGTACGCCATTCCAACGAGTGGGTATTGATATTGTGGGGCCTCTGGACCCCAAGACAGCCCTGTGCAACAGGTTCATCCTGGTCTTGGTGGACCATGCCACCCGGTACCCTGAAGCCATCCCTCTGAGGACAGTGACGGCCCCCGTGGTGGGACGGGCACTGATGGGAATTTTCTCCCGAGTGGGATTCCCTCTAGAGGTGGTGAGCGACAGGGGGACCAATTTCATATCCACATATATGAAATCCCTGTGGAAGGAGTGTGGGGTGACTTACAAGTTCACCACTCCTTACCACCCCCAAGGAAATGGGTTGGTTGAGAGATTCAACCGAACCCTCAAAGGCATGATCATGGGCCTGGACGGTCCAATGAAGCGTAAGTGGGACATCCTCTTGCCATGCCAGCTCTTCGCTTACCGAGAGGTGCCACAGAAGTCTCTAGGATTCAGCCCCTTTGAGCTTCTGTATGGTCACCCGGTAAGAGGACCTCTGAGTTTGGTAAAGGAAGGCTGGGAGCAATCTCCCAGGAAACCTCCCCAGAATGTATACAGTTACATGCTGGCCTTCCGAAACCAGACTCGGCGTTTCAGGCAACTTGCTGAGGCAAATCTGGAAGCCAGCCAGGAGGAGATGAAGCGGTGGTACGACCGGAATGCCACTCTGGTAGAGCTTCAACCTGGACAAAAGGTGTGGGTCATGGCCCCAGTGGAGCCTTGTGCACTTCAGGATAAGTGGACAGGTCCATTTGAGGTTGTGGAGCGCAAAAGTCCTATCACCTACTTGGTGGACATGCAGTCTCCCAGGAACCCTTTGAGGGTCCTACATGTTAACCGCCTTAAGTCCCACTTAGAGAGGACCGAAGTGGGCATGCTGCTGGCCACTGATGATGGAATGGAAGAGGAGACCGAGCCTCTTCCTGACCTCTTAGTGGCCTCTGAGAAAGATAGGTCAGTGGATGGAGTTAACCTCTCACCCACCCTGACGCCCGAACAACAGGAAGATTGCCGCCACTTGCTGGGGCAGTTTTCCGATAGGTTCTCCCTGGTTCCTGGTGTCACAGATTGGTGCGTCCATGATGTGGACACAGGAGACAGCTTACCCGTGAAGCACAAGGCTTACAGGGTAACTGACAGGGTCAGAGCTTGCATCAAGGAGGAGGTCTCCAAAATGCTTGCGCTAGGGGTGGTTGAGTCCTCCAGCAGTCCTTGGTCCAGCCCCGTGGTCTTGGTCCCCAAAGCTGCTGCGCCGGGAGCCACACCTGAACTCCGGTTCTGTGTGGACTACAGAGGACTCAATTCAGTAACGAAGACTGACGCGCACCCCATCCCCAGAGCTGATGAGCTCATTGATCGGCTGGGGGCTGCCCGGTTCCTCAGCACGTTTGATTTAACGTCTGGGTACTGGCAGATCGCCTTGACCGTTGGGGCCAAAGAGAGGTCAGCATTCTCTACACCAGATGGGCACTTCCAGTTCCGAGTCATGCCATTTGGGATGAAGAATGCCCCTGCCACCTTTCAGAGGTTGGTCAACCAGGTACTGGTTGGGCTGGATGCGTTCAGTGCCGCCTACCTGGATGACATCGCAGTGTTCAGTGCCACCTGGCCCGAACACCTGCGCCACCTCTGGGAAGTGTTGATGGCTCTGCGCCGAGCAGGCCTCACGATCAAGGCAAGCAAGTGCCAGATCGGGCAGGGTTCCGTGGTGTACTTGGGACACCAAGTGGGGAGTGGCAAGGTGGCACCCTTGCAACCCAAAATTGAGGCCATCCTGGCTTGGGAACCCCCCAAGACGCAGACCGCAGTGAGGGCCTTCCTGGGGCTCACTGGGTACTACAGGAGGTTTGTCAAGGGCTATGGAACGATTGTTGCCCCCTTGACAGAGCTGACTTCCAAGAAGCAGCCCAGGAACGTGATTTGGACTGACACCTGTCAGGAAGCTTTCGACACCCTGAAGACTGCCATGTGCACGGCGCCCGTGCTCTTGGCCCCTGACTTCTCCAAGGAATTCCTAGTGCAGACAGACGCTTCAGAGCATGGTGTAGGGGCTGTTCTCTCACAGATGACTGAGGAGGGCTGGGACCAACCCGTAGCCTTCATCAGTAGGAGGTTACTTCCACGGGAAAGTAGGTGGAGTGCAATTGAGCGAGAAGCATTCGCTGTGGTCTGGGCGCTGAAGAAGCTAAGACCCTAATTGTTTGGGTCTCACTTCCGGGTTCAGACGGACCACAGGCCCCTCAGATGGTTGATGCAAATGAGGGGTGAGAACCCGAAGCTGTTGAGGTGGTCCATCTCCCTACAGGGTATGGACTTTACGGTGGAACACCGTCCTGGTACAGATCACGCCAACGCTGACGGTCTGTCCAGGTATTTCCGCCTTAGTGACGAGGAACCCCCTGGGCAAGGGTAGTTCTCCCCACATTTCAGCTGGAGGGGACACGTGTTAGACCTGGCACCTTGGCGTGAGTTTCCCTTCCACTTTTTGATGGTGTGCCTCGATTGTTTTGCTGGTGTTGTCCGCTCAGGGCACTGCGCCACGGCTAATCCGTGCCGCAGTGCAAGTGCTCCCTAGGTAATGTGTACCTGTAATTGATGTCCATGATTGGTTTATTGGATTCACTGTCAGTCCCCAGTAGAGTGCACCAGGGGTGCCAGGGCTTGTGAATGCCAATGCTGCTGGTGGGCTTGCAGCGCTGGTTGCGCCACCCACAGAAAGCGGCCTTGTAAAATGTGTCTAGGGTCTGCCACCGCAGACCCTGTGCACGGTCCGGGACCGTCGCGCTGACTGCGCAAGTGCCCCCACTTGCCAGTCCCTAAACCTTCCCTTACTTACATATTAGCCACCCCTCTGGTAGGCCCAAGGGCAGGGTGCATTGTAGGCATAAGGTAGGACATGCCCTGATGTGTGTAGCATGTCTTAGTAGTGAATTACAGCCCTTTCCGTTTTTCACTATTGAAGGCTACCTGCTCTCCATAGGCCAGAATGGGCTGCTGGGATCACGCCAACGCTGTGACCCCAGTGGACTCAGAGAGCATGGTAGAGTGTCAAGTTTAGTATGCCTGAACTCAGAATAATAAAATACTTCTTGTAGTCAAGTTTATTTTAGTATCCTGGGTTTGTAAATACTACTTTTAGAAAGTTAGTATTTACTGACCTGACCATCTCAGTCCGCCTCTGCTGTGTGTGTGTGTTCTGCCTAGCAACAGTAAGGAGTAGGGTGGGGGGATCCCCAGAGACAGGTTGGCTGCCAGGTGGTGGGTAGGGAGATGACACCAGGATGGGTGGGAGGAGTACACCTTGACTCTTGAATAGACCTGTGCTCTGCCACCACAAAGCCGGCGCCGCCCCCTGTGGGGCGGCTGATGTCTCTGCCCTGCTGCTGAAAGGAAAGAGCAGAGTCACCATAACAAAGCGCTCCAGAACTGGACTGAGCCAGGCCTAGGCCCCCTGGCACTAAAGAACAAAAGAATCATGGTATAAAAGTAGGAGCCTGGCTCCTAAGAAATCAGAATCCTGTTTTACCACAAAGAACCTCTGCCCGACTAGAAGGAGAAGGAGACGCTGGAGGAGCTGGCCTGCTGCTTGCCTTGCTGAGAAAGGAGAGGAAGAGACTACTGAAAAGACTTTGCTGCTTTGTGCTTTAAACATTCTCCAAGGGCTTGATCTGAGCTTGCCCCCTGAACTGAACCCCAGGACCAGTGGGTTCTCTGTGCTTTTGCTCGTCCTCCCATTCGAGCCGTGAATGCATCCCGCTGGAAAGAGACTGCGCCCCTCAACGCCCCTCCTAGGGTCGTGACACTCAGGAGCTCGCCTGCCGCAACCCCGTGAGAGCCCCGCTCCGTCCGGAGCCGCTCTCTGTCCCCGGGCTAGGCCGCCTGCACCCCTGTCACCGCCTGCCACTGGAGCGCGCTGAACGCGCTATCACCCCTCCCGCCGGAAACCGTCCGACGACTGTGATCTACGCCGGGTCATCCAGCTGCACTGACTGTGCCCTGTGACCCCGCTTCGCTATCCCCGGACATCTCAGGCCGCGCCGCCCCCGCTGTGGAGACCCCCCCTGCACCGCCGTGCTAAGGGTCGCTGGCCGCGCCTGCCTACCTGCCCACACCCGCTGATCGAGGACCCAAGACCACTTCCCAAGCTGAGAGTCGCACCGACCTGTGCCGGCTCTCCACATCACGAAAGAAGTTCCAGTATCGGGCTCGGGCCCGCAACGCCTTATTTCCCCGTTCGCAGGAGCCGATCTCTGTGAGTACTGGAACCACAAGTAACATTTGCAAGAGACTACAAAATATCCATTTGAGACTACGAACAAAGAACATTTGCCTGCTTTACAACCTGGTGGCCTAGCAAAACGTTATTGGTCTTGTGATAAGTCTGCTGAGATATATAGCCTTATTTTTACATAAAGAACCGTATTTTTCTACATATCCAAGTCTGGTGTCCGTTTCTGGGGGGATTGATGTATTTACTGTGTGTGTGATTGTAAATGCTTAACCAACAACGCCTGAGGAATCGCCTTGGCTGCTCTCGCCACGCACCTAGAGGGTGAACAAGGGTCATTCAAAAGGGGTTATCCTGCGCCCTGACGTGGAGGAGAGGGTTCCCGCTTGACACAAGGGCAACCTTGCGCCAACCAGAGATCCCCGACTCTAACAGTCAGCATTAATCTTGAGAATTTGCTCTAATGAGCTAATGCGCCGGGGGAGTGCGGGGGATTCCTCAGGAGAAACGGACTCCAGAAAATCTCGAATGGTGACACCCATGTTGGAAGTCTTCACCTGGTTAATGCCTGAAAACTGGATCAACCAGAATCCAAGTCTTCAGATCTGTGCGCACTTTCTCATCACTTCCAACTTTGACCTCAACCAACAACACTTCAGTCAACACCTGCATTTCAAGATGCTTGTGAAGTGCGAACCAATCAGCTTACAACCATGCTGCAGTTTTGTTGGGGCACAGCAGCATCCTTAGATAATGCAGCATGATGTGCACTTCCAGTATCAGAATAGCTGACTCAAGCAGACACCAAGCAAATGCTTCAAGGGAAGCCCATAGGCAATAGTCTTTCTGTGGTAACCCTCAGACAAATAATGGTACTGGGCGAAAATATAGAATTTATGTGAACTGGTGTCTGATATATTCTGCAATGATTTTCTGTTGTCAAAACCCCTATAAGTTAAGGAAAAGCCGTTGTTACTCAACACGTAATGCTATGACAGAAGTTTCAGACCCAACATATTTTGAGACTAAAATTTAACACGGAGATGTAATCTGGTTCCAAAGAAGTGCAGGCAACATGTATGCTACTAGTATAACTGGTGTAATTGAAGAAAACAAGTAGTTCGAAAAAACCCAACTCTTCAACAATTTTAAGTTAGGAAGATGATAAAGTGGGTTACCATTGGCCATCAATGCTTGCCGTGATCTGGAGGGTTTTCGTTTGAATTCTGAGAATGACAACTCAGCCTTCCATCCTTGCAAGGTTGATTAGTCAAATACCTTCTCAGTCAGTGAGTTTATAGAAACAACTACTATTTACAATTCAGTGTGTCAAGAAATGACACAAATGAAGAATAAGGAATGTCACCGAAAGGTGGGAGAAAGATTTTGCACTGCTCAACTCTTACACAACTAAAAATGATTTTGGGGGACGATTAAAGCATATTATGTAAACAGAAAGTTATAAAAACCTAGGGGCCTATTATGATGGCGGGGGGATCGCCACTGCCTGGCAGGCAGTGGCGATCCGCCCGCCATCACAACTACATTTACCCCTGCCATATTACCATGGCGGGGGATACCACGGCGGACAGAAAGTCCATCCGCCATTTTTCTGCTGGTCGGCAATCTGCACGATTGCCAGCCGGGCGGATCCATATTATGATGCTGGCGGTGGGTATGACTTTCCATGGCGGAGACTCTGCCATGGAAAGGCATACGTTAAATCACTGTGGGGGCCCGTTGCGGGCCCCCATGGGGTGGGGGCTAGGTGGCTGCACTTGGGGGGTCCCTTTGGTATCCCCATTCATTGCCACGCACAAGGTGGCAGGCACCGCATGGTGCCAGTCACGTTGTGCATGGCAATGCACAACATGCCACTTTAACATTGCGGCGGGTGCTGCATACAGCACCGCCCGCCACAAATGGGTCAGAAATGGGTTCCATGAGGCACTGCATATGGGAGTAAAGCATAGGTTGCCAATATAATAATTGTTTCACATGTTCACTACAAGTCTTACATGAGCAGTTTCCTTGGTCAAGCTGTGTAAGAAGAAATGAGTAAAAAAAATGGCATATTAAATAGCTTACATTTGCTCTCATTGCCCTCTTGCCACCTTACGCCACCTCTCTCCGGACTTCTCTCGCCCACCTTCCTGCAGCCTTGCATCTGGTTTAGCCTTCTCTGAACTTGAAACAAAATGGCTAGCATCCCATTAGTCTTCACCACTTCCTCCTGGTTTTCTTTCTCCTCCGTGAGCAAATGCCATTGGTTCACTTTCTATGAGAGGTGGGAGAAGGCAAAGTGGCCACATCTTGATACCATACTGGGCCACTGCCCAGCATGGCACAGGTGCATCTCCCACAGGGGTGTACAAACCTGTTGGAAGAAATGTAGACATCCAATGACAAAGGCAATCTACCTGCCACCTACCACCACTTACCACAAGTTGTGGAGAGTGGGCGAGAGGCTGGAGAAGACCATCATCGTGCTTCCCTCAGGCCTTTTCAAACCAGAGGAGCAGCACCTTCCATTCGACCAGTTGTGACGTCATCCCAAAACTGATGTTAATAAGCCATACACAAAAACACAGCGCAGCCTGTGCCTCTGTGGTTGACATATTCCCTGCATATGAGCTTCATTCTAAAGCAAACTAACATGGATATTTTCTAGGAGAGGCACCGCTATTTAACAGACAGGTGGACAGCGTGATGGAATATGCAGTGACAACTTCCTGTCAGGTGCATAAGTAAACAAATGGCCAGTGAAGCTTAAATTGGCTTTTTTCAGTCAGGTGCACAAGGAAGCACTGGCCAGTGAAGCTTATATACAGGCTCTTTCCTGTCAGGTGCAAAAGCAGCACTGGACAGTGAAACGTATCCTGACTCTGTTCTGTCAGGTGCACAAGGAAGCACTGGCCGGTGAAGTTTCCACCTGCACCTTCCTGTCAGGTGCACAAGCAAGCACCAGCCGGTGAAACTTAAACTGGCATCTTGCTGTAAGGTGCACAAGCAAGTACTGGCCGGTGAAGCTTCAACTGGCACCTTGCTGTAAGGTGAAAGAGCAAGTACTGGCCGGTGAAGCTTCCACTGGCACCTTGCTGTAAGTTGAACAAGCAAGTACTGGCCGGTGAAGCTTCAACTGGCACCTTGCTGTAAGTTGAACAAGCAAGTACCGGCCGGTGAAGCTTCAACTGGCACCTTGCTGTAAGTTGAACAAGCAAGCACTGGCCGGTGAAGCTTCCACTGGCACCTTCCAGTCAGGTGCAAAAGCAGGCAATGGCCAGGGAAGCTTGCATTGGCTTCTTTTTTGCAGGTGCACAAGCAAGCACTGGATGGTGAAGCTTGCACTGGCTCCTTTCTGTCAGGTGCACAAGCAACCCCTGGCCAGTGAAACGTATTCTGGGACCTTCCTGTCACGTGCCCAAGCAAGCACTGACCGGTGAAGCTTGCACTGGCTCCTTCCTGTCAGGTGCACAAGCAAGCATTGGCTGGTGAAGCTTGTACGTGCACCTTCGTGTCACTTGCACAAGCAAGCACTGGCCAGTGAAGCTTGTACGTGCACCTTTCTGTCAGGTGCACAAGCAAGCACTGGCCAGTGAAGCTTGCAGCAGCTCCTTCCAGTCAGTGCACAAGCAAGCGCTGACCAGTGAAGCTTGCACTGGCTCCTTCTTGTCAGTGCACAAGAAAGCACTGGCCAGTGGAGCTTATACTGGCTCCTTCCTGTCAGGTTCAAAAGCAGCAGTGGTCAATGAAGCTTACACTGGCTCCTTCTTTGCAGGTGCTAAAGCAGCATTGGCCAGTGAAGCTTACACTGGCTCCTTCTTTGCATGTGCAAAAGCAGCATTGGCCAGTGAAGCTTGCACTGGCTCCTTCCTGTCAGGTGCACAAGCAAGCACTGACCAGTGAAGCTTCAACTGGCACCTTGCTGTAAGTTGAACAAGCAAGTACTGGCCGGTGAAGCTTCCACTGGCACCTTCCAGTCAGGTGCAAAAGCAGGCAATGGCCAGGGAAGCTTGCATTGGCTTCTTTCTTGCAGGTGCACAAGCAAGCACTGGATCGTGAAGCTTGCACTGGCTCCTTCCTGTCAGGTGCACAAGCAAGCACTGGCTGGTGAAGCTTGTATGTGCCCCTTCCTGTCACGTGCACAAGCAAGGACTTGCCAGTGAAGCTAGCACTGGCTCCTTCTTGTCAGTGCACAGTAAAGCCCTGGCCAGTGGAGCTTATACTGTCTCCTTCCTGTCAGGTTCAAAAGCAGCATTGGACAGTGAAGCTTACTCTGGCTCCTTGTTTGCAGGTGCAAAAACAGCATTGGAAAGTGAAGCTTGTACTGGCTCCTTCCTGTCAGCTGCACAAGAAAGCACCAGTCATGGATACTCAAACGTCTCTGGTTTTTGAAGACGCATCTCCTTTTCCTTGACTTAAAAAAGACAACCCTTGATCAATGCAAATCTCCATTGTGCGCAAGCACAAAATATAATCACCACACAGATACGCAGCAAGACCTATTGGCACTGTGAATGCTTCCTTCCCTTGTCTCTCGGTCTCTGTAGTAGTCGGTTCTATATGCAGCTGGCGTGTCTCGCAATGGTGATATTGTTTGCCTGTTATCTTCCTTGAAACACTGTCTCGGGGGATCTTAGGTCTGGCAGCCTCCAATCAAACTATTTGTACATCCTGATCCGCTTTGCAGCTTCCTGGGACGCTGTTTGCTGCAGCTGTTTGGTAATGAAATGTATTGAGAGACAAAAAGCAAAGATTGATAGTCTCCCGGGTTTTTCGGTCCCTCACACAATCAGACAAATGTTGTCAAAACAACAATTTCTCGCCTTGCTTTAGTGGCTCGGCGCGCGCGCAGTGGAATCACGCCCAAGGTTCCAGAGGGGCTGATGCACGGGCTCTCCCTCGCGCTGCTAACAGTCCATAGATCACTGCAGAACGCAGGTACTAATCTCTTAATTGCCTATATATTACTGTAACAGGACCAGGGTCTGCCCTTTCACAGGCACTGCTAACTGTCCATAACTCTCGGTGAAAAGTACAAGCATTGCCCTCTCCGAACACTGTCAACTGTCTATAACTCAGGTAAGAAGTGAGAAAATTGGCCCTTTCAGACCCCGCAAACTGGCCCTGAATCTCTGAACCATGCACATAACTTAACCTGTTTGTACATGCTGGAAGCTATCTGCAGGGCATTTTTACGTACAATGTCTTGGCCTCTGGATGGATCTGTGGCTGTCTGAATGCCACTGAAGACAATACAAAAGACAGTGACAGAGGTGCTGTCGGTGTGTAGCATGCTGAGGGGAAGATTTAGAATTCATGCAATGCAGTGCAGCAAGGCAAGTTGCTGTGCTGCGTGAATGGGAGAGACCTGAAAAGCAACATATCTTCTAAGATATGGCGCTCTTCAGCTGCCTCCCTGCACTGGTGCACTTGAGGCTGCCTAGCAACAACGCAGGCACCATTGCGATATAGTGCAAGGGTGCCTGTGTTACGGGTAGGATACCTTCTTGCATAAAAATGATCTTTGCAGTCATAGAAAGAGGAAGTGATGAGGAGAAATAAGGAAATTTTCCTTGCTAGGCCGCAGTTGAGAAGGTGTAGCATGTTGACGCATTCCCAGGTTTACTAGATTTAGTAAGTACGGGAATGTGCCAGAATCCATGGTGGATGCAAAGGGACGCCCATGCTCCACCCATGGAACATCTTCCCAAAGCAAGGTAACACAAGGCAGTGCTATGCAGTACCTTCAATGAACATTGAACAGTATAAGTGAAATAAGCTTATGGAAACTTATGGAGAATAGTTTTGATTCTGCATATGAAAGCATGAAGGATCCTTCTACCAGCTGAGCGACAGGACCATAAAGGATCTCCAATCTCCATTTACCAAAAGCTACTTTTACTCGTCAAGATAAAGTTCATCCATAGAACAGGGAGAACTTCAGCTTCAAAGAACAGCATCTGGGATCTCTGGGGCAGAAAGCAAGGAAGCGCACGCCCTTTTACTCTTCCTCTGTAATTCAACAAATTGTTTTGTGGAAAAATGGGGATGGCTGTACGTTGGAATATCACATATGGACATATGTCTGACAAAAATCTCATCTCTTAAATTTGTTTACAAAAAATATTGGCGCATTGGGTGCAGATTTGTCTTCCTTTGGACAGAGGGTCACACCTTGCACCTTGCGGGCCAATTTAAAGGAGTCATAGTCATTGGAGTAATTCTGCTCCTTGGGCCAATTTTGGGAAGCCCTTTGACCACATATTAGTTTGTCTACTACTAGACAGGGTGCCAATGAAAGGTTGAGGCACCAGGATCAGGCTAATCTTGGAGGAGACTGGGAGAAGAAGGCACTGCTGACATTAATATAGCAATAGCCTCGCAACATCAGTCTCTGCAGCATGGAGGGAGAGATTGGTACTAACGACCCACATTAAGGGCCTCATGTAGGTAGCCCAATACCGGTCGGTAACGGCCGATTTTTGGTAAATATACCATTACCGACCAGTATTTAGGCTTTTGATATGTAGGGGGACCATTTCTGTATTCGGTAATTTACCGAATCGGCAAATTTACCGAATCGGTAATTTTACCGATTCGGTAAATACCGAATACAGAAATGAGATGTAGGGGGAGTGTGTGGTGGGTGTGGGGATTCGTTATTTACCACCAACTGAAAGTTGGTGGTAAATGACGAATGTCTCAGTTAAGGCATTATTTGGCCCTTAGATGTGTGCAATGTGGCAGACACACATGCCCTCAGGGCATGTATGTGTGCCACATGTGCACACATGCAGGTATCAGGGGTGCAACAGGGTGTCACTGTGACACCCTGCCACCCTTGATTGAGCTCCCCCCATTACCGATTCGGTATTTACCGATTCGGTAATGGTAACTGGCTTCCCATTGATTCCTATGGGCCTCCTGGCCCATAGGAATCAATGAGATACAGGTTACCATTACCGAATCGGTAAATACCGATTCTAAAATACCGACACTTACCGAATCGGTATTTTTTTACCTACATTACATTTACCGATTCATAAATACCGAATCGGTAAAATTCGGTATTTAAGAATCGGTAAATGTAATTTACCTACATAAGGCCCTTAAAGTGCAAACACATACAGTCAATTGGAAAAATTAAAGCAGACCTTCTGGAGAAAGAAGGGCAAACCTGGAGGGGCAGTCTTTTATGAGGTAGTAGAGAGAGAGCTAGACTAGGATAGACGTCCCTTTTCCATGAGCTCTGGTAAATACACAATTATTTGAAAGTATATCTACAGCCAACTGTTTGCCAGAGCTCATGTCATCAACAGCAAACCCAGACACATACACTTGTTTCAGTCCCCTTTCTTTAGCCATTGGAGCATTTGGGTCAGCTCTTTCAGCATTTGCTTGAAGAAAGTGCCATTCACATTTGGCAACAGCCTAGGGGTTATTTCAGGAGTTATTTTGTTAGTAAGTAAGCGTGCTAGTGTTACTTCCAACTGTGTGTTAACATTGCTGCCCACACCTTCCTCCTCTCCGTGGCTGCTATCCACCCAGCACCCACTTCACTCCTCATGTGCCGCTACAACCTTTCCACTCTCCAGTGACTTCATCATTCGATTACAACTGAGTATATAAATATTCAAAATGCACAATAACCTGGCAAAAAATTGGGCCTGTCTCCTAAACACAACATACAATATATTAAAGACTTACTGGCACATGCATCAACAATGCCATTTGCGATTCCTTATTAGCGAAAAATAAGGATTCGCTAATAAGGAATAGCAAAAGGCTATGCATGTAGAAATTGCTTACAAAATAGCGATTCCTAAACATTCCTTAATTGCTACTTGCAAATTGCGAGTTGCAATTAAGGAATTACCTCCCCATTCATTCCTATGGGCCTAGAGGCCCATAGGACTGAATGGGAAGACTTTCTTAATTTGCCATTCTCAATTAGAGAATCGCAAATTGCTCATGCAATTTCAAGGGTGCCAGGGTGTCAAAAGAACACCCAGTTGCACCCCTGAAATCTGCATATGAGTACATCTTGTACACACACATGCCCCAAGGGCATGTGTGTGTGTAAAATGGAACTTTGAAAAAAGCACTTAAGTGCATTTTTCAATGTTTTTGCAAATTACCATGAAGTTCAACTTCATGGTAATTTGCTCCCCCTATTAGCGAAATCGCTAATATTTTTACTTTCATGCATTGCATTTAAGGAATCTCAATTTGAGATTCCTTAAATGCAATTGCAATTTAAGGAATCGCAATTTAGAGATTCCTTATTTTGCTATTTTTGCATTTGGGATGATGCATCCCAAATGCAAAAATACCGGGAGCAAAGGGTCAGATTCTGAGAATCTGCCCGTTTGCGACCAGTTTTTGTTTTGATGCATGTGGGCCTTTGTTACCTAGCACCTCCATAGCACCCACTGAGAGCAAAGTGGAGGAGAGTGGCCATTGAGTAAACCCCGGCTGTGCTCTACTAGAGTTCTGTGCTCCAGGGGAACAGAGAGCAGCCACTGGCCACAAGACACCTATCTCTGCACACCCTGGTGATGCCAGAGATGTACAGTTATAAGTAGGCCAGGGCGTGAAATTCTGCTTTACATGTGGAGTTTTCAGAGTATTTCCCACTACTCGCTCCGCGTAGCGTGCGTAGCCTGAAAAACTCTGTATAGCGGTGTGTAGTTTTTTCCTCGCTTGCACTCGCCAACGTTAAGTTGGCGAGCACAAGTGAGGAATATCTTAGTACAGACCACCTCACGTTGAGATTGCTCAACGTGGTCGGTCATGGATGGCAGCTACCGCTCTCGTTGAGAAACCTTCCGTTCATTTTGAGGAAGTTGCCGCTCGAGTAGAACATCTACTCGAGTGGCAGAAAGAAACTGCGCCCTCTTGTGCTGCTCATGGTGCTGTGTGCACTGATTTTCCAGCACGGGACAAAAACCCAGCACTAAAAATCAGTGAGAACTGCGTGACCTAATGCGCTCTGCCTCTTGCAGAACTCCGCGTAGCGCTGCAAATTATTTTGCCCACTTCTCCGCGAACTCCACCCAAGCCTAGTTATAAGCATAATTGATCGCTATTTTAGAATATGTTTTTTCAAAGATGTCAATGAAAACATTATTCAAAGATGAACACCATTTATGTATGTAACTGTAGAGAGCTCAAGGGTGAGATAAAAAAGTGGCATGTCACCAGCATGGAAAGAGAGGCAGGAAACGCCCTTTGAATGCCTTGACTGCATTGTTTTTAATACCCACCCCCCCTGGCATGATGCCATACGATCTCCACCCACTGTTGATTGCGCCAGTGAATGGAAGCGCATCAGAAGGTGGGAGCAGCGAGGCGCTGGAAGTTTGTTTATATATCCGTGCTCAATCCACCTGTGAGGTTTGGCGGCCCGCTATGACCCCCCCTCCTCACTCCCTTCCGATTGATTTTCATGACTTCCGAGGTGCCCCCATTGCGCTGCCGAGTGAGGCATTGGGGGGGGGGGGGGAGACCTGGCAGCATCCCAGAACACAGACTCAAATGAAAGGTCGCTGCCAATTGCATAGCCCAAACGCTGGCTTTAATATGACAGTCCAATCACACACTCTGATAGAGAACATTACTATATAAAAGCAAGGCATACTGACATTTCCAATGCTTTTTCTCTCTTTCCTTAAGTAAACAATTTTAGCAAAAGTTGTGCTTGTCTTATCTCGAAGCAGCATTCTAAGAGGAAGTAACAGGCACCTTCCTAATTTCCCCTTCCCCAGCACTCGGTAGGAAAAGGTTGGCAGTCATGTATACTCTGCAGTAAAACCCAGGCTTTATAAACCTTCTTAGCAAATAACACTTGTGCTGGAGCTGTGAGTTCGTCGTAATGTATAGTTTCATGAGTAAAAATACACCCTAGCTCCCAAAAGCAATATTTTGGCTTTTATTTATACTCTAGTTTTAAAACAGGCTCAAAAACACACAAATAACCCTTGAGCGGTGCTGTGTATTGGCATTGATGTACACTTCAAAAAGCAAAAAGGTCATTATGCGTGCAAAAATTGTTTGCACCTGTTTTGTCCCTCAATTTTACATTGGTGTTTAACTCCAACTAATCAATGGTGGAACAGAGAGCAGAAGAATGCTCTAGTCAGAGATATTTGCATCTGTGCTGCTAGTAGAAGAGTGAAATTGATTTGTGTTAACGTGTGTTTTTGAAACTGTGGGGCATATTAACAAGGCCACGATTTGAAATTATCGCCGCTTTTGCGTCCGTTTTCAGGCGAAAAGTGGCGATAATTTCATCGCCTTATCAGCAAAGAAACACTATCGTGTGTCTTGCTGACTTAGCGCCCGTTTCCAGCACGCCTGACTTTGCATCGCTAATGAGATGCAAAGTAGGCGTGGCTGTGAAACAAACCAGGGAAAATATCACGAAGGCAGCTTCGCGATATTAACAAGGAAGGGTAGCAATTTTTAAAATCACGTTAAGTATGCCTTAACGCAGGAATTTAACGTCTGTAAAATTCCTGACTAAGACATACTTAACATGGGGGGTGGATTCGGTGGCTAAGACCACAGGCCCTATCATCTAGGATATCGCCGTTTTCCACCATGGAAAATGGCGATATCCACACTATCTCTGGAATTTTAATCGCCTCGGCGATGCATGTTGTTAATAACACGCTAACCGGGTGATAAATTCCAGAGATAGCCGGCGATAAATATGCAAGCGCTAAGCGCGCTTTGCGATATTTATCGCCGGCCCTTGTTAATATGCCCCCGTGTTCCCAATGTCCTTGATCTAAAAGAGCCTGTATTCAAAATGGGCAAAAGAGGGGAAACATCGTTTACAATGTACGTGTTACAACGTGTGTCATTACAACAAATACTTTACAACGCAAAATCCATTACAACGCGTCATTACATCGCATAATCCATTACAATGCATTCCCCAAAGTAACGCCCCAGCGGAGTTAGAATAGTGATTGCATTGTAATGGATTATGCGTTGTAATGACATGCGTTGTAACAACATGCGTTGCAATGGATTTCACATTGTAAAAAATGTGTTGTAATGACGCGTTGTAACACGTGCGTTGAAACATGTCCTATTCGCAAAAGAGATAGTGTAAGGGACTGTGAGTTATAGGAACAAGAATGAAAAAGGTTGATCAAATATCATGAAATGCTCTTCATTTTTAGGTCTCCCCTAGTAACATTTTCAGCTGCTGATTGGCAAGAGATCTATTATATCTAACGCTGACCTAGGGTGGGCTTTCGGTTGGTTCCTTGCTCATGACTTCATGGCATTCTTGTCTATCTCAGCTTCTGTCCCTGATTAGATGCCCTACCTTCCTATACTTGTGTTTGTGCTACTCAAGGAATATTTAGGTCTCACCATGTTTGATTTGATGAGGTGTATCCTTTGACCTCGGATGTCATAGAACTATTTTTCATTTGCATTGAACCTTAGCTTTTGACTGATATCCCTTCCTTTATCCCCTTTTGTTTTCTGCCGCTTCGGTCCTACTTCAATCCCACTTCCAAAGCCAGATTCATCAAGTCCTTGCCTTTCCCTTGCATCACGCAAGGTGATGCAAGGCATTGCAAGGGCTTAATTCAGGTTTACTAAATCATGCAGAGCCACCTTGAATGGCTCTGTGCGGCTTAGTAAATCCAGAGTAATGCAAGGCAGCATAAATCACTTCCTCGCATTACTATGCATCTACAAACTGTGGACTGTGGGTGTTCTCACACATTCACCCAAGGATTGTGGAGCAATCCCAGATTTACCAAGGGAAGTAAAACTGGGATTGTGTCAAAATGCAATGCTATCCCAACAGAGCTGTATCGAGGGGAAATATATATATTTCTCCTCATTTTTCTGCAGCACACGTAGAAAGAGGAAAATACCTCTGAGGATTGTTTTGGGCAGAAAGGCGTTCCTTCCTGCACAAAAACAATCCTGCCTGTAATGCAACGTTGAGCAAGGTGCCTTCGTTGGCACTAGGCTACACTCAGTGCGCCACCATAGAGGGAGTGCAGGAATACATTATATCTAAGTAAATATGGTGCATTCCTGCTCTCATCGTTTAAAGGAGAGCAGCAAAGCAACTTGTCTTTTTGAATTGTGCTGTGTGAAATGCTAGTAAGTCTGTAGAGGCAATGAATCAGTTCTAAAGAGCGGCAAGCATGCAATGCAAGATCCTGTGTCGTCATTGAGGCTGCCATCGATGAGAGCTCTGCAATGTGAGGACCTGCGTTGGTAAAAATACACACAGCAATGGTTCGGATGTGGCCTGTGATGTCCTTGCTCTGAGATAAACCTTGCAGCAGTGTAGATGTGTCGGTTTTGCTGGATCCACAGATGGGCTGGCAGAGCACACTTAAGATGTCCCGGACTGGGGTGGCACCACTTGGCAGGGTAGGGCTCACAGACGGCAGAGTCCAGGTGCAGGGTTCAAGGCTGTTGGAGACTTCTGTCCCTGAGGCTCTAGTCAGGAGGCCAGCCAACCAGCTCTTCTAACTCAGGCAATAGGGCAGCAGGTAGCATCAGCACAGCAGGGCAGCAGACCTTCAGAGCAGCAGTCCAGCAGATTGACAGTCCTTTCAGCAGCACAGCAGTCCTTGTTCCTGGCAGAGTATCCACAGGTCCAAAAGTGTACCAAAAACATCATCACCATAAGCTCTGACGTAAAATCCATATACACTTTAACAGCAAAGCGTATAAACACACCATCAGAAGAATGGCAAAATTTCATCCAAAAAGTCACTGTGAAATTATCAAAAGGATCGTCAAAGAAGCTTTCCCACGTAAAGGGGAACCCAAATAAAACACCACTCTCTCCGGGAATGAAGATCCAAAAACGAATAATAAACCACACACTGAGAAAGATACTGAAAGATCCAGACAACAAAGAACTGCAGATAACCTTGAGGGATGCCAAAAAATCACTAAAACAGAAGAAATGGGAGAAACAGAAAAATAAAAACGATCAATTATGGGCAAAATTATTCTACGAAGGGAATCAAAAAAACAGCTCTAAATTCTGGCGAATGATCAAGGTAATAAAAAATCCAGACCATCCTGGTATAGACTCAAACATCACAGAGGAAGAATGGACAAACCATCTAGCTAGGCACTTTAACAGTGAGGACGCCACCAAAGAGGAAGCGCCAAAAATGTTGAGTACGGCCGATACGACGGAAGGATCAGGCAATTATCATACGGCCGCTGGTGCTCAAAGAGAAAAAAACAACAAACATAGTACCCTCCTCTCAAGAACGAACGAATTAAAGATTGACCTAGACATCCCTACAGATTCGGACCCACACGAATCGACCATTGGGCCAGACGATATCAAAAGACAAATAGCGAAAGGAAGACCAACAGGAGCTCCTGGACCCAATGGCATACCACCAATGTTGTACAAAAACGATGTAGAGTTCTGGAGCACCGCACTAACACCTTTATTCAACTATGCAAAAACAACTCGGCCATGGGCCACAGAAAATTCAGTGATACCGAACACTCAAACCGGATTCTGTCGGGGTCAAGGAACAATCACAAACATCATGGCCCTGACCCTACTGATGGAATCAGCAAGAGAAAATAACAAATCTTTATACCTCTCTTTCATCGATTACACTGCTGCGTTCGATCATGTAGATCGTAACATGCTATAGCAAAAACTGGTCAAATGGGGTATACCAGCTCACCTCTTAAATGTACTGATAGCACTTCATTCTAACACCTGGATCAAAATTAAACTAGGTGCAGGCACACACCTCTCAAAACCTATAAAAACAACAAAGGGCCTCAAACAGGGCTGTGTCCTAGCTCCAACGCTATTCAATCTCTTCCTAGCCGATCTGCCTGGCGAACTAGACAAAAGTTCTTGCCACGCACCAAAGCTAGGGAAGACCACATTATCCAACCTGCTGTATGCAGACGATCTGGTGCTTATCAGCCAGACGCCCGTAGGTCTCCAGCACCTGCTAAACACCACCTACTCTTTCTCGAAAAAAAACGCTCTGCAAATAAACTTCGACAAATCTAAAATAATGGCAGTAAATTACAAAAAGAAAAGGGAAAAAAACTGGCACATAAATGGAGAACGAATGGAAAATGTAACAACCTACAAATACTTGGGTGTAATACTGGACTCAAAGATCTCCTTCAAACCTCAGCTGGACTCTCTGCGAGGCAAGGGAATGGCAACCTCCCTTGCCTTAAAATCTTTAAAGACAAAACTCCCAGATCTGACCTTTTATCCGCTCCTCCAAGTACTTCGTGCAAAATTGCAACCAACACTCACCTACGGGAGCGAACCCCTTCAAGGGAAAGATGCCACCCTCTTGGACATAGTTATATCGAACTCCTACAGGCACATCTTTAACCTGCCAAAACACGTTTCCTCCGCACAAATACGACTAGAATTTGGTATCATGAAACAAACTCTAGAAAGATGGTGTGCATACGTCGTTGCCTGGCATAAGATACGCAATGCCGACAAAGATTCACTAAATTATAACATCAGGGAAGAGACTCTCGGGCACCAAAAATCACCAGCGAGGAAGTACTTAATTGATTCTCTTGAAGTGCTGGGCCTGTCCGACTTGTGGGGTAGCCCGACAGACCACGTGACGTTTAAAAAAACAGCCAAAAAAGTGGTAAGACTTATCTCCATAGTCGAAGACAAGGAGGCCTTGACAAAAAAAGCGCACGGCTGGATAATCCTTAACGATTATGGAACAATGCAACCACAGGCATACCTTAATGTTGGCATGAACCTAAGAAAGAAAGAAAAGTTTCTAAAACTGCGCTTGGGTGTAATCCCCGTACTTCCTCACTTACCACCTTGGATAAGGAAAAATTTTCAACCACAATGCCGCCTGTGCAAAGCCGCAAAGGAAGACATTGTTCACGCGGTGTGCATTTGCCCCAACTTGAAAGACCTGAGATGCAAATTTCTGCGAGATTCCTTTAAAACTCACGGTATCCAGACATGCAGACAGGCAGACAAACTTTGTTTCAACCCCAGCAAAACAAAACTAAACTGTCAGGTTGTAAAATTTTTTGAACTTGCTGGGGTCAGATATATGAGGGCCTGAGGACTGTTGTTTTTAATAACGGATAACCACAATCTGAATTACCCTGGTAAATCCACGGGACAGAGAGAACTTTTAAACTTTTTCTTTTTGCTAACTGATTTTTCTATTTTTTAATTTCCCATTACAACGTGTTTATCTGATTTGTAAAGATTTTAATTAATCATGTACAAATAAAATTACTTACTTACTTACTGAAGATTTGGTGTCTGATGTCAAATATTTATACCCAGTTCTGCCTTTGAAATGGGAGAAGCTTGTAGAGGCGCACAGGTGTCACGCATTCCTTGCACTGGCTCCAGACTAACTACAGCTAGTATGCTCTGTATGGAGAAAGGACACAGTCTATTCAAGTCTAAGTAGGGCTGTGCCCAGATCCTCCATCCCATCCTGCCAGTGATGGCCCATCCAGGCACACCTAAGCTGCCCATTGTGTGTGGCTGCCTAAGAGGAATACACAAAGTTCAACTGTCAACTACACTCAGTCGTATGCCTCAGAGACAGGCTGCAGGCACCAACTGGCAAAGGAAGGAATATGCCAACTTGATGAAAGTGTCATGTTTAAGACTGTAATAAAAAATTCGACTATACTATAAGAGAGGAATTTTCTTTACAGTTAAAAAAACACCAGACTTGAACTGGTCATCTGCTCCTATTTGGAAATCATCACTTATTAAATGAGATAGGGTAACTTCAATGTTATCTTAAAAGAGAGGTATGTTTTGCAGTACTGAAAAACACATTTAAGAGTTTTTCACTACCAAGACATGGAAAACCTGAAATTACATATCCTACTTTTTGAATAAATTGCCCCCTGTCCTGTGGCAGGCTCCTCCAACAAGTAGCTCATGAGCTACTGGTAGCTCTCCAGCCTCCTCTGAGTAGCTCACCAGTGTGCAGACCAGCTTATTAAATTAGAAAGCATTTGCATGGTTGAATTAATATACATGTACCATAATTGAGATTGTGTATTTGAGTTGAAAATGTGTTTATTTTGAGAACTCAAAAGCTGATATTTGAAGCAAAATGGTTGAATTTCCAAAACATATGCAAATCAGGTATTAGAGTGCTAAATCATGTGGCATTGACTTGAGGAGAATTTTTACAAATGTTACCTTGGTACTAGATACATTGCAGCTGTGGCTGTTAAGTGTTACCCACAAAGAGACATTCCATATGGACCAAGCCTTTATTAAATTAGTGCGTGCAACCATGCTTGATACACTGAAATTATCGCTGGTAGTAAAATTACATATAGTGGCCACTAATGTAATTTTCTCTGGTGTGGACACTATTACAACACTAATAATATTAGTAGCTCTCAATGCGTCTCATTGAACATAAGTACCTCTCAGTACAGAAAAGGTTTGAGACGCCTTACTTTAGGTCTACCCTAGGGATGACTTATATATAATAAAAAAGAAGGTTTAGGCCTCGCAAAAGGTTTATTTTGCCCGGTCGAAATGGCAGTTTAAAGCTGCACACACAGGCAACAATGGGAGGCATGTTTAGGGCCACTAGCAGCATTTCATTTACAGGCCCTGGGTACATGTAGTGCCACTTTTCCCCCAGGGGCTTTTAAGTGAATTAAATTTGCCAATTGGGGATGAGCCATTGTTACCATGTTTTAAGGAGTGAGCACATGCACGTTAGCTCTGGTTAGTAGAAGTAGTAAAACGCACAGAGTGTTAAGGCAGCAAAAACGAGATCAGCAAAAATGGAGGAAGAAGGCAATATGTTGGGGTGAGACTACCCCAAGGCTGACAGGCCTAAAAGGTAAAAAGACAATAATGTCATTAGACTATCAGAACTGGTGCCCTGCTGTATTTGTATTCTTCTCACATACAGGTCCCCTGCTTCTCATTTTTTACTCTAATCCTTTCCTTTTGTGAAGGACTAGGGGGGGGGCGGAATTTGCGAAATTCACTTTTGCAAATTATCTCGAAAATGTTAAAAATCTCTGCAAACACGCGGAAATATCGCGAAGATGCAGAAGTTTTTTTCCCGCCCGTTCGCGGTATTTTCTGCGTGGTCGCGGCTCGCCAACTTACCCATGCGGTTGCTCACGGGCGCGGCCATCTTGTTTTCACTTGTCTCGCGGTGTATGATCGTGAGAAGAAAGATGTGATCATGCGACGAATGACGTTACTGCGGGCGCTATCTGTCGCGAGACAGCGCAAATGGCTACCAACAATCCAACATCTCGTGGAGAACGCGACCGGATAGGGAAAACTTGTCGGCAAACGCGGGGATTCAGGTAAGGCGATCGCGCGCACGCGAGAATGTATTATTTTACAGAGCGAGCAAGCAAAAAATTTCCGGTACAATGCATATTGCGGAAATGTTGACATTTTCGTGCTCTCCGCGGAACGCGAAAATGTCAAATTATCGCAATTTCCGTGAGCGGAACAGAATTTTACCCCAGGCCTATGAAGGACACACAATGACAGATCACGTCTGCCTTTGACATGATCTGTGCTCCAGCACTGTACAGCGTCGAGTACACATGGAACACTCCTTGAACGATTGGCATGAGTTTACTCCACTATTGATACTTCATACATGTTTGCTTTAACTCCTGCCTGCCTATATTAATGCTTTTGCATTGGTACCCTCTTTTTACATTGCTATCGACATTATTACCACATTTGTATTTTTTTTATAAAAGCAAGGACTGCCCAATGAAATAATATTCTTGCACCTTTGAACCGATTCCAAGACCTTGCATTTAGGATCCACTGACACTGAAACTGGAAGACTTTTTTATGTGGATTCATATTTGCATCGTAAAAATCATGTTTTCAATTATTTCAATGGTACAGAAATAAATATGTAACGGTAGTGATATATTTTTGAAGTTCAAATTCTAATATCCTACATTTAAAATTTGAATCAAAAGACCAAAATAAACAAATATAAGTACTTATAATATTCAATGTACACATTATTCACTCCGGCCGATTTCGTCCAAAATATCCAAAAGCATTTAAAATTCAAATGACATGAGTGATTTTTAGGATCGATGTCAGTGATCTTTGCAGAGTTTCTTTGTTTCAAAGTCTTTACTTTCTACCTAGGCTTCATATGCAGTGAAGTGACCCAGAACGCTGTTTAGTTTTGAATTGTCTTTCAGAAAATGGAAACAAGCAAGAGTTACAGCTTCTCCATTGCCAGTTTTTGAATGGTTAATATAACATGCCTTGCCCACCAGGGGCTCAAGGTGAACCCTCAGAGCAACCCCTTCTTAGCAGTTTGTCTCATTCAGAAGCTAGAGGTACCCATAGCCCAGAATTCACAATCAGGATCCAAGCACTCCAAGTGAACCAGTCCTGCATGGAATCTCAATACCACACTGTATATTGGATAAAGGACCCCCTGCCGTACATCTGAGGAGTTCCTATATAAAAATATGGAACCCCGAGGTGACTTGCAATATCCTTATCTTATATGGCAGGGGGGTACTTAATGTCTTATAATTCATGATCACACATCACCTTTCCCACAAATCACTTAAGTCCTTGGTGGAAAGCTCTTTCATATGAAGGAGAGAGAAATTTGCAAATACAAAAGAATAAAAATAGAATTTCTGTTTCAAAATAAGGCACATCAAAAAAGCTGTTAGATATTTGTTGCAAAAAGATATTAGAATCCATTTAATAAAAGTCAGTTATTTAAAAATAAAAGGCAAAGTAGCTCTGAATGTGTAGAAACATACAGAAAGATTCCAACTTTTCTATAACTATCTAAGGAGTGCACATATTGTGCAAAATATATCCTTTCTGCTTGTCACTGTATGGCTAGAAAAACAGAGGTGAATAAAGAAAAGCAATGTTTTGTTCTTTAATCTGCCATTTCAATGATGCTCCATGACCTGAACTGCCTTTCTCCTCGGCTGCTGGCTCTGGCAGAAGGCATTGTGATGTCAGAACTCACCTGTAAAAAGTTATTACTGTTAAGCGGCTATGTCATTTGTTTATGATAGGTGACTCGGTGTGTCACAAGTTGCCTATTAGAAAGAAATTAGAGACTGGTTTTTCTAATGGTATTGCAGAACCCTACCTATAATAGTCGTATTCCAGAGACGGAATATTTGCAATAGTCACGTGGAAATGTGTGGCACCACGAAGAGACACTGAAACTGTAAAACCACACAAGCGTCCCATGCCAAAGTACAAAATCCGTAGACATAAAATTGTCCAGACATTCAGAACCATTTCTCCCCCAAAGCATTTCAGTGGGAAGAAACAAGCAGGACCATGATTCTTAACAACTAGCAGGGAAACCCAGACATGGCTAGGAATAAGGAATTTTTCATCATCTTAAATGCAATCTTCGGAGATCATCCTTAAAACATACACACATTACAATAAGATGCACAATACATTAATTTGAAGAAAGCTTGTATGAAAGGAAACAGAAGCAGATTGTTAAAACTTAGTGATGTGTCAATCCTAATCACTTGCATATGTGCATCCACACAATTAACAGTATATTCCTTAATCAAACCTACATCTAAGAAAAATGATCATCAGCCATTGTGTAAGTGGTTGAAAGGCTGCATACTGGTCAATTCTTTTAACTCCCGACTCAAGTGTAAATCAAGATATTAATGTCCCTCTGGGGAGATCTTGAACTGGTATGATGACAGTATCTACTTAATTCCTAAAATGAAACAATCTGTAAATACCTTTTGCTTTGAACCTTAAAACCTGAATATTTTGGGGACTTTTGGGATATTCCATGGTCTGGTTCCAGAGACTACTCAATCAGCCATCATAAATGCACTTTGTCACTCATTCATGTATCCACCTACCAACAAATTTTTGGATTCACCTCCCATCCGCAACAAAACACACACACCAACACAATCATTATATTCAAGATAAATTAAAAGAATAATCGTAGGAAACAGAAATCATGCCACCAGCCAAACATTGAGGGTATATGTTTGCAATAGAAATAAAATTAAACATAGTAGATGGTGCCCCTCTTCAAACGCCATTGTTCATAGTTTTCCAACATGGACTCCCCATTTAGAGGCAACATTGCCATCATGGAGCAATAAAGAAATAATACACCATGCACAAAACCCTTCCAATGAGAACCTTAGTAAACATTGCACTGGGTAGCCATCCTAAAGTTGGATTGTGCACAATGTGTTTCTGTTGTACCAATCCAAGATGGATGCTCTAATGGTTCTAAATGTGATTCATTTTGGAGCTGTAAAACAGTGAGCCAATATGGAAAATATCATTCCAAGATGGCTGACTTGTTTAGAGCAGTAGCCATGTCGGTTACAATGCACCACAAATAGAATGAGTGGCATGAGAGAGTCCCAGAATTGCCTGAGGAGCTGTAGGGTCCTCTAAAAACAATGGTGAAAACTGAACTAAAGGAGTGGCTTGCCACTGAAGAACACACAATTTCAGACAGTTGTGTTCAGACAAATTGTTGTCACTCACAGAGCTACAGAACAAATTACTGAAGCTGAGTGACCCATTGCCCCATACTGTATGCTATAGGGGATAGAAGCACAATGTGGATGAACAGACTAATGGCAGAAGAGAGCTGACTAAGAGGCCCTTGTGTATGCATATGTTGTATGTATATATGTATATTTTTTATATATCTATGTATTATTACAGGGGCCTGACAGACAGCTATGTCTGTTGTACACTCCTAAAAGAGACTGGCAAGGTGTATCATAGTGGAAATCCTCTACCTCAAAGTTTGTCACCAGGAGGTAAGCAACCCCAAAACCTTTGCCTTCTAAAATAATCTATGAGATTCCATTCAACGTATTACCTGTTATAGGCTTTAACACAGTGTAATGACAATACACCTTTTAAGGCCTATTGGCTTCAACAAACGTGTTTTACATTAAATCTGCCAGGCCTACTTCTTTCATGGTAACTTTTCATAATAATGTCAGATCTATGACATCTGAGATAACGTTTTGCTCTGAACCGATCAGACTTATAGCCTTTAATATTGAACCTGTGAGTTGAGGAGTATCTGTGGGGGGCTGAAAGGGATGCATCAGTCGAATTCCTACTTAATCAGCAGTTTAGGAAAAGATTTCTGCTGGATCCCGAGTCCCTTTGTGATCTGATGAATTAGCACAAAAGGCACATTACCGAAAAGCTATTCCAGTGGGCTCCTAAAAAGCAATTGCCTTTTCCCTTGAATACTGGTGTTGGAGAAAGCAAGACATGATAGGTGTTTTTAACCTATAAAGCTCTTCTCATAAGGAATGTTTTCTGACATAGCTTTTGACTCTGCCTAAAGAGGAAAATTATGATGAAGCTAATTCCTGTTCTCAAGACTGAAGCGGCAAAAAGACAGATTGTTCAACAATTTTAACTAAGATCCCTATCGAAAGTAGACCTGATTTTTGAGGTGGTGGACACCAATATTGTTCATCGTTCCTCTTTTATTAAATTTTATTTTGGATCTGGCACTTTAAATTTCCTCACTCTTGCTGTCCAATTTAGAGTTTGGAGAATGAGGGACCTATGCCAAAAAACATTGGTTAACCCAATCACCGAATTTAGTGTATAGTTATCTATACATTTGAAATAGGATAGGTGGGACACCCGTCAATTTCCGCTTGATGTCCTTCATCTGCCAAATTGTACTTAAGGATTTTAGTTTTTGAGGACAGAGAAGAGGTGAGAACGTAATGTTGTTTAAGAAATAATTTGTTTGGCCGAGAATTTTTTTGAACATGTTTTGTGTTGGTTTTAGGAACATGGCAGACTGGTCAGGTGGTTTTTCATGACCTTTTTTTGTGAGCAGGTGACTGCTGATTTTGCCTTCACCAGTTTCCTGCAGTGGACCTTCCTGTGCCATTGCCCAGTGCCCATTGCATTAGGAGTTGGAGGCCAATGAGTGCAGCTAGGAAGGTGAAAAAAATAATACAAAAATCAGCGGTGGTAGGGGACTACATTTTAAGAATGTAGGTATGTTTATGTGACCTGGTTACAAAACAGTACATAAAACAAGTGGTCCAACTGACCGGTGAATTTATCGAGAAAAAAACCTCAAAATAAATTAAGAAAACCCCACAATTATTGAATGGAACAATGACCAGGATAATCTTGGTTATCAAAAACGTTTACATGAATTAATCATAAGTGTGCACTTTAAATGGTTGATCCAAAGTGAAAAGGTGAGCAAGGTGCTCAAGGTTGTGCTCGTAAAAGGATGTGGTGTGATGGTGACAATAAACATTCCAATATTTACAAAGATACGAATCGCCTTCCTTCAGTTTCTGGGGTCGAAATGTCGACTCTGCTTATAATCTGACCTGTACTTACTCTTTCAGCCCAGAAGCGGAGAACTCATCATGCATTCATGGCATCTCATTACTTGGGTTGTTTAGTCAGTCCTTTTATACATCGTTCAACAGGTCGCTTTTTTCTTTGTAAATATTGGAATGTTTATTGTCACCATCACACCCCCATCCCTTCATGAGCACTACCTCGAGCTCCTTACTCACCTTTTCATTTTGGAGCAACCATTTAAAGTCCAAACTTATGATTAATTCAAATAAACATTTTTGATAACCAAGATTATCCTGGTCATTGTTCCATTCAATAATTGTGGGGTGTTCTTCATTTATTTAGTTTTGTTCTCGAAAAATTCACCGGTCAGTTGGACCACTTGTTTTATGTATTATTACTAGCCCAGGTCCAGCTGGGCACTGGGTATACCCTATTGTTATGTAACAACCTCATTGTAAAACAAGCACAAGTGTTGAGCTTTTCTAATGCTGTTTGTTTGACAAATCTAAAGTCTCTATAATTTTGCTGTAAGAACTACAATGTTGAAAGGTTGATTATTAGTAGTGATAAATAGTGCATTACCACTAGTAATATGGGCAAATATGCAATAAAAGAGTCAGTCAAGGTCCCAATAAATGATTCTCTTGCTCAACCCTTGGTAGCTGGCAATGAGCAGGCAGGCGTAACTTAGGAGACAAGTGTGTAAAGCATGTAAAAACAACAATTCATTAAATAAGTAGGATACAACACACAATAAAAATCCAGCTCCAATTTATAAGAATTTAGAATGCTTTTATGAACAAATAGATACCAACATGACAAAAATCCAGTGTAGGGAACTGGAGATATGATTTTTTAAAGAATAAACACTTGTTCGTGCTTAAAAACACTTTGGGGCATCTGATCATGCTTGACCGGGGCGAAGTTAAAGTTTGAGGCCAACCACGATGGAGCCCTGGTCAGATACACTAAGTGAGAGATGTGGATCAGAATGTTACCTTCAGAACTTAGGGGGTGATTGCGGTAATGGGACTGCAATGCCTGCCATGTGGAGGACTCACCACCCCAATGATGATGCGACCGCCACCGCGACAGTCGCCTCTGGCATTTTAACATTGTGGCGGGTGCTGCTGGCTGTAGCACCCTCTGCGATGGTTAAATGCCATGTTGTGCATTGCCATGCACAATGTGGCAGGCACCACGCGGTGCCTGCCACCTTGTGCCTGGCAATCCCCAAGTGCAGCCCCCATCCCCTCACACCATTGCAGGCCCCTGAAGCTAGTCCACGCCAGCATTTCCATGGCGGCATCACCGCCATGGAAAGGCCTTTAAATCTATATATCCTAATATGGATGGCGGTGCCTGCTAGGCACCACCACCATATTTTTGCCACAGCTCCGCCCGGCCGGCCATCGTAGCGATTGCCGACAGGCGGATTGGCTTTCTGTCTGACGCAATACCCACCGCCATCTTAATATGGCAGTGGGTAATTCACTTTGAGATGGCGGGCAAATCGCCAATGCCGGGCCGGCATTGGCGATCCTCCCGCCATCCTAATCACCCCCTTAGTCGTTTTTCTGTAGCTTTTTCCCTCGACGTTGAGCAAGGCACGTTGTCAGGCTGAATTCGGGGCAAGTTCGCCAGCTTGAGTTTCTGCTTGGCCCCAGCTTTCAGTGGGACAGACCTGAAATCCTAACCGGGTAATGGTTTAAGGTAGCCGGCATGACTCTCGACGTCAAGTAGGTCACCTTCTGGAGATTTTTCCAAAATGTGCTCCAAACCTTTCTAAACATCTAGAACTTCTACCTGAAGTTCCACTTTAGGGTTCAAAGTGTCCAAAACACAAATCCAAGGGTCTGGAATTCCCTAGATGGTCCTTGGGATGTCTGGACTAGAGTTCCCACAATGCACCTGACCGAATCCTTAAAAGTCCACTGGATGCACTCCAGGATGGGTACTTTTGGTGGAAATGATGCAGGTGGGCTATGTTAATTTGTAGCTTGCTTGGAGTCCACTCCTTAATCCTTCTTGGAGCAAGGCAATGTCAGGGCAGTCCTTCTTCTCCTTGTAGATTCAGGCAGCAGATCTTAGAAGCTATGCAGTTCTTCAGTATTTCTCCAGTGTTCCCTGGCATTAAGCAGGGGGCACCCCTGATCAATTGGATCCAGGGTGCCACCCAGGTGTATGACTACTTCCTCCAAAGTGTGGCATATTCTTGTCCCAGAAAGCACCATTCTGTCAAAATCCAACATGGAGAAAGTATCTCCAGAAGAGGTGGATCATACTAACCCATCCTACTGGTGTGGCTAATTTTCCTAAACACTCCCCTTTGAACCATCTCCCAAATCTAATTTCAGGGGCTTCTGTCTGACGGGGGTGGCAGAATATGGAGGAGAGCCTGTGCTATCCTGAAGCGTCATTCTCCCTTTGAAGACCAGTTTGGCTAACCCTCACCTCCTTTCTGCCATCTGCTCTGCAACTTGCACCTCTCCACCTACAGGAAATCCATTGTCTTTCTAGCAGGACTTTTCATACCTCATTAGAGCAGCATGGCCAACCTGGGCAAAGGTATGCCAATCAAGAAACAAAAACAAACATTCAGGCAGGACAAAAGGACTTGTTCGCAGTGTGAACAATGAATCAAGCAAAAATTAAATGAAAGCACAGCCGTTACACGAACTGGATGGTTGGGCTAGAACGGGTGAAGAAGCTGCGCGGTGGATGCTGGAGGATGTGTATACCACAAAGCAGCACTGAGCAGGAAGCGGGTAATGCGGCGGGGGCCGTGGGGGTATGATCGGGCCAGCCGGATATCTGGTAAGAAGGACTTCAGGACACAGAGGCCTCCAAGAGGTCTTATAATGCGGTCCGGTGCTGGCAGGTGATGAAGGACAGCTGATGAGGTCTGAAACTGTGAACTGGATAAGGGCCAGTCGATTGACAATAATGGTCAAGCTTGGCAGGGTGGGAGCCTACATTGAGGGAGGAGAATGGAAAACTGGTTCGCAGTCGCGTGACCGGTCTGTAACCGCGAACTGGAAATGGGCCAGTGGATTGACAATAGTGGTCAAGATTTGGCAGGGTCAGAGCCTGCAATGAGGAGTGTAGCTCAATGGCTAGGTGTTCAGCTGAACACCTAGCCATTGAGCTACACTCCGCTGCACCGCACCGCAGGTTCTTCAGCCCTACCACGGGTCACGCCAATGCGGACCTGTGTCTACTTCCTCAATGCTGGCTCTGACCCTGCCAATCTTGACCATTATTGTCAATCGACTGGCCCTTATCCAGTTTTATGTTCAATGTAATGTGTAGGACGCAGGACTGTGTCCCACTTTATTTGTTTTTCTCAGATCTTGAACTTTATAATCATTAAATTTCACTGTCAGGCAGGATAGAAGTAATATAGTAGTGATCCAAGTCTATATTGATTCTTTGATTGTACTGAGCCTCTGTCATGGACCACTGTTCCTATAAATTATTGATACCCAAGGTCCTTGTATATCCCATTGGGTCTCTTTGTTTTGTTTAAATATGCCAATCAGGAGAGAGAATCTGAAAGGCTGTATTTTGGCTCACAGAAAAGAAAGTTTAATAACTTAGGGGCATATTAACAAGCGACAGCGATAATTATCGCTGCCCGCTCTTATCGAGAAAAATGTTATCGCTGGCTATGGCAGAAAATGATCGCCATGCTAGCGTTGTATAAACAACGCATAGCGCAATGGCGATAATTTCCCAGCGATATCGATGTTTTCCATGGAACATCACTGGTTTTCCAGCGATGTTCCATGGAAAACGGCGATAACCTTGCTGATACGACCCTGTGGTCGTATCAGCATAATCCACCCCCAATGGTAAGTATAGCTAAGTCTGCATTTTAGCAGACGTTAGTTTTTGGAGAAAACAGCTGTTTTCTCCGAAAACTAACGTCTGCTAAAATGCGTAGGCAGCCTTGTAAATATAGCGATGTGTACATCAGCGATATTTACAAGGTTGTACTGCCCAGTGACTCCCACTTTGCATCTCATTAGAGATGCAAAGGGAGGCATCGGGTAAAAGGGTGCTAAAACGCGCTAATGCATGTTATCACCCTCTTGTAATTAGGGCGATCATTTTATCTCTGCTTTTTTGGCTTTAAAAGCCAAAAAAGCGGAGATATGGCCCTTGTAAAGATGCCCCTTAATTTCTGTTATAGTTAGCATAAAGCTAACCATGGCAAGTTGGTGGATCTATCTTAACTATTAATTTTAAACCTTGAAGTATATTTCATGTGGCTCCAATCATTATGTATACTTAAATAAAATAATACAATGTTAGCCTATGGAGCCATTCACTAAAATGGGGAAATTTTATTTGACAGTTTGTCCCTCACCGCAGCTTATAAAACATATTTTTTAAATGTCCTGATTCTAGTTACAAGGCACCATATCCTTGGGGAACCTAGTAGAGTCATTAGGGTTGACTTTCATGTAACAATAAGGTAGATCAATACCTTGGAGGTACCTTTAATTTCAGACTCAAATTTGCATATAATTTCAATTTATAAGCACCCTGCAATGCATGGCTGGTTTTTAAAATGACAGCAGGCACCAAAGTAGGGCACACTCCAATGCAGGAAATCTACAAGGCCTCTAAACCTTCCTGCTCTATTATGTAAAATGGACTAATGGATAGTTTGAATCCCCCTTGCCCTATTATATACTAGGTGCTTACCGGGGTTTGTCATTGCCATTCGTAATTATACCTAATTACCATATACTTTTAATCAGAGTACAGGCCTTGCGTCTGGTTAGCAGAGCCAAGGGCACAGTCAGAGTCAGAAATCCAGCACCTAGTAGTCAAAATGGGAGCAGAAAGTGGGGGGAGACTGCAAACAGGACCTGATTTCTCACACCCACCTAACGGGCTAGGTGAGAAGCAGGCTAATTGAGACCCATTTCTTTATCACACAAGCATCAGTTCATGGGGTGGCGGGCATTATTATCAGAAATAATCGTTTTTTGTGTGTTTTTGTGTTCAGTGATCTTGTGATTTTGAAATGGTCACTTTCATTTGTTCCCATAGTTCTTAAAAGTGGTCAGGAAAATTGAATAATTCACAAATTAAAATAAGACATAATTCAATCGTATCATGTTGGCACTGATTCTCTTCTTCGGCATCAGTTCTCAACTTGCCAGAGCCCATGCAATGAAGTTTTTTTCTAAGAGATGGAGAACGCAGAGTTAGACCAGATTAAAATGTTGCTTTTTATACTGTTCCATTGCAAATGCATTTACATAGCACCAAAGGGCATTACGCTCTATATAAGCTATATATAACTAGAATTACAATTGATTAAATACAATGCAATGCTATGAATTGGCTTCGCAGTTCTTCAGCTTTTTATTGCCAGAAATGCCACCAACCGAGCCGTGCGCATAAGTGGCCTTGTGTTCTGCGGCAATCTAATCGTACACAGAGAAAGCTGGGAGACATGCAGTCACCCGGAGGTCGCCATCTCACAGAGGAAAACTTCCCCACATGGGCTCTCGCCAGCCTTGAGCAGATGCCGACATAGACATTCAGTGCCAAAAGGATTGTTTTGAAGAACTGGAAGGCTGTGTGTACATCTGACGGGAGGGAAATATAATGGCAACATACCAGGGGTCCCAACTGAGGGGAGTGTGTTACAGAGCTGCAAATCCTGCCGCTTCATCACTGCCATATTTAGCAGCGGAACAGAAGGACGCCAGGTAGGTAGAGAAATGCTTTCAACAACGTGTGTTTGGTGGGTGGTTGAGAAGGAGGGGGTTCAGGAAAAAAGGCGAACTCTCGGAGATAGGATTTTGTATTGGCATGAATCCACCGTTTACTGAATTGACCAACACTGTCTGGGGTGGCATATCTTCAACAACTAAAGTTTAATTGTAGAGGACCAAAAGCGGTTTTACAAAATAAGGGGGATATTAAGAAGTGGTGGAGTGAGGCGTTAGCCGTCATGACGTAAGCCTCACTCCGCCACTTCAGAAACGCAAGGCTGCACCCAGTCGCAGCTGGCATCGGGGGTGGGGGGTGGAGGTCACGCGGGGGGGGGGGGGGGGGTTTAATATTTAATACAAAAATAAAACTTACCTTCAACAGTCCGGTCCCGCATCGCGTCATCCTCACAGGAAGCAGCCACAGGCAGACTCCCTCCCCTCCCCTAAGCCAAACACAACGCTGCAATCACTGCTTTGTGATTGGTTGGGAGTGCACAGCCATCTGTGGGGAGGCCGTTTTGTCCATGGAGACAAGGGAAAGTGTGCACGACTGGTTTGGTTGGCCAAACAGTCAGCGCCCACAACATTGGGCTAGCCACTCCTCCCATGGACTCCAGCAGACGCCGTACACCTGCTCGCCTGCCCCCAACCTAGCCCTTCTTTTGCTTTCTCACAGTGCGAGAAGCAGAAACATAAAATGGTATTTATACCATTTTATGTTTCCGCTTCTCGCAGTGCGAGAAAGCAGCGAGGCGATGCTCCTTCACTCACATGGAGGGGCCGCCCCTGGCTGCACCTTATTTACAAGAATATGGTGCAACCTTGCATCTCGTCCTGCGCTTGCGCTAAACTTAGCAGTGTAGCGCCAACGCAGGCCCTCTTGCACCATAGTGCAAAGGTGTCTGCGTGCAGGGGAAGATTGTTTATGTACAGGAAGGTCCCCCTTCCTGCACATAAACAATATTGAAATGCCATTTTGTCACTTCTATGTGTGCTGCTTAATGCAGAACACATGGAAGTTACAAAATGTCATTTCTTTAATAGATTGTTTATCGGCAGGAAGGGTCACCTTCCAGAACAAAAACAATCCAAGGCGTTTTGATTTTTCCATGTGTGGAGAAATAGAGCATTTTCCCTCATTTTGCCAAGTTAAGACCAGGTTTTCCCTGGTCTTAATTTCTGCGCTGCCTCCTATTTATGCTGCCCTTGTAAATAGGGGGCAGTGTCAAAATCAATGGGTGTTGCGGTGGTACGCCCACCACAACTTCCACTGCTAATCCTTTTCATGCTAAGCACAGCTATAAAGGGAGCCTTATTTACAAGGCAACTTTGTGCTGCCCTGTAAATGGGCAAAGCTTCCATCGCCATGGAAACGTCGTTAAAAGTGACGTTTAGGTGGTGATAGTTGCTTGTACATCTGCCCCTAAATTTTCCAATTTGTTCAGAATGTTCAAAAAGAGAGATTTACAATCTGCTGTCTCAATGCAAAATGAGGTGAAAGTTTATTAAAGTTCAAATGTGAATTCATTGTTGTCTATTTTTTATCTCCTAACTTTTGATTTTTCCTTCTCTTTCATTCCTTCTTCTTTTTGCTTCTTCGTTTCCTTTCATCTATATTTCTTTCCTTGGCCCCTCCTTCCTTTGTGCAGACTTTTATTCTCTTCTTCGCTTAACCGTTCCTCTACTCCATCCCTACCGCCCATTCTAACCTTTTTTCTACCCTCGCTTCCTGTTTTCGTATGCACCAGTCCTTCTTTGATCCTTTCCTTTATTGTGCACAACATATTCTCAGCTTTTACCCTCATGACTACACAGGGAAATTGAACAGACCAATATTTTCAGATGTAACAATACTATATTTTCTAAACATCGTGATTTAATTAGGAATAATTAGATAATGTACATTTAAAATGTCACGAAAAAATAGGAAGTCCAAGCATCTGCCTTGAACAACTCTAACTCCATTTGTCAGTGATGACATTCTTCTTAATCTGTTCTCATCAAACTTACTAAAAACTTTTATTAAACTGTGAAAACTCGTGCCAGCTGCATGTACTAGCCGCAAGTCGTTCTGGAAAGGGCATAATTAGAAACTCAGTTAAAAGAACTACAGTTACCAAAAGGTCAATTATGTGGCTCTACCTGCACGCTTTCTTTCCAAGCAGATTACGCTCATTATGCATTAGAGGTCATCTGCAGAAGAATTGAAAATTTGTTCGGGAATTTTACACTAATGGCACATTGAGAATTCTATTAGGTTTAATGACTTGAGCTGATCTTTGCATATGTCTCCACTCCAGTAAGTATTTTTTTAATGCAAAATAAGCGCCTCTATGAGTGTAGCACAGATGAGTACAGTGTACAGTTTCACTAATCTATATGAGAATATCTGATGCCATGTTCAAAGCAATTTGGTTGAATTAAATATTTTTGTGGGATCTTGCCCATGTTACTTGAATACCATCATGTGCATGCAGATGGTTCTGAAGGGGAAATATAAATTCCCATTCTTAGATACATACCCTAAATATAATCCGCAAATTGTATAAAATATTATAAATTTGTTTTAACAAAATGAGGAGCTTAAAAGGGTGACTGTTCAATCGCATAACACAAATTGATGCACCCCCATGCAGAATGTGGTGAGGGTTCTCTCAGACTCCCATATCACACAGATGTTCATCAACCTTGGGGAGAATTGAAGTGCGCTGAAGAGTTGGGGTTCCTCTGCGCCACACGGGTTGCAGGCTAATGTTAAGTTTCCGTGCGTGGTAGCCATCCTCCCCAGAATCACTCACCTACATTGAGCTGTCATTGTTCAGCCCCTCTTTTAAAGAAGATAATTGTAAAGTCTTTGCATCAATTTCAATCCCTCTGTGCCAACAATGATGGGCAAACCCTGAAAGCTTAGACAAACTTTTTTGAAGACTTCAGTTTTCTACTCAGAGAGGTTTCTCTAGGAATATCCAAGGTATCTCAGACGTTAACCCATGAATGTCAAACCTATAACTTTTTACACACTTTAAACAATCAAGGAGTCTACCAAGACTCTATTGGTCTCAATCATACGTGAGACTGTGGAAGAAAACACAGTCTTCCTTTAGGCATCTAAGTGCTCAACAGAAGAGCAATTCATCTGACTTGGATAACGCTAACATTTTTGTAGGCTGTGGCAAAAAATACTGTGCCAAAATCATTGGAGGCATTGTTCTATGTCAAAATTCTGAAACAATAATGAACAAGCAGGGAAAAAGCCAATAGATGGACAGAAGCATTTTGGTTTTGTCAATGCATGTTTTGTTTTACCACATTTTCTGCAAAAGTTTATTGTTGAGGAAGCTGCCAGCCCCCCATCAATCTAAAAACAAAACTATATTGGCTAAAAGCTAAGACATTTTTTGGCCCCAAAAAGTGCACATTGCCATAGTACTCTGTGGCACTTAAGAAATCTACATTGTGTGTGCATGTGCTCCTCGCAAAAGCCTAAGCTTGGGTTATGTTATGTTATGTTACTTGGGTATTAGATTCCAAATAGAGACTTGCCAGACAAGGGAGCCACTAGTTATAAGCCAAAGTAAACAGCCAAGTTTTGAGCTGTTTTCTGAACCGCATGTAATCTGCCTCAAGCCTCAATGAAATGGGCAGAGAGTTCCAGAGCCTCGGACCCAGAAAGGAGAACCGAGTCCCACCGATGCGTTTGCGTTTGAATCTGGGAACCACCAAAAGATTCAAGTGCATTGATCTCAAGGTGCGCAGGGGAGAGTACTTACTAATTCGTGAAGAGATAAAATTAGGTCCAGTTCCCTGAATAGCTCGAAAGAGAATACAACCAATTTTAAACATAGCCTTCTGTTCCACTGGAAGCCAGTGGAGACCTTGTAACAGGGGGCTGATATGACATCATCTATCCTAGAGATGGATGATTATAGCTGCTTGATTTTGAATCATCTGAAGACAATGTTTCTGCTTTTGTGGGAGGCAAGATAAAGCTTATTGCCGTAATCAATATTAGATAAGATAAGTGCAATCACTATTTGAGTGCAGTCCTCTTTGCTGAAAAAACGTCTAATCTTGCGCAGCTTGCAGAGTTGGACAAAGCAAGAGGAGGTAACTGACCGAATCTGGGCAGTCATGAGAGACCTGAGTCAATGTGGAGTGAGAGATTGTCCAGTAGCTGAACTTATTACTGGGTATGATTATCTCAGTCTTGTCAGAATTTAGTTTTAATTGGTTATTATCCATCCAGTTTTTTATATACAGCATGGAATTCTTAACGACATCTTTGGAATCATCTGAGTTCTCCAGAGAGAAAATTAGCTGCATGTCATCAGCATAGTTAAAACTCTTTACCCCCATCTGCTGAAGGCTGGAGATCAAAGGCTGTATATATATATATATATATATATATATATATATATATATATTAAAAAGGATTGGTAAAAGAGCGGAGCCCTGCGGGACACCACAGCTCATTTCTCCTGTGTTGGATTTAAAAGGGGAAAGCCACACAGACTGTTTACGATCCTCTAAAAAGGATCTGAACCAATCCAAAGCTGGTCCCGCGAGACCTGCTGCAGCTATACGATACAACAGAATTTTATGGTTCACGGTGTCAAATGCCGCAGATAGGTCGAGGAGGACCAGGGCCTGAGGACTGTCAATGTCCACATGTCTTTTAAGATCATCCATGACGGACAGAATCACAGATTCAGTGGAATGCCCGGGGCTTGGGTGAAATTTAAATGAGGCAGGTGTAATTTGCATAATTTCTGGAATTTTGCATTATGCGTATTATGCTTAGTTTCGCTATTAACAACACTTTGTGTAATTTCGTGCATTTCTTGGTAAAAAATTGACCACAAACATACTTTTCATGGTAGATATTTATCGCACAAGCACTTAAACAACAGAACTAAAACTGCAGTGTGCTGTGCTTTTATTTAAATCCTTCCTTGTGCCAAAAACTGATGCAAGGAATCAATGTGCGCTGAAATGTAGATTAAAATGACGATTTGCATTTTGCATAATTACAAGTAATTTTGCCAACAGTCTTCATAGTTACATTTTGAAAATATACCCAACTTACTGAGTTTGGTTATCTATATGACTCTGACTTTAGGATTACCCATACGATCAGAGTGCATTATGCAAAATATCTTCATCCATGAGTGCTGGCTTACATTTAGGAGCCAAAACTAGAGAGATATTCAATAAATATTTAGAAAATGTTCTACCATTTTATATTCCTACTCTTATGCCGCTAAAATGGTAGCCCAGCTAAGTAACCGGGGCTATCGCCTGAGACAGGAAATTCCCCTAAATAGAATCTGGAGACATAAAAATGTTTGCCGAGCAAATTGATCCATTTTGCCTATGTAGGTAGCTGTCAGACTCAGATGCAACAAACATAAACGTTCTAACAATAGACCTTTCTAGGATTCCAGGGTGGAGTGGCCCATGCAGACCAAACAATGTTTTCTTACTCAGAATGCCTAACAAACTTCAAATCTTGACAAAATCACACATTTTCATCACAATTGTGTGAGGGAAGGACTCAGAAATATTCAAAATCTGTGGGAATCCATAACATTCCCAATACTCAGGGTTGCTTCTCTGGGCTCATCACATAGGCCCCAAAATGCAACATGGGTACATCAAATTTTCCCCATGAAAATTCACACCCATTTTGGCAATATTGGTTTCTGCGGTATTTGGGCCCGGACTTGTCCACCACCAAGGGAAACGTTTGGAAATGACCATCTTTTGCATGGTATTCCCCCAGATTCTAGCCTTCTGTTGCTGAACCCATTTTTGGACAAAAAACTCTGTGCACTTTGCCTCTGCCAAGCAGAGGTAAAGTGCTTCTGCTTTCCTTTTCAAACATGGTAAAGTTGATATACACCTAAATGGTACATTTAACTAAGCTTATAAGTTCCTAGTATATGGAACCCTCTGTACCTTTGGCCTGCAATATAAGGGGCATATTTACAAGCTTTTTGTTCCACCGGAGTGTCATTTTATTTACACTTTGGTGGATCAGTGTGCGGGCCCATATTTACAAGGCCATGCAAAGCCATCCTACGTGGCCCCTTTTCATGCATTACAGGAGCGTTCCATGAGTGTTGCAGTGGGTGTTTCCATGCAACACCCATGGATTTTGACGCATTCCTAGATTTACAAGGTTTTGTGAACCTGGGAATGCGACAGATTCTAATTCCCCCCTAGGGGAGGGATAATGTTGCAAAATAGGAGAAATACCTTTATTGTAATGTAATGTAAAAATAACTTATACAGCGTAAAACTGTCACCCCCACGGGTATCCTGGCGCTTAGACTTATCCTGTTATCAGTGTGCATATAAAAAGACCTACCTAAAGAATAACAGACGATTCGTATTACTCCTCCCTCGGGAAGAGCCAAGTCTTCAACCTCTTTCTGAATGGGAGTAGGGTTTGGATTTGTCTGATATTGAAGGGGAGATCAATCCATAGCCGTGAGGCTGCTACGCCAAATGCTCTACCACCAGTCCTAGTCTTCTTAAATCTCGTAGTGATCACCAAATTTGTACTTGATGAGCGGAGGTTTCTCCTGGGAGCGTACCACATGAATTGTTTCTGCAAGGATTTCGGGTCAATCCATGTACTGCTCTGAAAACCATACAAAGCGATTTGAATTGCATTCTTTGACAGATTGGCAGCCAATGAAGGTCCTTCAAAGCCAGCGATGTTGAGGATCTACGCTGCCTGTTTAGAGCCAGTTTGGCTGCAATAGTCTGAATCCTTTGCAGCTTCAGTATTACTGAGTTTGGTGCACCCAGGTAAAGTGAATTGCAGTAATCCAATCTGCTCAGAATTAAACTCCTCACTACTTGTGACCTGGTAGAAGTGGGCAGCAGTGGAAGGATCGTTCGTAAGGCTCTAATCAGGGAGAAACAAGTGCCCACTGTCTTATTAACGTGTGACTCCAACTGGAGGTTAACATCCAGCATAACCCCCAAATTGCATACTGTTCTAGCTGGAGTCAATGGTTTATCTGTGCGGGTGAGTCTAAATTCAGAGGGGAAGGGGCGTACCATTTTAGTCATGGAGCAATATACAAGCTCTGTTTTATCTCCGTTAAATTGTAAGGCGTTATTTCGGAGCCATTTTGTGGTACTTTGCATACACTCCTGGAATTTATCCAGAGAGACTACCTGGTCTCCTTCTAGAGAAAACACCAATTTTGTATTATCTGCATAGTTGACTACATCAATGTCAAAGGACTTGATAATAGGGATAAGTGGACACAGATAGATATTGAACAAAATTGGGCTGATTGGTGATCCCTATGGTACCCCATGGCACACAGGAGTCTTTGGGGAAGTAAAAGGTGGAATTGTCCCCGCCTGTCAAATATGACCGCAGCCATTTCAGCGCCAATCCTTTCACTCCAATATTCTCAAGTCTCTTCAACAAGATGCTATGATTCACCGTATCAAGTGCGACCGACATGTCCAATAACACCAATACGGTTAAATTGCCATTGTCTGCCCGCATTTTAAAGTTGTCAAGTACTGTGACTAGGGCAGTTTCTGTTTCGTGCCCAGGACGAAACCCAAATTGTGCCTCATCTAGTAGATGATGTTCTTCCAAGAAGTGGGAGAGAGATTTACTAACTGCTCTCTCCAAGATTTTTATTGGATATGGCAGCAGGGAGATGGGTCTAAAACTTGATGGACAAAGGATCAAGTGTTGGTTTCTTAAGTAGTGGGGTCACCATCGCCTGCTTCTATCCCTCTGGGACGATTCCGTTCTCCAGCGATTGGCAGCAAATCTGCCATAACCGAGGAGATAATTCTGAATTAAATTCTTTCCATATTCCCTGCAGGAGAGGATCCAATGGCGAGCCAGAGTACACACTCTAAGCTAATTTATTAAATATTTCCTCTGTAGGAATTTGAAAAGACTCTAACACTGCTTGTTGATATCTGTCAGTTACCTCTTCCTGTTGCTCTATCTCCAATGTTATAGGTAGATCTTTTTCCACATCCAAGTTAGTTTTATTATTTAATTGAGACCATCAATAATCTTATTGATCTTCTCATCAAAATAAATGGCAATATCATCACAGAGCTTTTTATTTCTCCTAGTGTTTTCCTCTCACAAAGCGTGCTGCATTCTGCAGCACACATAGGAGGAAAACACCCTCAATGATTATGTTTCAGGAGGAAGGAGTCCCTTTCTGCACAAAAATAATCATCCCTGCAATGCAGGCACTCTTGCAACATGGTGCAAGGGGGCCTGTGTTGGTGCTAAACAGCCTATTGGGAGTCAGCGCAGAGGAAAGCACAGGGATGCGTCGTATTGTTGTACATACAACGCATCCCTGAACTTTCCTAATAAGGCAGCTCAACGGAGCAAGATGGGCTGCAGCGCCACGCTGCATCATTATCTTGTAAATATGCCCCTAAATGCTGCTAGTGGGCTACAGTACTCATGGTGCCACCCACTACAATGGCACTGCAAAACATTTCTCCAGTTCTGCGACTGCAGCCTGGGTGTGCAGTTTTAAAGTGCCATTTCACCCTGGCAAAACAAACCTTTTTCCCCAGGCCTAATCCTTTCTTTTTAATACTAAAGGCACCTCTAAAGTAGGCCCCAAGATGCATGTTATTTAAAAAGTAGAGCATGTATATTTAATGTTTTACATGTCCTGGTAGTGAAAAATCTCCAAAGTAATTTTTCACTGTGACAAGGCTGACTCTCCCATGATAAAATACTGGTTAACCAGAACAATTTATAGAGCTTGATTTCTGTTTGAGAGCAGCTATAAAAATTATTCAAGGGCTTATTTTAATTTAAATTTAAATTCCAACTTAATTGTCAAGTCGTATTTTACATTACTATTTTAAAACTACTTATTTAGAGAGTTGTCATGAGTCTGCCTAAAATCAAAAGTCTTTCCTATCAGTGTCAAGCTGTCACCTTACCACTGATGGCTGTCCTGTGGAGAGATGGTTACTGAGCCAAAAACGGAGGACAAAGGCTCCTGGAATTGTGTGGAGGGAGACTACTTCCTTGACAGGATGGCCTAGGGGTTGTGCCCAGCTGTGAGGATCTGGATGTACCATATGATAGGGCTGTGAGGTCTTATCATGGAGTATACTCACAGATACCATCGTGGTTCCAGTCAGTAGTATTCAATTAACGTTAGCTCAACCCTGGGTAGCTGTGGCTGCAAGCAGTAAGGCTTGACAAAGGAACTTAGGGGCTCATTATGATGGCGGAAGGACTGCCACCGCCTGGCCGGCGGTCCTCCCGCCATCACTGAGCATTTTACCCACTGCCAAATTAGGATGGCAGTGGGTATCGCGTTGGATGCCTGTGGTAATCGCACCGATTGCCTGGCGGACGGAAAAGGGCCACTAACATGCTGGTGGTGCGTAACAGGCACCGTCCACCATATTATGATGTGTTGTGGGAGATGCCTTTCCATGGCGGCACTGCCGCTATGGAAAGGCTGGCGGTAATTGGCTTTCGGGGCCCGTTGCGGGCCCCCTCAGTTTGGGGGGAGGGTGTAGGTGCACTGGGCATTCGCATGCACATCGTGGCATTTAGGCATTGTGAACGATGCTGCAGCCGGCAGCACTGTCCACAATGTTAAAAGGCCAGGATGCACCCGCAATACTGGCGGGCGTATCCTAATTGGACTGGTGGGACCGCTGCATGTCTGGAGGGCGGTCCCAGCACCGCTATGATGGCGGGCGGACTGATGTCCGCTCACCATCAAAATGACCCCTAAAGTGTGAAGAATTTAATAGTACCAAACAACAGAATAGTAAAATCACACACCAATAAGGAGACACGACAACAATTTATAAAACTTAGAGCATATTCCTACACATTTTTAGAGACCTTGACCATCAAAATCCACTGGAGGGTTCCGGAGATACAGATTTCAGAAGCTTTTATCACTTTTAAATGCAACCGTAAACAAGCATTGGTCAACAAATGTTTGTAAACTTTTCAAAAGTTTGAAAGAGTTAGTGTAAGTACTCCAGCCTGGGTTGGGTGACCAAATCTGGCAAAGACAAGGTCTACAGGGGCAAAAAGGATACTTTGGTTAGTGACATGGCCACTAGAAAATTTTTTAAGCAAGTTCCAAACTTTACAGGACAACCACCATAGACTTCAATAGAGTGGTCCTTATGCTGAGAATACAGGCAAAGCATGCTCAAAGGATGTTCTGGTTGTGATACAGTTGATGGGGTGTCTCTGTGGTGGTTCCTTAGTTCACAGGTGATGTGGGGCAACTTTGGCTCAAAGTCCTCTACATTGCAATAGTTGAACAGCCAATGCTGCACTACTCGTCTCACTGCAGTTGGATGCAACCTGTTTGGTGGGGGCTGGTGTCCATTGAGTGCAACAAATCTGTACTCTGATAGTATTCTCGGGTCTGGATGATGCAGGTGCAAGTTTTGGCTATCTTGGAATTGTCGTCAACCAATTTTTCTTGAGAAAAGTTTTTATGTCAGAAAGTACAGTTTCCACTTGTACGACCATTGTCCCTTTATCCGACTCATGCTCCATCACAATTGGTCCTAACTTTTAATATTGACCAGATGTAGAGTGACCAGATACCCACAGTTGGTGCATTGTGCCTGCTGGTGCTATTTGTAACTCAAACTTTAAAAAATTCATATCTCTAGATTTACTTATTGGATTTTTGTTGTTCTTGTCTAATTTATTCATCAAAATATTCTCTATCTTTCGAAATAGGTTTGGTATTTTACTTGTATTGTGTGTTTTCGTTATTACTGTTTGAGTACTGCATAAAAACTTTACAAATTGCCTGTCAGATCTCCTTTTAGAAGGCCAACGGGAAAGTAGGGGCTACTGGGCTGACCATGGGGGCCTTTAACTCCTGATATCCTAGTGCCATATTTATTATTGATTCTGAGTAACTGGGCCAAGTACCCCTTTTTCACATGACTCTCAGAGTATGCCTGGTCCAAGCAGTCCAAGGATCCCCTTTGGGGGTGGATACAGGATAGTGAATACGGGCTCACAGCTAAAAATGCGTGCAGCAGCAATAAATCATGGCCAGCCAAATACTTCGGTTTATGAAAACGTACTGTATTTCTATTGCATACCAGCACAATGGAAAGATATGACATTCCCAAAAAATCACACAATTGCCCTTGAGGTTGGGGCTCTAGCGTTTCTTTGGCGATTCCCTGTCCCACTCTCTCCTCATGTTAGCAATAGTGGCTATTTCCCATTCACTGTTGGTAAAATCCAGGGTATGCCCTACTTGCAGTCTGATTCTCAAGAGTCCTCTTTTGACTCTCAGTTAAAGTCAACAGTGTTCCAGCGCTGCAGCGCTACTACCAGCAAGTTCCCCCCGGGAGGACAGGCCCGAAACCAGTCAGATAATGTGAAGGGCTCTTGGGCTGGACCATTTAGGATTCAGCAAAAACAGTACTACATCATCTGCATACAAGATCATTTTATCATATATTCCTGATGCCTAATCAAACCCCCTCAACAACCCGTCCATTCTGACTTATTCTGTCAATGGTTCTATCACAATAGAGGACAACAGAGGGGAGAGTGGCCACCCTTGCCTTGTGCCCCTTTCGATACGGAATAGATCAAACTTTCTCTCCTACCCTCAGCTGTGCAAACTATAAGCTACACAACAATCGCGTATAAGCAATGACTCTAGGATCTATGATCATTTTAGTCAAAAGAGCTCAAGAACTCTCACCCTAATCTTGAAAAGTGCTGCACTGGAAGATCATTAATGAAGTTGTTTAGGATTTCAGCCAAAGAGGCCTCTTTCCATGCATAAAGCTCAGCACAGTAGGATGCAAATGAACCTGCTAGATCTTGGGGATGAGTTACCAACGGACCACAGTAATTTTCCACTTGGACTATGTAGTCTTTTTCGTCAGAATTTTGGTACATCCAGGATAATGTCTTTCTGGCCTTGTCTCCCTATTGCAACATTTGATCACAAGCCAATCATGTCAGCTTCTTTGGTGAGGAGATTTGGAGTGCGGTTCAGATGTGCCGGATGTTGTTAACTATTCTTTCATTTGGTGCCTCGGCACAACAAGACTCCATTGGGAAACATCCTTTACCCCGCATGCATTACCCACAGTGCCATTACCCCGCAGTTTTTACACTGCAAAATCTTATACAATGCAGGGCTTTACAACGCAAACTATCACAACGTATTCCCAAAAGTAACGCCACGGTGGAGTTCTAATAGTAAATTGTGTTGTAATGGGGAATGCATTGTAATAGTTTGCGGTGTAATGCCCTACGTTGTAAAAGATGTTGCGGTGTAAAATCTGCAGGGTAATGGCACGTGGAGTAAAAGTGTGCGGGGTAAAGTGTCCTTTTCGACTCCATTGTCAAAAGTTGGTGCTCAAGGTAGGTGATCTCTCATTGCTAGTTGTGAATGTTATCCATCGTATAACTAAGGAGTTCACCTCACATTGTGGCCTCATAGGTAGGAGATTGCAAAATTTGCATAATTTGAGGTAGATTCGTTACACAAAATTGCAAAATTGCACATAATAAGGTGAAATGCATTTTGCACCCAAAATATTTACCTGAAATGTCAGTTCGGGTAAAAAATGTAACTCGACAAAGGGAATTTTAGTTTATTTTCAGTCGCTTCCATTCAAGTATAGTTTGAACTAAAAAATAACCTGAACTGTCAAGTTAGGTAACAAACATCTATCTGAAACATTTGTTGACTGCCCACAATAAAATAATCACAGCTCACATTTGAAACATTGTCACTCACATTCAGATTTGTAGTTTTGTGCTAAAAATTTACCTTAACAGGCCGGCTTCGATAAAAAGAAAATACCTGAAATGTGGCTCACATTAAAAAATAACCTGCACCGTACATCTTGCATAAAAATGTCTCCCCAAACTTACGCAATGTTGCGTGATCTTTTTAATTTAGTGTAGATTTTGTTACGCTAAATCACCAAATTTATGTCAATTATGCTGGCATATTTAACATTTCAACCGGGACCATTTATAGACGTCCCAGAGGCTCCCAGACAAGTTTACCGTGCTCTGATTGAGTACAAAATATTTCTCTGTTTTGGCTTCAGTATGCGATGTACAGTCAGCATTTGCCAGCCACCAGGCATTGATGAGGTATCATCTATTCCGAACACATTTTACAGTCATTTCTACTGGTACATGTTCAGATAGAGTTTAAGTCAAGATTTACACATTGGCTATTTTAGTTCAATGTTTAGTGTTAATAAGTAGCCAAAAGAGAGAGGGCCATATTCTCTAGGTGCGATCGCCTAGTTAACGGCACTTCATCACAGCCAAAGTTGCAAAACATTTTTTGCCCCATTCACAAGCTGGTGTTAACAGCCGATATCAAGAGTTTTCCGGTGATAGCAACCCCAAAAAACATCACCACACATGACCCCAGCAACTATCGCTAATGAGATGCAGAGTAGGCGTTCCAGAGCAGAAAGCCGCAACAACACCACACCCCAACATTCTCAATGACCAGCCACATCGGCGATACAACCACAAAAGATGCGATAAGGCGCGTTAGCACCAGGAAATTAACACCTGCTCTGAACTGGTGCAAAGTCGGACGGCAGCCGGCACCACAAAAGGGAACCCAGCCCAGAGCTACACCTGAAGGGCAACAGACGCCATGGAGCCACTGATCATGTGGCCCGGACACCCAAGAGGGCCACAACACCCACCGCCACCACCCCCAGGACCCCAACCTCCACCTGGAACCCCCCCAGACCACCACAGAGGCAGCACAAACAAAGACAGCGGACCACCAGGAAACGCATCAGCGTCACAGACCCAACACTTGACAATGTCATTGCCCACAACAGGCTCAAAAGGACAACCATACTAAGCATCCTGACCATCATCGCCCAACAGTCTGACGGCACCAACACAGTGGACAACCACCATCCCACCCCCCACAAAGCTGCTGGCTGTGCTTCACCTGTTGGCCTCTGGTACCCCCAAACAACACCCTGCAGAGTCGGAAAAGTCTCACAGTCAGCCACATCCAAGTCACTCACACTTGTCCTGGATGCCATCATCAACCTGGTACCCCAGTACCTATACGTCCACCACAATGCGCAGGATCTGCTGGAAACCAAGCAAGGACCACACTCCATAGCTTGATGCACGCACGTGTTGGGGGCAATCCACAGCACACATGTCCTACCTGTGCCCCCTGGTGACACAGCACACAATCACCAAAACAGAAAGCACACGTCTCACATAAATGTGCAGGCAAAATCTGAACACCGTGGAATCTCCACCAATGTCGTCTCCAAATACCCAGCCAGTATGCATGATTTATTCATCCTCCGACAGTCCATCATCAACCAGCGTTCCCAGGATGACACAAAGGGAAATGCACAGCCCCTTGGCAAGTTCAAAATGAACACCCCACACACCTCAACTCCACAGCCATGCAACTCACAACTCTGGCAATGCACACGTCACAACCAACATGCAAAACAACATTCCCACCCACCAGACACGACAGAACAACTTACAATGGTAACCTGGGCAAGCCGTGAACATGAGCCATCAATGGCATGGCACCTCAGCCAAACAATAGCGGAATGTGGGGAGAAGTGGGAACTAGGCATGTGTGATGGAGGCAGGAGAAACATGATTGGGAAAGCACACAATGCCATGAGTGGCGGAGATGTGCTGGACAGACCGCAGTATGCAGAACACACCCATATCCATGGCGACATACACCACTGGTGTATGGAGTGTAGCGGACAGTGGGCGCAACCATGTCACCCCAGCCAATGGGGGAGTTTGCGGAAATGTTGCCTGTTACGTTCCCCCCGTAAGCGTGAGCGTACGCCAGGCCGGTGTAGGGGTGTGAATAAAAAGCACGTAGCCCTGGGCATGGTCCTCTCCCAGAATTCCCAACGTCTCTGCCAGGGTGGCGCCTCTCACCCCGCCACGCGGCGGCCGCCATCCTCGTGAGCGGAGTTGCCTGCGATCCTGTGCACCTCTGGACCCCACCGCTGGACCCCAAGCCTGTCAGGCCTGCCCCCATGCAGCCCGGCCACACTGATCACCTGCCGACACCGGCTTGTGTCAAGGAGGGCCCACCACATGCCGGCGCAAGCTCCAAGTCCGGGGCCCTTGACCCTGGCCTACTCCTAAGACCATCACGGCCTCCACGACACAGGCACGCTTTAGTCCTTTCTCGTTGATGTACTCTACTGCAGCCTCTGGCCTTCACTACGGTCAAGTAGGTCATACATTTGGAACTGAGTCTTGATTACACAATGGCATAGTACATATGTTAATTGCAGAGTGTACTCCCTTTGAAGTTGTGCCACCAACTCTGAGCCTGGCCTCTCAACCACACGTGTCCGTGGGCCCCTGATGACTATGCCGTCGGCCTACACTGCAGTCCAGCAGGCCTCACGCCACTCCAATACAGTCCGTACCAGGCAAGACTCGTCATTGTCGCTGACTGAACACCCTGTGTACACTCTGGTGCTTTTGCCTCCGTCAACCACAAGTCACCACCAAATGTAATGTCAACATCATGTATTAGAGTTCCTGGAGGAGCTCTATCTGAACCGCGTCTGGCCCGCGCTGCCACTGCCTCAGGTCCTACACTGCGGTCGAGTTTGTCACACACAATTTGAATTCAGCCTTGATTTATTTATGGATGACTTGATGTCATTGTACAGGCCTCAATGAAGACTGCATCCCCTTTCAGCCCCGGTGCAACTACGTCTGTTCCCCGAGACCCATAGACACTTTCTGGTTGGACTTTGGTGGCGACTGAGTCCATGGACTTGGGGTTGTCATCACCATCATGTCGGTGATACTGATTTTGTGGCAAAAACAATGCCGTGGCATTCCACTCCTCCATTTGCTGCTTCCGGACAGCTTCCACCCTCTGCATTATGCCCTGGAGGACACCTTCCACTTTCCCCCGCAACCCTCCGCCACATAAACCTCGGACATTGATGAGGACCTGCTCAGATCGCGTGGGTCATCTGACTGCACCGCAAGTCACCGTCCCGTGGCGGGGTGCCTGTGCCGGCCGCAGTGCATCCGGGGCAATTAACTCTGTCTTGGTCAGGTCCGGGACCCCTTCTTCTGAGATATTGGATGGCCCCTGAGGCGATGGCCTTGGGGTCATCAACGCCATGAGTCTGTGGCCCTGTGCTGTCCGCTGCCTCCGGCATCAACTGCGGCCCACCAGGGCTCACACATCAAATTGAGTCCTGACCAGCCCGGACGTCGCTTCACCGCAGGAGGCACATGCCAACACCGCCAGGACCAACCCCAACCGCCAACTGCCAGTGTCGAAACAGTGGTACTGGCAGACTGACGGAGTTGCTTGCACCTGTTGTGGATGCCATCTTCTGCCTGATCCTCTGCTCAGCACTCCAGGTGCCACTAGCTCTGTGCACCATGAATCATCGCCCATTTCTGTTTTTGGTATGTGCTGTGGAGAGTTCATGCAGCAATGTCACCTCAGGAAGTGTGGGAGACCTGGGACGACGATAAGGAAGATGATGCAGGTGTAACACCCCCCAACTGCTGCTGCATCAGGAATGTCCAGAAGGGACCCAATCCTAGGCATTTTCTTCACATGGGCGGGCTCAGTTCTGTTGCCCCAAACTCAGCGCAATGCAACTCACGGACACTTCTGTATGCTCATTGTGTGTCCTCTGGACTTGCTCCGGCTACCTCCATGATGCTCCAAAGTTTTCCCTGTAATGCTGGTGTTGTCTGTTTCTGTATTCATTGTGTTCACTGTTGTATGTGTTGCCACCACCAACAACTCCCTGTGGCTGGCTTGCACTCACCCCACACACATCCATCACAGGCGTCACTGTACATGTGGCCCTGCCAATAAAGGGGCCGGGCGCACGTGCCCATGGCCAGATCAACATAATGTCTGCATGTGTCAATGTGGTCTTGTTGTATGCATGAGGGCCCTGGGCCCTACGACATTACATTGTGCTGTGTACAGCGGACGCAGACATGTTACCGCAGGCAGCGGGTTAGAGCTTGGACATGTAGCTTTGTTGACACCCACTCAATTTGTAAGGGAAGTGGACTGGGCCATCGTATGCAGAGCCAACGTGGGTGTGTGACTGATATGTGTGTGCCCCTGGGCGTGGTTTTGTACTGGGAATGTGCATCTGCATGTGTCTCTATGGCAGTGTGGGTCTCCTTTGTAGGGTGTAGGACACCCATGTATGTGTTCTAGTTCGTCTTCCATGGGTTCGGACCACACCCCCACCTGTTGGGCCACCTCCTTTAGGCGTTCTGACACCTGGCATTGGGGTGCCATGTGTAGGTCGATGAAGTGTTATGAGCCAGCCATGCTTGTGGGTGCTTCATGCTGTGTGGTCTGTTGCAGGGGCTGGATTCTCCTCTAAGTAGCTTGTCTGCCCTGGTCCTGGTGGTGGGTTGCGTGGGATGTCCATTGGCTGTTGTAGGGCGTCGATGTCGAAGGTGTGGTGGTCGTCTCCGGCATCACTGATGGGTTGTCTGATTCTGACTTGCTGGAGGTGTTGTTTGCCCCTCTGCAATGTGAAGGGGAGATACATATTGACATTGTGTTGACATTTATGTTGGCGCATTGTTCTTGTGAACATGCAGACTGTGTGACAATGCATCTTTGACTGTTTGGGCAGGGCTGGCAATTTGAGTGTGGACAGTGGGCATTTGGCCAACATGACTGATGTGAGGTTGTACCTATACATCTCACAGTTCCCTGCTCTGTCCAATGTGAGTGGCCTGTTTCTGCACATGGGCGGACCCAGCTGTGTCCCCTGTTCTGCAGTGCCAGTGTTGCACTTTGTGCCACATTGTCATGGGATGTGCTGTGATTGCTATATGTGTGTGCTGCAGTGTGCCACGGGGATGGGGGACATGTCCCTGGGTATTTATGGTTGTGCAGTGTGCCACACATCGTTGTGCATGTATGCCATTGTGCCCATCTCCCCCGTCTCCCCAGTCCCTGTTGGATCCTCACCTACTTGTTGTGTCAGGTCCTATAAAGCTGTGTCCGTACTCCCACATCCTTGCACTGTCTCCACACTGATGACTGACCTCCATTTACTCCAGCTCCTCCTGTGGCGCAGGACTCCCACCTCCTGTCGCCGTTGCTGCCTTCCTGCTGGCAGCAGCTTTGGGCCTGGTTTAGGTTTCCACCTCATGCCAGCGCCTCTTGGCCTCCTCCATTGGCCTCCTCGACACTCCGGCTGCATTCACGGTGGTCTGATTGTGGGTCAGTTGCTGGTAGTGTTCTGTCACCTCCGTGACGCTGGTCTTGTTTTCCTGCGGACTGCACCCCGTCTTCCTCTCCCTCCTCTCCTTGGACTTCCCTGACCCCGTTGTTCTTTGCTGGTGGTCTGTGGGGCTTGTGGGGTTCGCGTTGGCCTCTGTGCTGGGTCAGGGTGCATCCATGTTGCTATGCACTTTGGATTGTTTCTGGCGTGTTGTTTTTGTTGCTTTCATAGTGCATATTCCCACCAGCCGCGTGGGATTTGCAGGCCTGCCGCTGGTTTTCGCAGCTTTTTGTATCGCGATTGGCCTCATCACAGCTTTTTTGGCATTCGTGTTTTGCATTTCTGCGGCGTGGTGTTGATTTTAGCACGGTCATTTGACGCGCTATCTGGTGACTATCGTATGGTACCGCCGCGTTGTGAATACTTGGTTAACACGGCGTACATTTCCCTCGATACACTGCGATGTTGAAGGTTGCGTTGAGTTACTTTTGCAATGGTTAACACACGTTCTTGAGAATATGCCCCAGAGGGTTTTATGAACACCAAAATAGAAGGTGGTGCATCGCTCCCCTGGGTGTAATCTGGGCCAGAGGTTAGCCAGGGTGACAGGAAATCTGGTGAGAGATGTGAGATTTTGCTGTAATAAAGTAGTGGCCCTTTATGGTCAAGGAATCGGTCATCTGCCCTGTTTAAATCTCCCCTCCTAAGCAATGATGTCCAGATGGTCATTGTGCCAATTGTGCATCTATGTATTTTAGGAAGGACATTGTTGAGAGAAGCAGGGGCATAAACCCTCTAAGGGACGGTAGTTTCCCTGTTATAGCTCCATACAGTCCCTTGACATATCCTTTATGTGATTTATTTGCAAGGATAGCCACTGATGAATGAGAACATGCAACATGCCTTAATCCTGGAGACAAGCCTGCATGAACCACCCTTAAGTTTTGTTTAAGTTTATGTTTATAGATTTATATAGCATGGCATATCACCTGTGAGGGTATCCAGGTGCTGTCCATGGGCACAGTGCGATTACATGATTTGCCCAGAATCACAAGATGTTCCACCAATGCCGAGACTGGAAACCAGATCCCCAGCTACCAAGTCAGCAGCTCTGGCAGCTGCGCCACATCCTTTGAGAAGCCTTAGTTTACAAAAATACATGTATTTCGTGCCCAATAAATGAGTCACCTGCAATAGGTGTATGACTTGAATTAACCTCTCGGCTGCCTTGTGCACTGTTCTTCTTTTATTTTTGTCAAGCAGACACTTAATATTCCATAGGAGGATTTTCAATTAGGGTCGACTTCTCATCGCCCATCATTAGGTTACTGACTGAGAAATGATACGCTCTTTGAAAGGCCATGCCTCAGACACCCCATGTTACTACCACGGTTGCCATTCACAGAGAACAAAAGCCTTTGTATCAATTTCAAAAACTCCCCCCACCGTACACTTTGAGAACCTGAAGAATTAATTGTGGAATAGACTTTAAGGAGTAGCCAACTGGACGTGGAAATAAAACAGCCTCCTTGTTTCAAGTTTCAACTTTCCTGTCCTATGGTTACACAGAGACTGAGAACTTCATTTCATAGTGGGTACCTGTTAGAAATAGGGGTCTCAAGTTGACAATGGTTTGCACCTTTGTCCAAGTAGGGATCCTTGCTTCTAGTCAGGTTAAGGGAGTTATGCCCTTAGAGAACCCCTGCTCACCCCCTTCGTAGCTTGGCACGTGCAGACAGTCTTTTCTCAGAGGAAGTGTGTAAAGCATTTGTGCACACCTACAGCAACACAGTAAAAACACTACAAGTGGACACAACACCACTCTAGAAAATTAAGTAATCTTTATCTAAACCAGACAATAGAAAAATTACAAAATTACACTATACATATATCAAGATATCATCAAAATAGGTTATTCACAAGAATAAAGCTTGTAGCAACAAAAAGCTCTACCTGGGGCTATTACAATGTCGTGACAGCTGAAAATCCAAAAGTATGGCACCAACCACGAGGTGCACGGCATCAGGCCCGGAGTCACACAGACCCCAAAGAACAGTACCTTGGTAATTAATGAAAACAAAGACGGTGCAAGGCATCGGTAGGTGATGTTTCATTGGTGCTAGGCGTCGTCGGTTCCTTACGACCACAGGGAAGGTGAGGCATCATTTCCTCACTGCGATGCAGGGGAGGTGAGGGGTCATTCCTTACTGTTGCCTGAGAGGTGATGTCATGGTGGCATTGAGGCATCGGTTCCTTATGATGATGTGGGTTGGTGGATTCGGGAGGTCCCTGACCTCAGGTAACGGTCCTACGATGATGAAGCACTGTCGTCTGTGAGGTTGGGGCTGTGGTGCGAGTCGGGGTGGTGCATTATGAGCACCAAGAGCGGTGCCCTCGGCTCCGGTGCTGGCAGCGGAATTGGTGACACCATCAGAGTCTGAACGGTGTAGCGTCGGCAAGCATCGGGCTGTGGTGGTGCATCATGCACTTCACGAGCGGTGGCCACAGCTTTGTTGCAGATCGTGACATCGCTCGCTGGTGTTGTTGCTATTTCCCTCTGTGGAAGCTGAAACATTAGTTCCAGGTGCAGAAGGATAGAGGTAATGAGGTCTTTGTGTCCCTGAGACTTCAGAACATGAGGCAAGTTCTACACCAAGCTATTGGAGATCTTTTTCAAGTATGATACACAGCACACAGCAAAGTGTTGGTCCTCTCCTTGGCCAAAACAGCCACTGCAGGCCAACCCCACACAGCACACAGCAAAGGGGAAGTACTTCTCCTTCAGTTTTCCCAGCTCTTCTCCTTGGCATAGGTTCCTCTTGAATCCAGAAGTAATCTAAAGTTCTGGGGTCTGGGCCTCAATATTTATATTGTATTTCTCGTTGTTCTCTTGTGCCAGAGAGGCTCTGCGCTCAGTCAAAACCAATATTGTCCTCTCTGGCCCAGGTGGAGGTGGAGACAACATTGTCCAAGGCAGACCAGGCCTATTCAAGTGCAGGGAAATCTCCTATTCAGCCCAACCCTGAGTCATCCAGGAAAGGCAGGACACCCCCTCCCCCCCCCAGTGGCTGTCTGAAGAGAATGCACATCCCCAGCCCCTGTCACTCCAAAACCAGACAGTCAATCCACAACTCAGCAGAGGCACACAGGATGGCTAAGCAAGAAAATAGTCACATTCTAAAAGTGGTATTTTCAAACACACAATATAAAAATCACCTTTACTAAAAGATGCATTTTTTATATTCTGAGTTCTGGCATACTAAACTCCATCTTTCTATCTTGTCCCCATGGGAAGTAATACTTGTAAGATGTTACAAAGTATTCCCCTATTCTATCCTATGGGACAATAGCCTTTCAATAGTGAAAAAAGGAAATACACTGTATTTCACTATTAGGCCTTGTCACACACAACAGTACATGTACTACCTTACACATACACTGCACACTGCCCATGGGGGTACCTTGGGCCTAACTAGGGGGTGACTCACATGTAAGAAAAGGGAAGGTTAGGGCTTGGCAAGTAGGTGCACTTGCCAGGTTGACATGGCAGTAGAAAATACGTGCAGACATTGCAGTGGTTGGTCTGAGACCCTTTTGAAATGCTGGGTGTGTGGTTGGCACAATCAGTGCTGCAGGCCCACTAGCAACATTTGACTTACAGGCCCTAGGCACACACAGTACACTGTACTAGGGACTTAGTAGTAAGTCAAATAAGTCAATCACAGAAACACCAATCCATCAACACAATTTACATGGAGAGCATATGCACTTTAGCACTGAATAGCAGTTTTAAAGTGCCCCAAGTCCTAAAATCAACGGATACAGGGTCAAACATAGGAGGCCAAGAAGCAAAAAGTCTGGGGATAAACCCGTTGAAAAAGCTAGGTCTAACAGTGCCCCATAACATTGAAAGGGATAGCCAGGTTAACTAGTTACTAACAAGTAATCCCCTCCTTGTCCTTCACCCTCCTCCCACTCCCCAGCATACTAAGACATGTCTCTCCACTGACCTCGATACTATAAGGAACATTCAGTGAAGAACACTAACAAGATAGCAAGAAGGGATCATTGAAATTGTGATAGATATATACGAAACCCTATGTGTTATTGACAGAAAATACTGTCATAATTCAGAAAATTACTTCATCAACAGTTCCTAGGTGCCGGGCCCAATCCATTATCATCTTAATCTCATTGTCTCTTTGGAGAAACAGGATGATCTTCATGAACAATAGATCTGGAGTGGTGCCTAGCCTTTGATTAAGGTTTTGTTTCTCGCATCTGACAACCAGATGCCGTTTGCAAGAATCCTTCCTGAGGGTGTGTAGTATAGAAGATTTGAAGCTGTGTCTTTTCTCTCCCAATTCCCACAATGTATATTTCATGAGGCATATTGGACAATGGCCTAGCAGTGACCAACGTGAAGACTGTGTACATGAGCACCTCAAGACTATGTGATTGTAGATTGTGGTAGTTGGCTAAGCCCTGTCTTGTAGATCAGCCCTGGTGCGTCACCCAACATCTAGTCAGTCCTGCACCACACTAATCTACCCTCATGGACATTTCCGACTGCAAAGTTAGCTCCTCAATGGGATTCAGGGAGAAAGAAGTGAGGAAACCAAGAAGTCCAATATGTGGTAAGAAGCCATGGGTCGATGATCAGTCCCTCAGGTCCTTCATTTTCTGGTGTGCATCAGCAGTCCATGGTGCACACCTTCTGGCATTGAGGATATGATTACATTCTGTATTTGGGGCAGGGGCTGCTGGCTCATTCGTGTCCCTTGGAAAAAGCATCAGAACACACAGAGGCAGATTTACAAGTCCCTTGCGCCTCATTTGCGCTGCCGTTGCGTCACTTCTGTGACGCAGTGGCAGCGTAAACCTTGCGCCATGTTGTGCCCTATTTACAACGTGACGCATCAAGGGAGATGCGTCACGTTGTAAAGCCCTGCGCCACATGAAACTTGCCTCAGGTTTCATGTGGGCGTTACGGTGCAGGGTCGGCCTTCCCTCGCAGGTACGCCTCGTAAACGTGACGTAGTGAAATCTACAAGATTTCACTGAGTCACTTTTACGGGCATGCTGCGTCAAAACCCTGCGCCTGCTTGAAGCAGCATGTTAGGCATTGGGCGGCCCCAAGCCTTGCTGGAGCCACGTCACGCTTGCGACGCGACTCCAGCAGTGCGCCGCCTTTACGACGGGGGATGCGACACGCATCTGCCCATCCGTGCGCCACGGCGTGCCGCATTGTAAATGCGGCGCATCAGTGGTGGTGCACGGGTGGTTTTGCCTGTCGCAAGTGTTCTGGTGCATCCCTGCTGATTTGCAGAAATGCGCCAGACCTTGTAAATATGACCCTCAGTGTTAGTCTTTACAAAATGGGTGGCACTTCACCAGAAGGATTAGTTTGCCCAGCCTCATCTCTGTCGCTGGGCTCACAGTCAGTTGCCTCTTCTCTGGGCAAACAGCACTCCAAGACACAGGATCATTCTGGTGGTGTGGGGTGTAGGAAAACCTAACCCCTTTTACATTTTGGTTTGTGGGGTCCTGTGTACCTTGTAGAGGAGGGACTCTCATAGTTTTTTGCTGCCAGCATTCGGCCTTCCACTGACTTCAGCCAGCATCCAAGGCATCCCTAGGCTACGATGTGGAGGCCTTGGTCTGACAATTAGTTCTAACAGGAGTGCAGGTCTGCAAAGTCCAATCCTTCTTTTAGTGCAAAATCATTGCCAGCCTCACATCTGCAAGCTACTTAATGTCCATCTTCTCAGAGTCAGGATTGCAGTGTTTTGGGGCAAATTGAAACAGTTAGTGATCAGGGTCCAAACTGAGCTGCACTAACTTGTGCACTATCTTGGATAACCTGGAAGTTCCACTTTCATCCCACTGTAGATTACTGTTACCTCCACTTACCAAATATCGAAGACAGATTGTACAGAAGGAGTTGAGGAAGAAAATCCTGTTGCTGAGAACTAATCAGACAAGAGGGCGGAAAACTTTGGAAAGCAATTCATCACACCTATCCTTATCTTAGGGTCCTATCCTCCTGCAAGAGTACAATGCTGGATCAAGTGGAAGATACCTGATTGCTACCCTCTTTATATCAGGCAAGTGGGAAGTTAGACCTAAATGCAGAGGGAACAGTTTGGTAAGAGAGGGAGATGCTGCATCCAGGAGAAGATAACTTATTGCCACACTCTCTGTTCCTCAGGGTCTACAGCCATTACATGAGGAGTTCCCTAGTCGAACTCTGACAAGGAATAAAGACTCTTTAAGAATGGTACTCTCCTTTAAAAAATTATCGCAAAAGAATATACAAAGCGCTTGTGGATATATTGGAAGTGTGAAGATAATTGCATAATGTAACTTTCAAATAGATGGTCACAGTGGAATCTTTTGAAAAAACACTGAAAGTGAGACATAGGAATTCATCTTGTAGTATAGGTATTTCTGGCTGCAAATTAACCATACTCTTTATTTTGCAAAAATTCTTAATGTAAGCCTTGGTATGGAACTGGGGTGATAAGGTGTATACTCAGCAGAATACCATGGAGGAATAATTTGCATGAACTGTCAGGTCATGTTACTCTAAAGGACTGGTCGCTCTAAAGGACGGGTGCCAGGACAGGCACTGGACTGAACTCCATAGGCACCAGGGATAAGGAAGAGAATTCTCCAGGGGCAATGAAGTGGACCATGGCCCAACGCTGGACCTGGTGATTCAGCAGACAGCATAAGCATATTGAACTAAACTGAGATGAAATCTACCTGTGTTTTTCCTTCTGTGGCATGCCATGCTTTGCTTGCATTGTGCTGTCTATAATGTGTTAAATTGTATACAATAGTTAATCTACGTAGGAAATGATGTAACATTAGACTGGTTGAGTAGGTAGGATGGGAAGGAGTTCTGCAGCAAAAATATGGTGTGCGGGCAATCCATAAGTTAGAGTGAGTGGACTCTAGAAAGAGTGTAGGATTGGGGAAGATAGGTATGCGTGTCAGGACCCAAAGCAAATACTTGAAGGATGAGTGTGTGTGAGAAAGAGGCTCTCTGATCCAGCCACACTGCTCCTTCCGGGCACACAACCCAATAAAGAAAGAACTCAAAGAGATATTTGGGTGGAACTGTACAATACCTTTCCTGGTCAGTTAGAAAGATTATTGAGCGTCCCCTTACGCTACTTTTCTACTTTTCATTTCCTTTCCACCCCACTCCATGGGATGAGATGCAGATGCAAGGCTAGTAGACCCTTTCTTGTTTACTGTGTATGAACGAAGGAGCAGCGATGGGGCAAAAAAATTTAAGTGCAATAAACCCCCACTGAAAGGGCTTCCTAGCAATACTATGTACCGCCAGTGCAGTATAGTCATCTGCAAATTTCTGAATCAGTGTGTAAGTCTCATTAACAAGGGTGGCCCTTTCAATCAAGATGAGTTGGGAAATACATCAAGCTCAAAGATCCAAAAAACAAAATAGAGGCTGAACAATGGCCAGCATTTTTTAAATGGCATGATGAGGTCAACAAATGCAAACGAGTTTCCCAAGTTCCTGGTATGAAATAGTGTCAGGGGAGACTGGAATGCCAAGTCAGAACCTTGGGGGCAAAGTCAGGGCTCCTACTGCTCCTACTGCTCTACCTCCTCCCAATTTAATCTCCAGATCACTGAACTACAAGATAAAGAGACGGAGAGCAGGAACCAAGGGAGGAGGATTTGATGGATATTTTCCCCATGCCGGCTGATGAGGCCAGAGGTGTACGCTTGGATGTACCTGGAAACAGAGCAGCACCAGCAAGACTGCCGGTAAATGGAGCACAAAGAGCTTCCATGCAAACTAGCACTGCGATATGAGCAACTGTCATCAGAGTGCTAGATGGAGGCACATGAATAGCCAATACGATGCACACTCTACCACCGTGGAGCAGCCTAGAGAGTATGTTCTGTACCAGCTAGGCATGGAGACTCAGCACTGCAAGAGCTGGAACTTAAAAACTTTTTGCCAACTTTGTGCCTGGAGATCACCATCCGAGCTAATGCCTTCAACGTCAAATTGCCAGTCGGCCTCAGCTTAATAGGTGCCCCGCTTAAGGGGATCTGACTTTCAGAAAAGTTTCTAAGTCTGAACGTAAAAGGCTTCACCCAGACGGATGCCGATCGACCTTTGAGACCTTCCTAGGCATGGACTTTAGACATGGCCCACAGCTTTCCTGCATTCATCAATGACAGCACTGAGATCCCACGCCTCAGCAACTTGCCACCATCAAGCCCAACTTTGAATCCAATTTTCAGTTTGCCCAGCCAACATCTCATCGACAACAACTTTTTCTTCATAAAAGTTTTGAAGTCATAAGGTAAACTTTCCATCAAGATCAACTTGGTTCCTGTAGCAGACCCATACTCCATTGCAGTTGGCCTTAATATTTGACTTTGACCTGGTCTAGTGAGACCAGATAGCCATCATTAGGGCTTTGTGCTGATTGGCTCTGTTTTTGTATTCACTTTAAAAAAAAAAATCATATCTCCAGTTATACTTATTGGATGTTTGCCATTTTCGTGACATTTTATTTATTCACATTTAATCTATGTTTCCTAAATTGGCTTGGGAATTTTCTTGTACAAGGTTTTCATGTTATTATCGTTAAGTGTTGCATAAATAGTTTGCTCATTGCCTCTAGTTTAAGTCGTACTATTTGGTGCCAGCTACCAGAGGGCTAAGCACAAGTTTTTTAGTGACTTTATTTATTAGCTCTGGCAACGATTTGGATTATTATTTGAGGTAGGCTCTTACTCAACTAATACTACAATTTCACTTCATAGGAACTAAAGAAAGAGAACAGAACTATATCTTGAATGCTAGTACAACCCAAAAGATGCCAAAGTACTGTGAATATCCTGATTCCCATAGACACGAAAGGCCTCTACATTGATTGTATAATAAATGGTAACCTACCACCGGTCTCACTCATTCATTCTAGTGAAAGCCATTCCACTCAGCAAACTGGCCTCCCCCAGCACATTACTGAACCCACACACTCCGTGGACACCTATTGGACCCGATTTCCTATTTAATCAGTAATATCATAGTCAACAAGCCAGCAACTATGACTTGGACAGAACACACTCTTGTCAGTTTCAGCATACCCATCCTGCAGCATCACAGACTTACCACCACCGCTGGCTGCAGCTGGAAAATCATCTTAGAAGAGTAGAACTGAACCAAGCACCCCAACAATTTGCAGAAGGCCATCAAAAACCTCAACAGCTGGATCACCGCATTAACCAACACCCTGGCTCCCCTCAAGCACAACTCAATGACAAGAGCCTGGCCACAGGCCAGCTGGTACACAGAGGAACTCAGTCTGATGGAACACCACTGCAAGCAACTGGAACACAAATGGAGAAAAAGTCAAGACACCGCAGATAAAGGAATCTTCAAATCAGCCCTAAGACAAGTCCACCTGCAGACATAAAACACCAAGTGCAAAATTCTTGTAGATCACATCAACATCAGCAGAAACAGCAGCAAGGAAATATTGGCCATGATCAATGATTTCACCACATATCTTGCAACCTGCGGCAACATCAACCCCTCACAAGGCCTTTGCAACAAGCTCTCGGAATTCTCCTGTAATAAAGTCACCTCCATCTATAGGTACTTTAATCCTCAAATGGACCCCGTCACCATCACAGCTCAACATCGCATCACAGCCGATGAATGAACACTCACCTCGTGGCCTGTCACACCATCATCAAAATCCCTGCTACCAGGAAGACTATCCAATTGAGGACTCCATTTGACTACTCTCTCCACTTTGCCTTCACTAAAGGAATCCTACCTATCAGCGAAGCACTAACACCCAATCTCACCACCTCTATTGACTCAGTCACATTCCAGGATACCTGGAAACATGCCACCATCATGTCCATGCTCAAGAAACCATCCACTGACCCACCCATGCTTTCCACCTATAGATCCATCTACCTCCTTCCATATCCTGCAAAGGTCTAAGAGAAACTAATCAACCAATACCTCATAAACCACCTCAGCAACCTCATCACATGGCAGACCGGATTCAGGCCGAATCACTGTGCAGAAACAGCAAATCAGTACCACAGAAAATATCTACATGTTTATTAACAGTTGGTACACTGCAGCCCTCATTCTTCTGGATCTTTCTGCAGCATTCGACATGGTCTCACACACTATCCTCATCAGGCACCTGCATGAGGCTGGCATTCAAGGAACCCCTCTCAGCTGGATCTGCTCCTTTTTAATGTATAGTACATCAGCTGTAAGCCTGGCACCTTACTACATGGAAGACTGCAAACTCATCTGCAGAGTGCCTCAAGGTTCATTGCTCAGCCCAACCCTCTTTAAAGTATACATGTTCCCTCTGCCCAACTTCCACCGTGGACATACTCTCCCACACAACTCATATTTTTGTTTTTGGACAACAATCCCATCACAAAAAACTAGATCACCCCCGCAAGACCAAAGTCGCTGATTTAATGAAAGTCAAGTGTCTTAAGTTCAACACCGACAAGACAGAAGGAGTGATCTTTGGCAAGACCACCTTACCATGGGACTCCAACTGGTGGTGGGCTGAAATCAGACCTGCACCCACACCCAGAACCAATGCCAGGAAGCTAGGAATAATAATCAACGGCAGAATGGACATGGCCGTACAACTCTATGCCGTTACTGTATCCTGCTTCCACACTCTGAAGATGCTGAGGAAGATCTTAAAATGACAGCTAAGCAATTCTAGAAAAATGGTCACTCACTCCCAAGTCACCAACAATTTGGAATATAGGAACACCCTGTATGCCAGAGTCACCAAGCAACTCACTGAAAGACTGCAAACCATCCAGAACTTGGCAACCAGACTCATGCTCAAACTCCCACAAAGAACCTTCATCACACCCCACCTCAGGGAACTAAACTGATTCCTGGCACACAAACGTGCTCAATTGTAACTCTTCACATGCACTGCACACTTCAGGCCCCACCTACCTGAACAGTCTCATTTCCTTCCACCAACCACCCAGATACCTCTGCTCCACAGAACTCTTACTCACATACATCCTACACACACACAAACCCAGATCAGAAGTTCAGGTGATCTCTTATATTCCTCCTAAAGCATGGAATAAACTCCCACTTCACATCAGAGACTCCTCTTTTTTTTAATTCAACAAGAAGATGAAGACCTAGTTTTTCAATTAAACAACCTACCATAGGCAGGACTAGGCACACATACCGGCTGAGCACCAGGATAACCTTGTGGGTGATAATGCATTTTGCAAATACACAACATAGCCAAATTGCCTTCACTACTTTTTTTTTTTACATGTCCATAAACACAGTGTGAATATCAAACAATAGTGTTCCTAACTACACTTCTGACTGTTTGCATCACCCTTGATCCTATGACAGATAATCATGCTTTCACATGAAATTCTAAATCAGCAGGCAATCTATTGGGTCAGAATAACCCATAAAAAATCTATTGCATTGTATTTTGCACACTTGATTGGTTCTACCTCAGTATACCTCAGAACAGGTAGAATGAAGGCCTTGCAGTGGTATGAGAAACAAGATGTCTTTCTGTTCCAATAACACTGAAATGTCTAAAAAACTAGTTAAATGGCTTTATCAGGTGTCCTTGATGTTATGGTCCACAGGAGCCAACAAATTGGGTACATCCTCACCATAGACCTAGTAAAAACCAGGACCAACTGATTGGAGTATCGGCCCGTACTCCATAGTAACTACATGTTTACTGAATTAGCTAAGGAGGGACATAAGGCTTCAGGGAAAAAACTGAAATTTTGCTTTCCCATGTGTGTGAGCTGGGTCATGAGATCTCCGCCATAAAGCCATCACTTCTTGTCACAACTAATTGAAGCCATTTGTAATTTGCCCAACCCAGTGACGGTCTCCCAGGTATGCACGTTTTTGGGTATGGCTTAGTGCAGCAGACAATGGATCCTTGGGTACACTACTATGGGAAAACATCTGCAGAATTATGTTATAATGGATTCCCCCCAACATTTGCAATTGTCTATACAGAATAAACGTGCCTTTGTACAAAAAAACAATCTATTTTCGCTCTCATTGATTATGCATAACTGTTTACTTTGTATTGACATGAACTTGATACTTGATGGATATGCCCTTGGGGTACTCCTAAGTATCCTTTTTTTTTGTGACGAATGAAAATACTTCATTTCAGAAGTAGTGAACAAGATTTGCAAAGTGTTACGAGTCACTCAACACTTCTATTGTGCCTACCACCCCGAGTAAGAAGGAAAGGTAGAGAGGAATATCTTACGCTTAGGAATAGGATAGCAAATGATTGCTCCGAGACCCAGCTGATGCAGTCCGATGCTTTAACTTTAGCTTAGATGTCCATTAGGGACAAGGCAACTCAAAGAACAATCTCAGCTGTCATGTTAGACTTGTAACTAAATGATGATGTCTTTCTTATCTCACTGTCCATTTGAACTCATCCTACAGCTCAGTGCCTTGCTGGCTATGCAGTCCACCCTGCAGCCTTGTTGGTGAGGTCCATATCTTCTGCTCCTCATCACCAACACAGCAAAAAGGTAATGTGGACTGCCGATAGACTGCCGACTGCCGATAGAGTCATCCGTCTCTGAGCTAGTGCCCTGTACCTCCCAAGGATTCCTTCCCACGGTGCCTATCTTTCTACTTGCACCGAGTCCCAGGCCAGGGTCCCTGTCAGAACTGCTCATGCGACTGCCTCACCTCCTGTAAGGTGGCCAGAATCCCAGAGTCCACCAAATCCATCTGCTACTGCCCAGCCACGCAATTATTTGCTCGTTAACCTTCATCGTTTCCACCTCCGTCTAAGGAGAGCAATAGTATCCCGAATACTAGATCCATCTGTAGGTCTGACGCTTCACTACTTCCCTCAGACTCTGGCTCCTGGTAGGAATTCTGATTGCTGCTAAATGGGAAGTTGTCAGAAAGCTAAACTACTGCATCTGTTCATGAAAGGAGCTGCTGTTCCATGTATGAGAACACCTCCTACTTGAGGTTACCTGAGAAATATGACCCAACAATTAATCTTTCTTCATTCTGGATCTTCACTCATTTGCCTGCTGAGGTTTTAAGGCATGGAATAGGTGTCTTTGAGAGTATCCCTCAGAAAAAATGAAACTTACCTTGATCTGTTCTACCATTGGTACCTACTGCCAGAATGTGTCAGCCCGCCCCTGAGTCTTGACAAGGTCTTGAAGAATATAGCAATTCCATCAAGTACCAGTGGTGGCTCCTCCCGTAAGACGGAGGATGAGCGTCACCCCACTGCTTTATGCAGGGTAAAAAATTACAAATAAAATGATAATATTTTGAGGTTATTATCATTTTATTTTTTCGCATTGCAGCGTCTTTGTGGGGTGGGGCTGCTCTCAGATCAGGGGGAGGAGTGATTTGCACTCCCTATCTAAGCATTAGTGAGTGGCTGGCCCTCTAGTGCCGGCCAAAGAGTCATGCGCACAGAGAATGTTCTCCATGCAGGCTGCATTACAGCCTGCATGGAGAACATACCTACCCCTCTAGTCCCTGGCTGAGCGCCTTGTCAAGGCACTTAGACTAGTTACAATGCTGGCTGAGGGGAACATGGGAGCCCTGGTGCTTACTGTTTCCCCCAAAAAGCCAGGAAGAGGATGAAGGAGAGGTGGCAGTGGCCGGACAGCCGGCCGGCCAGGTGGCGTGTGATTGTTTTTCAACCCGATACCCTCCCTGCCCCCCACCCACTACTGCTTCAAGTTAGCAGCTGCCACTGCCAAGTACTGTTTGTGTGATGCTACCCATCTTTCTTTTATCGAATGTTGGCAGTTTTGCTAACATTGAAAAACCACTAGCTGGAACATTTGCGTGGGCCAAAGTGAATGTGATACTGTTTTATAGACCATAAATCCCAAAACAAACCCCTATGAACACTGTTTTCTGGCCTGAATGTTGTTTCTCAAAATACAGAAAGGAGTATGCACATTGTATCTGTTGTGAGAAAGACTTTGCCGGAGCCCCCAAAATGTAGTTGGTGTCTGTTATGGCAGTTATGAGGTACCTGTCATCCAACACTGATATTTATGCCTGCGAGGTAGCCAAACGGATAGATTATTTTTGATCTTGATTCCAAACTATGGCTTAGGGCAAGCCAACAGAGGGACAGGACACAATGCTCAGATACTGGAAGAACTGCAATTTCTTTTACATTAATAACTGATTAGCTTGATACACAAAATAATATGCTCCTACAGAATAAAATTGCTCTGAACTATGTTTTAACTGGCAAATAGATAGGTGTGTGCCATAGTAGGGTCAAAATGTTGTACCCATCTCCCCAACACCTCCCTTATTATACATGAACAAATTGATCATATTAATAGTGATGCAAGAGAACTGAATAAGATTCAGAGGGGGCTAAGACTTAAAATGGAGTGGCATCTGGTCTTAGATAACTTGGATATTTGGTAACTGGAGAAGGAAGGTTTTTGAAATAGTTATAGAAGTGATTCTTGTTGTATTAACTGTTTATGTTTTGATTAAACCGAGTGTATGCCTCCTCCAATGTGCTTTCATTAACAAATATGTTTCACAAACTTACCTGCTTGATATTGTTGGGGATGATGATGAAAAATGTAACAGTGTAATCAGTCTATTGGCTATTGAGTTGTATAATGTTTTCACCGCATGGTGAAAAATGGCGGCCGAAGAATGTAAACATTCATATACATTTCTGTTTCTAATAACAACTGAAGATTAAATGTTATAGCTGCTTACCGCACACTGAAGCCTCAGCATTATTCCACACTCAAATGTATATCAAATACACTGCTATTTTTTTATCCTGTGTTGTACATTAACATCAAGCCTAACTGTTCTATGACATTTTGCCTTGTTTCAAAGTTGGCACAACGAAGCAAGGGGCATATTTACAAGCAGTCGATAAAAAATTATCGCCGCTTTTGCGGCCGTGTTCGGCCGAAAAGCGGCGATAATTTAATCGCCTAATTAGCAAGGCCACACTAACGAGTGAAACCTTGCTTTAGCGTCAGGATTCCTAACGCCCAGCTTTGCATCTCTAATGAGATGCAAAGTGGGCGTTCCTGACCTAACATGACAGGAGAAATGTCGCTAAGCGACATTTCTCCTATCATCACGCCCCACGCTATAAAGCATAGCGTCAGAAAAAGTAGCGATAACCCCTGTTATCACTACTTTCCTTACGCCTGCTTCAGGACTGACTTAGCCATGATATCCTATGGAAGGTGGATATCATGGCTAAGTTTGTGAGTCCCTATCAGCAATCTAACGCCACATTGCGTGAGATAATCTCACATTAGGCAGTTAGCGTGAGGATTTTTATCACTGAGGAGATAAGCATTGCTAATAGCACGCTATCTCAGCGATAAAAATCCACGTTACCCGGCGATAATTATCCTCACGCTAAGAGCGCCGAGCGATAATTATCGCCGGGTGTTGCTGATATGCCCCCAAGACCTGCAGACTCAGTGAAGTCAGCCTTTTTACTTTTACTCACAGTGTTGCCTTTAAGGTGTTCTCTCGCCCTTTCCATTTATATTTATGATCGTCTTGTTATTTAAGCGTGTTTAAACATTGATTTATGAAGTGTTAGTTGCCCAGTTTGGAATAATTTCAGGCAGTTGAAATATTGTGCAGTAACATAAAATGGCCTGTCTTGCACTTAACTCCCTGCAGAACCTCATCATTGACCTTGGATATTGTGTTAAATTCTGGCAGACAAGATGAACCATCAGACAACACCAGGGCCCAGATTTACAAAACGTACACACAACGCAGCGCAGCACCCAAAGAGACTGAGCAGAATAGCATGAGAGGAGGGAGAAGGACAGTGCCATAACTACAGAGATATGTCACTCTCCTCCTCTCTCCCTAGCGTTGGTGGACAATTAGGCTGCTGGAGCCAAGCACACACCTTCGCTGTTCATTGCAGCATGCATGCAAAGTAGGAAGCGTTAGGAGAAAGAAAAGCATTTCCCCTTTTTCACGCCTGCTTCAAAGCGGCATTATTTTTTGCCGCAACTGTCTACTAATGTTAGTAGATAGGGTTTTGTGTCAAAAAGTAGGAATGGTTGCATGGGAACACCCATGTACCACACATGCAACATCCCCTTGATGCTAAGTAACACACAGCAGAGCTTTGTGCTGCTTTGCCTTGCTTTCAGCCAACTTTCCAGTACAAACTTTCCATTTGCACTGGAAAGTAAATAACAAAAGAAACATTTAGCAATGGTTTGCATCACTTTAGTGATGCAAAACAGTGCAAAATGTTTGTAAATCTAGGCCCAGGTTTGCAACTTATGGTTTCCTCTAAAGTGTGTGGAGCATGTATTGGACAACTAATGCAACAAGTGATAAATCAGTCATACAGTGATATTATAAGTGAAATATTACAACAAAATATACTATGAGTGGTTGAAGCATATCAAATTTTGACAAGGGTACAACATAATGCAACTTCAAAGTACTTAAGAAGCATGGAGTGTTAAAGTACCTCAGAAGGATGAAGATAGAACAGCTACACTGAACGCCATGAAATAATGTAATCAATAGCACAGACTACAGAGTACTGTAAGTGGTATGTTGAAGAGCTCTCTAACAGTAAATAGAAAAATCAAGGCCATAAATAACCTCGCTATTCCTCGCCTTTCTAATATCTTTAGAATCAGGGATAGGCCACAATCTGACATTAACCAACTGGATTTGAAAACCAGAGAAGCACTTCATGCACCTCTGATAATTTACAAAAGTTAATGCACTTTGGTAATAGTAAACATTTTTAAGAGCAAAATGAGGTGCGAAGCTTATTGAAATAGACTAATCCAAAAGGGCTCTTGTTAGACCTATCACCCTTGGCTTGGTCTCCCCCTATCGTTTTGCTTTCAGTTATCTTGTTTTTGCACACTTTGTTTTTTCTGGCCTTAGGACTCTGAGACCTTTACCACTGCTAACCAATGCTGAAGTGCTTGTGCTCTCTAATCAAAAAATGGTAATATTGACTTCAGGCAATCACCATCGCTGCTGCAATTCAGGAAGGATCTCAAGACATGGCTGTTTGACTGAACTGCATATCCTCCACCACTGAGCGCCTTGAGATCCTCACAGGTGAATAGTCATGCTTATAGGGTCAGTGATTGATTGATTGATTGATTGAGTGATTGATTGATTGATTGATTTATTCATTCATTGAACCTGGCAAAAGGGTTCATTTGCTGGGTCGACATGACAGTTTAAAACTGCACACACCGGCTCTGCAACGGCAAGCTTGAGACACGTTTAAAGGGCTACTTAAGTGGTGGCCAATCAGTGCTGAAGTCTCATTAGTCAAAAACAACAGTCTTGGGTCTTGGCTTAATGGCAGCAAGGCCTAGCCTAATAATAACAAATACCAAAAAATGTGCCAGTGCTGCACCTAACTTAGAGAGAAAACATTTCTACGTGTATTGATTGAAACAATATCACTGATAACTGCTTTTTCGGTCAGATTTAATCAGAAAAAATCATTGAATTACATCAAATTTTTATGACAACAAATATTCCATAAACCTAAAACCACATCTCATAGTGATGTCCGCAATATATTTTGAACATAGATTTTCTTTTTTAATTTTTAGGACACCTCCTAGTGTGATACCACCATCTTGACATACACATCACTCACTTTCTGAACACTAATACTCACTCATACCCATACAAATTCTTTATCACATTAAAAGCAAACTAAACAGTATAACATACTTAAACAGAAAAAAGAGAGAGACCATCAACATATACAATATTCATCTTTTTCAAAGAACTTAAATCCCTGTTAAGTTTTTACTAATAGATTGGCCTCAATACATATAGTCTACGCATTTCGAATCCCTTTTCATCCTGGGATCCTCATCAGGACCAGATAACACTGCAACTTAAGTGCAGTCAAAAAACCTTCAAGAGTGCTAGACATCCAAACCTTTGCTTGAAATGTCAGCTGGTGGAAAATGCTCACATCATTCGTTACTTGCAACAGTCTTTAAACGGATCTTAATCCATTGGCCGGGAAGGCTCCGGTGTTGCGATTTAACTTGTCTCGTGGTACTTTTGGTGAACGAGCGAACGGCGTCTCTATACCCACCATAGAGACGCCGTTAGCTCGTTCACCAAAAGTACCACGAGACAAGTTAAAATCGCAACACCGTAGCCTTCCCGACCAATGGATTAAGATCCGTTTAAAGACTGTTGCAAGTAACGAATGATGCGAGCATTTTCCACCAGCTGACATTTCAAGCAAAGGTTTGGACGTCAAGCACTCTTGAAGGTTTTTTGACTGCACTTAAGTTGCAGTGTTAACTGGTCCTGATGAGGATCCCAGGATGAAAAGGGATTCGAAACGCGTAGACCATATGTATTGAGGCCAATCTATTAGTAAAAACTTAACAGGGATTTAAGTTCTTTGAAAAAGATAAATATTGTATATGTCGATGGTCTCTCTCTTTTTTCTGTTTAAGTATGTTATACTGTTTAGTTTGCTTTTAATGTGATAAAGAATTTGTATGGGTATGAGTGAGTATTAGTGTTCAGAAAGTGAGTGATGTGTATGTCAAGATGGTGGTATCACACTAGGAGGTGTCCTAAAAATTAAAAAAGAAAATCTATGTTCAAAATATATTGCGGACATCACTATGAGATGTGGTTTTAGGTTTATGGAATATTTGTTGTCATAAAAATTTGATGTAATTCAATGATTTTTTCTGATTAAATCTGACCGAAAAAGCAGTTATCAGTGATATTGTTTCAATCAATACACGTAGAAAAGGTTTTCTCTCTAAGTTAGGTGCAGCACTGGCACATTTTTTGGTATTTGAAGTCCCATTAGTAGCATTTACTTTACAAGCCCTGGGCACTTTACTAGGGACCATTAAGTAAATTAAATGTGCCAATAGTAGTTATATCAATCAAACCATGTTTAGGGGAGAGAGCACATGCACTTTACAAATGGCTAGCAGTGGTCAAGTGCTCAGAGTCCTGAAGCCAACACAAACAAGGCATTAAAAAGAGGAGGGGGGAAAACAAAAAGATTCCAACATGGGGCTTTTAAATAAAATAGATGAACAAATGATCCAAATGTTTTCTAAAATGGAAGAGGTGTAGCAACAAGTTTCTTACTGTGAGGCCAAACTATATACATATTCTGAGTTAATTGTCCAACTTGAGAAGCCGTTAATATTGCTATAAGATAAGCAAGAGCAGATGGAAAATAACCATACAAGCTCTAATTTGAGAATAAAAGTTGTCTCAGAGCACAAAGAAGACTGTGTTGAAGCCTTAATAATGACGCATGTCCCCCCGAAATATCACAGGATCTAAATATAACTATAAAACAGGCTCATGGGGTTCTTTTACATGTCTCTGTGCATCTATAATATCTCCAAACTATTTTAGTGAATTTTTCAGGTTGTAGAGTGAAAAAGTTGATAGTTGCAAAAGCTATCAAATGAAAGATTTGCTCTGCTCAAAATGAAGCCTTCTTTCAGATTTCTTTCAATAAGAGTGGAAACACTTGTAGACTAAAGGAATTTAGAACTATGATAGCCCAGTTTCAAGAAATAGGAATCCAGGCCTCCTGTTCAGACTTAAACTGCTATATAAGGGTCAGTACCAGATTTTTAGAAATTGGTTCCCAGTTGGCTGGGATTGGAGCCCTGGTCAAGCAGTACCACCAATCCTAGGCAGCATAAGGCAAAAGCAAGCCCTAAATCACCCTGTGATCACTCCTCTGGTAGCGTGTCATAGAGCAGTCAGGGTTAACTTAGAAGCAATGTGTAAAGTATTTGTGCAACACTTCAAACAGTAAAACAGTGAACACACCACACAAAAGATTACACACCAGGTTAGAAAATTAGACTTTGATTTGCGACAAGTCTATGGTACGAGGTCCTGATGTGTAGAAGCCGAGGATCCTGTCACCGGGGCATGCGATGTTAAGGCTGGGGTCGAGGAAGCAAGGCACAGTGGAGATGATGCATCGGTTCTGATAGGCAGTGAAGCTGCAATGTGGAGGTTCGACGTCACCACTGAGGCAGCAGTTGGTGAGGCATCTGAAGAGCGTGCGCTGTGAAAAGAATTGTGCAGTGGCTGCTACGAAGGGGATGCATCGGTCCCAAGATGCAGGATGCAGAAGTGATGAGAGTCTTTTGCAACTGCTCCAATCTAGGCAACAGCAGCGATGCATAAGGTGTGCTCAAAGATTTGTCGCTCAGCCGAGGAGATGAGTCAGTTCTGCCTGGGATTGCATCGATCAGCAGAGGATGCATTGGTTCCACAAGTAAAGCACCTTAGGACCACTTCCAAGGGTCGAGGACTGGAGTGGCACCTTTTGGTACATGTCCTGCCTTTGAAATACATTGCACCCTGCCCTCTGGGCTGTCAAGGGCCTAACTTAGTGGTGACACATATGTATACAGGTTGGGGCCTGGCAAAAAGTTTGTTTTGCCAGGCCAACATCGCAGGTTAAGACTGCACACAGAGGGTCTGCAATTGCAGGCCTGAGACATGGTTAAAGGGCTACTTCAGTGGGTAGCAAAAACAGTGCTGCAGGCCCTGTCGTTCAAACTGGGATGGTGTGGGGAGAAAAAAAATGGTGGATTAAACCCAGATCTGTGACTGGGGGTGAATGTTTGATTTGTTCAGCATTCTGTTTATCATTTGTTCTTTTTTCAGGCCCATTAGTAGCATTTAATTTACAGACCCTGGGCTCATGTAGTGCACATTACTAGCGACTTATAAGTAAATTAAATATTCCAGTTCAGTATAAGTTAATGTTAGAGGTAGGAATATAAAAAATTTAAATTTATTACAACAGTAATAATTAGTAAATTAATTGAATATAATGGAAATCAAAAAAATAACGTCATATATTTTAATAATAACCCCCTTTGTGTTCAGAAAACCAGCTGCTAAGTTACAGTTCTCTTAATTTTCCAGTATCACAATACAAAAAGGACTGGTGGTAATCGGGGCTGATTGGTTGCAGTTCATTTGCACTTTCCCTTTACATGCTGGAGCACTGGGCATTGGATAAGCAATTTCACTGGTAAAAGTAACAGGTTTAAACACAAACCAAACAAAGCTGAAAATCGTATTAATTAGACAAATGTAAGCTTCTGCTAGAGAACCAAGAAAATCATGTATCAGCAGGAAGATATTTTGCAGTCATTTGGCCATTTATAAGAATTCTAAGGTCAAGGCAGCGAATTCACCAGGGGTTAAGTCTTCTAAGTTTCTAAAGGCAAATAACTTTGTTTACCCTTCCCTCCCCTACACCCTACCATCACATCTCAACCCTAAGCGTGCACTCTTTTCACAGCAGGGACTTTATAAAAAAAAAAATTCTTCAAAATTAATCAAAACCACACTAGAGGTAGGCCTGGGCGAAGCACTACGCTACGCTCGCGTAGTTTGCGAAGTTCGCGCTACTTCGCACTACGCGAACTGCACGTAGCACAGTGCGAACACGCGTAGCGTAGTGCTGCGGTCATTTTTTGCTTGCTCGCGGTCCTCAACGTCAAGTTGGCGACCGCGAGCAAGCAAAATGACATCCTGGCGAGACTTTTTCCTTGTTCGCGATCGCGAGCATGGAAAATAAACCTCCCGGCGAGATTCCCAACGCGAGAAGGTCAGGTTTCTCATTGCGAGGGGTCGCGTATGCTCGCGACCGCTCGCGATGAGAAACTACCAGTTCGCGTTGAGAAAGCTGCAGCTCGAGTAAAAATCTACTCGAGCAGCAGAAAACTACAGCTCGCACTGTGCAAGATGCCATTTTCAATGATTGCACAGTGCCGGTTGCTTGTCCGCACTGTGCAATCATTGAAAACAACATCTTGCACAGTGCGAACATGTTACTTCGCAGTTCGCGAAGTGCTACGCGTAGCTCGCGTAGTGCGAACTTCACTTTGCGTAGCTTCGCGAAGTGCTACTTCGCGAACTACGCCCACCCTTAACTAGAGGTACATTGTACATCCGGATCATAAGACATCAAGAGCTGTTGAGCCAGGGTGGTATGGCAGGGAAGCAGAGTGGTCCAATCGGACATTCGAGAGAGGAATGGGACAGCTTTTGTAAGTCAACAATATATACACAAATAGGAAAGGTGGGGATTTTGCTTCAAAAGTCTGCACCACGTGAACATAGCATGCATCTAAGGAAGCATGCTACACCTTTCATTGTCTAAAGACTTTAGAATTATTGGGGGAACTTAACTTGCACCCAAAAACGAACATGCGCGTATTGCCAGACTTGCTTGAATCGTGGAAGCGTTAAACTATACAGACTGGCCAGGTGAAATGTAGAGTCCCTACAAAGCACATCTAGACTGTTGAACATGACAAAGCCACCCACGGAGACATAATAAATGAGATTGGGGTGGAGGATGTGAATCTCACAAGAGTAGCGTACACGCAAATGTGAGAAGAATACTGCATTAGTCTTACAGTGGGACCCATTCATGTACCTTCTGAGTCTCATCATACAAGTAGAGGGCCCTTGAAGGCCACCACCTTTGCATCCCCTTAACTGCTGCTCAGATACAGCTCTGCAAAGCTGGCCATGGCCGCTCGTTTGCCATTACAGACTTGACACCAGAGTATATGGGCACAATACTGCAGGCAACTGCTTCATATATTTTTGGGAGTGATACTGTTCCAAAGACTACCCAGAAGGAGTGAAAAGATAGAAAGGAGAAAGTGGAACTGTCCCAAGATCAGCACTTAGGGCCCGATTCACAGAACTAACTTAAGACAAAATCCTAAACTTACTACCATTTTGGTATTCCCAGAAGGCACTTACTCATTTTGTATTCACAGAAGGCACTTACTCATTTCGGTATTCACAGAAGTTAGGAGTCCTAACTTTAGGACTCCTAAATGCCTTCTGTGAATACCGAAAGTCTTAAAGTTAGGATTTTTCTCAGTTTAGGAGTCCTAAAGTTAGGAGTCCTAGCTTTACTACTACTAAACTGGGAAAAATCCTAATTTTAAGACTTTCAGTATTCACAGAAGGCATTTAGGAGTCCTAAAGTTAGGAGTCCTAACTTTACTACTCCTAAACTGAAAAAAATCCTAACTTTAAGACTTTCGGTATTCACAGAAGGCATTTAGGAGTCCTAAAGTTAGGACTCCTAACTTCTGTGAATACCGAAATGAGTAAGTGCCTTCTGTGAATTCCAAAATGAGTAAGGGCCTTCTGTGAATACCAAAATGGTAGTAAGTTTAGGATTTTGTCTTAAGTTAGTTCTGTGAATCGGGCCCAAATGCACTAGACCAGCCAATCTTTACACAATGCGAGTACTCAATAGGTCCCGAATTGGGAGGAGTATATCAGTTCCATGCGGAGGGTTTCACCAAAGGCAAGCTAATACAAGGACTTAATGCAATGCTCAGCTCTTCCCAGGTGACTGTCACACCATACTCCGGTGAAGGAAAACAAGAAATACAGCATCTCAAGAAGGAGCAATCCCTGCCTTTAAAATCTCCAGTCTGTGTACTGCTGAATCCTACACACCTCTGGACTATACTCAGAGTAGCTGTTAATATTTTTTATTGATGAGTAGATCTTGCAGCTAGACTGGTTTGTCCTGTTGTTCCACAAAAACTCAACTGTATTACCGATGGGCACCGCTGAATGAGTTAACATGGGCTCTTGTTCTTCCACCCTTCACACCACCTGCCATATTCTTAATATAAACAATAAAGCATAAAAACCAAATGTTAAAAGCTAAAACTAAGCAACCCCAAATGGTCTGAGTCCTTAGAAAAATACCCTGTACACATATCTTAACCTGCAACTCAGCAGCTAGCTTAAATGTGAAGATTTAGCATTATAAAATTATGTGAAGTTTATTTTGTCTCTTCAATTATTACTTTTCTAGGACATTTGTTCGATGTTTTAGCTTTTATCACTGACAACAATTCAGTGTATCTTGAGGATTGTTTATCAGGGAGTAAACTGTAAACTAAGGGAAGTACTGTATTATTTGTATATGCGTGAATAATGTATATTTGGGTGAATGGATGGGGCGTGCATTTAAACGTTCCATCCATCATCCAAATATCACTGTTCTCCAATCTTACAAGATTATGGGGTGTGCTAAAGATAAGTATTTTTTTTAGGGTTTTTGTTGTCATGCAAAAGAAAAGGTTCATTAGTAACTGTTACAGATAGTTCAGGTGGAATGTTTATGTCAGAAAATGTTTGGGGTGTGACTCTTTGTGGGTTACTTGCCTGTTTTTTACGTTGAACAATTCTTCTCAGATTAGGAATTGTGGGCATACTACTTGCAATTTGTGGTGGAATGTGTTGGCCTACCACCCTCAAAATTGCACCACAGGGTTCCTTGAAGGTGGATGCAATATCTTTAATTTCATTAATTGTTTCTCTCACCTCAATCTCCATTTCCGAGGCAGTGTGGTTATGTTCTGTGGTTCTTACAACAGAGTCGCCAAGAGTAACCCTTCTGCCTGTGCATTGAGATGAGTCGTATTACACACACCTCCAATGACACCTGGGCTCAGTTAGTCTCTCGTTACAATAAAAATACCCACTATGTTGTAGTAGACGGTTTCCGTGGCTATATGTGATGTACTTTGCATCTTGATTAGATGACATTCTCTGTTATGGATTGGAAAAGAAAAAACGAATTTTACTTTATTTTTAATTTATAGTGCTTTTCCTGTTTTGAAGAAAATATATAGAATACAAACGTTTCTTTTTTTTAAAAAAACTGTTTATAGTTAAGTAAATGCTGTTTGAAGTTATATTGAATGTTAAAATCATGTTGCAATTCTAAATTTTTCTGATATGCATTTTTTAAAATTGCTGTTTTGGGAGAGAAAAATGGTCAAGTTGTTTTAGTGTTAAATATTTCAAGATTTGTACCTTGTTTAAAGATGTTTCTTGATGCTTTAAGTATGGAGTTCTGTTTCGTGTTTTAGTTGGATCTGAAAGAGAAAAGATATTATACGTTTTATTACTCTTGTGTTATTTCAATGAAGTTTCCTAGGGAGAGAAATGTTGGATAAGTAATTTTTTGTTTTTTGTTTTTGTAATCTTAACTTTTTTAGAAGACTTTTCTTGAGGTTTCTGGTTTCTTACAGAAGTTAGCCTTTTTAGTGTGGTCTGAAATAGTTAAAAAGATAAAATAAAGATAGGATGTTAGTGATTTTAGTGAATATTTACCCTGAAATATAATTAAAGATATTTTGGGTATGGAAGAACAGGTGCAAGTTTTACGTTTTTACAATCGTTGTTGGGTTACATGTTTCACACTTAGGAATTAAGATTAATAAATTGCGACCTTTAAGAAATCGCAATTTATGAATTGCAATTCCTTACACATTCCTTATTTGCGACTCGCAAATTGCGGATCGAAAATAAGGAATGGCTTCCCATAGGATTTAATGAAAATTGCAAGCGCAATTTTCCTGTACCAAGTAGGTACTCGCAAATTGCGTACGCAATTTCAATGGTGCAAGGGTGTCATGCATTTAAATGCTTGGCACCCTTGAAAATGCGATTCCTCAACATTCCTTATTTGGGACTCGCAAATTGCTGGTCACAAATAAGGAAAAGTTACCCATTGGATTTAAAGGAAATTGCATGCACAATTTTCCAGTACCGAATAGGTACTCGAAAACTGCGTATACAATTTCTATGGTGCAAAGTTATCAAGCATTTAAATGTTTGGCACCCTTGCACTTTGAAATTGCAAATCCAAAACATTCCTTATTTGCGACTTGCAAATTGCGTGTCGCAAATAAGGTAAGTCTTTCCATAGGATGTAATGGAAATTGCATGCGCAATTTACATGTACCAAGTAGGTACTCGCAAATTGCACATGCATTTTCAATGCTGTAAGGTTGTCAAGTATTTAGGGAATAATTGGGATGATGCTAATCTGCATGTTTGTCAACTGAATTTAGTTTTTTTATGTATATTTTTCAATTTTTCAATTTAACTTACGTTTTAGAAAATTACGTTATAGTCTTCAGTTGTTGGACAGACTTCACGTTATCCTCATAATGTCTTTAATATAATACCATGGATAAGATATGGGAAAATATGTGGATTAGCTGCTGTTTTGTTATTCTAGACTAATAGCATGATTGTCCACAGGATATGTGTTTATGAATATTATAACACTGTAATGGATGTCCTGACACTATATTCTTGATGCTGCTTATTCAATCATTTATAACTGCAAATGTATGTCTATCACATGACCTCATGGTCAGTCTATATAAACGTGTCAGCAACAAGGACCTACTGTGGCTCCAATCCAACAGCAATTCCATTTGTCACTTCTTTTGTAACTTTCTTTTGTAATTTTTCTTTCTCTTTTTATAATTAAGTATCATTTACAATCTCATTTGTAATTGCAGATCTTCTCATGACGGTTTGTGTATTTCTATATTTTCACTTATGTTCTTGCTTTTCTTGAAAATCCCAATAAAAATTATTTGCAATTAAAAAAAAAGACTTCAGTTGTTTCTTTTCTTACACAATGGATGTTTGTTTTCTCAGTTGTTTATTTTTATTGTGGTTATCTGTTGATTAAAAAAAAAGTTTACTAAATAATTGCAGATTTTTTATAAAATTTGAAAAAATTAAATGTCATCCAGCAATTCCCTGAGGCCAGCACATTACGGACTAGGAATAGTAAATTGAGCCCAATCACTATCCATCAGTTTCCCTGAGGCACACACCTGTCAAAGTAGGAATAGTAATTATGCCCCCGCTAATATAAAGCTATCTCCCTATGGCAAGCAACTTTTGGAGTATGAATAGTAATTTTGGCCCCAACACCATCCAACACTTTCTCTGTGGCAAACACATGTTAGAGTAGTAATAGTAAATTTGGCCCCACCACCATCCTACACTTTCCCTGTGGCAAACACCAGTCGGAGTAGGAATAGTAAATTTGTCCCTACCACCATCTCACACTTTCCCAGAGGCAAGCACCTGTCGGAGTAGGAATAGTAATTTTGCCCCCACCACTATCAAGCTATTTTCCTGTGGCTAGCACCTGTCGGAGTAGGAATAGTAATTTTGACCCCACTACTATCCGGCAGTTTCTTTGATGTAACCATTTGTCGGAGTAGCAATATTAAATTGGTTCACTTTAACATTTAGCATTTTTGTCTTTGGAAAACACAGGAAGGAATAGCTTGTTATAATGAATTTTTTTATATAAGAAAACATTGAAGTTTTCCTTTTACATTGTTCAGTATTATTACAATGTACATTTTAAGGGTTTATCTCTTAAATATAGAAATATTTAAAAGTATGTTTTACTTACATTGTTTATATTTTGAATGACTGGCGTGAAGTGTGTTTTTATCACGTCTTTTTGAAATTTGAAAATGCTGTGAAAATAATTAAATGGTATTTTTTAGTGAATTTAAGGATATGTTTTAACTTTTTAGAGAAATACAGTTTTTAAGGGTAGACTTCACTGTGACTGTAGATGGCACTGTTTGAGTATGCAAATTTCTGGGCAGGCAAAACGCGTTTGGTCTCTGTGGAAGTCAGTTTACCACTGTTGTAAAAATAGTGGTTGGCTTATTTTAAACATTTTTGTAAATTGATCATTAATTTATTTGGAAATATTTTTTGTGCATATTTTTATCAAATGTTTATAATGCTGGCAAAATGTGTAATTATTTTTAGCGTTTTCTCAACGTACGTTTAAAAAAAAAAAAGATTTCTAGTCCACCATTTTGGCGACCTGTGGGTCAAGGTGCATTCGTGCAAAGCATACTAGGACTTTCGTTAAGTTGTAGAGTATAATGGTGGTTTATTTGTTATGCTGCCATTTATTGTCGCTTTGTTTTGTTTAATTATATTGCTTTTTCATTGTTTATTTTATTTGTTTTGTTTAATTGTGTTTAGGATTTTTTGTTGTTGTATTCTTTAATAAAAATATGTTAGCCAATTTTTTAAGATGTGTATTTTATGAAAATTATTTGGATTTTAATAATATTGTTTTGCAAATAGTATTTTTTTAATGAATTTTATTAATAATTAATCTAATTTTCATAATATTACATTCTCTATGTATTGTATGGTTATAAATATTTTTAGGTGATTTGTGTTGCTTTTTTTATGCTCAAATATTTATATTATTAGATGGGTATTAATTTTAATACTCTGGTATTAATTTTAAATATGCAGGTATTAATACACTACCCCACCCAAAGCCCCTATTTCCCCTGCACCCCATCCCAGAGGTAAGAATATCTTAAAATGAAAAAAAGAAAAAATGTATATGAGTATTTAATGTAATACTCGTGTATTAATTTTAATACCCAGGTGTTCATTTTAAATACCTGTGTTTTAATACACTACTCCACCCAAAACCCCTATTTTCCCTTCATCCCGTACCAGGGGTTTATTATACTTAAAAAAAATATATATGCGTTGTAATGGTATGCGTTGTAATGCTATGCGTTGAAATGTAACTTTTAGTGCATTCATTCTATTTTGGGTTGTAATGGTATGGGCTGTAAAAACATGGATATAATACTACCTGCGTAGTAAAATCCGCGGTGTAAAAGCTGCGTTGTAATGGCTTACGTTGTAACGTCATATATTCAGGCATGGGATCTGGGAGGTCTGTAGATGAGGGTGCCGTGGAGGGTGGCATTCAGGTTGACGTCCCGTTGTGGGGAGCAACCTGCACAAATACATACACACCCAGGTACTTCATGCACTATAGGGATTATTAGCCATGAAGAAATACATGCATGTTGCCGAAGTACACATACACTCATATGCTCAATCTTTGACAATTATGCCATAGATGACGCATGCAAACTGGCAAAAGATCTGCAGTGACAGAGATGAGGCACTTTGGATTGTGCTGAACACCTTTATTGCACAAACTCACACAAAGGGAAATGCATCCATACGAACAGACTCACAGGTCAGTTGACAGAACATGTGGGACATACGCTGGACCCCCCCTTCACAACACGGATGTTGTAAATCCCAATGAACTGGCACACAAGTCAAGGGGATGAGCCAAACACATCCTGCTGCACACGGAGAGGCTGCAAATCACCATACGCACCATACATAGGCAATGTAAAACAGCACAAGGAGGGTCCATTCGACTCGCACAACACCACTAAACACGTCTACAGTGCACAAAACATGGAAATGACTGACCTGGCCACATCCAAACAGGCAAACAGAGGGGCAAACTCACAACCACCCCTTATAACACACCCACCAAAAATTCAAACTGAGGCCCACCCACAAATGGACCAATAAAAAGGGCCCACACACACAAACCATGAGCCTTTGCAACAGACTCACTGCAGCTAGAGAGCACACACCAACAGCTGCACCCATCCCCCTTAACATAAACACCTTCACACAACTTCCTTCACACATACCCCGTCTTCACATTCAGACCCACACCTTCACATTCAGACCAACACACCCACAACGATCCACACCCTCACCCCACACCATGCCCACAGACAAGAATCCAAAGTTCTAAAGGGAGGAGCTGGAGATCCTTGTCAATGAAGTCATCAGAGTCGAGCCACAGCTGTTTGGAACATTGGTCAGACAGACCAGCATAGCTGAAAAATCACGCCTGTGGCAGGGGATTGTCGATAGGGTGAATGCTGTTGCACCCATCAGAAGGACCAGGACTGAATGCCAAGCCAGGTGGTACGATCTGCGGAGGGTGGTCAAGCGAAAAATGAATGACGACTATGCCCAGAGCAACATCACTGGAGGGGGTGGGCCCCGCAGACCAGTACATTTCCGTCCCTGGGAGGAGAAGGTGATGGCCCTGCTTCCGCCGGTGGGAGTACATGGACTTCAAGAACTTCCAGAGCCCGGTGATTACACAATCAACGTACATAACATGGGGGTAATGGCATCCACACCCCAACTACACAAAATGCATGCAACTACCCCCAAGCCCTCACCGGCCAGAATCACACTCAAAAACAACACTAATGCCACTAACATGTGTATGCCCCATTGACAAAGCAATGCCATGCTATGTCTCATGCTACACGAAGCACCAACCCACGAATGGATGTCCAGTATGCTGGGAGGGTGGGTGTAACAAAACACATTTTTGAACTCCAAATCAGACACAATTGATGATGAGGTCGTGTGCGCATGTGATGGTGGAGAGGGGGATCATGGAGACATTGAAGTTCATCACGCTGAGAGATTAGCCCTGGGGCATGGGCCACATGACCCCAGTGTACTACATGCTGCAGGGTGAAGGCCGACTCCCTGGGCCTTGCTGGTGAGCTATTGCTGATTTAATCCTGGGCCCTCCTCTGGAGATTATTAGCCATGAAGAAATGCATGCATGTTGCCGAAGTACACATACACTCATACCCTCAATCTTTGACAATTATGCCATAGATGAAGCATGCAAACTGGCAAGAGATCTGCAGTGACAGAGATGAGGCACTTTGGATTGTGCTGAACACCTTTATTGCACAAACTCACACAAAAGGAAATGCATCCATACGAACAGACTCACAGGTCAGTTGACAGAACATGTGGGACATACGCTGGACCCCCCCTTCACAACACGGATGTTGTAAATCCCAATGAACTGGCACACAAGTCAAGGGGATGAGCCAAACACATCCTGCTGCACACGGAGAGGCTGCAAATCACCATAGAGCCAGTTGTTGTGATGTCCCACACTATGTCCACCCGCATCAGCAATGTTTCAGAGGCAAGGTTTACGCACATTGATGCCTTCATCAGACTCCACACTGCACTACAGATGACTGTAAAGAAGGGTGACTATCATGTCATGGGAGTGATGCTACATGTAATATGCTCCATGGTGAGAAGACATGTATGCATGGTATCACAACATGCACAGAAGCAGTCCCCACACATTCCCAACCCGTACCACCACCAAAAAGCCTTGCTGCAATCCTTACCCAAACTGACAGTTCCACATGTCCGTGCATGGAACTCTGATTCAGCACACATTGCAATCCTCATGAGGAATAGCAGGAGGACAAAGATGACACGAGCAGACAACAGGTGCAAAAACCTGGAAATGACAGACACACAAGAAGTCACCTAAAACAAATCTCGCCGCACACATGGTCAGGTACGAAACATGAACAATGTTGGACACATGCAAATTTCAAATAAAGTCTCTCCGCAAAACTGTGTGGCATGACATCATCACTTGAGTGGCACATCAGTACACACATCAAAGTCGCTTTGCATTCAGTCAGCTGGACACACACATTGCAACACATGCCACTCAATGCTAAAAGCTTGCACACTCATACCCAGTGACTCACCATTATGAGAAGAAGTTGCGTATGAGCTGACTCCGGATATTATCCTCCTCTTCCTCATCACTTGCTTCGTGACCAAGCCCTGTTTCCCCCATGGGTGGGTGTTGCTGCTCATCAGGATCAAGGATGAGTGGCACTGCCTTCTCAACAGCCATGTTGTGCAGCATGCAGCACACAATGAAGATTTTGCACACCTTCTCCGGTGCTTATGGGAGGGACCCGCCTGTCTTGTGAATAAGACATGCTCGTTCGTTGTGGCACCCTGCTACGCCTCATGATGTAGGCATCGTGTGCTGACCCTGGAAAACGTGCACAGACATGGGAAATCAGCATGTTAGCAAGACACACCACAAGGGCATTTATAGAGTGGTAATGTTTACGGTTGCGATAGGCTACCTCCTGTGGTGGTACCAAAGCCACATGTGTCCCATCAATGGATCCAATGACATGGGGCATCCCTCCCAGGGCATAGAAATCACCCTTGACACCTGTCAACTCCTCAGGAGTCGGAAAATGGATGAATTCATCAAGGTGCTCCAACATGGCTGCCAAAACATCACGCAGGACACGGCTGAACATTGTCTGTGACATGCCCCCAACATCAGCTATGGTGAATTGAAAAGTACCTGTGGCAAAAAAATGTAGGGCTGCCATCACCTTCATCTTTGGGATCAGCGCAGTAGGATACCTGTGTCGTGGTTGGAGGTGTGGTGCCAGCCTGTCGGTCAAGTCCTCAATCAACTGTTGAGTGAATCTGTAACGTCAGATGCAGGCACGTTCCCTCATGGCAGCCAAGTCTGGCATTGTTCTTGGGACAGGCAGTGCCCTGGAAGACATTGTTAGGAATCATGAAGATTGAGAGTCTGCCAACATCAATGTCAATGAACATAGCACATGCTAAACTGCTACTAAACATCAGGTAATTATGGAGTCTCTTGTGTGCAATACATCCAGGACACATATGCCATCTTGCTGGCACTCCTACGAAAAGCCAGGTACACCTGTTGATTGTCAAGTCTACATGACATGCCCTGCAATGAGCTGGGGGCAAGTCTGAGTGAACAGCCAGAGATATCACCAGAGTGACACACATCCACATAGCTGCATTGGAAGGATGTCATCTCATCCAGACAGTTGACTGCAAGGCACACGCACAGGTCACATGGAATGTCAAATGTACATATGACACACATTGCGATGAAGGGGTACACATGACAACAATTAAACACAGCCATTCAGACGACGCAGACATGTATGCCTGGGAAAATATGATGTCCGATGCACACAGACCCTACAGCCGTGGGAATCCATATGTGGCATGGTGTGCGTAGATGTGTGCCATGCCCATCTCCACACAGACCCATGTTGGATGCACCAACAGCAGATGCAGTTGATGGAACACTAACAGCAAGCTCATGAGAATACATGACACACACCTGACATAGTCACATAGGGGCACGCTGATCGTGACATGGCAGTTGATAGAGTGTCCCTGTCCCTGGCCTCAGGAGACAGGTGCGGGTGTTGATGACTGTGCCATCCCACTGCTGCTGTGCATGACACAGTTGGACTACAGACACACATGTGGCAAGTGTCAAGGTGATGTGTGCCACATAGTGCCCCATCTCACATGACATGTGTACACAGGTCATCACACATCAATTGTGCAACTAGATGAGATGACATATGCAATGTCACTGGCTGACACACCTAGGGCCTGCACATGAAAGTATGCAATGACAAGTACTTGATGGACATACTTGTGCGAATTGTAGCCCTCCATTCCTGTCATGTGTACGCCTGTATTACCATAGTAAGCGTGTGAAATGCACCGTACACCCCAATCATCGCGTGTGTACGCTTCGTTTCACCATTGTAATTGTGCCGTTGGGGTACGTGTGAAATACACCGTACACCCGCAATCATCGCGTGTGTAAGCTTGGTTTCACTATTGTACTTGTGCCGTAGGGGTACATGTGAAAAGCACCGTACACCCGCAATCATTGTGTGTGTACGCTTCGTTTCACTATTGTACATGTGCCGTAGGGGTACGTGTGAAACGCACCGTACCTGTGTGTGGATTTAAAACATTACATAGGGGACACATAAGGGACAAGTATTAGGCCCTAAATGCATGCTGGTTGTCATGGATACTGATTTTTCAGTTGAAATATGTCCATCAGGTGTCCTGGAACAGTCAGTTGGCCACAAAATACAATGTAGCAAAGTGGTTGTTGACTTGACATGATGCTCAAAATTTGAACGATGCGAATGCGTGTCATAGGTGTATGTTTAAAGGGATTGTAGTAAAGGTACGATGCAAATGTGTCTGACCAATCACTATTTACTCCTCAAAATGAATGCCCCTCAGCAAGAAAGATATAAGGCAGACAGAACCCATGAGAGGGCACTTGGCTGCACAACTTTCGAGTCAACCACACTGCTGCTGTCTCTGCTTCCTCTGGACCATGTCACGTACTGTGGAGAGGGCCCAGCCATTCACCCTGGAGGAGAATGAGGCGTTGCTGGACGTCCTCCTCCCACAGTACACCAAGCTGTATGGGAGACCAGGGGAGCAGGTGAGTGCTGACTCCACTACCTTTGCCAATGCACCTGTTGTGTGACTGTCAGTATTGTGTCCAGGTGGGACAGACATGCAATGCTGTTTAGAGTGGGTCCCAAGGGGGGGACATGCTGATGTCTCTTATGCAGAGCATGATGTAGTTCCAGTGTGCACTCCTCACTTGCATTGTGCTTACTGTGACATTCACTGCATAGTGCATGACACATTCAGCCTGGCAAATCCTTGGTGGTTATTTTTCCTATTGTCCTGAGGTGATTCAGTGGTCCCCCCAGTGTGACAGGTGACTGTACCCACAGATGTGTATGAGTTGAGTGGACCTGTGGTGGGAGTGTCCAAATGATGTGTACGACCTCATGGACATTGATGTGTGTAAATGTTCCTTGTCATGTGGGTGAGTGTCTATGTGAAGTGTTGCACCAAAGCTGCATGGAGGAGGCAACAGATCTACCCATCTGATGTGACAAGTAAGCTGTGCTGTGTGTCTGACTTGCAGAGCTAGCACAACCACTGTGACACCCCACTGGCAAGTGGCACATGTGCAGAGTGAGGGTTGTATCCGCTGTTGTCAATGACAGGCGAGTGATCTGTGCCTGGGTGCGTCTGTCTAGTCTGCTGAGGGTGTGTCAGTGGAGTGGGACATGTGACTGCTTGACACATGCTGGCAATCAGCCTGCTGTTGCATGTGCTCCACAGTGTGTGCCATGATCAATGAGTGTGTCACACCCCTCATGCCACCTGTTGACTTTCAATGCCATGTAGTGCATTGGGGCTTGCACACAGGCTAATTTCTTATTGTGAATGATGCAATTCCTGTCAGCATCCTATGCCCTGTTCAACATTTAAAAGATGTTCAAATGTGTGTCCCTGGGACATGGAGCAGGTGTATTGATGTTGTGTCACTTAGTCATCCTGAGGTCTGGAGGGACATCGTCAGGGCCGTGAGATCTGCAGGTCCGCAAAAGGTGGCAGGACATCCGATGCTGGACCCGGCGGATCGCCTGGGTCCAGCTGGGGATCAAACCTCCTCGCCCCCACAGCGGGCGCCGACGCCTGACCCCCCACATGAGCCGTGTCCTGGCGGTGGTATTCCCTGACCTCAATAGGCAGTTACAGGAGAGACTGCAGCAACAAGGGGGTAGGTACATGGCTGTTTGTTGTGTTATGTGTCGCCAGCTTTTGGAAGTGCTCTGTAGCCTGGATACACTCCCAGAGTGTATATGTGCAGTGCATTTTCTGTTCCCCAATGTCACCTGGTGCTCTTTTTCATCCCTTCCCCTCCTTGACATGTGTCCCCTGGTCTGTGTGTAATCACATTTGCACATGGTCATCTAGGGTTCCAGTAAATCTAAGTGCACATTGCTTTCTGCATCATGTGGGAGGATGGTCTGTGACTTGTGTTGGTACCTTGCCTGTGCCATGACCTGTTCACTATGTTGGGGGTCCATATTTGTTGGCACTGATGATGATTCTCAACATGGGAGTGTGAGGTTTCAACTGAACACCCTTGCAGCATGCATGACCAATGTTGTGGCCTCAGACATGATGTGCATGAGTGGGAGATATGCATAGTGCCATGACGGTTGCTCATGGTACAGTCAGCTCATTCCAGGAACACGGAGCAGTGTGCCCACTACAGTCCCCTGAGACACCCTGGCCTCCTAATCATGTGTGTCATCCAACACTGTGCACATTCTCTGTGGGTTCAGCATAGGTCTGCCTCTGTGGCATTGGTCCCTGGCCTAGTTTGTATTTTTCTAATGTGTGCTACATGTGTCCACTGGACAGGGATACACCATTTTGCTTGTGCATACTCACACTGGGCAGTGCCTGTGTGGCTATTCACAAAACTCTGTTGCTGGTTGTTTGTCACAAATATGTGTTGCCAGCCCCAGGAGGTGATGTTGTGTAAATCTAGCAATTTTTGCTGCACAGTTTTTGTTACCCTGAATAAGAGGTGTCAATCACATTGACTCAGGTATGGGTGGTTGTGCGGGAGAGGCCCACATGGGCACCCCTGATCTTTCCTTGCCAGGTCTGACCTGTGTGTGAGAATTGGCTGTACACAGAATCACCGTGCAGTGCCCCTGTGATGCTGGCCAGTGCTTAATGTTCGTGCTTTGCTGCCTGTGTCATTTTTTCAAAAACATGATTCCTGCTCATACATTTTTGGCACCTGTGTGTGGTTCAGATGCAACGCAGTTTGGACTTTGTGTGCTGACATCTGTGTGGACATTCTGGCTTGCCATGAGGGTGTCTCCACAGTACAGCTATGCTTTTTAACAACCCAATTGCAGGCCCAGTAGCTTATGCATTGTCCTGGGTGTGGACATTGGTGCCCCTCCAGATGACAGGCAGTAGGTCATATGTGTAGCCAACTGTGTAATCAGGTGACGGATGGCCATGTGACAACTGACATAATTCAAGTTGTTACTCTAAATAAATTGTACCTTGGCACTCACAGCATTTGTCAACAGTTCTTCATGTTTTAAATGTGGTAATTTGATGATTTGTGTTAAGAACACTGATGTGCCTGCATGAAAGATGTCTCCCAAGGAAGTGCACACCAAACCACATTCCCAATTTCATGTAACACGCTGGCACCTTTGCAAAGAAGCCACTGTTAGAATTAAATGGTGTTGCAGATTATCCATATACATGTTCCCAAAGTAGTCTTGATTTTGTGAGACTCCTTTGTTGTTGGTGATACAAACTAACAAGTCTCAAGACATCAAGACCTCCGTGGGCCCATGTATATGTACTTTCTGCAACACCATTCATTTCTAACAGTGGCGTCTCAGAAAAGGTGCCAGCTTCTTCAATGACAGTGTAAATGTAGTTTGGTGTGCACTGCCTTGTGAGACATATTTCATGCAGGCACATGAGTGTTCTTTTCACGAAATGGCGAATTGGCACATTCAAAACATGTTGATTGTGTAAAGTATTGTGAGTCCCAAGGTACGAACATTTTGTGTTCCAAAGTACTTACCGGTCTCTGAGTGTGGTGACACCTTGAGTATTGAGGTGTGTCAGTTTACGTTGGGTGCACCACTACTGTTTCATTCAGGGTAAACAAGAGGTGGCATGACTTCATTGTATTGCTGTGCTCACCGGTTCACAGACACTAGCTTCTCAGTGTATTTCTCATTCAAGTAGTGGCCTGGTGTGTTCTTTTTTTCCTTGTGTCCAAGTGGCATAGTGGGTCTACCAACTGGGCAGTACAGGGCTTACATATGTGCAGAGTAATCTAGCTGTTACTCATGATGCATTGCCTGATATACACTGTGACCTATTGTTTTTGTGCTCATGTGTCAGATGCATACAGGTGACTGATGCATTTCGGTTTCTTCTCCTTGCCCACAGCATCATCATCTGCAACGGAGGGAGACACCTGCACGGACCTGGAGGAGGGACCCAGAGACAGTGCCACCAGTGCTGTAGAGTCAGGAGGAGCTAGTGGCACGGAGGGCGAGGGGAGTCAGTTAGAGGACCTGTCTGGACACGATACCAGCTACGACGCCGACGGGTCTGATGCTGACCTCCTTGAGGAGGCGGAGGCTGCAACACCACCTGGCAGCATCTCCACATCTGTCCCCGCCTCCTCCGTTACCATCTCCGCCCTCCCAGTTGCTCCCGTCCCTTCTGTCCGTGCAGAGGCCCACCATGTCTCCTTTGGCCCAGGCACCGCACTCCCTGCCCCTGTCACCCCTGCTGCCCTCAGTGAAGAGTCTGTGGACATAGTGCAGCAGTTGCAGGTTGGGCAGGCATCGGTGCTGAATGTCCTCCATGGACACACTAAACTGCTCACACAGATGGTGTCGTTCATAGAGAGCATGTCAGCAACGATGTCTGACCAACGCAGGATTCTGCGGTCCATGGACAATTCCCTGACGGCAGCAGTTACTCTCCTGCAGCGCTTTGTCCCCCCTACCCCAGACCCATCCACACTTCCCTCTCCCATGCCTGTCCAACGCACACACAGACAGTCACGGGCACGCACCCCACCAGACATAGCCAGCACACCCCCAAGTAAGGCAAAGCGCACACCTCCTGGCATGCACACTCAGGGGTATGTAGGCACACCCACAGGGTCTGGGGAAAGACGACATACACGCAGCCACAGTCGCAGTCCGCAGTCCTCACAACACTGTTCCTCCAAAACCACTCCCCTTGGCTCCCCTGCCAAACTCTCACCCAAGAATATCTTTATGGGTGAGCTGGACCTCGCCCCCACTGAGCGACCACCCCACAAGCGGATGAGGCTGTCCCCGGGCACGGGAGTTGAGTCCCCCACCATGTCGACCCCCTCCCCCAAGAGTGCTGCACCCCATCCCTCACCCACCACACCCTCTGTTGACCCTGGGGTGTCCTCAGGTGCAGGGGTTCGGATGGAGGTACTGGCAGTGGTGTGCAGCGCCGAGCTCACCTCCACCTTCGGCGCTGCCCCACCCCCTGTGGTGGAGACATCCCCCCTGCACCCGCAACACCTACCCTTCCCCCTCCTGTCCCTGCGGTGCCTGGTACTGCCACAGATGATGCCACCCCAGTCGACAAACCTTGAGGTTCCTTTGTGCAGGCAAGCTAGGGGTAGACGCAGTCCCCTACGTCCCCCCTTGGACTTGAAATATGGACTGGCCATTGGCCTCTGTACATAGTCTATTTTTCATTTTTGTTTTGTGCTGAATAAAGCCTTTCTTTTTACTTTCAACACTATTGCATTTCAGGTACTTGATGTTGGTGCTGAGGCTACTGGAGTTGGTGTTCTGGTAATGTGTTAGGGTTCTGAGAAATGTTTTTGTATGATGGTCATGAGGTGGACAATGGTATCTGTGTGCCATCACAATGTCTCTGCAAAGAATCATTGGTAGTGTGTGTTCACTTTGTTTAGAGGCATTGTCCCAAGGAGTGTTCCTTCCTCTTTGGCACCTGACATCTTCCCTGCAAACAGTTGCACAATTGTTGTGCTGACCTGTGTCAACATTTCCTTTGTTGGTGACGGATCCCTTCAACAATGGCCATGCCTGCTCACCGATGTCTCCTGCTGAATCGTCTGTGCCATCCTTGCTAGTCACTGTACTTGTGTTTTGAGTATGTAGGAATGCCTTCAGGGACAAATTCCCCCTTTTCAGCACTATGCATGTGTGTAATCACGGCCTACCACACAAATGGTACTTGTTATGCAGGGTATTTGGGCACCTGACTGACAATTGTGGGCATTGTATCTAGGGGACTTCCACCCTATTCCTTCCATGAGAGACAACATCTTGGTGGCTGGACCAGCACCTGGACATTCCTATCAGTCCTGGGATGTGCATGACAGTGTGTGTTCCCTTTGGCTATCTTAGTTTTGTAGGCAGTTACATGACTATACAGTCTTGTGGCATGATATCAGGGTGTGTATTGTGTTGCATCCTTTTTTTGTTGCACTCACATAGGGTAGCACTCGTTTAAAAAGTAATGGGAACGGGCATTACAGCGTTATGGACGAAAACCCTCACTCACCCGAGGGTGACATGCTTCACCATTGGGTTCCTCCAACACACGAGGACCGCAAGGTCTCTCGTGTGGGCTACGACTTCACCAGAGGGGAAGGAGCGGGAGTGCAAAGCACAGGTTGGATCTACCAACTCTATATGGCGAGGAGAGGCAGAGTGCAAAACAAACCAAAAATGTGTGAATTAAAAGACTCTCTGTATAGGGGCAACAACTTTATTCTTCCTGCCTATATAGTAGTCGATTAAAATGCAAGTGATTATAGGGTCTAAAGGTACCCTAACTTAGGATCAACATGTTTCTGCCCTAGTGACACGATAGTTCGGGGCATTCATCAGGATCATAAGAAAGTCACTCTGCTATAAAGGTGCGTAAATCATAATAAAATACTTAGGCCATCATATCTCGACCATTGGACACAGTATCGTTTTGAACGATGGATCGGAAGGCTCTGTAAGATAATAAAATGTTTTATTTTTTAACAATATTAGAGCTTACACCCGTGTACACCATAGCCCAATATCTAGTGGTAGAATCCAAATTCTTACCTACAGCATGTAATTTCTGTGTTTACTCTATCATCAGCAGAGTCTCACACCAGTTCGTCATGCTGTTGGGGAACGTTATTACTGGTTAGCAATATCAAAAAGGCACAAATTGCAGACACCACAGTAAAACCACACCAGAAAACCAAAGAGCCCATTCTTATCATGGGCTATTCCTATCTATTCTCTAAATGTACACAGTCTTCTGTAGTGTTATAGAGATCAATGTTGTTCACCCTCACTAGAAGATATAGTAAATTAAATTAACCAGACAGTTAGTCATGGCTACATCTCAATATACTAAATAGCACGCTTGTATGAATATTATATATCTTCTTTTGTGTAACAATTTGCATGTAACAGATCAAAATATCAGACTCTTAGTAATCCGAAGTCCAATGTGGCTTGTGTGGTTTTCTTTAAAAATTATATTTAGGCTGAGGACTAGGAATATAGCATGTTTCTATCTGATGTATAGCGAGCCCAACTCCAACACGCATTTCACCTAAATGCGAGGAACACGCTCGTTGTCGAGTTTCTTTATAGTCATTGTTAACTAAATTAGTAGGTTTGAGGTATGTCACCTAAATATTGTCATAAGCTCACCTGCAGCTGGTGTGGCGTGATTGCTGTGACCCTGAAGGAGAGAACCGGACTCCGCGGACTCGCAATCCATTTATCCGGAAAGGATGGCGGTCAGCGGCATGCGTGTGACGTCACGTCATGGAGACCGAGTAAACATCATTGGTTCGTAATCACGTGATGTGATTAACGTCATTGTACGTATGTGTACATTGTCATAGTAACCAAGAAAACATACCCAGTCGTACTAGCATCCCGCTCTTATGTATGCGTAATATACCCAAATTGTCAGGAACAACGTGCATGCCATTACTATTGTCAATCAGCATGAGAAAAGAGCTCGAATGACAGTTAAGCCCTCCTGCTGCAATATCTGGATAAATACTAAGTAGCGTTTGCAACCCCGTTCCAAGATGGCCGCTTGCTTCCTCAAACTCTTCACATTGCTGATTGGCCCATGGAGTCTCGTGAGAGATGAGATTACGTATGTCAGCAAGGCGCGTTCCAGTCCGCACTTCAATTTGATTTCGTTTGAGGGAAGTAGTGTTTTTGCGCGCTCTCTGTGAGAAATATCCTGAGCGCGTTTAGTTTCCTTCAAGCGCGTCTACCGACCGCTTGTGAAGGGCTTTTGAAGATTCTATGGTAAAATTCAGAGTTCAGAGGTTTGGCGTCTGAGGAAATTCAATGCTCATTTTCCCCCTTCTTTAGCAACCTGGTGATCGGAATGATTTTCTGCGAAAATCCCTGGATGAATCGGCGGTTAAAGTTTGCAAATCCTAGAAATCGTTGAATCACTTTTACATCTTTTGGTGATGGCGTATCACTCTCGGAAATTGAATCCAGCCGAAATTAACTACACCATTGCTGAAAAAGAGCTGTTGGCTGTGAAGGACGCGTTCACTGAATGGAGACATCATTTACTCGGGGCCCGACACACCATAACAGTATTTACGGACCACAAGAATCTTCAATTTCTTAAATCTGCAAAGACCTTAACACCACGTCAATTGCGATGGTCCCTTTATTTCGCAGACTTTGATTTTGTGATCACCTACCGCCCCGGAAGTAAAAATGGCAAGGCAGATGCATTGTCCAGGATCCAGACAGAAAGTACCGAGCATTTGGTAACTCCACAACCCATCATCCCAGAATCTAAGATTGTGTGCACGCTTTCTTTTACAGACTACAAAGAAGAGATTGGCAAACAAATGTCTGATGTGGAAATGACTGAATGGGCGAGCCAAGAAGAAGGAAGAGTCATCAAGGATTCCTAGCCTTATCGATGGGGAGCTCTGTACTTACCCACTAAAGATATTCAAGAAAAAGTTCTAAGAGACTGTCATGATCAACCTTTAGCTGGCCATAAAGGAACGTTGAAGACTATCGACTTAATCCAGCGTTATTTTTGGTGGCCAAATATGAAATCGCAAATTAAGGATTTTGTGGAGTCTTGTGGACTCTGTGCCAGAGGAAAATCAAATAGGCAGGCCCCATCGGGGTTTTTGCAACCCTTACCCACAGCAAAACAACCTTGGCATACAGTCACGTTAGACTTGATTGTAGACCTTCCACAGAGTAAGGGTTACGACACAGTACTGGTAGTAGTAGACACCTTCACTAAAATGAGCCATTTTATCCCAGTAAAAGGAGTTCCTTCAGCCCCTGAATTAGCGAAGCTTTTCAGGGAAAATATTGTGAAGATTCATGGGGTCCCTAAGATTCTGATTTCGGACCGTGGCCCTCAATTTGTGTCCCACTTTTGGAAGGCTTTCATGAGAGGGTTGGGCGTAAAAGTCAGGCATTCTACCAGCTACCACCCCGAGACATATGGTCAAACCGAAAGAGTGAACCAAGAATTAGAACAGTACCTGCATTTGTTCCTTTTGGATCGGGGTGGTGAATGGTCAGACTTACTGTGGATGGCAGAATTCGCACACAACAATGCGAAGAATGTTTCCACCGGTTATTCTCCATTCTTCTTAAACTCAGGGAGACACCCGAATCCCTTCTGTAATCAGGGAGATTTTGGGGTTCCTGCTGCTAGCAATCTGTTGTTGGAATTGGCCTCTGCTCGTAAGGCTGCGGAATCCAATTTAGTTAAAGCAAAGAAGAGTTACAAGAAACAAGCAGACCAACACAGGAGACAGGCCCCACAGTATCAGGTGGGAGATTCAGTATGGTTATCCTCCCGACATTTAGGGTTAAAGGGAAATCGAAAATTTCAGCCTCGATTTGTAGGCCCTTTCACCATAGAACAAGTTCTTGGCCCTGTGACTTGTAAACTCAAGCTGCCTAAGCAGTTGAGGGTTCACCCTGTTTTTCATGTGTCTCTCTTAAAAAAGACAGCTCCTAATCTCAGATTAGACAATCCTCCACCGCCTTTGAAGATCAAAGAACATTTTGAATGTGAAGTAAAAGAGGTGTTAGATTCAAAGAGACTTGGAGGCAAGTTAGTCTATCTAATAGATTGGAAAGGTTATGGACCAGAGGAGCGAACCTGGGAAGTTGCAGAAAATGTGCATGCCCCAAAACTCATCAGACAATTTCATTTGCGAAACCCATTGAAACCTGGACCGATAAATCGGTCTTTGAGAGGGGGTACTGTCAGGAACAACGTGCATGCCATTACTATTGTCAATCAGCATGAGAAAAGAGCTTGAATGACAGTTAAGCCCTCCTGCTGCAATATCTGGATAAATACTAAGTAGCGTTTGCAACCCCGTTCCAAGATGGCCGCTTGCTTCCTCAAACTCTTCACATTGCTGATTGGCCCATGGAGTCTCGTGAGAGACGAGATTACGTATGTCAGCAAGGCGCGTTCCAATGCGCACTTCAATTTGATTTCGTTTGAGGGAAGTAGTGTTTTTGCGCGCTCTCTGTGAGAAATATCCTGAGCGCGTTTAGTTTCCTTCACGCGCGTCTACCGACCGCTTGTGAAGGGCTTTTGAAGATTCTATAGTAAAATTCAGAGTTCAGAGGTTTGGCGTCTGAGGAAATTCAATGCTCATTTTCCCCCTTCAGTGAAAGCAATTAGTACTCTCTGTGAGCTTCTAGCACCCTCCCACAAGAGCGCTATCGATGTCCTGGTGAGCAGACAGCAGAATAGAAGACTTCGAAAGGTATCTCAATGTCTCTCTGCTCCGATAAGTCAATCGTTGAGCTTGGGAGACCCAGAACTTCCTACAGATGAAGACGAACAAGTAAGAGAGTTTAATTTAAGACTTGGATTTGAACAGTAAAACTGAAGATAAAACCAGCGACTTCAGTCTTCTTCCCAGTCCTCCCCAAGCGAGCTTACCTGTTCTTTCCTCCCTCTGTTTTCCTATTCTTACCTTTTTGCGCGATTCCCCCCTTTGAAAGCTGGGTTCTCCATTGTACATTCTGCACGACGAGAGCGAGAAGTCACTAAAGACTTGGGAGCAACTAACAGAAGCATCGTAGCTCTCTCTCTCTCTCTCAGACTCTCTCTCTTGCTGTAAAATATCGAGTAAAAATCAGGAAGACTAATTTAATGGTAAAGAAGATAAAAGAAGAAGTAGTTTAGAAAACATCCAATAAGAACAGAATATGTAATCATAACCCAAGTAATTTTTCCTTGTGCATTAGGTTGAAACATCATCTTACCAGTGGTTAGTTAACTGAATAGAAGAGGAGCCAATACTCCAGCGAACCTGGGTAGGGAAGGTACTTAGACGTATTGAGTAGAGATAGCCTGATAATTAGAATAAGTAGATTGAAGTGTTCTCTCCCTCTGTGCATTAGGAAACTCCAGAACCAGCCCATCCAGAATAGAAGAAGGAGTCCAGGAACGCACAAGTGTCTCTTTTTGTCCCATTCCCCATTCTCCCTGACCGGAGCCGCTGTTTTCTGACAGTGCGTTCCGGAAGGTGGGCATTGGGAGCTAGCAGCATTCTGCCTCTGTGGAACATCCGGTGCAACTTCCCTGACACAAATAATCGCAACAAGCGGCAATGTCAATGGTAATAGGCTTGTGTTGGGAAGGGAAAAAATTCAATTTTACAATTCTCTTATCGTTCGTGGGTCACGTAACTATCACCACCACTAGCTTTGTCAATATCAGATGGCTATCAGAGCAAATGTAAGCCTATAACAGCAAGCCCAAGACTGATGGATGGAACACAACAAAACCAATAGAGACAATAAATGTCCCTTTGTCGAAAAAAGGCGAAGGAGACAATATGAACCTAATGGGGCATAAAAATGACTTAACCCCACTATATCAATGGGGCTACATAGCCCAATCACACGTAAATCCTAGAAAGGTGTTAATGAGAGACCAATGAGCACCAGGGTATATCGTCATTCAGACCATTAAGTTGGCTTCCCAATCTGAACACCCAACGCTCTTCTCTGTGAAACAGAATAGTCTCAAGGGGCCCCACGTCCTTATGGTAATGTGGTTTGTCTAGTACCACCCAGAACAAATCCTGTTCGGTGTGACCCACTTCTAGAAAGTGTCTCGTTAGTTTTGTGTTAGATTTTTTCCGTTTAATAGAACTTTTATGTTCAATGATCCTCGTTTTTACTCTCTGAGTAGTCATGCACACGTAATACATTTTGCACGGGCACTCAGTGAGATACACTACACCTTCGGTATTACAATTGGTGTGGCTCTTTAATACCCAAGGTGTCTTCAATCTTAAATCCAGTTGTGTTGTACGAGTGGTTAAATGGCATACTACACAAGAACCACACAGTAAGTGGCCTTGAACAGGAGTACCCGTGTAAATGGTCCGTAGTTGGCTTTTGTCATGTCCAACTCTCGGCCGAGAGTGTATCAAGATGTTACCAAGAATATTACTGCGTTTAAAGGCAAACAATGGTTTTTCACAGATTTTCTCGCCTTTATTCAAAATATGCCAATTGGAATTAATGGCTCTTTTGATGGTAGTGCTTAGATGGCTGAAAGTACTGACACACACCAGACGGTTAGAAGGAGTTTTAACAAATGTCTCAAGCAAAGCTTCTCTGTTGTTATTGATTGCTCTCTTTCTGGCGCTTCGTATCAACCGGGTGGGATATTGTCGTGTATGGAGTTGTGCTCTGAGGTTGGTAGCGTGTTTATGATGTCATAAGTTCAGTGCAATTTCTTCTCAACCGTAAAAATTGCCCTACTGGGAGATTATCTCGGAGGGCACGTGGATGGAAACTTTTGTAATTGAGAAGCGCATTACAAGCCATAGGTTTTTGATACAATTCTGTAAAAATCATACCATCACGTGGATATAATTTCAAGTCCAAAAATGGTAGAGTTTCATTGCTTGCTTCACACATGAAATTCAGATGGATGTTCAAAGAATTAAGCCAAAGAGCAAACTCAGTTAATGAATTTTGATCACCTTTCCAGATGACCAAAATATCATCAATGTACCGCTTCCACAGTAACAGCTTACTGTGGAAGGGATTGGTCGCTGGGTATATATATGTAGTTTCGAACCAATGCATGAAGAGATTGGCCATGCTGGGAGCACAGATGCTGCCCATAGAAGTGCCCATAATTTGCCAATATAGTTGGTTTTCAAAGGCAAAAAAGTTCTCTCTCATGGCCAAGTTGGCACATTTCATCACAAAAGTCGTAGGAGTTTGATCATTTCGAGGATTATCTTTCAACAAAACTTCAATGGTCCGTAAACTTTCTTCTTGGGGAATGTTCATGTAGAGAGCCTCTACATCAAATGAGGCCATCAGATGTATCGTGGGGTCAAATTCAAGAGTCGTCAGAAAGGATAAAACATGTTTAGTATCCTGTAGATATGAGGGCATTTGGGCAACCAGCGGACGAAGGAACCAATCCACAAATTGGGATAAAGGTTCTAATAAAGAACCAATACCAGAAACTATTGGTCGTCCAGGCGGAGGCTGTTGATTTTTATGTATTTTAGGCAAGATATAAAATGCCGGAATTTTTGGATGTTTGGGTGAAAGGAAGTCTTCCTCATTTCTGGTAATCCAACCAGCCTCAACACCTTCCTTCACTAGATTCTGGATGGTATTCTGGAGTCTAGTGGTAGGGTCACACATAATAGGTTTGTAATATTTAGTATTACTTAACTGTCTTAGGCACTCAGTACGATAATCAGTTGTATCCATTATAACAGTTGCTCCACCCTTGTCAGCTTGTTTAATAACTTAAACAAGCTGACAAGGGTGGAGCAACTGTTATAATGGATACAACTGATTATCATCTAAATACTAGGCCTGGGCGGTAAATTCCGTTCCGCTCGCGGAATTTGCGGAATTTCGGTAATTTCACGTTCCGCGGGGAACGCGAAATTGCACAAAATTCTGCTTTCCGCGACTTCGCGAAATTTTTTCTTGTTCGCGTTCTCAAAATGCGTGTTCACGAGATATTTCTCCCCGAGCACGCAAACAGCAACTGTGAACAGGAAAAAATAATCGCGAACATGCAATTCCGCGTGTTCGCGGAATTCCTGCATGTTCGCAGAGATTTTTTACCGTTTCGCGGAGATTTGCGTAACGCGATTACGCAAATTCTGCCCACCCCTACTTAATACACTCTCGGCCGAGAGTTGTACATGACAAAAGCCAACTACGGACCATTGACACGGGTACTCCTGTTCAAGGCCACTTCCCGTGTGGATCTTGTGTAGTATGCCATTTAACTACTCGTACCACACAACTGGATTTACGATTGAAGACACCTTGGGTATTAAAGAGCCACACCAATTGTAATACCGAAGGTGTAGTGTATCTCATTGAGTGCCCGTGCAAAATGTATTACATGGGCATGACTACTCGGAGAGTAAAAACGAGGATCATTTAACATAAAAGTTCTATTAAACGGAAAAAATCTAACACAAAACTAACGAGACACTTTCTAGAAGTGGGTCACACCGAACAGGATTTGTTCTGGGTGGTACTAGACAAACCACATTACGATAAGGACATGGGGCCCCTTGAGACTATTCTGTTTCACAAAGAACAGCGCTGGGTGTTCAGATTGGGAAGCCATCTTAATGGTCTGAATGACGATATACCCTGGTGCTCATTGGTCTCTCATTAACACCTTTCTAGGATTTACGTGCGATTGGGCTATGTAGCCCCATTGATATAGTGGGGTTAAGTCATTTTTATGCCCCATTAGGTTCATATTGTCTCCTCCTTTTTTCGACAAAGGGACATTTATTGTCTCTATTGGTTTTGTTGTGTTCCATCCATCAGTCTTGGGCTTGCTGTTATAGGCTTACATTTGCTCTGATAGCCATCTGATATTGACAAAGCTAGTGGCGGTGATAGTTACGTGACCCACGAACGATAAGAGAATTGTAAAATTGAATTTTTTCTCTTCCCAACTCGAGCCTATTACCATTGACATTGCCGCTTGTTGCGAATATTTGGGTATATTACGCATACATAAGAGCGGGATGCTAGTACGATTGGGTATGTTTTCTTGGTTACTATAAAAATGTACGCATACGTACAATGACATTAATCACATCACGTGATTACCAACCAGTGATGTTTACTCGATCTCCATGACGATTGACGTACACGCACGGTGACGTCACACGCATGCCGCTGACCGCCATCCTTTCCGGATAAATGGATTGCGAGTCCGCGGAGTCCGGTTCTCTCCTTCAGGGTCACAGCAATCACGCCACACCAGCTGCAGGTGAGCTTATGACAATCTTTTGGTGACATACCTCAAACCTACTAATTTAGTTAACAATGACTATAAAGAAACTCGACGGCGAGCGTGTTACTCGCATTTAGGTGAAATGCGTGTTAGAGTTGGGCTCGCTATACATCAGATAGAAACATGCTATATTCCTAGTCCTCAGCCTAAATATAATTTTTAAAGAAAACCACACAAGCCACATTGGACTTCGGATTACTAAGAGTCTGATATTTTGATCTGTTACATGCAAATTGTTACACAAAAGAAGATATATAGTATTCATACAAGCGTGCTGTTTAGTATATTGAGATGTAGCCATGACTAACTGTCTGGTTAATTTAATTTACTATATCTTCTAGTGAGAGTGAACAACATTGATCTCTATAACGTTTAGAGAATAGATAGGAATAGCAAATGATAAGAATGGGCTCTTTGGTTTTCTGGTGTGGTTTTACTGTGATGTCTGCAATTTGTGCCTTTTTGATATTGCTAACCAGTAATAACGTTCCCCAACAGCATGACAAACTGGTGTGAGACTCTGCTGATGATAGAGTAAACACAGAAATTACATGCTGTAGGTAAGAATTTGGATTCTGCCACTAGATATTGGGCTATGGTGTACACAGGTGTAAGCTCTAATATTGTTAAAAAATAAAACATTTTATTATCTTACAGAGCCTTCCGATCCATCGTTCAAAACGATACTGCGTCCGATGGTCGAGATATGATGGCCTACGTATTTTATTATGATTTACACACCATTATAGCAGAGTGACTTTCTTATGATCCTGATGAATGCCCCGAACTATCTTGTCACTAGGGCAGAAACATGTTGATCCTAAGTTAGGGTACCTTTAGACCCTATAATCACTTGCATTTTAATCGACTACTATATAGGCAGGAAGAATAAAGTTGTTGCCCCTATACAGAGAGTCTTTTAATTCACACATTTTTGGTTTGTTTTGCACTCTGCCCCTCCTCGCCATATAGAGTTGGTAAATCCAACCTGTGCTTTGCACTCACGCTCCTTCCTCTCTGGTGAAGTTGTAGCCCACATGAGAGACCTTGCGGTCCTTGTGTGTTGGAGGAACCCAATGATGAAGCATGTCACCCTCGGGTGAGTGAGGGTTTTCGTCCATAACGCTGTTATGCCTGTTCCCATTACTTTTTAAACGAGTGCTACCCTATATCAAGTGTGAGTACAATATTGTGGAAGACATATAGGTTAGAAGTATCTATCTAGTAGCATAGTTCTTCTTTTGACCCTCTTGTGTGAGAATACATATTGTGCTGCATCCGCCATGGGTGGGTATGCATGTGTTATATGCCCTCACACCCACATGTGGTGTGTCATGCATTGTGTGAAATACATTGGGAGTGGGACACTGCTGTCAGTGATGTGTTGTTATAGCACTATCATCATAGTCCAAAGTTAGGGATGCGTCCATACCACCATGTAGGTGTGGTCATCTGATGCTGATGTACACACCCCCATATCTCTGTCCACTGCTGGGAGTCCTGTGCACCCACCCCCATATGTCTGGACACTGCTGGTATTCATCTGCACACACACCTAATATTGCAGGCCACTGCTGGGAGTCCTGTGCACCCACCCCCATATGTCTGGACACTGCTGGTCTTCATCTGCACACACACCTCATATTGCAGGTAACTGCTGGGAGTCCTCTGCACCCACCCCCATGTCGCTGTCCACTGCTGGGAGTCCTGTGCACCCACCCCCATATGTCTGGACACTGCTGGTATTCATCTGCACACACACCTAATATTGCAGGCCACTGCTGGGAGTCCTGTGCACCCACCCCCATATGTCTGGACACTGCTGGTCTTCATCTGCACACACACCTCATATTGCAGGTCACTGCTGGGAGTCCTCTGCACCCACCCCCATGTCTCTGTCCAGTGCTGGGAGTCCTGTGCACCCACCCCCATATGCCTGGACACTGCTGGTATTCATCTGCACACACACCTCATATTGCAGGCCACTGCTGGGAGTCCTCTGCACCCACCCCCATGTATCTGTCCACTGCTGGGAGTCCTGTGCACCCACCCCCATATGTCTGGACACTGCTGGTATTCATCTGCACACACACTTCATATTGCAGGCCACTGCTGGGAGTCCTCTGCACCCACCCCCATGTATCTGTCCACTGCTGGGAGTCCTGTGCACCCACCCCCATATGTCTGGACACTGCTGGTATTCATCTGCACACACACCTCATATTGCAGGCCAATGCTGGGAGTCCTCTGCACCCACCCCCATGTCTCTGTCCACTGCTGGGAGTCCTATGCATCCACCCCCATGTCTCTGTCCACTGCTGGTATTCATCTGCACCCACCCCTATATGTGTGGCCACTGCTGGTATTCATCTGCAGCCACCCCCATATGGCTGGCCACTGCTGGGAATCCTCTGCACCAACCCACCCACCCCCTTGGAGAAGTACACTGCTGGCCTGGACCTACACACACACCAATATGAAGGTAACATGCAGGGCCAGTCCGTAAGTCCACATCCACATGCCTGGCGTGTGTATGCCTCGTATCCCAAATGTACTGGTGCCGTAGGAGTATGTGTGCAACGCACCGTACCCACACATTCATTGCATGTGTACGGTCCGTATCACTGTTCTACTGGTGCCATAGGAGTACGTGTGCAACGCACCGTACCCACGCATTCATTGCGTGTGTACGGTCCGTATCACTGTTCTACTGGTGCCGTAGTGGTACGTTTGCAACGCACCGTACCCACGTATTCATTGCGTGTGTACGGTCCGTATCACTGTTCTACTGGTGCCATAGGGGTACGTGTGCAACGCACCGTACCCACGCATTCATTGCGTGTGTACGGTCTGTATCACTGTTCTACTGGTGCCGTAGGGGTACGTGTGCAACACACCGTACCCACGCATTCATTGCGTGTGTACGGTCCGTATCACTGTTCTACTGGTGCCGTAGGGGTACGTGTGCAACGCACCGTACCCAAGCATTCATTGCGTGTGTACGGTCCATATCACTGTTCTACTGGTGCCGTAGGGGTATGTGTGCAATGCACCGTACCCATGCATTCATTGCGTGTGTACGGTCCGTATCACTGTTCTACTGGTGCCGTAGGGGTACATGTGCAACGCACCGTACCCACACTTTCATTGCGTGTGTACGGTCCGTATCACTATTCTACTGGTGCCGTAGGGGTACTTGTGCAACGCACTATACACATCCACTTCCGTTGTTGCGGTACGCATGGGTTGCTGGCCATGGCCCCCCAAGTGACCAGACCCTGGTGGTAATGTATGGGCTCCATATTATAGGTTTTGCTTTGGGTATGGGGTATGTTTCCTGCCCCTCACCCCCCCTGGCCCCTGGGTGTTGTTCTCACCTTCTGCGGCGTGTGCGTCAGGTCCGGTGGCTAGGAGGGCTGGGATGACACGTACGATGGGGTTCATGGCGTGTACATCGCGTACCGGGGCTCCGTTGCGTAGCGGTTCGCGTCGGACTCTGCTTTTCCAGCTGTGTTTGGTTCCCGTAAAAAAAGAGCCGTACGGAGTGACGTAGGGCCGGAAAGCGCTGCTTGAATGCGTCCGGACGTCGCGTACAAGCTGTTCCGGATCAGAATCGTTGTTTTTTTTGACCCGTACGGTCTTTTGTACGAAACGTACGGAAATAGGCTTTCTGTACGAATTCGTACTTCCAAGGTTGTAGGGAAAGTTTACCGGGTACGAGTCGTACGGAGCAAACGCTCTGTACAACGATTCGTACAACCTTTTTCCCAGGATTGGAATCGGCCCCTATATATCACCACTTCCACAGGGGGTAGAGAAGTAATGGATTAACCAGCTAAGAATCAGTTCTCTTTGCTGAGGAGAACATCAGTCACTGGACTGAAGATAGGTCCTCGGTAAGGCCAAGAGTAAGAAAAGAAGCTTACAATGAAATAAAATAAATTGAGGCCAGGAGGCCTGAGGATCACTTTCCTGATGGCTAGAGCTGGCCAGTAGGGGAACAACAGAACCAAAATTGAAAATGGCCCAAGAAGGTTTGACAAAATGGGAAACTGGAGGATAGAGTTCACTCATAGGAAAAGTGCTCACAGGGTGCTATGCCTCGGGAGCACTGTGGTATGTGTCCTTGTTCACTGCGCCCTTTTCTGGGGGGAGCAGGGAGCACACAGCTACAGGTGCATGCTGACACTGATGCTGGCAGGAGAAAAGGGATGGCAACTCCTGTGCTGGCCCAGCATAGCCAGTATAGGCTATCTGGGCCAGAGGGTCTTGCGCTCCCTGCATGCACAGAACCTTCCAGAACCCATGTGCTCCAAAGGGGAGCAGGGACACCCAGGTCTCCTTGAAAGCAAAAAAGAAATGGGCAGTTTGTGGTCATATTCTGGATAAAGGTTAATCACAGAGGAAAGCATAAGTTCCGGGCTAGCAAGGGGTATACACAGATAGATTGGTGTCACCAGAGGTGCTTGCATAGGTATTTCCGTCTCCCATTATTTATATATTAGTGAATTAATGCACAGGATTGAGTAGTGTGTGCCTTTCCGTTTTATAAGTAAAAGCACTGAATGGAAAATTATTTATTGATATTCTTGTTGCATATTTGTTTCCCAGTACATGTGGAAGCTTCCAGACTTATTATGTGAAGGAACTCAACTGAGCTCCCCTTCTTTTTCACAAGTCCTGTTTTCATACCCACTCTCCACTTTTGTTTTTATAATCCTGTTCTGTGCCCTTACCCACATTCTGCTCTGCACTTCAAGCCATGTCCTGTCCCTTCCCATGCTCTCCACTTTTGTACTTTCACCTTCAATGTTCATTCACTTGCTTCTGTACATTTTCTGCCCCTGTTATTCTGGTCTGTAATTTTACACCTGTTTTGTCTGCACACCTGGTATTTCCTTGTTTTTGCAGCTTCTGTGACAGGGGGGCCAGCACAGCTTGCGGGTGGGGGGTGGGCGTGCGGGGGGGTGCAGCCTTGGGTTGCACAAAAAAACAACTTACCTTGCCAACTGGTCTTGCATCTTCTTTCCTGCTTGTCTGTGTCCGACTCAAGGTCGGAACAGGAAGCAGGCAGCCAGGCTCCCACCCCTTAGCCAATCACAATGCTACAGTGGAGCATTGTGATTGGTCCAAGCGCCAGCCTGCCTGGAGAACAGGAAAGTGCACATGACTGTTTTGACCAGCCCGAGAGGTCCGATCAAGCAGTCATTGCACACTCAGGAGTGGGGAAACCTCTCCTCCCTGCCCTGCTCCGTAAGCAGATCAGCCCGCCTACCCGCCCCCCAGCAAAAAAACTGAAAATGGTAATAAATAAAAGTTATTAACATTTTATATTTTTGCTTTTCGCACTGCGAGAAAGCAGTGGGTCGAAGCTCCCACTATTCTGTGATCTTTAACATACTTTTGCTTTCTCTGATGCTACCCCTGTCCTGTCCCCTCACCTACTCTATCCCTCTCTATTTGGGAACCTGCCATACTCTCTTGACCAATCTCTCACTCTTTCCATCTTCTCTCTAATTTATCCTATATCTCTTTCAATGGTTTTAAATCGCTCTGAATTAACGGTAATACAACATGCTGTTCCTTTACAAAGCGACAGAAACCATAGCAAAGGAAAAATCTATTATTAATCTATTATTAATCAACTTACACATCAGAATTCAACAAGCAACTGTAATCATTCGCAGGATGTCAACAGATTTCAACAGATTTCCAACATTTCATTTTAAGCAGTTTAAAAGCAGGAATTCCCACACTCAGTGCTCCAGAAAACACTAGGGTCTGCTTCTGAATTTTTTCTGAAAACAAAAAACAAACACCCAACCAAAGCCTGCAATCTGTTGTGCCAGCATCCTGCCCAGCAGCATCCATTGTTCTACTCCAGGACAGACGGCATGCGCACAGCAGAGGAGAGCCAATGAGCTTTCACACTTTCTCTCTAAAACACTTATGGTACAGCAACCGGCCTGCCTGTACCATCCCCCACACTCGCATTCTTCTCCATCGGGGAGTCAGCTGAGAGTACGCTGTCAGCATCTCCAGGTTCTTCCAGGTCCTTATAACCAGAGTTCCCTGGGACAGGAATTCTGGGTATTTGGGAAACCCAATCCAAGATGGCAGCTCATCAAGCCTTTAGTTCTCTTTCCCGAACCATCATGGTGATTTGCAAAATCCTGGGTGGTACTTTTTTCTCTTACTCCTTGCATCGGAGCACTTCTTCGAACTTGTGAGTGTGTTTCCTCACTTCTGTTTCTTCCAGTGTCCTGCAAGGTAGATTCCCTCCTTCTTTCCATGTCTCCAGCCCATTGCTGCCTGGTTGTTCTCTTCCTTGTTTCCGTACTACCTGTGGTTGCTGCCATTAGGGATTGTTTTTTGTCTCAGGGCGTTTTCCTCCTCTGGGACTCCTTCTGGAAGGAACTATCGGCAAGTGTCAGCGGCATATTGGCTATGAGAGAACACCATCAGATAAGGAAGGGAAGGATACCTTCAATTGACAGGAAGACACCAGCCATATTCATTATATATTGACTGATGGAAATTAGCCCATGGCCGCGAGTATTAGATATGGAGGCGATTTTGTTGCAAAATAGTGACCATAATGCTCTGGATCTCTCCCTGAGTTGACTGGGTTCTAGTATTTCATTGTATGATTATGAACCATTTGAGAGGAGGCTTTTTCCTACCAGTAACCACTGTAGGCTGAAATGGAGTGTTATTGCTACCACGCCGACTATCCAGACGCAGCTGTACGAGGTACTTGTTACTGCTCTGGAAGCAGTGTTGGCCCTGGGAGAAAACTCTCTTCTAGCTGCCTTGTGGGAGGATTATAATGCCATCCATAACACCATCTTCTGCTCCCTAAAGGTGATATTTATGGTGATGTCTAAGTCACTCCCCGAACAGGCCAAAGCGGCTCCATTGTACACTAAGGCTTGCAGGTTAGCAAAGTGTGCCTTGACAGTTGCTTTTAAAGGTGGGATCAGAGCCTTAATTCAGGAAGGCAAGGCCAAATGAGAGCATGTAACGGCCAAATGGGATTCACTACTTTTGGCAGTAAAAGTGAAAGACCATTGCTCCTTTTGACAATTTGTGGCTGATAGGGGCCTAGAACCTGCTGCTTCATTGACTAGTAAGATAACGGCTGCTGCTTGGGTTGGTCATTATACAAGTGTATATGTATGCCTGCGATTTGTGGTCACATGAGATGGACAATCTGCCAGCTGAAGGAACTGCTTCAAGTTCATCCAGTGGGGTGTCTGAAGCTGTGGTTGTACCCTGTTATGAATGTGGTATAGTTGTGCCAGTAGAACCGTTAGAGGAAGGTCGTTTTTCCAGCATTTCTCCTGGGACATCCCCAACCAGACAATATGATTGTGTAATCTGTCCTGTTACTGAGAGTGAAGTTGCCAAAGCAAGGGCTTACTGGTAAGCGTTATCAGGCGCAAGTACTTAATTTTCACTTTGCATACTGTTTATAAGGATGTGAAACTTCATGATCGTGATGTTTTCTTGGTGATCATTATTCTTTGTCCATAATTAACTGGCCTTATGGGATGCGGATTTACAATATAACTTATACTGACGGTCCAGTTTCATTTATTTGCTGGAACCCATATAACTCTTTACTAGCCTTGAGAAAGTCTTTGTACCAATAAGTACTGACGAAACACGTGTTGGCTGTGTTCAGGAAGAAATAATAATAATAAGAACATCGGGGTGTGTTCAGGAAGAAACAATAATAAAATGAACATCGCCTATCAATAACTACGTGGATTGCTCCTTTTGTTTGACTGGATTCTGGACTGCCATACATGAGTTTATTATTTGTTGTATTGTCTTCTTGATATTGATTCAAATTCGGTCCCTTTTTACTGGTTGTTATGTGGGACCTGTTTCTACTTTTTAGGGTGTGCTGCACTAGCTTTTGTTTGTCTGATATCCATATATGCAGGTTCTTTAATGTGTATATTTAGCACTCTTGGGTAGTGTGTGCTTTAAGCTAGATAAGCACCCCGTTGTACATAGAAAAGTGCTATCTACTGTGTCATGCCATTAACTTTATCTTTATATACATTTCCTATATTGATGTGCAGATTTTTCCCTATTAGGGAACACTACTACCCTTGTGGCTTAACTCCTGCCAAAGCAATAGTTTGAATCACTCTTGGGAAACCACCAGGGCTGGACAAGGTACCTGGAATTTCTTTAGAGCCGAGAAGGAGATATGTGGCCCTTACTTTGCCCTGCATTTTAATAGCATAACTGACTACAAGTGCCCCATACATGGTCTGGACCTGATTTTATCCCAATCTACAAAAAGGTCCTATGGTCCCTTCCATACAATTATCAATCAATTAGTCTCATTGATGGCTCACAGAAGCTTTTTAGCTGAATCTTGTTGAATAGACTACTAGTTGGATAGATAACATAGGCTTGTTGATGCCCTTTCATGCTGGTTCAGGGCAGGGACCAGCACTATTGATCAAGTAATCTGATTGCAATTAATATACTGGAAGCACATCACAGTGGGGTTGGTTGCCTCTGTGTAATCTTTGTCGAACTTCGGTTGGTGTTTGACCTTGTCCCAAGTGAGGCCCTCTGGAAAGTCCTAACTGACCTGGGTGTTAGGAAATTGCTTGTCGATGTCATCAATAGGCTAAACCTGAACAACGATGCTCAGGTCAGATGAAGCTCCCTTGGGGAGTTGACAAAACATATCCCAGTGACCCAGGGAGTAAGACAGTAATGTGCACTAGCCCCAAACCTGTTTTTGCTATATATTATGGACCTGGTGGCCCAACTGGAGCTATGTAACCATGATGCCCCACGTTTGGCCAATAAGAAGGTTCCGGCTGCCAGGATCCCATGGTCGGGGTATATCAAACATGGTGTAACTGCGCTCAGGTTGAGATTCTTTGAAAAAATCTAGAGACTGCATGTAGAGTACCAAAGTCCATTATCAAGGAGATTCATTGGATACATGTGGATGAAGGGTCCCACAGAACCGGGAGGGTGTGCTCTCTGAATTTAGCCTTCCTTAAGTTTGAAAACGTTTACTCTTTGGTAGAGTACATGGATGCAATTGACTTCCCACTCGCTAAAACTTTGTATATTACGTTTTTGATTGGGTCCCTGCTTCTATGATTATTCACTGCTAAATTGCATTGCCCCTCTACCAAATTAGATACTAGTTGCGCTCGCTGTCTTGAGACAAAAGAATGAATAAACCATGTCCTTTTCATCTGCCTGTACTATCATGCCCACTGGAGGAAATGGATCCTGCTGCTGTGCTGCAAAATAGGGGCTTGTGACTACATACTTGCCCATAGGAGTTTATGATCCGGCACAGCATAGCCCATTGTATTTGCTGTCTCTCGCTTCCTACTACATATGTGGAGATGTAGACAGAAAAGGGTAGCTCTTATGCTATTAGATGAGGTTTAGGGATCTGCAGCCAGTCTTTGCCTGCATTACACTACTGGTTGTTATCGCATGAATATTATGCCTATTTTTTATCTTGATCTTGGACTTTTAGTAAAGTGCATGCATTTTAAAAATGTTTTTTAGCTAGCATCATGGGTGATTGCTTTTTACATATGGTGCTATCTTTTGGATTTTACATTTAACATTAGCAATTGAGATGATTATAAATGGTTTTATTGTACTGATGTTTTATGTGCTTTTATGGCAATTTGTCAAAATTGTCTGTGTCCATTGAAATCTTTTTTGTATTAAATCTAATTCCATCAGGAATTGAAGCATTGCAAGGAATAGATTGGTTCAGTTTGATCCAAGGCCTTTCTTGCAGTGTTGTTAACCCCAATTATTGAGTTGAATAATCTATTGGGTCTGGCCCAGAATATATACTTTTATTCAATATGAAACTGCATGTTTACTAAAACATTCCAGAGGGAAGTCTTGTTCTTTTTGTGCTATGCTCCTACATTCCATCTAGGAATACAGGGCATGCTTATGTTTTTATTGATAGTCCCAAAAAAATTAAATGGGACTGACAAAATCTGTGAATGGCTCTTAGTCCCAAAATCTTGATGATGTTTTACTATGTCCTTGATTAATGTCAATATAACCTGGTAAAATGGTAATCTTGATTCTCTCTGGAAAAGTTGCAGCAATGTGCTTCTTCTCATTGCACTGTAGGTAGAGAAAGGACTTAAGCCGTGTACTACATGTAGCGAGACCTGCAATGAACTCGATTAAGGGGCATATTTATGAGAGGCTTGCGCTGCCATTGAGTCACTAATTTTGATGCGGTGCAGGCAGTACTCCATATCTGCAAGTTGGAGCATGTGGCCAAATGTGTCTGTTTTTGTAGTAAAAAAATACCTGCACCAAAACCAGCTGCGCCACGTACAGAGTAATATATGCATGGTAGGGGTTCCCCGGTAAATTTGAACATAAAACTAACGTAGTGATATTTATGGTTTTGTCAATGCATCAAGATTTCTGTGCATCGTCAACCCAGCCATAGGAAATGATGTAGCGGCTGTGATTCATAAAGACAAACTACACAAAACAATTTGACAAGCTCAATTATGCCATGGAGGTGCTCATACTACAACTGGGAGGTGCGAGGAGTCCGCCACCATCACCACGTAGGGAGCGCAGGAGAAGGGACGTGTTTTTCACCAGTGGATTTCCCTCATTGACCTCAGGGAGGATAAGATCATCAAATATTACATACTCATGAGGGACTCCATAATAGAACTGCTGAATATATTGCCAAAGCTCCAGCTACCAACTGCCACGCCCACCAACATCCCTCCACAGGTCAAGCTGATGACAGTCCGCCACATACTTGCATCTGGTTCATTCCAGAACACAACAGCCAGAGTGGCAGGAATATCCCAGCCTTCCTACCCTCTGTCCTGTATGCCATCATCACCTCAAATCCCACTAACTTCTTTTTTCCAAGACACAACAACATCAGCTGGTGACAAAGCATGGTTTCTATTCCATTACAACATTTCTCCATGTGATAGGTGCCATGGATTGTGCACATGTGGAACTGGTTCCCCCTGCAGAGACATCAAAGCTGTACAGGAACCAGAAGCACACCTACCCCATCAACGTCTAGGCCATTGTGGACCATCTGGGGATGTTTACCAATGTGCTAGCAAATGACCCGAGGAGTGTGCATGATGTCTACATCTTCAGGCACAGCATCATCAATGAGTGCTTCCAGAATGGGCGACATTGAAATGGCCTACTTGGTGGTAAGCAAATCTGAAGCACATAACAGACCTACTGACATTGAGAAATGGATGACATAATAGTCATCTCTCTGTCTGTCAATGGCTCTAGGGTCATATGTAATGTATGAGGGGTGTGGCTCATACTTGCACCATGCCATGCATCGTGGTACGTGTGTAATACAAATCCCTAAGCCAGACATGTTAAGACATGCAAAGCATCAACAGAGAATAAAATGCAACCTGGACAAGGCACCACAGTGTACTCAGCATACCAATCTCAACATTCATTTGCCACAGCAATGAGAAAAGATTCAAAGCATGGAATTGCACAATACCCTACAAGTTACGGCCATACACATATATGTGAAGGTCAAAGTATTGTGTCCAGGTCTGTAGTAGACAGATACTTGTAACAATGTCAGTGTGTCCTACATAGAGATGACCCACAATGCAGTACCTATGTGTCAATCCAAGTGCACCATGACCAAATGTCTGATGAAAAGCACCATCAGAAGGCTGACCATTAATTGTACAACTATTCATTTAACATGCTGGAAGCTCACCACAGGTATGCACCAAATTCAAATGCTAAAGTAAGTGAGCAAGTCTAAGGCTGTTACATTGTGAGGGAGGGCATCAATGGTTATTCAGGGACATATGTGTGAGTGACTGTGTAACATGTTGGCACTGTCACAGTATGCCTAGGGATGAGCAAAAGGCCAAAAAACAGATTAATATTCTGTCACTTTGCACATTCAGTGAGGGCAAATAACATAGAGTGTTAATGAACCTCTCAAAATACCTCTCACAGTAAGCTACTGGCCAAACATGAATGGCAGCATGTAGAAGTGTCCAAAATATCACGGCACACACATCAATTGCTATGACACAGAGAACTGGAAGAGACATGTGTAATACAATGGTCAAATGTGTATGTGACATATTGTCAAATACTGTAAGAAATGTACAATCATTGACAGTGAAACCCTATGTGAATTAGTACCTAACCTGCTATCACCAGATTTATATAAGGGATGGGGAATATCCCAGAATTGTGTACACACACTATAAGCACCCACTGCCGCGATGCAGTCCAAACAACTGGAATTTACAATGTCAAATAAAAACAAAGCAAGTGATGCACCACTTTACAGGTAATATCACACAAATATGGGAACTATATCCAGAGTTGGCTGATCGACTTGAAAACGTTGTTGATGTTTAATGAAAATAATAAAGGATAATGTAAAGAACAACTCTGGATATAGTTCTCATATTTGTGTGATATCACTTGTAAAGTGGTGCACCACTTGCTTTGTTTTTGTTTGATACTGTAAGAAATGTGTATGAGTCATTCATTACACATAGCAGACATGTACAGGGCTGTGGCTGTAACAACCAGCATAGTCATTGACAGTATTAATACTTTCTAATTTCAGTTGACCAAGGATATGGTCTGCAGCCATGGGTCATGACCCCAATTGTACATCCCCAGACTGAGCCAAAATGGCAGTACAACCTGGCACTGGCCAAGACCAGGAGCATTGTGTAATATACGCTTGGTCTGCTGAAGTCCTGCTTCCAATGCCTGAACATGTCAGAGGGTAGATTGCTATACTTGCTCCTCATGGTGTACAAGATCATCCTTGTATGTGCCATCCTACACAACATATGTGTACGGACAAATGTCCATGGGACGTGGTCCATGAGGAGCAGGAACCAATGGAGTAGGAGGACAATGATGGAGGAGAGATCACACAATGGCTAGTAGTCGGTGACACAACCACATTGTGAAGAATTTCTTTGCCTAAATTTAATTTTACTGGATGGACAAAATCTCAGATATGAACTGAATTGTGCAAGATGTAAATAAATGTTTGTACTCTTTCTATATGTTGGAAATGTTATGTCACATTCACTGTAAACATCAACTCACTCACATGTCCTTAACTTTAATTAGGCATCAACATATAACAATCCTGTTGTCAGATCCGTTGAGCAACATGGGGCAATGGCTCCCATTTTTCAAATCACCTATACAGAAAGGAAACATGACGTAGTGCACTGCTTTAAAGGGACAGGCCAGGCATGCCACATATACACATCCCAAATGATCATTCCTGTCCACATGCACTTGAGATGTGCAGCACTGAACAGCTAGCAGTCTTTCTGTATTTTACAGCAGCAATGTGTGTTTCAGATAGCACTCAGTGAGTGTTGGAACACAAACTACACAATATGTCCATACCTTAGGCAAACAACTCAGTGTAGTGTGTCTCACCAATGTGGTAGCATGCACAATGGCAGTACTTTGCAGGAGCTAATGTAGAAGCTAATGCAGTAGCACATAAATTCACAGATCATGAGCAAGACCTCTGACCTCCTGGTGGGAGTCACTGCTCCCCCCACGCGCAGCTCCACCATTGTGGGACTGCCCTTAGCGCCACTTGAGCTCCTTGCCAGGTAGGTGTTCGAGGCCCTCCCCCACTTGCAGGCTCCTGTCTGTGCCTCATCCCTGGTGGTCTAGAGGAAGAGCTTGCTCTACTGCTAGTCCGCTCCGTGTGTGTCATCTCTTTCTGTTTGCCTTTTTCTGTTTGCCTTTTTTCTGTTTTTTTAATCTGTCTGCTTTTCTTTCCTCTGCTCTTCCTTTCATTGCCTCTTGTTTCTTGCTCTTTTTCCAAAGCCACCTGTTTCCAGGTGCATCCCACTGCTGCTGCACCCACAGCCCTTCCCCCCAGCGTGTCACTCCCACCTCCCAGCTGTTCACCTTCCCCGTCTCCTTCTTAAGGGCGGCTGCAGCGTGGCAGGAAGAGCAAAACCTCTGAACTCCTGGTAGGAGTCACTGCTCTCCCCCCCCAGCGCAGCTCCAACATTGTTCGACAATCCTTAGCCCTGCTCTAGCTCCTTGCCAGGTAGGTCTTCAAGGCCCTCTTCCTCCTGCAGGCTCCTGCTTGCGCCACTTGAGCTCCTTGCCAGGTAGGTGTTCGAGGCCCTCCCCCACTTGCAGGCTCCTGTCTCTGCCTCATCCCTGGTGTTTAATGGAAGAGCTTGCTCTTCTGCTAGTCCACTCTGTGTGTGTCATCTTTTTCTGTTTGCCTTTTTCTTGTCTACCTTTCTTTCCTCTGCTTTTCTCTCCGCTGCTGTCCCCATGGCCCCTCCCCCCAGCGTGTCATTCCTTTCTCCCAGCTGTTCACCCTCCCCCAGCCCCTGTACCGCTGGCGCGACAAAGGCAAGCTCATCTGTGACACAACCGCAACCAGAGTCAGGGTCCTTAGTCCCTCGACCCCCCTCTGGTACAACCCCAGCACTCTCCATGCACTCAACCCCGTACGCAACAACAACTGCCAGCTCTTGACGCTGAGCAACACCCAAGGCCCAACCTTCTGCTGACATTGCTGCCGCACCTTCACCTACCTCCGGACCCAGGCAGCTACCCCCAACCCGCAAGATGCCACCACAGTTAAGCCACTGAGATGCATCCTCCGCAACGCATGCTCCCTGCACAGACATACCATAGAATTCTGGGACATCCTCAACACACACATGCCCAACATCGCCTTCCTCACAGTGACCTGGACCAACACCAACTCTGCACCCGACATCGCAACCACCATCTCTGATGGATACAAGATCCTGAGAAAAGACTGCCCCAACCACCCAAGAGGCCTCGCCATCATCCAGCAGAGCACCCTCCAACTCACAACCACCAACTCTGATGAATCACCCCCCATAGAACACATCCACTTCCAGATCCAACCCAACCCCAGAACAACGCTCTGTGGAACACTCACTTACAGACCTACTGGACCCCGTACGCCCTTCATCAATGGCATCACCGACCACATTACACCCCACACCCTTGCCTCTATGGACTACATACTGCTCAGAGACCTGAACTTCCACCTGGATAACCACAGTGATCCCAACACCACCGCCCTCCTGGAGAACCTCACCAAGATGGGACTAAATAAACTGTTCTCCACCCCTACTCACACGGGAGGACACACACTCGACCCCTTCTTTGCCTGAGCAAACAACATTCACTTTAGCCACACCACAGAACTGCTCTGGACAGACCATCACTGCATCCACTTCTCCTTAATGAAACCCACCGCACACCAGCATACACCCCTCCTACCATGCAGAAGCTGGATCAAAGTCTCCGCAGAACACTCACCTCTGCCCTCACCTGCACTCCTCCCCCAACGACGACGGACGCCAACACATTGGCAAGCAACCTCCAGTTAACTGCGCCAACACTCTTGGCCCCCTCCAGAACACCATGAGACAACACAACAAGAAAGCCAACTGGTTCACCACAGATCTCCGGGAATCCAAGCGCTCCTGCTGGTGACTGGAGAAAATGTGGAGAAACAGCAATACCCCAGACACCCGCTCCCCCTACAAAACAACCATCACAGCACCCCACCAACTCATCAAATCAAAAAAGAAAAACTTAATCCAAGACAGAATCCTCTCCAATGCCCACAACTCCAAGGAACTCTTCGCTTTCAAAGAGGATTTTGTCAAACCAAACAGCGAAACAACAGCCGTCCCTCCCTCCTAAGACCTCTGCAACAAACTCTGGGGCAGATTTACAAGCCCTTTCCGATGACTTTATGCCTCCGTATCATCACTTCTGTGACACAGCGGCATCGTAAACAATGCACCACGTTGCAACATATTTATAACGTGACGCATCTAGGGAGATGTGTCACGTTGTAATGCCCTGTGCTACATCATACCTGTGTCAGGCATAATGTATGCAGAGTGGGCGTTCCGACGTGAGAACGCCACGTAAAGTGACACAGTGAAATCTAAAAGATTTCACTGAGTCACTTTCACAACACCACTGCATCAAAACCTTACGCCTGCTTGAAGCAGGCGTAAGGAGTGATGCACCATAATAGAAACAGGCATTCCTGACCATTGCTGGAGTTGTGTCGTGCTTGCTACATGACTCCAGCAATGCGCTTCCTTTACGCCAGAAGATGCGTCATGTATCTGTCTATCCTTGCGCCACGGTACGCCGCATTGTGAATGCGACGCATCTATGGTGGTGCAAGGTCTACATGACACAAATGAACTGACGCATCTCTGCTAATATGCAGAGATGTGCCAGTTCTTGTAAATATGCCCCTCAGTGCCTTCTTTCACCGCAAGATCAAGATGCTCTGCAACAACTTCAATGAGCAAGACCACGGAAACGCCAGAACTCCAGGTAAGAGCCATCCAACAGACCCTTCTCTCCTGGACCCCTCTCACCTCAGAAGACACCTTGAAGACAATGAAGAACATCCACTCCGGAGCACCTCCTGACCCCTGCCCTCTGCACATCTTCCACAGGGCTGCCACTGCCATCACACCCAAGCTGTGCTGAACTATCAGCTGCTTCCTCGAGACACCCACATTCCTCGACAACTAGAAGTGCGCAGAAGTCAATCCCCTCTTAACTAAGCCCTCTGCGGACCCAACGTACCTCAAGAACTTTAGGACCATCTCACTGCTTCCTTTTGCCACCAAAGTCATTGAAAAGGCTGTCAACACCCAGCTAGTACACTTCATAGAAAGTAACCTCATCCTAGACACCGTTCAAACCAGATTCCTCAGCAACCACAGCACCAAGACCGCCCTCCTCATTGACACCACTGAAATCCGCACCCTCCTCGACAAAGGCCACACAGAAGCCCTCATCCTACTGGACCTTTCGCAGCCTTCAACAGCATCTCCATCCTCATACTAGCCACCAGACTCCAGGATGCCGGCATTTAAGGAAAAGCCTTAGACTTGATACGATCTTTTCTCTAAGGCAGAACACAGAGAATAAGACTCTCATCCTTCCTCTCAGAAGCAGAGTACCCCAAGGATCCTCCCTCAGCCCCACCCTCTTCAATGCTTACATGGACCCCCCCACAACCATCATCAGAAACCATGGGCTCAACATCGTCTTCTATGCCGACGATAGCCTGCTCATCCTCTCCTTCACCAAGGAACCCGACATCACCAGGCAAAACTTCCAAGAAGGGATGAAAGCTGTTGTGACCTGGATGAGCAACAGCTCCCTGAAGCTCAACTAGGAAAAAACAGAGGTCCTCATCCTCGGCCACACCCCACCCGCATAGGACACCTGGTGGCCCTCTGCCCTCGGAAACCTACCTACCCCAACGAACCATGTACACAACTTCAGCATCATTCCCAACTCTTCACTCACCATGAATCATCAGATCAACTCTGTATCCTCCACATGCTTCAAAACCCTCATCATATTACACAAGCCGTTCAAGTGGATGCCCCGGATTCCAGGAAAACCATCACCCACACACTCATTACCATCAGACTGGACTACAGAAACGCTCTCTACGCTGGAATCAACAAAAAATTCCTCGACAAACTCCAGACCGTCCAGAATGCCATAGCCCGACTCATCCTCGTCATCCCACGACATGACCACATCACCCAACACCTCTGCAGCCTCCATTGGCTACCCGTTGAAAGAAGAATAACATTCAGGCTGCTCACACATGCCTAAAAATCCACCCACAACACCAGACCCCAATTCGTCAATGACCGAATCTCCTTCCACGTCCCCAAGAGAAACCTTGGCTCAGCCAACTTTGCCCCAGCCACAGTCCCTCGTTCCCACAGGACCAGAGCGGGTGGAAGATCCATCTCCCACCTCGCAGCTAAGACTTTGAAAGAACTCCCCCTTCACCTCTGACAAAGCCCAACAGTGCACCAATTCAGAAAGGGCCTCAAGACCTTGCTCTTCGAATGAACCTAAAGGAGCTGCTCACTCCCCTAGCACCTTGAGACCCTTACAGGTGAGTAGTGTGCTTTACAAAACCGTGATTGATTGATGAGTGACAGTTGGCCAAGTATGATGTGTACAAGAAGAAATATTCTTGTCACAGAATGCATACATGCATGTCTGGAGAACCTCAAAAAGCTACACATGTGACTCAATTAATGGCCTAATTGTCATATATACTACTGTAGGCACCCGTTGTCAGTATACACAACTGACAGGCTTTGTACAGTTATGTGATAAGAGTCAAAGTTCTGTAACACAACAATATGAGCAGTCAACTTAGCTTTGTGAGTAATTAGCCAGAGAAGTATGAAAATGGAACACCTGAAAAATACAGAGATGTCAAGAGTGTGATATGTCCATGTGAAAAGTATGGCAAAACCATATGGTTACACACACACACACACACACACATTCATTGAACATGGTGTGATGGAGGAATTAGGATAAACACTTATCTCTACACAGCTAGAGAAGTCTATCCCTGCCCTGAGTGAGCAAGTGCATAGTTGAAGAGTTTGCTAATCTTGTATAATCCCAGTGGGGATAGGCCATTTGAATGTGTGCCATTAGATAGGCCAGTCTGGGGGAATGCTGTTTTGTTGGACCAGGAAGCCCACACAAATACCGTCCCTCAGAGTATATATAGTGTAACTGCCTATGATAGTAGTGAGACAGAGATCCTGTGTGATTGGCAGAATGATGTACATATAACATCAGTAGTGTACCTGACTATGAGTACCTGGTTCACTGCTCACTCACCTATTCCAAAGGTCTGTTGCTCTGTGGCACACTCACCCCTGTCCAACATCATGTCTATTGAAACATGTGTGCATGTTAACACCATGTGCTGAACAGGTGCCTGTGCAAGGCATACACAATAGAAACCTTGCAATGTGGAACAGTGTGTCTATGCTGAGTCTATGTGTTCTGCAAGGGTGTCTTTAACTTCTGACACTCAAGCAAAGGCCAACGGGAGCATAAATCAAAAGATTATGCACTGACTGAGTGTGTGTGCTGCATGTCATGATGCTTGTTTACATCAGACACATGTGGATCACAGTAGAGTTCCCCTAATGCTCTGTGATTCTAAACAGAGGGGCATAACGTGCATAAACACACATTGCAGCATAGATAGTCTCCATACACTACGGCTATGTGTGAAAGGACATTGCAAGTAATGCGCTGTACCTAACTGAATCCAAAACAATCACGCCTTTTCCTTTGTGCCAGTGCAGTTTTGGTTGCCTTTAGCCAATGGAGCAGGGATGGAACTATCACAATCAGGAATGTAAGTAGAGGCTGTGGGAGCTCCGGTGTGCGGGTGTTGCCTGGACTCCATTTCCCGATATTCCAAGCGCCAGGAGGCGCTAGAAAAGACCAACACTGGCCCGCGGCGCGGTGTAGAGGCTGTGGGAGCTCCGGTCTGTGGGTGTTGCCTGGACTCCATTGCCTGTGATTCCAAGAGCCAGGAGGTGCTAGAAAAGACCGACGCCGGCCCGCGGCGCAGTGTAGAGGCTGTGGGAGCTCCGGTGTGCGGGTATTGCCTGGACTCCATTTCCCGTGATTCCAAGTGCCAGGAGGCGCTAGAAAAGACTGACGCCGACCCGTGGAGCGTGACACGCGTGGGGAGGCGCCTGGGCCATGCCCGGGCGAAGCTTGGGCCAAGGGCGGGCCTGTCCGCACCAGTCGTAGCCCGAAGGAGGCCGGGATGGGCCACCCCATTAAAATCTTGGATAAAACATGGGGAAAAGGAAAACAACATCACGGAAACAAGGAGGAGATAGTGTGCATACCTTGGACTCCTTTCTTATGAAGGCGGCCGATGCACTCTCAAAAGAAATTGAGAGCGCAGAGGAAAGACTTACAGGAGGTGAGTTGGACCATGCATTGTTGCCTCTTCATCATAATGCTCCCACAAATGTGTTAGTGGGAATAGGGACTGTGGCTATTATGCAGCCAGGGGCTTCTGTACGGACTACAGACTCTCAGCTAAATGGCAAGGTTTGTTCAAATTCTACAGGTTCTCCTGCTGAACCAGCAGTGAAGAAAAAGAGAGGAGGCAAATCACATAGCCAGCAAAATACATCTACGACTTTAGGTGGGGGAAAGGGCCCGGTAAAAAAGATTAGACCAGGCTCTACAAAGTCGGGCTACCCTCCCCAAGACCTTGAAAGTCTCTTGTCCCATTTGTAACAACAACTTTTGAAGAGACTTGAATGCATTGAACTACAGATGGCGAAAATTATTGATAAAGGATTACATGTATGTACCGGGGAACTGAGGGTGAATTCAGCAGGTGCGTGTGAATGTATTGCACAGGCATCTACTGTATCTACTGAAGCACAATCAATGGTCCATCTAGAGTCTGACCGTCGAAAAGCTGCATTAGTGTTAATGTCAACTACCTTAGATACCAAAGGGGGTACAGGAATGGAAGGGTGGGTTATATATAATGATATGGAAACAAGAAATCAAAATCTTTGTCGATCCAATATACATTTGTTACAGCCAGGTGACACCCCCTTGCATCCCCCTGTTAATATTGCTGATTTGGGTCAATCGGCTAATCATTGCAGCATGTTGCATAAGAACCATCGAGGTATATACCTAGAAAAGGCTGGTGATAGTGGTAGTGTTTTCAGTCCCAGTCACAATTACAGCTTCAGTCCCAGAGACATACTGTTCAAGGGGAAATACAGGGGGGGAGGATGAACGACAATTCAATTTAAATTTTAATCACTATCTCCATCTCCCGCCAGCAGCATGCCCTTATGTGATGATTTTAGTAAATGTCCCACTCCTGAAAACTAATCAAATAGAAACCACTCAACAATTGATTAATAAAGCCTCAAACTGGCTAACTGAATTCGCTATGAATTATGAATGCCATAATATTGGCAATCAGATTAATATGGTCAGAAGAGTTTCATGGGCGGGAATCACTCGTAAATCAATTGGGGGAGATTGTGTGGTAATTAACTTTAAGAAACAGCACTACGTGAAACATCTTTTAGGTATGATTCCTAATCCTCCTTTGGCGCCCACACAAATCTATGCTGTACCCTTAGGCTTTTTCTATAGACCCCCAGGTCTAGATTTAAGGATGACCACGAGGTTAAATTGTATCTCTGGACCCGTTGTTCCTCCTTTTATCCCTCAAGCTGCAGCAACATTCTTCACTAACGAGGCAAATGCAGAAGACCTGCCTTTACCAAATAGGTTTACACTCTTGGAGGATTTAGAGGCATGCGACTGACATAAGGTTAGCGAAGAAGTTGTGCACCCTAAGAACTATCATGAGATAGTTAATAGGAGATTGGTTTATTCGCAGGATAAAGAATGGGATAATATGAAAGTACTTGTCTGGAATATAGCGTTGCTTAGAGCTAAGAAGGAAAATGGAGATTGGTTAGCAATCATTAATAGATATGACCTGGTGTGCCTTCAGGAATCATGGGAGGTGGATATGGTGTCTTTTGATGGGTTTTGTGCATTCCACACCCCTGCAATTCCGTCTCTGTCTGGAAGAGCAAGAGGAGGTATAATAACGTTGGTAAAGAATACTCTAGCTATAAAAATAAACAATCTGGGCGTACAGTCACTGTATTACCATCTATTCATCTTAAGTGGAGATTGCCAAACAGATATTTTACTAGTCAACTATTATAATAATCTTTTTGAAGACAATATGGCAGAGGTAATTTGTTCTCTTGAAAATGAAATAGAAAATGCTATGGCAAATTATTGCAAACCCCTGCATATAATGTGGGTGGGTGACTTTAATTGTCATAGCTGCTCACAAGTTTCAAGGCCAATTTGTGGACTGGTAGATGATGATGGGGTTACACCGTATCATTTTATTCACCATGAATATGGGGAGGAATTAAATAGAGTTATGGTTATTAGAAACCTAGATATTTGCAACCCTGTAGATGAAGAAACAGGCATCTTGACAAAAACCTTTGGGGAACCCATGACTGGATCAACACTAGATTATCTTGTAGTGGCAACCGCCCTTAAGAAATCTTTAAACCAGATAAGAGCCTTTTCTCCCATTTTTAGTGATCATGCTGCACTGCATTTTACATTACAATGGAAGGGTTGTTTCAGTAGTAAATCTAAAAAACTTTTAGCACCAAGAATAGCAAGGAGAAACGGTATAGTGCTAAAATGGTCGAAAATAAATAAAGGAGTATTAATTCCTAGTGTAATTGGGTGCACCCAGGACGAAATTGCTATATGTCTGGATCTGAATGGTGATCCGCAAAATATAGTAAAGGCCTTTAGCTCACTGTTGAAGGTGGTGGAGGAGAACTTAAAATGTAATCTTAAGGCAAGCGTAGGAAAAGCCCCACGATGGTTTGATAGGACCTGTACAAAAGCACTGAATAGGCTACATAAGGCACTAAAGGAAAAACCAAGAAACACTGCCCTGGTGAGCCTCTTACGAGGAAAATATAAAAAATGTAGACAGGATAGACTTTTGGTTTTAAAAGAGGAGGCATGATCAAAAATTGCGGTTTTCCTCTTTTCTAAAAAGTTCTAAAGATTTTTTGGGGTTAGTGAATTCTCCATTTTTAGGTGCAGACACAGATCCCGCTATAAGCACCCACGTGGGAGAAGAAGACTGGCTGAACCACTATATTGCGATATTTGGGTCGTAAAATTCTAATGGTGAATATCAAACCGGCCTCCCAATACAGCCTCTCCGATTATTATTACAATGACTGAGGTAGAGAAGGGATTAAAAGAATGCAGCAGTGCAAAGGCCTCGGGCCCCCATGGTGTGCCGATCGATTTTTTCTTTGAACCATTGTGACTTTGGATACCGTTTTTAACTAATGTTTTTAATGTTATAATGAAAGGCCCCATTCCAGTCTCCTGGAATACAACAGTAATCGTACCAATATTTAAAAAAGGAGATAAAGCATTGCCAAAGAATTATCGGCCGATTTCACTCATAGATGGCACCTGTAAATTAATGGGTCGCCTTTTATTAAATAGACTTGAGGAATGGGCGGCAAGGAAAAACATTTTAATTAACACACAATATGGTTTTAAAAAAGGGATGGGGACACTTGACCAGTGTCTAAATCTAAACCTAATCGCGGCAAAATATACTCACGTCAAAAATGGTAATATATACATGGCGTTTATGGATCTTTCCGCCGCGTTTGATTCAGTATCACACGGAAAATTATGGTCTATTTTAAAAGAGATGGGCGTGGAGGAAAATATTATAAATTTTATTAAACAATTATATTCTCAGTCCACAGCATGTGCTAGATATGGTTCCCAGGGAGAATGCACAAGGGCCTTCCCAATTCACCAGGGGGGTCAGGCAAGTCTGCGTCCTAGCCCCTCTTTTATTTTCTATGTACACAAATGGGGTAGAGGCTGCAGTAAACAAGGATGTTATCGACTTACCCTGGGTGAACAAGAAACAGCTACCCATAATATAATATGCAGATGATGCTGTTTTGTTGGCAAGGACAGGTGTAGCGTTACAAAAATTAATAAATAACTATGGTCTTATATGGCGGGACTAGACCTTCAAGTAAATGAAGCAAAAACGTTTGTCCTAATAGCTGGGAAGCAGCCAGAAAAGTCCCAGTTTTTTACATTGCTTCTCGGAAAATTGAACTAACCAAAACTTTCTTATATTTGGGGGTTCTTTTTAACAATGAAGGGACTTGGAAGGACATGGTGGGGAATAGATGTAACGCCCTAGAAAAAAATGCTATGGCTATTCAAACCTTTATAAGAAAACTGGGTTCAAAACCATTGGAACCAATCAATAAAATCTATGGGGCCAGAGCGGTCGCTTCTGCTACATATGGAGCAGGTATCTGGGGTGTAGCTAACACTGATGCGCTGCAAATAAAGGAAGATATGTTCTTTAAAAAGTTATTTACTATCCCCAAAGGGTGCTCAAATTATATCATGTATCAGGAACTTAAAGTTCCTTTTAGATCTGATTTGATATTTTCAGCCCCAGTTTTATTTTGACACTCAATTTGGATGAGGGACACAGTGGGACATACCCAAGATATTATTCAAGATTGTTTAATGCTTGGGGGGAGGAGCCTAGCGCGTAACCAAGATGGCCGCGTACGCTCAAGGCTCCCGAGGGCCTCCGCAACCTCCCACGTCTATCCTGAATTAATCCTGGTTTTGTCGACGGGCTTTTGTTGATGAGCTTGAGCTGAGGTGCCATCCGTTCTCCAAATTCAAATCGGGCTCGGGGAACCGGAATGGTTGCGATCTGAAGTTTACGGCCTGCTCCTGCCTTGGTCCCGAACTCGAGTCGGTGAGGTGCCCGGGTACGAAGTGAACAACAGCGGCATGCAGGGCTTGGCCTGTCACGTACCCCGCACTTTCACTTTCGTTTTCGAACCTGTTTGCTGACATCGGCTGAGGGACCTTGATGTTCCAGAGGAGCGTGGATGGTGGAGTGTTTGGCCTGGATCTCGGACTCTACACAGGCTACAGTCCGGCTGTGGTCCCTTGAATTAGCTGTCTGGTCCCTACTCCTGTGCTGGCAGGTGCCGATCTCAGTGGTCACCGGACGATGGCGGCGAGGCTGGACGGAGATAAGCAGAAACCCAAGAATACCCGGCGGGGAGTTTACACCCAGGCTAATAACATGGACCGCTATGCGCAGACAAAGGGATCCCCTGGTGGGTCGCATAAATCGCCGGAAAGGTCCAAGGATGTCTCGGGCCTATCTGCTGACTTGACTTTGATAGACGTCATGGGCGCCATTGAGGAGATGAAGGCTGCAGTGGGTCAGCAGTTTGATACCCTGGCTCGTAAATTGGATGCGGTCCTGATCGATGTAAATCTGGTCAGGACGGATCTGTCTAAAACGAATGAGCGGGTCAATGCTTTGAACCACACAGCGTCGAGCCTAACTGTGGACGTGGCCGCCCTGCAAACGGAGGTTCGTAGGTTACGGCTGGCCAGTGACCTAACTGACCGTCGACTTGAGGATTCCGAAAGCAGGGCCAGGCGGAACAATGTTCGTATAATTGGGGTACCGGAACGATCGGAGAACCCTGCTGCTGACCTTTTTGTGGAGGATCTGGTGGTCAACCATCTCGCACCCAAGAGGCTGAGCAAATTCTTTGCGGTGGAGCGGGCTCACAGAATTCCGGGTGGTGCGCCGAAAGTGGGTGCTCCCCCGCGGCCTATAATTGCCCGACTTTTTAACTTTCGGGACAGAGATGCTATTCTCCAGGCGTCGAGGGTGAATGGGCTGCTGAAGTTTGACAACTCTAACGTCAGCTTCTATCCAGACTTTACGCAAGCGGTCCAAAAACAACGACTGGGATTCTTGGGCATCAAACGGCGCTTGAGGGACATGGAGCTGAAGTATGCAATGCTATTTCCGGCTAGGTTGCGGGTTGAGTTCGAGGATCGCTTGCACTTCTTCGACCGGCCGGAGGCGGTTGGAGACTGGTTGGATACCCTGCCTCGGAGTCGAGGTCGGATGGTCAGACGGCGGAGAGTGGCGAGGGTTCGGCGGAACAGGACTAGAACTTTGGTTCCTGGTGATGGACTAGGCTGGTGACGTTTTGTACCTTAGTTCTATGGGACTCAAGTTTGGTGCAATATGCCCTTCAAATGCTCGGAGGTTGTGGAGAGCATATTGGGGCCCTTTCCTCCTTCAGGGGTTCTTTTTGTGGTTCAGTATATGTTAGGGCGACAGGCACACTGCAAGTTGGGGGGCTGTTTGGGCTCAAGCAGGGGTGCAGGGAGGGGGGAGTTGTGGTTTGCATATTGTGGGGGAGGGGGGGTGTTGGGGACTGTTTGTTTGTTTCACAAGGCAATGTGAGGTTAGCTGCTGATTTGTCCTGGTTGTGTTCTCCGGGATGTGGGCATCATGCACGGGAGCAGGGTGGGGGGTAAGGGTTTGAGAATACTTTCGTGGAATGTGAACGGACTGGGGGATAGGATCAAGCGCGGGGTGGTGTTGCAGTTTTTTAAACAGATCTCGCCCGACATTGTTTTCATGCAGGAGACACATCTGATTGGGAACTCCTTCCATGCCCTGAATAGGTGGGGCTATCGCCTTGCTGTTCACTCTGGGTTCACTTCTGGCTCTAGGGGAGTGGGTATCTTGGTCAGGGCCTCTCTCCCGTTGGAGGTGGACGAGGTGCTCCACGATGATAGAGGGCGATATGCAGCATTGGTGGGGAGATGGGAGGGTAGAACTGTTTCGCTCGTTGCTGTCTATGTGCCACCGGGATTGCAGACGGCTACATTTGCTGATTTGGGGCGTTTGGTCCTGGGACTCCCTGGGGGGGTTCTGGTGTTAGGGGGTGATTTTAACGCTGTTGTATCCGGTATAGAGGACCGTCACCCCCCAGGGAACTCCCTAGAGCCCAGGCCTGGCTGGGTGGCTTTCTAGATACTTTAGGACTTATAGATTGCTGGAGACTGATGCACCCGGGGCAGGCACAATACACCTTCCACTCGGGGGCCCACGGGAGTCTCTCGAGACTTGATTATATACTTATGCCGGCGTTCCAGGCTGGAATGATCGGGGAGGTGCGTCATTTGGCCCGAGGTATTTCTGACCATTCCCCTCTATTGTTGCAGCTGGAGGTTGTTCCCGGGGCAGAGGGAAGAGTAGCGCCAATTAACCTCTGGTATTTACGTAACCCTAATATTCGCGCGGAACTGGTTAAGTCCATTGATCACTACTTCGACGATAATGTAGGGTCAGTGTCGTCTGCTGTCTCCCTATGGGAAGGTTATAAAACGGTGATCCGGGGGCATGCCTTGTCTCTTATTTCCCATGCTAGGAGGTGCGGGAGGGAAGAGGTGGTTCGTCTGGAAACTGACATAGCTGAGATGGAGGGAGATTTGGAGCGGGGTGTTACGAATGAGAAATTGCACATTCTCAGCCTTAAACAGTCAGATTATAGAGCGCTGGTCACGGATGCTGCTAAAAGGATGAGTAGAGAGCAACAAGGACGACTGTATGATGTGGGAGATAAGGCTGGAAAGTTGATTGCTTGGTTGGACAGGAAGGAGAGAGCGAGTAGAGTGGTGCCGGTTGTGGAGAGAGTGGATGGCGTGTGTGTGACTGACCCGGTAGAAATTGTTAACTGCTTCGCGGATTACTTCCGTGGGGTATACTCTCCGGTCTCTGGGCGTTCGGAGGAGGACTCTCATCTGTTGCTTAGAGACATTGCATTGCCGTCCCTCTCGGAGGCGGATAGCATATTGATGGAGGCGAAGTTGTCGCCGGATGAGATTGCTTTGGCCATTCGCTCGATCGCTTCTGGTAAGGCCATGGGTCCCAATGGTCTCCCCATTGAACTATATAAGTTGCGTCCAGATAAGATAGCACCGTATCTCCGTGACATGTTCCTCGCTGCACGGGCGGCGGGCTCCCTCCCCCTTGACCAACGTCTCGCCACCATAGTTGTGATACATAAAGAGGGGAAGCCGCGAGACCACTGTGCCTCCTACAGGCCTATCTCGTTGTTGAACGCGGAACCCAAAATTCTGGCTAAGGTATTGGCCAATCGTCTCGTTCGGGTCGTGGGCGACTTGATTCCTCAGGACCAGTCCGGTTTTATACCTCATCGTAATACCGCCCTGAACCTGAGGCGGTTGCATGGCGTGCTTGCTAGAGCGGAGCTTATGAGTGAGCCGGCCATCTTGGCGTCTTTGGACGCTACCATGGCGTTCGATACTTTAGAGTGGCCGTATATTTGGGCTGCGTTAGCAAAATTCGGGTTTGGCCCTGAATTCATTGGGTGGGTAAAATTATTATATGCTGACCCATTGGCGCAGGTTGTGGTGAATGGTAGGGTGTCGGCTCCCCTCGCGCTGGGGAGAGGTACGCGACAGGGCTGTCCGTTGTCGCCCCTCCTCTTTGCACTTTCTTTAGAACCTCTCGCTGCCTGGTTGCGTTGGGAGCCGTCGTTGCGGGGCATTAGATGGACGCCGGAATTTGAGGACCGTGTCTCCCTTTATGCGGATGACATCCTTTTGTATCTCACCTCTCCTCGGAAGTCGCTAATTGTATTGGTGGACGTATTGAATTCCTTGGGTCGTAATTCTGGCCTGGTTATCAACTGGGCCAAGTCATGTGTTTACGTCCTCTCGGGCGAGGCCCCCCTCCTGCCGCGGGGGTGCCCTATTCAGATTGCTACATCGGGGTTCAAATATTTGGGGATCTTCATATCACTGGACCCCGCGGTCCGCTATGAGCGAAACCTTCTCCCTCCACTCCAGCGATTGATGGCCGACGTCGCGAGGTGGCGACGGCTTCCGCTCTCGCCGCTCGGACGGGCGGCATTGTTTAAAATGATGTCGCTGCCTCGCTTCTTGTACGCTTTACAAAATACGCTAGATGTCGTGCCGGCCCGTTACTTCCGCGACGTGGAGGGTCTTCAGCGCCAACTGTTTTGGGATGGACGACCGAGGATCGCTCTCGCCAAGTTGACACTTCCTTGGTATGATGGGGGTGTTGCCCTCCCCGATATTAAAAGATACTATTGGGCGTCTCAGTTGGCGGCGGTGAACCACGGGATATACGGTCCTGCTTTGAATCCGGCCTTCGAGATGGATAAGTTATTACTTCCGGGCGGGGATTACTATAGGGTACTGTATTCGGCGACTCCAGATGCATGGTTGACAGGACCGACGCAAGTTGTGGTACGCGTGTGGCATGCGGCGAATGCTGCGATGGGGTGGAGGGATCGCTTGACTCGAGCGACGCCGTTGTATGCCTCCCAGCGCTTGGGTTGTCTGTGGAAAACGAAAGGCTTTGAGAAATGGGATATGATTGGTATAAGTAAGGTGGGTGACCTCTGGGCGAAAGGGTCCTTCAAAACGTTTGAAATGCTCAAAACTGAATACAAATTAAATGATAGGGAGTACTCCCGATATGCACAGGTCTACCATGCGCTGTGTTCGGTTTTTCTGGATGTTGCTGCTATCCCAGAATATTCCCCGTTGGAAGATAGAGTGTTAGATGGCTATGTGCCCGACAGCACTATTTCTCTGATCTATAAAAAACTTATTAATGATCGTACGGACTTGCTGACCCATCTGCGGGAGGCGTGGACGGCCGACGGATTGGAACTGGACAATGAGGATTGGGTATCGGCGGTGGCCTCCCCGAAAGAGGTGGCGATCCCGGCCCGCCTTAGATTTGTGCAGCTGAAGATACTCCATAGAGTGTATGTCACAGGGCCTGGTTTGATACGTATGGGTTATTCGAGGGATGGAATGTGTAAGCGTGGCTGTGGCTTGTTGGGTACCTTTCTTCATATCCTATGGGAATGTTCGGAGGTCGTACGATTTTGGAACGGGGTACATACTGTAATGGAGGAGGTCACGCCTGTCGCTTTGTTACCAGAGGCCAGGAGGTGTTTGCTGAATGTCTGGGAACCAAATGACTATAATGCGGCGCAGACGTAGTGGGTGACTTTGGGGTACATGGTGGCTAAGCGCAATATCGCACAGTTGTGGGGTTCCCCGACGCTGCCTACGATTTCGGTATGGAAGGAGAATATGGATTGGTGTATGTTCAGGGAAAAGACGGTGTATGTGGCGAGAGGCAAGCCTGGGAGGTGGACTAAGGTGTGGGGTCCATGAAATTCCTACCGTGGAAATATCTGCGCTCCGCCTCTGCCGCGAGAGGTCGACGTCGCTTTGTCCCCCTAGCCGCACATTCTACGCAATTGTGTATGCTTTGTCCTCTTCTCCGCCGCCCCCCACTACCACCTCCTGTCAAGAGTTATTCCAGATAACGTGGGTCTTCCCCCGTCCCGGGGAGCGCACGCTGCTATTTCGGACTCTCATTGCCTTGTTTGTGTGTTATTGTTTGTTTTTTAATAGAAAATATGAAACCGTCCTTTTTGATCGCCCTTGGACTGTGGCCGCGGCCTGTTATATGTGCTTACGAACTTTCGGGAGCTTTTGCTTCTGGCTCATTTGAATGTATGGCGTTGCCTTGCTGGCTCCCGAGCTTTCTAGCGGCCGGCCCTTGTGGTTGTAGGCCCTTGTTTGTATCTTTTTAATGTGTAATAAAGGTTTCTTATAAAAAAAAAAAAAGATTGTTTAATGCTTGATAAGATAGAACGAATCCCATGATTGTGTTATATATATTAAGAACACATTGATGAAGCTGGGTTTAGAGTCCCTCTTTTTAGATCATTTAGCCTGTAGAGGTACAACTAAAAGTGTAATTAAAGCATGTGCGAAAGAATTTAGAGAGAAGGAACGAGATATTGTAAATTATGTTAAACCAACGGTGGTTTTATACCTGACCCTCCTGCTTCTCTCAGGCGAAATAGATTCTGACCTGACATTTGTAACAAACCCCCAACATAGATTTATATCGTTAAGGTTTAGATTAAATGTTATACCTTGTATGTTAGGTTTTCCATCAGGGACTTATTCAGTAAACAAACTTTCATTTTGTCCCTGTGATAACAAATCTATACAATCTGACCTACACATTTTATTCTTTTGTACATTTTACTCATGTTTTCGGAGAAAGTATATCCGTCCCCTGCTGCGAAAATATAATTTCATTCAATGCCGTCCCGCCTTGTATGTGCTCCAAATGCTTCCTAATCCATACATTAACTATTGTGCCGCATCTTATTTATGCTTGGCATTTTCGAAAAGGAGGTTAGCAGTGCATTAGACTGTTTGCACTGCACTAATAAGCACTTTATAACAACTGATTGCGGGAAGCTAGGTATTTTAGGCCTACAATATGTGTTAGATGAAATGTTGGATAATGTGAGATATCGCATCTAATGTATTGGTAGTGTTTACAATAGTTACTGTTAGCACGATATATGGTATCCTTGCGTATTTGCACAAAGAATATTATGAGCTATTGACAATTTTTTTAAAGTTTTAACTGCATTGTTTGTGATGTATTTTTGTTTTTAACTGAATATGCATATTGCTGTACTTTTATGATCTTGCTGTTTAAGATGCAATAAAGTTACTATTGATTGATTGATTGAAGTGTGCATGAAGGGGTGTCTTCCTGCTAACAAAATTATCCTGTGAGACAACTTCCACAGTATACATGTGCTGTAGAATGCATATAAACATGGAGTGCATAGGAGATTTGTAGGTCCTAGTTCTTCTAATGCTACCTTGGGAATGAATTACTTACAGGCACTTACCTGGACCCCGAATTTTGAGACTTGACGCTGTCAAGCAAGTCATAATAGCCCAGTCAGAGCAATTTGTTTTATTTATTTATAGGTTTAAAAAGCGCACAGCAACCCAACATGGTCTCCCGGCGCTGGACAAGTGGAGGCAGGGCCATGCAGGTATAGGCAACAGGCCGGAATAGAAGTCAGGCCAAGTCGCTGAAAAGCAGAGTCTTTAAGCGCTTACAGTAAGCTAACAGTGAGTGACAATTCCTAAGATCAATTAGGAGAGCTTTCCAGAGCTTGGGGCCCAGGTAAGAAAAGGAGCGACCCCTCACCTGGGGACTGAAAACAGTGATAGGCTGCAGGATCTCAATAGTCAAGCCGGCACAAAAGATGTTACCAATCTTTGAATATAGCAGGAAGCGAGGCCACATTTGACCCGAAACATGTGACAAAGGGCCTTTAATTCACTGTGCTTACTTACTCTAAGCCAATGTAGTTGGTTAAGCAGAGGAGATGCAGAGGCGCATTTAGGCTGATGGTAAAGAAGATGCGTGGCTGCATTCTAACTGACCTGCAACCGGTGAACAGAGGCTTTGTCTGCACCCAAATACAGCACATTGCCATAGTCCAACCTGGATAATACCAGAGCCTGCAAAACCGTTCTCTGGGCCTTCGATGGAATAAGCCAAAGCATTTTTTGATCCATCTAAGAGCAGCAAAGCAGGATGCTGCAACCCTGGGCACCTGAGGTTTAAGACAGAGATTTTTAGCAATAATAAAACCCAGGTTTTTAACTTTGGAGACAGAGGCAGGCAAATACCCAAAGAGTCAGGCCAATGTTTGATACTCCAAAGTTCAGGGTTATTACCCAGAACAAGCACCTCAGTTTTAGTGCCGTTTAGCTTCAGGGCATTACTGGTCATCCAAGAAGAGACATTACTCAAGCAGAGCTGAAGCAGGGAAGGATCTTGGTGCTGGGCGGTGAAAAGTGAAAAGATAATCTGAATATAGTCAATCCAGACTTCTCAGCAATGTCACCCAAAGGGCGAACATATAGATTAAAAAGCAAAGGGCTCAAAATAGAGCCCTGAGGCACACCAAAGGTTAAAGCTAGGGTTTTAGATCTCACTTCATTTGAAAAGCGCTAGAAGGTACGGTCTTTTAAAAAGGAAATCCACCACTTCAGAGCCAGACCCACAATGCCGGCGGCTTCGAGATGGTCTCTCAAAATGGAATGTGACACTGTGTCAAAAGCTGCACTTAGAGCCAGCAAAATGAGGATGTAAGTACCACCGGAGTCAAGTTGTTGCCTGAGAAACCGAGTGACCCAGAGAAGAGCAGAATCGGTACTATGACCAGGTCGAAAACCAGACTGTGAAGAGTGCAACAAATTGTGAATTGTGATGAAATAGGAAAGTTGAATATTAATGTGCCATTCCAACATTTTAGAAAACACAGGCAGAAGGGAAATATGGCGAAAGTTTGACCAACAGAGAGGATCAAGACCTTCTTTTTTTTTTCGTAGAGGAAGGACAAGTGGGGAACAACCTTTACAACGCAACTTTTACAACGCACTACCATTACAACGCATTTTTTACAACGCATAATCCATTACAACGCATGATATTACAACGCAGGACACTACAACGCATTTTTAAAAACTACCTTTACAACGCATTCCATTACAACGCATACTACCATTACAACGCATACCATTACAACGCATAATATTACACTATACTATCCAACACTTACCCTACTGATGCACCCCCTGGAGTTAGAATAGTAATTTTTACCCCTACACTATCCAACACTTACACTACTGATGCACCCCCTGGAGTTAGAATAGTAATTTTTACCCCTATACTATCCAACACTTACCCTACTGATGCACCCCCTGGAGTTAGAATAGTAATTTTTACCCCTATACTATCCAACACTTACCCTACTGATGCACCCCCTGGAGTTAGAATAGTAATTTTTACCCCTATACTATCCAACACTTACCCTACTGATGCACCCCCTGGAGTTAGAATAGTAATTTTTACCCCTATACTATCCAACACTTACCCTACTGATGCACCCCCTGGAGTTAGAATAGTAATTTTTACCCCTATACTATCCAACACTTACCCTACTGATGCACCCCCTGGAGTTAGAATAGTAATTTTTACCCCTACACTATCCAACACTTACCCTACTGATGCACCCCCTGGAGTTAGAATAGTAATTTTTACCCCTACACTATCCAACACTTACCCTACTGATGCACCCCCTGGAGTTAGAATAGTAATTTTTACCCCTATACTATCCAACACTTACCCTACTGATGCACCCCCTGGAGTTAGAATAGTAATTTTTACCCCTATACTATCCAACACTTTCCCTACTGTTGCACCCCCTGGAGTTAGAATAGTAATTTTTACCCCTACACTATCCAACACTTACCCTACTGATGCACCCCCTGGAATTAGAATAGTAATTTTTACCCCTACACTATCCAACACTTACCCTACTGTTGCACCCCCTGGAGTTAGAATAGTAATTTTTACCCCTACACTATCCAACACTTACCCTACTGTTGCACCCCCTGGAGTTAGAATAGTAATTTTTACCCCTATACTATCTAATACTTACCTTAAATGTAATTTAATATTATGCGTTGTAATGGTATGCGTTGTAAAGGTAGTATGCGTTGTAATGGTAGTGCGTTGTAAAGGTATTTTTTAAAAATGCGTTGTAGTGTCATGCGTTGTAATGTCATGCGTTGTAATGGATTATGCGTTGTAAAAAATGCGTTGTAAGTGCATGCGTTGTAATAGTGTGCGTTGTAACGTCATACATCCAGGACAAGTGCATGGTTCCACCTCTGAGGTACAGAATCTGTACTTAAAGAAGTGTTGAGCAAGTTAAGGATCACAGAGAGGGCAGCCTCGTCCAAGAGATTAAGTTTAGGAGGGGGGGAGGGGATTAAGAGGTGAACCAGACTTAATAGAGCTCAACAACAGTTTCAGGGAAGGCAAGTCCAGAGGAAGCCAGGAACTAATCTGAGGGGAATCCCCAGACGCAAGAACCTGGGGGAGGAATTCATGGAGCCCCACCGTTAGGCTGAAAGGAAATATTAGATCCCCTTGTTGAGAGGCATCCACAGCAAGTTGGTCCTGGATGGATTTGACTTTATTATAAAAGAACAGCGCTAGCTCATCACATTGAGGTTGGGAGAGTAAGGGAGGGGACAGAAAAGCACTAGATGCTGAGAGTTTAGTTACAAAGTTGTCTGGCAGTTTTGAGAACTAGAAATCTTCTCAATATAGAAAGTAGCAAAAGCCGATATACAGAGGTCATGATATTGTTTTAATGCTCCCAAATATTGCAATTTAGCATTAGCCAAATAATGTTTCCTCCTTTGTCTTTCTTAGGTTTTGCAGCATGTTTCTCTTGTTTAAGAGTCAGTAAACCAGGGGGCAGGAGGATCGGTTCTGAGTTGTGGCTTTACTGAGAGAGGTAGAGCAGAATTAATGGCCGCTGTAAGCCAGTGGTGCACAGAGAGCTAGAAGTTAAAAAAAAAAACAATAGTGGTACCACCCCCAATATTAAGGGGTCTAATAATTCCTAACAAGGAAAAATTATAAGGGAGCGCCAATATGACATCAGATAGGGAGCCGTCGTGAAGCCATGTTTCAGGTAAAAAGACTACATCAGGGTTTACGTCGATAAGAAATGTAAAAAGATTGTGCTGATGTTTCGGTAGGGAACGATAATTTAAGCTGAAGCAGTGAAATTCACTGTTTGACGAAGAAGCAGTCAAAGTGTCAGGAGAAGAGAAAGGAGCACCACTCCCAACCTGAGGGTCATGCACAAACCCCAGCTGCAAGGTAAGAGTACACTTAAAGTAGCAGCAAAAACACTGTAAAAGGGGTAAATCAGGATAAAAAACCTGGCAAGACGCGTTAAAGGAAGGTCGGAGATTACGCAAGCTGACTGCAATGGACCAGGGTTTCTGGCCCCTGGTCCCGGCCGGCCGGGATCAGACAGGTGCAGACGGGCTTGCTTAGGTGCGCCTTCGGTCCCTAGCACTAGAACTGCATTTAATATTGAGGAATTCATATTTTGATTTGTGTATGTTGGATGTATGTAATTTTGGTCTTATTTTATTCAGATAAATATATAGGCTATTTTTCTGGAGTACTTTTGTGGTGTTTTTACTGTGGTACTGTCTGCACAGACTTTACACATTGCCTCTGGGGATAAGCCTGAATGCTCTGTGCAAAGCTACAAAGGGCGTGAGCGAGGGTTATTCTTAGTCTGTAACTTACCCGGACTTGGGTGAGGGTCCCTACTTGGACATGGTGCATACCACTGCCAACTAGAAACCCCATTTCTAAAAGATAGATTAAGATAAGTTAAGCTAGTGTAAGGTAGTGTTAAGGTTAGTTAGTGTAGGATAGGTAGGTTAGGCTTAGTATAGATGGTGCAAGTTAGTGTAGGTTTAGGTAGTTTAGGCTTAGCTTAGATAGTGTAAGTTACTGTAGTATACGTAGTTTTAGTTTGTTAATAAGAACGTTTTTATAAAAATATGTTTTCTACTTTCACAACTTCGTAATCATTTCAGGCTTAAGAGTTGTCATCATTGTTTAGGTCCAGTTGAGTACATGACGTAGCAATTCCCTGCAGTGATTATAGACAGGTGTAACTTTGTGAGAGGTCTATGGACAAGAGTCAGTCTATCTTGCAAGAGTCACTTAAGGACTCTTCACCATTCTTTAGACACTGAGGTCCTCTTCGTGTGAATTGATGCACAGCCCAACACAGATAGTCACCTACTGTTGTACTGTGTGTATTAGAAATGCTGCATGTAATGTAGAAGGGGTATAGTAATGCTGCATGTATAGATCTGTCATCCCAGATTACCAATTCCTGTATGTACTGGGTTGTCAGGGGCAGAGGTAAACATTTACTCTATGTATCTAAGTGTGCCTTTCACCACCATTTATCAATTGACACAGGACCCCAAATAATTATTACTTGCATTTAATGCATACTGACATCCAAGGTGCTGCACTGAGCTTTTACATCCTTGAGTGCCATCGGTATGATGCGAAATCAGAAGGAGTCTTGGCATGAGTATCTGCATATTGTCAGTGAATGCATAATTGTAGTACTTTAAGATCTCTTCAATGTAAGCATTGAGGCTACCAAATGTGCTTGATCGCATTGTCATTATCACTGAACAAGATATATGTTGATGTGTGAAACTTTGTTAGTGGCTCACATGCCTCACAGAATCCATTTTGTGCAGTAGGCACTTGTGTGATTAGTAAGCCATTTTCCCTGTGTGCCAGCCAAATAACTGATGCTTATTGTCACACCATGGCATTCAATTGTTGAATAAGACTTTACGCATAACGTGTAAGGGAATGCCTGGAACACAGTCAGGGACCTGGGCAAGGATTGCCGACTGGGTAGAAAACCTAAGCAGAAAGAGGAGTATAGCGCTGCCGAGGATCACACAGGAAGTCAGAGGAGAAAAGGGATCCAAAGGGGAAGCCTGCACAGGTGAACAAGATGGCTAAGACTCAGAAAGTATAGGCCCTCAACAGGCAATTTAGCATTCAGAATAACCATACCCAGGATGAAAGTGCAAGACAAATATATACACAAAACATTAACAATAAAGGGGATGTGGGGGTAAAGCACTCCGGAGCTCCACATGGTAAGGCTGAAGCTCAGTAAGTTCCTCACCCACAATTGCTGTTACAGACACTGACTGCAAATAACCACATATAGGATATAAATGCAAAGGCAGGATGTGGAGCTGATACCTATGTTGATGTTATAAATGTGACTCAAAGACAATAGTCAAAGTAGACAAGAAACACCACCTAGGTTGTCAGCTGTGCCCATGGATACTGGTGATCAAACAGGAACAGACAAGGCAGTAACAGCAAGGGCATAGAACTAAACACAAGCACAATAGACAAGGAGCTATCAAGGAGGAGTGCTTAACAGGAAAGAAGGGAAAGAAGGACACACTTGGTGGAAAGCAAGTGACAAACAGACAAGGAAACTAGAAGCAAGACAGTAGAACAGGAAGGCAGCAAACTAAGGAATGAAACAGAGGTAATGGGAAGAAAAGCAGGAACTGGGACAAGGGAAATACAGGGTAGCGGATTCAATTTTGCAGTAAATAGTATTAGTTTAGAAATCAAGTAAACAAGGAATAGCTAAGGATCAGTTGTCAAGGTAACACTGAAGAAGACAGTGCTAGTTCTGGAACAAGGAATACTATAGCTCAGGAACAGGACTCAAGGAATATCAAAAGCTCCAGAAACAAGGAAATCAAAAGCTCAGGAAACACGGATTGGTCTCACCGGAACAAAGCTACAATGACCAATGCTGGACTGAATCGAGCTGGAACTTAAAAGAGCTCACAGTAATCATGTGCATCAGATGTGAGCAGGCTAGCAACAACCAACCTCAGGTGAACTGAATTTCTTCACCCATCTTTGGCCTGCAGGGGTGGAGACGAAGCAGTCAGCAGGGGATCATAGGTATGGGAGTTTCCAGCATGAGCAGACTGGCTTCCACAAAACCTGGCATGGTTTGGGAATGAATCGCAATTTCCAAGTAGAGTCTAAATGGCTAGAAGTCAGTTAGCGCAATAACTTTTTAGTATAGTGGAAAGTCACAAAATGAGGCCCCCTTTTGGTGGGACTGAGAGCGCAGAAAGCTTATCGTGACATAATGTCATGGCGGTGGATTAACATGATGTTTGGGCATGTCCAACCACAGCAGGTGATAGTGACTTTTGCGCTATTTCCTTGAGATGCTAAGAAGTGGCATTTGTATATATACATCTGCCATGTCTAGTTAGCCCTATGTGCAAAAGGCATACAACACACTGGCTCATAGGAGTGCAATTATTCACTGTTGTGTGCATAGGCATGTACAGATTTTAAATTCTTGGGGCAACAACACCAACATTGTTATAGACCAAAGGATGTCCAGACAGAGTCAGTATGGGATACATATTATGTGACATGTAGAGGTAGGGAGAATTCCAGTGAGGAGGCGGTCCAAATTGCAATTGGGGGAGGTAGACTTCATCAACAGTCCACAGATGGATTAGATAAACAGGTGAGCATACAAAAATGAGACAGTACCAGGTGACAAAGGAGGTGGTATGATGCATACTGGTCCACTTAGAAACTGGCCAAGAGGTGCAGACAAATATTACTGTGCACTTCTCTGCTGGAAATTGCGGAAGTCTGCATCCTTCTCCTCTGCCTCGCCTGAGGGTGGTGGTGTTTGTGTGACGGCATTTGAGGCACACACACACACACCAGGGGCTGAAGATGTAGCTCCTCTGTCCCCGTCAGCATTTGTCTGTGCCAGCAAGGAAGGCAGTACAATGCTGAAAAGAGGCCGATGGCTTGCCACCAAGGCAACAACATCACTGTGGAAGGCACCTATATTTGCTATATCGGAGTGCTGCTTGCTCTCCATAGATTGCGAGATGATGTGAATGGCCCCCAGCTGGGTGGCAACTTCACTAGTATCACATTGGCAGGGCTGTTGTTTTTGCCTCATGACACCAACATTGTCGGCCATGGACTGTTCCATTCTATAGGGCAAAGAGTAGGTGCAACTGATTATCTTAGAGGTGTCCTACAGACTCCTTTTATGGCACTCGCAAGGGTCTCCATCCCCGCCCGCAACTCATCTACCAGCTGCTGCTGGACTCCTACTACTTGCCATTAAATGCTACTCAGGAGTCCTCAGAGTCTATAGCTGGACTTGCACTGGCAGATGGGGCATACCCTGTTGTAAGCGGTTCCTCTGGAGACCCAGGAATGCTGTCATCCCTTGCCGTGACCAGAGAAGGTGTTCCAATTGAGTCAAGTAGTTGCTGGAAGGTGTCATCGTCCATGGGGACAGGATGTCAGTGACAACAGGTTGGTCATCCAGGGCAGGCTGCTGGTCAGGAGGTGTTATTTCTCCCTCTGCATTGAAATTGAAATATGTTAATGGTGATCTATGATCAATGGTGACATGAGTGATTTGGCAGACATACAGATTTTATTCTCATTCATTTTCAGTTAAAAATACATGTGTGGGACATATGTTACTCAAAGGAATATAGGCCACGTTGCATTGTAGTTGCCTTTCAGATGGCAATATCTTTACATTGTATACACAACCACTCTGTCACAAGGGTAACTTTTAATGTCATACCATACATTGCACCACAGTTACACTGCTTGCTGATCTGCCTTGCCTGTGAGGGTAAGTTGAAGTAAGGGCCACATCTGCCATGTTGATGAGCTTTCTTTTTTATGATGGCTATACTGATTCGAGATTCACTTATTGACAGCATTACTGTGCACATTGCACCAAGTCACCAGGGTGCTTGCATTCCCTTTAGCCACTGCTCAGCCCAGGACTGCTGTGAAAGTGAAGTAGGTTTGGTCATGAATTTCATTTAATCCTGCACTCTGCCTTTTACATAGTACACCAAACCACTCTGCCTTGTTGTGCGATCTTGGAAGTACTTTGGGCATTAATGTGGCCAAGGGCTCATATCTGACATGCATCCATACAACTCTACACAATAGACAACCTTGCTACAATTCAGGAATGTGTAAGGGCATGCGCTTACCATGGTTTACTGATTTGTGTGTAATCACGTAATTTCATTACACACACACAGTTATCTCCATAGTCCAGACCAGTAGGCACTGAGTACCATCTCTGATGGGGATAGACCTAGAGAAATTTTGAAAATTTCAGCCACTGATGTGCACCCCATTTCATCATATCGCGCATCTCTTAACTCAGCCCCGCTCACTTGTACCTGTACATGGCTCCTCTTGTAAACCTTGCTTAGACCCATGGACTACACACTGATGACACCCAGATCATACTTTGTCTCTCATGTGACACCAACATCACCAGTATAAGTTACCATATGCGATTAAACGGCATGCCGGCCTGTGTGTGAGAGCAATGGCTCAAGCTGTATACAACATCCTAGTAGTGATGATATTCTGTGACATGTACCTACTCTGGTTGGCCACACAACTAGGTTCATACACCTCACCCTCCAAGCATCCCAAAAACCTGCCCATTATCCAGGACATCTTGCTCATCCTGTCACTTCACTATTCCCTGTTTCACATCCTCCTACTTTAGTGACATAGTCAGACATTTGTTTTAATGGCTCCCTCCTGACACCTGCTACATCTTCACCCTGGTCCACATTACATGTATGATGTAGCATGCCAATGCCCTCTTCTAGGGCATCCCTTCACAGCTGCGACACGAGTGTGACACTATCACACACAGCAGAGCGTGACTATTAATCAGGCTACCTTGCAGAACACACATCACAATTCACCTCCTTGCTATTCAATGGCTCCCCTTTCAGACATAGTGCCAGTTCAATGAGCTCAGCTGCACCTACATTGCACTACACTTCCAGGGGTTCGACAGACTCATACACCATCTATTCTCCCAACAAACACTCATGGTCCTCTGATGTGCATCACTTGCATTCACCTCCACCCCTGTATACATTTTTACATGACAGGAGGTGTCACTCTAACGTGGTGGGTGACACCTTCGTGCTCTCACCTCGCAAATCGGTAGAGCTGCGTTCAAAGTAGTTTCATACAAGTGACTATACATGCGGGTCTTCACGTGATCCTCCTTGGTTATACTTCATATACACCACACCTATACTCCCTCTCAGATGCAGCGTGTTCCCTTTTGCAACCCCTTTTGCAACCCCATTCCATTGTATTGCTTTACAGTCCAGATTTGGCTGCATGGGCTCCATTTAGACACGCTGGCCTCATGGTGCAAGTAGGCCTGCATTGCCACAGTCAGGTTGGGCAGGGTTCAAGTCTCCATTCTTGATGTGCTGCTCTACTCCAGGATTTTTGCTTTGTATTGTGGGACTTGGTCCTGCTCAGTCATGTTGTACATTTCACTACAAGTTCCAGTGTCCAAATCAATCAATCAATCAATCAGACATTTGTAAAGCGCACTACTTACCCGTGAGGGTCTCAAGGCACTGGGAGGGGCGGGGTGCTGCTACTGCTCGAATAGCCAGGTCTTGAGGAGTTTTCTGAAGGTTAGCAGGTCCTGGGTCTGCCGTAGGATGATGGGGAGGGTGTTCGAGGTCTTGGCAGTGAGGTGGGAGAACGATCTGCCGCCGGAGGTTGCTCTTCGGATGCGGGAGACGGTGGCGAGGGTAAGGTCGGCGGAGCAGAGCTGGCAGTTGGGGGTGTAGAAGCTGAGTCATCTGTTGAAGTATGTTGGACCGGTGTTGTGGAGTGCCTTGTGTGCGTGGGTGAGGAGCTTGAAAGTGGTCCTCATGTTGACGGGTAGCCAGTGCAGGTCTCTCAGGTGGGGTGTGATGTGGCTGTGGCAAGGGAGGTCGAGGATCAGGCATGCAGAGGCGTTTTGTATGCGTTGCAGTCGTTTCAGGAGTTTGGCCGAGGCTCCTGCGTAGAGGGCGTTTCCATAGTCCAGTCTGCTGCTGACGAGGGCCTGGGTGACCGTTCTTCTTGTTTCGTGGGGATCCACCTGTTGATCTTGCGGAGCATGCGGAGAGTGTTGAAGCAGGAGGACGAGACGGCGTTGACCTACTTTGTCATGGAGAGAGTGGAGTCGAGGATGACCCCCTAGGTTGTGTGCGTGGTCGGTGGGTGTTGGAGCTGTTCCCAATGCGGTCGGCCACCAGGAGTCATCCCAGGTCGAGGGGGTGGAGCCGAGGATGAGGACTTCCGTCTTGTCTGAGTTTAGCTTCCGTCAGCTGTTCATCCACTCGGCGACATCTTTCATTCCTTTGTGAAGGTTGGTTTTGGTGGTGAGGGGGTCCTTGGTGAGGGAGAGGATCAACTGGGTGTCGTCGGTGTATGAGATGATGTTGAGGTCATGTGAACCTGGACCGGTGCTGCACATCACAATTGGACTGGACATACTTGATGGAGTCAGATTGGCCTGTACAACATGTAACTGGGCAGTATGACTTACAGTTATGTGATGTGTGATGCATTAATTAACATGTGAGAGAATCCTGCCCTTTTCCTTGCACCCAGTACAGCGCAGTTCAGAAACCTAGCCTGCTGCACTGCATGCAAGACATTTTTAACTATATTGTCACTTGTTGCCACTTACCCTGTAGATCTTCATGGTCCTCTAACACAGCACTGTCCTGTCTGGGAACTCCCGCCACCAACTCTACTGGTATGACTAACACCTCCTGCTCCTCCAGGAGGTCCAGCACCTCCCGGTCCTCAGGTCCTCCTCCTCCAGTCCGCATGATTGCCCTCAGATTGTTGGCCAGTTTCTTTCTGGTCTTGCGCTTAGTCATGCCAGCGATCCCTGCACTCTGGCACAGTCTTTTTAGTTTTCCAGATACTGTTTATATTCTCCACTATTGCCTGCCAAATGGCTTCTTTCTTCCATAATGGGAAATTTGAGGTGACAAAGAGTTGATGTTCATGCTTTGTTACCTCTGTTATTAAAATGTGGTTCTCCTTCTAAAAGTACTCTTCTTCTTCTTTACCTTGGATTCTGTCCGGACACCCTGACCGGTGTTGGGGTTGTTGCCCTGACTGCTGCTGCTGCCTACTCCATGAAGTCTCCTTTCTATTTGTTGTAAAGAAATGTTTCCAATGCATCACTTTTTAAGGGATGTTTGACGCACGACGTACTCCAATGTGATTCAAAGCTGATTTGTGGCACGTTAGCTTTGCTGTACTACCCGCAAAGCAAATTAGCATAAAACTTTAGCTGCAAATGTGTCACACCCCTCTGTGGCATCCGACCCACGGATGTGTCAATATTTTTGACGCACCATGGGTCCTTTCAACATGGTACCGTAAGTACAGCACATCCATGCCATTGGAATCTGTGGCAGCGCATCATTTTCTGAAGCATCACTGCCTTGCCACAGCGATGCGTCAGGTCTCGTAAATGAGCCCCTAAATTGAGAACTGGCAGACAGACCACAACTCGTTTCATATATCTCACTGAAAGCCTGCAATTGAGGATGCATCATTATCGCTTGCCAAGTATTTCTCTCTGGGATGCATAGTTCTGCAGAAAATAATTCTCAGTTCACAATAGCAGAATGTAGTCACTGTCACACAAAAGTCTGCTGCCAACAATGTGGATCCAAGCTGAGCCCATACCCTAGAGTCCATAGGATAAGTGAGGCCAGGATTCATGTGAAAGCTGTCAAATTAGGAGTCTAAACTTCATGTATAAATACATTGCTAGATTCATTTCGCATGTCATACTTTCGGCTTCACGTTTACAAATGGAGCTAACAGTAGGCGCTGAGACAACACACAGTGCAGCTGTGCAAATCTCAAAATATGATCACTTTAAAAAGGAGTTTCACAAAAATGAATGTTCACAACCTACCAGTGTACATCTGTTACCCTTAGCTGGTTTGTATAGTAAATTGCAATAAAGCCTTAACATGTGCCCCCACCTAGCTCCAAAACGTGTTGACAATTTTAAATATTTTAATAGTTAATTGGGAATAAAACTGCATTACACAAATACGTTTGCCTTATTCTCACGATTGGAAGCTCGACATTTTTAAAAATAAGTGAAAAAATAGGGTAAGAGAAGAAAACAACATCTAACTGAGATTAAGAAAAGAGCAATGATTTAAATCAATTCTGCACGATTTCTGTGACAAAAACATCCCAGGCTTTTACAGAGTCATATTTATCTGTGTTACTTCAGCAGACATTTGAAATTGGGCGGGATGGCCATACAGACAGTAAGGAACTCATTTATGGGGATTTGGCGTAGGGCAGGGCAGCAGGTCGCCTTGCTGAACTGCCTTATGTCCAGTGCCTAATTTGAGCTGGTGGTTTCCATTGCTTGGCACTGGCACTTAATTGTCAACACTGGCACTTATCACAGTCTGCCGCATGGTGGTGCTGTTTGTGCAATTTAGAGATGGGCACAAAAACAGCTGTTTCTGAATTCAATGTACATGAAAAATGATCATTAAATGGCGCCCGAGTCAATCTCATAGTTGTTGGGGCATGGAATAGTCTGAATTGTCACACTTGTAGGAGTGTGGTGGCTAGTAGTTGTGGTGGTACTTTCATTGACAATGCTGTCGGGAGCAATGGGTGGTGCAAGCTGCAGTGGCAATGCTGTCGGGAGCAATGGGTGGTGCAAGCTGCAGTGGCAATGCTGTCGGGAGCAATGGGTGGTGCAAGCTGCAGTGGCAATGCTGTCGGGAGCAATGGGTGGTGCAAGCTGCCGTGACCAACTGATGATAGCCCTTGTACTTATGATTTTAAAAATGAAGCACTGCCTATGTCAAAGTGAAAGGGCAGGAATGCACCATATTTATCTAATATGGTGTCTTCTTGTCCTTTCCCCCAGCGCGAGTGTCATTTTGGCAGCTTAGCGCCAACGCAGGCACCCTTGCACCATGGAATAAGGGTGCCTGTGCTGTTGGCAGTATTGTTTTTTGTGCAGGAAGGGGCACTTTCTGCACAAAAACAATCCTGGGTGCAGCACACATGGAAAGAGGAAACAATTAGGAGAAATAAAGTTATTTCTCCTCATTGACCCTCCCCTGGGGAGGCATACGATTTTGGCGCATCCTCAGATTTACATGGTTTTGTAAATGTGAGGAAGCATCAATATCCATGGGTGTTGCATGGGAACACCCACCGCAATGCCAGTTGACCGCCTCCCGGACGCAGAGTAAATCAACTATGTGATTTGTGCTGCCTTTCTTTACTCCATATCTATGAGGTCATTCAAAGCCATACAAAGTGGCTTTGCATGACCTCATAAATATCATTTGTTAGTTTCCATCACTGGAGCATCACAAAAAGTAAAGTTACGTTGGCACAAGGGTCTCATAAATATGCCCCCAAATGTTTTGATCGCTGCCCTGAAGATATTTATAGATGGACGTAAACAAATGTTTTCAGTCTAGTGTTCCAGCATGCAAATTCTGGAGGCCAGATAAAGACCTGAAATTCTGAAACAGTCCTGCTTGAAAAATATACTTTTTTACATTGTTTATTTATTCTTTTCATAGAGTAACAAGGTATACATCGGCTAGTATGGCCTTATAGTATCCAACCATTCTGGAATCAGACATTGTTAACATATCCTGGTCTATATCCTAGGTTGTGTATAGTAAAGCTCAAAATGTTATGAAAAAGAGACCAAGATGAGGAATAGGGGTTAAAGGGCAATGAGGAAAGGGAGGGAAGGGGGATAGGGAGCAAAGGGTTAAAGAGGGACGAATGGGTATACTGTACTATAATCCATAGGCAACCACCACAAACTTCCCATAATGACATCCATGACCAATAGACAAACGCTCTGCTGGTGTCAGAAAATCAAACACATCACAGAGCAACCACATTATTTTCTTTCTGAGGTATAGCTCTTCCTAACTCTCATTTTCCTTGTCTTTAGGGAATACCCCCCATATATTAGTATGTGCAGCTAGATTGTCATTGAAAGAACATGTAACCTTCTTATGTAGGGCAATCCTACGGAGCTCTATCAGCCATTTCATGCATGGTTGTGTCTCTGGTTGCTTCTAATGTCACAATATACAAATTTATGTTGTAGAAAGGGCAGTGGATACCACTCAGTGCTTGTTCAAGGCGATATTTGGGATTGATGAACCCTTGTGGAGGATGGTCACTGGGGTCAGGGATTTAGTTATTTGGAAGGAACTAGAGCATTTCATGTGAATCCAGATATCTGCCCAATATCTGGAGAGGGCCGAACAGGGCTATAGGATATGAAGTAAATCACAATTTGGGGAAGCGCATCTGCAGCACTGGTCATGTGGCGGGACTTTCAACTTTCTGAGCTTTTGGGGCATCCAATACAAAACTCTCTTTCATACTACACCTATACTCAGTCCACTTGCATACTAAAAATATAAACAACCCAACCTATGTTCCCTTTAACGTGCGCGCCTGAGCACCCGCGCACCTTTAAGGCACTGAGTGCGCAGTGTCCCATGTGAAGCGCGCACACATTCTCGCCGCCGCCCGCGTTTAAAACGCAAGCGGCAAAAAAACAGTAATTTACTGGTTGCCTGAGGCCTTTGTGAAAGGATTCCTGTTAATCCCAGCGCCCGTCATGTGCTGCAATTAACAGGAAAACTTTCACAAACACCCACAATCACCTTCACAAATGCCCACAATCAGCACCCAGCCGCGCTCTATTGAGAAAAGACATTGTGAGCCATTGTGAAAATATTCCTGTTAATTGCAGCGCATGACGGGGACTGGGATTAACAGAAATCCTTTCCCAAAGGCCCAGTGGCGTAGCTAGGGGGGGGGGGGCGGTAGGGGCGGTCTATTTTGGGGGCAGACAAAGGCATTCAGATAAGGCTCGGCTTGCTTTCATGGACGTTCGGGGACGGGCAGAGAAGTAATAGGACTCGGGCAATGTCCTCTTCTTTTTTTTTTTACAAATCAAGCACTGACCAACACTACTTCTCCCAGAATGCATTAGGCTGTTGGATGAAGCCCTGGGAGCAAGGCCATGGTGCCCTGGTAACATTCTGCCGAGATTCCCCTGGAAACCCTACAAAGAAACGTCTTCCAGAGATAGAACAACAAGCTCTGTGCCACAAAGGTAACCTTAGGTCAGTCCTGGTACTTTACAATATGAGAGTTCAAGTTTTGTTTTTGTGAACATGTACCTCAAGCCTCGCTGTACAGACGCTGCTCGCTAATAAACCCGGGCTGGGCATCTGTGCGGTGGGAACCATGCTGGGTGTTTGTTTCCCTGGGCGCTGCCAGCCCTCGTGTCTGAAAGGCCCACAATCAGCCGCAGCCAGGATCCATTACAAATGCAGCAAGTCCAAAAGCACGAGTGTAAAGCACATGTCGTGGTTCTGGACTTGATGCATGTCTTTTCGCAATAGAGAGAAGCTGCGGGCTGATTGTGGGCATTTGTGAAAGTATTCCTGTTAATTGCAGCGCATGACAGGCGCTGTGATTAACAGGAATACTTTCACAAATGCCCACATAATTCACATGCAACGTCCATGTACATAGCTGCCAAGGTGTCAGATTGCTGTGTGTGACATTTTCCTAATTTTAGTATATTTGAGTGCCATTTCAACGACAATGAGTGACACTTTTTGCGAGCAAAATCACGCAGTGATGACCAGGGAAACCTATAAATATCAGTAATTACACTCTGTCCTCCCTAGAAGAGGTTTTTTCATCCCTCCTATCTATTAATCTCTCCACCCTTTCAGCCTTTCATCCAGCGTCCATTTCATCTGTCTATTCATGCTCCCATCCGTCTGTCTTTTCATCTAATCCATCCATCCTTCCTTTACCATTCCATCCATCCATCCATCATTTCACCCACCTTTTATCAATCACCCATCCTTTCACCCTTCCATCCAGGTTTCCATCCATCTATCCAAACATTCATCCTTCAATCCATTCTTACGTGCACCCACCCATGCAAATATAACTTTATTCTTCCATCTCTCAAACCTTTGTATCCATCTTTATATTGACCTCTCCTTCTTGCCGCAGTTTCTTCCTTCTTTTCATATTTCCTATATTTCATTCTTCCTTTCTGCCCTCTCTTTCTCTTTCCCTCTATTTCCTCATTCTTTCTCCATCTGTTATGGTTTCTACCCCACATTTAGAAAAGAAATGCAGCAAGTTTTTATATAGTGCGAACGCAACCCAAAAGTATTGGAGCGCTTTACATGATTTATTATTATATATTTTTTTGTATGCATGGGGAGATTAATTGATTTGCCCAGAATCACAGGATGTTAGGCTGACCCGAAACTAAAAACCCATCTCCTAAACTGACAGCTCGAGCATTAAGCCACAACCCCAACCACAAGAGCGGAAGCATTTTCAATATTATATACAACTTGATGCAAAAAACAACCATTGACAAAGACAATAGTCTTGGCTTCTAGTAGGTGTAATGTTACTTGTATTATATATCTGGATGCAATGACAGAAGCAACAAAATATCAGTAGGGTGGCACACTATGCGATGCACATATTTTTAGCGTAATTGCTTTAAAGCCACACCCTTAATTGCATTGGTTACGCCCATTTGAAAGATCCCCGAGTATTTTCATCCCACTCAAAGCCTTGGTCTACACGCGTGGTCAGGTTCTTGGTGCACATAGCCTTGGCTGCAGCGCACAGAGACCTTACTCTGCCGCACACAGAGGAAAATAATTAGAGGAAACATTGAACCCAACATATGGGGGCGTAGCCAGGAATCAAAGCAATATGTTAGACTTTAAACCCCTAAAAGGGTTTTTTGGTCGAGGGATAATCCTGGATCATTGGAAACACTCTAACAATATATCATATCCCTCATATTACAATTCTTTGTTAATTTTTTTAACACAAGTATAGAGATATCCATGTATTCCACAAACAATAGTATTTGAACATTCCTGTTACGTCTTGTGCCGACGTGCGTTTCAGTGAAGGCCAAGATGAAGCCGAACCTTCCTCAGGACACAGGTTCTTGAATTGGTTTGGATGTCAAAAACATATAGAGAGGTTAAGAAGAAAGCACAACAAACTCTTTTTCATCAATCTCAAATCCTCTCTGGGTGTGGAGAACAGAAAGGGGAACCAATCCATTTATACAGGTAATACTATGACACAGTGTTGGAAACGGGTAGCGTGGTGCAGAGCGGGTGGGCCAAACTCTGGAGGAAATGTGCAAAGCATCCACGCAGTACACACAGGCGACACACAAGGCACACTACAAAAAGAGACGCTACACAAGTTTGTGTGAAAATAACTTTTGTATTGTCAAAACACAGTATGTTTGGTAATCTCTACACGGCGCCAACTGGCGCTGGGTCAAAAGGTACAGGGGGGAATTATATACAGGGCAGGGCCAATCGGGCCCCTGCTGGAACTATTGCGACCTCCAAATATAACCAAGGTATGTGAGGAATAAAGATAAAGTCCCTCAGCCTCAATCCTGCAATAAAGTCAACTCAGGGCATAACCTTAGGCGTTAGTCCGGACCACCTGTAATAAAAACATCATGCCCTGACCATATCCCTTAACAACCTGAAGGTCCCCTGAGGCAGGAATCAAAGTAGGCAGTTCATTCACATCCAAACCTGGCATCTAAATATAGCGCTGCACATAGCAAATCAATAGCGCGTCACATACAGCCTTTTAACATAGCGCTGCACATAGCAAGGCAATAGCGCTTTAAAACATGGCATTGGACATAGCGCTGCACATAGCAAGGCAATGGCACTCTAAAACATGGCATTGAACATAGTGCTGCACATAGCAAGGCAATGGCGCTCTAAAACATGGCATTTGACATAGCGCTGCACCTAGCTGTACACCTAGATTCACCAGTAGGCCGAACTCCCCCAATGGAAGTCTGTGGGGGGGGCAGCATCCTCATTAGCATAACCTGCGACCCTTAGGCATATGACCGGACCACCCACCTACACATGCCCAAGGACGTTGCAGCTGCCCACTGTCCTGCAGGGCAGCTGGAGAAAGTAAGTCAGTCCCGTCCGGGGGAACAAAGCAGCCCCTCCTCTGGGACCCTGGGATGAGAGTAATGGCCCCTGACGCGTTGCAGCTGCCCACTGTCCTGCGGGGCAGCTGAGTCGAGTCCATCAAGTTCCCGCAAGGTTGAGGTCCCCGCCGGGACTCGGAAGGGCTGGAAATGCCCCCAAAACAAGTATGGGCCCCACGGGGCCCTCCGGGCATTCACTGAGGGCGGGCACCGACTGTGTGCCCCGACTTCACTCCCCCACCACGGCAAGGCCGAGCCCCACTCACCGGGCTCGCTGAAGGACTTCACCCGGGTCCTCTCCTGGGACCCGGGACTTTGACAGCGCTCCTGCTTCCTCACGTGCTTCGGCCCGGCAGCAGGTGGCGCACTCTGCACCTGCTGCGCGCCCCGCCTCCCGAAGCGCTTCTGGCCAGTCCTGCTCACCACTCTCTGAATTACTTCACCCGGGCCCCCTCCTGGGACCTGGGACTTCTCGGGGCAGCAGCACGGGGTAGGCTCCCTCCTAGTTTCTTTCTCTGGTCAGCTACCGGCTGCGCTTGGGGCTCTCCCGGACTCACGGGAGCCCCACGCAGCAAAGCTAGTACTTCCTGCCTAGGCCCCGCCCACGCCAGGCAGTCTTCAACCCTTCCGGGTCGCCTCGGGCAGCGCGGAGGCTCTAATCGTTCCGTTGGGCCCGGGCTGCGGCGGTCATCTCCGTCAGTTTCTCTTCTCCACAATGAGGGGTAGGCTCCCTCCAAACTTCCCAACTATATCCGAGGCGCCAAAGCCGCGGGGTGGGCTCCCGCTGGCGTTAGAAAGTATGAAAAGTGCCGCCATAACACGGGGTGGGCACCCGTGATAAAAATAGGCACACCTGCGGCAATAAGGCGGGGTGGGCTCCCGCTTTGACTAAGGCAGTTCTCCCAGCCTCCCAGCGCTATGGGGGCCGTTGATATAGCGCTTCCCAGGCGCTAGGTAGCAGGCAGCTGGGATTCCCACACTCACCAGCAGGGCACAGTCAATTAGAAATGTAGTGCTCACCAGATAAAGCACTCTCTTTCCACAGGCAGCTTGTAAATAGCGCTCTCTCTGCCAGAACTGCAGTCCGGGTCCCACGAGGCGCTTGCTGGCTCCTGCGCCCTGGGTGGAGGGTTTCTCAAGGGGGGGAAAGTTGAGTTGGTGGCTGAAGGCGGACTAATTAGTCTCTGCCCGTCGTCCCTGGGTTCTCCTCTTGCTGGGCTAGATCAGTGGGTTAGTTCAGGATCCCTCACTCACTTAAAAGGCAGCACCTAAGCCCTGTCACTTTCAGCGGCATATGTCCCTGACTAAGCCCTACCGCCTAAAACTCCTGCGTAGGTCTCTCCAGGTCTGCGTTGCCCCAACTATAGCTTTCCCTCACCCTGGGGACAGTAGAGGGGTGTAGATAGGCTCAGGTCCCAGCACACAGGCCCATGTGGTGGTAACCACTGGCAGCAGGTTCCCTCTCTCTCAGGTCCACCCTCTGACTGAGCACATGGCAGACAAGCTCCGCCCTTTATACGCACCTCACCCCACCTTCCAGACAGTGCCAGAAGCTTCTAGAAGCGTCTGGGGAGACTGGCTCTAACTGGCCTAGGGGGAGGGGTAGAGCACCCTGGGTGCCAGGCTTCCCTCCAAAAGCTGGGGTTGCTGGGAAATAACCACTAGACTGTTAACCCAGCTCAGTCAAACGGCGCAACCACACAGCTATGGCATCCATTTTAAGTTACATGCTTAAAATGGGGAAACTCATTCTGCGTACATTATCACACAGCTTTCAATCTTGCATTTACACATCATGCGATTTCCCAGAAAAGCGAAACATTTCGGGGAAAAAGGGCCAAGTCCAACACAACCCCCTTCCAGCCAAAAGCCAGGGTAGACCGATCAATGCCTTGATGGGCTTCCCTGCTTAGGGCGAGAAAAGGTGGACGCAGACCCGCAACTGCAGGAGCACCCGCAGGCTCTCCTCCACTCTGGAACCCGATGGTTCCCTCTTTCAAACCTTCCTCGACCGACAAAGCCACCACCCGGGGGTTCCCTAGCTGGTTGTGGCCAGGACTGGCCCCCGGGCCATCCAGATGTCTCTGGCCCTTGCGGTCGCACAGAGTGGGGGGCAGTAACCCCAGGCCCGTAGTACCCGTTGACCACTCTCCTCCTCCTCCTTGCAGTTCCAAACTGCCACTGGTCCTCCCACCTGGGGTCCGCACCCTAAGGCTCACCAGCCATCCGGGGCGAGGCTCTCCTCCCCCTATCTCTCCTTCCGGGGTTCCTCACCCTACTCCCATGCGAGGCACCCTCAGACCACCACTCTCTCCAGTCCAGGGCCTTGACCCCTCAACTGGTTCCCCAGCCTAGGGTCTAAACCCTTAGGCTACACCGGTGCCAGAGTTCCACACCCTCCCAACGGGAGAAGTACCCCTGGAAGACACTTCTGGGGGGACACTGCTAACAGATGTCCCACCCGCCAGGTCAGGCAGTACCCATCACTGGCCTCCCAACCCAGGATCTAAGCCCTGTGGCTGAGCCGGTGCCCGAGGTGAGACCTTCCTCCCTTTGCACCCCCTTCCAGAGTTCCGCACCCTCCCACCTGGAGAAGTACCCCATGAAGTCAATTCTGGGGGGACACTGCTAACAGATGTCCCACCCGCCAGGTCAGGCAACCCCTGAACCTGGCATCCCAGCAAAGGATCTAAACCCTGCGACTGGGCCGACCCCAGAACCTCAGGAGCTCTGATTACAGTCGCCCCATGTTCTCCTGACACTAGGTGCTCCCCTTCCCTGGACGGCACATCAGGACAGCCTAGGCCCCCAACCTGGGGCTCCCTTATGGAACTCTCCAGGCCCTGAGACTGCGGTTGGGGCACCTCGGGACACCTCCCCGTCTCACTCCTTCCTGTAGATAGGACGTGAGGCCCAACAACCCTCTCTCTTCCCGGGGACCTAGCGGGGCTATTCGCCACCTCTCCCACCTCGCTGGGTTGGAAGATCCCTGCACCACCTCCTTCAGGGTCACTCCCCAATGCCTCCTCAGACACCCTGGCACTCACCCAGAGGTCTGCCTCCCGTGCAAGCTCCCAGGGGTCAGAGAACCCGCACTGTAACAGGTGGTGACGCAACCTTGGGAAACAATTCCCGAGCATGTGCTCCTTGATGACTACCTGGCACAGCCCTTCCCAATCACTCACTGCACTCCTCACCACCCAATCCTCCAATGCAGTCGAACACACCTCCGCAAACTCCCCCCAGGACTGTTGGGACAGTTTTCCCCTGCCCCTAAACTCTAACCTGTCCCCCTCCTTCTGGGAATCAGGCACCATCTCCTGGGCTCTGGGAGTGGGATACCCTACATTGGATCCACTCTCGCTGCCACCACTGGATCCCACCCTCACTGGTGAATCCAGACCACAGAAACCACTCTCAGGGAACAACCTACCCTCCCGAGCTAGTCTCTCCCTGGCAAAGGCCCTCTCTGCCTCCGCCATCGTTTCCTGCGCTAGGACCTTCTCCGTCTCTAGCCTCCTCTCCTCCACACTCAGCCGCGCTAGCTCCACTCTGAGTCTTTCCGGCGCCAGCTGATGCTCCCTTCCTTCCCTCCTATCCACCCACTCTTCTGGGGACAGGGAAAGGGACGGGGCAGTGCCCCCGGGACTGGACCCAGCGCGGGACTCCCTAACTCTGGTGTCCTCCCTCGCTACTGGCGTCTCCCCTGATCATCTTCTTCCTCCTCGTCAGTGTCACCACCCTCCTGGGTTATGGACTGGGCCCCCTCACTCTCGGAGTCCTCCCATCTCTGGAGGTCCTCCTCCGGGTCTCCACTAAATCCACCCTTTAAATATGCGGAGGGGTAATCTGACAGGTCCCCACCGATCTCTAAGGGTTCCCCCCTCTTGAGGGCCTCATAAAGAAATAGCTTCCGGCATGTGTTGCCCACAGGGGGTATCCCTCTCTCCCTGCAGAAATCCACTACTTCCTGCTCCGTGTATTCCATAAGATCATCCTCGTTGTAGGTTAACCCCATCCTGGCAAGGTACACCCGGGACACACCCCCCACAGTGCAACAGGGGGACACAATTTAAAAACACACTTCCAGGAGAAAAGCACAATCAAGGAAAAAAGGAATAATTCCCCAAACCCTGAGATTACATCACGGCTCAGTTTGCAGTGCAACCCGTTGTCGCTGCGGTACTGCGCAAACACAAGTCCTATCCCACCGCTGAACACCAATGTTGGAAACGGGTAGCGGGGTGCAGAGCAGGTGGGCCAAACTCTGGAGGAAATGTGCAAAGCATCCACGCAGTAAACACAGGCGACACACAAGGCACACTACAAAAAGAGACGCTACACAAGTTTGTGTGAAAATAACTTTTGTATTGTCAAAACACAGTATGTTTGGTAATCTCTACACAGCGCCAACTGGCGCTGGGTCAAAAGGTACAGGGGGAATTATATACAGGGCAGGGCCAATCGGGCCCGTGCCGGAACTATTGCGACCTCCAAATATAACCAAGGTATGTGAGGAATAAAGATAAAGTCCCTCAGCCTCAATCCTGCAATTAATTCCACTCAGGGCATAACCTTAGGCGTTAGTCCGGACCACCTGTAATAAAAACATCATGACCTGACCATATCCCTTAACAACCTGAAGCTCCCCTGAGGCAGGAATCAAAGTAGGCAGTTCATTCACATCCAAACCTGGCATCTAAACGTAGCGCTGCACATAGCAAATCAATAGCGCGTCACATAGAGCCTTTTAACATAGCGCTGCACATAGCAAGGCAATAGCGCTTTAAAACATGGCATTGGACATAGCGCTGCACATAGCAAGGCAATGGCGCTCTAAAACATGGCATTAAACATAGCGCTGCACATAGCAAGGCAATGGCGCTCTAAAACATGGCATTTGACATAGCGCTGCACCTAGCTGTACACCTAGATTCACCAGCAGGCCGAACTCCCCCAATGGAAGTCTGTGGGGGGGCAGCATCCTCATTAGCATAACCTGCGACCCTTAGGCATATGACCGGACCACCCACCTACACATGCCCAAGGACGTTGCAGCTGCCCACTGTCCTGCGGGGCAGCTGGGGAAAGTAAGTCAGTCCCGTCCGGGGGAACAAAGCAGCCCCTCCTCTGGGACCCTGGGATGGGAGTAATGGCCCCTGACGCGTTGCAGCTGCCCACTGTCCTGCGGGGCAGCTCAGCCGAGTCCATCAAGTTCCCGCAAGGTTGAGGTCCCCGCCGGGACTCGGAAGGGCGGAAATGCCCCCAAAGCAAGTATGGGCCCCACGGGGCCCTCCGGGCATTCACTGAGGGCGGGCACCGACTGTGTGCCCCGACTTCACTCCCCCACCACGGCAAGGCCGAGCCCCACTCACCGGGCTCGCTGAAGGACTTCATCCGGGTCCCCTCCTGGGACCCGGGACTTCGACAACGCTCCCGCTTCCTCACGGGCTTTGGCCCGGCAGCAGGTGGCGCACTTTGCACCTCCTGCGCGCCCCGACTCCCGAAGCGCTTCTGGCCAGCCCCGCTCACCGCTCTCTGAATTACTTCACCCGGGCCCCCTCCTGGGACTCGGGACTTCTCGGGGCAGCAGCGCAGGGTAGGCTCCCGCCTTGTTTCTTTCTCCGGTCGGCTACCGGCTGCGCTTGGGGCTCTCCAGGACTCACGGGAGCCCCACGCAGCAAAGCTAGTACTTCCTGCCTAGACCCACCCATGCCAGGCAGTCTTCAACCCTTCCAGGTCGCCGCGGGTAGCGCGGCGGCTTTTCTCGTTCCGTTGGCCCCGGGCTGCGGCGGTGATCTCCGTCAGTTTCTCTTCCCCACAATGAGGGGTAGGCTCCCTCCAAACTTCCCAACGATATCCGAGGCGCCAAAGCCGCGGGGTGGGCTCCCGCTGGCGTTAGAAAGTATGAAAAGTGCAGCCATAACACGGGGTGGGCACCCGTGATAAAAATAGGCACACCTGCGGCAATAAGGCGGGGTGGGCTCCCGCTTTGACTAAGGCAGTTCTCCCAGCCTCCCCGCACTATGGGGGCCATGGATATAGCGCTTCCCAGGCGCTAGGTAGCAGGCAGCTGGGATTCCCACACTCACCAGCAGGGCACAGTCAATTAGAAATGTAGCGCTCACCGGATATAGCGCTCTCCTTCCACAGGCAGCTTGTAAATAGCGCTCTCTCTGCCAGAACTGCAGTCCGGGTCCCACGAGGCGCTTGCTGGCTCCTGCGCCCTGCGTGGAGGGTTTCTCAAGGGGGGGGAAGTTGAGTTGGTGGCTGAAGGCGGACTAATTAGTCTCTGCCCGTCATCCCTGGGTTCTCCTCTCGCTGGGCTAGATCAGTGGGTTAGTTCAGGATCCCTCACTCACTTAAAAGGCAGCACCTAAGCCCTGTCACTTTCAGCGGCATATGTCCCTGACTAAGCCCTACCGCCTAAAACTCCTGCGTAGGTCTCTCCAGGTCTGTGTTGTCCCAACTATAGCTTTCCCTCGCCCTGGGGACAGTAGAGGGGGGTAGATAGGCTCAGGGCCCAGCACACAGGACCATGTGGCGGTAACCCCTGGCAGCAGGTCCTCTCTCTCTCAGGTCCACCCTCTGACTAAGCACATGGCAGCCCGGCTCCGCCCTTTATACGCCCCTCACCCCACCTTCCAGACAGTGCCAGAAGCTTCTAGAAGCGTCTGGGGAGACTGGCTCTAACTGGCCTAGGGGGAGGGGTAGAGCACCCTGGGTGCCAGGCTTCCCTCCAAAAGCTGGGGTTGCTGGGAAATACCCACTAGACTGTTAACCCAGCTCAGTCAAACGGCGCAACCACACAGCTATGGCATCCATTTTAAGTTACATGTTTAAAATGGGGAAACTCGGTCTGCGTACATTATCACACAGCTTTCAATCTTGCATTTAAACATCATGCGATTTCCCAGACAAGCGAAACATTTCGGGGAAAAAGGGCCAAGTCCAACACACAGCATTACACAGCACACTGACTGTGCAGGTTCATTTATGAGGGCATTTCTGACATTTGATGACCTGAGGGCTACAGTTATCCACTGGAGGGCCCCGTAGAAACAGAAATCAGCAAGGAGCACATAATCACAGGTGGTGTCCTCTATACTATGGGACCCTGAAGGATTATCAAGACACGTGAGACCACAGTTCTCCATGATACGAACATGATTTATGGGAATCTGATGAAGGTGTTCCTGTTCTTTCGGATTTTTGGAGAAGATCTGTCTGAGCCTTACCTGTATAGATTGATTGGTTGGGCTCTATGTTGGGTTGTCTATATTTTTAGTATGCAAGTGGAAGGAGCATAGGTGGTATGAAAGAGAGTTTTTCTGTGGAGAGATTGATTTTGAGTGAATGGTGAAGGGTGAGAGAGAAAAAACTGTACATAACATAATTTATTACTGTATAACGTTGTCTTTGGCTACAAGGTATTTATATTTTTGGTACTATATCTAAATGAGTATTAAATAAATTACAAATATACATTTGGTGATTTGTGGTGTCAACCTGAAATCTTGATCCACTATGATGATTTAAAAACTCCTTCATATATGGAGAGATATTTCCATTCAACTGTATCTGCGGCAGGTGGCAACTTCCCCCTGTTCTGGGTGGTATTTGACTACTGGTTTTCTTAGGCCTCCTGCCTATATCTATTTCAGGAACCCTCTTTTTCTTTTGGGTTTGCCATGTATGTCCAGTATGATTCACATAGGGTATCACGTAGGCAGATGTAAGGAACACACTGTAAAGACCTGACACAAAACCCATGTGTCTTCCCCAGATTTTGAGTTACGGCAAAATTGGAGATTCAGCCAGTTTCACTGGGGATGGTGCCAGCGCTGCTATAACTCAATGAGCCAGTTGTTGGCATCTCCAGTGATCTCTCCTGTTCTGGTCCCTTTTAGTTTCTGAGGTGATTTAATGTTACAATTGCCCACTAGGTGATCTGGTTGCACAAATATGACGCCTTTTCAGTGGTGTTAGTTTTTGTCGCTGCCTCAGATGTACAGATACTTGTAAATCTGGGGCAGTGTCAAAAACAATTGGTGTTGCATTGGAACACCCACATCAACACCCATTGAATGCCCCTTTCATGCGGATACCTATGTGAAAGAGTATGATATATACAAAGCAGCATTAAGTCACTCAAAGTGGCATAATGCCACTTTGCAAATATGGAGCAGGGCATTTCACCACCGGAGCATACTAAAACGTGAAGCTCCGTGGCACAATGCCCTTGTAATATGCCCTGCAGAGTGTGAGGACATACCAGGAAAAGTAGTTTTTGTGGGAAGATTGAGGGAGGTGGGAAGGATCGATAGAAAGATATCAGAGGATGTTCAAAAAGGGGTGTGTGCATGCAAAGTGTGAAAAGTGAGGGAGAGGACAGTATGTGAGATAGAGAAAGGGAAGAGGAGGTTTGAGATTATAAAGTGTGAGGCTCATGCATTTAAGAAAAGAAACGGTATGCATGAGAAAAAAAGAGTTTAATATAGTAGCTGTGAGTACAGAGGACAGTCTGAGACAAATGAGAGCAGGGGCAATTTTTGTGAAATTGAATGCTTTGTGAATGCCTAGGCTGTCACCAGCCTGGGTTATCACATTTTCATTACAAGCAAAGAACACGACAATACTGCTAGAGAGGATGGTATAGAAAAATGTATCTTTAACTGGGATGAAAAAATCCTTATGTTGGCCCTAAATGAGGCAGAGATAGAAGTAAAAGCAGCAAGACTGCAGGAAATGACACCAGGAGGCCTCTGATTGGCAACAGCATGACTTTAAAGAGGCTGATGTTGAATATTACCTAAGTGAGAATGGTAGTCTGAACTCACATATTCATGAACTTGTACTCATACACATGAGTGTCAGTGAGTCAAGTACCCACTCCAGAGATCTGTCTTTAACCTACATGTCACTCATGCCTCAACTGTCCATATTCTGTAAGATAACGTGTTGCTAATCTGCCCTGATGAATCTGTTCTGCAGGAAATGGAGGATTGCAGTATCTGTCTTGTGCGAGAAAGAGAAGGGTATTTTCCTACTGCCTTGCTGTGCCTGCTTTATGAGAAAGCAAAGTCTGCACTTCCGCTAACAGGTTTTGGTGCCAAAAAGGTATGTTTGTGGTCTCTGAGGCCACACCAAGGATTCACTACCTGAGGTGCACCACTTGGGAGTCAGTATCTTGCTCCAGATGGATCTGGGTGTTGGTTCAGGTGGTTGCGAGCTTGTTATGTCTTATGGCAGACCAGCCCTTGGGGTAACTCTGGAAATCCTGAGTCCAGAAGCAGGTCCCAATCTCTATGACTCAGGCAGGAGGGCAGCAGTGCAGCAATCCAGCAAGGCAGTGGCCCAGCAAGGCAGTAGTCCAACAGGCTAGTGGAAGTGCAGTAATTTTAGTAGCTCAGCACTCCCTCTTCCTGGCAGATTTTCCACAGGTCCGTAAGTGTACTGAAGACCAATATTTATACCTGGTTCTTCCTATAAAGTGGGAGAAACTTTCAGTGGATTACTTTTAAAGGCCTCATGCTTTCTGTCTTCCACCCTGTCCCCAGACTAACTAAGGGGTATGCAGCCCTTTGTGTGGAGGCAAGACAACTGTAAGTAGGGATGTTCCCAGCTCTGCCCTCCTATCCTGCCAGTGATGGCCTATCCAGCACCACTTTGATCTCTAACGTGTGTGGCTCTCTAGGAGGGATCCACAAACTTCAGCTGTCAGCTAAACCCAGTCATGTGACTCAGAGACAGGATGCAGGCACCAAATGGCTAAGGTAGGGAAATGCCAACTCTCTAAAAGTGGCATTTTCAAAATTATAATTCAAATTCTGATTTTACCATAAGATAGGATTTTTTATTAAAATTCCAAAGACACCAAACATGAACTGATTACCTGTTCTTATTTGGAAATTACAGCCTATTAAATGTAATAAGTTAACCCCAATGTTATCCTATGGGAGAGGATGGCCTTGCAGTAGTGGAAAACAAACATAAGATATGTAAAACTTAAGGGTACATGTTTAACTGTTTACATGCACTGCACCCTACCCTCTGGACTGTTAAGGGCCTACCCTAGGAGTGACTCGTATGTATTAAAAAGGAAAGTTTGGGCTGGTGAAAATTCAAAATGGTAGTTTAAAATTGCACACAAAAGCTGCAGTGGCATACCTGAGACATGTTTAAAAGGCTACTTAAGTGGGTGGCACAATCAGTGCTGCAGGCCCACTAGTAGCATTTAATTTACTGGCCCTGGGTACATGTAGTCCACTTTACTAAGGACCTATATGTAAATTAAAAATGCCAATTGGTGATAAACCAATGTTTCCATGTTTTAAGGAGTGAGCACATTCACTTTAGCACTGGTTAGATGTGGTAAAGTGTGCAGAGTATCGGGTTCCGCTGCCACTTTTCCATCTGTTTCTCCGCCTGCCTACTAGACAGTCTACCCACTCTATTTAGATGTTGGTGGGTCTAGGGGCTCCTCCCACATCAACGGTATCCTAGGTGAAAGTGTCTGTCCGAGGGAGGTCATCTCGTTTTTCCTCCAGGTCAATTATGATGAGTCTTCCTGTTGACGTAACGGTGGGGGGTTAAATGTCCACATCTGCATTGGCGGTTTAGAAGGGATGTAAGGTAGAAACATACCTTTTTTCTTTTTCCCACTTCCTTTTCCACCATGAACCGGATTGATCAAGACCTCCCTTTACTGCTGCTACTTGACCAAGAAATAAATCAACCACATCGTCGCCATAATCGAAGGCATGCTTCTTTTTCACTTCTTTTGAATTGTCTATGTACATGTGCTCTAGATTTGTGCGTTCTTAAATTTCTCTACAAGCAATTTATTTACTAATGTAAAACGCACATGTGTGTAATGTTGGTGTTTAAGAAATTCAAAGAAACACACCTGTATTATTTATTTTGTGTTTTCTAAATATGGTGCAATCTACCTTCATGATAATGGACACAAACAAAATGTGACATTTATCAGAATTCATAGTGTTTTCATACAGGTGTGTTTAAATAATTTTCGTAAACTATCAAATTATAGACCTACTTTTCCTATGTTTTACACTAGACAGGGTAAATCGTTTATTTAAAAATAAATGTAAAATTAATGTTAGTTCAAAATTTAAATGATTTCATTTATTTATCAATGTAAGATTTCCCTTTGTCTAGTGCATTTTCTATATTTAATTAACTTAAAATTTCTGTTTATTTTTTTTAGATGTAATGCATCTGTGTTTATTTTTTCACTAATGAAGGTAAAATAAACACACCTCTAGTAACACTTAAAAATAAAAAGTTAAAAAAATTATTTTGCTTTAGGTGTCCATTATAATGGTAAATGCTTGCACCAAAATTTGAATGTCAATTTTTTTATCACTAATATTTGAAATGCCCAATTATGGCATTTAACAAAACTTCAGTGTTTCCTGTCATAAATGTAAGTAAGAATATGTATTTCACATTCTCATTAACATTTTTAATAATCAATGAATTGTAAATGCATAATAATGTTGGGACAAACTTTGTAAACTGAAAATGTTTTTACTTATAAATGAGAAGCATCTCTCAAAGCTTTATTAAAATTAAAATACAAAAGGAGAACAAAATGGTTTCCAAGTACAACAGAATGTGGCTTTGTTCACCAAAATATGCCTCCGAAACAGACTCCATAAGGAAAACTCCTCAGGAAGGGGCATCGATTGGGCATAGCACAGGGGCTTCAGTGTTTTGTCTTAGGATGGGTGAGTTTGAGTGTGGAAAGTGTCAAGGACACATAAGATAAATAATCGGGAGGAGGAGAAAGGGTAGGCTAGGCTAGGCAGTAGAGGATTGAGTTTTGGAGGTAGAGGGAGCGGAATTGGTGATGTGGTTGTGTCTGTATGTTTGGCAGTTGCATGTGGGTTTGGTGTTTGTTTGTATATTTGGGTGTGTGCTTTTCGGCTCATGTCTGATATTCTGGTGAGTGTCTAGGTTTGCTTTTGTTTGGTGTTTTGTGTGTAGGTGAGCTTTTGTGTTGGAGTGTTTGTTTTGATGAGTGTATTGTGGTGATTGGTGTTGCTGAGGTACATGTGGGTGTGGTGGTGGTTCTGGTGATTGTAGGTGTCATGGTGGGTGTGGTGGTGATTGTGGGTATGGTGGTGCTTATGGGTGTGCTAGTGGTTGTAGTGGTGGTTGTGGGGATTGTGGGTGTGCTGGTGCCTGTGGGAGTGGTGGTGGCTGTGGTGGTGGTTGTGTTGCTTGTGGGTGTGCTGGTGTTTGTGGTGTTTATGGGTGTCCTTGTGGTTGTGGTGGCTGTGGGTGTGGTGCATGTTGTGCCTGTGGGTGTAGTTTCAAAAGCATGTGTATGTTGTTTGTGTTTCTTTGTGTGTTTGTGTTTATGTATGTATGTGTGTGTGAGTATGCTGCTTGTGTCTGTTGTAGCATGTGCCTGCAAATAAGTGTGCATGCTCAGGATTAGGGTGGGAGTTAGGATTGGGGTTGAGGGAGGGATCTGAGTTGGGGCAGAAAGCTGGGCTGTTTGGGAGGTTGGGGTGAGTGACTAGGCTGCTATTTTTATAAGCAACCTCTGCATGCCTGACACTGAACTCTGAATGGCATCCAGAAATGCAACCAATTGTTGCATTAGCCAGGTTAGCCCTCTGATGCAATTCACTGTCACAGTCTGGCCTACAGTGATGCTGCTAATAGATCAATAATCTCCACATTCAGTGCAGCTGGGGTGACTGGGGCAGGGGGTTAGGTGGCTGTGGCAAAGGAGACCCCAGCCCTTTTAGGAGATGGGGTGTGGCCAACTGGGGACGGGGGCAAGATTGAGGATGGAGATGCATCTCTAGGTGGTGGACAAGGTTAAGGTTGTAAGAGTCCTCGTAGTGTCCACCACCAATAGGCACTGGTAGCTTGTGGAGGCCTCTGATGACAATCTGTCTTGTGCGAGAAAGAGAAGGCTATTTTCCTACTGCCTTGCTGTACCTGCTTTATGAGAAAGCAAAGTCTGCACTTCTGCTAACAGGTTTTCATGCCAACAGGTATGTTTGTGGTCTCCGAGGCCACACCAAGGATTTAGTACCTGAGGTGCACCACTTGGGAGTCAGTATCTTACGCCAGCCGGATCTGGGGCCTCAGTTCCAGCCCCCTCGCCCTCCATGCCACTGTGTCCATTGGTGTTGGATGTCTCACCACCCGAAACACAGTAGCCAGCTGCTTCCCGGTCTTTTTGGCCGATTACTCATTCTCCTGCTCCTGAAGATGCTGTAAAAACATGTGCTATAGTTTCATTGTATCTGTGTAGATATAACCGATCTTGAAGTTCATTCTCAAAACATGTATTCTACATTTTAACTGCTTCAAGCCTTTTAAACGATGGTTTAGGTAAAACTTCATCTCCTGCGTGTAGGGAGCATCTTCAGAAACCATTTTGTCATACTTGTAATTTCCTGTAATTCCTCCTAACCTTTTCTGGAACATTTTCAAAAACCATTACCAAAGTCTCCAGTAACTAATTTACCCTTCTGAATAGTTCTGATTTGTTGTTTTTTCTTGTGAAATTATGTTACAAAAACCTTTTGAAAAAAACATCCATTTGTACAGTCTGTGTACAAGACAAACAAAGCTGAATGTATATATATATATTTTTTTTAAATAAAAATATGACTCATTGTGTGATAATATTCACCGTAATGCTGTACCAATATTTATATAAACTGAAAGCCTGTTTATTTTTTGGGCCATGTCACAATGATAAAACGGACTTGACTCCTCTTAAGTACTTCTAAAATGTAGAACATTAAATTGTTTTGAATAAGTAATTAAGTTGCCTATGACTTTTTACCCCCTTAGTATTTACTTAAGCTGTTAAAGAAATCGTAGGGAAAAAAAAATATTATTTGTAATTTCAAAACACTTCAACAGCATAAGGAAATACATAGGCCTGGATAAATTATTAATCCACTTTAGTACAGAGGTTAACAATTAAAATGTAGATATAAAATAGCTTGATTAATAGTGTAATTATTCAAAAAATGATTCTGTCATTCATTTTATTCTAAATTGGGACATCGTTGCAGTTAATGTTAAAACACAATAATTCATACATATTTTAAGAATGTAAATTAAAAATGCAATTCCTCATAAATAAATTATTAACTTCGTTGCATTTCAAATATAACTAAAAGAGTCATTTTGTTGTACCTGACTATGATTTGCAGATGGTATACTTCAACATATATGTGACAGAACTTCAATCTGAAAAACTCCAAGTGAATTTTAATATGTTGCCCTTGGAATAAGTTGGACAAAATATCTGTTACGTTGGTGATGGAACATTTCATTTCCCCAAAAACTTTAAATATACAACTTCAGTTCATTATTGATTTTTCATCTGTTCATAACAAAGAACTGAAAATTATGTTTATTGCCATGTTTTACTCTGTCACTAATGTGTTTACATTCCTGTCTGTTTGTTTGAAAAATACATGCCTATGGATTTTATTTTCCGATAGACTCGCTTACATGCACATTTATGAATGAGTAAGATGCCATTCAAAATTGTCAATTTTTACATAATTTAAAATGTATAATAATATGTTTTCAATCAGAATTTTACCCTTTCAATCTTATGTTTTCAGTCATTTTGGCTCACATTTTAAATATGGTTTGTTAATAGTATTACCTCATAAACCAGAAGTTTGTAAAATCCACTGTATCATAAATGCTTTTTATGCTATGTTACTTGTATTTGCGGGAATGTAATATCCTTTAAAATTGTGACAGATTATCACACCTGACACAAATAAAAATAAGTGTCTGTTTTGTTCAACTGTTCCTCTGAAATCCAAACAAAATCTGGTGTAAATAATGTTAGGCAGGCATGTGTCTGCTCACACAGTCCTTTGTAAATCATCTAAATTATATTGGCCTCATTTTTAAGCAATTTCTTAAAACTAAAACACATCATGATACACCTTGAGCATGACTTACACCTTCAAGAACTTTTCTTGTGCATTGGCCATGTGTCAACCTCACATTGATGCTTTGCTGTTACAGAAAAAAAGTTATGTAAAATTAATTGCACCAGAGAACCTTACCTCCTTCATGCTGCTCTCAGGCTTTCAACTGCCCATCATGCTGGGGATAGGCCACCACAAGTATATTGGCCATTAGGGGGATCAGGGTGCCGCACACATGGTTTGATTGTTGGGAGGTCTGGCCGATCTGGACTTCTGCTGACTTCCTGGTCCGTGGTGCCTTTTCTTTCTTTGAAGGGGAAAGTCAGTGGTAATATTTTGCAAGCAATGGCGCCTTTCCTTGCACCACCAGCATTTTGGATGGAAGCAGATCTAACCGCAACTTATCTGGAATAGCATTATGCAAATTGGCTTGCTCCCTGAAGCATTAGAAAACTGGAAATGTGGAGACATGCGGGAAGGGAGCAGGGGCTCGGCAAGGAGATCCCGGTGGAGCCTTCTGCACCTGTAAGTCAGCACCCTTTGCTGGAATGACCTTGCATTTCGGAGCTGGGCACCTGGGCAGCAGCCGTGCAGTGGGAGATGGGGAGATGGAAGCTTACATACATTTGTACGATTTGAACACACTGGCATGGAGCAATGTTATCAGTATGCAGCCTCGGTGACAAGACAGAGGGAAAAGGGGAATTCGTTAGCAGCATGTTAACATCTAATTGAGATTATCGTCAAGATGATTAAGAAATGTAGAGAAACAATGTTTTATTAGAAATGACTCAGGTTGCAAGAAACAAAGGAACCGAGCTATGATCTTTGCCCATTAAGGGCTGCATAAATGCTGTTACATTTGCTGTTTTGTTTTGGTCCTAAACAAGAGATGACTTTTAATTAGGTTACGGCAGCAACTATGGACTATGATGAACTATAATTACCACCGGGGCTGAAGCACATGTAAAAGGGCTTTTGAGCTATTAGAAAACTGGCATAGCCAGCCATGGCAATGGATTTGAATGTATTGTGCATATACGGTCAGGGCCAAATGTCTAAACATCTAATCAAGAAAAATTCGTTAAAATTATTCTTTTATTTGCGATAGTATGCTTTAACTACTGCAAATAATGATCACTCACAGAAGTGTGTTCGCATGTTAGTATTTGGTTGTACTGGCTTAACCTCTTCCGTGCTCATGACGTCTCCCCGCCGTCATGAGTCACGATGGGCGTGTGCGGGCGACGGCCGGGAGACGTCATGACCACGCCCACGATCGGAATGTCAGCACTGTGGGAGCGCTGCGGTGGAATTTGCGCCGCAGCGAAGAGGTTAATATGCAAATTTTCTTTGGCCCCAAGTGTTGTGAATGAGAGAGAGTTGCACTCAGTAAACCGAACATTATTTTGTCTATGTTTATTATGTGTTCAAAATGGCGCTCTTCAGTTGACAAAGGTTGTTGTACAACCGAAACGCATTCTGTCCGGAGTGTTTTAATGGATTAAAACTGTGGTGATATTCCTCCATCTCAGAGTGCCATTTATTTCTTTGAAGGGGAAAGTCGGTGGTGATATATATTGTTATATAACACTTTAGGAATGCTTTTTTGAAAGGTGGGAGTAGAAAGCTTAAACAGTCAAATGCCATTTTAAATGGCTTGTGGGAAAAGAGGAAAGTCTCCCTTTAATTGGACATTCTGGGCCCGATTCACAGAACCAATTTAAGACAAAATCCTAAACTTACTACTTTTGGTATTCACAGAAGTTAGGATTTTGTCTTAAGTTTGTCTTAAGACAAACTTAAGACAGACTTAAGACAGACTTAAGTCAAACTTAAGACAGATTTAAGACAGACTTAAGACAGACTTAAGACAGACTTTAGTTAGGATTTTGTCTTAAGTTTGTAAGTCAGCCCCTTTCCCTTATTTACAAAGAAAATAATAATTTAAAAAAGAACCCAGGCCCCGGGGAATTGAGCCCCCAGTACCAAAATCGGCCTGGGATCGGGGCCAGTCAGTCCCTCTTTTAAGTTTATAAAAAAAAAAGAAAATAGGCCAGGCCTGGGGGATGGTGTTCCCTGGCCAAAATCGTCCCAGGGAGGGGGGCAGTGCAGCCTTCCTCCCCTATTCAAAATAGGCCTGGCCCCAAAGGATGGAGTCTCTGAGGATGAAATTTATAAAACAAAAATTAAAAAGACTGACAATTTTTTCACCACCACTCTGTAAACACGCCTCCTCGCGCACAACAGTTTGGGGGATGAAGTCCCCGTGGCTGCAGAGAGTGCTTCGGGCCAACAAGCCTTCCTGTTACCTCTAGTAGGTCCCAAAAGCAGGATTGCTAAGAGGTCTTTGGAGGCCACACCCACTTTCTTCACCACTCTGCAAAAGAGCTTCCTGGCACACTGCTAGTTGGGGAATGAAGTCCCATTTTCTCCAGAGGGTCCTTGGGGGTCAACATGCCCTCCTGTTGCCTCCAGTAAGTCCCACACAGCAGGAGTTATGAGAGGTATTAGGAGCCCATGCTCCTTTTCTCCACCACTCTGCAAACGGACCTCCTGGTGCACTGCTGGTTGAGGAATGAAGTCCCTCTGGCTGCAGAGTTTCCTGGGGGGCCAACAAGTCCTCCTGTTACCTCCAGTAAGTCCGATTGCAGAGAGGACTTCTGAGGCCACACCCCCTTTCTCCACCACTCTGCAAACGCACCTCCTGGTGCACTGCTGGTTGCGGGATGAAGTCCGCTTGGATGCTGAAGGTTCTTGGGGGCCCAGAAGCCCTCCTGGTACCACCAGTAAGTTTGACACAGCAGGATGGATCTGTATATGGGTATGTGAGTGTTTTTTAGGTCTCGCCTTCTCAGCGCGCATGCCCAGCATAGGAGAAGACCTTCAGACTCCATTTTTCAGGCAAAAACATGCACGCATTGCATTGCTTTGAATGGCAATGCGTGCACGTTTGACGATTCCCTTGCGGGAGAGAGCGGCGCCATGCATTAGCAATTATCGCTTTCGCTCCCGCAAGGTAAACGCTGCGTGTCCCTGCTCTCGGCCGCACTCCCCCACCCCTCCTAAAGCCCTGCCTCCTTTCTCCACAGTGGTATTGCCGGCCTTGCTCCGCTTAAACCCCCTTGGCTGCCTTTGCATTTCTACATTTCTTCGTGTCTCCACTCAAACCCCCTTGGCTGCCTTTGCATTTCTACATTTCTTCGTGTCGTCATTTACAGTGTTCAAACCCCCTTGGCTGCCTTTGCATTTCTGCATTTCTTCACGTCTCCACTCAAACCCCCTTGGCTGCCTTTGCATTTCTACATTTCTATGTGTCATCATTTACAGCGTTCACACTTATTCTATGACCCTTTCCCGGAGCCCCCCTACCTTCTCCTACACCCATCTGTCCTCTTGTCCACTCGACCACACCAGCTCTTCCCAGGACGGCAATTACAGGCTCCGCCACGGCAGGCAAGTCGGGCGGCCAAAGTTGCTGACGGGCTTAAGGTCCTCCCATGGAAGCCCCTAGGAGGTAAGCTCCGTTCAGCTGGGGGCAGTGCTCACGCTTCAGCCACTCTCCCCAGGGCTCCTGGCACCTCACACACTGTCTTCTCCCCCCAGGGGCCCACCGAACGACTCCCGCTCGCCTCATGCCGCAGCAAATTTCCAGGCCAGGTTCCGCGACACACGGGCATGCAAAAATGGCCGCGGACCTGGGGGAGCTGCTGGTGCCCTACATGCCCACCATCCGCATGCCCAAGACCGAAGACCGTGTCTACCACTCCGAGTGCGCCTACTCCTGCGACTCTCTGGTGAGAGTGTGAGCAGCCCGGGATGATGGGGGTCCTACTAAGGCAGCGCACGCGGCAGACTTCCCCCTCAGTACAGCCCTCTGTGCTCACCACACACTGCATGCTTCCGGACAGCTTACCTTCCGTTGCTACACATTTTAAATCGAATGTGTGAAAGTTCTACAGTAGAACAGCTAGCACATGTTCCTCGCCCATTTATAATTCCTTGAACTATGATATATACGCGTGCCTGCATTTAACTTTGTGAACAGCGTATACCATTTTATCCCACCAAGCCCTACAGTCTTTGAAGCATCGTTCACGCTGATTTACAGTGTTTCAGGGTTTGCCAGATATTTAGGTGAGTTTTACCGAAGTCACTGAATCCGTGCCATTCGCTGTTGTTGTCAATTCGTGCTGCAAATCCCTTTTCCACACATGGCCCGGGTTTAACACGTTGCGTCACTCCCAGGATTTCCAGGAAATGCCTTTGCTGACCCTTGCTGACATGTCCGTCATCCCCTCTCTTGCTCTCTTGTGCCAACTTTCACACTCGCACTCGATTTGTTGCTCTCTCTCTTCCCCCTCTCACGCACACAAAACACCCTCTCTTTCTTTCCCAGTCTTTTTACTCTGTTAATTACCACCTGCGATTCTGTACTAATTAATGGGGTTACAAGGGCAGGCGGCGCCTTTCTATGTTGATAATCTTAGTGAGCAGGCCAGTATAATCTCCTTGTTTAATTATGGGATATATGGGTGCGTAATGCATAATTCCATTGGCACCAGGTGTGGTTAAGCAGACTGACTGAGCGCCCGCTAGTGCAGAACAGACCCTGGGGCATTGTGAGCCCTGGGGTAAGAGGGCCGAGGACTTAACTTCTCCTTCACTCCGTGATGCTGGTGTCTGTCATTCTTTTAAGGCCTGTGCTGTCAATGTTGTGTAACCTTGCGGTATTGCCAGGTTGACGTGAAGAGGTTGTCTCTCATTCTAATACTTATCAGTACCACATTCTCTCACCCCACGGCTTCCATTCTCCAATCTTGTCCTCCTTTTGGTATTTGACTACACAATCTGTAGTTTTTAATTTTCTTATTTGACAGTTCTAGTTGTTTTATTTGTGCCTTCCCTCGTTTTGCTGCTGTAATGCGAGCGGAGCTGCCGGTGGTTTCCTTTGCCCCACATATAGAAAGCTGTGGTCTTGGAATGCTTCTGCCCTGGTGTACCAGCGTCGATGGGCCAGGAAGGCTGTGTCACACACTGCCCTATCGGGAGCATGCAGAACCTGACTGCAGATGCGACTCAGTCCCCTCAGGGTTCCTCACACGCACTGAAGCCCCCCCCCGGCTCTCTGGCTCCTCTTCAGATTCCTCATTTCTGCACCTTACAGCTGCTGTGAACTCCAGTTTCCAGGATTTTCTGCAAGTTGGGGGCAGCATGGTGAGGTAAAGGCCTCTCTACACACCTCATGCAGGGACTCAGTTGTGGGCATCATAGTGAGGTAAAGGCCTCTCTGCACCTCATGCAGGGCCTCAGTTGGGGGCAGTGTGGTGAGGTAAGGGGCTCTCTGCACCTCATGCAGGGTCTCAATTGGGGGCAGTGTGGTGAGGTAAGTGCCTCTCTGCGCCCCTCATGCCGGGTCTCAGTTGGGGGCAGCATGCTGAGGTAAGGGCCTCTCTGTGCACCTCATGCTGGGTTTCAGTTGGGGGCAGCATGCTGAGCTAAGGGCCTCTCTGCTCACCTCATGATCCAGAACTTACATAATGCTTGTTTCTATAATCGGTGGTTATCTTGAAAATGGCCACGGATGCTGACCGAAGTTGTGTTTGCAAAGTGCTGTGCACCAGGATGAGCAGGCCCATCTTTATTTTTGGTGGCTCCCGGAGTTACAATCTTATTGCTGCCCCATCCACCCCCCATGATCTCCTTTTCAACTGATTCCCTCACTACCACCCTCCAACAGTGCCTCTCATCTCTTCCTAGCCCCTCTCTCAGATTCATGTATTTTTTAGCACTACTCATAGCATTGGGTGTGAGGGCACATTAAATCATACACATTATATAGAGACAATGAATCATACTTGTCTAAATCAGTCTATGGGAAATGTTACAAAAAGCAATTTATTACCTTCTACAAGAACAAAAGAACTAGAAGACATTTGTTCTGTTAATTCTTTTTTAAATAGGGTTGTTCAGTTCTACATAATATCTTCTTGGTTTTATGTAAAATAAAAAGAAATACAACACTTTTTTATTATAACTTTACAACATGCTGCACAGCAGCCACACTGCTCTACACCATGTCTTAAAAACATTGACAAAGCCAATAGCTGTGGCTGAACACTTATAAGGTCCCAAAAGCGAGACCTATTGGCTATGCCAATGCTTTTCTGGGTATGTGAGTGGGCATCCAAGATGTTGTATGGGGGTGTGAGTGGGTTTGGGAGTGGTTCTTCAGATGATGTAATCAGTGATGTCTTTTCAGATGTCATGAGTGATGTAATGAGTGATGTTCCTGACAATGTCATCAGTGAAGTAATATGTGAGGAGTGATGTAATATGTGCGGTCATAAGCAGTGCATAGCGGGGCGCAATAATAGTTAGCTCAGATAAGTATACCTGTGGAATTTCACTGGTTTTGTACTAGGGAAATCTGAGCCTAACTATAACGTCCATGCAGCCCGGCCCATGCAGGTGAGAGCGGTGTGGCGGTGAAGCCGGGTGGGAGGATCTCGACAGAAAAATCTATTATTTATTTAATGTTCCCTCGTGGTCGTCTGTCTAACCCCTCTATCCCAACCCCACCATTCTTACCTGCACAGGCTGTGGCTGCGTCCATGTAACCTTTATTTTTTTCAGTGAATTTCTAAGGTTTTTTCAAATCTATTTCCTAACTATAACACATCTCTAACCTTTGTTTTTTTCAGTTAATTTCTAAGGTTTAATATAGGCCCGAAAAGCTGAGACGCGTTTGATGCTGTATTTTTTTTGCCGTGCTTATTAAAGAAGAATATTAACACTGCCCGGAGTGCCACTCTGTACCTTTTCTTTGGTACGGAATCCAGTTTGTATGTATGTATGTATATGTATATATATATATATATATATTACCTACTGGCGGTCGCCAGTAGGTAGTTATAGTTAGGACCACGTTTCCATAGGAAAACCTCAACATTCTATTTTGAATAACTTTGGCGCCGGTCGATGAATCCTCGCGAATTTCTCAAAATAGGTGGGGCGCTACGCTCCGCTCCTACCCTGAAAGTCTCGGGGGGATTCGTCAAGCGGGGGCTGAGATAAAAGGGGGGTCCCAAAACGCGTTTTTCCCATGCATTTTTCCATAGGACCTTTAGAACGAGCTACAGCCCGAATGGCTGAACAGAATTACTCAAAATTTGGCAGAGAGGTAGTCCCTAGGTCAAGGAAGTGCCTTTTGTAGGTTTGGTGTAAATCTGTTCAGTAGATTCTGAGAAAATAGCCTTTAAATCAATATATATATCTGAGCCCGCTTACGGTACGCTTACCGTACGCTTACGGTAAGCGTACGGTGGCGTGCGCGAGCGCGATTCTGATTGGCTCTTAGATCTTAGTAAACATTCGAATCGGCCGAAACCAGGAAGCGGCGGCCGCCATTTTGTGTGTTTCACTCAGAAAAAAAAGAGTGAAAACAAGGAAAGGGGGTAATGAGGAGAGTTACAGACCCCCTAACATTTGTAAGGGGGTCAAAGAAGGACAGAAAAGTACAAAAAAAACATTAATTGATTTTAAAAAAAATCACGGGGTACGCGTACGGTAAGCTTACGGTAAGCGTACGGTAAAAAAATAAAAATAAATAAAAGAAAAGCAGATTTAAGAGTTTAGAAATTAGGGAGCTCTAAAAAGAGCTGTTGTGTTTATGGAGTCATTTTTTTAGTGGTACCTACAAGTAAGTACCTATGCAGAGTCTAAGGTTCAAGAGGAAGACTCTGTTCCCTTCATCATTGAAGTGCACACCATCTCCTCTATAAATGTCTTGCATGTCATAACGCAAGTTGTTGTGGTAAATGGCACCCATACCATAGTCACGGAGGAAAGCAGAAACAGATTTGTTGACGTGCTTTCTTGCTTTGTCAATCTGCGGACAGAAATGATTGGACCAGTTCCATTTTTGCCTTTGGCATATGTTGGAAAACACAAAGGCAGTTTTAGGGAAAAGTGTAAACAGTTGTGCAAAGGTGTCCTTCATAAGCATTTCCAGACCTACCCCAGTCAAAGTGCCTAGGTCATTGCCACCACAGTGCACTATTATGAGGTCAGGGTGTTGGATTTGAATGAAGGATTTCACCAATGGCATCAATTGGTGCCACTTTAACCCTCTCTGACCAATCCATTTAATGTCTACATTTGGCAAAGCAAGGTCTCTCACCATATCTGTTTTCTCTGCAAACTTTTCACTCCAGAAGACATAGCTGTGCCCTACAATCCACACTGTGAACATCTTCAAAGGAGAACTGGATGCACTCAGGAGGTGTCTTTCAGTAGAATGGCAATATGAAAAGAAAGACAGTTTGGAAATGGAGGCATACATATTTTTTTAAAACAAAAAGAACTGATTGGCTGTTTCATACCATTCCAGAATAAAAACTAGGCTGTATGTGAAAATTAATAGAAGCATGTTTTGTATTGGTTCAAGAAAATGTGTAACCAAAGAACAGTACTATGGATTTGCTGTTAGGTTTGAAAAGTCAAGCACTCTTGCTCTGTGGAATTGAAACATTGTGTGTCGAACTTCTGACCTAACTGCACACAGCAGTGTTCCATGAGCTGTTGCTATGGTAGCAGGCAGAAGTCAAGTTGGGGGAAGGGTACTAGGCAGAAGTCAAGTTGGGGGAAGGGTACTGTTGGAAAAGGGTTGGTTTTCAACCAATAGAAATGTGTGATTACATGTGAAAAAAAAGGGGGAAGCACTGAGATTTGAAACTTACATGTATATGTGTGGAAAAATAGAGGGAAAGTTTGCCATTATCTGGTTCTGCTGAGAGGAGAGAGGTGAACACAACAGAGATCCTAGCTCTGATAATCTGCTGTTTGAGTGCCACATTTCTTTCACAACTAACTAATTTAAAAGGTGAGTTTACAGTTTGAGAGGGGATGTATGTGGTAACTTAAGAAATGAATAATAGAAATGGGAATTGTTTTTGTTGTAGTTACATAATGTGTCAGTCTGTAAAAGTGATTTCAAAATGAAAAAAGAGATATACACTTGGCCCAAAAAAAAAAGAGCAGTAAGTGTGCTTTCAAATTGGCAAAGAAATTTCGTTTTGGCACTAATGTGAAAACATGGCTCTGTGTGCATAGTAGAATTATAGGCAGAAATGTATTGCGTCTTGCTCTGGTGATTTCACAGTTGCAGTAGATGGAAAAGAGGAGTGAATTTATAGGGGAAAGAAGCAGAGGTTTAGCACACACTCATGTGCTTGCCATGTATAGTCATGCACAGTAATTAGAAGCGAGTGGGGTTTTCAGGTTTAAGTCTGTAATGCAAATACATTCAGCATCAGTAAGGCTGGTTGCTTCTGCTGGAGTGTAGGCAGTCACAGAGAATACACACGGTGGTGGTCTGAAAAAAAAAACAGCTTGGACATGTGCATTTAAATAAAATAAAAAAAAAAGGTTTCAGAATGTGTCAGTCTGTAAAAGTGATTTCAAAGTGTAAAAAGAGATTTTCACTTGGCCCCGAAAAAAAAAGAGCAGTAAGTGTGCTTTGAAAATGGAAAAGAAATTTCGTTTTGGCACTAATGTGAAAACATGGCTCTGTGTGCATAGTAGAATTATAGGCAGAAATGTATTGCGTCTTGCTCTGGTGATTTCACAGTTGCAGTAGATGGAAAAGAGGAGCGAATTTTTAGGGGAAAGAAGCAGAGGTTTAGCACACACCCATGTGCTTGCCATGTATAGTCATGCACAGTAATTAGAAGCGAGTGAGGTTTTCAGGTTTAAGTCTGTAATGCAAATACATTCAGCATCAGTAAGGCTGGTTGCCCCTGCTGGAGTGTAGGCAGTCACAGAGAATACACACGGTGGTGGTCTGAAAAAGAAAACAGCTTGGACATGTGCATTTAAATAAATTTTAAAAAAAAGGTTTCAGAATGTGATTTCACATTTGCAGTAGATGGAAAAGAGGAGCGAATTTTCAGGGGAAAGAAGCAGAGGTTTAGCACACACCCATGTGCTTGCCATGTATAGTCATGCACAGTAATTAGAAGCGAGTGGGGTTTTCAGGTTTAAGTCTGTAATGCAAATACATTCAGCATCAGTAAGGCTGGTTGCTTCTGCTGGAGTGTAGGCAGTCACAGAGAATACACACGGTGGTGGTCTGAAAAAAAAAACAGCTTGGACATGTGCATTTAAATAAAATAAAAAAAAAAGGTTTCAGAATGTGTCAGTCTGTAAAAGTGATTTCAAAGTGTAAAAAGAGATTTTCACTTGGCCCCGAAAAAAAAAGAGCAGTAAGTGTGCTTTGAAAATGGAAAAGAAATTTCGTTTTGGCACTAATGTGAAAACATGGCTCTGTGTGCATAGTAGAATTATAGGCAGAAATGTATTGCGTCTTGCTCTGGTGATTTCACAGTTGCAGTAGATGGAAAAGAGGAGCGAATTTTTAGGGGAAAGAAGCAGAGGTGTAGCACACACCCATGTGCTTGCCATGTATAGTCATGCACAGTAATTAGAAGCGAGTGAGGTTTTCAGGTTTAAGTCTGTAATGCAAATACATTCAGCATCAGTAAGGCTGGTTGCCCCTGCTGGAGTGTAGGCAGTCACAGAGAATACACACGGTGGTGGTCTGAAAAAAAAAACAGCTTGGACATGTGCATTTAAATAAATTTAAAAAAAAAGGTTTCAGAATGTGATTTCACATTTGCAGTAGATGGAAAAGAGGAGCGAATTTTTAGGGGAAAGAAGCAGAGGTTTAGCACACACCCATGTGCTTGCCATGTATAGTCATGCACAGTAATTAGAAGCGAGTGGGGTTTTCAGGTTTAAGTCTGTAATGCAAATACATTCAGCATCAGTAAGGCTGGTTGCTTCTGCTGGAGTGTAGGCAGTCACAGAGAATACACACGGTGGTGGTCTGAAAAAAAAAACAGCTTGGACATGTGCATTTAAATAAAATAAAAAAAAAAGGTTTCAGAATGTGTCAGTCTGTAAAAGTGATTTCAAAGTGTAAAAAGAGATTTTCACTTGGCCCCGAAAAAAAAGAGCAGTAAGTGTGCTTTCAAATTGGCAAAGAAATTTCGTTTTGGCACTAATGTGAAAACATGGCTCTGTGTGCATAGTAGAATTATAGGCAGAAATGTATTGCGTCTTGCTCTGGTGATTTCACAGTTGCAGTAGATGGAAAAGAGGAGTGAATTTATAGGGGAAAGAAGCAGAGGTTTAGCACACACCCATGTGCTTGCCATGTATAGTCATGCACAGTAATTAGAAGCGAGTGAGGTTTTCAGGTTTAAGTCTGTAATGCAAATACATTCAGCATCAGTAAGGCTGGTTGCCCCTGCTGGAGTGTAGGCAGTCACAGAGAATACACACGGTGGTGGTCTGAAAAAAAAAACAGCTTGGACATGTGCATTTAAATAAATTTTAAAAAAAAGGTTTCAGAATGTGATTTCACATTTGCAGTAGATGGAAAAGAGGAGCGAATTTTTAGGGGAAAGAAGCAGAGGTTTAGCACACACCCATGTGCTTGCCATGTATAGTCATGCACAGTAATTAGAAGCGAGTGGGGTTTTCAGGTTTAAGTCTGTAATGCAAATACATTCAGCATCAGTAAGGCTGGTTGCTTCTGCTGGAGTGTAGGCAGTCACAGAGAATACACACGGTGGTGGTCTGAAAAAAAAAACAGCTTGGACATGTGCATTTAAATAAAATAAAAAAAAAAGGTTTCAGAATGTGTCAGTCTGTAAAAGTGATTTCAAAGTGTAAAAAGAGATTTTCACTTGGCCCCGAAAAAAAAGAGCAGTAAGTGTGCTTTCAAATTGGCAAAGAAATTTCGTTTTGGCACTAATGTGAAAACATGGCTCTGTGTGCATAGTAGAATTATAGGCAGAAATGTATTGCGTCTTGCTCTGGTGATTTCACAGTTGCAGTAGATGGAAAAGAGGAGTGAATTTATAGGGGAAAGAAGCAGAGGTTTAGCACACACCCATGTGCTTGCCATGTATAGTCATGCACAGTAATTAGAAGCGAGTGGGGTTTTCAGGTTTAAGTCTGTAATGCAAATACATTCAGCATCAGTAAGGCTGGTTGCTTCTGCTGGAGTGTAGGCAGTCACAGAGAATACACACGGTGGTGGTCTGAAAAAAAAAACAGCTTGGACATGTGCATTTAAATAAAATAAAAAAAAAAGGTTTCAGAATGTGTCAGTCTGTAAAAGTGATTTCAAAGTGTAAAAAGAGATTTTCACTTGGCCCCGAAAAAAAAAGAGCAGTAAGTGTGCTTTGAAAATGGAAAAGAAATTTCGTTTTGGCACTAATGTGAAAACATGGCTCTGTGTGCATAGTAGAATTATAGGCAGAAATGTATTGCGTCTTGCTCTGGTGATTTCACAGTTGCAGTAGATGGAAAAGAGGAGCGAATTTTTAGGGGAAAGAAGCAGAGGTTTAGCACACACCCATGTGCTTGCCATGTATAGTCATGCACAGTAATTAGAAGCGAGTGAGGTTTTCAGGTTTAAGTCTGTAATGCAAATACATTCAGCATCAGTAAGGCTGGTTGCCCCTGCTGGAGTGTAGGCAGTCACAGAGAATACACACGGTGGTGGTCTGAAAAAAAAAACAGCTTGGACATGTGCATTTAAATAAATTTTAAAAAAAAGGTTTCAGAATGTGATTTCACATTTGCAGTAGATGGAAAAGAGGAGCGAATTTTTAGGGGAAAGAAGCAGAGGTTTAGCACACACCCATGTGCTTGCCATGTATAGTCATGCACAGTAATTAGAAGCGAGTGGGGTTTTCAGGTTTAAGTCTGTAATGCAAATACATTCAGCATCAGTAAGGCTGGTTGCTTCTGCTGGAGTGTAGGCAGTCACAGAGAATACACACGGTGGTGGTCTGAAAAAAAAAACAGCTTGGACATGTGCATTTAAATAAAATAAAAAAAAAAGGTTTCAGAATGTGTCAGTCTGTAAAAGTGATTTCAAAGTGTAAAAAGAGATTTTCACTTGGCCCCGAAAAAAAAGAGCAGTAAGTGTGCTTTCAAATTGGCAAAGAAATTTCGTTTTGGCACTAATGTGAAAACATGGCTCTGTGTGCATAGTAGAATTATAGGCAGAAATGTATTGCGTCTTGCTCTGGTGATTTCACAGTTGCAGTAGATGGAAAAGAGGAGTGAATTTATAGGGGAAAGAAGCAGAGGTTTAGCACACACCCATGTGCTTGCCATGTATAGTCATGCACAGTAATTAGAAGCGAGTGAGGTTTTCAGGTTTAAGTCTGTAATGCAAATACATTCAGCATCAGTAAGGCTGGTTGCCCCTGCTGGAGTGTAGGCAGTCACAGAGAATACACACGGTGGTGGTCTGAAAAAAAAAACAGCTTGGACATGTGCATTTAAATAAATTTTAAAAAAAAGGTTTCAGAATGTGATTTCACATTTGCAGTAGATGGAAAAGAGGAGCGAATTTTTAGGGGAAAGAAGCAGAGGTTTAGCACACACCCATGTGCTTGCCATGTATAGTCATGCACAGTAATTAGAAGCGAGTGGGGTTTTCAGGTTTAAGTCTGTAATGCAAATACATTCAGCATCAGTAAGGCTGGTTGCTTCTGCTGGAGTGTAGGCAGTCACAGAGAATACACACGGTGGTGGTCTGAAAAAAAAAACAGCTTGGACATGTGCATTTAAATAAAATAAAAAAAAAAGGTTTCAGAATGTGTCAGTCTGTAAAAGTGATTTCAAAGTGTAAAAAGAGATTTTCACTTGGCCCCGAAAAAAAAGAGCAGTAAGTGTGCTTTCAAATTGGCAAAGAAATTTCGTTTTGGCACTAATGTGAAAACATGGCTCTGTGTGCATAGTAGAATTATAGGCAGAAATGTATTGCGTCTTGCTCTGGTGATTTCACAGTTGCAGTAGATGGAAAAGAGGAGTGAATTTATAGGGGAAAGAAGCAGAGGTTTAGCACACACCCATGTGCTTGCCATGTATAGTCATGCACAGTAATTAGAAGCGAGTGGGGTTTTCAGGTTTAAGTCTGTAATGCAAATACATTCAGCATCAGTAAGGCTGGTTGCTTCTGCTGGAGTGTAGGCAGTCACAGAGAATACACACGGTGGTGGTCTGAAAAAAAAAACAGCTTGGACATGTGCATTTAAATAAAATAAAAAAAAAAGGTTTCAGAATGTGTCAGTCTGTAAAAGTGATTTCAAAGTGTAAAAAGAGATTTTCACTTGGCCCCGAAAAAAAAAGAGCAGTAAGTGTGCTTTGAAAATGGAAAAGAAATTTCGTTTTGGCACTAATGTGAAAACATGGCTCTGTGTGCATAGTAGAATTATAGGCAGAAATGTATTGCGTCTTGCTCTGGTGATTTCACAGTTGCAGTAGATGGAAAAGAGGAGCGAATTTTTAGGGGAAAGAAGCAGAGGTTTAGCACACACCCATGTGCTTGCCATGTATAGTCATGCACAGTAATTAGAAGCGAGTGAGGTTTTCAGGTTTAAGTCTGTAATGCAAATACATTCAGCATCAGTAAGGCTGGTTGCCCCTGCTGGAGTGTAGGCAGTCACAGAGAATACACACGGTGGTGGTCTGAAAAAAAAAACAGCTTGGACATGTGCATTTAAATAAATTTTAAAAAAAAGGTTTCAGAATGTGATTTCACATTTGCAGTAGATGGAAAAGAGGAGCGAATTTTTAGGGGAAAGAAGCAGAGGTTTAGCACACACCCATGTGCTTGCCATGTATAGTCATGCACAGTAATTAGAAGCGAGTGGGGTTTTCAGGTTTAAGTCTGTAATGCAAATACATTCAGCATCAGTAAGGCTGGTTGCTTCTGCTGGAGTGTAGGCAGTCACAGAGAATACACACGGTGGTGGTCTGAAAAAAAAAACAGCTTGGACATGTGCATTTAAATAAAATAAAAAAAAAAGGTTTCAGAATGTGTCAGTCTGTAAAAGTGATTTCAAAGTGTAAAAAGAGATTTTCACTTGGCCCCGAAAAAAAAAGAGCAGTAAGTGTGCTTTGAAAATGGAAAAGAAATTTCGTTTTGGCACTAATGTGAAAACATGGCTCTGTGTGCATAGTAGAATTATAGGCAGAAATGTATTGCGTCTTGCTCTGGTGATTTCACAGTTGCAGTAGATGGAAAAGAGGAGCGAATTTTTAGGGGAAAGAAGCAGAGGTTTAGCACACACCCATGTGCTTGCCATGTATAGTCATGCACAGTAATTAGAAGCGAGTGAGGTTTTCAGGTTTAAGTCTGTAATGCAAATACATTCAGCATCAGTAAGGCTGGTTGCCCCTGCTGGAGTGTAGGCAGTCACAGAGAATACACACGGTGGTGGTCTGAAAAAAAAAACAGCTTGGACATGTGCATTTAAATAAATTTTAAAAAAAAGGTTTCAGAATGTGATTTCACATTTGCAGTAGATGGAAAAGAGGAGCGAATTTTTAGGGGAAAGAAGCAGAGGTTTAGCACACACCCATGTGCTTGCCATGTATAGTCATGCACAGTAATTAGAAGCGAGTGGGGTTTTCAGGTTTAAGTCTGTAATGCAAATACATTCAGCATCAGTAAGGCTGGTTGCCTCTGCTGGAGTGTAGGCAGTCACAGAGAATACACACGGTGGTGGTCTGAAAAAAAAACCAGCTTGGACATGTGCATTTAAATAAAATTAAAAAAAAGGTTTCAGAATGTGATTTCACAGTTGCAGTAGATGGAAAAGAGGAGTGAATTTATAGGGGAAAGAAGCAGAGGTTTAGCACACACCCATGTGCTTGCCATGTATAGTCATGCACAGTAATTAGAAGCGAGTGGGGTTTTCAGGTTTAAGTCTGTAATGCAAATACATTCAGCAACAGTAAGGCTGGTTGCCCCTGCTGGAGTGTAGGCAGTCACAGAGAATACACACGGTGGTGGTCTGAAAAAAAAAACAGCTTGGACATGTGCATTTAAATAAATTTTAAAAAAAAGGTTTCAGAATGTGTCAGTCTGTAAAAGTGATATCAAAGTGTAAAAAGAGATTTTCACTTGGCCCCGAAAAAAAAGAGCAGTAAGTGTGCTTTCAAATTGGCAAAGAAATTTCGTTTTGGCACTAATGTGAAAACATGACTCTGTGTGCATAGAAGAATTATAGGCAGAAATGTATTGCGTCTTGCTCTGGTGATTTCACAGTTGCAGTAGATGGAAAAGAGGAGCGAATTTATAGGGGAAAGAAGCAGAGGTTTAGCACACACCCATGTGCTTGCCATGTATAGTCATGCACAGTAATTAGAAGCGAGTGGGGTTTTCAGGTTTAAGTCTGTAATGCAAATACATTCAGCATCAGTAAGGCTGGTTGCCCCTGCTGGAGTGTAGGCAGTCACAGAGAATACACACGGTGGTGGTCTGAAAAAAAAAACAGCTTGGTTTCATAATGTGACAGTTTGTTATACAGATTTTCACTTGCCCAAAAAAAAAGAGGAGTTTGTGTGCATTCAAATTGGCAAAGAAATTTCGTTTTGTGACTATTGTGAAAAGAAATGTAGTAATATATTTAAATACAATAAAGGATTTTTTTTTTAGTTTTTTTGCAGGTATTGCTGAAGAACAGTGAACAAAATTTAAGATGCCTACAAAATCTCGAGTTCAAAAAACGCTAAAAAAAAAACTATATTTGAAGACAACTGGAGGACCAAAGTTAGTAGAAGATGCTGATGTAGGGAAAAAGAAAAAATCTTCTGGTAAGCAAAAAAAACAATTTATTAACAAATTATTCAAAACAAAGAAAAATGTTCAAAATGTCTGTTGTCAGAAAAATGTAAAAAAAACCTACAGAACAGCAAAAAATTGAGGATTTAGTTAATGCAAATATACCTTCTGCAATTGAAAAGTTTAACATAAACAGAAAAACAGCATTTAAAGAGATACGTAGAAAAATGTTTCAGAGAAGAGTTATGTCCAATTTGATAAAGGATATAAAAAAATATAAGCAAAAGTCTAAATATTTCAAGAGAAAAAAAGAAATTGAAGCCATTGCAGCAAAAGCATTAGAATTAAAAAGGAAACTATTCATATTAATTTTGAATAGGATGCGTACATTAGATAAAATGGTTAATGTACTAAAATCACAAAGCAAAAGCAAAAGAGTAGTGAACAGAACAAATTTTTGTAAAGTGTTTTTAGGAAAATGGATGCATAGTTCAAGTAGTGAACCTTTTTTTAATGAGGAGAGCTATTTTCAAAGTAATAGTTTGCTGCATGCAGTTGACACCAGAGGTCGTTCATACGAAGTAAAAAATGGTTGCATAATGGAGAAGGAGATAATGGTTCCAAGAGATGAGGTACAAGTGATGGCAGATGAGGCAATGGGGAGACGTCCTAAAGCCCCAGTGTACACTTGGAATTGTAGTAGTATTTGCAGTGTGCGTCAGGAATCTATTGACAGATTTCGAGAGTTTCTAAGAGAATATAGTAAAAAAAGTGTAAAACAGAAGATTAAGGTGCTTCAAAGTCTGGATCCATGCAGAGTGAGAGAGAATACTGGTTTGCAGGGTCATTCTCTGGCTTGTCTATCTAGAAAAGTGTGCAATAGTGTTTTCCATCATTTTAGGATGCTGGCTGTTCATCATACTGAAATGAGAAAGTTTGTGAGACGGTTGTATTTTGCCAAAAGTCCAGCAATAAAGTTAAATGAATTGAATAGGGCTCTGTTCCGGGGAACGGTATCAGATGTAGAGAAGGTTGTTGATGAAATTCAGTTTTGTTACTTTGGTCCTGAACAAAACAGTGCAGAGAAGGACACAGTAAATGAGGCAGAAGTGGAAGAGAATGTAGAACCTTGTGTAAGTAAGACATTTAATGATCACATAACAAAATTTGCAATAGTCTCTAATGAAAGACCAAATGTTACTTGTATTTGTTGCCGCAGAACTCATTATAGAAAACAAACTAGGAATGTTGATCTCTACAGAAAGAGTGAAAATGAAGATAATTATAAGTGGATGGATTTTGCAACATATATATTTCTTGAAAATTGTTTTGAATTGGGTGAAGATCAGCGTATTTGTAAATACTGCTACAACAAGTTAGAGGAAAATAGAATGCCGACCAGAGCTGTACATAATAATTTAGAATTGGATGCTATTCCTGCTGAACTTTCTGAATTAAATACATATGAGTCTATACTCATTCAATGTGTTCATCCGTTCCAGACCATAGTACGTATGGAGCCCAAAACTGGTAAATTACCTCCTTCAGATTTACTGAGAGGTTTAAAAGGTAGAGTGGTGTATTTGCCCTTGGATTTGAAAAAAAATATGGAAACTATTGATGCGGATACTTCGGAAACTGAACCATTAATTATTCTGGTTAATGGTGTACCTACAAAGAATAAGAAGATTTGGCAGGAGCTGGTAGATGTGCGGAAAGTACAAAGAGCAAATTTGTATTTGAAAAAAAATAACAAATGGTATGAATCAATTTATATAGTAGAAGAAGAAGAAGAAGAAGAAGATTTACAAGGAGATACTGAAACACCAAGTGGACAAATTGAAAAAGTGGACAAGTCAAAGGAAGAAGAAATTTATGAACATTTTAGCATACATCCTCTCCATTCGAAAGAAGTTATGGGAGACAATATTGATCTCTTTCAGATGAAGAAAGCAAAAGGAAATCCCGTGAGTGTATGGGAGGAGAGCTTGGAAGCTCGATGTTTTCCCCAGCTGTTTCCTAAAGGAAAAGGAGGACGATACGATGAACGTCCGGAACAGATTCCAGCTTCTGAGTATCGGACTACAAGACTATATGCTGAAGATCCCAGATTTCGACAAAGTATCCCTTATTTGTTCCATCTTTTATTTGAAAGCGACTTGTCTGCATTGTCTTATGCAGTAAATCACATTTTAAAAAGTGGAGTACATTTACAAAATGTGTCTGCTAAGGATTTTATGGAGAAAGTGCAGCACCGAGATGATCATTTGGAAACACAACTGATCAATCTGATGGCTTGTCAGCGTGGGACAAATGAATATTGGTACCGACGCCATGGTGAACTAAAATGCATGTTACGGAATTTAGGAACACCAACATGGTTCCTTACCCTAAGCTGCGCCGAGTACGCTTGGGATGATTTACTGGATTTTCTACGAGAGGCCAATTCAAACATTGAAAACATCGAATACAAAACAGCAGGAGAACTGTGCTCATTGGATCCGGTTAATGTTTGCAGATATTTCAATCATAGATTTGAGGCTATGATGTCCTTCATCTGCAATAAGAAAAATCCACCCCTTGGAGAAGTAGTGGATTTCTTTTGGAGAAAAGAGTACCAGGCAAGAGGTGCTCCTCATATTCATATGCTGCTGTGGATCAAGGATGCCCCAAAGTTTGGAACAGATACTGATGAAGCAGTGTTATCTTACATTGAAGAATATGCAACATGTGCTATACCTAAAAGCACAGAAGAGAACAAGTTAAAGGAGCAAGTTCTACGTTTCCAAAGTCATCGGTGTGGAAAATACTGTCGACGGAAATACAAGAGCAAAGAAAAATACTACACTAAATGTCGATTTGGATTTCCTAGACCTGTTCTTTCAAATGGAAGAGTCAACAGTTTTATGTCAGCTGTGAGACATACTATCACAAGAAAATCACCTAAGAATACCTACAACCTTAAAAGAAAAGAAGAATCAAAAAATATAAATGACTACAACCCAGTCATTTTATCCATGTGGAACGCTAACATGGATATACAGTATGTTGCTGACAATTCCATTGCTGTTGCTCGATATGTAACGTCTTACATTACGAAATCAGAAAAAACAGAATTGAAGGAAATGTGGGAAGAGATTTCTCACGAGAAGACTGTCAGTAAGAAGCTGTACAGTTTCAGTTTGAAGATGTTATCGCATCGAGAAATTGGATCCTACGAATGTTCTGATAGATTATCTTCTGCAAGTCTCTACTCGAAGTCAAGAAGAATAATTTGGGCAAGTTTAGGCCTTGCAGCAATGAGAAATCGGGTACTGAAATCTGTTGGAGAAATTGAATATTTGGCACAGTTCGAACCTGAAAGTACAGATATATTGAAAACAAACATGTTGGACACATATTATCCCAAGAGAAGTCATCATCTGGAGAACATGTGTCTCTATGAAGTGCTGCAGAACTACATTTATTCACGGAAAGCTGCAGAAGACATCAATAATGGAAAATATAAAGTCGTTGGTGAAGAAGGATGTTTGGTGAAGCAAACCAAAGGAAGTTTGATAAATCACCGGAAGCTGAGTTGCGACACTACCGACAAGAAAGAATTTTACTACTTGGCTCTTTTACAGTTGTTTAAACCATGGCGTTCAGAGGATGAACTACTGGGAGAATTCCAGAGCTATGAAGATTCTTTTAATGCTTGCAAAGACAGCATACAATGCAGTACATTTTCAACTTATCTGCAAATGTTAAATGAAGAAATTGAACAGGAAACTACAATTGCAGCAGAAATAGCTAGAGACAGTTCTCAGGACAGCCAAAGTTCAGGAACATACAGTCAAGATCCCCTAGGACAACCAATCGTTGAAAATGAAGCATCAATAGCCATGAATGAAGTGGAAACGGCTATGAATCAAGCTCAAGAAGAATTTATAGACTTAGAAAATTTGGAAACACAACTGAATCAAGAGCAGCAACAAATTTATGAAGAGATCAAAAACAAAATTGATCACGGATTTCTACATGAAAAAAAAGAGTGCTCATGCACATCATTTCATCCAATCAGGATGTATGTAAGCGGACAAGCTGGCACTGGAAAAAGTTTCCTAATTAAAGTCATCAGAAGCTACCTAAAGCAAAAAACGGATTCTACTTTGTCTTGTGTGGTTACTGCTCCAACTGGGTTAGCAGCATATAACATAAAAGGAATCACCTTACATCGTTTGCTAATGTTACCAGTGGAGCATGAGAACAAAATACAATTCAACAAGCTAACTGGAGAAGCATGCTTGGAAGTTTCAAGAGTATTGAAGAAGATGCAAGTTCTCATTATTGATGAGGTGAGCATGGTATCAAACTTAATGCTTGCCTTTGTGCATTTAAGAATGCAGCAAATTTTGAAGACAGACTATGACGTGTTATTTGGTGGAAAACACGTCATAGTTTTTGGGGATCTTTTGCAACTTACTCCGGTTAAAGGACAACCAGTGTTTAATACTGTGACACATGAAGACACGAAGAAGTCATTGGGAAGCATTGGAAATACAAATATTTGGTCCTTCTTTGAGTACAAGGAACTTACAACTAATATGAGGCAAGCAAACGATGAAGAATATGGAAGTATTCTGAAAGATATCAGGATTGGACTACTCACAGAAGTTGGCAAAAAAGCATTACAGAGTCGGCTGCTACATAATTTATTTCCAAAGCAAGAAATAGTTGCAGAGAAGATATACAAGAACATTGCAGAAAACAAAAGTGTCATCTGCTTAATGCCAACTCTACGTGAATGCTCAATATTCAATGAGGAGCTTTTGAAATTGGAAAAGGAAGAGATCAGGAAATTGGAAGCAGTGGACAAAATTGAGGATGGAAGAATTACTGTCACAGTAACAGGCAAACTGAAAAATAAATTGGACTCACTAGAGAAGAACATCTCCAAAACAGCAGGATTAGAAAAAAATCTATATGTTTGCATGAACTGTAGAGTGTTTTTAAGGAGAAATTTGGATGTTGAAAAAGGCTTAGTAAATGGAGCGATGGGAAGAGTTGTGGGTTTTATTAATTATCAGAAAAAAGATGGAATTGAATGGTTAAAAATAAAATTTGATCAGATAGAGGAAGTTAAAGACATTTGTCGTTGTTCAGTTCGTTTCATGCTTGTGAAAGACTTATATGTACGTAGGAAGCAGTTTCCGTTTTCACTAGCATATGCTGTAACTATTCACAAGTCTCAAGGATTGACTGTAGATTGTGCATTTGTGAACATTGGTTCAACTGTGTTCAAAGAAGGTATGGCATATGTAGCTTTGTCACGAGTCAAAACATTATCAGGTTTATTCATGATAGACTTCGATGACTCAAAAGTTAGTGCTGATACAAACTGTGTAAAGGAGTATAATAGATTAAGAAGAAGCTATGCTCCTCATTTAGGTCAGTATCCTGTGTTGGAGAAACGTGTAGTTTCTCGTAAAAGGAGAAATGAGAATATCTGTAATGAAGATGTAGAGAGGAGGAAAAAAAAGAGGAGTGATGTAATTGCAAGCAGAAAGAATAAGGAAAATGAAGAACAGGTTGTAGGATGTCATTTTGAAAATAGCTCTGGTGTCAACTGCTACGCAAATGTAGTGCTGAATGTTGCATTTTATCTGGAAAGTTTGCAAGAGCAGATAACACTAAATCAGGGAAAAAGATTCTGTTCAGAGCTCAGTCTCCTGTTTCAAAAGCTGAGTAAAGATAAAACTCAAATAGAAAGTGCTACTGATATTAGAAAACTTTTAGATGTATGTTCAGGACGAACACAGTTTTCTCAAAATGAACAGCAAGATGCTCACGAATTTTTGATGTATTTTCTTCAGGTAGTGGAAGAAGAAGGAGTTCCCATTGACATTTTTTTTGGTCTCTCTTATAAATGGGAACATAGTTGTGATAATTGTTATAATATAAGTGGCTCTATTGTTGATAATGAAAGGTTTATTTATTTGACATTGCCAGAGAGTAAAACAGTCACTTTTGCAAACTTAGTTAAAGATGCTAATCATAGCATGAAATGTGGTGAGTGTAATTCTGACATGTTATCAACATTAATTTTAAGGGAATACGGACAGTATGTAATTTTAATGATGCAACGATGTAGAGCTGATGGTTCAAAATTGGATACTTTAATAAAGAAGTTTACAGGACAGCAATTATCAATTTCAGGAAAAACTTTTGTAACTGTTGCAATAATTTTCCATGATGGACCTACTGTTACTTCTGGACATTACACAGTTTATCTAAAATGTGAAAAAGGATGGACACTGTGTAATGATTCCCAATTGATTTTCAAACAACGTTTGCCTTTTGATTTAGCAAATTCCTATCTAATCTTCCTGAAACCTAAATTTTAGAGAGACTTGGCAAGATCTGGACAAAATAATTTTACCATTTTACAGGATTACCATTGCAATTTTGTAGAAAAAAGATTTTTAAAATTATCATTTGGCCTAAAGGAAAGATAACCAATTGTAATGTGGACTTTTTAAATTTTTAATGCAATTTTGAAAAACCAATAATTTAGAGATTATCGGTAACTTCTGCACATTTTAGATTTTGGAATGTTATTGGACTGCCATTGGAAATTTTTTCAAAAATGATTTAAAAAATTACTATTTGGCCATGTGGAAAAGTAAGCAATTCTATTGTGGACTAAATAAATTATTCAAAAAATTTTCGTGAACCAAAATGTTACAGAGAATCGGTGAGATCTGGACAGATTAAACTTTAGAATTTTAATGGTTTTCCCTTGGAAATTTATTCCAGGGAAAGAATAAAAAATACTATTTGGCCTAAAGGAAATAAAATCAGATGTATTTTGGAGTTATTTGAGATATATTATTGTGAATGTACTTCTGAAACAAAAATATCAGACGGTATTTTAAAGAAAAAAGTATTGTTTTTAGATGACATTTTTTTAGAATAATATGCATTTCTGTAATGATAAGTTTAAATGAGAAGAGATTCTGGGCTTTTTTAATACAATCTTTGAGATTGTTAATTTTTTTTGCCCGCTGTAAAATGATGAATGCAATTGCTTTCACAATTTATAGTGAAATGCAATATATTCTGAAAACAGCAAAAATAAGGCAAAAATTATTTTTTGGTAAAAAATGTAAATATGTGTACTGTATTATAAATTGTTATAAAAATATTAATACTTTTTTCTTTTTTTCCAGATCGATATAGAAAATTTTCGTAAACTACAACCATTTTAAAAACTATTTTTTAAAAAAACAAATGAATAAATTTTTCTTTGAGTGAGTATGGTAAGTCAATAGTAATAATTGTAGTCTCTCAAAGACCTTGTAATGTGATAAATTATTTTTAGTGTTTTTTTTAAAAGAAAAAAAAAAATTACGCGTACCGTACGCGTACGGTAAAAAAAAAAATAAAAAAAGTTTTTAAAAACATGTAAAAAAAAGATGAAAGATAAGGTTGGCTCTTAAAAGAACCGTTGTGTTCATGCAGGGACAGAGGAAAGAAAGATTGGGAATATTAGACAGTACGACAAGTGTGCTGATCTATTTTACTGTTCACCAGGGAAACACTAGTCTCCCTATAAGTAATTAGATCGTGACAAGTGGCGCACCGTACTTCAACCCTCGCAAACCGAGGATTAATTTCCAGAGGGCCAGCAAAAGGAGATTCTCCCCCCACAGATGAAGGGCTCACCTGACCTGCAGAAGAAGGAGTCAGCCCTGCAGATGATGGTCCAGGCTGAGCTGCTGTGGATGTACTGGCTCGTCTTTCTGAAGAGTTACCTCCAAAAAGATGACCATGTGTCCTTCTGTGTACTTCTTTGAGGTGCCTCATCATGGTGTGATTCCCAAAGGAATACTTCCTGTCAGGATTACCTCTAGAAAGTACACGCTTACACAGAATGCAAGTAACTAAGGGTGCATTCACCTTTTGCTGGCCTTCTGGAAAAGTAAAATAATCCCAAACATAAGAAGGCTTTACTTTCCTCGCTCTCTGCCTCAAGACAGTGCTGCTGGTGCTAGCCTCACTCTCAGAAGGGCTCTGCTGTTCTGCCATCGTATCCCAAAGACAAACCAGCTCCTTCTCCTAAGGGATCACAAGCACAAATGAGGGGAATGGGTGTGGTGTAGGAGAGTTCTAGAACTGAAAGTAGTTTCAACCAATCAAAAGTTGTGTTTCAAGATCACATGACCTACCGTACGCTTACGGTACGCTTACGGAGCGCTTACGGCAAAAAGTACGCGTGCGCGTAAAAAAGACACACGCTTCCGCACATGCGCATAACAGTCACTCCCCGGCACTACCGCGTAACGTGCGCGTGTTGCGTAAGCGCGCACGCGTCCCACGCGCGGCTACGCAAAGTGCGTTACTCTACGCAACCAGCGTGGATAGATTACGGACGTTGCGTAAACCGTACGCTTACCGTAAGCTTACGGTACGCGTAATAAAAAAAAAAAAAAAAAAAAAAATAGAATTACATTTTACTTGTTTATTTTAAAAATTATATATAAAAAAAATATTAATAAATTTTTTAAAAAAAGCATAGTCTTTATAAAAGATAAATAAATTAAATTAAAAATATGTTTGAAAAAAATGAAGAATAAAAAAAAAAAAAAGCATTTAAAAAACCTTGCAAATTCACTGAAAAAACCATGGGTTTCAAACACGTTATAGTTAGGAATTAGCATTTAAAAAACCTTGCAAATTCACTGAAAAAACCATGGGTTTCACACACGTTATAGTTAGGAATTAGCATTTAAAAAACCTTAGAAATTCACTGAAAAAACCATAGGTTTCACACACGTTATAGTTAGGAATTAGCATTTAAAAAACCTTAGAAATTCAGTGAAAAAACCATAGGTTTCACACACGTTATAGTTAGGAATTAGCATTTAAAAAACCTTAGAAATTCAGTGAAAAAACCATAGGTTTCACACATGTTATAGTTAGCTGGACATTTTACTCGTAAAAAACCAATGAAATTTCCCCGTTATAGTTAGTTCAGCTAACTATAACTCGCGCGCCCGCAATGCACTGCTGATGACGTCACATATTACATCACTCATGACATGGTCAGTGACATCACTCATGACATCACTGATGACATCTCAAATGACATCACTGATGACATCACTGATGACATCATCCAGTGATTGTGTGTTTTTGTGAAAATTATATATTTTTTTTATTTATGTATAACTCAAGGTTGATGGAAGAATAAATGGGTATATAAGTGTCTAAATGGTTGATTTGTTTTTGAAAAATTGATTGTGTAACTGACTGATTAAGTGTATCTTAGTGAATACATGGCTTTGTGAGTAATGTTTAAATGTGTATATATCTGTATCAGTCTCTCACTTTGTGTATAAGTGGCTGCATGGGTTGGTGAGTAGCTACATGGGTGCCTATTTAGGTTATTAGTTGTTTTTTTGAGTATCAGTCTGAGTGTCTGCATGGTTCGGTGGGGGGTATTACGTAGTGCATCGGTGCATGAATGAGTGACTCACTGTTTGTATGTGTTGAACACAGCATGTGTGCAGGACTGTATGGGTGGATGAGTGTGTGTATGGGTGTGTTAGTGAGTGAATGACTGTCTCAATAGTGTCTTTATGAGTAACTACATATGTTTTAAACTAGTATATGTGACTATTGGTGTATATATGTGAGTATATGTGAGAGTGAGAGATTGAAAGAGTTCCTGTATGAATAAGTATGTGTTTCTATAAGTGATTGTTTAAAAGACTAAGTATGTGTAAGTTTCCGTAGAAGTAAGTATGGTGGTGTGTGTATAACTATATATGCAAGTAAATGTATGTTTGATTCTTTATTAGCATGAGTGACTATGTGTGTGAGTAACTCTATGGATGTGTGGCATTGTGTAACAGGATGTATAGGTGTATGAGTACATATGATGAGTGAGTATATGTATGAGTGACTGTATTGGTCTATTGGTGAATGAGTGGATGTGTATGTGGATCTTAGAATTCCTGAAGAGGTTGTTGTAACTGGTATTGGTATGTCCATTGTTTTGAAAATTTTAGTCTCTATTTTTGAATGTGTGTATCAAAGGTTATATTAGGGTGAGAGGAGGTCTGCCACTCTATCACAAGGATGATGTCATCAGTGATGTCATCAGTGATGTCATTTGAGATGTCATCAGTGATGTCATGAGTGATGTCACTGACCATGTCATGAGTGATGTAATATGTGACGTCATCAGCAGTGCATTGCGGGCGCGCGAGTTATAGTTAGCTGAACTAACTATAACGGGGAAATTTCATTGGTTTTTTACGAGTAAAATGTCCAGCTAACTATAACATGTGTGAAACCTATGGTTTTTTCACTGAATTTCTAAGGTTTTTTAAATGCTAATTCCTAACTATAACGTGTGTGAAACCTATGGTTTTTTCACTGAATTTCTAAGGTTTTTTAAATGCTAATTCCTAACTATAACGTGTGTGAAACCTATGGTTTTTTCAGTGAATATATATATATATATAAACAGTCCCTCTCTGCTCTTCGCTTCAGCAGAAAAATGAAGGTACGGGCCTCTCTCCTCCGTAAGAAATAAGCAAAGAGTGGATGAAGCAGGTATTTATTTCTCCCACAAGATCAAATGTCAATAAATCATAGGACCAGTGTCCATGACGCGTTTCGCTCCACGCAGGGAGCTTGATCACATGATGCATCGCAGTATGATGACGAAATAAATAGAGAGACAGCACCAAAATTCAGTGAAAATGAAAAACAGACTAAAGCTATCAGTAGATAGGGTCTCAAAGCATCCGAAAAAAACACAAAATGGTGAATTTGCCAGATGTAAAAAGAGTAAATTAAGTAAAAGGTAGTGGTGATGTGTGTTAGAATGATGTCAAAAAATACAGATAGGTTAAAAAATGGCGGTAATCAAAATTGGTACATAGTGCATTTAGACCGCTTCAATAAGTACCTAAATGTACAAGAATCTAATGAAACAAGGACAAGTGTCCATTGAAAAATGCCCACCACAAACTCATAACATGCATCTGACAAATCATATCAATTTATATACCTAACTACGGACACTAAAAGAATGAGACCAAAAATCACCTAAGGGGTAAAATAACATAGAGAGGTAGCTAAATATAACTAAACATAAGACACAACATGTAGATACATACGACCATCCCAAAATTATTTTAGGACACGCAAGTATCCCACTAAAATGTACATAAACAATAGACTAAGAAGCTAATATTGTCACCAATTAAAAAACATCAGAAAGTCAGAAAGACAATAGATAAAACAATTGGTGTCAAGGTAAAATCTAAACCAAAAAATTTCAACAATATCAGTGCAACAATGGAAACTGCCGGACTTCATAAATAGCTAAAATCTCATGATAAAAAGATGTCTAATAAAATATATACTTTATAATTAGTTAAATGACCTCTATATATAAAAAAGTACCCCTATAATAAATGGTCTGTAAAAAATCTAAAAACTAAAGTGCTGGTGAACGAACAGTGCAAAAATAGTGCTATACAATATAACAGATAAAAAGAGCAATAGCAGCAAGTCAATATGAGAAAACATGTCAAGACTAGATTTCAGATGTACAATAGGACATGACAGACAATGAATCTAAAAAGCGAAAAAATTAGTGCAAAACAGCAATTATAAAAAGTTGTGCAGATCTTCATTCATGTTAAGGCCATTGGGAACTCTAGTATCGAGAGCAAGAATAAAATGAGACTCCTGTTGTCTCAATAACTTATCACGATTACCACCCCATCCGGGGTTGGCAACTGACCCAATGACCGTGAATTCCAAATCCTTTAATTTATTCTCATGGATGGATTTGAAGTGTCTAGCAACTGGGTAATTATGATCACTGTTGACGATAGCTCTTACATGTTGGAGAATACGCTTATGCACAGGAAGTTTGGTACTGCCTATATATTCTAAATTGCAAGTGCACTTGAGTTTGTAAATAGCATATTCTGTACGGCAAGTTAAATGCCCTTGGATAGCTATCTCATTGTCACTGAAAGGTGTTTTGTAGTGCGTACTATTGGTTGCAAAAGTGCATGCTCGGCAGGAATTGCATTTAAAGAAGCCCGTCCTGGTTAGCCAAGTGCCTTTGGTACTGGATGCAAGCATAGGTCTCACAAGGGCATCTCTCATTGAAGGAGCCTTTCTAAAGGTGATAGATGGGAGACTAGGAAGAATAGGGCCAAGAATGTTATCTGTTAGGACGATAGGCCATTCTGAATAGATAATCTTGCGGATGGCATTTTCTTGGGTACAAAACGTAGTGATCAGACGTATTGGCTGTACCAAAGGTTCTGAGATCACAGTTACATTTTTAGTACTGGGCTGCAATAAATTAGTCCTTGGTTTACTATTGGCCTTGTTGAGGGCGAGGGTCAAAAGATGAGCTTTATAACCCCTCTCCAAGAATCTAATAAATGCTGCCTTCTGACATTCAGTGGAGACCAATTCGGAACTGCAAATTCTTCGAATGCGGATGAATTCGACATAGGGTATGCTGTTAATTAAATGCCGAGGATGTGCACTTGTGGCATGGAGAATAGAATTCCCCGCAGTTATTTTTCAATGTAGCTTAGTGCAGAGTCTGTCATTGTCTATATATACCAGGACATCTAGAAATTCTACAGAGGAGCTGTCAATGGAAACAGTAAATTTAAGATTCAACTCATTCACATTGATGTCTTTAACAAAAATCATAGCATCTTCCTCAGAACCTTTCCAAACCAAAAATATGCCGTCGATGTACCGCCAATAATGGACTACATGACTCCACCAACGCTTGTGAGTGACCATGAGGACATTGCTCTCCCACCAACCCACATGAAGACATGAGTAGCTGGGGGAGAAGCAAGCCCCCATGGCCACCCCGCACACTTGATGGAAATAGTCATTCTGAAAAAGAAAAAAGTTTGTGGATAGACATAATTCAATCATCTCTAGAAGCATAGTGTTATGCTCCAACATGTTGATATCCCTATTTTCCAAGAAGTATTTTGTAGCATTCATGCCATGTTTATGATCAATACTTGTATAAAGGGATTCAATATCCATCACTACCAGTAGGTAATCTGAACACCATGTGATATCCTTAACTTTATTCAAAAAATCCGTAGTATCTTTGATAAAGGATGGCAACGAAGTCATATGGGGCTGCAGAAAAAAGTCAACATATTTTGATGAGTTCTCATTCATACTGCCCTGTGCAGAGATTATGGGGCGACCAGGGACAGGAGTCTTATCCTTTGGACCTTTGGTAAAAAGTACAACATAGGAGTGATTGGATGGTCAATACAAAGAAAGTTTATTTAATCTTTAGACAAAAGACCAATTCTCTTCCAAGGGAGGATTTTCTTACGAGTTGTATCTTCTGCAGCCTTCATTTCAAATTTGGACGAATGTCTATAGCAAGAGGTGTCCAAGAGATGTCGCTCTGCCTCTGCTAAATAATCAGAACAAGACCATAGAACTGTATTGCCTCCCTTATCAGACTTCTTGATGACAAGATTGTGATTGCACTGCAATTTAGAAATCAGAGCATGGTATTGTTTGTTGCGGTAATCATTCTTTCGTGATTGGAAAGGTATCTTCCTGTTTAATGCCTTGAGCTCAGTAATCACACGGTCACTGAAGACATCGACAGCGTCTTTAGGCATGAGAGGAAGAAAAGTGGAGGTGGGACGAAAAAGACTGGAAGCTGTCTTAAGGCGGATAGTATCAGGAGTGGCCATAGCTGATTCATCACCTTCAATCTCGCTACTCAGATCAATTAATGTCTGTAGATTAGGGATGTCTTTGACTTGTAGAGGTCCCAATGAAGCGGTGGTTTTCTTGACAGAACCAGAAGATTTACCTTCGAAAGTATTCAATTGAAAATATTTTTTTAGTTTTATTTTTCTAACAAACTTAAATAAATCAATTCTGGTCTGATTGTAGGAGAAACTATGTTTGGGACAGAAAGAGAGGCCTAAGGACAAGAGCTGCAATTCTGCTGATGATAATACTGTATCAGTTAGATTAATGACAGTATTCTTAGTGACGCTTGTTATTTCTTCCAGGCTCTTCGCGAATTCCCTCTTGAGAAAGTTTTGGCGGTGCCTGAGCCTCCTCTCCCTCCTGCGTTGGTTGATTGTTCCCCTTGCGCGAATTGAGGTTTGCGGGGGCGCAAGGCATACCTCCGGTCCTCGCTCACAAAATTTAGTTCCTCCACTAGAGAAAAACTAGGAATATTGGAAGAAAGTGGCAACGATGTACTCGGTTGACCATCTTCCGAGTCACTATTAGTGGTCCCGTGGATATATATATATATATATATATATATATATATATATATATATATATATCCAAAGAAATTTCTCCAACCAAGGGAGCCCCCATCCCTACAGGGCGGCTTCACATATATATATTTTCCACCAAACGGTCCAAGCTTTTCCGGACGCACACAACTGCTGTTGTTAACCATGCGGTTTATTTATTCTTGGCAAACCAACACGATCATTCCGGTGACAATCTTCATGCCGACGGGTTTCGAGATAAGAATCTCTTCTTCATGGGCAGCTTTAAAAATGTAAACAAAAAAAGAGGAGTGGAATGATCTCCAGACCTACATGACGCACTGCTGAACAAACTCAAGGACTTTACAAAGGAAAGTGATTTAATGTTCATCAAGGTAAGTTCAACATTCAATATGGTAACAGGTTATCTTTCCTATTACATACAGCGATATCTAAATGAACAATCAGTGCTACTAATGTAGATGGCCAAGAAAAAGATTTTTACAAAACAATCATTCCTTGGAATTTTTTACTTAAATACACAACTTGTGAAAGACAAAATGAATTTAAATATTCTTGCGAAAGAACAGTTCCAATGCATTTCGGGTTGTTATAACCCTTCTTCAGGGGCTATCAATTCAAGAGATTTCCAAACAGTCCAGCGTTACAGTCACTACAACAAAACAAGATACAATGTATTTAAACGTATTTAAACGAGTATCAACAGTGTTACACTAGGATTTTCACTCATAGAGAAAGAAGTACAGTGGGTGCCATGGAGATGGATCCGATAATTCACATGCCAGTCTGTGTAAGTGAAAACTGTGAAACCACTTATCCCATGTTAAAGGTGCTCAGAGCAAGCAGGGGATCTATAACGGTAATAGAAACCGTTAAAAAACGGGTTGTGGAGAAATCCAGTGAATCTTTACTGAGTCGGAAACCAAAAGGTGTGCATGGTAAAAGAATCGAGTAAATCCTTTTGAAAGTCAGATAGAGAGACTCGGATTTGTGCATGGGAAAGTATGACTGGAAACGTACTATGGGCTTGACTCACTTGAATTAAAAGAAGGAGTTAGCGCTGAGACGATATTCCAGAGGGTTGGGTGTCTATACAGGTAAAAATGAGAATGTGAACAACTATAGGAATTTGAAAAGAATTATTCTATTTCCTAATGAGTAGGGATAAGCCCTTTGTGGAGAACGAGCACTCGTAATGGATGAAATCTTACCCGGGTTAATCCAATTGTTGTAATTACTTCATTGTTAGGGAAATCTGAAACAAGAACGAGGAAGAATTTACCCGAGAGTTCGAATGCGTGCTAAACGGGATGGGAGAACTACTAATGCCCATACTGTTTTCAGAAGCTTACCGGCAGATCAGAGCAAACGCCGCAAGAAGCGTGGTGCGTCAAAGAGCGTGCGTGTAAACGTGACTCTTCGCGCTGCGTATTTAAAGGAGTCGCTCTACCGTAAAAAGGTGTATAAAATGGAAAGCTTTATTGACAGTGTCGAGGGACACACAACAAAAGCATTACTGACAGAATCAAAAGACTCAAGTAAACAAACTCAAATAAACATGAATGAAGTTGCAAGGTGATGTGAAAATGTGTAAACAAATGGTAAAGAAAATGGAAAAAGTCAAGGATGAATGTTAGAAGAGTGCAAATCCTTTACAAATATAATGTTCATCAGAGGGCATGAGCGTACCCTATATGTAGAGCTGAAAAATTACAGTTTATAAGAAACACTGCAGTTCAATGTGATCATTCAACCGCCCGGGATCAAAGTACCGAGCCTTTTTATCCAAAACGTTTCCTTTCTGGCTAGTGTGTTGTGAAAGTCTATACCAGAAGTGGTTGAAATTTTTTCCAGTATGGTGAAACGTAATTGTGGTATAGTGTGTGCAGTGTTTGTCCAATGTGTCGCTAAGCATGATTTGGGATTTTTGTTTCGGATTGTGCTTTTGTGTTCTATTATCCTGATCTTAATTTTTCTGGAGGTCCTGCCTACATAGACTAACCCGCAAGGACAACGTATCGCATAAATAACCCCTTCTGTATTGCAGTCTGAAGAGTGTCTCAGGGTAATCTTCTCGCCTGATTGAGGATGAGAGAAAATATTTCCCAAGATTACGTTACCACATTGACCACAGTTGTGGCATTTTTGCATACCTTTATGAATTTGTCTATTGAGTGGATGTTTTGGTTTCAAAAGTTCTCTGATGTTTTTAGATCTAGTGTGTGCAAAAAGGGGAGGACCTCTAAACAAATCTGTAAAAGCAGTTTCTTGTGTGATGATATCCCATCGTTTATTGATGATTTTCTTAATGTAAGAAGCTTGTGTGGAGTATTTTAGAATGAAAACTTCTCGTTTAGCCGATTGCTTCCGTGCGGGAAGTAAAAGATCTTCCTGTTTTTTCAAAGTAACAGTTTTCTCGGCCTCTGTAAGTATTTCTTCAGGATAACCTCGTTCTCTGTATCTCAATTCTTGTTCTTCAATCAGTTTCATGCATTCGTGATCGTCAGATGTGATCCTTTTGATTCTAATAAACTGCGAGACCGGTAGGTGTTTTTTCAGAGAAAATGGGTGTCCACTGTTGAAATGTAATGCATTGTTGACATCAGTGGGTTTTTTATAAACAGAAGTTTGTAGCCCTTCAGATATTTTGCGAATTTCAATATCCAAAAAATTGATTTTATTAGTTTGAATATTGTGAGTAAATTGAATTCTTGTATTGCATTGATTGAGAGTATGAATGCAGAGTTCCAAGGTCTGTCATTGACCTTTCCACAGAACTAAAATATCATCAATATATCGTAAGAAAAGAATTGCGTGCTTTTGCCATATGGGATTGTGAAGAATGAATTGATGTTCAAAGTGTGCCATAAAGGTAGTTGCGTATGCAGGTGCCCCAGGAAATCCCATGGATGTCCCTGTTTTTTGAAGATAAAAGTGTTCTTGCTAGTGAAAGTAGCTGTGATACAGCGAAAAATGTAGGAGCTCTAGTAGGAATACGCTCATGTCTGGTTCAATGGGAGAATCTAAGAGTCGCCATTCTACAGCTTCAAGTCCCTCGTTGTGGGGTATCGAAGTATATAAGGTCACCACGTCTATGGTGCACAGTAGTACATCTTCCTCAATAAGATGTTGTGAGGCTCGCAGTTTTAAAAGACAGTCAGTAGTGTCTTTGACATAAGTCACCCAAGATTGTACCAAGGGTTGTAGGTGGTAGTCCAAAAATTGCCCAATCGGTTCATGTATGGATCTACAACCTGCCACAATCAGACAAAAGGGTGGGTTGTTCAAACTCTTATGTATTTTGGGGAGCATGTACATGTGAGGGGTTTGTGGCGTATCTACCAATAAGAATTTCCCGGTGTTATCCGAGATCAAACCATTGTCCATGGCTTTTTTAAGCAGAGAGCTTAGTAATTCTTTGAAGACTTTGATTGGATCTTAATTCAAAAGAATGTAGGTATTTTCATCTTTAACATGAGAGTCAATGCTGTGTTTGTAAAATGTTGAGTCCAAAATGACTAGGGCACCGCCTTTGTCTGCAGGTTGACAAGTAATTTCCCGGTCTTGTTGTAATGCGTAGAGTATTCTCAGTTCCTTCTTAGAAAGGTTGGGGTGTTGAGGTTTTGAGTATTTCACTTGAGCCAAATCTTTTTTAACTAATATTTCAAAATTATCCAAAGTTTTGTGAGAAATTGGTGCCATGAATTTACTTTTAGGTCGAAAACGTTCAGGTGGTCTCTCTTGTGATTCTACAACGTTTTGAGAAAAACACCATTTCAATCTGAGTTTCCGCATGAACTCCAAAAGAGATATTTCGGTCTCCAGTGCATTAGATATATAAGTTGGAACAAACGACGTTCCTTTACTCAAGACTCTGAATTGCTCAGGGCTCAACACTTTCTTGGAAATGCTTATGACGTGGGAGTCTGTTTCTTCAGATTTGTTTGAGGTCTCCCTGTTTCGGTTGTTCTTTTTGTTGTTTTGTCCCCTGCGGGTGCGATGTCTGAAAGTTGAGTGTTTTTGTCTGGAGGTAGGTTGGAGGATTGACCCTCGGCTAAAAAAGATGGTTTTGACCCAGAAGTAGAGGCCGTGGCATGACTCGGTGTATCCGTCTGTTCAACATGTTGATTGGCTGGTGGTCGTCGTGCTGACAAATCTTGGTCGTCCACAGCACTTTCCTCCGATGAAGTATTACCTGGTTTACGAAAGAAACGTCTTTGGGCATAAGTTTCCGCCCACGTATAGACTTCGTCTAGTTTATAATCTATAGTGTCCCTTCTGAATTTTCGAATTTTGCGTTCGTGGACTTCTCTGGCGTAGACGTCTAAACGACCATTAATGTCTTCAAGCACTTTGGTCCAATTTTCTTGTTCCATCTGTGCCGCCTGTATTTCGTCTTTGAGTTTATTGATATCTTGTGTTAGTTCAATTAGTATGGCTGAGATTTCTTCTATAATCAATAAAATAAGGTCCAGGGATGGCGTACCATCTAGACATAAATGTTTTGTTGAATTTAAAGAGCATTGGTTTAAGAGCTATCGGTAGACCTCTGGGAATTCTTTTGACTTTGTGATAGTCAATTAGACTGGTGGCATGAAGGCGTTGGTTGATTTCTTTCTTCAGAGTGTACTCCAGTTGTTTAAGTAGTTGAGTTGTAGTTCCTGTGGTGGAACTGAATGTTCGTGCTAATTGTATCAAAGAATAAATTGACTCTGCTTCATCGGTAGAGTATGCTTTGGTGTCAGCTTGGTTTGTGGTAATGTCTGCTATATCTTTAAAGGACATTTTTACTCAGTGGGTGCTGGTTCAACAGGATGGGCACTGGGTATGAACAATACAGAAATGAGATGAACCTGCACACCAGTTTATACAATTATAAATCGCTCATTAGGAGAAGTTAAACAAAGTTAATCGTAGTGTAGCGTGCTGTCATGTGTTAGGGTTTTAGCCCACAACGCTATCTCTACGAAATCAAAAAAAGAGGAGTGGAATGATCCAGACCTACATGACACACTGCTGAACAAACTCAAGGAGTTTACAAAGGAAAGTGATTTAATGTTCAGCAAGGTAAGTTCAACATTCAATATGGTAACAGGTTATCTTTCCTATTACATACAGCAATATCTAAATGAACAATCAGTGCTACCAATGTAGATGGCCAAGAAAAAGATTTTTACAAAACAATCATTCCTTGGTAATTTTCACTTAAATACACAACTTGTGAAAAGACAAAATGAATTTAAATATTCTTGCGAAAGAACAGTCCCAATGCATTTCGGGTTGTTATAACTCTTCTTCAGGGGCTATCAATTCAAGAGATTTCCAAACAGTCCAGCGTTACAGTCACTACAACAAAACAAGATACAATGTATTTAAACGAGTATCAACAGTGTTACACTAGGATTTGCACTCATAGAGAAAGAAGTACAGTGGGTGTCATGGAGATGGATCCGACAATTCACATGCCAGTCTGTGAAAGTGAAAACTGTGAAACCACTTATCCCATGTTACAGGTGCTCAGAGCAAGCAGGGGATCTATAACGGTAATAGAAACCGTTAAAAAACGGGTTGTGGAGAAATCCAGTGAATCTTTACTGAGTCGGAAACCAAAAGGTGTGCATGGTAAAAGAATCGAGTAAATCCTTTTGAAAGTCAGATAGAGAGACTCGGATTTGTGCATGGGAAATTATGACTGGAAACGTACTATGGGCTTGACTCACTTGAATTAAAAGAAGGAGTTGGCGCTGACTTGCTGAGATGATATTCCAGAGGGTTGGGTGTCTATACAGGTAAAAATGAGAATGTGAACAACTATAGGAATTTGAAAAGAATTATTCTATTTCCTAATGAATAGGGATAAGCCCTTTGTGGAGAACGAGCACTCGTAATGGATGAAATCTTACCCGGGTTAATCCAATTGTTGTAATTACTTCATTGTTAGGGAAATCTGAAACAAGAACGAGGAAGAATTTACCCGAGAGTTCGAATGCGTGCTAAACGGGATGGGAGAACTACTAATGCCCATACTGTTTTCAGAAGCTTACCGGCAGATCAGAGCAAATGCCGCGAGAAGCGTGGTGCGTCAAAGAGCGTGCGTGTAAACGTGACTCTTCACGCTGCGTATTAAAAGGAGTCGCTCTACCGTAAAAAGATGTATAAAATGGAAAGCTTTATTGACAATGTCGAGGGACACACAACAAAAGCATTACTGACAGAATCAAAAGACGCAAGTAAACAAACTCAAATAAACATGAATGAAGTTGCAAGATGATGTGAAAATGTGAAAACAAATGGTAAAGAAAATGGAAAAAGTCAAGGATGAATGTTAGAAGAGTGCAAATCCTTTACAAATATAATGTTCATCAGAGGGCATGAGCGTACCCTATATGTAGAGCTGAAAAATTACAGTTTATAAGAAACACTGTAGTTCAATGTGATCATTCAACCCGCCCGGGATCAAAGTACCGAGACTTTTTATCCAAAACGTTTCCTTTCTCGCTAGTGTGTTGTGAAAGACAAACAAGGCCAAATGTAGCACAAATATCACCCAGAAGTAGCCCAAATATAGCCCAATGACAGAATGTCCCAGAGTGTTCTAAAGAACAACTAGAGCGCTAATAGTCTTACTTATGACAAAAGTATGGCACACCTGAAGCCATCTAGATTGAAATAAAGTGGTAACATTTAAAACCTTTAATTTACAAAGGAACAAAATGAGGGGGTTCATTTTGCCATAGAATTTATGATTAGTGCTGCAGAAAGAAAAATTAGGGCACATTTTGACTTCTCAAATCCTCTTCTATTTCATTAAAAAGTCTGACATGCAGACTGAAACATGCACTTTGAATACCAGCAGCAGACTTCCCTGGTGAGCAGGAGCTGTACTACACTGATCTAATGAGCAACTGGAGTGCTAACATTCAGAATGTATGGCAAATGTGTGACACATCTGAATGCCTTCTTGAAGGAACCAAAGTAAATAAGCATTGAAAATGCAATAGGTCTCGCCCTCGTTTAAGTTAAAGCAATTCTGTCTGTAATTAGGTGGCTTTTTAGCTTTGCTTTTATTAGTGTTTTTCAAACTTTCATGTCCATAATATGCATATGCATGCATATATGTATTTGTATATGTATGCATGCATTTATATTTGTATTTATATAGATATGCAGATTATATATATGTTTATATATGTAAGTATATATATATATACACATACATATATATAAATGCATTTGCATATATATGCATATATATATGTGCATATGTGTGCGTGTAGAGAGAGGTAGAGAGGTAGAGGTATAGAGGTAGAGAGGTAGAGGTAGAGAGTTAGAGAGGTAGAGAGTAGTAGAGAGAGAGGTAGAGAGAGGTAGAGAGTAGAGGATGAGCAATAAAGAGTAGAGAGTAGAGAGTGAGTAGTAGAGAGTAGTAGAGTGAGTAGCAGAGAGTGAGTAGTAGAGAGTAGTAGAGTGAGTAGTAGAGAGTGAGTTGTAGAGAGTAGTAGAGCGTGAGTAGTAGAGAGTGAGTATAAGAGAGTGGGTAATAGAGAGTGAGAAGTATAGAGTAGTAGAGAGTAGTAGAGAGTGAGTAGTAGAGAGTAGTAGAGAGTGAGTGGTAGAGAGTGAGTAGTAGAGAGTAGTAGAGAGTGAGTAGTAGAGAGTAAGTAGCAGAGAGAGAGTAGTAGAGAGTAGTAGAGAGTGAGTAGTAGAGAGTGAGTAGTAGAGAGTAGTAGAGAGTGAGTAGTAGAGAGTGAGTAGTAGAGTGAGTAGAAAAGTGAGTAGTTAAGAGTTGTAGAGAGTAGTAGATAGTAGTAGAGAGTAAGTAGTAGAGAGTAGTAGACAGTGAGTAGTAGAGAGTGTGTAGTAGAGAGTGAGTAGCAGAGAGAGAGTAGTGGAGAGTAGTAGAGAGAGAGTAGTAGGGAGTGAGTATTAGAGCGAGTAGTAGAGTGAGTAGTAGAGAGTGAGTAGTAGAGAGTGAGTAGTGGAGATTAGTAGAGAGTGAGAAGTAGAGAGTGAGTAGTAGAGAGAGAGTAGTAGAGAGTGAGAAGTAGAGAGTAGTGGAGAGCGAGTAGTAGAGAGTAAGTAGTAGAGAGAGAGTAGTAGAGAGTAGTAGAGTAGTAGAGAGTGAGTAGTAGAGAGTGAGTAGTAGAGAGTAGTGGAGTAGTGGAGAGTGAGCAGTAGAGAGTGGTAGAGAGTGAGTAGTAGAGAGAGAGTAGTAGAGTGAGTAGTAAAGTGAGTAGTTAAGAGTTGTAGAGAGTAGTAGATAGTAAAAGAGAGTAAGTGGTAGAGAGTAGTAGAGAGTGAGTAGTAGAGAGTGTGTAGTAGAGTGAGTAGCAGAGAGAAAGTAGTGGAGAGTAGTAGAGAGTGAGTAGTAGAGAGTAATAGAGAGTGAGTAGTAGAGAGTGAGTAGTAGAGAGTAGTAGAGAGTGAGTAGCAGAGAGTGAGTAGTAGAAAGTAGTAGAGTGAGTAGTAGAGAGTGAGTTGTATAGAGTAGTAGAGAGTGAGTAGTAGAGAGTGAATATAAGAGAGTGGGTAGTAGAGAGTGAGAAGTATAGAGTAGTAGAGAGTAGTAGAGGGTGAGTAGTAGAGTGAGTAGTAGAGAGTAGTAGAGAGTGAGTGGTAGAGAGTGAGTAGTAGAGAGTAGTAGAGAGTGAGTAGTAGAGAGTGAGTAGCAGAGAGTGAGTAGTAGAGAATAGTAGAGAGTGAGTAGTAGAGAGTGAGTAGTAGAGTGAGTAGAAAAGTGAGTAGTTAAGAGTTGTAGAGAGTAGTAGATAGTAGTAGAGAGTAAGTAGTAGAGAGTAGTAGAGAGTGAGTAGTAGAGAGTGTGTAGTAGACAGTGAGTAGCAGAGAGAGAGTAGTGGAGAGTAGTAGAGAGAGAGTAGTAGGGAGTGAGTATTAGAGCAAGTAGTAGAGTGAGTAGTAGAGAGTGAGTAGTAGAGATTAGTAGAGAGTGAGAAGTAGAGAGTGAGTAGTAGAGAGAGAGAGTAGTAGAGAGTGAGAAGTAGAGAGTAGTGGAGAGCGAGTAGTAGAGAGTAAGTAGTAGAGAGAGAGTAGTAGAGAGTAGTAGAGTAGTAGAGAGTGAGTAGTAGAGAGTGAGTAGTAGAGAGTAGTGGAGTAGTAGAGAGTGAGCAGTAGAGAGTGGTAGAGAGTGAGTAGTAGAGAGTAGTGGAGAGTGAGTAGTAGAGAGAGAGTAGTAGAGTGAGTAGTAAAGTGAGTAGTTAAGAGTTGTAGAGAGTAGTAGATAGTAGAAGAAAGTAAGTGGTAGAGAGTAGTAGAGAGTGAGTAGTAGAGAGTGTGTAGTAGAGTGAGTAGCAGAGAGAAAGTAGTGGAGAGTAGTAGAGAGTGAGTAGTAGAGAGTAATAGAGAGTGAGTAGTAGAGAGTGAGTACTAGAGAGTAGTAGAGAGTGAGTAGTAGAGAGTGAGTAGTAGAGTGAGTAGTAGAGTGAGTAGTAGAGAGTGAATACTAGAGAGTAGTAGAGAGTGAGAAGTAGAGAGTGAGTAGTAGAGAGAGAGTATTAGAGAGTAGTGGAGTAGAAGAGAGTGAGCAATAGAGAGTGGTAGAGAGTGAGTAGTAGAGATTAGTAGAGAGTGAGTAGTAGAGAGAGAGTAGTAGAGAGTAGTAGAGAGAGTAGTAGAGAGTGAGTAGTAGAGAGTGAGTAGTAGAGAGTAGTAGAGAGTGAGTTGTAGAGATTGAGTAGTAGAGTGAGTAGTAAAGTGAGTAGTTAAGAGTTGTAGAGAGTAGTAGATAGTAGTAGAGAGTAAGTAGTAGAGAGTAGTAGAGAGTGAGTAGTAGAGAGTGTGTAGTAGAGTGAGTAGCAGAGAGAGAGTAGTGGAGAGTAGTAGAGAGAGAGTAGTAGGGAGTGAGTATTAGAGCGAGTAGTAGAGTGAGTAGTAGAGAGTGAGTAGTAGAGAGTGAGTAGTAGAGATTAGTAGAGAGTGAGAAGTAGAGAGTGAGTAGTAGAGAGAGAGTAGTAGAGAGTGAGAAGTAGAGAGTAGTGGAGAGCGAGTAGTAGAGAGTAAGTAGTAGAGAGAGAGTAGTAGAGAGTAGTAGAGTAGTAGAGAGTGAGTAGTAGAGAGTGAGTAGTAGAGAGTAGTGGAGTAGTGGAGAGTGAGCAGTAGAGAGTGGTAGAGAGTGAGTAGTAGAGAGAGAGTAGTAGAGTGAGTAGTAAAGTGAGTAGTTAAGAGTTGTAGAGAGTAGTAGATAGTAAAAGAGAGTAAGTGGTAGAGAGTAGTAGAGAGTGAGTAGTAGAGAGTGTGTAGTAGAGTGAGTAGCAGAGAGAAAGTAGTGGAGAGTAGTAGAGAGTGAGTAGTAGAGAGTAATAGAGAGTGAGTAGTAGAGAGTGAGTAGTAGAGAGTAGTAGAGAGTGAGTAGCAGAGAGTGAGTAGTAGAAAGTAGTAGAGTGAGTAGTAGAGAGTGAGTTGTATAGAGTAGTAGAGAGTGAGTAGTAGAGAGTGAATATAAGAGAGTGGGTAGTAGAGAGTGAGAAGTATAGAGTAGTAGAGAGTAGTAGAGGGTGAGTAGTAGAGTGAGTAGTAGAGAGTAGTAGAGAGTGAGTGGTAGAGAGTGAGTAGTAGAGAGTAGTAGAGAGTGAGTAGGCCGAATGGCTGAACAGAATTACTCAAAATTTGGCAGAGAGGTAGTCCCTAGGTCAAGGAAGTGCCTTTTGTAGGTTTGGTGTAAATCTGTTCAGTAGATTCTGAGAAAATAGCCTTTAAATCAATATATATATCTGAGCCCGCTTACGGTACGCTTACCGTACGCTTACGGTAAGCGTACGGTGGCGTGCGCGAGCGCGATTCTGATTGGCTCTTAGATCTTAGTAAACATTCGAATCGGCCGAAACCAGGAAGCGGCGGCCGCCATTTTGTGTGTTTCACTCAGAAAAAAAAGAGTGAAAACAAGGAAAGGGGGTAATGAGGAGAGTTACAGACCCCCTAACATTTGTAAGGGGGTCAAAGAAGGACAGAAAAGTACAAAAAAAACATTAATTGATTTTAAAAAAAATCACGGGGTACGCGTACGGTAAGCTTACGGTAAGCGTACGGTAAAAAAATAAAAATAAATAAAAGAAAAGCAGATTTAAGAGTTTAGAAATTAGGGAGCTCTAAAAAGAGCTGTTGTGTTTATGGAGTCATTTTTTTAGTGGTACCTACAAGTAAGTACCTATGCAGAGTCTAAGGTTCAAGAGGAAGACTCTGTTCCCTTCATCATTGAAGTGCACACCATCTCCTCTATAAATGTCTTGCATGTCATAACGCAAGTTGTTGTGGTAAATGGCACCCATACCATAGTCACGGAGGAAAGCAGAAACAGATTTGTTGACGTGCTTTCTTGCTTTGTCAATCTGCGGACAGAAATGATTGGACCAGTTCCATTTTTGCCTTTGGCATATGTTGGAAAACACAAAGGCAGTTTTAGGGAAAAGTGTAAACAGTTGTGCAAAGGTGTCCTTCATAAGCATTTCCAGACCTACCCCAGTCAAAGTGCCTAGGTCATTGCCACCACAGTGCACTATTATGAGGTCAGGGTGTTGGATTTGAATGAAGGATTTCACCAATGGCATCAATTGGTGCCACTTTAACCCTCTCTGACCAATCCATTTAATGTCTACATTTGGCAAAGCAAGGTCTCTCACCATATCTGTTTTCTCTGCAAACTTTTCACTCCAGAAGACATAGCTGTGCCCTACAATCCACACTGTGAACATCTTCAAAGGAGAACTGGATGCACTCAGGAGGTGTCTTTCAGTAGAATGGCAATATGAAAAGAAAGACAGTTTGGAAATGGAGGCATACATATTTTTTTAAAACAAAAAGAACTGATTGGCTGTTTCATACCATTCCAGAATAAAAACTAGGCTGTATGTGAAAATTAATAGAAGCATGTTTTGTATTGGTTCAAGAAAATGTGTAACCAAAGAACAGTACTATGGATTTGCTGTTAGGTTTGAAAAGTCAAGCACTCTTGCTCTGTGGAATTGAAACATTGTGTGTCGAACTTCTGACCTAACTGCACACAGCAGTGTTCCATGAGCTGTTGCTATGGTAGCAGGCAGAAGTCAAGTTGGGGGAAGGGTACTAGGCAGAAGTCAAGTTGGGGGAAGGGTACTGTTGGAAAAGGGTTGGTTTTCAACCAATAGAAATGTGTGATTACATGTGAAAAAAAAGGGGGAAGCACTGAGATTTGAAACTTACATGTATATGTGTGGAAAAATAGAGGGAAAGTTTGCCATTATCTGGTTCTGCTGAGAGGAGAGAGGTGAACACAACAGAGATCCTAGCTCTGATAATCTGCTGTTTGAGTGCCACATTTCTTTCACAACTAACTAATTTAAAAGGTGAGTTTACAGTTTGAGAGGGGATGTATGTGGTAACTTAAGAAATGAATAATAGAAATGGGAATTGTTTTTGTTGTAGTTACATAATGTGTCAGTCTGTAAAAGTGATTTCAAAATGAAAAAAGAGATATACACTTGGCCCAAAAAAAAAGAGCAGTAAGTGTGCTTTCAAATTGGCAAAGAAATTTCGTTTTGGCACTAATGTGAAAACATGGCTCTGTGTGCATAGTAGAATTATAGGCAGAAATGTATTGCGTCTTGCTCTGGTGATTTCACAGTTGCAGTAGATGGAAAAGAGGAGTGAATTTATAGGGGAAAGAAGCAGAGGTTTAGCACACACTCATGTGCTTGCCATGTATAGTCATGCACAGTAATTAGAAGCGAGTGGGGTTTTCAGGTTTAAGTCTGTAATGCAAATACATTCAGCATCAGTAAGGCTGGTTGCTTCTGCTGGAGTGTAGGCAGTCACAGAGAATACACACGGTGGTGGTCTGAAAAAAAAAACAGCTTGGACATGTGCATTTAAATAAAATAAAAAAAAAAGGTTTCAGAATGTGTCAGTCTGTAAAAGTGATTTCAAAGTGTAAAAAGAGATTTTCACTTGGCCCCGAAAAAAAAAGAGCAGTAAGTGTGCTTTGAAAATGGAAAAGAAATTTCGTTTTGGCACTAATGTGAAAACATGGCTCTGTGTGCATAGTAGAATTATAGGCAGAAATGTATTGCGTCTTGCTCTGGTGATTTCACAGTTGCAGTAGATGGAAAAGAGGAGCGAATTTTTAGGGGAAAGAAGCAGAGGTTTAGCACACACCCATGTGCTTGCCATGTATAGTCATGCACAGTAATTAGAAGCGAGTGAGGTTTTCAGGTTTAAGTCTGTAATGCAAATACATTCAGCATCAGTAAGGCTGGTTGCCCCTGCTGGAGTGTAGGCAGTCACAGAGAATACACACGGTGGTGGTCTGAAAAAGAAAACAGCTTGGACATGTGCATTTAAATAAATTTAAAAAAAAAGGTTTCAGAATGTGATTTCACATTTGCAGTAGATGGAAAAGAGGAGCGAATTTTTAGGGGAAAGAAGCAGAGGTTTAGCACACACCCATGTGCTTGCCATGTATAGTCATGCACAGTAATTAGAAGCGAGTGGGGTTTTCAGGTTTAAGTCTGTAATGCAAATACATTCAGCATCAGTAAGGCTGGTTGCTTCTGCTGGAGTGTAGGCAGTCACAGAGAATACACACGGTGGTGGTCTGAAAAAAAAAACAGCTTGGACATGTGCATTTAAATAAAATAAAAAAAAAAGGTTTCAGAATGTGTCAGTCTGTAAAAGTGATTTCAAAGTGTAAAAAGAGATTTTCACTTGGCCCCGAAAAAAAAAGAGCAGTAAGTGTGCTTTGAAAATGGAAAAGAAATTTCGTTTTGGCACTAATGTGAAAACATGGCTCTGTGTGCATAGTAGAATTATAGGCAGAAATGTATTGCGTCTTGCTCTGGTGATTTCACAGTTGCAGTAGATGGAAAAGAGGAGCGAATTTTTAGGGGAAAGAAGCAGAGGTTTAGCACACACCCATGTGCTTGCCATGTATAGTCATGCACAGTAATTAGAAGCGAGTGAGGTTTTCAGGTTTAAGTCTGTAATGCAAATACATTCAGCATCAGTAAGGCTGGTTGCCCCTGCTGGAGTGTAGGCAGTCACAGAGAATACACACGGTGGTGGTCTGAAAAAAAAAACAGCTTGGACATGTGCATTTAAATAAATTTTAAAAAAAAGGTTTCAGAATGTGATTTCACATTTGCAGTAGATGGAAAAGAGGAGTGAATTTATAGGGGAAAGAAGCAGAGGTTTAGCACACACCCATGTGCTTGCCATGTATAGTCATGCACAGTAATTAGAAGCGAGTGGGGTTTTCAGGTTTAAGTCTGTAATGCAAATACATTCAGCATCAGTAAGGCTGGTTGCTTCTGCTGGAGTGTAGGCAGTCACAGAGAATACACACGGTGGTGGTCTGAAAAAAAAAACAGCTTGGACATGTGCATTTAAATAAAATAAAAAAAAAAGGTTTCAGAATGTGTCAGTCTGTAAAAGTGATTTCAAAGTGTAAAAAGAGATTTTCACTTGGCCCCGAAAAAAAAGAGCAGTAAGTGTGCTTTCAAATTGGCAAAGAAATTTCGTTTTGGCACTAATGTGAAAACATGGCTCTGTGTGCATAGTAGAATTATAGGCAGAAATGTATTGCGTCTTGCTCTGGTGATTTCACAGTTGCAGTAGATGGAAAAGAGGAGTGAATTTATAGGGGAAAGAAGCAGAGGTTTAGCACACACCCATGTGCTTGCCATGTATAGTCATGCACAGTAATTAGAAGCGAGTGAGGTTTTCAGGTTTAAGTCTGTAATGCAAATACATTCAGCATCAGTAAGGCTGGTTGCCCCTGCTGGAGTGTAGGCAGTCACAGAGAATACACACGGTGGTGGTCTGAAAAAAAAAACAGCTTGGACATGTGCATTTAAATAAATTTTAAAAAAAAGGTTTCAGAATGTGATTTCACATTTGCAGTAGATGGAAAAGAGGAGCGAATTTTTAGGGGAAAGAAGCAGAGGTTTAGCACACACCCATGTGCTTGCCATGTATAGTCATGCACAGTAATTAGAAGCGAGTGGGGTTTTCAGGTTTAAGTCTGTAATGCAAATACATTCAGCATCAGTAAGGCTGGTTGCTTCTGCTGGAGTGTAGGCAGTCACAGAGAATACACACGGTGGTGGTCTGAAAAAAAAAACAGCTTGGACATGTGCATTTAAATAAAATAAAAAAAAAAGGTTTCAGAATGTGTCAGTCTGTAAAAGTGATTTCAAAGTGTAAAAAGAGATTTTCACTTGGCCCCGAAAAAAAAGAGCAGTAAGTGTGCTTTCAAATTGGCAAAGAAATTTCGTTTTGGCACTAATGTGAAAACATGGCTCTGTGTGCATAGTAGAATTATAGGCAGAAATGTATTGCGTCTTGCTCTGGTGATTTCACAGTTGCAGTAGATGGAAAAGAGGAGTGAATTTATAGGGGAAAGAAGCAGAGGTTTAGCACACACCCATGTGCTTGCCATGTATAGTCATGCACAGTAATTAGAAGCGAGTGGGGTTTTCAGGTTTAAGTCTGTAATGCAAATACATTCAGCATCAGTAAGGCTGGTTGCTTCTGCTGGAGTGTAGGCAGTCACAGAGAATACACACGGTGGTGGTCTGAAAAAAAAAACAGCTTGGACATGTGCATTTAAATAAAATAAAAAAAAAAGGTTTCAGAATGTGTCAGTCTGTAAAAGTGATTTCAAAGTGTAAAAAGAGATTTTCACTTGGCCCCGAAAAAAAAAGAGCAGTAAGTGTGCTTTGAAAATGGAAAAGAAATTTCGTTTTGGCACTAATGTGAAAACATGGCTCTGTGTGCATAGTAGAATTATAGGCAGAAATGTATTGCGTCTTGCTCTGGTGATTTCACAGTTGCAGTAGATGGAAAAGAGGAGCGAATTTTTAGGGGAAAGAAGCAGAGGTTTAGCACACACCCATGTGCTTGCCATGTATAGTCATGCACAGTAATTAGAAGCGAGTGAGGTTTTCAGGTTTAAGTCTGTAATGCAAATACATTCAGCATCAGTAAGGCTGGTTGCCCCTGCTGGAGTGTAGGCAGTCACAGAGAATACACACGGTGGTGGTCTGAAAAAAAAAACAGCTTGGACATGTGCATTTAAATAAATTTTAAAAAAAAGGTTTCAGAATGTGATTTCACATTTGCAGTAGATGGAAAAGAGGAGCGAATTATTAGGGGAAAGAAGCAGAGGTTTAGCACACACCCATGTGCTTGCCATGTATAGTCATGCACAGTAATTAGAAGCGAGTGGGGTTTTCAGGTTTAAGTCTGTAATGCAAATACATTCAGCATCAGTAAGGCTGGTTGCTTCTGCTGGAGTGTAGGCAGTCACAGAGAATACACACGGTGGTGGTCTGAAAAAAAAAACAGCTTGGACATGTGCATTTAAATAAAATAAAAAAAAAAGGTTTCAGAATGTGTCAGTCTGTAAAAGTGATTTCAAAGTGTAAAAAGAGATTTTCACTTGGCCCCGAAAAAAAAAGAGCAGTAAGTGTGCTTTGAAAATGGAAAAGAAATTTCGTTTTGGCACTAATGTGAAAACATGGCTCTGTGTGCATAGTAGAATTATAGGCAGAAATGTATTGCGTCTTGCTCTGGTGATTTCACAGTTGCAGTAGATGGAAAAGAGGAGCGAATTTTTAGGGGAAAGAAGCAGAGGTTTAGCACACACCCATGTGCTTGCCATGTATAGTCATGCACAGTAATTAGAAGCGAGTGAGGTTTTCAGGTTTAAGTCTGTAATGCAAATACATTCAGCATCAGTAAGGCTGGTTGCCCCTGCTGGAGTGTAGGCAGTCACAGAGAATACACACGGTGGTGGTCTGAAAAAAAAAACAGCTTGGACATGTGCATTTAAATAAATTTTTAAAAAAAGGTTTCAGAATGTGATTTCACATTTGCAGTAGATGGAAAAGAGGAGCGAATTTTTAGGGGAAAGAAGCAGAGGTTTAGCACACACCCATGTGCTTGCCATGTATAGTCATGCACAGTAATTAGAAGCGAGTGGGGTTTTCAGGTTTAAGTCTGTAATGCAAATACATTCAGCATCAGTAAGGCTGGTTGCCTCTGCTGGAGTGTAGGCAGTCACAGAGAATACACACGGTGGTGGTCTGAAAAAAAAAACAGCTTGGACATGTGCATTTAAATAAAATAAAAAAAAAGGTTTCAGAATGTGATTTCACAGTTGCAGTAGATGGAAAAGAGGAGTGAATTTATAGGGGAAAGAAGCAGAGGTTTAGCACACACCCATGTGCTTGCCATGTATAGTCATGCACAGTAATTAGAAGCGAGTGGGGTTTTCAGGTTTAAGTCTGTAATGCAAATACATTCAGCAACAGTAAGGCTGGTTGCCCCTGCTGGAGTGTAGGCAGTCACAGAGAATACACACGGTGGTGGTCTGAAAAAAAAAACAGCTTGGACATGTGCATTTAAATAAATTTAAAAAAAAAGGTTTCAGAATGTGTCAGTCTGTAAAAGTGATATCAAAGTGTAAAAAGAGATTTTCACTTGGCCCCGAAAAAAAAGAGCAGTAAGTGTGCTTTCAAATTGGCAAAGAAATTTCGTTTTGGCACTAATGTGAAAACATGACTCTGTGTGCATAGAAGAATTATAGGCAGAAATGTATTGCGTCTTGCTCTGGTGATTTCACAGTTGCAGTAGATGGAAAAGAGGAGCGAATTTATAGGGGAAAGAAGCAGAGGTTTAGCACACACCCATGTGCTTGCCATGTATAGTCATGCACAGTAATTAGAAGCGAGTGGGGTTTTCAGGTTTAAGTCTGTAATGCAAATACATTCAGCATCAGTAAGGCTGGTTGCCCCTGCTGGAGTGTAGGCAGTCACAGAGAATACACACGGTGGTGGTCTGAAAAAAAAAACAGCTTGGTTTCATAATGTGACAGTTTGTTATACAGATTTTCACTTGCCCAAAAAAAAAGAGGAGTTTGTGTGCATTCAAATTGGCAAAGAAATTTCGTTTTGTGACTATTGTGAAAAGAAATGTAGTAATATATTTAAATACAATAAAGGATTTTTTTTTTAGTTTTTTTGCAGGTATTGCTGAAGAACAGTGAACAAAATTTAAGATGCCTACAAAATCTCGAGTTCAAAAAACGCTAAAAAAAAAACTATATTTGAAGACAACTGGAGGACCAAAGTTAGTAGAAGATGCTGATGTAGGGAAAAAGAAAAAATCTTCTGGTAAGCAAAAAAAACAATTTATTAACAAATTATTCAAAACAAAGAAAAATGTTCAAAATGTCTGTTGTCAGAAAAATGTAAAAAAACCTACAGAACAGCAAAAAATTGAGGATTTAGTTAATGCAAATATACCTTCTGCAATTGAAAAGTTTAACATAAACAGAAAAACAGCATTTAAAGAGATACGTAGAAAAATGTTTCAGAGAAGAGTTATGTCCAATTTGATAAAGGATATAAAAAAATATAAGCAAAAGTCTAAATATTTCAAGAGAAAAAAAGAAATTGAAGCCATTGCAGCAAAAGCATTAGAATTAAAAAGGAAACTATTCATATTAATTTTGAATAGGATGCGTACATTAGATAAAATGGTTAATGTACTAAAATCACAAAGCAAAAGCAAAAGAGTAGTGAACAGAACAAATTTTTGTAAAGTGTTTTTAGGAAAATGGATGCATAGTTCAAGTAGTGAACCTTTTTTTAATGAGGAGAGCTATTTTCAAAGTAATAGTTTGCTGCATGCAGTTGACACCAGAGGTCGTTCATACGAAGTAAAAAATGGTTGCATAATGGAGAAGGAGATAATGGTTCCAAGAGATGAGGTACAAGTGATGGCAGATGAGGCAATGGGGAGACGTCCTAAAGCCCCAGTGTACACTTGGAATTGTAGTAGTATTTGCAGTGTGCGTCAGGAATCTATTGACAGATTTCGAGAGTTTCTAAGAGAATATAGTAAAAAAAGTGTAAAACAGAAGATTAAGGTGCTTCAAAGTCTGGATCCATGCAGAGTGAGAGAGAATACTGGTTTGCAGGGTCATTCTCTGGCTTGTCTATCTAGAAAAGTGTGCAATAGTGTTTTCCATCATTTTAGGATGCTGGCTGTTCATCATACTGAAATGAGAAAGTTTGTGAGACGGTTGTATTTTGCCAAAAGTCCAGCAATAAAGTTAAATGAATTGAATAGGGCTCTGTTCCGGGGAACGGTATCAGATGTAGAGAAGGTTGTTGATGAAATTCAGTTTTGTTACTTTGGTCCTGAACAAAACAGTGCAGAGAAGGACACAGTAAATGAGGCAGAAGTGGAAGAGAATGTAGAACCTTGTGTAAGTAAGACATTTAATGATCACATAACAAAATTTGCAATAGTCTCTAATGAAAGACCAAATGTTACTTGTATTTGTTGCCGCAGAACTCATTATAGAAAACAAACTAGGAATGTTGATCTCTACAGAAAGAGTGAAAATGAAGATAATTATAAGTGGATGGATTTTGCAACATATATATTTCTTGAAAATTGTTTTGAATTGGGTGAAGATCAGCGTATTTGTAAATACTGCTACAACAAGTTAGAGGAAAATAGAATGCCGACCAGAGCTGTACATAATAATTTAGAATTGGATGCTATTCCTGCTGAACTTTCTGAATTAAATACATATGAGTCTATACTCATTCAATGTGTTCATCCGTACTAGACCATAGTACGTATGGAGCCCAAAACTGGTAAATTACCTCCTTCAGATTTACTGAGAGGTTTAAAAGGTAGAGTGGTGTATTTGCCCTTGGATTTGAAAAAAAATATGGAAACTATTGATGCGGATACTTCGGAAACTGAACCATTAATTATTCTGGTTAATGGTGTACCTACAAAGAATAAGAAGATTTGGCAGGAGCTGGTAGATGTGCGGAAAGTACAAAGAGCAAATTTGTATTTGAAAAAAAATAACAAATGGTATGAATCAATTTATATAGTAGAAGAAGAAGAAGAAGAAGAAGATTTACAAGGAGATACTGAAACACCAAGTGGACAAATTGAAAAAGTGGACAAGTCAAAGGAAGAAGAAATTTATGAACATTTTAGCATACATCCTCTCCATTCGAAAGAAGTTATGGGAGACAATATTGATCTCTTTCAGATGAAGAAAGCAAAAGGAAATCCCGTGAGTGTATGGGAGGAGAGCTTGGAAGCTCGATGTTTTCCCCAGCTGTTTCCTAAAGGAAAAGGAGGACGATACGATGAACGTCCGGAACAGATTCCAGCTTCTGAGTATCGGACTACAAGACTATATGCTGAAGATCCCAGATTTCGACAAAGTATCCCTTATTTGTTCCATCTTTTATTTGAAAGCGACTTGTCTGCATTGTCTTATGCAGTAAATCACATTTTAAAAAGTGGAGTACATTTACAAAATGTGTCTGCTAAGGATTTTATGGAGAAAGTGCAGCACCGAGATGATCATTTGGAAACACAACTGATCAATCTGATGGCTTGTCAGCGTGGGACAAATGAATATTGGTACCGACGCCATGGTGAACTAAAATGCATGTTACGGAATTTAGGAACACCAACATGGTTCCTTACCCTAAGCTGCGCCGAGTACGCTTGGGATGATTTACTGGATTTTCTACGAGAGGCCAATTCAAACATTGAAAACATCGAATACAAAACAGCAGGAGAACTGTGCTCATTGGATCCGGTTAATGTTTGCAGATATTTCAATCATAGATTTGAGGCTATGATGTCCTTCATCTGCAATAAGAAAAATCCACCCCTTGGAGAAGTAGTGGATTTCTTTTGGAGAAAAGAGTACCAGGCAAGAGGTGCTCCTCATATTCATATGCTGCTGTGGATCAAGGATGCCCCAAAGTTTGGAACAGATACTGATGAAGCAGTGTTATCTTACATTGAAGAATATGCAACATGTGCTATACCTAAAAGCACAGAAGAGAACAAGTTAAAGGAGCAAGTTCTACGTTTCCAAAGTCATCGGTGTGGAAAATACTGTCGACGGAAATACAAGAGCAAAGAAAAATACTACACTAAATGTCGATTTGGATTTCCTAGACCTGTTCTTTCAAATGGAAGAGTCAACAGTTTTATGTCAGCTGTGAGACATACTATCACAAGAAAATCACCTAAGAATACCTACAACCTTAAAAGAAAAGAAGAATCAAAAAATATAAATGACTACAACCCAGTCATTTTATCCATGTGGAACGCTAACATGGATATACAGTATGTTGCTGACAATTCCATTGCTGTTGCTCGATATGTAACGTCTTACATTACGAAATCAGAAAAAACAGAATTGAAGGAAATGTGGGAAGAGATTTCTCACGAGAAGACTGTCAGTAAGAAGCTGTACAGTTTCAGTTTGAAGATGTTATCGCATTGAGAAATTGGATCCTACGAATGTTCTGATAGATTATCTTCTGCAAGTCTCTACTCGAAGTCAAGAAGAATAATTTGGGCAAGTTTAGGCCTTGCAGCAATGAGAAATCGGGTACTGAAATCTGTTGGAGAAATTGAATATTTGGCACAGTTCGAACCTGAAAGTACAGATATATTGAAAACAAACATGTTGGACACATATTATCCCAAGAGAAGTCATCATCTGGAGAACATGTGTCTCTATGAAGTGCTGCAGAACTACATTTATTCACGGAAAGCTGCAGAAGACATCAATAATGGAAAATATAAAGTCGTTGGTGAAGAAGGATGTTTGGTGAAGCAAACCAAAGGAAGTTTGATAAATCACCGGAAGCTGAGTTGCGACACTACCGACAAGAAAGAATTTTACTACTTGGCTCTTTTACAGTTGTTTAAACCATGGCGTTCAGAGGATGAACTACTGGGAGAATTCCAGAGCTATGAAGATTCTTTTAATGCTTGCAAAGACAGCATACAATGCAGTACATTTTCAACTTATCTGCAAATGTTAAATGAAGAAATTGAACAGGAAACTACAATTGCAGCAGAAATAGCTAGAGACAGTTCTCAGGACAGCCAAAGTTCAGGAACATACAGTCAAGATCCCCTAGGACAACCAATCGTTGAAAATGAAGCATCAATAGCCATGAATGAAGTGGAAACGGCTATGAATCAAGCTCAAGAAGAATTTATAGACTTAGAAAATTTGGAAACACAACTGAATCAAGAGCAGCAACAAATTTATGAAGAGATCAAAAACAAAATTGATCACGGATTTCTACATGAAAAAAAAGAGTGCTCATGCACATCATTTCATCCAATCAGGATGTATGTAAGCGGACAAGCTGGCACTGGAAAAAGTTTCCTAATTAAAGTCATCAGAAGCTACCTAAAGCAAAAAACGGATTCTACTTTGTCTTGTGTGGTTACTGCTCCAACTGGGTTAGCAGCATATAACATAAAAGGAATCACCTTACATCGTTTGCTAATGTTACCAGTGGAGCATGAGAACAAAATACAATTCAACAAGCTAACTGGAGAAGCATGCTTGGAAGTTTCAAGAGTATTGAAGAAGATGCAAGTTCTCATTATTGATGAGGTGAGCATGGTATCAAACTTAATGCTTGCCTTTGTGCATTTAAGAATGCAGCAAATTTTGAAGACAGACTATGACGTGTTATTTGGTGGAAAACACGTCATAGTTTTTGGGGATCTTTTGCAACTTACTCCGGTTAAAGGACAACCAGTGTTTAATACTGTGACACATGAAGACACGAAGAAGTCATTGGGAAGCATTGGAAATACAAATATTTGGTCCTTCTTTGAGTACAAGGAACTTACAACTAATATGAGGCAAGCAAACGATGAAGAATATGGAAGTATTCTGAAAGATATCAGGATTGGACTACTCACAGAAGTTGGCAAAAAAGCATTACAGAGTCGGCTGCTACATAATTTATTTCCAAAGCAAGAAATAGTTGCAGAGAAGATATACAAGAACATTGCAGAAAACAAAAGTGTCATCTGCTTAATGCCAACTCTACGTGAATGCTCTATATTCAATGAGGAGCTTTTGAAATTGGAAAAGGAAGAGATCAGGAAATTGGAAGCAGTGGACAAAATTGAGGATGGAAGAATTACTGTCACAGTAACAGGCAAACTGAAAAATAAATTGGACTCACTAGAGAAGAACATCTCCAAAACAGCAGGATTAGAAAAAAATCTATATGTTTGCATGAACTGTAGAGTGTTTTTAAGGAGAAATTTGGATGTTGAAAAAGGCTTAGTAAATGGAGCGATGGGAAGAGTTGTGGGTTTTATTAATTATCAGAAAAAAGATGGAATTGAATGGTTAAAAATAAAATTTGATCAGATAGAGGAAGTTAAAGACATTTGTCGTTGTTCAGTTCGTTTCATGCTTGTGAAAGACTTATATGTACGTAGGAAGCAGTTTCCGTTTTCACTAGCATATGCTGTAACTATTCACAAGTCTCAAGGATTGACTGTAGATTGTGCATTTGTGAACATTGGTTCAACTGTGTTCAAAGAAGGTATGGCATATGTAGCTTTGTCACGAGTCAAAACATTATCAGGTTTATTCATGATAGACTTCGATGACTCAAAAGTTAGTGCTGATACAAACTGTGTAAAGGAGTATAATAGATTAAGAAGAAGCTATGCTCCTCATTTAGGTCAGTATCCTGTGTTGGAGAAACGTGTAGTTTCTCGTAAAAGGAGAAATGAGAATATCTGTAATGAAGATGTAGAGAGGAGGAAAAAAAAGAGGAGTGATGTAATTGCAAGCAGAAAGAATAAGGAAAATGAAGAACAGGTTGTAGGATGTCATTTTGAAAATAGCTCTGGTGTCAACTGCTACGCAAATGTAGTGCTGAATGTTGCATTTTATCTGGAAAGTTTGCAAGAGCAGATAACACTAAATCAGGGAAAAAGATTCTGTTCAGAGCTCAGTCTCCTGTTTCAAAAGCTGAGTAAAGATAAAACTCAAATAGAAAGTGCTACTGATATTAGAAAACTTTTAGATGTATGTTCAGGACGAACACAGTTTTCTCAAAATGAACAGCAAGATGCTCACGAATTTTTGATGTATTTTCTTCAGGTAGTGGAAGAAGAAGGAGTTCCCATTGACATTTTTTTTGGTCTCTCTTATAAATGGGAACATAGTTGTGATAATTGTTATAATATAAGTGGCTCTATTGTTGATAATGAAAGGTTTATTTATTTGACATTGCCAGAGAGTAAAACAGTCACTTTTGCAAACTTAGTTAAAGATGCTAATCATAGCATGAAATGTGGTGAGTGTAATTCTGACATGTTATCAACATTAATTTTAAGGGAATACGGACAGTATGTAATTTTAATGATGCAACGATGTAGAGCTGATGGTTCAAAATTGGATACTTTAATAAAGAAGTTTACAGGACAGCAATTATCAATTTCAGGAAAAACTTTTGTAACTGTTGCAATAATTTTCCATGATGGACCTACTGTTACTTCTGGACATTACACAGTTTATCTAAAATGTGAAAAAGGATGGACACTGTGTAATGATTCCCAATTGATTTTCAAACAACGTTTGCCTTTTGATTTAGCAAATTCCTATCTAATCTTCCTGAAACCTAAATTTTAGAGAGACTTGGCAAGATCTGGACAAAATAATTTTACCATTTTACAGGATTACCATTGCAATTTTGTAGAAAAAAGATTTTTAAAATTATCATTTGGCCTAAAGGAAAGATAACCAATTGTAATGTGGACTTTTTAAATTTTTAATGCAATTTTGAAAAACCAATAATTTAGAGATTATCGGTAACTTCTGCACATTTTAAATTTTGGAATGTTATTGGACTGCCATTGGAAATTTTTTCAAAAATGATTTAAAAAATTACTATTTGGCCATGTGGAAAAGTAAGCAATTCTATTGTGGACTAAATAAATTATTCAAAAAATTTTCGTGAACCAAAATGTTACAGAGAATCGGTGAGATCTGGACAGATTAAACTTTAGAATTTTAATGGTTTTCCCTTGGAAATTTATTCCAGGGAAAGAATAAAAAATACTATTTGGCCTAAAGGAAATAAAATCAGATGTATTTTGGAGTTATTTGAGATATATTATTGTGAATGTACTTCTGAAACAAAAATATCAGACGGTATTTTAAAGAAAAAAGTATTGTTTTTAGATGACATTTTTTTAGAATAATATGCATTTCTGTAATGATAAGTTTAAATGAGAAGAGATTCTGGGCTTTTTTAATACAATCTTTGAGATTGTTAATTTTTTTTGCCCGCTGTAAAATGATGAATGCAATTGCTTTCACAATTTATAGTGAAATGCAATATATTCTGAAAACAGCAAAAATAAGGCAAAAATTATTTTTTGGTAAAAAATGTAAATATGTGTACTGTATTATAAATTGTTATAAAAATATTAATACTTTTTTCTTTTTTTCCAGATCGATATAGAAAATTTTCGTAAACTACAACCATTTTAAAAACTATTTTTTAAAAAAACAAATGAATAAATTTTTCTTTGAGTGAGTATGGTAAGTCAATAGTAATAATTGTAGTCTCTCAAAGACCTTGTAATGTGATAAATTATTTTTAGTGTTTTTTTAAAAAAAAAAAAATAAATTACGCGTACCGTACGCGTACGGTAAAAAAAAAAAAAAAAAAAGTTTTTAAAAACATGTAAAAAAAAGATGAAAGATAAGGTTGGCTCTTAAAAGAACCGTTGTGTTCATGCAGGGACAGAGGAAAGAAAGATTGGGAATATTAGACAGTACGACAAGTGTGCTGATCTATTTTACTGTTCACCAGGGAAACACTAGTCTCCCTATAAGTAATTAGATCGTGACAAGTGGCGCACCGTACTTCAACCCTCGCAAACCGAGGATTAATTTCCAGAGGGCCAGCAAAAGGAGATTCTCCCCCCACAGATGAAGGGCTCACCTGACCTGCAGAAGAAGGAGTCAGCCCTGCAGATGATGGTCCAGGCTGAGCTGCTGTGGATGTACTGGCTCGTCTTTCTGAAGAGTTACCTCCAAAAAGATGACCATGTGTCCTTCTGTGTACTTCTTTGAGGTGCCTCATCATGGTGTGATTCCCAAAGGAATACTTCCTGTCAGGATTACCTCTAGAAAGTACACGCTTACACAGAATGCAAGTAACTAAGGGTGCATTCACCTTTTGCTGGCCTTCTGGAAAAGTAAAATAATCCCAAACATAAGAAGGCTTTACTTTCCTCGCTCTCTGCCTCAAGACAGTGCTGCTGGTGCTAGCCTCACTCTCAGAAGGGCTCTGCTGTTCTGCCATCGTATCCCAAAGACAAACCAGCTCCTTCTCCTAAGGGATCACAAGCACAAATGAGGGGAATGGGTGTGGTGTAGGAGAGTTCTAGAACTGAAAGTAGTTTCAACCAATCAAAAGTTGTGTTTCAAGATCACATGACCTACCGTACGCTTACGGTACGCTTACGGAGCGCTTACGGCAAAAAGTACGCGTGCGCGTAAAAAAGACACACGCTTCCGCACATGCGCATAACAGTCACTCCCCGGCACTACCGCGTAACGTGCGCGTGTTGCGTAAGCGCGCACGCGTCCCACGCGCGGCTACGCAAAGTGCGTTACTCTACGCAACCAGCGTGGATAGATTACGGACGTTGCGTAAACCGTACGCTTACCGTAAGCTTACGGTACGCGTAATAAAAAAAAAAAAAAAAAAAAAAATAGAATTACATTTTACTTGTTTATTTTAAAAATTATATATAAAAAAAATATTAATACATTTTTTAAAAAAAGCATAGTCTTTATAAAAGATAAATAAATTAAATTAAAAATATGTTTGAAAAAAATGAAGAATAAAAAAAAAAAAAAGCATTTAAAAAACCTTGCAAATTCACTGAAAAAACCATGGGTTTCAAACACGTTATAGTTAGGAATTAGCATTTAAAAAACCTTGCAAATTCACTGAAAAAACCATGGGTTTCACACACGTTATAGTTAGGAATTAGCATTTAAAAAACCTTAGAAATTCACTGAAAAAACCATAGGTTTCACACACGTTATAGTTAGGAATTAGCATTTAAAAAACCTTAGAAATTCAGTGAAAAAACCATAGGTTTCACACACGTTATAGTTAGGAATTAGCATTTAAAAAACCTTAGAAATTCAGTGAAAAAACCATAGGTTTCACACATGTTATAGTTAGCTGGACATTTTACTCGTAAAAAACCAATGAAATTTCCCCGTTATAGTTAGTTCAGCTAACTATAACTCGCGCGCCCGCAATGCACTGCTGATGACGTCACATATTACATCACTCATGACATGGTCAGTGACATCACTCATGACATCACTGATGACATCTCAAATGACATCACTGATGACATCACTGATGACATCATCCAGTGATTGTGTGTTTTTGTGAAAATTATATATTTTTTTTATTTATGTATAACTCAAGGTTGATGGAAGAATAAATGGGTATATAAGTGTCTAAATGGTTGATTTGTTTTTGAAAAATTGATTGTGTAACTGACTGATTAAGTGTATCTTAGTGAATACATGGCTTTGTGAGTAATGTTTAAATGTGTATATATCTGTATCAGTCTCTCACTTTGTGTATAAGTGGCTGCATGGGTTGGTGAGTAGCTACATGGGTGCCTATTTAGGTTATTAGTTGTTTTTTTGAGTATCAGTCTGAGTGTCTGCATGGTTCGGTGGGGGGTATTACGTAGTGCATCGGTGCATGAATGAGTGACTCACTGTTTGTATGTGTTGAACACAGCATGTGTGCAGGACTGTATGGGTGGATGAGTGTGTGTATGGGTGTGTTAGTGAGTGAATGACTGTCTCAATAGTGTCTTTATGAGTAACTACATATGTTTTAAACTAGTATATGTGACTATTGGTGTATATATGTGAGTATATGTGAGAGTGAGAGATTGAAAGAGTTCCTGTATGAATAAGTATGTGTTTCTATAAGTGATTGTTTAAAAGACTAAGTATGTGTAAGTTTCCGTAGAAGTAAGTATGGTGGTGTGTGTATAACTATATATGCAAGTAAATGTATGTTTGATTCTTTATTAGCATGAGTGACTATGTGTGTGAGTAACTCTATGGATGTGTGGCATTGTGTAACAGGATGTATAGGTGTATGAGTACATATGATGAGTGAGTATATGTATGAGTGACTGTATTGGTCTATTGGTGAATGAGTGGATGTGTATGTGGATCTTAGAATTCCTGAAGAGGTTGTTGTAACTGGTATTGGTATGTCCATTGTTTTGAAAATTTTAGTCTCTATTTTTGAATGTGTGTATCAAAGGTTATATTAGGGTGAGAGGAGGTCTGCCACTCTATCACAAGGATGATGTCATCAGTGATGTCATCAGTGATGTCATTTGAGATGTCATCAGTGATGTCATGAGTGATGTCACTGACCATGTCATGAGTGATGTAATATGTGACGTCATCAGCAGTGCATTGCGGGCGCGCGAGTTATAGTTAGCTGAACTAACTATAACGGGGAAATTTCATTGGTTTTTTACGAGTAAAATGTCCAGCTAACTATAACATGTGTGAAACCTATGGTTTTTTCACTGAATTTCTAAGGTTTTTTAAATGCTAATTCCTAACTATAACGTGTGTGAAACCTATGGTTTTTTCACTGAATTTCTAAGGTTTTTTAAATGCTAATTCCTAACTATAACGTGTGTGAAACCTATGGTTTTTTCAGTGAATATATATATATATATAAACAGTCCCTCTCTGCTCTTCGCTTCAGCAGAAAAATGAAGGTACGGGCCTCTCTCCTCCGTAAGAAATAAGCAAAGAGTGGATGAAGCAGGTATTTATTTCTCCCACAAGATCAAATGTCAATAAATCATAGGACCAGTGTCCATGACGCGTTTCGCTCCACGCAGGGAGCTTGATCACATGATGCATCGCAGTATGATGACGAAATAAATAGAGAGACAGCACCAAAATTCAGTGAAAATGAAAAACAGACTAAAGCTATCAGTAGATAGGGTCTCAAAGCATCCGAAAAAAACACAAAATGGTGAATTTGCCAGATGTAAAAAGAGTAAATTAAGTAAAAGGTAGTGGTGATGTGTGTTAGAATGATGTCAAAAAATACAGATAGGTTAAAAAATGGCGGTAATCAAAATTGGTACATAGTGCATTTAGACCGCTTCAATAAGTACCTAAATGTACAAGAATCTAATGAAACAAGGACAAGTGTCCATTGAAAAATGCCCACCACAAACTCATAACATGCATCTGACAAATCATATCAATTTATATACCTAACTACGGACACTAAAAGAATGAGACCAAAAATCACCTAAGGGGTAAAATAACATAGAGAGGTAGCTAAATATAACTAAACATAAGACACAACATGTAGATACATACGACCATCCCAAAATTATTTTAGGACACGCAAGTATCCCACTAAAATGTACATAAACAATAGACTAAGAAGCTAATATTGTCACCAATTAAAAAACATCAGAAAGTCAGAAAGACAATAGATAAAACAATTGGTGTCAAGGTAAAATCTAAACCAAAAAATTTCAACAATATCAGTGCAACAATGGAAACTGCCGGACTTCATAAATAGCTAAAATCTCATGATAAAAAGATGTCTAATAAAATATATACTTTATAATTAGTTAAATGACCTCTATATATAAAAAATTACCCCTATAATAAATGGTCTGTAAAAAATCTAAAAACTAAAGTGCTGGTGAACGAACAGTGCAAAAATAGTGCTATACAATATAACAGATAAAAAGAGCAATAGCAGCAAGTCAATATGAGAAAACATGTCAAGACTAGATTTCAGATGTACAATAGGACATGACAGACAATGAATCTAAAAAGCGAAAAAATTAGTGCAAAACAGCAATTATAAAAAGTTGTGCAGATCTTCATTCATGTTAAGGCCATTGGGAACTCTAGTATCGAGAGCAAGAATAAAATGAGACTCCTGTTGTCTCAATAACTTATCACGATTACCACCCCATCCGGGGTTGGCAACTGACCCAATGACCGTGAATTCCAAATCCTTTAATTTATTCTCATGGATGGATTTGAAGTGTCTAGCAACTGGGTAATTATGATCACTGTTGACGATAGCTCTTACATGTTGGAGAATACGCTTATGCACAGGAAGTTTGGTACTGCCTATATATTCTAAATTGCAAGTGCACTTGAGTTTGTAAATAGCATATTCTGTACGGCAAGTTAAATGCCCTTGGATAGCTATCTCATTGTCACTGAAAGCTGTTTTGTAGTGCGTACTATTGGTTGCAAAAGTGCATGCTCGGCAGGAATTGCATTTAAAGAAGCCCGTCCTGGTTAGCCAAGTGCCTTTGGTACTGGATGCAAGCATAGGTCTCACAAGGGCATCTCTCATTGAAGGAGCCTTTCTAAAGGTGATAGATGGGAGACTAGGAAGAATAGGGCCAAGAATGTTATCTGTTAGGACGATAGGCCATTCTGAATAGATAATCTTGCGGATGGCATTTTCTTGGGTACAAAACGTAGTGATCAGACGTATTGGCTGTACCAAAGGTTCTGAGATCACAGTTACATTTTTAGTACTGGGCTGCAATAAATTAGTCCTTGGTTTACTATTGGCCTTGTTGAGGGCGAGGGTCAAAAGATGAGCTTTATAACCCCTCTCCAAGAATCTAATAAATGCTGCCTTCTGACATTCAGTGGAGACCAATTCGGAACTGCAAATTCTTCGAATGCGGATGAATTCGACATAGGGTATGCTGTTAATTAAATGCCGAGGATGTGCACTTGTGGCATGGAGAATAGAATTCCCCGCAGTTATTTTTCAATGTAGCTTAGTGCAGAGTCTGTCATTGTCTATATATACCAGGACATCTAGAAATTCTACAGAGGAGCTGTCAATGGAAACAGTAAATTTAAGATTCAACTCATTCACATTGATGTCTTTAACAAAAATCATAGCATCTTCCTCAGAACCTTTCCAAACCAAAAATATGCCGTCGATGTACCGCCAATAATGGACTACATGACTCCACCAACGCTTGTGAGTGACCATGAGGACATTGCTCTCCCACCAACCCACATGAAGACATGAGTAGCTGGGGGAGAAGCAAGCCCCCATGGCCACCCCGCACACTTGATGGAAATAGTCATTCTGAAAAAGAAAAAAGTTTGTGGATAGACATAATTCAATCATCTCTAGAAGCATAGTGTTATGCTCCAACATGTTGATATCCCTATTTTCCAAGAAGTATTTTGTAGCATTCATGCCATGTTTATGATCAATACTTGTATAAAGGGATTCAATATCCATCACTACCAGTAGGTAATCTGAACACCATGTGATATCCTTAACTTTATTCAAAAAATCCGTAGTATCTTTGATAAAGGATGGCAACGAAGTCATATGGGGCTGCAGAAAAAAGTCAACATATTTTGATGAGTTCTCATTCATACTGCCCTGTGCAGAGATTATGGGGCGACCAGGGACAGGAGTCTTATCCTTTGGACCTTTGGTAAAAAGTACAACATAGGAGTGATTGGATGGTCAATACAAAGAAAGTTTATTTAATCTTTAGACAAAAGACCAATTCTCTTCCAAGGGAGGATTTTCTTACGAGTTGTATCTTCTGCAGCCTTCATTTCAAATTTGGACGAATGTCTATAGCAAGAGGTGTCCAAGAGATGTCGCTCTGCCTCTGCTAAATAATCAGAACAAGACCATAGAACTGTATTGCCTCCCTTATCAGACTTCTTGATGACAAGATTGTGATTGCACTGCAATTTAGAAATCAGAGCATGGTATTGTTTGTTGCGGTAATCATTCTTTCGTGATTGGAAAGGTATCTTCCTGTTTAATGCCTTGAGCTCAGTAATCACACGGTCACTGAAGACATCGACAGCGTCTTTAGGCATGAGAGGAAGAAAAGTGGAGGTGGGACGAAAAGGACTGGAAGCTGTCTTAAGGCGGATAGTATCAGGAGTGGCCATAGCTGATTCATCACCTTCAATCTCGCTACTCAGATCAATTAATGTCTGTAGATTAGGGATGTCTTTGACTTGTAGAGGTCCCAATGAAGCGGTGGTTTTCTTGACAGAACCAGAAGATTTACCTTCGAAAGTATTCAATTGAAAATATTTTTTTAGTTTTATTTTTCTAACAAACTTAAATAAATCAATTCTGGTCTGATTGTAGGAGAAACTATGTTTGGGACAGAAAGAGAGGCCTAAGGACAAGAGCTGCAATTCTGCTGATGATAATACTGTATCAGTTAGATTAATGACAGTATTCTTAGTGACGCTTGTTATTTCTTCCAGGCTCTTCGCGAATTCCCTCTTGAGAAAGTTTTGGCGGTGCCTGAGCCTCCTCTCCCTCCTGCGTTGGTTGATTGTTCCCCTTGCGCGAATTGAGGTTTGCGGGGGCGCAAGGCATACCTCCGGTCCTCGCTCACAAAATTTAGTTCCTCCACTAGAGAAAAACTAGGAATATTGGAAGAAAGTGGCAACGATGTACTCGGTTGACCATCTTCCGAGTCACTATTAGTGGTCCCGTGGATATATATATATATATATATATATATATATATATATATATATCCAAAGAAATTTCTCCAACCAAGGGAGCCCCCATCCCTACAGGGCGGCTTCACATATATATATTTTCCACCAAACGGTCCAAGCTTTTCCGGACGCACACAACTGCTGTTGTTAACCATGCGGTTTATTTATTCTTGGCAAACCAACACGATCATTCCGGTGACAATCTTCATGCCGACGGGTTTCGAGATAAGAATCTCTTCTTCATGGGCAGCTTTAAAAATGTAAACAAAAAAAGAGGAGTGGAATGATCTCCAGACCTACATGACGCACTGCTGAACAAACTCAAGGACTTTACAAAGGAAAGTGATTTAATGTTCATCAAGGTAAGTTCAACATTCAATATGGTAACAGGTTATCTTTCCTATTACATACAGCGATATCTAAATGAACAATCAGTGCTACTAATGTAGATGGCCAAGAAAAAGATTTTTACAAAACAATCATTCCTTGGAATTTTTTACTTAAATACACAACTTGTGAAAGACAAAATGAATTTAAATATTCTTGCGAAAGAACAGTTCCAATGCATTTCGGGTTGTTATAACCCTTCTTCAGGGGCTATCAATTCAAGAGATTTCCAAACAGTCCAGCGTTACAGTCACTACAACAAAACAAGATACAATGTATTTAAACGTATTTAAACGAGTATCAACAGTGTTACACTAGGATTTTCACTCATAGAGAAAGAAGTACAGTGGGTGCCATGGAGATGGATCCGATAATTCACATGCCAGTCTGTGTAAGTGAAAACTGTGAAACCACTTATCCCATGTTAAAGGTGCTCAGAGCAAGCAGGGGATCTATAACGGTAATAGAAACCGTTAAAAAACGGGTTGTGGAGAAATCCAGTGAATCTTTACTGAGTCGGAAACCAAAAGGTGTGCATGGTAAAAGAATCGAGTAAATCCTTTTGAAAGTCAGATAGAGAGACTCGGATTTGTGCATGGGAAAGTATGACTGGAAACGTACTATGGGCTTGACTCACTTGAATTAAAAGAAGGAGTTAGCGCTGAGACGATATTCCAGAGGGTTGGGTGTCTATACAGGTAAAAATGAGAATGTGAACAACTATAGGAATTTGAAAAGAATTATTCTATTTCCTAATGAGTAGGGATAAGCCCTTTGTGGAGAACGAGCACTCGTAATGGATGAAATCTTACCCGGGTTAATCCAATTGTTGTAATTACTTCATTGTTAGGGAAATCTGAAACAAGAACGAGGAAGAATTTACCCGAGAGTTCGAATGCGTGCTAAACGGGATGGGAGAACTACTAATGCCCATACTGTTTTCAGAAGCTTACCGGCAGATCAGAGCAAACGCCGCAAGAAGCGTGGTGCGTCAAAGAGCGTGCGTGTAAACGTGACTCTTCGCGCTGCGTATTTAAAGGAGTCGCTCTACCGTAAAAAGGTGTATAAAATGGAAAGCTTTATTGACAGTGTCGAGGGACACACAACAAAAGCATTACTGACAGAATCAAAAGACTCAAGTAAACAAACTCAAATAAACATGAATGAAGTTGCAAGGTGATGTGAAAATGTGTAAACAAATGGTAAAGAAAATGGAAAAAGTCAAGGATGAATGTTAGAAGAGTGCAAATCCTTTACAAATATAATGTTCATCAGAGGGCATGAGCGTACCCTATATGTAGAGCTGAAAAATTACAGTTTATAAGAAACACTGCAGTTCAATGTGATCATTCAACCGCCCGGGATCAAAGTACCGAGCCTTTTTATCCAAAACGTTTCCTTTCTGGCTAGTGTGTTGTGAAAGTCTATACCAGAAGTGGTTGAAATTTTTTCCAGTATGGTGAAACGTAATTGTGGTATAGTGTGTGCAGTGTTTGTCCAATGTGTCGCTAAGCATGATTTGGGATTTTTGTTTCGGATTGTGCTTTTGTGTTCTATTATCCTGATCTTAATTTTTCTGGAGGTCCTGCCTACATAGACTAACCCGCAAGGACAACGTATCGCATAAATAACCCCTTCTGTATTGCAGTCTGAAGAGTGTCTCAGGGTAATCTTCTCGCCTGATTGAGGATGAGAGAAAATATTTCCCAAGATTACGTTACCACATTGACCACAGTTGTGGCATTTTTGCATACCTTTATGAATTTGTCTATTGAGTGGATGTTTTGGTTTCAAAAGTTCTCTGATGTTTTTAGATCTAGTGTGTGCAAAAAGGGGAGGACCTCTAAACAAATCTGTAAAAGCAGTTTCTTGTGTGATGATATCCCATCGTTTATTGATGATTTTCTTAATGTAAGAAGCTTGTGTGGAGTATTTTAGAATGAAAACTTCTCGTTTAGCCGATTGCTTCCGTGCGGGAAGTAAAAGATCTTCCTGTTTTTTCAAAGTAACAGTTTTCTCGGCCTCTGTAAGTATTTCTTCAGGATAACCTCGTTCTCTGTATCTCAATTCTTGTTCTTCAATCAGTTTCATGCATTCGTGATCGTCAGATGTGATCCTTTTGATTCTAATAAACTGCGAGACCGGTAGGTGTTTTTTCAGAGAAAATGGGTGTCCACTGTTGAAATGTAATGCATTGTTGACATCAGTGGGTTTTTTATAAACAGAAGTTTGTAGCCCTTCAGATATTTTGCGAATTTCAATATCCAAAAAATTGATTTTATTAGTTTGAATATTGTGAGTAAATTGAATCCTTGTATTGCATTGATTGAGAGTATGAATGCAGAGTTCCAAGGTCTGTCATTGACCTTTCCACAGAACTAAAATATCATCAATATATCGTAAGAAAAGAATTGCGTGCTTTTGCCATATGGGATTGTGAAGAATGAATTGATGTTCAAAGTGTGCCATAAAGGTAGTTGCGTATGCAGGTGCCCCAGGAAATCCCATGGATGTCCCTGTTTTTTGAAGATAAAAGTGTTCTTGCTAGTGAAAGTAGCTGTGATACAGCGAAAAATGTAGGAGCTCTAGTAGGAATACGCTCATGTCTGGTTCAATGGGAGAATCTAAGAGTCGCCATTCTACAGCTTCAAGTCCCTCGTTGTGGGGTATCGAAGTATATAAGGTCACCACGTCTATGGTGCACAGTAGTACATCTTCCTCAATAAGATGTTGTGAGGCTCGCAGTTTTAAAAGACAGTCAGTAGTGTCTTTGACATAAGTCACCCAAGATTGTACCAAGGGTTGTAGGTGGTAGTCCAAAAATTGCCCAATCGGTTCATGTATGGATCTACAACCTGCCACAATCAGACAAAAGGGTGGGTTGTTCAAACTCTTATGTATTTTGGGGAGCATGTACATGTGAGGGGTTTGTGGCGTATCTACCAATAAGAATTTCCCGGTGTTATCCGAGATCAAACCATTGTCCATGGCTTTTTTAAGCAGAGAGCTTAGTAATTCTTTGAAGACTTTGATTGGATCTTAATTCAAAAGAATGTAGGTATTTTCATCTTTAACATGAGAGTCAATGCTGTGTTTGTAAAATGTTGAGTCCAAAATGACTAGGGCACCGCCTTTGTCTGCAGGTTGACAAGTAATTTCCCGGTCTTGTTGTAATGCGTAGAGTATTCTCAGTTCCTTCTTAGAAAGGTTGGGGTGTTGAGGTTTTGAGTATTTCACTTGAGCCAAATCTTTTTTAACTAATATTTCAAAATTATCCAAAGTTTTGTGAGAAATTGGTGCCATGAATTTACTTTTAGGTCGAAAACGTTCAGGTGGTCTCTCTTGTGATTCTACAACGTTTTGAGAAAAACACCATTTCAATCTGAGTTTCCGCATGAACTCCAAAAGAGATATTTCGGTCTCCAGTGCATTAGATATATAAGTTGGAACAAACGACGTTCCTTTACTCAAGACTCTGAATTGCTCAGGGCTCAACACTTTCTTGGAAATGCTTATGACGTGGGAGTCTGTTTCTTCAGATTTGTTTGAGGTCTCCCTGTTTCGGTTGTTCTTTTTGTTGTTTTGTCCCCTGCGGGTGCGATGTCTGAAAGTTGAGTGTTTTTGTCTGGAGGTAGGTTGGAGGATTGACCCTCGGCTAAAAAAGATGGTTTTGACCCAGAAGTAGAGGCCGTGGCATGACTCGGTGTATCCGTCTGTTCAACATGTTGATTGGCTGGTGGTCGTCGTGCTGACAAATCTTGGTCGTCCACAGCACTTTCCTCCGATGAAGTATTACCTGGTTTACGAAAGAAACGTCTTTGGGCATAAGTTTCCGCCCACGTATAGACTTCGTCTAGTTTATAATCTATAGTGTCCCTTCTGAATTTTCGAATTTTGCGTTCGTGGACTTCTCTGGCGTAGACGTCTAAACGACCATTAATGTCTTCAAGCACTTTGGTCCAATTTTCTTGTTCCATCTGTGCCGCCTGTATTTCGTCTTTGAGTTTATTGATATCTTGTGTTAGTTCAATTAGTATGGCTGAGATTTCTTCTATAATCAATAAAATAAGGTCCAGGGATGGCGTACCATCTAGACATAAATGTTTTGTTGAATTTAAAGAGCATTGGTTTAAGAGCTATCGGTAGACCTCTGGGAATTCTTTTGACTTTGTGATAGTCAATTAGACTGGTGGCATGAAGGCGTTGGTTGATTTCTTTCTTCAGAGTGTACTCCAGTTGTTTAAGTAGTTGAGTTGTAGTTCCTGTGGTGGAACTGAATGTTCGTGCTAATTGTATCAAAGAATAAATTGACTCTGCTTCATCGGTAGAGTATGCTTTGGTGTCAGCTTGGTTTGTGGTAATGTCTGCTATATCTTTAAAGGACATTTTTACTCAGTGGGTGCTGGTTCAACAGGATGGGCACTGGGTATGAACAATACAGAAATGAGATGAACCTGCACACCAGTTTATACAATTATAAATCGCTCATTAGGAGAAGTTAAACAAAGTTAATCGTAGTGTAGCGTGCTGTCATGTGTTAGGGTTTTAGCCCACAACGCTATCTCTACGAAATCAAAAAAAGAGGAGTGGAATGATCCAGACCTACATGACACACTGCTGAACAAACTCAAGGAGTTTACAAAGGAAAGTGATTTAATGTTCAGCAAGGTAAGTTCAACATTCAATATGGTAACAGGTTATCTTTCCTATTACATACAGCAATATCTAAATGAACAATCAGTGCTACCAATGTAGATGGCCAAGAAAAAGATTTTTACAAAACAATCATTCCTTGGTAATTTTCACTTAAATACACAACTTGTGAAAAGACAAAATGAATTTAAATATTCTTGCGAAAGAACAGTCCCAATGCATTTCGGGTTGTTATAACTCTTCTTCAGGGGCTATCAATTCAAGAGATTTCCAAACAGTCCAGCGTTACAGTCACTACAACAAAACAAGATACAATGTATTTAAACGAGTATCAACAGTGTTACACTAGGATTTGCACTCATAGAGAAAGAAGTACAGTGGGTGTCATGGAGATGGATCCGACAATTCACATGCCAGTCTGTGAAAGTGAAAACTGTGAAACCACTTATCCCATGTTACAGGTGCTCAGAGCAAGCAGGGGATCTATAACGGTAATAGAAACCGTTAAAAAACGGGTTGTGGAGAAATCCAGTGAATCTTTACTGAGTCGGAAACCAAAAGGTGTGCATGGTAAAAGAATCGAGTAAATCCTTTTGAAAGTCAGATAGAGAGACTCGGATTTGTGCATGGGAAATTATGACTGGAAACGTACTATGGGCTTGACTCACTTGAATTAAAAGAAGGAGTTGGCGCTGACTTGCTGAGATGATATTCCAGAGGGTTGGGTGTCTATACAGGTAAAAATGAGAATGTGAACAACTATAGGAATTTGAAAAGAATTATTCTATTTCCTAATGAATAGGGATAAGCCCTTTGTGGAGAACGAGCACTCGTAATGGATGAAATCTTACCCGGGTTAATCCAATTGTTGTAATTACTTCATTGTTAGGGAAATCTGAAACAAGAACGAGGAAGAATTTACCCGAGAGTTCGAATGCGTGCTAAACGGGATGGGAGAACTACTAATGCCCATACTGTTTTCAGAAGCTTACCGGCAGATCAGAGCAAATGCCGCGAGAAGCGTGGTGCGTCAAAGAGCGTGCGTGTAAACGTGACTCTTCACGCTGCGTATTAAAAGGAGTCGCTCTACCGTAAAAAGATGTATAAAATGGAAAGCTTTATTGACAATGTCGAGGGACACACAACAAAAGCATTACTGACAGAATCAAAAGACGCAAGTAAACAAACTCAAATAAACATGAATGAAGTTGCAAGATGATGTGAAAATGTGAAAACAAATGGTAAAGAAAATGGAAAAAGTCAAGGATGAATGTTAGAAGAGTGCAAATCCTTTACAAATATAATGTTCATCAGAGGGCATGAGCGTACCCTATATGTAGAGCTGAAAAATTACAGTTTATAAGAAACACTGTAGTTCAATGTGATCATTCAACCCGCCCGGGATCAAAGTACCGAGACTTTTTATCCAAAACGTTTCCTTTCTCGCTAGTGTGTTGTGAAAGACAAACAAGGCCAAATGTAGCACAAATATCACCCAGAAGTAGCCCAAATATAGCCCAATGACAGAATGTCCCAGAGTGTTCTAAAGAACAACTAGAGCGCTAATAGTCTTACTTATGACAAAAGTATGGCACACCTGAAGCCATCTAGATTGAAATAAAGTGGTAACATTTAAAACCTTTAATTTACAAAGGAACAAAATGAGGGGGTTCATTTTGCCATAGAATTTATGATTAGTGCTGCAGAAAGAAAAATTAGGGCACATTTTGACTTCTCAAATCCTCTTCTATTTCATTAAAAAGTCTGACATGCAGACTGAAACATGCACTTTGAATACCAGCAGCAGACTTCCCTGGTGAGCAGGAGCTGTACTACACTGATCTAATGAGCAACTGGAGTGCTAACATTCAGAATGTATGGCAAATGTGTGACACATCTGAATGCCTTCTTGAAGGAACCAAAGTAAATAAGCATTGAAAATGCAATAGGTCTCGCCCTCGTTTAAGTTAAAGCAATTCTGTCTGTAATTAGGTGGCTTTTTAGCTTTGCTTTTATTAGTGTTTTTCAAACTTTCATGTCCATAATATGCATATGCATGCATATATGTATTTGTATATGTATGCATGCATTTATATTTGTATTTATATAGATATGCAGATTATATATATGTTTATATATGTAAGTATATATATATATACACATACATATATATAAATGCATTTGCATATATATGCATATATATATGTGCATATGTGTGCGTGTAGAGAGAGGTAGAGAGGTAGAGGTATAGAGGTAGAGAGGTAGAGGTAGAGAGTTAGAGAGGTAGAGAGTAGTAGAGAGAGAGGTAGAGAGAGGTAGAGAGTAGAGGATGAGCAATAAAGAGTAGAGAGTAGAGAGTGAGTAGTAGAGAGTAGTAGAGTGAGTAGCAGAGAGTGAGTAGTAGAGAGTAGTAGAGTGAGTAGTAGAGAGTGAGTTGTAGAGAGTAGTAGAGCGTGAGTAGTAGAGAGTGAGTATAAGAGAGTGGGTAATAGAGAGTGAGAAGTATAGAGTAGTAGAGAGTAGTAGAGAGTGAGTAGTAGAGAGTAGTAGAGAGTGAGTGGTAGAGAGTGAGTAGTAGAGAGTAGTAGAGAGTGAGTAGTAGAGAGTAAGTAGCAGAGAGAGAGTAGTAGAGAGTAGTAGAGAGTGAGTAGTAGAGAGTGAGTAGTAGAGAGTAGTAGAGAGTGAGTAGTAGAGAGTGAGTAGTAGAGTGAGTAGAAAAGTGAGTAGTTAAGAGTTGTAGAGAGTAGTAGATAGTAGTAGAGAGTAAGTAGTAGAGAGTAGTAGACAGTGAGTAGTAGAGAGTGTGTAGTAGAGAGTGAGTAGCAGAGAGAGAGTAGTGGAGAGTAGTAGAGAGAGAGTAGTAGGGAGTGAGTATTAGAGCGAGTAGTAGAGTGAGTAGTAGAGAGTGAGTAGTAGAGAGTGAGTAGTAGAGATTAGTAGAGAGTGAGAAGTAGAGAGTGAGTAGTAGAGAGAGAGTAGTAGAGAGTGAGAAGTAGAGAGTAGTGGAGAGCGAGTAGTAGAGAGTAAGTAGTAGAGAGAGAGTAGTAGAGAGTAGTAGAGTAGTAGAGAGTGAGTAGTAGAGAGTGAGTAGTAGAGAGTAGTGGAGTAGTGGAGAGTGAGCAGTAGAGAGTGGTAGAGAGTGAGTAGTAGAGAGAGAGTAGTAGAGTGAGTAGTAAAGTGAGTAGTTAAGAGTTGTAGAGAGTAGTAGATAGTAAAAGAGAGTAAGTGGTAGAGAGTAGTAGAGAGTGAGTAGTAGAGAGTGTGTAGTAGAGTGAGTAGCAGAGAGAAAGTAGTGGAGAGTAGTAGAGAGTGAGTAGTAGAGAGTAATAGAGAGTGAGTAGTAGAGAGTGAGTAGTAGAGAGTAGTAGAGAGTGAGTAGCAGAGAGTGAGTAGTAGAAAGTAGTAGAGTGAGTAGTAGAGAGTGAGTTGTATAGAGTAGTAGAGAGTGAGTAGTAGAGAGTGAATATAAGAGAGTGGGTAGTAGAGAGTGAGAAGTATAGAGTAGTAGAGAGTAGTAGAGGGTGAGTAGTAGAGTGAGTAGTAGAGAGTAGTAGAGAGTGAGTGGTAGAGAGTGAGTAGTAGAGAGTAGTAGAGAGTGAGTAGTAGAGAGTGAGTAGCAGAGAGTGAGTAGTAGAGAATAGTAGAGAGTGAGTAGTAGAGAGTGAGTAGTAGAGTGAGTAGAAAAGTGAGTAGTTAAGAGTTGTAGAGAGTAGTAGATAGTAGTAGAGAGTAAGTAGTAGAGAGTAGTAGAGAGTGAGTAGTAGAGAGTGTGTAGTAGACAGTGAGTAGCAGAGAGAGAGTAGTGGAGAGTAGTAGAGAGAGAGTAGTAGGGAGTGAGTATTAGAGCAAGTAGTAGAGTGAGTAGTAGAGAGTGAGTAGTAGAGATTAGTAGAGAGTGAGAAGTAGAGAGTGAGTAGTAGAGAGAGAGTAGTAGAGAGTGAGAAGTAGAGAGTAGTGGAGAGCGAGTAGTAGAGAGTAAGTAGTAGAGAGAGAGTAGTAGAGAGTAGTAGAGTAGTAGAGAGTGAGTAGTAGAGAGTGAGTAGTAGAGAGTAGTGGAGTAGTAGAGAGTGAGCAGTAGAGAGTGGTAGAGAGTGAGTAGTAGAGAGTAGTGGAGAGTGAGTAGTAGAGAGAGAGTAGTAGAGTGAGTAGTAAAGTGAGTAGTTAAGAGTTGTAGAGAGTAGTAGATAGTAGAAGAAAGTAAGTGGTAGAGAGTAGTAGAGAGTGAGTAGTAGAGAGTGTGTAGTAGAGTGAGTAGCAGAGAGAAAGTAGTGGAGAGTAGTAGAGAGTGAGTAGTAGAGAGTAATAGAGAGTGAGTAGTAGAGAGTGAGTACTAGAGAGTAGTAGAGAGTGAGTAGTAGAGAGTGAGTAGTAGAGTGAGTAGTAGAGTGAGTAGTAGAGAGTGAATACTAGAGAGTAGTAGAGAGTGAGAAGTAGAGAGTGAGTAGTAGAGAGAGAGTATTAGAGAGTAGTGGAGTAGAAGAGAGTGAGCAATAGAGAGTGGTAGAGAGTGAGTAGTAGAGATTAGTAGAGAGTGAGTAGTAGAGAGAGAGTAGTAGAGAGTAGTAGAGAGAGTAGTAGAGAGTGAGTAGTAGAGAGTGAGTAGTAGAGAGTAGTAGAGAGTGAGTTGTAGAGATTGAGTAGTAGAGTGAGTAGTAAAGTGAGTAGTTAAGAGTTGTAGAGAGTAGTAGATAGTAGTAGAGAGTAAGTAGTAGAGAGTAGTAGAGAGTGAGTAGTAGAGAGTGTGTAGTAGAGTGAGTAGCAGAGAGAGAGTAGTGGAGAGTAGTAGAGAGTGAGTAGTAGAGAGTAATAGAGAGTGAGTAGTAGAGAGTAGTAGAGAGTGAGTAGTAGAGAGTGAGTAGTAGAGTGAGTAGTAGAGTGAGTAGTAGAGAGTGAGTAGTAGAGAGTAGTAGAGAGTGAGAAGTTGAGAGTGAGTAGTAGAGAGAGAGTAGTAGAGAGTGAGAAGTAGAGAGTAGTGGAGAGTGAGTAGTAGAGAGTGAGTAGTAGAGAGAGAGTAGTAGAGAGTAGTAGAGTAGTAGAGAGTGAGTAGTAGAGAGTTAGTAGTAGAGAGTAGTGGAGTAGTAGAGAGTGAGCAGTAGAGAGTGGTAGAGAGTAAGTAGTAGAGTGAGTAGTAGAGAGTGAGTAGTAGAGTGAGTAGTAGAGATTAGTAGAGAGCAAGTAGTAGAGAGCAAGTAGTAGAGAGTGTGTAGTAGAGAGTGAGTAGTAGAGAGTAGTAGAGAGTGAGTAGTAGAGAGAGTAGTAGAGAGTGAGAAGTGGAGAGAGTAGTAGAGAGTAGTAGAGAGTGAGTAGTAGATTGAGTAGAAGAGAGTAGTTGAGAGCGAGTAGAAGAGAGTGAGTAGTGGAGAGTGAGCAGTAGAGAGCGAGTAGTATAGAGTGCGTAGTAGAGAGTGAGTAGTAGAGAGTGAGTAGTAGAGAGTAGTAGAGAGTGAGTAGTAGAGAGTGAGTAGTAGAGAGTAGTAGAGTAGTAGAGAGTGAGTAGTAGAGAGAGTAGTAGAGAGTGAGTAGTAGAGTAGCTGAGAGTGAGTGGTAGAGAGTAGTAGAGAGTGAGTAGTAGAGAGAGTAGTAGAGAGTAGTAGAGTAGTAGAGAGTGAGTAGTAGAGAGTAGTAGAGAGTGAGTAGTAGAGAGAGAGTATTAGAGAGTAGTAGAGAGTGAGTAGTAGAGTAGTAGAGAGTAGTCAGTCAGCGTCAGTCAGTGTCGGTCAGTCAGTGTCAGTTAGTCAGTGTCAGTGTCAGTCACTCAGTGTCAGTCACTCAGTGTCAGTCAATCAGTGTCAATCAGTGTCAGTCAGAGTCAATCAGTCAGTCAGTGTCAGTCAATCAGTGTCAGTCATTGTCAGTCAGTCAGTGTCAGTCAATCAGTGTCAGTCAGTGTCAGTGTCAGTTAGTTTCAGTGTCAGTCAATCAGTGTCACTCAGTGTCAATCGGTCAGTGTCAGTCAGTCAGTGTCAATCGGTCAGTGTCAGTCAGTCAGTGTCAGTCAGTCAGTGTCAGCTAGAGCAGCTCTGCTGACCTGGTTCTCTGGCTCTAAAGCAGCTCTGCTGACCTGGTTCTCTCCCTTTAAAGCAGCTCTACTGACCTGGTTTCTCTGGCTCTACAGCAGCTCTGCTGACCTGGTTCTCAGGTTCTAGAGCAGCTCTGCTGACCTGGTTCTTAGGCTCTAGAGCAGCTTTGCTGACCTGGCTGTCTGGCTCTGAAGCAGCTCTGCTGACCTGGTTCTATGGCTCTAATGCAGCTCTGCTGACTTGATTCTCTGGCTCTAAAGCAGCTCTGCTGACCTGGTTCTCTGGCTCTAAAGCAGCTCTGCTGACCTGGTTCTCTCCCTCTAAAGCAGCTCTGCTGATCTGGTTCTCTGGCTCTGCAGCAGCTCTGCTGATCTGGTTCTCTGGCTTTAGAGCAGCTCTGCCGACCTAGTTCTTAGGCTAGAGAGCAGCTCTGCTGATCTGGTTCTCTGGCTCTACTACAGCTCTGCTGACTTGGTTCTCTGGCTCTAAAGCAGCTCTGCTGACCAGGTTCTATGGCTCTAGAGCAGCTCTGCTGACCTGGTCCATTGGCTCTAAAGCAGCTCTGCTGACCTGGTTCTCTCCCTCTAAAGCAGCTCTGCTGACCTGGTTCTCTCGCTCTAAAGCAGCTCTACTGACCTGGTTCTCTGGCTCTACAGCAGCTCTGGTGACCTGATTCTTTGGCTCTAGAGCAGCTCTGCTGACCTGGTTCTCTGGTTCTAAAACAGCTCTGCTGACCTGGTTCTCTCCCTCTAAAGCAGCTCTGCTGACCTGGTTCTCTGCCTCTAGAGCAGCTCTGCTGACCTGGTTCTCTGGCTCTAAAGCAGCTCTGCTGACCTGGTTCTCTGGCTCTAAAGCAGCTCTGCTGACCTGGTTCTCTGGCTCTAAAGCAGCTCTGCTGACCTGGTTCTCTCCCTCTAAAGAGCTCTGCTGACCTGGTTCTCTGGCGCTACAGCAATTCTGCTGACCTGGTTCTCTGTCTGTAGAGCAGGTCTGCTGATCTGGTTCTATGGATTTAAAGGAGCTCTGCTGACCTGGTTCTCTCCCTCTGAAGCAGCTCTGCTAACCTGGTTTCTCTGGCTCTACAGCAGGTCTGCTGACCTGGTTCTCTGGCTCTAGAGCAGCTCTGCTGACCTAGTTCTTAGGCTTTAGAGTATCTCTGGTGATCTGGTTCTCTGGCTCTACAACAGCACTGCTGATCTGGTTCTCTGGCTCTAAAGCAGCTCTGCTGATCCGGTGCTATGGCTCTAAAGCAGTTCTGCTGACATGGTTCTCTGGCTCTAGAGCAGCTCTGCTGACCTGGTTCTCTGGTTCTAGAGCAGCTCTGCTGACCTGGTTCTTATGCTCTAGAGCAGCTTTGCTGACCTGGTTCTCTGGCTCTGAAGCAGCTCTGCTGACCTGGTTCTATGGCTCTAAAGCAGCTCTGCTGACTTTTTTCTTTGGCTCTAAAGCAGCTCTGCTGACCTGGTTCTCTGGCTCTAAAGCAGCTCTGCTGACCTGGTTCTCTCCCTCTAAAGCAGCTCTGCTGATCTGGTTGTCTGGCTCTACAGCAGCTCTGCTGATCTGGTTCTCTGGCTCTAGAGCAGCTCTGCCGACCTAGTTCTTAGGCTAGAGAGCAGCTCCTTTGATCTGGTTCTCTGGCTCTACAACAGCTCTGCTGACTTGGTTCTCTGGCTCTAAAGCCGCTCTGCTGACCAGGTTCTATGGCTCTAAAGCAGTTCTGCTGACCTGGTTCTCTGGCTCTAGAGCAGCTCTGCTGACCTGGTCCCTTGGCTCTAAAGCAGCTCTGCTGACCTGTTTCTCTCCCTCTAAAGCAGCTCTGCTGACCTGGTTCTCTCGCTCTAAAGCAGCTCTTCTGAACTGGTTTCTCTGGCTCTACAGCAGCTCTGCTGACCTGGTTCTCTGGCTCTAGGGCAGCTCTGCTGACCTGGTTCTCTGGTTCTAAAACAGCTCTGCTGACCTGGTTCTCTGGCTCTAAAGGAGCTCTGCTGACCTGGTTCTCTCCCTCTAAAGCAGCTCTGCTGACCTGGTTCTCTGCCTCTAGAGCAGCTCTGCTGACCTGGTTCTCTGACTCTAAAGCAGCTCTGCTGACCTGGTTCTCTGGCTCTAAAGCAGCTCTGCTGACCTGGTTCTCTGGCTCTAGAGCAGCTCTGCCGACCTGGTTCTCTCCCTCTAAAGAGCTCTGCTGACCTGGCTCTCTGGCTCTAAAGCAATTCTGCTGACCTGGTTCTCTGTCTCTAGAGCAGGTCTGCTGATCTGGTTCTATGGCTTTAAAGGAGCTCTGCTGACCTGGTTCTCCGGCCTCAGAGCAGCTCTGCTGACCTGGTTCTCTGGCTCTAAAGCAGTTCTGCTGACCTGGCTCTCTCCCTCTAAAGCAACTCTGCTGACCTGGTTTCTCTGGCTCTACAGCAGCTCTGCTGACCTGGTTCTCGGCCTCTAGAGCAGCTCTGCTGACCTGGGTCTCTGGCTCTAGAGCAGCTCTGCTGACCTGGTTCTCTGGTTCTAGAGCAGCTCTGCTGACCTGCCTCTTAGGCTCTAGAGCAGCTCTGATGACCTGGTTCTCTGGCTCTACAACGGCTCTGCTGACCTGGTTTCTCTGGCTCTACAGCAGCTCTGCTGACCTGGTTCTCTGCACTCACGATGCATGCACCCGACTTCGCAAAAATATATTTAAAAATAATATGTTTAGTACAAATATAATATTTTTATGAATATCTACGATAATCTCTTGCCCTAATATGTATATTAAAGACACATACATATCATTTTGGAACATAATTTTTTTTTGCGGGAGTGGCGCACCCAGCGCGCCCCAGCACGTATATGATGTCATGCAGGACCCACCACCGCGCAAGCATCTCATACCGTAATGCGCATGTGTCGCGAATGCGCGGGAGCAGGAGTCGCGGACTGGTCGCATACCAATCGCGCACATCACGTAATATAAAATGTATATGATGTAACTGAAAAACACGCAGTCGTCGCACACCGTACGCGGATCCTTCATGACTTTTCTAAAATGGCGGCTAGAATCCGCGCACCCACCGTGATGTGTACGCTTTGAGTGCGCGACTCCGAATAAAATGTGGAATGTTTTTTTTTAAAGAAAATAATATAAATATATTAAAATAAAAAATGAAAACAAAAAAATTTATCAATATTCAGTTTGAATTTTTTTAACATTTTTTTTGCAATTTTTCGAAAAATATATAATGTTATTTATTGAATAAAATATTTATAAATAAACAGTTAAAAAGCTGTAGAAAATCAGTACAAAAAAATAGGTATAACTACTATCACACTTAGAAATTAGCATTTAAAAAACCTTTGAAATTCACAGAAAAAAACCCATAGCTTTCAGAGACGTTGTAGTAGGAAATTAGCATTTACAAAAACCTTAGAAATTCACAGAAAATAACAAAGTTTTCAGGGGTGTTATAGTTAGCTGGCCATTTAACTCTTATAAAGCCATAGAAATTCCTCCGTTATAGTTAGTTCTGCTAACTATAACTCGCGCACCCGCAATGCACTGCTGATGATGTCACATATTGCATCATTCATGACATGGTCAGTGACATCACTGATGGCATCACTGATGACATCTCAAATGACATCCCCCAGCACGACCACCTACACTACACAAATACCACTGCACTACCCTACACCCTAAAACACTACCCCAGCACGACCCCCTACACTACACAAACACCACTGCACTATCCTAAACCCTAAAACACTACCTCAGCACGACAAGCTGCACTACACAAACACCACAGCACTACCCAAAACCCTAAAACACTACCCCCAGCATGACACCCTACACTACACAAACACCACTACACAACCCTTAAACCGTAGAACACTACACCCAGCATGACCCCCTACACTACCCAAACATCACTGCACTGCCCTAAACCCTAAAACACTACAACAGCATGACCCCCTACACTACACAAACACCACTGCACTAGCCTAAACCCTAAAATACTACACCCAGCATGACAAGCTATACTACACAAACATCACTGCACTACCCTAAAATATGACCCCCTACACTACACAAACACCACTGCACTACCCAAAACCCTAAAACACTACTCCCAGCATGACCCCCTACACTACACAAACACCACTGCACTACCCTAAACCCTAAAACACTACCCCCAGCACGACAAGCTACACTACACAAACACCACTGCACTACCCTAAACCCTAAAGCACTACCTCCAGCATGACACCCTACACTACACAAACACCACTGCACTACCCTAAAACCTAAAACACTACACCAAGCATGACACCCTACACTACCCAAACACCACTGCACTCCCCTAAACCCTAAAACTCTACCCCAGCACGATCCACCCACACTACCCAAACACTACTGCACTGCACTGCCCTAAACCCAAAAACACTACCCTCAGCACGACTCCCTTTACTTTCCAAACACCACTGCACTACCCTAAACCCTAAATCTACCCCAGCACAACCCCCTACACTACACAAAGACCACTGCACTACCCTAAACACTAAATCTACCCCCAGCACGACCCCCTACACTACACAAATACCACTGCACTACCCTAAACACTAAAACACTACCCCCAGCACAACCCCCTACACTACCCAAACACCACTGCACTACCCTAAACCCTAAAACACGAGCCCCTACACTACACAAACACCACTGCACTACCCTAAACCCTAAAACACTACCTCAGCACGACTCCCTTCACTACACAAATACCACTGCACTACCCTAAACCCTAAAACACTAACCCCAGCATGACCCCCTACACTACACAAACACCTCTGCACTGCCCTTGAAACACTACCCCCAGCACGACCCTCTACACTACCCAAACACCACTGCACTGCCCTAAACCCTAAAACACTTCCACCAGCACGATCCCCCTACACTACCCAAACACCACTGCACTGCCCTAAACCCTAAAACCCTACCCCCAGCATGACCCCCTACACTACACAAACACCACTGAACTGCCCTAAACCCTAAAATGCTACCTGCAGCACAACCCCTACACTACCCAAACACCACTGCATTACCCTAAACCCTAAATCTACCCCCAGCATGACCCCCTACACTACACAAACACCACTGCACTACCCTAAACCCTAGCTGCTTGTTTCCGGTCCAGGCAGGACCTGGCTTGGCCATTCGGGCTGGACTGTTCCCATGAGGCACAGGGTCAAGATTGATTTGCATATGGCTAGGTCTAAACTGGGTTGGCATGGTGATCAAAAGAATGATGGATTTAACGCAGATCTCTTGACTGGGGGTGAATGTTTTGATTTGTGATGCATTCCGTCCATCAATTGTGTGTCTTTTGCTTTCTCACCCTAAGTGCGCCAGTTATGCCCAGACATCGGTCCAGGGCTCACTGTGCCAATGGAATCAAGCTATCCAGGCTGAAGAGGGGTGAAACCCCGAAACCGGTCCTAGGATGCTTGTTTCCGGTCCAGGGAGGACCTTACTTGGCAGTTCGGGCTGGACTGTTCCCATGAGGCACAGGGTCAATAATGATTTGCATATGGCCAGGTCTAAACTGGGGTGGCATGGTGAGCAAAAGAATGATGGATTTAACCCAGATCTCTTGACTGGGGTGAATATTTTGATTTGTTATGCATTCTGTCCATCAATTGTGTGTCTTTTACTTTCTAAAAGTGGCATTTTCAAATATGCAATTTAAAAAACATCTTCACTAAAAGATGATTTTTTAAATTATGAATTCAAATCTCTATCTCTTCCCAATTTGAAGTTACACTTGTGAGATGTTACAAGGAAGATCCAATGATGAGCTACGGGAGTGCTAGCCCTAGTAATAGTGAAAAACTAAATTAGCAGGTCACGTAAAACCCACCAGTATCTCTCCTACCTCCTATCTTCTACTACACCCAACCCATGGGGTTGCCTTGGGCCTACCTTAGGGGTGACGTACATGTAGTAAAAGGTAAGGTCTGGGCCTGGCAATTGGCTGCACTTTCCAGGTTGAATTGGTGGTTTAAAACTGTACACACAGACACGTCTCTGGCAAGTCTGAGATATGGTTGCAGGGCTACTCATGTGGAGGGCACAATCAGTGCTGCAGGCCCACTAGCAGCATTTGATTTACAGGCCCTGTGAACTTTATTAGGGACTTACAAGTAAATCAAATATGCCAATCATGGATAAACTAATTATCAATACAATTTACACAGTGAGCATATGAACTTTAGCACTGGTTAGCAGTTGTAAATTGCCCAGAGTCCTAAAACCAACACAAGCAGGCCAGAATAAATAGGAGGAAGAAGGCAAAAAGTTTGGAGATAACCCCGCAAAAAGGGCCAGGCCCAAAATATAGGTAAAACAATCCTGCAGCACCCAAATCAGTGAGTCAAAATTGAAATTTAGATTTTACATCTGAACATTATGCTGATTCCTCTCCCAGAGCTCTGTAAGGACATGTTTCATCATGTCTTGGGACTGATTGAGGGATCCCAAGACTTGGTCTATGGTGGACAGGGTGACAATGAACCCAGTGGACTCACTTTGCTGACCCACAGATTCCCTCTCAGGTACCCTATCCCCACTGTCCTGCGCCCTTAACCAGTATGCCCCAAATCACTGGGTCCTGGCTGAACTGGTGGTGGTGATAGTGTTGGATCAACAGCAGCCAGGACTGGTGGGCACAAGATTGGGGTGATGATCCTTTGGCTACAGGAAGTGGATATATCCAGAGGCTGATGTGTGGTACCTGCTATGGTGGGAAGTGTAGGTGTGGGTCAAGTGAGGCTCATATGAGCTGTCTTACCAGGCAGACTAGATGGACCAGCTTGCTCCTGATCATTCAGGCTTGCAGGAGTGAATTCCTCATTGAATGTTTGTTCCTGGTCTGGAGTGGAGATATCATCATTGAGGTTTAGTGACACCTTCAAAAGTATAACCTACCACTCCACTAGGGATTCCTGTCATGCCTTCAGGATGTAGTATCTGCAAGACCTTCTCTGCCCGGGGAAATAGTTGTAAGGGGGGACTGGGAGAACCACCACCACGTCTGTGGGCCTCCAGGTAACGCTTAGAGGCCAGGGAATGCACTGACTCCCTCAGGTCATTCCACCTCTTCCTAATTTCTTCCTGTGTGCACAGGGTGCTTGCTACAGCATTCACTCTGTCACCTTTTCTGGCCCTAATTTGTCTTTTCTGAGGTATAGTTGATTTTGTACTTGGGCTTCAAACACTTGGGGCTCTACTCTAATAATGCCATCCACCAAGACTGACAATTCCCCCTCAGTAAAATGGTGATTGATCCTCCCTGCCACTATCAAAAAATAAACTTAAACACAGTTTATAACCCACAAGAATATTAATGGAACAGGAAAAAATTAACACGAAAAAGGGAGAGCAAAAAAACAATTGACTTCACTAAAAAAGTTCTCCTTAACAATGTTCAGTTGTAGTGGAATGGCAAAGGATCATGGTCTGAAATGGAGTGTTTTTTGTAGTGTGGTATGCAGGTGATAACAATTAGCCAAAACACATCAGGTGTGTGATACAAGATTACATCCATATCCACAGGAATAGTACCATGTTGAATACGTCCCGCGTTGAAATCCCTCTGTTGGCAATTGCTGCTAGGACAATGCCAGTACAACTACGAAATTGAAATATGCTCGGCTCAATTCCACCACCCTGATGGAGTAATGTTAGCCAGCAGAGGAGTCTGCCGTGTGGACAGCGGTGATGGAAAACACTCTGTCTACATGGACGGATGATCAGCTAGCCCACATTTAAATACGGCGTGCAGTAATCCATCAACTCGATGGAGTACTTGTAAATGCCGCCATGGAGGGACGAATGGAGTCCTGCCAAAATCTAAATCCAGCCCAAGGTAAATAAAAATGGAGGATGAAGGCAAAACGTGTAATTGGGAAGGCCACCCTAAGGCTGACAGATCGAATATGGGCCCCCCAAGCTGAAAGTGGGGAGAACGAAAAATCCCTCAGGAGTTCTAATCACTGAGGCAGGAGAATGTGGATAGATCATCAACATTCGTCCTGTCTGACCAAGACGATGTTCCGCCATAACGGGCACTCCCTGTAGGAAGATGGACCACCTCAAAAAATTAGGATTTTAACCCCTCATGTGTTTGAACCATCTGCCGAGCTTGTGGTCTGTCTGAACCTGGAAGTAAGTCCCAAACAGATATGATCTCAGCTCATTTAGTGCCCAGACCACAGAAAGGCCTCCCTTTCACTTGCACTCCAGCTCTGTTTATGGGGAAGTAACCTGCTGCTATTAAAGACTATCTGTTGGTCTAGTTCCTTCTCATTTAAATGTGCTAAGACAGCTCCTATGCCATGCTCTAACGCATCTCTCTGCATGATAAACTCCATAGACAACTCAGGAGCTTTGAGTACTAGTGAGGTACACAAGACTTCTTAAGGGTGTCATAGGTTTTCTTCCATACCTCTTTCCAGATCACCTTTTAGGGCTGCATCTTAGAAGTCAGCTCTGTTAAGGGAATAACAATGGCGCCATATCCCTTGAAAACCTCCTATAGTATCCTGTGAGGCCCGGAAAGGCCCTCAACTCAGTCTGTGTTTTAGGGGGTTGCCTGGCCAGGATAGTGCCAATCTTGGCCATGAGGGGCTGCACCTTACCTCCGCGCACCATGTGGCCTTGATATATCACAGAACACTGCGTTATCTAGCCTTGATAGTCAGGCCCACCTGCTGCAGGGCCTGGAGTACCTCCTGGATGTGGTACAGCTGGAGACAGCTATGCCATTTAGGTAGGAGGCACAGAATGCCTCCTCCCCAGCTAGGATCCCACTTACCAAATTCTGAAGGATGGCAGACCAAAGAGTATAAACCTAAACTGGAAGTGGCCTTCTGGAGTTGAGAATGCAGAACTTTCTTTTGCCACCTCAGTCAAGGTAATCTGCCAGTACCCTAATTTAAGATCAAAGGTGCTGAGGCACTTGGCAGCACCCAGCCTGTCTATGAGCTCATCAGCTTGGGAGATGGGGTGTGTATCAGTCTTTGGAATGGAATTGAGTCCCCGGTAGTCCACACAGAACCTAAGTTCTGGAATGGTGCCATGTGGGGCAGCCTTGGGCACCAGTACCACATGGCTGGACCAAGGACGTTTGGAGGGCTCAATCACCCCTAGCACCAGCATCTTGGAGACCTCCTCCTTGATACTGGGCATCACCTTATCTGACAGCCTACACATTTTAATTTTAACAGGCTGACTATCTTCAGTCCATATGTCATAGATACACAAATTAGTAAGCCCAGGGGTGATGGAAAACAGAGAAGAAAACCGCTCCAACAAATGGTGACAGCAAATGGTAACAGTCACTCTGTTGTTTGGGGGTCAAAGTAGGGTAGAGGCTGACAACCTCTAGTGACTCATCATGCTCATGGGTAGACAGGACATCAGAGACATTTCATTCTCTTCCACCTCTTCATCTGTCACCAGTAGCCTGTTAACTTCGGACCTCTTAAAATGAGATTGAAGGCTGATTATGGACAGCACCCTGAAGGGATTTCCAGAGGTCTTAAGGAGCAGCAGGTAGGTGACCTCTGCCTCCCAATTTTTCACCTCATATGTACCTTGTCAGCAGTCCTGGAGAGCTCTGAGAGCCACAGGCTTCATCATCCACACCTTCTGGCCAGGTTGAAACTCTACCAGGTTGGCCTTCTGGTCATACCAGAGTTTCATAGCCTCTGGACAGCCCTCAAGATTGCTTTTTGCCTTGTTTCAGAAGTGATGCATCTGGTTGTGGAGTACCAGCATGAAGCTGGCCACATTCTGAGGGAGATCCCTGGGAGTTTACTCCCACCCCTCTCTAGCAAGGCTGAGGAGTCCCCTAACAGGGTTGCCATACAGACATTCCAAGACGCTAAACCCAACCCTTTCTGTGGCACCTCCCTGTAGGCATGGCAGGAGGACAGCCCACATAAGCCTCATTAGCTGAGGTAGGCCCATTATCATTCCTTTAGGAATCTTGTTGCTCCACACTCCTGTTTGTGTGGGTATTATGAGGTGTGGAGAACTTGTATTTCACTCCACAGTCATCCCATATGAACTTCATGTATGATGATATGAGGTCAGTGACTCTGCCAGACACTACCTCTTTGGTGAATCCCACTCAGGTAAAAATCCCCATCAGGGCCCTAGACTCCATAGGTGCAGTCACTGACCTCAGAGGGATGGCCTCTGGGCAGCAGGTGGCATGGTCCACCAAGACCAGAATGAACTTGCTGCCTAAAGCTATCCTGGGGTCCAAGGGACCAACTAAGTTGATGACCACCCTCTCAAAGGGAGTGTCAATGACAGTCTTGAGCTTTTTCCCTACCTTCCCACTGGTCCAACAGGTGGGACAGGACCTACAGAATGCGTCTGAGTCCATCTTCATCCAGGGCCAATAGACGTGGGGCACAAGCCTGGTGAAGGTCTTTTCTTGTCTCGGACTTCTTGCAGGGGTTGTCATTAGCCAACCTCAGTAGGGAGGTTCTGTAACACTGAGGTACAACCAGCACATGGGCTGCCCCAGGTTCAGGAACTTTATGCTCACTGTAAAGGAGGTAATTCTCCTCATAGATAAGGTGATCTCCAGTCCATGCACAAGGTGGAAACTCCCTCTACTGCAGAACCATTGTTTTTTGTATTTCAGAGACAGATTCCTGGTTTGGGGGTGTGCTTTGTTTCTGAAATATAAAAAAAGAATGACTACGGGCCACCAAGACATGACACTTTGCCACCACTAAACTTTGCATGAAAGTGCTCCTGCCACATTTTCTGACACACTTTTGCCAAAATGATCGCGTGTCCGCATTAGGTGGGTGGTCCAGTGCAGGTAGAGGTGAGGGGGCGGGGGGTCATGGAAGCACAGGGGAGCCATTCGGCCTCTCTTTATTTTGCCCGGCCTGGCCAAATGATGACTAATTTCTGCTCTTTTACACACCTCACTATTTACTCGGCACACAGTTGAATAGGCACCCCCTTTCATAAATGTTTCATGCAGTAGGGTAGCAGAATTTCGTAACTAAAATATAGTCTAATAGAAATTATATCTCCTAAACATCTCTTACAAAAATATAATCTAATAATAGAAAATCTACACCCAATGGGATTATATTTTGTAACACAATTTAGCCCACAACATTTATGTTAGTCTATAATTATGCACACAGTATTTTGACATACAACCGTTCCATGTACCATGGGCGCACAATGATGGGGAAAGGGCCTTAGGCAGACTAGAGCCCCAGGGCTCTGCCAATTGACTAACCTACTATGGCAGGGACTTGCAATGCTTGAACACAGCCGCCGCCTAAAAATAAAGACAAGGGAAGACCATTGCATAACCTGTCTAGTCGGCTTCTTTACTGCTGGTCCAACATTACAGAATTTCAAATACTGTACTCTTCTTCAACATATTTAGCAAAATCCCCCACAAGGATAGTCGTAGGAAATTGATGCAGGAAATGAAAGTGAACATTTCATTTAACGAAAATGTAATAAAGTTATAGAATCTCTATTATTAGTATTTTACTTATTTCATCAATCATAAAGAGACATTGTTTGCTGCTCTTGTGCATTAGGGATATAGGGATGTAATAAGACTGGGTTATTTTTAGTTCTGAATTAATTTTTAACTGCCAAATATTGTGATTTTAAATTAGATCATTTTGTGAGAAAAGATGAATATTTGTATAGGTATTAACTGGACTCCTGACTCATTTCATGATAATTCAGAGGTATGTTCTTTTGAATAAATGAATTAATTTTATTGAGTCATACCAACAATTGTCTCAACTTGGTGCACTGCATCTAAAAAATATTCACGTACTTTGCAGGGAACATTATGGACATATTAAAAATTGAAGACACATTGCACCCCTCATGATTAGTCATAAAGAAATGTCATTCCAACTGTGGTATATTGCCACCTTTCAGCACATTTTGGGACTCATTTACAAAAGGTTTTTTCAAGTCGGTAATCCTATGATTAAAAAAGGGTTTGCAACTTCTAATCAAGTTTGTAGGTTGTATCAAAGCACTTTTATGAGTTGGAAAAATGTGTACAACTTATAAAAAGGGCTTTTGGAACCCATTATAAACTGCAAATAGGAGGGACATTCCCCGTCATTGCTGTCACCAAGTATTGATAAGAAACCACACTTCAAATTGGATGGCATGTGGAATGGTAAAGCTGTTCCTTGAAGGTCGCATTCCCTGCATTCACAACCATTCATAGAGGGTCTCAAACCACAACCCACCTAATGAATATTCTTGTGGGAGGTCATTTTGAGACCCCGCTCAAACTTCTCCCACTGTCTTCAACTTGCTTGTACGTACATCAGGCCCTTTATCATTAATGGCAGGTGCTATTAAAGTGATGGCAATTTGTAAAGGAAAGGTCAACTTCATCAGATGGAAGGACCTTAAAGAAAAGGGCTTATTGCATGCTTCTGACATTTTATTCATCTCTTGTTACTCTTCTACCTTCGAGATTCTGTTTGAAGTTATGAATTTTATCTTTTAAATATGTTGTTTTAAAATTGAAGATTTACCATTGTTAGGCTATGTCTTGATTTACACTTGAGGAAGACTTACAATGATTCCCTAGCTGATAAAAGTTATATTGTCAATGCCCAGTCAGGGTAAGGGTAGTATAAACTAAAAGTTTACCTGTGCTCACCGTCTGGTAGCTTGGCAAAGAGCAGTCAGGCTAAACTAAAGAGGCAATGTGTAAAGTATTTGGGCGCACACACAAGGTAACACACAGTGAAAACACCACAAATGTACTGCACATCAGTTTAGAAAAATATCCAATATTTATCTGAGCAAAGCAAGACAAAAACATTAAAATCCAATACGCACAAGTCAAGTAATGAATTTTGCAAGATTTACCAAAAATACAATACTTAGAATACAAGCTACAATTGGGGGCTACCTGGTTGCGCTTGACTGTCAAATCCAAAAGTTCAGTCTGACCACGATGGAGGTGGGCTAGAATCAGGAGTCATGCAGATGTCATGCAGACCCACTGACAGTACCTTGGATGTGTTGAAGATGGTAGATAATATATTTTGCTAAGAAGGGAATGTGTCACTGTCGAAGGTGATGCATCATTTCCGAAGAAAGGGCAACGTCGTGGATACATAGATGTCAAAAAGCAATGTGCATCAGGCTGATGCGTCATTGTTGCCTCACTGGCTGTAAGTGATGTGGGCAGCACAGGGTAATGCGGAGGCGCTGCATCCGCAAAGTCAGCACTGCGTTGAAGATCGTGGGCGATGTATCGCACAGTCGGTGATCAGTGTCCACGGCTTCGGTGCAGGCAGCGGCAATGAGTATATGTCGTAGGGAAATGCACCAGTTCCGATCAGCACCACATCTTTGATGTATTGATTTCTTGGGCTGCAACACCACTCACTTCCAAGAGCCCAGGAGTGGTTTTGGCACCACTTGGCAGAGTATGACTCACAGCAGAGGAGCCCAGGTGCTGGGAGCAAGAAGCAGGGGAATGCATTGATATCCCTAAGGCTTCAGAAAACAGGAGGCAAGCCAACAAGCCCTTTGACAAACTTTAGAGTTGCAGGATGTAGAGAGTCAAGTCCAGTCCTCTCACTCACAGTAAAGAAGCAGCAGGCCAACACAGCAATTCAAGCAGCAAAGTGGCATAATCCTGATAGAATGTCCTCAGTTTCAGAAGTGTTCTGAGTACATGGTGTCAGAGGTCCAGTACTTATGCCCATTTTAGCCTCTGAAGTAGGGAGACTTCAAAGAGAGGTCTTTGTAGTGCACAAGACACTACCCTTCTGTGCCCTGGCTCCTGACTCACTACAGGGGAGTATGCAGCTCTTTGTGTGCGTACAGGCACTGTCCTAATCTGGTGCAAATGTCAGCTCCTCCCCCTCAGTCTAGCTCAGGAAGACTCATCAGCCAGGTGATGGGCCATCAGGATGTGAGTGGCACACCTCAGCTACTTTTGTGTGCTACTGTCTAGAGGGAATGCACAAAGCTGAACTATCTCCCAGCCCAGACATGTATTCCAGGCAGTAGACACTGAAGAGTTTAATTTTAAAAATGCTATCTTTCTAAAAGTGGCAGTTTCAGACCTGCAATTTCAAAACCAACTTCACTGAAAGATGTGTTTTTTAATTGTGAGTCCAGAGACACCATTTTTACTTTTCCTGTCTTTTCCCAATTGAAAAGTACTCTTGTAAAATGTTACTAGGCAGCTCCAACATTACTCCATGGTGGCCTTGTGGTAGGGAAATACCAATATAAGTGTATTTCACTACCAGGACGTATAAAACTGCCAGATACATGTCCTACCTTTTAAGCGCACTCCACCCTGCCCAGGGGCCATCCAAGACCTGCTCTAGAGGTGACCTATGTTTTGTAAAAAGCCTACCGGGAATTTTCATTTTGTCACATGTTGCCAGTCCATTCCTGTCGAGGAATGCGCATTCGCGGGTTCCCGCGCATGCGCAGTTCCCAGAGACGCGCTGGAGAAGGATCAAAGCCCGGGGACACCGCCGATAAGGTAAGGTTACTCTTAACAATTGTTTTTCTAATGTATTTAAGGCGGGCGGGAGGCAGTCGGACAACTTCCGTTATGCCCCGAGTGTGCGGAAATTTGCCCTATTTCTCCACCTATTATCACGGAAGGGCAAATCTCCGCACATTCCATGGGCGGAATGGAGTTGTCCGCCCACGCTTAATAATGTGGCGCAGGGGTTCACAAAGTGATGCATCTACCTAGATGTGTCACTTTGTAAATATGATGCAACATGGTGCATTTTTCACGCCGTTGGTGCGTCATAAAAATTGGCTCACCAGCAGCGCAAAAGTGATGCAAGGGCTCATAAATAAGCCCCTTTGTTTTTCGCAATCCTTCACAGCCGCATGTGAAACAGATGAGAGCCTGGAGTTCTAGGCTTAAAGGCAGGTTCGCAGCAGGTCAGGCAATCTGTCTGTGATATGGGTGACAGGTAGCTTGGTTTCTCAAGCAGTGGCAATTAGCAGCCAAGCCTAAATGCCACACAGATTTTAAGTTGTCCTGAACTACAAAGGTCGACCAATCACTTCAAAGTGCATCTTACTTGCAGAGGTTGTACTATTCCATGGACACTGGGACAAAAAGCTGCAGTGCCACTCAGGCTTCCTTGTATGTAGCATGCATTCCCAGATTTAATTGTGGTGTGTATCAGAACAAGACATCCTTCAACCAAGAGAGTTGCTGGCCTCATGCTCCTTCTGCTCCAATCGAGAGACAAGTCCAAGCAACCTCCCTGAATGGGCATTGTCTTGTTGCAGTCTGCAAAATAAAGTGATAATTCACCCTGGAACTTGGTTACCATGGAGCTTTATTTCATCTGAAGGGAATTACTTATGAATGATTTATTCCTTGCAGATGTTTGTAGCCAACTTTAAGTCTGAATGGTCTATAATTGGCAACCAACTTTGGGATTTTTTCAGGAGTCCCTGGGCAATCAGTGGTTATTGGACACAGATTGTATCAACCAGAGCTGTTTACCTCTGGTGCCCAAGGGCTTAATCTTACTTTTTTACCCTAAGTGGATCACCAAATTCTTCTTTTAGCACTTCACTCGTTGGACAGTGAGGTTGAGCAGCCCCATATCTACTCATGGAGGTGATGTGGAATCAGAGACTCAGTGCTCAATGGTCATCTGGTGAGAAGGATATACATTACTTTTCATTCAGTACCTTGATGTGTAGAAATGAAAGTGCTTTCTTTTTATTGCAGGGTCATTCCAAAACTGTTTGCCTTCACCCTCCTGTTTTCTGAACCTATTTTGTTGGCTTTAAGGACTCTGTGCACTTTACCACTCGTAAAAAGTGCTAAAGTGCTTGTATTCTCTCGTTTAAACATGGGGAAGATGGCTTACACCCAGTTGGCACATTTAATTCACTTGTAAGTCCTGAGTAAAGTGAAACTACATGTACCCAGGGCTTGAAAATTAAATGATACCGGTTGACCTGCAGCACATATTGTGCCACTCACTCAAGTTACCCTTTAAACATTGGTCAGGCCTGCCATTCCAGCCTGTGGATGCAGATTTAAACTGCCCTAACATTCCTGTGTAATATTTAGGTCACCCCTAGTGTAGGCCCTAAACGGTACAGAGGGCAGGGTGCATAATATTTAAAAGACTGGACATGTGCCTTTTTACTTTAACTTGTCCTGGTAGTGAAAAAAACTTAATTAATTTGTGCTTTTCACTAATATAAGTCCTAACTCTACCATAGGATAACATTGGGTTATCTTATTACATGTAATACGTGATAACTTACAATTGCATCTCATCAAAGCATCAGCGATGCTTCGATGAGATGCACTGGTTCCGAGCAGTGCAACTGCATTGACGCATGGATTTTGTCAGTTCTAACACTTTATACCCATTTCCAAGCTCCCAGGACTAGATAGGCACCACTTGGCAGGGCAAGACTCTCACATGGCAGAGTCCAGGTGCTGTAGGCAGGTGAGATGGAAGTATTTGATGTCCCTGAGACTTCAAACAGGAGGCAAGCCAGCAAACCTTTGGACTCACTTTATTTCTGGGTTGGAGAGATGCAGGTTCAGTTGTTCTGACTCACAGGCAAGGAGGGCAGCAGGCAGTAAATCCGCACACCAGAACAGGAGTCAGCAGAGTCCAGTCTGTTCAGCAGCAGCACAGCAGTCCTTCTTACTGGCAGCGTATCCACAGGTCCAGAAGTGTACTAAGTTGGTGGAGTCTGAGTTCCGATACATGAATGCAGTTGTGCCCTTGAAGAGGGGGGAGACTTCAAAGAGATGCCTTTGAAGTGCACAGAGTCCTGGCCCTTCCTGCCCTGACTCCAGACTCACTACAGGGCATGCAGCCCTTTGTGTGGGGACAGTACTCACCTTCTTCAGCTGTAGGCATCAGCTCCTTCCTCCCTTCCTACCCAGGATGGCCAGAAACACCTAAGCTCCCTTTGGGTGTGGCTGTCTGGAGGGAATGCACAAATCCCATCTGTCACCCTCCCAGACATGTATTCAGAGACAGACTTCACCATAAGCTGTGATTTAAAAAAATAATTCCGTAGACACCAAACTTGGGTGCCCAATCTCTTCCCAATGGGAAATTACACTTTTAAAATTTAATAAGTCAATCCCAAAATTATCCTCTGGGAGAGATTACCTTGCAGTATTGAAAAACAAATTTAACGGGTTTTCACTACTAGGACATGTTAAAATTAAAATTGCATGTCCTATTTTTTAAATACAGTGCACCCTGCCCTTGGTCTATCCAGGGCCTACCTTAAGGGTAGCTTATGTGTATTAAATAGAAAGGTTCGGACCTGCCATGAGGGTTAACTTGGCAGGTGGACATGGCAGTTTAAAACTACACACACAGGCGCTTCAGTCCAATGGGCACAACTCCTGGAGTCACCTAGGAGCCATACACGGAGCATGGGCCTGCCAAATAACCCATCAACGAGCAACCCACCAGTCTAGTGGTGAATCTGGCAGATGCTACACTGACACCTATCCAACTAACGGTCCTGGAAAAGGGACTTGGTTTTGTACCGACACCCACAATGGATAAATTAAAACTATGTTGTGAGCTCAAGAAGTTCATCCGCAAAGTGAAACTTGACGTTTTCTTTAAAGATAAACCACTGGCCATTGACACAAGGAGTGACACAGGACTACAGAAAAAATCCAACTTTACACCACTGGCAATGAGTCTCCCAGTGGAACATCTCGCTTTCAAGAAAGCGGTAATGAAGGAAGTGACAGAGATAGACCCCAAGACCATCAAAGTCTTTCATAATATCAGCAAAAAGGAACAAGAGGCAATAAACCTACAAAAATGACAGGAAATTAACCATCAAACCTGCAGACAAAGGTGGAGCCATTGTGCTACTCAACACCACAGCATATCGTGAAGAATGCCTACGACTACTAGCGGACGAAAGAAACTACGCCATAATAAGGGAAGACCCAACGGAACAAGTGCGCATTGAGATCGCCAGCGTAGTTGAAGAATCTATGGCAAACGACTGGATAAGAAAGAAAGAAGCAAAATTCTTGGAAAGCACCAACCCCACTATCTCTTATTCCTACACTATCACCAAAATTCACAAATCATTGGATAACCCCCCTGGAAGACCAATAGTATCAGGAATAGGTTCTATCCTTGAACCCCTCTATAAGTTAGTGGACTCATTTTTACGCCCCATCATCCAAAGTACCGATACGTCGATTTTGCTATCCCCATTAAGCGCAGGTTGTTTTGGCGAGATATCGCTTCCAAATCTTCTGACTTTGCTATGAGCATTGCTAAGGGCATGTACATTTTCTCTTGTTTGGTCTCAAGTTGGTGGTGAGCATCTTCCATATCTGATATGTCTATTCTTTCTGTGTTTCTATCCAGGCGTTCAGACATGCGATCTACCCGTTAGGTTAAGGTGTCGATTTTCCCATCGATATTAGATAGTGTTCATTGGATCGTTGTGAACAGGGACTGGAAGTCCACAGGAGCGTCCGAGCTCGCTGTCGCTACTGACGCTTGGGAGGGGGGCTGATCGTCTATGCCTTGTTCGACTGCCTTCTTTGATTGTTCAAAGTTAGATTTTGATTGATTCCTGTCTGGTTTCCCCATTGTTCGAGTGTTACAGCGGTGTAGCACCCTTGCACAGTCCTCACCTCGTTAATAGTGGTGCTCAGCAGTCGCAGTGATGAGGATGGTGGAGGGTGTGGACTCGGAACCTGGTCCGTGCTTCCAAACACCCGAAAGTTACGTGCTGGTCGTTTTCAGGGCTCAACACCTCCGCCAGTGCATCAGTATTTCAAAGTGGCATTGGACGGCACCCTACAACACGCAAAGCCCCAACAGTGATGTGCCTTTGCCTTGCTGTCACGCAGGGGGTGATCCAACCCTGAACAGATTGCAGTTGTGGCAAACGACAAAGCGGAGTGGGCAGGCAAGAGTAGCATTCGCCCTGATATCGCCATTAGTATCTGGGGCCCCCTCGTGCTTCTTAGAGAGTTCATCTGCGCGCACTGAGCCACTCATGTGGAGCACCAGCTTGTGCGTTGTTGGCTTCAGTGCCCTCCACACACTGGTTTTAATGAGGCAGGGAACGATCTCGCGATCTTCGCTCTTCTGGTCTGCAGGGCCCTCCCCAGCAAAGGATCCACGCGGTCCCTAGGTCACAGAAAAGCGGTTGCCTTTTCCAGTGCGCCCCTCGCTGCACGTCAATGTTTCTATGCCGCTGTACGTCTGCTGTAGTGGATCTCTGTTGTCTTCCCGTAATATTGAGCACTTTCGAGTTTCTCCGGTCGCCTCAGCCGCTTCCCCCTGCCTATTTATTTACAGAGCCACAGTTTCACGCTGGAACGCTCTCACCCACAGTTGCGCCACGGTCCGGGCTTTGTTGTTTTTCCCTCTGCACAGCCAAAGGGCTCGGAACTTCTAGGGACAGCGTCAGGCGGATCAGAGATCACGGCAAGTGTCTTGGATGCTCATGAGGTGTCCAGCTTGATGTCCACATGTCAGGTGCTATTTTTTTTCTTCCCCCTAGGAGCCATCCCAGCGGATCAGCGAGGTGGTGCTTGCATTTATATGGCAGGCCGCAGTCGGGTTTCCAGTCAATTTTTCCCTCTGTGGGAGTGGTTTCAGTTGCAAATACCAGGTCAGCAGGCCGCCGCGTCCTTTCAATTCAGATATTTGTGCTTTTTATGGCATTCTGCAGGATATATGCACAGGATATTTGTAGGATAAAGAAGTGACCGAAGGAGTTCGCTTACAGTACGGCCATCTATGGGCGTGGCTGGCTCCGCCCCCCCAACTTCCTGCTATGCTTATTTTTTTGACGGGACCGGGATGAGCCGTGGGTCACACAGAATTTCCCATCCTGTTGCTCTATTTAAACTTTTCAAGAATGTTCCCCAGTACGGCACTGTTATGGGTGAGCGGGGGCTCCGCAGCGTGGACATCTGTCATACCGTGTAGGGTAGATGTTCTGCCAGGTCTTGGTTGAGAGATACGCTTGGTGTGTGTTGTTCTATTGTATCAGCTTGAAGAGTACATTAGAGATCACAGTGCACTCCCACATAAGGACTTTTTCCCAGTTTTGTGTAGTGAGGACCTCACCTAACACCTCCCCCTATTTTTCATGTATCTGTTGCACTATTTCAGTTGGTCTTCACAGAGTGCACGGTATAAACTCAATATTAAACTAGGACCCCCGGACAGCTCTAATTTAATGGTCACCGTATGCAAGAGTAGTGGTTCCTCAGGGAAACAGGTCCAAATCTCACGAGCTGTAGCCAACATCTTGGCACACTGTAAATATTGCCCCATACCTAGTGCAAAATAATCTACTGCATCTTTGTGCATAATAACCTAACCCCTAAATATAGATGCCCCAGGATGTCACAACCTTCATTCTGCACTGGCATCACCTGTGCTATGGCCGCATATGTTTTCAATCACATGACAGTTTGCTCCCAAATCCGGCTCACTTGCCAGACCAAGGCCAACATCTCCGCTGAAACCCTTCTACCACTCATGAGTAGCTCTGCCAGTGAGGTGTCCTAGTGAGTTCCCCTCAGAAGCCTCTTCTCTCACTGGCCGCCCTCATAGAACCAGTGAATTGCATGCCAAAGATGGGCCGCAAAGTAATAGAGTCTGCTTCACACTTAACGCGTCCCTGGGACCGGGAGGAGTGGAAGGGTTTCCGTCAACCTGCACCAATTGCAGTGCTGAACGAGGGGCAGATATGCCCTTTTGCTTATATTGTTTTGGAATATAGGACATACAGGTCCAAGTAACCACATTATGGATGAGATGCTGGTCATATCATGATTTTTTCCTCTTGGGTGGATTATTTCAGAAACTTTTATAGTTATTCCTAATGGCAATTATGAAACAAACTTAGACATTTACCAATTGGATTGTGGTATACAATTGCTTATTACCCTGTGCCCTGAAGAAGTTCATTTTCAAGTGGACGAAACACGTTGGCTGGCTTTTGGTATACACATATGAAGCAATATTAAAGAGCAGCTTTCTTATGGACTCTGGAATTTTGTGGATATACTTTCAATTTATATGAACATTACAAATATGGCGAACCTCTGACTTTTAGGTTGATCATTTTTCCCCATCCTAGGGTAGCATTCTTTGGGCAGAGGGAGTCTACAGGGAGTGTACACAGAATAATATACATATCATCATACAATTTTGGGAGATAATAGTGAGGGTGCGGTACTCTTCTGTGGTCTTCTGCCTATTTATTTGTTATATTTACCCTGCAGAATATATAAACACTATGGCAGTACCACCATCTTAACCAGTGAAGCCCTGCCCATAAGCGAAAGAGGTAGGTCACTCCAGAACTGAATTGACACGTAGGCTCAGCAGTACTCTGCCAACATTAAGATTCAGGAATCATTGCTTCCCGTAGGAAATCCTTATATACAGGTACCTTATCCCTTCTTTACCCCATGACAGTCCCACCAGAGGCAGCGTCTCAGAGGTCATGGCAGTCAGTTCACACAATGGCAGCAACTGGAATTTGTGAGGGTTCACCTGCAACCATGACATCTCACAGAAATCTTCCAAAGTATGCAGAAGCACCAGGACCAAGTCCTCTGGGCTATGCAGGTGCACAAGAGCATCATTGGCATAAAAGGACACCACATGAGTAGTGTCACCCATCCAGATCCTCTAGGGCTTGTGTCTGAAATGCGACAGTGCTGCTAACGGCTCCACTGCCAGGGCAAACAACAGGAGTGACAGAGGACCGCCGTGCCTGGTACCCCAACTTAGCTGTATTCTTGCAGACACCCGTCTGCCCGTTCTTACCCACGCAGTCGGCTCTATGTAGAGCATTATAAACCATGATATATACATTGGTCCTTGACCCACCTTCTCCAGAATGCGCCAAATGTATTCCCATGTAACCAAGTCAAACGTTTGTTCAACGTCGAGGAATGCCAATGCATATGGCCCCTCTTGCATGCAAGGAGCATGGATAACACAAAACAATCTGCGCAGGTTATACATGGTACTTGTCTGCGGAATGAAACTGCATTGATCATCATGCATGAGATGGCAAGTGTGAGAGCAACCGACCTGCCAAGATCCCAGTCAGTATTTTGACATCTACATTCAGCATTGAGAGAGGCCTGTAGGATGACACCTCCACCGGATCCTTGCCCGGTTCCAGTACTAGAACTATAAGGGCCTCATGCGTGGTGTTTGGAAGGTACACCTGGCCGTACGCCTCCTGATGTACCTCAAAGAGCCTACGCACCACCTCATCAGCCTATTTGTGATCAAATTCAGCTGAAAGACCATCGCCTAAGGATTCTTTTTTGCAGATTTATGGCACCGCAGTGCTGCTAGGACCTCTTCTTTTGTTATGCCTTCATCAAGGTTCATCTGAGCCCAACCTGGGAAGTCTAAACCCACCAGAAAGGCTTTCCCAGAGTCTTCTGGTCCCCCTCCCCAGTCTCTCATATGCCCGTACGAGGTGAGCACAAACCCCTTCAGGGCATATTATCAAAGGCCATTTCGACGCCTTTTCGGCTTTAAAAGGCAAAAAAGCAGCGAGATTTCCATCGCACTATAAACAAGCTCACGCTAACCCTTGTTAGCGCTTGTTTTCGCGCAATGGCTGCCGTTTTTTGAACACCCTGCATGCCATCGCTAACGACATGCAAAGTAGACATTCCTGGGTAAAACAGCATGGGAGAACCCGCTAACAGGACTTCTCGCTATCATCAAGCCGGTAGCAGACCCGCGAAGCGATGTAAATATTCGTGCTACACCCCCTTTATCGCAAGAATTTAACTCCTGCTTTAAAGTTGACTTAGCCATCCTAGTAATGGGAGATGGATTGCAGGGCTGAGACCAAAGGGGCACCTTAGCAAGGTTTCCATTATCACCCAAAATATATCGCCGCATTTCCTGCGCTATTCCCGCTTTGTGCTGCTATCGCTGGATTTCCTATCACCTTTGAGATAAGCGTTGATGATAACGCGCTAACTCGGCAAGGAAATCCAGCGATAGAATTAAATGCGCTAAGCGCGCTCTGCGATACTTATCGCAGTTTGTTGATAATATGCCCCATCATTTATTGCTATCTGGGAGTTAACATTCTTATCCTGTAGACCCAAGATCGGTTCCCGGGATTCCAGCTGTTGTATCAGGCCTGCTAACATTTCGCCTGCCTTTCCCCCCTCTGCGTTCAGCCGCTTTCGGTACGCCGTATAGGTATGTTTTTCCACCCTACACCAGTCATCTAAAAGGTCACCATGGGTGCGACACCAGTCCTCCAGTCCTCATGGGACATTCTTGTTTTCTCCATGGCCAGCCTCTTTTCTTCCAGAGCTTGTTCTCTCTCCATCTTCAATTTGGCAAGCTTGAGTTTAAGTTTTATTTCTTCCCTTCTGTTCTCCAGCTCCTCTGGTGACAAGTTCCTAGATTGCACGCATGTGGATGGACGTCCAGTTCTGAGAGGATATTTCCCCTCTCACCTACAGGTCACATGTAATACCCTCAGGCAGGTCTTTTTCCAGTTCCTCCTCAGATTCTGACCCTCCTCCTTATTGTCTGTGTTTGTCTGCTGGGCCTCAGCCCATGCTCTCAAAGCCTTTTGAAGCTCTGGTTTTCTAGTGCTCCCTTTAGCAAGCAACCTCGTCTCCTGGCAAAATCCCTTGAGCTGGTCCACAGTGCAGCTCTCTAGTTTGGCCAGCTCAAATGCCACTGTGGCAGGTGAGGTCACACACATAACAATAAATATGGGAATAGGGCTATGCAATTTCCTTGATCCTTTCTGCAGCAGCAATGCGTCTGCATTAAAGGAGATGCTTTGGTTCCGAGCGTCTCAGCTGTGTCAGTGTGTGGATTTTGGGAGTTGAAGCACGCCCAAGACTGGATTGGCTCCATTTGGCAGAGCAAGACTCTCAGATGGCCAAGTCCAGGTACTGTAGGCAGGTGAGATTGAAATCTTTGATGTCCCTGTACTCCAAACAGGGGGCAAGCCAGCAGGTCCTTGGAGTTACTTTGATTATGGGTTGGAGCGATGAAGGTCCAGTCCCAACATCATCATAGACTTTGTCACTCCATTCACCCTTGATGCTAGCAATTAAATCCTACTCGGAGACCTGAACTTACCCCTGGAAGACAACACCGACCCCAACTCAATAGCCCTCATTGAAGACTTGGAAGCCTGGGCCTTACCCAATGAGCAAAGGAGCTCCTAGACACTATTTTGACTGACTTCAGCAACATCCACGAGTTCCCACCATTTCACTAGACAGACCACATCCTGTCAAGTTCAACATCACTGTCAGACCAGCCCACAAAACTGGAACAGCATCACTAACAAGGACTATAACACCGCTCTCAAACACAGCAACTTGACTCCCCAAAGCCATCGAGAATATCAACAATTGGTCCACCTCCTCTGACGACTCCCTGGTCCCACACAGGGAGTCGGTACATAAGATTCAGACCCCAGGCCAGTTGGTACACAGAGGAACTCAGATGGATGAAACAGCAAACTTGACATGACCTCCCAAGTCAATGCCGTCACTGCTTTATGCTTCCATTCCCTGAAGACGCAGAGGAAGATTTTAAAATGTCTCTTAATGGGCAGCACAAAGCACATCACACACGCTCTAGTCACATGCAACCTGGAGTGTGGAAACACCCTCTACGTAGGGATCAGCAAAAAACTCACCAGAAGGCTGCAGACCATTTAGAACTTGGTGGCCAGCATTCCTATCAACCTCCCACTCCGCACTCACATCACATCACACCCAAAGGAGCTCCACTGATCCCCCACTAGAAATGAGCTCAATTCAAACTCCTGACCCGCACTCCATAACACTGGTCCAGCACACATTAACAATGTCATCTGCTTTCACAAACCTTCCAGACACCTCCGATTGTTTGAACTCCTACTTTCACATATCCTACCCAAATGGGAGACCACATCTGCCAGTCAAGCCTTCTCCTACATTGCTTCTAAATCATGGCATGACCCACCACTACACATAAGAGCCTCCTCCTCCCTTCTTGAATTCCGCAAAAAGTTGAAGAGCTGGCTCTTGGAGTAGTATTACAAGGTCCTAGGTGTGCCTAGATTCACACATAACCTGCTATGGCAAATAGCCTGGGCCCAGCTATCCTGTACATGAATGTCTTTCTTCCACTGATACTCCAAATACTGTGGGCCTCCCACCTCTGCCTATCAGACCAACCTCATAGCAATGAGCAGAGTGTGGGATGTGGTGAGAATGAAGATGCTATTGAAGCAAAGTGCTAGTGAAGAACGTAATCACCTACATCACCATTCTCACATTTGCCATCATGAAATGCCGTCTGTGTGGTGCAATCTAAGTGAGGACGATGAACCCAAGATGTGCAGCTATCTCCCTATGACCCTACTCCTTGTGTGACAGCAAGTGGGTCTTTGCTCCCAGAATCCCATGTATATCGTAAGCCTGCCTGCCTGAGCCATGAGCACCCTAATTAACTGTTGGCTCTGTGCCAAGAACCACTGTGGGCAAACCACAGAGCCGTCAACTCTTGGAAATTAAGGTTTCACGAAAACGCCTTGGAAGGCAATCATAACAAGAACTTTATATCCTATAGCCATACCTGAGTAGCATGGTCTTTACCAACATCCCATGAGTTGAACTGTTTGTTGTCCTCTTCTTCAAAACTGGGAAGAATGAACCCGTGAATTGAATGCACCATATTGATCCAGATGCTGCACAAGGTAAAACCCTTCCCAAGATTGTATACCTGCATAGCGCCCACATACAGAGTTCTTGAACAAAAGAAGATACAGAGTATCCATTTAAGCTCAGGCAGAACAGTTGAGTGAGATCTTCTGTGGAGTACCACGGGTCTTCTTTAACTTGAGAAAGTGTTATCAATTTTGTAAAATAAATAACTCTGCCTGGACATTTTTTTAGTGTAATGTGTATGTGTACAGTAAAAATGGATGTTCGACCCTATACCACTTTCCCAGAGTAAGCCCTGACTCTTTGCTCTTCCTGCCCATGGAAGTCAAAGTATAAATAAGAGATATCTGACTTCCCTTTTACCAGCGATATTTCTAGGATTGCCTCCTGGCCCTTGAGTCCCAGAGGAACCAGCGAACTGGCTTGACAATGTGAGACTGCTAAGTGCCATTATGACATCAGCGACAATGCCGCTCAGTAACCTCCACTTCATAAAACCCCATAAAATTTAAAACAAATGGGGCCCTTTACTCCATTCAGTATATTCAGCTATCACATGTGGTGGGGATATCCCTGACTCATTAAAGGTGCTGACATTCTTACCACATTTAAAAAGGGCGACAAGGGAGACCCGGGATGTATCCCAAAAAATATTCAGTAAAATGATCTTAACGCACCTCCAAGGCTGGATGAAGGACTCCTGTATACTTTCTCATCTGCAGGCCGGTTTTAGATCCTCTACGAGTACCCTAGATCAGGTGTTTCGGTTTGTACTATTAATTTGGAAGGAGTTAACTATCCTGAAGGGCCATTTGTATGTCATATTCATTGATCTGAAAACGGCATTTGACTCAATAGAGCGTTCCAAGCTATGGGTTGCCCTAAGTAATCTTGGTCTCCAGGGGGGTTTCTCCAACTCCTGGTCCGGTTGCATACTGGAAATTATGCCAAAGTTAGAAGGAATACAGATTGTAGCCTAACAAAAAACATCCCGGTGTTAAAAGGGGTACGCCAAGATTGGGTCTTAGCGCCAACCTTGTTCACTTTATATATGAATGGGCTTATTAAAGATCTCCATGACTGCGGAGGGGATCCACCAAAACTGGTGGGCAAACAAATCCCTTGTCTTCTTTTTGCAGATGATACGCTGCTTATTTCTAAAACCCCTGCTGGGATCCAGAAAGTACTTACTAAGTTTGCAACTGCCTGCAAAGAAAGAGGATTATAAATAAACTAATCAAAGACCAAGTTCATGGTTTTTAACCTGTATAAGTCTACAAAGAATAAACTGTGGCTAGACACCCAAAGGTTAGACCAAGTCAAGGTATTTAACTACTTGGGTATTAGAGTAAGTGAGAACCTGTCTTGGATTCCCCAAATACAAAAGAGTGTACTATCTCTGCAACATGTAGATTATGCAATAATTAAGAAAGCCAAAGGATCCCCTTTCCGTCCAATTTCTCCAATTTTAGAAATACATCAGGTGAAGGGAAAGGGTGCAGCTTTATACGGGGCAGAACTGTGGGGGATGGAACAATTGAACCAATTAGAAGCTTCAGAAAACAAATTTTAAGGAGCCGCCTTAACCCTTCGAAGGAATATGCCATTAATACCACTTCGCTAGACCTTGGTCTAAGGTTGCCTATTCTGCTGTCCTGAAGCTGCTTCTGGTCTGGATTAGACTCTGGGCCATCAAGACGCAGATTCCTGTTAAGGAGGCAACGGAGGAGTTTTCAACCTGTCATAGTCAAACTGGGCGCCTGGTATGGTTTAAAAAAGTAAAAGTTTAGCTCTGTAAACTGGGACTGGGTTTTATGTGGAAAGATCCGAAATCTATCACTAAAAAATGGGGTCTCTTTTAAAAAAGAGATTTTAGGAGTTTGTTGATTCCTCATGTATTGAAGCTAGGACCACCGGTTCCCTAACAACGTGTTTTCTAGATATTGCAAGTTGTTTTAAGCTTGATTCTTATATGGATGAAATTGAACCCCCTCAAGCACATGCACTTTATATACAGTTCAGAACCGGGACTCTTCCATTAAACGCGCTGAGAAGTAACTGGAAGAATGCATCTGTAATTTCGCTTTGCCCCCTATGTAATGATAGCCCTGAAACATTAGAGCACTTTATAATTTTCTGTCCGTTTTATGCAAAACTGAGGAAAACCTGGATTATTCCAGCTTGTCTTGTGTTATCTTTCTCACGTCCTAAAGAAGCAATGCATGTCTTCACATCAGATACTACTAGGTGGCTTGTTTTCACACTATCTAGATACTTGCTGTATGCATGGTGAAGAAGATCTACACTCAGATAGAGTGCAGGTCATGAAATCAGGGTTAATACTGGGAAAGGAAGAAGTTAGGCCCTACTGACTGTTGATTAGAAATAAATGGCGTGGCCATTAATAAACCCATATTATAGGTTTTATAGAATTGATAGATTCCTATTATATTTTTATTGTTAAATTTTCACAGAGTTTTGATTGATAACCTCTTTTTAATCTTAATCTTAACGTTTTAAGCCAATTTGAACTGTATTCATATAAGTGATAAGTTGTATTTTTTATTCTTTTTTAACCGATTGTGATGTGTGTTTATGAATTTATCTGTCTAATGGAAAGTTTTTAATGAAATGTCTGTTTTTATGAATGATCATGGTATTGATCGATATAAACTACTACTATATAGCAAGCTTTTTATGTGATAATTGTCTTGAAAAGGAGTGATAAGGTTTGCACAGCAAGGATGTTCCATCTGATCAGCAAGAAATATTTGTGGCTTCAAATTACAATGACTAAGCTGGATGAGGGTGGACTCCAATTGCTGGATAGATGCAGTGCACAATTATACCACACTAACTCACAGCCTTTCTCACCTCTAGCTATGAATCACTAATAAAAACACACACAGGGGGTTCTCTGAAGTCTGAAGCACTTTTGCAGATGGGCTCAATGGCAGCCCTGCCAGGTTACTAAGCCCATGCGTGATGTTCTGCTCCAGTCCAGGTTTTTTCTTTGAATTCTGGTGCTTGTACTCTAACATATTTCATTGTAAAACCCGACAAGGAGTCCCAGATTTTAAAGGAGAAAATCTGAACTGGAGGAGCACATGTTTGTTTTGTTGTGTTGTGATAGAGACATTTAATATAGAGCAAAAAAAGCTCACTCTGTATGGAGTATCAGGTGCTAACAGTTTAAGAGAGAAGCAGAAATCTTCCTGACACTCACACAGAAGAAAGATTATTGTCATGTTTTGATAAGCTTTTAAAAAAGCAAAAAAGCACTACAAGAACAAATATGAGCAGGTAGCTTATTGCAGTAGTAAGGAGCGAGAAATGAGACGGAACGGCCACTCTTTCTAGTGGCTCGAATTCTGCATGGAACCACCAGAGCAGAATCAGAGGACCTCAAAGCGCTGGCTGGATGGTGAAAACTAAACAGGACCAGAGACATAAAGGGTCTGTCTCATACAGGGCTTTATGAGAAAGGCAAAGAAGCTTAAAGATACTCCTTTTCCTGATGCAAAGAATTGAGCACTAGGTTTATTCTAGAATCTTTAGGTAGTTTGCATACAAGACGAGCCGCTGATTTTTGCACAAGCTGAAGCCAGGACATCAAGTTCCACCCACCAGGAAGGCCTTGTCATAATCCAAGTGACTTGCTATCAATGACTGAGTGACCATCCTCCGGCAATCTAAAGGCAACCATGTGAACACCTCCCTTCCCTAAGGAGGTGTGGTGGACCAGAACAATTTCCACATGTGGCCTGTGCATGATTTTCTATTGAGAGCTCATCATCCATTATAACACCCAGATTTCTGGGCACCCTTTTTTGGGCAGGGTGGAGCTCTTAAATCCAGTGGCTACCAGTCACCTGACCTAGCCAGTATAGCTTTTGCGAAAACCACAATTTCAGTCGTTGCTCCATTTAATTGAAGAAAACCGTGTCTCATCCACTTGACCACTGAGCAAATGCAGTCACCAAATGTGACTTTTGTAAGCTCTGTTTCTTGTTCAAAAAATAGAACTAACCGCGTATCATCAGCATATGAAAGGATCTCAGTTCCAGATGATCTCACACATTTTTCAAGAGGGGCTGCATTAATGTTAGAAAGCAGAGGACTCAGGGTAGATCCCTGAGGTACTCTGTAGATGTTATCAGCCGACCTAGAATTGCAAAGGGAAATAGAGCCCACCATTGAACGCCCATCCAATACGTTTCTCAATCACTCCAAGGCCTGGTCATATACACCAATATTATAAAGACGATCGATCAATACTGAACGTAATATCTTATCAAGCACAGCAGACAGATCAAGAAGTATCAACACTGCTGTGTTGTCCTTATCTAGGGAAGACCTGATAGAATCAGTGATTACTACCAGAGTAGTCTTCGTACTGTGCATGCTCCTAAAACCTGATTATGAGGGATCCAATATCTAGTTATCTTCGAGAAATGTAAAACCTTATCACTTAATCACATTTTCCAAATTTTATATAAGAAACAACAGAAGAAGCGGCGAGACATAACCAAGCTCCTAGCCTTTTGGAACTTTAGCTGGTTGGAAAGGTTGAAAAGCATTGTAAAATTAGGTACCAGACGAGCGCAGGAAATGCATCATCTGGTGACCCTGACCTAACCTTAAGCACTTGCGTCAAATCAATAGGATTGAAGCTACCCAACTGCATAGATGTGTTAGTGGGCGGAAATTCATGACTAGCCTGACTACCCCTAGACTCCAATATTTGATCAAGTCCCTCATAGATCTTCCCTATCTTATTCTAAAAGTAGATAGACAGGGAACTACACAAATGTGGCGATGCCGTAAATGAAGTCTGACATGCGTCTGGGTTCGTACATGTTGTTACTGCATTAAAAAAATCTTTATTTTTCATGGATGGACGTGAGAAACTGGACAGCTATGCAATGGTGGATTAGCAGGTCAGAAGCTCGCAACTGTCAGAAAAGGACTTTTTTTGCCACTCCAACGAAGAAAGATATGGAGCAGAGTCTAAAGAAGTTTAGAAAGCTTCTGTGCTATCCCAGTGCATCATTGTAAATGTAGTTCAAGGCAGTCTCTAACTTACAAAATTTCTTGTAGTCACTTGAATGTTGAAGCAAAGCCAGTGTTAGTAGCCCTTGGCAACAATGTTTTGTTCTTTCGAACTCTTCAAAAGGGCACTGAGAAGCATTTTGCAGGGGGGTGGGGGAGGGGGCACACTTGCTGCTAAGTGTCTATGGTGGGATTCCAAACAACTCTTATGTGCAGATTCCTTGCTCCGGAAACCAATCACTAGTTCTTTCAAGAAGCAGACAAATGTATGTCCATTACTAAGGGGTGCAGCTGTACACGGTTCACAGGTCTGTCCCAATCCTCCTCACTGCTTCATGTTCAATGCATTTCACGGCAGTGCATGACTTACAATGTGTTTTGTGGACACTTGAGTGTTAAAGCGCAGCCACTGCTGCGCTTTAACACTCAAGCAACCAGAAAGCACATTGTGAACAAAACACCAGTGCTTTGTTCCTCAGGACTCTTCTGAAAGGCACAGAGTCCTTTGTGGGGCAGATGACCTGCTTATGTGCAGGTGTACCAAATAGCTCCCAGGTGCAGATTACTGGCTCCATAAATTGATCATTAACTGCCGCAAGGGGCAGAAGCTTGAATATACATTGCTAAGAGGTGGATCCCACGCAGTCACATGTCTGCCCCAATGTTCCTCAGCGCATCATGTTAAATGCAGTTCAAAGCAGTCCATAACTTACAAATTTTCTTGCAGTTGCTTGAGGGTTTAAAAGATGCAGCCAGTGCTGGTGGCCATTGATGCAAGAGGTTTTTTTCTGCTGAACCACTGAGCAACTCTACCTAGAATAATGTCAGAAATTTACAATCTTCCTACTTTTGGAGCAAATTCCTCACTAAATTGACATTTTCAAAGAATTCTAGGGATTGTCTAAGGAAGATGCATTTGTTGCAGCTTTCCAAGAATACCCAGATCCATAAAGATTTAAACTAAATGTAAAAAGTGTACATGAAACAATGCATAAGTGTAATGCAAGACTAAGGGGCATATTTACCAGCCGCTATCGCCACCACAACGTCACTTTCAGTGACGTTGTGATGACGATAGGGGCCTCACTTTATTTACAAGGCAGCATTAAGCCACTTAACATGACTTAACGCTGCCTTGTAAACAAGGCCTCATTTCACGCTGTGTTTAGCATGAAAGGGGAGGGCAATCGATGATGCAGTGGGCGTTCCACCGCAACACCCATTGATTTTGATACTGCACCCAATTTACAAGGGCAGCATAAATAGGAGGCAGCGCCAAAATTAAGACCAGGGAATACCTGGTCCTATACAGGCATAATTAATGAGGTGAAATGCTTTATTTCTCCTCATTTTTGCTGTTTCTATTTAATGTAATTTAATGTTTCATTTAAAGATTGTTTGTGTGCAGGAAGGGGGACCTTCAGGCACATAAACAATCTTACCCCCACGCAGACACCCTTGCACTATGGTGCAAGGGTGCCTGCTTTGGCACTAGGCAGCTGAACTCAGCACCAGCGCAAGGCCAAACGCAGGGGTGCGCTGCATTCTTGTGAATACAGTACATCTCAGCCTTTTCTGAATGGAGAAGCGTGGCTGTTAGCAATGCTTGCTTAACGCCACGCTTCTCCATTCTGCTGTAAATATGCCCCTAGGTTTGCACGAACTTTTTATTGCTACTAGTAATGTCGAGATATTTCCTTCCCATGCTCACTGGAGAGGCACTTACTCCTGCCCTTAATTGGAGTAAATATCCAAGCATATCTTGAGCAGGGAACTACCTAAAAAATGCGCCTTATCAGACGTAGTAAGCTCAATATAAATGCAAAAACAATTTATCACATACCTGCAAAGTCCCACGTTTGTGAATGTTCAACAAATTTGGCAATACTTACGGTCCTAAGATTAGCCACAGACAATCCCTTTTAGCCGACTTGCTCACACCTACATTTAAAACATGTTGGTGTGTTACGTGGAAGTTAACTCTGAGTGTGAATTCTACATTTTGTGATTGAGACATGAATGTAGCCTCGAAATTAAACGTAATTGTTCTAACCCCAACCTAGGTGAGCAAAAAGCATTATGTTTGTGGCCCTAAACGCTTTAATTTTATGGGCTGAAAAGATAAATTAACAAAAGATATATAGATTCCAGATGACTGCCTTTTGCATTGATGAAAGCAGAGGCTGATTCCAGTAAAAGAACAAGGCTCGCCGAGTGATACATTTCACACATGAATTAAGTCATTATGTCTACTTAAAAAACTTACTAATTTCAGTCATTAGAATAACTTCACTCAAGTGGGGAATTTGTCAACCCTGCCAGCCAGGAGTCATTTCCGTGCGCTCTGTTAATTCGCTTGTTGGGCTTTTTGCAGCTAATGATGCCAGCAGATCACAATCTGATGCGATGTTTTTCAGTGTTACGGCTTCCTATTTAATTTCCAACGGGAGGGTTTCTCGGCTCTGAGAATAAACGCCTCGGGAGGACGGCAGACACCTAAGAAGTGCTGCACCGAGACATCACGCAGGATTCAGTGCTAGCGCGCGCCACGGCACGCCATGCCCCATCAATCTGTCAGAACGTTTCTGTTCTAGCTCGCGCTGCCATCAGGGAGAGGTACAGAACTTGCTGGCGACAATTTGGATGGTCTAGAGAGCTAGGCAACGCCCCCCCCCCTCCCCCAACCGCCTCACACAAAAAAAGCCATGATTATGATGATGCAACGCTCAGCAAAGCTGGCTAGAAACTCTGACAGTATAAGAGTAAAGCTTGAGGGCAATGAGGGACTGGGGCTGCACTCAATGTTTTTTACCTACTTTGGTAAGAGCTACACTGCTAGAAAATTTCCCACTTGCTTTTTAGGTCATGGCAACAGATACATCTATTGTGCCCGATTCATGAACTGTAGTTATAGTGTGTTTTGGGTCAGCCCCTTGATTACGATTGCTCTGATTACTTACCGGTAATCCTCATTACTCTTAGCGCTACTCGTCCTCGACCCAGTCATCACTAATGAGGTATATTCCACTAACAGGAAACGCTTTTAGGCTCCACCCACCATCCTGCCAGGGGCTATATCTACATAGCCAACAGAAAGCACTTCCTGACATACCAAGCAACAAAGGCCTGATCTCAAGCATGACGGGGACGAGGACGAGGTGGACTAAGAGTAAAGAGGATTACTGTTAAGTAATCAGGGCAGTACCTCCACGTCCCTCGTCCTCGAGCCATCATCACTAATAAGGCATACCAAAGCAACATCACATGAAGGTCTTTGACATACCACACACAGAACACAGACCGAACACTGCAGTGCAGCAAGGGAAAAGTTTAATAAATATACAGTATATATATAATAATAATATACAGAATCAGGGGGGAGCAACACGCCCCACAGCACGCAACGAACCGCAACCAAAAGTTTCATGGTCAGACAGAGCACAATTCAAACTGTAATGCTTCACAAAAATAGAATAAGCAGCCCAAGTCCCAGCCTGACAGATCTCATCAATGGGAACCAAATGAAAAGCAGCCCAGGAGGCAGGGACACCCCTAGTAGACCGGACCTGAACCCCAGAAAGTCAAGGCAAACCAGCGCCCTGATAAGTCGGAGAAACAACAGATTTGATCCATCGACCCAGCGTAAGGCGGGATGCAACCTTCCCCTGACCAGCCAGACCAAAGGTCACACAGAGGGAGTCAGAAGAAAGAAATTCTGCTGACCGGTCAACATAGATAGACAACGCGCGCTTCACATCAAGAGTGTGCAACAACAGCTCAGCAGGAGAGGAAGTAGAAGGGTAGAAAGAAGGGAGGGTCCATTCATTAGAAGAATTAAATTTAGAAAGAATTTTAGGTAAATACCCAGGATCCAAACAGAGGACCACCGCGTCATCCATGAACCACAAGAAAGGAGGAGAACAACGCCAAGCAGTGAGCTCACCCTGTGGTAAATATTTCATTACCGGTACTATTTTTTATGCGGTAAAGTCTAGTAAGAATAACTCAGTAAATATAAGAGGCAGAATCCGTGGTATTAGAGGTTCTAAAAGGCTTTATTCCTCTACAAAGGAATTACAGTTCGAACTGTAGGCTTCAAATTCCATCACCACGAAGGTTCAGGAAGGGAAGGCAATACATTATTGACAAGTAATGATATTTATATGAAAAGTATTACATTAAGACAGATGCAGGAGGCGTAACAACTGATAACACAGATAATGATATACATACGTAATGAAAAAAGGCGTAGACATAGGCGTAACTAGAAACGTCATTAAACATGATGTCACAAGTGGGTGGATCCATAAAAGAATCCTGCAATGTCAGCAGAAAATATTTGGCAGAGATGCGCGCGCAGCCGCATGACGTGTGATTGACGTGCAACTAGAGGGTGAAGGAGACTTGACATTTAGCTCTACATGTGGAGACAGAAGTCTGAAGGGTCATGTCAACCTAATCCCAAATCATATCTAATATCTTATGTTTAAAGAACTGTATTATCCAAAAGGAAAGGTCTCTCGGACGGAATCTATTCTATACTGACTGTTAGTGCGTGTACAAGCGTCTAAGTGTCTACATGAGATGCGAGGGGGCAGGAATCTTCCATGGTAACAGGGGCTATGAATTACTTGCATGAGGACAGTGAGGCCTGGCCCTTTGCACGGTAGCTGGAAGAATGTTTACCTAAACTACTAGACAGGAATGCATCGGATGAGGAGCGGAGCAGATAATCTTGAAGGTGAAATACAGTTTTTGGCAGGCAACAGGCTGGATCAGGCACCGTTAGCCGCGCAGGGAGTAGGACAAAGTTCAGGGATACAGATGCAGGTTCGGACTGGAGCTGTCAGAGGCAGAAGGCAGGAAAAGGCTTGATGGCAGAATTCAGGGCCTACTCGCCTGAATCTGTAAAATGTGGAAAGTGAACCACATAAAGTCGGTGGCCTTTCATACTTAGGAATGGAATATCTGACCCATTCATGGCGGATCTGAAAGAGGACATGTTGACGGTGGACGCACATGTATTTGCGTCTTCATAACTGGAACTGGAGGGAACATACATGTACTTATAGCATGCACATGGAGCCGTTGGGGTCTACGATAGGGGACATAACTGATCACAAAATTCATATTTCCTCATTCCCTCCTTGTCCCCTACGGACCCTCAGGAGATATCGATCTTCATCAATCCATCGATCTGTTCATATAGCATCATTTGTTCTTCTTTCTTCTTCCGGGATCTTGAACGAAAACTTGGATGCGGGATACACGATGTGGCACACAGACCACAAATCGCTGGCCCACATTGTAGACATAAGCAGCAACTGAATAGTATGAGAAAGCCAATACCTAGGAAGGATAGGATCCTCCATCCCCAGGCTGACAACACGCTCCAGAACCAACCGGACCAAGTCCAGGTGCCTGGACTCTGGTGTATCTGGCTTATAATCTTATGAAGGCGAGTTATGGCTTTATATACTGACGGCGAGTTTTCTGGTATGAAAACACAGCAACTTGATCCGATGACCCTACAAGCTCCACCCCTATCGGCCAGGATGACGTCAAGGACAAGACGATTTTGAAGCACAACAATCCGCATAGCAGACTGCTCTTCTGTTAAATTGCCTAAGGCGGAAGTAGTCTCGTTCACTACTGCTTCAAGGGTTCTAGTTAATCTACGTATCAGCTTACTATTAGTGACTGTACCTATATAGGGAAAGAAACCTTTATTGAAATCTGTGTATTGCTCCCATGCCGTTTCAGTGTAATCGACAATCGGGAGATCTCTCTGCTGTCTATTGTGTACTAAATGGGTATTTCTGTGATAGTCAGGAGGGGCTAGGAAAACAGGTGGCAGAAGGAATGCTATGTAACAGGTACCATCCCAATCTAGAGGTAGACGTATATATGCGGTCTGGCCACATATGAAGTAGGAATGACGGGAAGCTCTAAATGTAGACTTGCCTTGATCACTGAATCTTATTACAGTGGCACATTTACTATGGCCCATGTGTATGGAACCATTCTTTCTTACACATAATTCCCCTTTTACTGGGAATACTGACATAGCGGGCAAGATTGGCGTAGCTTCGGATTCAACATTCAGAATCAGGAGGTTAAGTGTAAAATTACCTAATCCATATACTTCATTTTCTAGATCAGTTCCTGTTCTTTTGGGAAGTCCCTCCTTGTTAGGGTAGCAGACTTTAAGCAAAACTAGGTTCAGGTTTCCCCATACCCAGTTGTCTTGATAAACTACGGGATTTGAATCTAGGGAATTAATCAAACTAAACCATGCTCCACAGGAGCCATTGTGTGTGAACGGATACAGAAAGAGGGGCAAAACTCCCTTATAGTTCTGATAGGGAGGGAGTCGGCCACATATCCAACAATTGGTAGCATTGCTGGTCTGATGGGAATGATGTAACATACTAATGAAAGTGTTGTTGCGCAGCGCAAATCTATAAGACAACTCATGCGGAGGTAATTCGCTAAAAGAATGTTCTGCGGTAACATTGTAAGCATGCTTAGAAATAGGGTAATACATATGTAACAATACACTAGAAATGATGATCAAAAGACTTAGAAAAAACAAAATTAATAATGTAACTGTGCAGTGACTACGAAGCGATTTACAGTACGCATGTTTTTTAAGCTTTATCTGTCTATTTCTCTCTCTATTTCGGTCTAGAGGATACATGTCAGAGACAAATTCAACCGATTTTCACCTTGGAGAGGACTTAAACAATCAAATTGTCTGACTTGCTAGACCTTAATTTCAGTTTATAGAGTTCATTTTTTGTCGGTTCAACCAAGGGGAGCTTTGAGTCTGTCTGTGAGGGAATGCAGGGCTGAGTGTTCACATCGGACGGTAGTCCATAAAATTTCTTGATATGACTCGAGTGAAACCACCCTTTACGTCCCTCAACCTTCACGGCTGTCCTTGTTGTCAGCAAGACGAGTTTGGGCGATTTCCACCTGGGCTCCAACTGGGTCTTCCGGTCGAAGTTCCTCACAAGGACCAGATCACCTGGAACCACGTCATGGGGCTTCACCTCAGTGTTATCGGGAAAAGCTGCAGCTACCTGTGAACGACAAGATTGTAGTGCAGACATCAAGGAAGCCAGGTAATCTGTCAGCATATTACAGTCAACATCAGTGATTTTACGAGGTATAGGCGTCCCCCACATATTTGGTGGTCTACCGAAGATCACCTCGTACGGGGATAGCCCTGTTCGAGAATGTGCTACCATTCTCATGTAAAAGAGCGCAACTGGTAAGGCTTCTATCCAATCGACACCTTTTTCTCTACATATTTTGGACAATCTGATTTTCAGAGTTTGATTATGACGTTCCACAAGACCTGCTGCCTCGGGATGTCGAACACAGTGGAATTTCCATTGGTAACCTAACAGAAGTGAAACGTGTTTCATTAGTTCGGATGAGAATGGCTGGCCGTTATCTGAGTATACAACACGTGGTAAACCGAATCGTGGGAAGAATTCTCGAACTAGCTGTTTGGCAGTAGTCGGGGCAGTGTAATCTGAAACCGGGTAGGCTTCTGTCCAACGGGAAAGAGCACAGACAACTACGAGAACATATTTGAATCCTCGACATTGTTCCATCTGGATATAATCCATCTGGAGGACTTCAAAAGCATGATCGGGAGGTTGAAATCCACCCTGTTCTACGGGGATGCTTTTACCTGGATTATACTGACAACATATCATACAGGTACGTACTTTCTGTTTGGCTGCTGCTCGCAAGTGTTTGTTGAACCAAATGTGTTGAATACTGTCTAGCATAGCTTTTTCTCCTAGGTGCGCTGGACTATGTATTGTGTTAATGATGACTTGAACCATGGAGTCGGGAAGAAACCATATAGATTTTTCCTTCGTCATCCATCCTTGATCCGTTTGGATCCCTCCTAATTCAGTCCATTTCTTTATTTCTTCTGGTGTAGCATGTGTCTGTATGTCAATTACATCAAGGGCGGGATCCTTAACTGTCATGCAATGTGTTGGTGTCGGAACTATTGTCTTTGTCGTGTCAGTTGTATGGGTCTGATTCTGAGCAGTCTGTTTAGCTGTTCTGTCAGCTAGGTCATTACCCTGAGAAATGATATCGGTAACTTTTGTATGAGCTTTGCATTTCATAATCGATATTGCAGTAGGTAGATGAATCGCGTCTAATAGAGCTTGAATGAGGGGTCCGTGTTGGATGTGGGCACCGTGAGAAGTTAAATAACCTCTCTCTCGCCACAGTACGCCGAAGTCATGGACGACTCCGAATGCATAACGTGAATCTGTGTATATGTTGACTTTCTTATTTTTGGCTTGAATACAGGCTTGTGTCAGAGCGATGAGCTCTGCTGCTTGAGCTGACAAAGTGTTAATACAATTTGTTTCAATGACTCCAGTGTCTGTTGTGACTGCGTAAGCGGCCACTAACTCTCCTGTACTTGTTCTCATACATGAACCATCTACATACAATGTCAGGTCTGGATCTGATAAAGGGATGTCTGTCAAGTCTTGTCTGGGTTTCGTCGTGATAGTAATGACTTCAATACAATCATGTGCTAATGGATCTGTTCCATTTACGGGCAAAAGTGTGGCAGGATTTAACGTATTACAACGTCTGATTTCTATATGTGGCTGAAACAATGTTAATTCATAACCGGTGAGTCTTGCTATAGTCAAGTGTTGTGTTTGTGTGCGGTTCAAGAGAACCTCTACTGCGTGTGGTACTTGTACTGTCAATTGATGTCCTAACACTATGGCATCGCTTTGTCTGATTGCTAAAGCTGTTGCTGCCACTGATTTCAGGCACGCAGGAAGAGCCTGAGCTACTGGATCTAATGTACTAGAGAAATAAGCACATGGTTTGTGTGATCCTGCTTGTTCCTGAGTGAGTACTGACAAGGCAGTACCTCCGCGTTCTGTAACAAAGAGTGTAAAAGGCTTACTGTAACATGGTGTTGCTAAAACAGGTGCTTGACATAAAGCTTTCTTTAAGCTTTCAAAGGCATGTATATGTTCTTGAGTCCAAGGGAGGACAGTCGATGTGGCTGCCTCCTGTGTTGTCAACTGGATGAGTGGTTTTGCTAGAAATGCATATTGAGGGATCCACTGCCTGCAGTATGAAGTGAGACCTATAAAAGCCCGCACCTCCTTTTGTGTCTTGGGTGGTGGCATGTTAGCGATTAACTGGATGCGGTCGGGTGTAAGCTGTCTTCCCTCCTTGGACAGCGAGTGCCCAAGGTAAACAACTTGCTGGACACAGAATTGCAGCTTAGAAGGGGACACCTTGTGCCCCTTGTCGGCCAGAAATCTTAAAACCGTCAGTGACGCTTTTTCACATTCAGGTTCGCTTCGGGCGGTGATCAGCAGATCATCGACATATTGAAGCAAGGCAGTGTTAACTGGCATGTGGATACTGTCAAGTTCTCGTTTCAGTGCTTGGCTATAGATGCTGGGGCTTTCTGTGAATCCTTGAGGAGCGCGTGTGAATTTAAAACTTCGTCCATTTAAACTGAATCCGAACAAATATTGACTTTCCGGATCTATTGGGACGCTAAAGAAAGCATTCTTGAGATCAATTACAGTGAAGAACGTTGCTTCTGAGTCAATAGCTGTTAGTAATGAAGAGATATCTGGGACCACAGGGTATTGTGGTACAATACATTTATTTAATTCGCGCAGATCAATAACCAATCGATATACTGGTGATGCTTTTGGATCCGTTCTCTTAAGAATCGGAATTATCGGGGAATTACATACATTGGAGTCGGTTTCTACAACCACTCCTTGTGCAATGAGCTCGTCAATGATTTGCAGCAAAGCCACAACAGCATCTGGTGGTAACTTGTATTGTCGCATTCGTGGTAGTACTACTCCTGTTTTTAGTGTGACTCGATATGGTGTAATGTTCATGCAACCAACATCAGTTGGGCCTTGTGCCCATAAATGTGTAGGTAAATTCTGTAGCCGGTGATCCATGTCTCTAGACACGTAGTGACCTTTGAAGTCACGTAAAAATAATCGTACTCCTTCCGGAGAACAACATATTATAGCTCCTAGAGCTTTCAATGTTTTTATACCTAACAAGTTTTCTGGACATGATTTAGTAAGCAATAAATCTGTAGTACGTGTTAATGGACCAACCGTAAGTGGAAGAGGTTGCGTTACTTCATTAATGATAGGCTTTCCTGAGAATCCAAGGGAAATATTCTGTGAGCCTGAGAGGGGTGCCCCTGGAACTTCACTGCGTCGTATAGTTGTTCTGCTTGCCCCTGTATCAAGTAAAAACTTTCTGTCTACCCCTAATAGTTCACTATGTACATAAGGTCCCTCTTGATCTACAGGAACCTCGATAAGGGGTAAGCCAACTTCCCTCTCTAGGCTATTTCATGTGTATCGCTGATAATCGGGATAGTCATTTTGTGCATACTGGTACATCTGTTGCGTTGTTGCTTGTGTGGCAGCAATAGGCTGCGCTTGTGGTGGTGCTACGGTCTGTTGTGGAGCTGCCTGTTGCGGAGCTGGCTGTTGCGGAGCCGGCCTAGATTGTGCATGCTGAGGGATTTGTTGTTGATTCTGATCCTGTCTAGGTGGACGTGGTCTTTCCTGTGTTCTACCCGTGGCGATATTATGTTTCAGAACTGGACAATCATGTATATAATGACCTTGTTGCTTACAATAGTTGCATGTCCCTTTCGTCGGACCTGCGGAATCACCTTTTTTATGACCATCAGCTGGAACTGACTGGGCAACAAGCATTTTCATTTTCGTATCTTTCATACGTCTTTGTTCATGTTCTTGTTCTTCTCTAATTCTATTGTGGTGATATTGTAACATCTGTAACATCTGTGACGGGGTGTTACCTTGCCAGGTACTCTCAAATTTCAATACTCTATTCTTAACTTGCGGCAGGGAATTTTCAACTAATTTTGTCACAAATAGATGTGGATATGACTCGCTACTTGCTTTTATGCCACTATTGATACCAAAACATTTTTCAAATCGGGAATAGAAATCACTAGTGTCTTCATCTTGCTTTTGTTTACAGGCTGAGATTGCACCCCAGTCCTCCTTTTTCGTAGTTAATAAACGTGGCAGTACCTGTACTAGTAATCCTGGTAGTGCTGTAGTCTTTTCCCCAAGCCCTGATCCTGCAGCTCGGGCCTTTTCTTCGTTTTCTAATGCTGTCCAGTCTATCTTTTGGTCTCCCACCTCCCATTCCTTTTCTTTGAGTTTCTCGTAAACACCGGCAGGCATTAACACTTTTAACATTTTCATGATGTCGGGGTAGGTATACTCTCCCATGAGTAACATGTCTTTTATCTCACGGTGGAAACCTGCTGGATCCTTGTCATGGCTGGGTACTACTTTCTTCATTTCTAATAATTCAATTTTAGTTATAGGCGTGTACACAAACACGCGCGTAAAGTTATTATCTTCACCTCTGATTGGGTGTACTTCGCGTAACGGATTCTGTCTATCTATGTGATATATTTTTCTTCCCATAGTGGGAATTGGAACGTGTTCTGGGCATGCGAAAACTATATACTGGTTTCGAAATTCTAGAATTTCTTTAATCAAATCAGTACCTGACCCTCTCCATTTATTTGTGAGTAATTCTGCCAATATGTCAGGTAAGGGTCCAGGATCGGAGTGTTGACTTTTATATAATATAAGGAGGTGTTGAATCATGTATATACTAGCTAAACGCTGTTCGTATGGGGTAAGATTCAGAAATGTGTGTGCTAGTGCATCTTCACTGTATTTGTCGGGACAGTCAGCCCATTGTACTGCTGACCTGGCTAATTCTTGTTCATCCATGGAATCGAGCATATGGTACCCCCTTCGGTCTCGGAGTAATTTATCAGCGGCTTGGAATAGGTGTTCAGGGGACCTTGTATTTAACATAGGGGTTTGAAAATGTCTGTTACATTCTGGACGTATCGGACGTGTCGGATCATTAAAGCCTCTAGTATTATTATGGGGGTCTTCCTCTACCTACGTAAGCTATCGTATCTAATTGTTCTGGTTCTTGCTCCTCCTCTCCCTCTGATTCAATTCTGTCTGCTTCTCGTCTTTCTTTATGTATTCGTTCTACTTCTTTGCGGATCTTTCGATACATGGCGATTATACACGCCTGTCTATCATGTTTCTCGTCTGATATGTTCTGACCCCATTTGGCGAGTTTTTGCATGGTATCATGATCTGCCTCAGGCCTGTCTTGGTTCCTGATCACGCAGTTTATGAAAAAACGTAGTAGTTGTCTTTGTACATCCACTTTCTGGTATTCCATAGCTTCGTTAATACTTTCTGGGCCTCGCCCTGTTTGGACAAAGTGATATATATTGTCTAGGTGTTCAACCATTCCTGGTATCGTCATTAAATACAATGTAGCTCGTCGTATACGTAGTGATGATAGTAGCAATCTGTCCTGTTTACCTGGCACTGGATCGTATCTACAATCCACAAGATGTTCTTTAAACATGTCGGATGTCGCTAGTTGGGGTGTACGTTGGAGTGCTAAATCTCTAAGGGTCTGTTTATTTCGCGGCGGTGTGGCAAACATGTCTGTCGTACCTCCTGTAGCACCATCTGAGGTGCTGGGCAAGAAAGGATTCGTTGGACGTAAGATAGAAATTGTAGATGCGGGAAAAACAGTAGAAACGGACGGACCTGTGGGAATGGGCGTAGGAGTTTGTTGTTGCGGGGATACAGACGGATGATCTTGACGTTGAACACCATCGTCATGAGGTGTGTGTGGTGTGGCATTAGCGTATTCGGGAGCTACGTCATCTAAATAGGAGGAAAGGAAAACATCTTTTGCTGTTTTGGGATGTGCTTTTATCGGGAGCAATGGAGGTGGCAAGTCTTTTGGTATTTCCGGGGTAGCCTTAAGTAACCCTTCGGCCAGAAGAGGATACATACCATTCATAAGGGTATGTCTTTGTCTATCTACTTGTTCTGATTTTACTTTGGTACCTTCCTCAATTAATAAATTTTCTCGGGTTTTATTCGAATTCTCCCTACCTTTCTCTTCTTGTCTGAGCGCTTTTTCTGTACGTCTATATGATTCTTTACGCCATAATTCAATGGCATCTTTCTGTGACTGTCTGGCTTTCTTTTTCCATAATTCTTCTTCTACTCTCATGATGCAATCTGCATCCCAGGTCCCCGCTGCGGGGTCACCTCTGACTTTCTGGCAACTCTTTGGTGTAGTCCACCCATAAATCAAGAAATAACACGGCATCTAGGCCATGCTTATGATACATAAAGTAACCTGGAGTGTCCCTAGGTGGAATGGGAACAGCTTCTTCGAGTACCCCTTTTCTGGTTTATGATCTGTCTTAGTTTTGAAAAGAGCGGCATTTTTAGACCTTATTATTTGAACACACTTAATACAATAAATACAATAATGAACAATCATTCACACCACAATATGTAGAACGTATTAAAACATTTAACATTTAATGAACGATGATAATTAACAGAAAACTAGTTACTGACATAATACTGACACTAAATAATACTGAATTATATGCAAGACATACTAGATATACTGCTAAACAGTACAGATACACTGCTGAAACAGTGCAGACCGGATTTGTGTACCCAAACCCGTCTTGACCGGCACAACCTATGTGCACGTTTAAATGCCTCCCCGGCAATGGTACTCACCGGGTAGCGCGGAACGGAAGGCCTCGGAACTGAACTGAAACTGGACCGGACTGGACTCGACTCGACTGGACTCGGAACTTCGGAACCTGGTGGGCCTCTGTATACCTCGGATCTTGCTCTCTCAGCTAGGCTCTGGTCGGGATACTTCGCACTTCTCACCGCCTCGTCTGGGTGTTGATCGCAGCCTCAGTCGCCCCCGCTTGGCCGGAGGGAGATACAGGAAATCCTGTAGGTACGCGTTTTTGTCCGTTCAGCTGTGGCAGGAGACCGGGCCTGCAACGCACCTCCGGCGCGTGAGATGAGAAAGTGTCCCTATTCGGGCGCCAATTTATGTGGTAAATATTTCATTACCGGTACTATTTTTTATGCGGTAAAGTCTAGTAAGAATAACTCAGTAAATATAAGAGGCAGAATCCGTGGTATTAGAGGTTCTAAAAGGCTTTATTCCTCTACAAAGGAATTACAGTTCGAACTGTAGGCTTCAAATTCCATCACCACGAAGGTTCAGGAAGGGAAGGCAATACATTATTGACAAGTAATGATATTTATATGAAAAGTATTACATTAAGACAGATGCAGGAGGCGTAACAACTGATAACACAGATAATGATATACATACGTAATGAAAAAAGGCGTAGACATAGGCGTAACTAGAAACGTCATTAAACATGATGTCACAAGTGGGTGGATCCATAAAAGAATCCTGCAATGTCAGCAGAAAATATTTGGCAGAGATGCGTGCGCAGCCGCATGACGTGTGATTGACGTGCAACTAGAGGGTGAAGGAGACTTGACATTTAGCTCTACATGTGGAGACAGAAGTCTGAAGGGTCATGTCAACCTAATCCCAAATCATATCTAATATCTTATGTTTAAAGAACTGTATTATCCAAAAGGAAAGGTCTCTCGGACGGAATCTATTCTATACTGACTGTTAGTGCGTGTACAAGCGTCTAAGTGTCTACATGAGATGCGAGGGGGCAGGAATCTTCCATGGTAACAGGGGCTATGAATTACTTGCATGAGGACAGTGAGGCCTGGCCCTTTGCACGGTAGCTGGAAGAATGTTTACCTAAACTACTAGACAGGAATGCATCGGATGAGGAGCGGAGCAGATAATCTTGAAGGTGAAATACAGTTTTTGGCAGGCAACAGGCTGGATCAGGCACCGTTAGCCGCGCAGGGAGTAGGACAAAGTTCAGGGATACAGATGCAGGTTCGGACTGGAGCTGTCAGAGGCAGAAGGCAGGAAAAGGCTTGATGGCAGAATTCAGGGCCTACTCGCCTGAATCTGTAAAATGTGGAAAGTGAACCACATAAAGTCGGTGGCCTTTCATACTTAGGAATGGAATATCTGACCCATTCATGGCGGATCTGAAAGAGGACATGTTGACGGTGGACGCACATGTATTTGCGTCTTCATAACTGGAACTGGAGGGAACATACATGTACTTATAGCATGCACATGGAGCCGTTGGGGTCTACGATAGGGGACATAACTGATCACAAAATTCATATTTCCTCAACCCAACCTACGAGCCGAAGTAATGGCCCTCAGAAAAGCCATCTTAAAGGACATGAGTTTGAGGTCAACAGCCTCGAATGGCTCAAGGGGGGGAGAGGACTGGAGAGCCCCCAGGACCAAAGAAAGATCCCAAGGAGGGACAGAAGAACGTGCAGAAGGAGAGGAGAGAAACACCGGACCGTCCGAGACACCAACAGCGCATTCGAAGACAGGAGTGAAACTGGATCCCGGAAAGCCCGAATAGCTGCCCATTGGCCCTTCAGGGTAGACAAAGCATAGTTCTTCTGACTCCCATCCAGAAAAAACTGCAGGATATTAGTGACAGGGCAAAAGGTAGAAGACATATAGCGAGGCATCATGATGTGATCAGGGTCCTTCCACTCCTTCAAAAGGATGTCCATTACAAGGGGATGAATAGGCACAGTCTTAGTAGCCTGCTTCTGAAACTGAGGCAATACTGCATCCCTGGACGTGCTGGCAACCACCTCATCCGGAAAACCCATGTTCTCACTGACATGAGACAGGATGTCAGGCAACAAATCCTTGGATATATATTTTCCTTTCAGATCCACCGTACCCAAGGAGGAGCCATCGGAAGAGTCAGAACTGTAAATGTCTGAACAGAGGTCATGACCCCCACCAGAATGACCACCAACTGTCCTCTTGGAGGACTTCAAATCGGATAAACGGAGCGGCCTCGCGCTCTAGATACCACCAGCTGTTCTCCTCCTGCCGCAAAATCTTCTCCAGCAAGAAATCCGCTGTGTCACACCCGGAGCAACGCCACTCACAAAGGCCACCAACTGCGCCTCCTCACAACCAGCGATGGTGAAAATCAGCTCCAGGATCCACGCAGACACCTTCCAGAGGTTAGTGCCAAGTCGATGTTGAGGTGCCTTTACTCCCGCTCGTCGCCAAATAAATGTAGTGTCCTTGAGGACATAAATAAGTAGGAGGCAGGCCAAATAAGTAAGCAAGTGGATTTATTGGCACCTCATCCACCAACAGCTCATCTTCAACTCCCACTTACAGAACCCCCACGATAGCCCTTCTGATTCCACATTGGAATCCATGCTACATTCTGAGCTTCTTAGGTCATAGACCAGTCAGCTCCACAGTACATTGCCACAGTCTCCAAAATCAGCCTCTTCGAAAGAACGTCATCCATTCTGGCCTTTTTCACAGGAGGGGCAGAATCCACACAGTCCTCCGGGGAAGATGTAGAGGAGACCGGAGACACATGCCTGCGTTTACGCTGATGCTTCACCATAACTCAAGACCAACCACCAGTAACGATCAGCACAGCAAGTCACTGGAGAAGGTAGCACATAAATGAAGTTGGAACTTGTCCCCTTTATTAAACAATGAAATCCCAGAAGCAGTACTCACCAGAGGGAACCGGTATGCTGGGACAGCTGACATGAAGGCAGGCACTGAGGCGGGGGTGTGGCCAGCAAGCGATACAATCCCGGCAACTTCCGGCCGCCATAGGCCAAACACTCATGAAGGAGCCTTGTCTTATCGGAGAGCGAGCGACGTAGCCAGCATGCCGCGAAGATCACCAAGAGCCCGCCCAGTTGCCTACTGGATCAGAAGCCGCCAGTGGGACACCACAGCCATCAGCGGTCATTGAGCAGGAAGCGGAACAGTCGGTGGGAAGCAGCGATGGCCGTAACAGCAGTGAGAGACAACAGTGATCATGCTTTACTGTAGCCTTAGGACGGAACCACACACCCTCATCTAACAACACTACGGAGACTGGAACAATCACCCGCACAGTCACCAATGCCCCTCAGCACCGGATCTGGAAGGAAACAGCCGGAAGCCAGGCAAAGTCCTCCAGCCCAACTTGGAGGAAACACGCCCAGAGCAAGGCGACCGTTTTCAGCAAAGTATAGACACGGACCAAAGAGACCTGTCCAGCCCAGCAGTACAGAAATCAACGTCATGGTCGGAATCCAGGAGTCCAGGCGTACGGACTCCAGCAGCGCCCACAATGGCCCAGAAGCACCCTGAGAGCCCAGCAAAGGAAGGAACTAAAGGACAATCAGTAGAAGGTAAGTGCTCGGCACCTACCCACAGCATTCCCCGTCATGTTCATCGACAGGAAACAAAACAGGAAGTTCTTTCTGTTGGCTATGTAGTTATAGCCCCTGGCAGGAGGGTGGGTGGAGACTAAAAGCGTTTCCTGTTTTGTTTCCTGTCAGTGGAATATACCTCATTAGTGATGACTGGGTCAAGGACGAGGGATGTGGAGGTAATGGATGGTTTTTGTCTATGTCACTTCCAAACTACTGATTTGATGGCTTCCCTCCCTAATCTTGTGTTTGGGGTGACAAAGAGCATTTCAGTCTATTGAGGTTTTGATTGGTTGATCTAGTCTTCCATAGGTGATGTCATACGTTGCATTGCATTGCCTTTGAGGAACACTTTCGTATCCCTCTCTCTCACCGTGCTCCCACTTCTCCCTGTATTTTAGCCCCATCCCTCTCTTTTCAACCCATTCCCTTTCTCAACCCTACTTAGAAGATTTTTTTCTACCCACCACCCTATCAGAGGACTACCATCTTGAAACTGGATTAGTAAAAATAAAAACTAATTTGGATGCATTGCATTTTATTTTTAAAAACCCCATTCCAAAATGTGTGCTATGAAGGTGGGTGCATTTTTGGTAGCTACCTGGGATGAAACAAAATGTGTTAACAAAGGCAGTAGGTTTCACAACAGAGGCATATAGTGTTTGCCAATTTGTTATATATATATATTTTTTTTTAGAAGAGTATTCATGCTGCAAATATAAAAGCGGCAGGTACCATCTATGTGGTCCATCTTGTAGGCCATGTTAATTGTATCCCTACACTGATATTCAATGAGTTTGCAATTTAAAATGCCACAGGAACTAAACATTCGGACCCTGGGATAGACGATATGACTAGACTAGGAGGAACCATAGCTCTTGAAAATGTTTGTGGACCAGGGTGTTTAAGCTGAGCGCTCATAGTTAAAACATAAAATAAGCTAGAACTGTGCTAATCACCTGTGATGGAAGACATTTAAATTTGCTCACAATGCAGTGTTTTATTAAGAAGCGTCTTGGTACTCAACCCTGTTTTCGCTCTGGTCCCTGAGGTTACCTCAACTCTAGTGGTCCCCACAGTGGTAGAAAACAGGTGTGTCCAAAGCCTGGTGTACCCATTCTACTGAGTATTACAGTACCCCACAGATGTGGGTCACAAAGTCTTAGTAGCATCATCAGGGGTCCCAGTACAAGACGTTTTCAGCCATGATATCTTTTCTGAGCTCCTAGAACGGTTAGACTACAGCATGGACAACACAGAGCACCCTAAAATACAAATCACCAGCACTTTCCAGCTTTCTTTCTATTGTATTGTTTGCATCGCACTTGCCTAACACACAGAGGGGTAAACAGCAGCACCAATCAACTTTCCAGGGCAAAGTTTTTTTGCACTGAAAGTTGACCCTCTGGAAGCAGCAAGGCTGGTGCAACCGGCATCTCTGGGGTGGAATAAAGCAACTCCACAGGTTTGACACACAGCTAGATCTTACTAGAGTAGCATGATCTGGCTTTGTCCCAAATTATAATGCCAGTTAAAACCAGACGCAAGTAAGGGACATCACCTGATGTACCCATGTTTCACATGTGATCTTTAAAGCACACATATTACAATTCGGACCCCTGCATGATTGTCTCATGTCGTTTTTAGATTTTATTTTACTGGAGGGGTTCCCTCGACTACAAATCCTATACTAGACAGTGTTGGTCTCCCTGAGCCACAGTGCAAACATGAGTGTCACATAGAAGATGCATTTTTAGAACGATTGTCACAAATGATGACTTTTTGTGTAACTCTTGCTGCACTATTTTCATCCTTCGTGTAATACCGAGTTGGAATGTTTTATGCAGCACACTGTGTGAAGAGCAGTAAATATTAGCCTTAGTTTAAACACCCAGATTCATATTTGCTAATACTGTATCCAGGTTTGTGTTACTTTTGTACCCCACAGGTGTGGGGCACATAAATGCTTAGTGGCATCAGCCGGGATCACAGTACAAGACGTTTTAGCCGTGATATCTTTTCTTTTTTAACTTTTGAAACACAAACCTGATGCAAAGTGTTATGCTGGGATTTACTGTCCAACACAAATCACAGCTTACTTTGGACAGTTTACCAAAGTAACACAAAGTTGCTCTATGCACTGCTTTGCATTACTTTACATCAACGGGCCCTTCTGTAGTTGGTGCATGGGTGTTCCCATGCATCCACTCGTATGTTTTGATGCAAATCCCTATCTACAAACATTCATAGACAGGGATTTGTGGTGAAAGCTTAAGCCTCCTTGAGGCAGAGCTACAGAGGAGAAATATTTTTTTTCATTTTTCTACTTTGTAGGACTGCTGCATTGTACAGCACACATAGAAAACAGGAAAAGTGAGAAAGCATAGTTTTTATGTACTGGAAGGGTCCCGTCCAATACAAAAAGTATTCCTAACAGACCTCACACTCCCTTGCACTACTGCACAAAGGTGTGTGCTTTGGTGCACAAAGGTGTGTGATTTGGTGCATTGCAGCCCAAAGTGTGCCTAAACAGGGGAGAGGAAAAGTGTACCATATTATAGGAAATATGGCCAAGTTCTGTCCTCTCCATTTCTCACAGTGATCCAAAGCAACTTTAGTTTCTGTGCTGCATTGTGTGAATTTTTCATAAATCCTTAACCCTATGCTTGTGTGATTTTCTAGCTCTGTACCTCCTTCTGGCACAGACACCGATTAAGGGTGCTAGAGACCTCTTTTTGCAGCACTACCTGGAAGACATTTTAAAGCTCAGCAGTATGGAAACATCATGGTTTTACACACAAAAACATTTTCTAGCACTGGTGCTTCTTCTATACTTTAGCAAAGAAAAGATATACATGGTTTAGGTGAGATTTTACATGTTGGAAAATAATGCTTAATTTAACTGTGTTTCCAATAGCCTGACTAGGCCACAGTCAGCCTGCATTGACAGCTAATCATATTTGCAGAATAATAGTGAACGTTTATTTTATGTGAGTGAGCCTTTAACCCCTTCAGCGCGGCGGGAATTCCCCCGCGGTGCTGAAGGGTTCGAGCGCGGGCGGGGCCATGACGGAACGGTTCCGTCATGAGCACAGCGCAACCGATGCTCATGACGGAACCGTTCCGTCATGGGCATGGAAGGGGTTAAAGAATATTAATTGGTTTACATGGTTGTGACATTGCTAGTCCAACCCTGGTATGTCTTATCATACCATGACATGTGTGTGGCCTTTGTACCCTGAAACATTATAAAAGCAGCTTTGTTTTGGAGAAGAGCAGTTCTTTATGGACCTTCTTTGGGAACGGACTCTCTGTCAATCTGTTTACTGGTTTGTCTTTAGTCTATCTTTAGGTTTTCTTTAGAATTACACCTTATGTTAGTCCTCTTGAAGAATTTAACGTTGATAGTTTTGTTTATGCTAATTCCTAATTGACTAATTATTGTTTTTCTTTTTGTAGTGATCATATTTTTTAATAAGTCCATGTGGTTTTAACCTGGAATCTTGCCTCATGCAGGTTTGTTCATTAGCTTTGCACTAAGTCTTACAAAAACTTGCTAAGTCTCATGAAGAATCAGACAGTCCTGATCTTGCAAATCAACTCACCTAACTAGTTAATTAGAGCATTGCTAGTAGCTCACCCTCTAGAGCAGTTCCTGGTGAGATTGAATAGTGAGTGTGATCGTAGGAAAGAACCATGTTTAAGCAGAATACACTATTAGAGAGAGAGTTCCAGGGCATTGCATTGATCTATGAAAATGAGAAGACCGTGAGAAGCAAGGAGGTGGGGAAATGCTGAAATGTTATGAGAATCGAACAATAGATTTGTTTCTTTGGCCATTTAGTAATTACATTTTCCCCCTTTCATGTTCTGATATTTTTGGTGACTTCAGACCTGTAAGGCTCTATAAAGGATTGCTGGTGCTTTGGACAGTTGCCAACAGTGGAAGGTGATGCTTACGTGACAAAGACAGCATTGTGGGGTTTTGAGACTACTTGTGAAAGATGTGATGATGACTTGTGACAGACAGAGAGAATACATATAGGTTAGACTCTATGCGTTGGTGATCTTGATGGTTAGCTTTGCTATGCTTGAAAGGACTTTGAGTCTGTACCCTTTGCATGAGGGCATACTCAATTCATGTATGGTTTGTGGGTGGCACTGCCTGAAGGGGCTTTCAGTTAAAGCCCTTTTTGTGGTCTGGGTTTGCTTTCCTGAAGGGGGGACTCAACAAATTGCAGAGAATCATGGTTCAATTATGAGTGGGCTTGTTTTTGACCAGAAGTCCACCCACTGTATTGCATGCATCCATAACTTCAGGGGAGGGAGGATTACACCTTATTGTGGATTTTGTGTTTCTGCACAAATTTACAAGTGTTTAAAACATTTTTGTATGGATTTGTAGCAGAAAATGTTGCCTACTTTCAACATGTGAAGTGTCCCGGTAAAAAAATTCAGCTTGTGTAGGGTTCCCACATTACTTGTCAGCGTACCGGAAAGCAGAGGGGGCAGAGTCTGGGTCACTCAGGAGTGACCATGGGCTTGGTAGACGAATGCCCACCAATGTCAGGTGCTTCAAGTGTGTTAAGGGGGTTCTTGACTCTGCAGCCACAGGGACCAGGAGATGTCGAGGACAACCATGAGCCAGATGCGAAGGATATTGAGTGCGAAGGGTCGGTGTCCGGCTGGAGCACCAACAAGCCTTGACAGCGGCAACCCATGCAGCAGGTCAAGGAAGGTTATGGTTCGAACCAGCAAGGTCTAGGAGACTCACAGAACACAGGGGAGTCAGGGCAAGCCTGGAGCAACTAGGGGAGCCCATGTAAAGCAGGGCTGACCCTCAAGAGGACCCACAGGCCGGAGGCACAGGAGTCGCCAGGGGACCTCAAGCCATTTCAAAAAGCAACAGCCCATGGAGCACTCACTGTGAGGAGGCCGGAGTTCCTTGTAAGAAATGGTGCCAGAGATTGGAGCTACTCATAGCCCAGTGCACTTGTTTTGGAAACGCCCACAAGCATATGCACTTGAAAAAGTATGCAGTGCAGAGGGGTACGGCTATTGCAGCCTCTACAAGTGATTCTGACCTCTAACTTGGTGAGAGTGCAGCTCGGACCTCGATGGACTTGGAAACCCACCTCCAGTGTTTCTGGAGCCTTCAGAGTTCATAGGAGCTGAGGAGCAGCAGACCGGTCAATCGTGATGCGGTGCCTGTGGTTGCAGGGGAGTGACTCCTTCTCCCTAAGGGAGACATCTTCAGTTGTCCTTGATGCTCCACAGTCCTACACGGAGCCTGTATGGTGCATGGGCACAGACGATGCTTTGGACGGAAAGGGAGACAAAGTCGGGCCCAAACAAAGTACAGCAAAGTCCAGAGTGTCCAGACGGTTGAAGGCCAGTGGTTTCTTGATCAGAATCTTGTCCATGTTGAATCTAGTGTCCTACAGCCAGGTAAGCCCTTTTGTCACCATGGGAGAGGGTTGGACAGATTCAGGGGACCCTCCCAGGGAAGGGTCTGGACAGTGGGGAGGTTACTCCCATGTCCTTTGTGCAGTTATGTGCCAGAGCAGGAGCCAATGGCTCCTAGGACTGGTTTGAACTGGACTATGCACAGGGACACCAAATATGCCCCTCATGCAGACTTTTGGTTGCTGGCAAGCACACCCACTCAGGCCTAATACACTAAATCCTGTCTGGAGAGTGGTCACACCTCCCTGTGACAGGATGTCTATTGTTCTACCTTCCCCTGCTCGAGCTTTGCTCAGCAGCAGGAGGGCAGAAATGTGTCTCTGGTCGGCAGCAACCATTTTGGGCTGCCCAGGACTAGAAGGTTGGTACCGGGAACACCAGGGATCTCACAAAGCTTGCTTCTGAGGGGTGGAATAATTCCTCCCACACCAGTTACTGGTGTGGGGGTATGATTCCACAATGTTTGACACCAAACACAATAGGGTTACTTTCAGTTGTGTTAGAGTTGGTCATCACACGGTCGCATAATGCCACTCTATATCTCGTAAATGGCTGTGGCACTAACAACACAGGAGAATGGACTCCGTAGGCTGCAGGGGTGTTATGCTCATGCAGAGGCACCCTCTCACTTAGAAGCAAACACCCTGCCTTCAGGATTGTCAAGGCCAGCTATAGAGGTGACTCATAGGTTTTAAGTGTAGTGACCCTTATATATAGTAAAGGTATATCTTAAGTAAGTGGTGCATGCACCAACTTACCCAGGCTACAATGGCAGGCCTGTGGGTTCTATTTTGCATGGCCTCTCTTGGGTGGCATAATACATGCTTCAGCCCATGGGAGGCCTCTGGGGTACCTATGCTCTGGGTACATGGGTACCATATTGTAGGGACAGACAAGGGTACTCCAGTATCCACTCTGGAGTGTACCTAAGTACATTACATAACATGTTAGGGAGAAAGCAGATAGACTGGGGTCCTGATTAGCAGAATCCCAGTCAGACTAGTCAAAAATAGTATAACATGAAGCAAAAAGTTGGGGTAACTATAAGAAGCAGATCCTGCTTTCCTACAACGTGGTACTGATGAGGTGAAACCTTTTCACAGATAGTGTTAACATGGGGAAAATCACAAAATAATGAGGTAATACAAACACAAAAATGTGCAGCATTACACCTCATTACTTGGTCCTCACCTTCTGCATACTGTAAGTGGCTCTGACCATAACAATCTTCTCGGATCCTTAACACCAAAGCCAAGGCAAATGAAGAGGACATATCAGATGAGATAGGCAACTTGGTGATTGTAGCAGTGTTGCAAGGGTGGGGTTTCTCATGGGAGGGGGGAGAAGGTTTGGGAAGGGTAAAAGCATAAAAAGTCCTCATTTTTCGTGGCCCCAGCATTATTCTTTCGGTTTTAACTCTCCTTTGCAGGTCGTTTTAAGCTTGTTGTGCTGTTGGGCCAATGGGATGGTACTAAAGATTGAAATAAGAATATTAGTATGGTATTAATCCACTTTCTGTCCTGGAATGTGAATGGGTTGCGTACAAGGAATAGAAGGGCTAGAATTTTACAATACTTAAAAGATTCACCTGCGCAAGTCATTGCAATCCAGGAATCTCATCTGCTAAAAGCAGAGACTTCTGAAATTTTATCTAATCAGAGATGGATCGACGTCTTTGCCGGCACTGATCAGACGGCCAATATCAGAGGGGTCATGGTTCTCTTTAAAAAACAAGCAAAGGCTCAGGTACTAGAATGTAGGGAGGATTTTAGTGGAAGATGGCTTATATTAAAAACATTACTTTTCGATTCACTTTTTACCTTAGTAGTATACTATGGATCAAATCAAGATGATCCCTCCTTTTTAGATACAGTTAGTACTCACTTGCTTGATTTCCCTGATCCCATCATCTGGATGGGAGACTTCAATATTGTGTTGCATCCTGGATTAGATAAATCGCCTAAGTCACGAGCCGGGGTTCCATCTAAATCACGCTCTACCCTGTTAAGTATTATGAGACAGATCGGCCTTTCAGATGTCTGGAGAGAGCGTGCTGGAGACCAACCTGGGGTGTCGTTTATCAATCTGAAATACCATCATAAATCCCAAATTGATTATGCCCTCTTCAGCTATGCGTTAAGGGATATGATTAAGTCTATTGAATATCTTCCATCCCATCTGTCAGATCACTCTGCATTAGCTTTCTCCTTAACTCTTCCGCAGCACCACCAACCTAGATCATGGTCTTTTGACCGCACTATTTTACTAGTGGAGGACGAGATAACATTTCTTAGACTTGAGACAACTCAGTTCCTCAACCTAAATCTGAACTCAGCGAAAATATCGACGGTGTGGGATACTTTGAAAGCCTATTGGAGAGGCTGTATCACCAATCGTGCCTCCTTTAGGAAAAAGACTTTCAGAAATGTTGTTAGAGGGTTAGAAGAGGACATTGCTAGATCCCAATCAAAATTAAATTATATACCAGGAAGTAACTCTAAGGTGGATCTAGAAGAATTAGATTCCCTAAAAAAACAATTAGAGAGTGTTCTCCAAGACAGAATCTCACGAAAATGGGAAGCGAGCAAAATCTCCCATTTTGAGTTCGGGGAAAGTGCTGGTAAATTGCTCGCGTGGAAAGTAAAAGCCGATCAGGTCCGGAACCATATCAAGCAGATAGTGGTAGATGGAGAAAGCTTACCCCGTTTTTCTAATTTAGAAATCGGGGCGGCTTTTCGAGACTTTTTCCAAAAGATATATACTAACGATACCATTGAGGATCCTGTGAGAAGATGTAACTGGCTGGACAAGATCAAACTTCCAAGCCTTACGAGGGATCAGCATGATGCTTTGGATAACGAAATCACTAAGGAGGAAATTAGATTGGTAATTAATAACTCCAAAAAAGGTAAGGCGACAGGGCCTGATGGCCTTCCAGCAGAGTTATATCGCCTTCTTATAGACTCTATAATCCCTGCTCTTTCTAAACTTTTTAATAGTATATTGGTGGATGGAGATGACCCTCCGGGGTCTTGGAGCGATGCAACAGTCATTGTAATTTTAAAACCAGGAAAATCTCCTACTGATTGTGGTTCTTATCGCCCCATATCCCTCCTCAATTTTGATTATAAAATCTTTACCGCCATCCTTTCAAAAAGACTAGGAGGTGTAGTAGATAAGGTTATCCATCCAGACCAGAAGGGCTTTATCCAAGGCAGACAATTAACAGATCTCACCTATGATCTAATAGGTGCTATTGACATTGCATCTTCCTTTTCCCTCCCCTTGGCAGTACTAACACTAGACGCAACCAAGGCCTTTGATCGGGTTTACTGGCCATATCTCTTGGAGGTGATGAGAAAGTTTAACTTGGGAGCCGGCTTCTGCAGGGCAATTGAATTACTGTATAAAGCTCCGACTGCCAGATTACTTGTTAATGGGGGCCTGACTGATCCCTTTTCTATCACCAGGGGAACGCGACAGGGCTGCCCCATTTCCCCTCTCTTGTTTAACTTATATATAGAACCCTTTGCACAGATCTTAAGAGAAGATCATAACATCATACATTTTAAACTAGGAGAGTTGGAAAGGAAAGTGGCACTGTATGCAGATGACATACTAATCTTCACAGCAGATCTTGACAGGGCCTATAATACGACCATCACACGCGCAGAAGAGTTTGGCTTAATCTCGGGATACGAGATTAACCCAAGTAAAACGGAGATCATGGTATGGAATATGGACCCCACGCATCATCACATCGTCACTAACATGAGATACTTAGGAGTTAGAATCACTCAGGAAGAGTGGAAAAGATCCCGGATTGTAACCTTAAAAAAAATTCAAAGAATGCCAAACTCAGTTGAACTCATGGGTGCATCTCCCTTTATCAATTTTGGGTAGGATTAACTTGATTAAAATGTCTATCCTCCCTAAGATTACGTTTCTCTTTGGTGCCATCCCTCTGGCCTTTGATATGAAAGAATTGGCAAAATGTCAAGGAGTTTTGAATTCATTTATCTGGAAGAATAAAACTACTAGGATAGCATGGAAGAAGCTTAGGCGGAAGAGGGAGAAGGGGGGTCTGGCTATGCCCGATCTGCAATACTACGCATGGGCATTCCAGTTGTCTCATTCCCGTATGCTGTTGAAGTCACCCACTAGCACTACAGAAGGACACCTGTTCCGGGCTATGCTGAGGGGCTCAGATTTGTCAGAAGATGGCTTCATGTTTAAATACAGAGACCATAAATACTTCAAAAAAGTCAAACTAAAAATCCTTGGGTCATCAGCTAGTAGCTGGTCAGCAATAAGAAGGAGAATAGGGCTCGGTTACTTTTCAGGAAAGGCCCCAATATGGGATTCCCCTGGTACTCCTGCATGCCTCCGTGACAGCTTGAGCACGCCTTTAAGAGATGCAGGGTTTCTATCGTGGGGGGATCTATTGGATGGTGCTGACCTCCCTCCCTGGGACGTGCTCTATGAGAAGGTTGGGCCCGGACTTTCAAAATTTAAGTATATCCAATTGAAAAGCTGGGCAAAATCACAGACTAGGAGCACCGTGCCCTTAGGAAGGGAGAGCAATTTGGAGGAGCAACTGGTTTCAAAGCCTAAAGTAAGAAGGGAGGTCTCTTCTTGGTATTGGGCAATAGTAGAGGAAGTAGATGGCGAATTTAAACTAGCAGATGCTCTATGGGGCCAGCAGACGAGGATGCAATGTGAATCGATTTGGAGGGACTCTTTCAATACACTGTTTAGAATTGTTAAACCTGCGTGGCTTAGGCGTAATCACATTTTTACAGCCCATAGAGCTTATTTTTCTCCTCTTAGGCTATCCAAATTTCAGCCCAATAAAGCATGCAATAAATGTGGCCTCATCGCAGCATCGGACATACATATGTTTAAAGACTGCCCTCTGTTACAGGAATTCTGGGGCGAAGTTTTTTCTTCATTGGAATCCATGCTTAGGGTTCCTCTGACCATCAGTTTGCCCTTAATCATTTTTGGTCTGGTCGATACGATCAGGGGGCCTGCAAGATCTTTACTTTTCTATGCGATTCTTATCACTCAGGAAGAGTGGAAAAGATCCCGGATTGTAACCTTAAAAAAAATTCAAAGAATGCCAAACTCAGTTGAACTCATGGGTGCATCTCCCTTTATCAATTTTGGGTAGGATTAACTTGATTAAAATGTCTATCCTCCCTAAGATTACGTTTCTCTTTGGTGCCATCCCTCTGGCCTTTGATATGAAAGAATTGGCAAAATGTCAAGGAGTTTTGAATTCATTTATCTGGAAGAATAAAACTACTAGGATAGCATGGAAGAAGCTTAGGCGGAAGAGGGAGAAGGGGGGTCTGGCTATGCCCGATCTGCAATACTACGCATGGGCATTCCAGTTGTCTCATTCCCGTATGCTGTTGAAGTCACCCACTAGCACTACAGAAGGACACCTGTCAGAAGATGGCTTCATGTTTAAATACAGAGACCATAAATACTTCAAAAAAGTCAAACTAAAAATCCTTGGGTCATCAGCTAGTAGCTGGTCAGCAATAAGAAGGAGAATAGGGCTCGGTTACTTTTCAGGAAAGGCCCCAATATGGGATTCCCCTGGTACTCCTGCATGCCTCCGTGACAGCTTGAGCACGCCTTTAAGAGATGCAGGGTTTCTATCGTGGGGGGATCTATTGGATGGTGCTGACCTCCCTCCCTGGGACGTGCTCTATGAGAAGGTTGGGCCCGGACTTTCAAAATTTAAGTATATCCAATTGAAAAGCTGGGCAAAATCACAGACTAGGAGCACCGTGCCCTTAGGAAGGGAGAGCAATTTGGAGGAGCAACTGGTTTCAAAGCCTAAAGTAAGAAGGGAGGTCTCTTCTTGGTATTGGGCAATAGTAGAGGAAGTAGATGGCGAATTTAAACTAGCAGATGCTCTATGGGGCCAGCAGACGAGGATGCAATGTGAATCGATTTGGAGGGACTCTTTCAATACACTGTTTAGAATTGTTAAACCTGCGTGGCTTAGGCGTAATCACATTTTTACAGCCCATAGAGCTTATTTCTCTCCTCTTAGGCTATCCAAATTTCAGCCCAATAAAGCATGCAATAAATGTGGCCTCATCGCAGCATCGGACATACATATGTTTAAAGACTGCCCTCTGTTACAGGAATTCTGGGGCAAAGTTTTTTCTTCATTGGAATCCATGCTTAGGGTTCCTCTGACCATCAGTTTGCCCTTAATCATTTTTGGTCTGGTCGATACTATCAGGGGGCCTGCAAGATCTTTACTTTTCTATGCGATTCTTATCACTCAGGAAAAGTGGAAAAGATCCCGGATTGTAACCTTAAAAAAAATTCAAAGAATGCCAAACTCAGTTGAACTCATGGGTGCATCTCCCTTTATCAATTTTGGGTAGGATTAACTTGATTAAAATGTCTATCCTCCCTAAGATTACGTTTCTCTTTGGTGCCATCCCTCTGGCCTTTGATATGAAAGAATTGGCAAAATGTCAAGGAGTTTTGAATTCATTTATCTGGAAGAATAAAACTACTAGGATAGCATGGAAGAAGCTTAGGCGGAAGAGGGAGAAGGGGGGTCTGGCTATGCCCGATCTGCAATACTACGCATGGGCATTCCAGTTGTCTCATTCCCGTATGCTGTTGAAGTCACCCACTAGCACTACAGAAGGACACCTGTCAGAAGATGGCTTCATGTTTAAATACAGAGACCATAAATACTTCAAAAAAGTCAAACTAAAAATCCTTGGGTCATCAGCTAGTAGCTGGTCAGCAATAAGAAGGAGAATAGGGCTCGGTTACTTTTCAGGAAAGGCCCCAATATGGGATTCCCCTGGTACTCCTGCATGCCTCCGTGACAGCTTGAGCACGCCTTTAAGAGATGCAGGGTTTCTATCGTGGGGGGATCTATTGGATGGTGCTGACCTCCCTCCCTGGGACGTGCTCTATGAGAAGGTTGGGCCCGGACTTTCAAAATTTAAGTATATCCAATTGAAAAGCTGGGCAAAATCACAGACTAGGAGCACCGTGCCCTTAGGAAGGGAGAGCAATTTGGAGGAGCAACTGGTTTCAAAGCCTAAAGTAAGAAGGGAGGTCTCTTCTTGGTATTGGGCAATAGTAGAGGAAGTAGATGGCGAATTTAAACTAGCAGATGCTCTATGGGGCCAGCAGACGAGGATGCAATGTGAATCGATTTGGAGGGACTCTTTCAATACACTGTTTAGAATTGTTAAACCTGCGTGGCTTAGGCGTAATCACATTTTTACAGCCCATAGAGCTTATTTTTCTCCTCTTAGGCTATCCAAATTTCAGCCCAATAAAGCATGCAATAAATGTGGCCTCATCGCAGCATCGGACATACATATGTTTAAAGACTGCCCTCTGTTACAGGAATTCTGGGGCGAAGTTTTTTCTTCATTGGAATCCATGCTTAGGGTTCCTCTGACCATCAGTTTGCCCTTAATCATTTTTGGTCTGGTCGATACTATCAGGGGGCCTGCAAGATCTTTACTTTTCTATGCGATTCTTATCGCTAGAAGACAAATATGTAAATATTGGGTTGAGGCCTCACCACCGACTCACTCAGAATGGTTGACATCGCTCTATGAAGTGTCTAAAGTTGATCTGGCTAGATCCTGTAACAAGAAAAATCTGTTTTTTTGGGATTTTCTGAAAACATGGAGATAGGAGTCCGGGTTTTTTTTTTTTTTTTTTCCCCGGGTCCTATGTAACCCCGGGCGTAGCACTACGCTTCGCCCACGTAGTGTACGTAGCGCTGCCTGCTTCGCACTTTCCGAAGTAGGCGAAGCAGGGCAGCGCTACGCACACGCCGAGGGCGAAGCGTAGCTGCTTGCCACCCGCCACCCACCTCCCGCCTGCCCTCCTTTTAATAATATAAGCATTGAAAAATAAATTAAAGTAAGTCGACTTACCCGTAAGCGCGGCGTCTCCGGGGCTCCCTCTTTCTGTTTCTAATTTCTTCTGGCAAATGCGCATGCGCGGACACCCGCGCATGCGCATTTCTCGCCAGAAATGCGCATGCGCGGGCGTCCGCGCATGCGCATTTGCCAGAAGAAATTAGAAACAGAAAGAGGGAGCCCCGGAGACGCCGCGCTTACGGGTAAGTCGACTTACTTTAATTTATTTTTCATTGCTTATATTATTTAAAAGAAGGGCGGGCGGGAGGTGGGTGGCACGTAGTGGGGCTACGCGAAGCGCGTAGTGTGCGTAGATTTGGGCACACTACGTGCTGCTTCACGTAGCCCCACTACGCCCACTACGCCCACCCTTAGTCCTATGACTATGCCTATTTCTCTCCTCGGACTAACAATAAAAGGGCCTCCCAGCATCATGGTCCGGCAGGATATGAAATATCCTTGGTGGAGCAAAAAAGATTTTCCCCATAGCTACTGGAATCCCTCTGGCTGAGGAGTTGTAAACAAAACAGCTGGCTCAACGGGTTATTCTATATGGGGTAAGGCAAATGAGGACAAAAAAAAAAAAAAAAGATCATCCTGTGTGCCCAGTGCACCCCTTTTTTTTGCTGGCTGGTACTGGTGGTAACTGACTCTGACTGTCCCTGGACTCTGTCTAACCAGGCCCAGGGCCATGTTGAAAACACAATGGAAACACACACATGCATAGAATGCACAATGTGTTACGGTACACCTATGATTGGCATGACCTACCCTAAAAGTACCTAGCAGATAATAGGGCAGGGGATTAAAACCATATTTAAGTCCCTAGTATATAAAAGGGCATGGCAGTTTAGAGGCCAGCAGTCTTTGCTACACTTGCATGTGTGCATTGCTGGGAGCCTGAGCTCATTTTAAAAACAGACCAGCGCTGCAGCTCTGGGGTTGAGCATGGGAATAATTTACTGAGATCTATTCTGAGGCCTAGACTGTGTTAGTGGCCTCATTACCAGTGGTTTGTGCATATTTCCCACTAGTAATAACCCACTTTCCAACATGCTGCAGTAGCAGGAATAGGTTGGTAGCAATTGGTAGGAGGTAGACATTGCAAACGGAGGTAGCTTGGGTACTGGAGCATATGTGTGGAATTCACTTTATAAACTTGAACATTCCTCCGCAGGCTCCCGATCAAAGGAGTGCAGAGAGAAAGCGATTAGCTGAAGCACAAAGAGAGCGCTGCTTGCCGACGGGATTGCTCATTTTGCAAGTTTAATTTCTGAATGCATGCTGCTAAACTTGATTAGCTTCACGACCAGCAGAAATCATTGGGTCTGACAGCCAACAGCTCCATAAACACCCCGTCCTCTCCCCGTTAGTCAGAACACCGAGTTATTTTATGGTTGAGAAACCCTGTGTCTTAAACTCAAACATGGAGTGATTTTTTATTAACAGGATGGTAAAATCTTATTTAAATTAACCTTAATTTCACAGTCGTTTCAGAGAGGCGACGTCGCAGACCCAGAGAGCATTTCCGATGCCTTTTCTGATGTTTGGCGTGTAAAGACAAATTGATTCCCCAACCAGTTCCGCTCCTCGCTTGTCGTATTTAAATGGTGTCACTGAGAATAAACTACATATTAAACACCCCATCCACAGGGCTTGGCCACGGGTGACCCTAGAAGGAATACTGAAAGACAGCTTTGCTGCTTTGTTTCCTCATAAAGGTTCACTTGGTGGAATGAAAATACCTAAAACCTCAAACCTGACCCCTGAAAGATCATGGTAATAAGCCTTGGCTGAACCAAACGGGTCTCCTTCATGAACGCTATTGATTGAGTGAATGCTCTGTTTCTCCATAGATGTCCGTCGCCGCCATGGATGTGCATTCTTTAATGCTTTTAATATATTTTAACAGATCCTATTGTAAGATGGCTGACATGAACGCACTTGCATCCCCAGTGGCCCCCTTTGAATGGTGTTTATTCAAATGTGATGAAAATCGCATAATGCTCATTGCGCACATGTATCTATGAGCAACAATTGGAAAAGTTCAAAGGAAATTGCCAAAAGAAATTATTTTACGAAAAACTGATAGCTAATAGCGTGGTAGGTGACACATACTTGGCAAGGTCCCTGAGGCAAACGTATACTGAGTGGGGTAAACAATCGGGGGTTAAAGTGAGAGGGGAGCAGTGGGAGGGGGGAGGAAGGGAGAGATAGAGAGGTCTGATATCGTCAGTGGAAGGATCAGTTAATGAAACAACTGTGAAGCCAAAATGCACCTGGGTGGAAAAAATACCATGATTGGAAAGAAAGCCATCGAATCAGGAGCAAGGAAGTTAGATTGACAGAAAAGCCTTTCAATCATAAGAAAGAGGCATACCTAAAGCCAACTCCAAGGGGCATATTTATTTATAAGCTCCTATCGCCACAGGAATGTAACTTTTATTGACATTCCTGGGGCGTTAGGGGCCTCGCCTTATTCACAAGGCGGCGCTAAGCCACTTAACGCCACCTTGTGAAGAAGGAACCCTTTCACGCTATGCTTAGCATGAAAGGGAACGGCAATGGGTGGATGTTCCGCCGCAACACACACTTTCATTTCGAAGCTGCCCCATATTTACAAGGGTTGCATAAATATTGGGTAGCGCCACAATTAAGACCAGGGAAAACCTGGTCTTAAACAGGCAAAAAGAGGAGAAATGCCTAATTTCTCCCTGTTTTTGCTGTACACATAGAAACAGCAAAATGGCACGTATCATTGTTTCTGTGCAGAAAGGTATCCCTTCCTGTGCATAAACAATCATTTCCCACAATGCAGGCACCCTTGGTGCAAGGGAGCCTGTGTTGGTGCTAGGCAGCTAAATTTAGCGCCAGCACTGGGAGAAACGCAGAGCTGTACCGTATTGTAAATACAACGCAGCCCTGCATTTCTAAAATGAAGGAGCACAGCATTAGCCTTCTTGGCTTAATGTTGTGCTCCGCCACTTCAGTTGAATATTTGCCCCTTAGCTTAGTAACGTTTTGCAAACAAAACGTCTCCCAAAGTTGTCTGTTAACAAAACCTAAAAAGTAAAGAAATTCATAGGCCTAGAGTGCATTGTCAACAAGGGCCTTCGGTGTTTGTAAGGAAAATGTATAACAAAAACCCTACACACTGCTCAAGGCACAAACATCAGAAGCACTAGAACCAAAACTACTATTAACAGAGGGATAGGAGGACCCTATCATAAAACTTGTGTTTCAAAGCGCTTTTAGTAGCCAAGACAGGAAAAGCAAACCCACATGGTACCAAACGCATTCAATAAATGCAAAGTCCAAATTCAAAAGCACAAACAAGCATTGTGATTTATAAGAGCCGTTACAAATCACAAAGCATACACCGTGGACCACTGTGAGCCACAAGGTAAACGTGATGGTGATGGAGCAGGGTTTTACTTTAAAACCGAATACCTGTTTCATTTTCGCATGTTCTAACTAAAAGTACTACTGATTAATTATTAATGATTAAAAGTTTGTCGAATGTTGTCTAATCAACCTTATTAACAAGAGAATTACACGTGGGAATGCTATTGCATGGCTAAATAATGAGTGAACTAAGTTGGTGAGCAAACTGACAGAAAACGATGTTGCTTATGTGATGTTATGAGGTTTTGCGCTTATAATTAATATGCATTAATGGCTTTTGATGTCACAAATGGCTAGATAAATACACACATAAGGGTATTAGCAGGTGAATAACACTGTATAATCATTTCTGTGCAGTAATTCTGTTTTATGTTTATTTTTGCTTAAGTTGTCCAATGTGGCCTACCCGAAAATGGCTGCCAGCTACAGCCTGCATTCCAATTAAGGGTGGGCGTAGTTCGCGAAGTAGCACTTCGCGAAGCTACGCAAAGTGAAGTTCGCACTACGCGAGCTACGCGTAGCACTTCGCGAACTGCGAAGTAACATGTTCGCACTGTGCAAGATGTTGTTTTCAATGATTGCACAGTGCGGACAAGCAACCGGCACTGTGCAATCATTGAAAATGGCATCTTGCACAGTGCGAGCTGTAGTTTTCTGCTGCTCGAGTAGATTTTTCCTCGAGCTGCAGCTTTCTCAACGCGAACTGGTAGTTTCTCATCGCGAGCGGTCGCGAGCATACGCGACCCCTCGCAATGAGAAACCTGACCTTCTTGCGTTGTGAATCTCGCCGGGAGGTTTATTTTCCATGCTCGCGATCGCGAACAAGGAAAAAGTCTCGCCAGGATGTCATTTTGCTTGCTCGCGGTCGCCAACTTGACGTTGAGGACCGCGAGCAAGCAAAAAATTACCGCAGCACTACGCAACACTACGCTACGCGTGTTCGCACTGTGCTACGTGCAGTTCGCGTAGTGCGAAGTAGCGCGAACTTCGCAAACTACGCGAGCGTAGCGTAGTGCTTCGCCCAGGCCTAATTCCAATAGATGGAAATTTACAAAAAGGCTTCGCTCTGCCTGTGACCTTGCACCTCCGATGAACTGAAAACCCATAAGCATGATGACAAGTCTGGGACATCTGCCAAGAGCCCCTGGAAGACGGAAAAGTTGATACGAACTTATTGTGAACCCATTATTGAAACAAATTCACCTAGTAGAGACATCCGTAAAAGAAACGAATTAGTCATGGACGTTCAATTCTGCTATTCATTATTTGGGACAATCTATGCGTGAGAAAATCTCGCAGAATATCGAAAAAGTACCAAGATGACATTATTTCCGCCATTCATCCGTTCTGAATAAAGAAATGTAACTTTATAGAATGTAAAATTTAGTATAAATAATAGTAGACTAGAGAGGTCTAGCGCCACTTCTTCCCGAGCTGATGATGCGAGGTCCCTATGCTGATGGAGAGGACGATGACTCTACATGACGGCAGAAAACTATAATTCTTCTACAGAGAACCGATTCTGACTTAGGATCTGACATTTAGACAGAATAGGTAAATATGAGAGAAAATGAATTTGCATTTAATTGGTTTTTCTTGAAATTTTTGATAAATGAACCACTCTGTTTGAATTTCTGTCTCGGGTGATTATTTCTGGTCATGTTTATTGATTTTATTGTGTATTCTTTGAAATGTATTTTGTTAGAGCTATAGCAACTAGCTGGTCGCATTGACCTCAAAGTATAGGCAGATTAGATTGGGTTCATGTGGAAGGTGTTTTCCCCTTTACAGGGCGCGGATAGAGTGATTTAGGATGAATGTTGGTGTAATGGGCCCCACCAGCGTATGATGTATGTATGCGTGTGTGACTGTGAAATCATTCCGTCCGTGGAAGTTGAGGGGATTTGGAAGCTCTGATCTGCACCAATGGTCAACACGCATTCCACTCTTCCTGTGACGTGCCCTGGAAAGTGCCCTGCTTGCAACTGTTTTTGTCTTCACAACTCTTGAATTGTTAATGCCTGCCAAAGGCAAGCAATTATCATTCACAAACTGTAAACTGTCAGCTTACAATGCAGTTATGCAGCGTGTGACACAGGGATGAGTACACAGTGGTATCACAGTTTATGCAAGATCTCAGGACCGGAGGCTCCGATTATGCTTTTCTTTCTCCACTTTGTTCACAATATAGCCTTAGAAAAGCAATATAAATGATTTTAATCCCACAACATAGGGAAAAAAAGTTCATTTAAACCAAAAAATCCAGTCTGCGTTCAGACTACAAAACCCATAGGTACAAAGGGCCAGAAGTATCAGAAGTCCTTTCACAGTGTCCATACCCAACAGAAAGTTCCTTCATTTTAGGTATCCCTCCTCTTTCTTCGCTGCTTCGCAGCCAGCTAAGTCACTTTTTTTTCTCTCTCGTGAAATTGCTGTATAATGTATTGTTAAAGGTATTTATAGCCCCGGAGCACTGATTTCCCGAAAGCGGACTGTGCCCGGAGCATTCCTTTCAAGGCATTGTTTTTATTGCTGTATTTTTTCACTTTTCAGCTCCCCTGCGGCTGCACGAGCGTTCTCGCTCCTTACGTGGCCCCCTATATTTACCTCAGTGCTTCTTAGGCCCGCTAGGGGGAGCTTGCGCATCTCGTTGCTCTCGCGGCGTGGTCTCCTCAGATGGGGAACCGCGCTGCGAGAGCTGGTTGACCGCGAGTCTTGTCCCCTGCTGCCACACCATTACTCCCTGAGGGGTCCGTATATCCCGCATTTTCTCTTTTGTACGCCCGGGTGGGGGTCCGTATTGCGGCTCAGCCGCGTTGTTTGCCTTTGAGCAATTTGCACATTTACTCGTGCGCTGGGTGGCAGTTGGACCCCGTCAGCTACGCTGAGGGTCGGCGCGCATTGGGAGGCCAGTGCAACCTCTATAGCGGGGTTTTTTGGTGCACGTTATCACTGCAGTTCTCCGGTCTGCCCACATTTGTGCTGTTTTTTTCCAAGGCTGCTCAATAGTGAAGCTAGCGCTTCCAGGCCCACATTGTGAAGTGGTCTTTGCCCTGCTGGGTTCATTTCTATTTGGGTGTTAATTTACTGTGACCTGACACCATGTGGCTTACCACCCTTTTGAAAAGGGTGGTAAACTGCGAGTGTTTTGCGACCGCAAATGCGGTCACAGAACAATCTTACATGCCATCTGCACTCGCTATTAAGAAGGAACTCCTTGACATGCCACTTCCCAATAGCGAGTCGGAAAAACCATATTTTGCGAGTCTCTAATAGGTTAATGACTTGCAAAATACGGTTTGTACATGGGGCTCACCTTTTTTGCGGTCGCAAATCGGCCAAATTCCTGTTTGCGACCGCAAAAAAAAGGTGTACATCTGCCCCCAAGTGTATTTGCTCTGACCCCTAAAATATGGCAGGGCCTTGATTGGAATATTTCATTTACAACCCCTAGTATATAGTACTCTCTGTAATCAAGACGTGTAATTTGAATGTCACTTGTGGGTTGAATCACTTCTTGTTCCACCTCCCAAGTGATAATCTGTTTCAGAACTGGTTTGAGGGGGAAGTTCTTCCATTTCTCTACATATACCTCAGGGTGTGCCCAGAGCTCTGCACTAGTGAAAAAAGGTTCTGCCATATTGGTTTTAGGTATTTAGGTAGAGAGGGACACTGTGGAATAGTTTACAGAAACAAACCCAAGAAATTCTACAAAAGTGATTAGACACTTTACCCTATTGGTTCGGAAATGGTCAGAAATCTCCCTCACCCAGAGAAAGATGCCCAGATCTGTGGCGAGTCCATCTACCTATTTTCAACTGGAATTTTCCCGGACACTGCTGTGGCTGCTATGATATTTAGTCCTAAAGCCCAAGTGGTGCCAATGAGGTGCCCTACCCTTAGCTGGTTTTAGAGCATACTCTTTCCTCCCTCCAAAATTGCAAAACTGGTCACTTAGAAACTCTTTGTGAACTTTTCTTCAAAAGAACCAGAAGTTACCATCTGACCACTGCTGAGCCACGGCTGGCAACATTGAACTGCCAGTCAGACTCAAATTACTGGTTTGCCCCTCTGAAAGTCCAAATATAGAGGATTTCACCAGTACCAATGGCAAGCAGCACCCTGAGAACACCTTTCTATGCCCGGACTTTGGACTTTGCCAGCTCTGAGTTTTCTTCACCATTGACGTAGAGAACCTCAAACCAGCTGGAGGCAGGGCTCCACCGTGGTCCTCAGCTTCAGTCATTCACAGTCAATGAGCCCTTCCTCGGATCCAGCGGGCACCCTGATCCACTGACAACTCATGGACAAGGACTTGTCTCCAGAACAACGACTAAGTAAGAAGGTAAACTTCCCACTGGGATGAACCCCTTCCCCTTTGTGAATGGGTGTGTATATATTTTTAAGAGCAGGCAGTGGTGCTAGGGACCACTGCCTGCCCTTAAAAAAGAAAACAGATTTTTTTTTTTTTTTTGTAACTGCATACCGTTTTCCTCTATGGAAAACGGGCTGCATTTAAAAAAAAACAGCTTTATTAGAAAAGCAGTCACAGACATGGTGGTCTGCTGACCCCAACAGGCCACCATCCCTGTCAGTGTGCGAGCCATTCCCAATGGGGTCGCAAATTGCGACAGCCTCATGAATATTAATGAGGCATGCAATGTACACTATGAGGCATGCAGTGAGACAACGTTCATACACCAGCAACCAAATCTAGCAAAAAGTGCTGGGTGATCACACAGAAAGGGCATTTTCTTACAGTAGATAAAAATAAAATGCTCTTTTTCACTACTCAGGACTTCAAACCTGTCTTCTCTCATTACTATTATATCAATGTTTCACTCTCTTGCTTCCTCTGCTTCAATCTTTCCTTATCCATTTCATTATTTTAAATGCTTATCTGTCTCTCACCTTATGGATGTTTACTACATCATAAACCTCAATGATATCCACAAAACTTGCAGTTTTTAAACTTTTGATTCCAAAACTTGAGTTCCTTTGATCGGTTTATGGTTTTCTTCTTGTGGTTCAACTTCTCAATTATGATTTCTGCATTATTCCTAGATTTGCCTTCTCTTGAGTCCCCATCCTTCATACTTACGGGCATATTTCCAAGCCCCTACCACCACCACAATGTAATTTTCAGTGACGTTGTGATGGCTATTGGGGGTTTATCTTATTTACAAGGCAGCATTCAACCATTCATTGTGGCTTAACACTGCCTTGTAAATAAGGCCCCCTTTCATGCTACACTTAGCTGGAAAGGGGCGGGCAATGGGTTTTGTGTTGGCCATTCCACCCCAAACACCCATTGATTTTGACGCAGCCCCCTATTTACAAGAGCAGTGTAAATAGGAGGCAGCGCCAAAATTGAGACCAGGGTAATCCTGTTCTTAAACAGGCAAAACAAGGAGAAATGCTTTATTTTTCATCGTTTTTGCTGTTTCCATGTGTGCTGCATTGTGCAGCACACACTAAACAGCAAAACGCCAATGATTGTTTATGTGCAGGACGGTCCGACTTCCTAAACATAAACAATCATTTAAAGAAAATGCTGTTTTGCAATTTCTGTGTGTGCTGCATTGAGCAGCACACATAGAAGTTACAAAACTGCATTTAAGGATTGTTTATGTGCAGGAAGTGGGACCTTCCTGCACATAAACAAGCTTCCCCTAAACACAGGCATCCTTGCACTATGGTGCAAGGGTGCCTGCGTTGGCACTGGGATGCTAAAGTTAGGGCCAGTGCAGGCGGAAACGCAGGGCTGCACCATATTCTAGTGAATATGGTGCAGCCCTGCTTTTTTAAAGTGATGAAGCGTGTCAGTAGCCTTCTTGGCTTAATGACATGCTTCACTACTTTATTGTAAATGTGCCCCTAAATATTTTCCCCTCTTGATTGGCAAAGCTGGAATTCTTCAGCTATGGAGTTTTTGCATTATTTTCAAATTATCCTTGTTTTTCACCCTCATAACCTAATGTCACTCCCCTGTTTACATATTCCTTCCATGTTCTCTGCTGTAGTCCTTAATTTCTACTTACTGTTTAAGTTCCTGATTTAGATTTTTTTCATTTACAGATCTTAAATAAATATATAATGCATTTACGATGTTTTCAAATCTTTATTGAGGTCGCACCATTTAACCTGTTTTGCATTGTATCATTGCTTTAAATAAAGACAACTCTTGTAATATTAGCAAAATTAATAAGGTATATTCATTTTGGAATAAATAGATATATTATTAGTAAATAATCGTTTAATGACCGCTTAGAAATTGGGGGCCTAATTTACAATATTGTGACGCAGGGCAGCACCACAAGGCTTCTTGCTGTGCTGCTCCGCATCAAAAGAAAAGGACAGGAATGCGCCGTAGCTATGGGATACAGCACATTCCTGTACTCATTCACAGTCCTGGTGAACAAATGCATGCCATGTGTCAACACAGACACCCTTGCACCATGTTTCAAGTGCTCCTGCATTGAAATTGGGTTGTGTATGTGCAGGAAGGGACACCTTCCTTCACAAAAATAACCAGTGCGCCTGCCCTGAGCCGGTGCAGTTTTAACACATTCCCAGATTTACGCTATGTTGTAAATTTGTAAATGTGTCAAAATCCATGGAATCTGGAAATGTGCCAAATTCCATGGGCGTTGAGTGGGAACACCCATCCCTATGCCCATGGAGAGCCTCCCCCATGCAGTTTGAGTCAATGCAACGACTTGTGCTGCTTTGCCTTACACCATATCTACAAGGCCAGGAAAAGCCATGCAGGGTGTCTTTCCTAGCCTCGTAGATGTGGGTAAGGCTAGTGCGCCTCTTCACCATCAAGAAAAGTGACGTTCCACCGGCGCACTGGACTTGTAAATAATCCCCATGGTCTCTAGTTGGCAGGAATTTGCACCCTGCCCAAGTACAAACCACAATCCTAGTCAGGGTAAGCTAGATACATACTTTAAATTTAGCTGTGTTCACCCTCTAGTAGCTTGGCACAGAGCAGGCAGGCATAACTTAAGAGGCAATGTGAAAAGTATTTGTGCAACACACACACAATAAGACTATAAAAACACCACAAAAGGGCTTAATAAAGGTTTAGAACAATAGCAAGTGTTTATGTGGGTAAAACAAGACCAAAATCACAAAATAAAATCAGTAGAAGTTAAGATATGAAATTTTAAAGGCTAAATGCAAAAGCAGAGCGTCAGCCACAAAGGGCGACGCATCAGTCTCAATCAGCGCAGTGGTGATGATGCTTTAGTTTTGCAGAAATACAGCTGCAGAACTCACTTCTGATGTGTAGGAGTCACTCTGGTTTTCAAGTAAGATAGATCCCGTCCTTGTCCTCGGCAGGGCAGGGATTAACAGGCAGCAGGGCAGAGACCAGTAGGCAACAGGGCAGCTCAGCAAAGCAGAGAAGCAGTTCATCATAACAGTCAGTCAAAGCAAAATGGCAATCCTTACAGCACAGAAGTCTTTACTCTAGCTGAGTTTGTCTCAGGTATTGTACTGATTTGCTAGGGTTAGAGCTCCAGTACTTATACTCAAATGTGCCTCTGAAGTCGGGAGTGACTTGAAAGCAGTTCCTTGAAGTGCACAGGTCCATTTACTGTGGGGGTAATCAGTCCTTTGTGTGGGGACGGAAAGCATAGCCTATTCTGATGTAAGTGTAAGCTCCATCCTCCTTTTATTGCCCAGGAAGTCTATCAGAATGCAGATGAATGCAGATGACTCCACTGTCACACCCACCCCTCCTGTGTTTGCAGCTGTCTAGAGAGAATGCACAAAGTATATCTGTCACACAGCCCAGCCATGTATTGGAGATGGGCTATAGGCACACAGAGCAAAGATAAGAGCAGAGAAATGGCCACTTTCTAAAAGTGGGATTTTAAAACTTGTAATGTCAAAACCAACTTTACCACTAAAGAGAATTTATCACTGCCATTCCAAAGATATGGAATATGGTTTAGATACTCTTTTCTAATCAGAAATTACAGCTTAAAAGTGTTTCAAGGAATTCCCAATGCTATCATAGAGAAGTAGGCCTCACAGTAGTAAAAAATGAATTTAGCTGTTTGTCACTACCAGGACAAGTGAAACTTAAAAGTACATGTCCTACCGTTTAGTTACGCAACATCCTGCCCATAGGGCAACCTAGGGCCTACCTCATGGATGACCATTGTGTAATAAAAGGGGAGTTTAAGGTTTGGCAAGTGGTTTTAAATGCCAAGTCGAAGTGGCGGTATAGTGTACAAACAGGCCCTGCAATGGCAGGCCTGAAACAGGTTTGAAAGGATACTTGCGTGGGTGGCACAACCAGTGATACAGGCTCACTCGTAGAATTTAGATTATAGGCCCTGGGTATATCTTATACGACTTTGCAAGAGACTTATAAGTAAACTAAATATGCCAATCAGGTCTATACCAATGTCACCATGTTTAGGGGAGATGGACATGCACTTAAGCACTGGTTAGCAGTGGTAAAGTTCTCAGAGTCCAAATTCCAACACATAGATACAGTAAAAAGTGTAGGTAAGCAGGCACAAAGTTGGGGAAAGTCCATTCCAAGGAGGACAGGTCAAACACGATCCAAATATAAAATATTTTTTTTTCTCTTCCCACAAGTGACCAGGTGATCTCCCAGTACTATGAAATTAGAAACACTTTGTGA